>NC_072004.2:92560000-93760000 GCF_028885655.2 Pongo abelii
AACATCACTGTGTTGCCCAGGCTGGAGTGCGGTGGTGAGATCTTGGCTCACTGCAACCTCCGCCTTCTGGGTTCAAGTGATTCTCCCACCTCAGCCTCCTGCGTAGCTGGGACCACAGGCACACACCACCAAATCTGGCTATTTTCTTTGTATTTTTTTGTAGAGACAGAGGTCTCACCATGTTGCCCAGGTCTCGAACTCCTGGGCTCAATCGATCTGCCCGCCTTGGCCTCCCAAAGTGTTGAGATTACAGGCTTGAGCCACCACACCCAGCCACCCAGGCCAACTCTTAAGTCAGTCCCTGGCAGGGGGGATGTGTTAGAATCAGGTCCACCTGCTGGCCGGGCAGGGGCCGGCTTCCCCGGCATGTGGAGTGGGGTGGACGCCTGGACAAAGTTGGGGCCTTGGGAAGGAAGATGTAGCGAACTGGATGCCATGTAGACAGTCTGTGTGTCCTCTATGGCAGATGATTTTCTAATTTTAAAATTTTCATTGATATAAAAACATTTTAAAAATTATGCTTGCTGTGTTTCGAAGCCCTGTTGAGGACTTTGGCAGGAGCCACGTGGATGGGTTCCTCTATGAAAGCTTCTGCTCCTTGTGGATGATAGTCACAGCCTGCACACAAACAAAAACCATGTCTTGGCCAGGGGTGGTGGCTCACACCTATCATCCTAACAATTTGGTAGGCCGAGGCAGGTGGATCACTTGAGCCCAGGAGTTCGAGACCAGCCTTGGCAACATGGCAAAACACTGTCTCTACAAAAAATATGAAAAGTAGCCAGGCGTGGTGGTGTGTGCCTATAGTCTCAGCTACTTGGGGGGCTGACGGGGGAGGATCATTTGTGCCCAGGAGGTCACGTCTGCAGTGAGCTGTGATCATGCCACTGCATTCCAGCCTGGGTGACAAAGCAAGACTCCGTCTCAAAACAAAAACAAAAACAAAAACTGGAAACCACGTCTTGTTTCTGCTTCAGGATATTGTTCTCTGGGAACGTCAGGAACCAAACAGGCCCCACGAGCCCCACACTTCCTTAGCTGTGTATCACTGGGTCACGGGAGGCAGGCTGCTGAACTGGAGCCCCTGTCTTGGCTAATAACATCCCTTTTTTCAGCTGTAGTGGCTCAAAATTAAGTTTTGTTCTTCGCTGTGAAAAGCACTAAGCTTTTATCAGACATTATTTGATGTAGACCTAAATATTTAAAGGCTTGGCCAAGATAAATGAAATGTTCTTAAAGGTGACTCACATTCCAGCATTGCAAAGTTGAGGGTTGGAGTGAGTGAGGCCATTGGAGGCAGCTCAGGTTTACTGAGTCCATATATTTTCTCAGTGTTCCTTTCAGCAGGTTGGAACTGGCTGCAGGAGAAATCACTGATCCCTTTCAGCATGTCGTACAGTTGCTTAACTGTTTAAAGCAAGTGACACAGAAATTAAGGTGGGGGATCTGATGTCTTCCATCAGAGAATAAACTTTACTTTATATTGAGATTCAAATTGCCCTAGCAGCCTTGGCTGCTAGAACATAAGAATAGGTGGATTTATTATTATTGTTATTATTATATATATTTTTTGAGACAGAGTCTCGCTTTATTGCCCAGGCTGGAGTGCAGTGGCACAATCTCAGCTCACTGCAACCTCTGCCTCCCGGGTTCAAGCGATTCTCCTGCCTCAGCCTCCCAAGCAGCTGGGACTACAGGCGCGCACCCGGCTAATTTTTGTATTTTTGGTAGAGAGTAGGTTTTGCCATGTTGGCCAGGCTGGTCTCGAACCCCTGACCTCAAATGATCCGCCAGCCTCGGCCTCCCAAAGTGCTGGGATTACAGGCGTGAGCCACCTTGCCCGGAAAGAATAAGTGGACTTAAAGAAAGAAAAGAAAAAGAAAAAAAACTCTTATTATTATTTTCACCAATGATGCACACCTTTCAATTCACTCAGCATTCTAAAATTTTAGCTTAGTCCTTAGATTCTGAAGTTGCCGGGTTTTTTTTTCCTTTCCCCTATTATGTCATGCACATGGCACTCAGGAGCTATGCTGTAAATCTCAGAACAATAAACGGATAGAGGAATAAATGGAACATTAAGAATCATCCAGGTTATTGCTACCTGCTATTTAAAGAATGCATGAGTCAAACCAATTCAACTGCTATACTGGGACCATACGGAAATATTTTGGAGCTGAATATGTCCGTGGTTTGCCTGCTCAGTAGGATGTCCCAGGACACACAGGCACCTACCTCTGCTAGGCTTTCACTCGGGGCCTTCCTGTGCTGGAGGCCCCTGGCCATCCCACGTGCCTTATGTGCTTGCCACCAATAGGCTTTTCACCATGACACTGGGATGTACAAATCTTGAAACTGGTGACCTGGAAGGAAGAACAAAAAGCCAAAGAACTGTGAGTTCAACAGAAGGAATGGGGCCGGGCGGGGTGGCTCACGCCTGTAATCCCAACATTTTGGGAGGCCCAGGCAGGCAAATCACCAGAGGTCAGGAGGTCGAGACCATCCTAGCCAACATGGCAAAACCCCATCTCTACAAAAATACAAAAATTAGCTGGGTTTGGTGGCGCATGCCTGTAATCCCAGCTACTTGGAAGGCTGAGGCAGGAGAATCGCTGGAACCCGGGAGGTAAAGGTTGCAGTGAGCTGAGATCACGCCATTGCACTCCAGCCTGGGCGACAGAGCGAGACTCCGTCTCAAAAAAAAAGAAGGAATGGGAGTGCGATAGGAAGAGCTCTGTGAACACTGGAGTCAGACTGTTGGGTTCAGATTCTCTGCTCTGAAAGTCGCTTATCCTCTCTGTATCTTGGTGTCCCCATCTGTGAAATGGGCTGTGATGAAGATCATCGTGATGCTTGTAAAGTGCCTAGCACAGGGCCTGGGCCTGATACAACTGGTAGAAAATAGAGGGAACTGTGTTTGTTCTTCAAGGAAACTGTAACTCAATTCAATAGGGTGCTGAATTTAGGTATCATATGGGGAGGCAGGAACCATGAACTGGCTCCTAAGTTCTGAATGATCTGTAGGGGTTAAACCTGCAGAACTCTTTGTGCCTCAGTCTCCCTGGATGTGGAATAAACTCAGGTTGCCAGCATCATAGCGGTTCCTTGCACGCTCCTGGAATTGCTAAGAGGCTGGTTCCCAGAGAAGCCCTCTGTGTGCCCGAGTGTGCCATGTGAGCCAGGTCAAGCTCTTCTCCAGGTGCCCGGGAACCTTGGAACAAGGCCAGCCCTGCCAAGGACAGCAACATCCTTTGTTCTCTGGCTTTCTCAAAGCCCAGAGTCTACAACGTGACGAGCAAGCCAGCCTTGCCCTTCCCTTGGCATTATTTGCTTTGTGGGCACTGGTGATGGGTGGGTCAGGCAGGAGTGGGCACCCTCGGGGTCCAGGAGGCTGACCCTGTGGGGTGCAGGCACCTTTCTCACTGCTCTGGGCTTGACGAGGCTGATACCACCGGCAGGAGAGTGAGCAGGGGCGCCTCCCTTCCCTCCAACAGGGGTTTCTTTTCTTTTCTTTTTCTCTTTTATTTGTTTTATTTCTATTTATTTATTTTTTTCTTTTTCTCTTTATTCTTAAAAAAAAAAAAAAACGGGATACATGTGCAGAACATGCAGGTTTGTTATGTAGGTGTACATGTGCCATAGTGGTTTGCTGAACCTACTGACCCGTCCTAAGTCACCTAAGTCCCCTCCCCTCACCCCTTACCCCCAACCAACAGGCCCCAGTGTGTGATGTTTCCCTCTCTGTGTCCATGTGTTCTCATTGTTCAACTCCCACTTAAGAGTGAGAACATGCGGTGTATGGTTTTCTGTTCCTGTGTTAGTTTTCTGAGGATGATGGCTTCCAGCTTCATCCATGTCCCTGCAAAGGACATGAACTCATTCCTTTTTATGGTTTCAAGGGGTCTGTTTTCTTTTCTTTTCTTTTTTTTTTTGAGATGGAGTCTCGCCCTGTCACCCAGGCTGGAGTGCAGTGGCGCAATCTCAGCTCACTGCAACCTCGGCCCCTGAGTTCAAGCAATTCTCCTGCCTCAGCCTCCCAAGTAGCCAGGATTACAAGCATCCACCACCACGCCTGGCTAATTTTTGTATTTTTAGTAGAAATGGGGTTTCACCATGTTGGCCAGGCTGGTCTCGAACTTCCGACCACAGGTAATCCACCTGCCTCAGCCTCCCAAAGTGCTGGGATTACAGGCGTGAGGCACCACGCCCGGCCAAGGGGTTTGTTTTCTAACCAGCTGTAGAGGGTTGAATGTGCCTCCCCAAAAGGTGTGTCCAAGTCCTAACCTCTGGTACCTGTGAAGGCGATTTCATTTGTAAAATAGTGTCTTTGCAGATGTCATTAAGTTAAGGAACTTGAGATGAGATCATCGTGGATTTATGGTCTACGATGATCTCATTTTGGTGGCTTTATAAGAGAAAGGAGAGAGATTTGAGACACACAAGGGAGAAGGTGGAAGTGGAGACTAGCGAGAGGTGGCCGCAAACCAAGGAACACCCAGGGCAACCAGCAGCCAGAAGAAGCCAGAACGGACCTTCCCAGAGCTGCAGGAGGGAGCACAGCTCTGCCGACACTTTGATTTCACCTCCAGAGCTTACAACCTCCAGAACAGTGAGAGAATGAGTTTCTGTTGCCCTCAGCCACCCAGTTCGTGGTAATTTCTTGGAACAGTGCGTCAACCGTGGGTGCTTCCTGAGCCTTGTGTGGTGAAAAGTTCAGAGCCGTACCTTGTATACCCCGGGGTATGGAGGAAGGTCATGCAGGCTCTTGGTTTTGCATCAGTGTGGTTGTTCCTTCCTAGGGCACACCAGATCTCCCCGCTAATGTCCAGTAGGCAGCTGGGGGTCACCTCTTAGCACAAGCACAGCGCCTGACCAGAGGCCCACAGGGGTGGGCAGGGGTGCAGAGCTGGCAGGTGCAGTGCCTTTTAGGACAAGTTATGCATTCACACTTGAGCAGTTTATTTTATTTTATTATTTTTTTTTTTTTCTGAGACATAGTCTCGTTCTGTCACCCAGGCCGGAGTGCAGTGGCATGATCTTGGCTCACTGCAACCTCTGCTTCTCGGGTTCAAGTGATTCTCCTGCTTCAGCCTCCCGAGTAGCTGGGATTACAGGCACGTGCCACCAGGCCCGGCTAATTTTTGTATTTTTAGTAGAGATGGGATTTCGTTGGCCAGGCTGGTCTTGAACTCATGACCTCAGGTGATCCACCTGCCTCGGCCTCCCAAAGTGCTGGGATTACAGATGTGAGCCACCGCGCCTGGCCACACTTGGGCATTTTAAAGTAGAGTGAGCTTTCTGAACGTGAAGGGGTGATAGAGACTGTTGTGCCCAACTAAGCCAGATGACCATCTCCCCATGCACCCCTAGCCCCTTGGAGTCCATTTAGCTTATGTAGCTCATAATTATAGACAATGGTTTGCCAAGAAATTCCTTTGTATTTTTTTCAGGCTGACTGTGCCAAGAGCCGTACAAATGAGCATTGGTCTTTTAATCATATTTTCATATTGGTCTTTTGAACAATTTTCATATTGTTTTTCTGTTGGGGGAAATTTAAGATGGGGAAGGATTTATCTAAATATAGATGATGTTGCTGGCAACCAACTAGAGCGGTAGGCGGGACGATAATAATAATCTATGTGTACAGAACATTCCGGAGGCAAAGCTGTAGGACGCCTGGCGGTGGGAAGCATTTACATAGAGCCTAACCATTTACAAAATGTTTTCATCAACATTTTCTTTTCCAAGCTTAACAACCCAGTGAGATTTTCTGACACCAAATTCCATCAGCATCCAATTAGTTTTTTTTTTTTTTTTTCCTTTGGAGGAGGAAAACCCTAAAAGCTGCTTTAGGCTACTGAGGTGGCTCAATCAGACCCACAGGTCCTGCCAACGTGGGGAGGGGTGAGAGATGGAATTTTCACTGCAGTGTGAAGTGAGCACATGTGTCATTCTCAGCTGGAGGTCACACTGTATATATAGAACCTTCCCGGGCAGGGCTGTAGGGTGCCTGGTTATGGGATGCATCCCAAATAAGGTATTGAACTGAAACCCTCTGAGTTCAAATCTCCTGGTGAAACAGGAGATTTGGGGGTCTGAATGGTCCTCTCTTTCACCTACATCAAGGAGGACGTGGGAGAGCACTGGCCTCTGATGATCCCTGTGTGTCCTCAGTTCTGCCCGCAGAACTGAAGGTGGAGGAGGGTTTTCTTTTCCATGGTTAGCCTTGAGACAATTGCTTTAACTAAATGGATTGAGGCTGCTCGACTGTTTATTCTTCACCCAGCCGTGCCTTGTGATGTGGCCTCTGGTCTATACCCTGTTAGCGCGACATTCCTTTCTGGGGGTTAATTAAAAGCAGCAAGTCGAGCGTCCCTCCAGCTGTTTATGACCCACAGCTGCACAGCCCGGGGATTCATTGCTGGACTTGCCAACCTAAGTCCTGATCCAGCAAAGGAAAGGGAGTGCCAAGCAGCTGCATCAGTCGGTGAAGTGAGGACTATATTTTGTGAAACAAATAAGCCAAAAAGAAGTATGATTGGGTAGGCTATTTTTATTTCTCTGAGTGGGAAGCTGAAAGGCTTGGGGGCGCTCCTTTGTCACCCTAAATCTCATCAGATGCAGGCTGTGCTTTCTGCTGCAGAAACTTACCGCCTAAGCCAGGCTGCTTTCCTGGACTTGATGTCCTCGCCTGGTGACACGAGGTACAGTGCTGTCTAAAGGTGCCAGTGTGGGGTGGAGGGGTGGTGAAAGCATCAGCCCCAAGGATGCCTCAACTCAGTCCATGTGGTGGGGGGATGTGTTATTTATTTATTTAATTAATTAATTTTTATTTATTTATTTATTTGAGACAGAGTTTCGCTCTGTCACCCAGGCTGGAGTGCAGTGGCGCTGTCTCGGCTCACTGCAACCTCCACCTCCTGAGTTCAAGCGATTCTCATGCCTCAGCCTCCCGAGTAGCTGGGATTACAAATGCGCTACCACGCCCAGCTAACTTTTTTATATTTTTTAGTAGAGACGGGGTTTCACTTCACCGTGTTGGCCAAGCTGGTCTCGAACTCCTGGCCTCAAGTGATTCACCTGCCTCGGCCTCCCAAAGTGCTGGGATGACAGGCATGAGCCACTGCGCCCAGCCTATTTATTTATTTTTGAGACAGGGTCTCGTTCTGTCACCCAGGCTGAAGTACAGTAGCATGATCAAGGCTCACTGCAACCTCTCTCCCGGGGTCAAGTGAGCCTCCCAAGCAGCTGGGACTGCAGGCACATGCCACCATGCCCAGCCAATTTTTGTATTTTTGTAAAGACAGGGTCTTGCCGTGTTGTCCAAGCTGGTCTTGAACTCCTGGGCTCAAGGGATCCGCCCACCTCGACTTCCCAAAGTGCTGGGTTTACAGACTGCCTAGCCTGAGATGTGTTAAATGCACTCAGAATAAAGGCCTCATCAAAGGTTCATTTAGTTCAACCCAACAGATATTTAATAGGGTTCTAGAAAATGCCAGGTGCTATTAAAATAGGAGAAAATTAGTGACGATGGTAGCCAAGCAACTTACAGTTCAACAGAAGACACAGATCCCGTTCTTCTACGGACAGTCTAGTTTTAGCCAACATGCCTTATGATGGAATTGCGAAGTGCGTGGGCCAATGGAAAGAGGCATCAGAAAAGCCTTCAGGGAGGAGCTACATTGGGCCATTGTGGAACTGAATAGGCTGTGTTTCAACTGCTAGGTGTCTGTCCTATAGAGCAGGCTGGCACCTTGTAGGAAAATCTGCTTTCTTGTAGTGGCTCTCTCTTTTTTCGAGACTGAGTTTCGCTTTTGCTGCCCAGGCTGGAGTGTAATGGCGCGGTCTTGGCTCACTGCAACCTCTGCCTCCCAGGTTCAAGCGATTCCCCAGCCTCAGCCTCCCAAGCAGCTGGGATTATAGGCACCCACCACCATGCCCAACTAATTTTTGTATTTTTAGTAGAGACGCAGTTTTACCGTGTTGGCCAGGCTGGTCTCAAACTCCTGATCTCAGGTGATCCACCCGCCTCGACCTCCCAAAGTGCTGGGATTACAGGCGTGAGCCACCACACCCAGCTGTAGTGGATCTTTCTATACCCCAGTGCTCACTCTGTTCGGAGTAAATTAAGGTGCTGAATAAATGTTTGTTGAATCCACAAAGGAATGAATAAATAAATGAATAGAGTGGAGATGAATATAAAATCATTCTGGACAAACGAAGTTGGGGACAAGATTTACAGATGATCTTGAATGGCAGGCTTTGAAGTTTAAATTTAATTCTGTAGTCAATGTACTTTTTGCACAAGGGAGTGAGTTTGTATTTTTGAGAGAGAATTCTGTTAGTAGTACGAAGGGTGTCCTGAAAGAAGGAAGACTCTTAGGTAGATAAACCAACTAGTTATAGGGACTTTGCCTCTCCAGATTGAAATGAAATATTTTGGAAATAATGAAGGTTGGATGATAACTTTTGCAGATCCAGCTTCTTGGCCTGAAGTTTTCCCAGGTCAGGAATGATGCACTGTGTTAGCTCAAGGCCACTGAATTATTGCCAGGGCTCAATTAGGAAATCGTGCCTGTAGGGTAACCTACATTTTCTGTACTTTTCCAGGCTGGAAACTTTGCCAGATGGCCCATGTCAGGAGTATCAGTCATGCCTTGCAAGTCTGTCTTTAATTCTTTTACCACCAAATGCCAAATGGTCTCTTCCTTTATTAGGCCTTTATTCTGCGTGGATTTTTTTCTTTTTTTTGAGCTGGAGTCTGGCTCTGTCACCCAGGCTAGAGTGCAGTGGCACGATCTCACCGCACCCTCCACCTGTTGGGTCCAAGCAATTCTCCTGCCTCAGCCTCCCAAGTAGCTGCGATTACAGGCGTGCACCACCACACCCAGCTAATTTTTACATTTTTAGTGGAGACGGGGTTTCACCATGTTTTGGCCAGGCTGGTCTCAAACTCCTGACCTCAGGTGATCCACCCGCCTCTGCCTCCCAAAGTGCTGGGATTACAGGCGTGAGCAACTGCGCCTGGGCAAGTCTGCGTGCATTAAACACAACTCCCCAGCATGGGCTCTGACATGTCCCTGTAACTGACTAAAGTGAAGCACAAATGCCAGGGCGTATAAGGCCACCAGAAAATAAGAAGTAAGTGCCCCTGGGTCTCTTGGCACAACCTAGATAATTAGCTGACCCTGACTCTCAGCATTGTTTAAAGGGATTATTGAGCATTATCTCTTGTTTCTTTTGCTAGGGTAGTGAAGGGGTTGGGCTCTGGAGGCTGAAATTTTAGTTTAAGATTGTCACTTGCCTTCCACTGTGTTTCTTGGCGTGACACTCCCTAAACTATACCCCAATCCTTTTTTTTTTTTTTTTTTTTTAGATAGAGTCTCACTCTGTCGCCCAGGCTGGAGTGCAATGGCACAATCATGACTCACTGCAGCCTCAAACTCCTGAGCCCAAGTGATTGTCCCACTTGAGGATCAGCCTCTCGAGTAGGTGGGACCACAGGTGAGTGCCACTAGCCCAGCTAATTTTTATTTATTTTTTTTTTGTAGAGACAAGGTCTCACTATGTTCTCCAGGCTGTTCTGGAACTCCTGGGCTCAAGTGATCCTCCTGCCTCACCCTCCCAAAGTGTTGAGATTACAGGCATGAGCCATTGCACCTGGCTGCAGTCCTCTTATGCCACAGGTTCCCATGCTGCTTTTGTTATGGTGGAGAAGAGGTTGAGCTCTGGAGGCCGAAATTTCAGTGACTCCTAATATTTTGCTAAGAGCAATGGGTAAGATATGGCCTGAGGACCCAGCAACAGCCCCCCTACCTCAGGTTAATCCTGCCAGGGGGGGATGTGTCCTGCCACAATGCTTCTGCCAACCTGTCGGTGCCTGTGCAGGTGTGACCAGGCTGCTGACACCAAGTCCTGAGGTCAGCTTGAGGCGGCCAAGTGGAACGGCAGCTTCAGACTCAGGCTCCTAATGGGGGCTTGTCTGAGCAACTCACAGTGTCTTGCTATGGACTCTTGGGAATCCTGTGCTTCGGTCCCAAGGGCACCTGGTATGTGTAGCCTTTACACGGCACCCATCAAAGCTTCCATTCACCAAGTGAGAGGCGACAACAGACAGGTGAGGAACGCTCACTAATAAAGATGCTCTGTGCCAGGCGTGGTGGCTCACCCCTGTAATCCCAGCACTTTGGGAGGCCGAGGCGGGTGGATCACGTGAGGTCAGGAGTTCCAGACCAGCCTGGCCAAGATGGAGAAACCCCGTCTCTACTAAAAATACAAAAATTAGCTGGGCGTGGTGGCAAGCACCTGTAGTCCCAGCTACTCGGGAGGCTGAGGCAGGAGAATCACTGGAACCCAGGAGGTGGAGGCTGCAGTGAACCAAGATCGTGCCAGTGTACTCCAGCCTGGGCAACAGAGTGAGACTCTGTCTCAAAAAAAAAAAAAAAAGCTCTGGAAGCGAGGGGCACAGTCAGGTGTTTCAGAGTGCCCACTCTCGTAATTCAACTTTAAAGGGATCCTGTCTGAGGAAAACAGGAGGTGTGCTGCAAGACAAGGGCAGCAGCCTTCTCTTCTCTGCTGCAGCGCTGTGGTCCCACCAACCTGCCTTCACTGTTTGTTACCTGACGTCACTTACCCTGCCCGGTGTTGACTCCACCCCTGTTCAGCCTGTGGATGACACTATCAGCCCAGAGAACAGAGAAAGGAACAGTGCCGCTTGAAGACAACATGCAACACAAAAACACTTTTTTTTTTTTTTGGAGACATGGTCTCTCTCTGGCACCGAGGCTGGAGTGCAGTGCTGCAATCATGGCTCACTGCAGCCTCAACTTCCTGGGTTCAAGTGATCCTACTGGAACTATAGATGCAAGCCACCATGACCAGCTAAATTTTAAATTTTTTGTTGAGGCTGGGTGCGGTGGCTCATGCCTGTATTCCCAGCCCTTTGGGAGGTGGAGGCAGGTGATCACTTGAGGTCAGGAGTTCTAGACCACCCTGGCCAACATGGTGAAACCCCATCTCTACTTAAAACAAACAAACAAACAAAAAATACAAAAATTAGGCAGGTGTGGTGGTGCATGCCTGTAATCCCAGCTACTTGAGAAGCTGGGCAGGAGAATCGCTTGAACCCAGGAGGCGGATGTTGCAGTAAGCCGAGATCGTGCCACTGCACGCTAGCCTGGGTGACAGAGCAAAACTCTGTCTCAAAAATAAATTAAATAAATAAAATAAAATAATTTTTTGTCGTTGTTGAGACAGGGTCTCACTGTGTTTCCCAGGTTGGCCTTGAACTCCTGAGCTCAAATAATCCTCCCACTTCAGCCTCCTAAAGTGCTGGGATGACAGGCGGTAGCCACAATTCTTATGTTCTGTTTTTGTTTTTTGTGAAAAGATTGTGTCCTGTCACATTGGCTTGAGTATTTACATTCATTGTCCCACTGCTGTCTGTCTTCTGTCCCTGAAGTCTGGTGAATTCATGTCTAGCAAGGACACCAGTGGCCCTCTTATTACCGAAATCCAGGAGCTCTTATTTCTCGCTCTGTTACCCATCTTTTGGCTCTATTGACCCCATACCACTTGACACTGTTGGGGAGCAGGGCATCACTTCTCTCTCCTGGTTCTCCTTCCACCTCTCTGCTTCTCAGCATCATTCCCTGGTTGTTGTTCACATCCTGACTCTTAATAGTTGGAGTTCTTTAGAATTCTGCTCTTGGTTTTCTTTGCATCTGAGTGATGCCATACTCCCACCAGTAACTTCATTCAACCTTGGATAAGTTCCTGCCTAGTCAACTGTTTCTGCTCTGTGAGGCTTTCCTCAACTCCCCAGAGACTGGCTCCATAGCACTGTCCCTATTTCTCATTTCTAGCACTTATCACACTGTGTATAGACTTATTTTATTCTGTAATTCTTTCTTTCTCTCTTTCTTTGTCTTTCTCTCTTTCTTTGTCTTCCTTTCTTCCTTTCTTTCGAGACAGTGTTGCTCTGTCTCTCAGGCTGTCTCTCAGGCTGGAGTGCAGTGGCACAATCAGGGCTCACTGCAGCCTCGACCTCCTGGGTTCAAGTGATCCTCCTGCCTCAGCCTCCCGACTAACAAGGACTACAGGCGTGTACCACCATGCCTGGCTAATTTTTTTTTTATTATTGTTTGTAGAGATAGGGGTCTTGCTATGTTGTCCAGGCTGGTCTGGAACTCCCGGGCTCAAGCAATCCTTCCAACTTGGCTTCCCAAAGATTGCAGGCATAAGCCATGTACCTGGCGCCTCTCTCTCTCTCTCTCTTTCCTTCTTTCCTTCCTTCCTTCTTTCTTTCTTTTTATTTTTTTGAGACAGAGTTTCGCTCTGTCACCCAGGCTGGAGTGCAGTGGCGCTATCTCGGCTCACTGCAAGCTCCGTCTCCCGGGTTCATGCCATTCTCCTGCCTCAGCCTCCCGAGTAGCTGGGACTATAGGTGCCAGCCACCACGCCCGGCTAATTTTTTTTTGTATTTTTAGTAGAGACGGGTTTCATGTGTTAGCCAGGATGGTCTCGATCTCCTGACCTTGTGACCTGCCTGCCTTGGCCTCCCAAAGTGTTGGGATTACAGGCGTGAACCACTGCGCCTGGCCCCTTCTCTTTCTTTCTTTCTCTTTTGCTTTCTTTCCTTTCTTTCTTTTTTCTCTTTCTTTCTTTCTCTTCTTTTCTTTCTCTTTCTTTCTTTCTTTCTCTTTCCTTCCTTCCTTCCTCTTTCCTTTCTTTCTTTCTCTCTTTTTCTCTCTCTCTTTTCCTTTCTTTCTCTCATTCTCGCCCTGCCCTGCCCTCCCCTCCCCTCCCCTTCCCTCCCTTCCTTCCTTTCTCTTTTTTCTTTCTTTCTCTTTCCTTCCTTCTTCTTTCTTTCTTTTGAAAATTTTCAAACACACATTACCACTACATTTTAATAGTTTGATTATATCCTTGATGAGAGAGACTGTTAGTTGCCACCAATATCATACATCCTTTGCTTCTTTCTTAGCAACAGAACTCACTGTTTGTAGCTGGGTGTGTGGCCACTTGGCACAGGCTACATTTCCCAGCCTTCTTTGCTCTTGGGTGTGCCCATGTGATTAAGTTCTGGCCAATGGGAAGTATGTATGTGTGTTTATGTGTGTGCACGCATGTGTGTGCACATGTTTGTACATGCATATCATTTCTAAGGAAGCGTCGTTCAGGGAGCAGGTTTGCTTTTCTTCACCCTTTCCTCCAACTTGCTGGCTGGAGGGGGAAGACACATTGTGATAATGGCAAAGTAGCAACACAGAAGGGGCCCGTGTTATGCCATTCTCAAATTGCTATAAAGAAATACTTGAGACTGGGTAATTTGTAAAGAAAAAAGGTTAATTGGCATTCTTAAGAGAAAGCAATAATTTCTTTTTCTTTCTTTTTTTTTTTTTTGATACAGAGTTTCGCTCTTGTTGCCCAGGCTGGAGTGCAATGGTGCGATCTTGGCTCACCGCAACCTCCGCCTCCCAGGTTCAAGCAATTCTGCCTCAGCCTCCCGAGTAGCTGGGATTATAGGCATGTGCCACCATGCCTGGTTAATTTTGTATTTTTAGTAGAGACGGGGTTTCTCCATATTGGTCAGGTTGGTCTTAAACTCCCAACCTCAGGGGATCTGCCCGCCTTGGCCTCCTAAAGTGCTGGAATTACAGGCGTGAGCCACCGCGCTCAGCCACAAGAAAGCAGTAATTTCTTAGTATCATTATATGTTCGAATAGTGCTTAAGAGGTTCCACAGGCTGTTCAGGAAGCATGGCGCTGGCATCTGCTTAGCTTCTGGTGAAGCCTCAGGGAGCTTTTAGTCTTGGTGGAGGGAGGGAAGGGGGAACAGGCAGGTCACGTGGTGAAAGCAGGAGGAAGCTCCAGAGAGTAGGGGGAGGTGCCGCCCATTTTTAAGTGAGAAGATCTCATGTGAACGTAGAAAGAGCTCACTTATAGCCAAGGGGACGGCCCAAGCCATTCATGAGGGATCTCATGATCCAAATGCCTCCCACCAGCCCAGACCTCCAACACTGTGGATTACAATGCAACATGAGATTTGAGTTCAGACTAACTCAGGGCCTACATTTCTGATGATGAGAAATAAGACCACCTGCATCCACACAGCTTAGCCATCAGGACTGAGACCTAAGACCTCTGTGTCAACATGACTTACTATTTGATCCAGGAGATTCTCGTTCAAGAGTATTAGACTGTAAACCAATATGTGCCTTCAATGTTTGCCTCAACAAATTCATGAAAAAGCATTTATTGTAACAAAAGATTGCTTATCTTTACAAACCCCCTTCTCCGGATAATAGTATAACCACCCAAGGGGTTCACCTTGCCTGCTGCCTAGAGAGAGCTGATTCATCCGGACAGGAGTATTGCAATAGAGTCATCCACACAGAGCTGGCTGTGCAGGAAATTGGAGTTTTATTATTACTCAAATCAGTCTCCCTAAACATTCAGGGAGCAGAGTTTTTAAAGACAACTTGGTGGGTCAGGGGAAGCCAGGGAGCCAGGAGTGCTGATTGGTCAGGGATGAAATCACAGGGAGTCGGAGCTCTCTTCTTGTGCTGAGTCAGTTCCCGGGTGGGGGCCACAAGATCAGATGAGCCAGTTTGTTGATCTGGGTGGTGCCAGCTGAGTCATCAAGTGCAGGCTCTGCAAAATGTCTCAAGCACTGATCTTAGGAGCAGTTTAGGGAGGGTCAGAATCTTGTAGCCTCCAGCTGCATGACTCCTAAACCATAATTTCTAATCTTGTGGTTAATGTTAGTCCTACAAAGGCAATCTAGTCCCCAGGCAAGTAGGAGGTTGGTGGGCTGGGTGCTGTGGTTCACTCCTGTAATACCACCACTCTGGGAGGCTGAGGCAGGCAGATCACAAGGTCAGGAGTTTGAGACTGGCCTGACCAACATGGTGAAAGCCCGTCTCTACTAAAAATAAAAAATTAGCTGGGCACTCGCCTGTAATCCCAGCTACTCGGGAGGCTGAAGCAGGAGAATCACTTGAACCCAGGAGGTAGAGGTTGCAGTGAGCCAAGATCGTGCCACTGCACTCCAGCCTGGGCAGCAGAGTAAGACTCCATCTCAAAAAAAAAAAAAACCTAAGGAGAAAAATAGCAAAAATTAGCCAGGCGTGGTGGCACGTGCCTATAGTCACAGCTACTCAGAAGGCTGAGGCGGGAGGTTCACTTGAGGCCAGGTGATGATGCTGCAGACAGCTATGATTATGCCACTGCCCTCAAGCCTGGGGAACAGAGTGAGACCGTTTCAAAAAAAATGGAAATAAAGTTTTTTGTGATCGGTTGATGTCTCAAGTCTGTTTTTTCTTCAAAATGTTTAATTGAAGTATAATATACATATAAAAGCTTGCAAATCATAAATGAATGTATGGCTCAACAAATTTCCCAATCTCTTTTAATCTATAGACTGGCCATTCCCCTCTTTTTTCCTTTGGAATTTGATAAAGAATATATTTGTCTTGTACCGTTTCCCACGGTCTGTACTTTGCCAATTGTTTTTCATGGTGTCATTTAGCATGTTCCTCAATTCTGTATTTCCTGTAAACTGGTAGTTACATCTAGAAGTTCAGCAGGTCAGTTGAATTTTTTTTTTTTTTTTGACACGGAGTCTTGCTCTGTTGCCCAGGCTGGAGTGCAGGGCAGGTGGTGTGATCTCGGCTCATTGCAACCTCTCCCTCCCAGGTTCAAGTGATTCTCCTGCCTCAGCCTCCCGAGTAGCTGGGATTACAGGCATCTGGCACCACGCCTGGCTACTTTTTGTATTTTTAGTGGAGACAAGGTCTCACAGTGTTGACCAGGATGGTCTCAAACTCCTGACCTCAGGTGATCCACCCACCTAGGCCTCCCAAAGTGTTGGGATTACAGGCGTGAGCCATCGCAACCGGCCTTAAAGCATCTTTTGAAGGTGGGTGTGATTTCTTTTTCTTTTTTTTTTTTTGAGACGGAGTCTCGCTCTGTCGCCCAGGCTGGAGTGCAGTGGCGCGATCTCGGCTCACTGCAAGCTCTGCCTCCAGGGTTCACGCCATTCTCCTGCCTCAGACTCCCAAGTAGCTGGGACTACAGGCGCCCGCCACCACGACCAGCTAATTTTTTGTATTTTTAGTAGAGACAGGGGTTTCACCCTGTTAGCCAGGATGGTCTCCATCTCCTGACCTCGTGATCCGCCCACCTCGGCCTCCCAAAGTGCTGTGATTACAGGCGTGAGCCGCCGCGCCCGGCCTGTGGATGTGATTTCTACAAACAAGCAAAAGCCAGTCAGAATGAATGTAGTGAATAATGTGGGTGACCAAGCTGGAAGATGATGGTTTGACGTGGAACACAAGGGGTGATGAGGCCATGAATGATTTGCTTGTGTGTCTGGTAAACTGGCTTTGATGGAAATTCCTAAACAGGTCCAAAAACGTTCTGTCCAATGGCAGCATGAAATGTACAGCCACCCAGGGTGACTAATGTGAACGGAACAACAGTGACTCTGACAGTGAAATTGCATGTTGGTTATAAAACCAGCTTTGCTGTGTGGGTGGGCATGCGAGGTGCCCATTTCTAGTCATGAGCTCCTCTTAAGGACCCCAAAATGTCTCAGTGGTACCGGGTTGAAAATTGGGGCTGGACGGTGCTCTCCTGCTGAAATTCGGGAGCTACTTAGCAGCCCCACCTTGGCCCCCTCGTTTCCGAGGGGCAGACCCTGGGCGCGTGCCTGTTTCAAGCCCGCGGCCCGACACTAGAGCCGTCTGGATGCGTTGACAAGGATGCCGCTGGGCTCCACCCGGGCTCACCCGGGCCCTCCCGAGCCCTGGGCCGCGCAGCACCGGCGTCCGCCTCCTCCCCATTACTCGGCGAGAATGCGGTCGGGGCACTGCGCGCGAGCAGGCTGGTGCTCCTGAACAGTCAACAAGAAATGAGGAAGCACGGGGGCAGCCGCCAGGGCGACCAGAGGCAGGCCTCAGAGCAGCAGCCAGACGGGAGGGCCCTGGTGGTTTTGACCGCCCGCAGACTTCCCTTTTCCCGCTCAGCCGAACGAACCCCCTCCCTCGCACGCCAGCAGCCCCTTGGGGCTTCACTCCGCCTCCGCCCGCTACTTGCGAAGCCCCGCCCAGGCCCCGCCCCCAACAAGTGACGCAAAACTGGGAGGGGCCACGAGGACCTCGGGCACAACCAGCCGTGCGTCAGGGCCGGCGCCTTCTCCGAACTCCTCCCACGCCCGCGGGTCGGAGCTCGCGCCTGCGCAGTCCGGGCCCCGGGTGTCCGCCCCCCTCCCCTTCCTTAGCAACCATCGCCCGCTCCCGCCCCCGTTCCCTCGGCCGCGGCCGCGCACGCGCGCCCCTCCCGGCGCCCGGCGCCGCCCACCCCGTCACCCGTAACAACCACAAGTGCCCTCGCCGCGCCCCTTCCCCCTCCCGCTTCCCCGGCCCCCTCCCCGGAACCGGCGGTCGAGCTACGGCCGCCGAGCAGTGGAACGGAGACTGCCCCGCGGAGCCGCCGGTATGAGCGCCTCTCGCCGCTCCGCGTCCCAGGCCCGGCCTTTCTGACAAGAGGTAGGCGCGTCGTCGCGGCGGGTCCGAGTGCGCCCCCGACCCGGTCCCGGTCTCCGTGGAGTCCGGCGCCTCTCGGGCGGGCCCCCCGGAACTCCCGGCCGCACGCCTGCTGAGCCCGTCCCTCCCCGGCCCCGGCTGCCATCGGCCGGGCACCCGAAACGGGCCGTGCCCCCGCCCCCCGGCTCGCCCCTCACCGCCCCTCGCCCCCGTCTCCGCCGCCACCCCCACCCCCGCCCCCACCCCCACCCCCACCCCCACCGCCACCCCCACCCCCACCGCCACCCCCACCCCTACCTCCACCTCGCCAGTCTTCCAGCTCCCGGGAGCCGCTTTTTGCTGAGAGCGGAGTTTCGGGTCTGGAGCCAGTGCCCGCCCCTCTCTCCCGTCGGCCGGGGCTTTGGCCTCGTGGGGCTCAGCCGCGCGGGACCCCTGCTGAGCAGCCCCGGGCGCCGGCCGCCCCTCGAGCCTGCTCGGGATGCGTTCAGTGGGTCTGGCCTTTGGCTCCTGTTTAAACGGCGATTGTCATGCAATGGAAGCCGTCCGGCTCCTGGATGCCACTTGGTCGTTGTCACTCCGGATGCCCGCGTAGGGCGTTTATCTGGACCAGAGCATCGGCAGCTGGGACCTGGCTGTGGTTCACAAGCTCGTGAATTAGCAGGTTCTTAAGTGAGTGTAGCTAGTTCTGCCAGGCGGTGGAATCCTGAATGGACGTTACCGTTTCTTAAACGAGCATTACGCTTTTTTGCTTCTTCCCCCCACTCTTGTTTGTACCCGGTTATCGTCCTCTTCTCTGGGAGAGTATCCTAAAATTAATATTCCCAATTAAATTTTTAAAAGACGATTGGATTCCCACTGTGCACCAACACTGTAAGGTTTGCAAAAGAAAAAGAACGTGGTACCAGCACATCAGGATGTGTCAGTCCCATAATCAAGATGAATATTAGAAAAGCTTCAAGTTGAGTTTGGAGAACTTGGGAGTTTGGCTCTCATTCTCATGGTTTTAGAGGTGGAAGTCTTTCAAGATCATCTCTCCGAAAACCTCATTTTACAGAGATGAAACTGAGTCCTGGGGAAGTCAAATGGCTTACTCGTGGTCACCCAGTTATTCCTTAGCCGTTTTCACACTGTCAGATGGCGATGTTTTCCACCATGACCTGCTCCTCTGAGAGGTATGCCAGATGTACCAGAGAAAGTTCGAAACCTGTTTAAACCTAGTACTATAGATGGGAATTTTATACCGCGTGCCGTGGCTCATGACTATAATCCTAGCACTTTGGGAGGCTGAAGTGGGCAGATCTCTTGAACACAGGAGTTTGAGACCAGCCTGGGCAACATGGGGAAACCCTCTACAAAAAATATATATGGTGGTGCGTGCTTGTGGGCCCAGCTACTTGGGAGGCTGAGGCAGGAGGATCACTTGAGCATAGAAGGTGGAGGCTGCAATGAGTGGAGATTGTGCCACTGTGTTCCAGCTTGGGCAACAGAGAGACACCCTGTCTCAAAAAAAAAAAAAAAAAAAAAGGAATCTTAGAAGTTTCTGAAATAAAATACATCTTGGTAATTTGTCTTTTTTTTTTTAACAGCTAGACTTTGGGCTCCTTGAGGATATTCAGTTTTGTATGTTTGAATATCCTCTCACCATGTTCAGCATAAAGTACCATTCTTAATGATTATCCTCAAGAAGACAGGTAGGCTCATTCGATTTTTCTTTCTCACTTTAAATAGGGGAGACAGAGGACTGGCAAGTCCAAGTGTGTTTTTAGAGCAATCCATGTAGGCTGGCGCTAGAGAATGATTATGCACCCCTAAGGAGGGCTCCTTGACTGTGAATTAGGTGTGAACATTTAACCGATTACTTACAGATATCAGCTGTTTGAGGCTAGAGATTTCAATGGCGCCTGTTTAGCCAGAATACTTGGCATCTCTGCCACTTGAAGACAGGTCGCCATAGCTGTAGTGTACACAGTTAGAAAATAGGAATTGACACGTTTCCTTTGAAGCTAGCTTTTGAGGAGTATTCCATAGTTTGAGATACAGTAGTATTTTTTTCCAGTTTTATTTTTGTTTTCCCAGAGCTAATATCTTAACACGAGATCATTTTTATTTGGCTTCTAGTAGAAGTTGTTTAAGAGAAAATGATCCAAGCATTAATTATGTTGGTTATTAGAATAATAGAATCATAACAGTTCATTGCTGGAAAGGACTCAGGTCAGGTCATGTAATGAATGCAGAGTCCCAGTAAGCCAATGGGAGGATTGGAGCCCCTCTCACACCAGTACTGTTTGCCTCATTGCATTGGGGCTTTGTCCGCTTTTTCTTATCGTTTAATTACCTCCCCCTGCCCTCGTGTATTTAAATATCATCTTTTCATTTTTGTGTGCATAGAATTATGACCTATTGTGGTCTCTTCTGTCGTTAGAATGTGGTATGATGTGTCAGTGCAGACTTACTAATAATTTGTTTCTGCATTGTGGTTATTTATCACATATATTTATGTTTTGCAGGTGTAAGAGGGTTGCTGTTGTATTACAATCATGGTGCAAAAATACCAGTCCCCAGTGAGGGTGTACAAATACCCCTTTGAATTAATTATGGCTGTAAGTACTTGACATTTCAATTTACTCTTTGGCTTCTTATTTATAAAGTACAGTGTTAGAATTTGATGATCTATAGATTTATTGTTCATCTCCATGGCATCACTTGAACTTATTCTGTTTTTATGCTTATGAACCATATCTAGAGTGTGTAAAATGTTTTTAAAATACAGGCCTCTGAAAATAAAAATCTGTGCATTAAAAAAAATGCACCTCAGGGTAATGTATGAATTGAAGTTAATTCTCTCTTTGAACACACAGAAGTAGGATTCTAAGTACTTCTTCCTCGGGGTTGTGCTCTTTTTTTTCTTCATTAGAGTAGCAAAGGGACATGGAGTGTGGTCTCTGCTGTGCATGTGGAAGAGTGCTCTGCCCATGGGTGAATTCACTTTAGGTAGTGTTAGAACTGAGCACTGTGCGATGGAGTTTTACTCACGATTCAAATGACTCTGTTGAATGAGTTTTTCCGTTATTTACCTGAAGAATTTGGTTGAAAATAAGCATTTTACTAGATGCAAAGCAAACCTTTTCCAGTCATTTTTAGATTAGGGTATTTCTTCTCTTCCTTTCTCTTTTGTGTTATTATTAAGATATAACATACATACCAGAAAATATAATACAGACAGGAGAATGTATCTTTCATGAGCACACACCTGATGAAAACATGTGTGTCACACTCAGCACACCTGGGATACTGGCACCAAGGTCAGGAACCAGAACATAGGCGACCCAGGAAGAAGTCCGTCCTGGTTCAAGTGAGCCACTATTTTGACTCCTAATACACAGAGTACTGTTACCTGTTTCTGTTCCTTCTATAAATAGAAACGCAGGTGTTTTAGCAGCTGGCTGCTTCTGCTCAGCATATGTTTGTGGGATTTATGTAGATCAATAGTTTTGAAAAACAAGAAGTCCTCTTACGGGAACAATTTACATGAGAGGGTTTGTTTTAAAATTTATTTTATTTATTTTTTTGAGACAGCGTCTCACTCTGTCACTCAGGCTGGATTGTAGTGGCACAATCTCAGCTCACTGCAACCTCTGTCTCCTGGATTCAAGCGATTCTTCTGCCTCAGCCTCCCAAGTAGCTGGGATTACAGACCTGCACTACCATGCCTGCTAATTTTTGTATTTTTAGTAGAGACGGGGTTTCTCTGTGTTGGCCAGGCTGGTCTTGAACTCCTGACCTCAGGTGATCCACCCACCTTGGTCTTCCAAAGTGCTGGGATTACAGGCGTGAGCCACCTCTCCTGGTCTATTTTTATTTTTATTTTTTGAGACGGAGTTTTGCTTTCGTTGTCCAGGCTGGAGTGCAGTGACGCGATCTTGGCTTACTGCAGCCTCTGCCTCCTGAGTTCAAGCGATTCTGCATCAGCCTCCCGAATAGCTGGGATTACAGGTGCCTGCCCCCGCACCTGGCTGATTTGTTTGTGTGTGTGTGTGTGTATATATATATATTTGTTTTGTTTTGTTTTTTAGTAGAGATGGGGTTTCTCCATGTTGGCCAGGCTGGTCTTGAACTTCTGCCCTCATGTGATCCTCCTGCGTTGGCCTTCCAAAGTGCTGGGATTACAGGTGTGAACCACTGTACTTGAGATATAATTTACATACAGTGAAATGGTCACGTGTCAGGTGTACAGTTTGATCAGTTTTAACAAAAGAATCCCTCACACCTTTGTGAAAACACAGGACATTTGAATCCTGGTGAAGGTTCTGTGGTGCGCCTTCCCTTTCAGGTGTGAGGTTTTGGTTTGTGTGTGTGGGTAAGAAGCTCTGTGTGTTAAGATGTTCTGTGTGTTAAGAAGTTATATGTGTTAAGATGTAGTTACACATCTTAAATATGTGTAGCTAGGGCTGTTAACAGTATTTTATGTTGTTGACTTACCGTGTTTGCCATTTGCATGTTATCTGTGCTGTTTTGGCTTTTGGTTGTATGAGGCAAAGACCCACTCCAGCCAGCTTGGGAAGGAGTTTGGTGAGTGGGAACATGTATAGTGTGATAGGAATCGCACAGGAATCTGGGAATTCGAGCTGGGATGGGCTAAGCTCCAGAGCCTGGTAGTGGAGGGAGGTTCCTGGCTGCTCTGGGGGCCTCAGCCACAGTTTTTCTCTAGGATTTTGCCCTGTGGGACTGTGCCTGGCTCCATGTGCTGGAGCCTTCTACCCTGCCACCAGCTGGCTGTTTTGCTCACTCCTAGTTTTCCTTCCTTGTGGCTTCAGCTCGAGGACTTGCTTTAGCTGTCTGAAAGCCCTCTGGCCCCAGTTCAACTCTGTGGCATTTCTTGTTGCATTCTTTCAGTTTCTAAGTGACCAATTCCTGTCACATTTCATAGTTCACATCCTTGAGAGAAACTTGATCTAGTTCATTCCCCACCCCGACCCCTGCCCTGGTCCTGGGTTTGAGGATATTGGCTAGCCTGGGGATTGTCTGCCCTGGGTGGGAGGCCTGACCCTTGTTCAGTGAGCTGGGCTGGTGGAGCTGGGGAGGAGGCAGTGGGGGTGGTAGACAGTGGGCATCGCCGGGTAAAGCAGAGTGGCTGCCCACGGCCCGGGGTGGACACAGGGCAGAGAGTTGGGCGGGGTGGGGGATATTTTCCGAAACACTGGAGTGTGGCTTAAAAAGCTTCATGCAACCCTGATAGTTTGAGGCAAAGGCTGGTTTCTTTGCCAAACATTAGATTTAATAAAGAGGAGGTGTTTGGATTGTTTAACGTTCAGACTTCCTTATTTCCCTTACTTCACTATTTTCAAAATTGTGATGTTTACCTTGCTAGTTTATGCAGGACTTTACAGAAGAACTCGAAATTCAAATTCTGAGCTGCCACCAAGTTTTTACAATTAAACCATTTTAAAACTATTGTTCTGAGGTAGTGGTTAATTTCCCTTTTTCTTTCTTTCTTCTCCTTTTTTTTTCTTTTTTTTATGATTTAAAGCTTACTAGTTAGAAACTTTTTTTTTTTGCCTCACCAGCTTCAGGAAATTTTCTTTTGAATTGTTAGAAAAAACAAACACACAGACGCACGCACGTATGTTCTTCCACCCTGTAGTATAAAGAAAACATTTTTAAATCCGAAAACGAAATATGTTACCTTTTTCCTTCCAAAAGTAGACTGTGAGTGATGTTTGTGTGGTGTCCTTTGCCCCCATTTCTTACTGTAGTTTTGTGGTATAAAATCCTCAGTATTTGCTTAATTATTTTGTCATTGAGGAAAACTAACAGTAAAATGAGTTAACCTGAAAATGCCCTTTTCAGTTCAGCATTCAGAGTGAGAAAAGAGGTATATATGCAGTTAAGGTGAGAAGGGAACTGTAGCTTCCGCCGGCTTATTTGTGAGCACGTCAGAAAGCGAATGTGCCTCACTAGAACGCACGATGGTATCAGGAGTGGCCAGCAGGTGCCCGGCACGCAGTCACGGGAGGTGGGTCGAGTCCTGGTTTATGTGAGTCCTGTGAGGTGAGAGAGTGGGAGAAAACGCCACCCACTCAACTTAATGCACTTGTTTGTTTGTTTTAACCAAGAGTTTACTTGTAATTTAGTATTGCCGGAAAGTTGTTTAGGTAAAAGGTGCCTAGTATAAATAGGTACATAATCGGGTCAGATATGTTAATTGCATCTCACTTGATTTAATGAAAATTTACCATTTGTTTTGAGGTCAGTACCATTAAAAAAAACATGTTAAAGTTCTTATTAACTCGCTTGAGTGGTATTTACGTAAGCAAAATTGAAGTGGAGGTTTTTCAGTAGGCATTTGCGTGGTGTTGTTTTGTTAGGTATCGGCCCAGAAAAACAGAATGTCAGAGCTTTCAGCGAGTTGGAGAAATCACCTAGCTCAGCCCTCCCTTGGAGGGTGGGGAATCTGAGACTCCGAGGTGGTGAAACTTACACAGGTAGTGCCGAGATCTGATTCTTGAGTTTAGTGTTCTTGTCTCATACTGTGCTTCTTCCTTCTACCCAGGGATGTGTACCTGAAACATTTTATGAAAGAGAAATCAAAACTTCTTGGCCACACACAAACGAAAGCCTCACACCTGACAGGAAAGGCGCACCAGGGAACCTTCTCGGGGGATGGTTGCAGATGTCCTGTGTTTTGACAAAGGTGTGGGGGACTCATTTTTTAAATTGAGTTATAATTTACATATAATGAAATGGTCACATGTCAGGTGTACAGTTTGATCAGTTTTAACCAAAGGGCTGCTCTTCCTGGCTTGTGGGGAGGAGAAATGAATCAGTGAAAGATGCTGATTGATTGTGACTTAAAGGGTTTAGGATCTCACGGGGGCGTAGTGATGTGATCCCACAGATTAGGAACTTGGAATGGGAGGTATAATTCTAGGGTGCTTGAGTTGAAGTGTTTCTCTTTGAAATTTCTAAGATAAAGCACAAACTTTAAAAGTTAAACATTGTCAAGTGCAACTCCCCCTCCGCCTGCATGTTGATGGTTCCTTAATAAGGGCTTCAAAGGGAAAATGAAGGAGGTGGGAGGCCACCTAGTGTAGGAGGGCAGGGTGGGAGAGGTCGAGGTCAGGAGCCCTTAAGGAGAGTTGTGGGAGAGAGGGAAGAACATGAGAGGCCACCTTCTGAACCCGATTTCTGTGGTGACAGCCGCAGGCGAGATAGTGGCTTGGACTCTGGTCTTTCTTCTGAGGACAGCTGTCCTCATTGTGACCAGTGGGAACGCACAATAGAAGAGGCTCCACTAGCTCCTGTGTATCCCAGAAGCTGCCACCCTGTCCAGTGCCATTTCTGTCTGGGCTTATTTCCATTACACAGCAGATGTGGTCACCTCATTCTTTGCTCTCTCCTTTCCTCCCCCTCATCCCAGTTTCACTGTGCTCTAGGAGTGCTGGCGTTCTCCGGGAACCCCTTCAGTGTCTCTGTCCCTTCAGCAGACACACCCTTTAGACTGTGCCTTCAGGAACCAAGGCACCTGGTTCTGTCCCTGTCTGTCTCAGCACTGCCATCGTTGCAGTGCAAGCCCCTCTCTTTGCAGGGAAAGACCAGGGGTCCCTTGTTCCTTTGCGCACTCACATCTTTCATCCCTTAGGTCACTTTGCGCTCCCCTGCCACACACTTTCCATTGTGTCTGTCCTGTGTTGAAGGCTTTCCTGTTATCTGTCCTTGCACGTCTCAGCTCCTGTGCTTTTTTCAGCAAGGCCCTTTGTGGCTGTGTTCTGCCCGGTCCGTTTAACCTTATTTCATAATTATGCACACTTCCCAGCTTGAACTTGAACGTTTGTTTCTGACTTGTTCCCGTTGGCCCGGACACACAGTGCCGTTTCCTGCCCCCTCTTTTCGTTTTTCTTTTCAGACTTCTTTGCCTCAGATGTTTGCCATTCCCCATCTGTCTCTCCAGATCTTACCCATCTTGTCCTTCCCCGCCTCCCCGATGCCTCTGAAGACGCCATTCATGTTTCTCTCCCTTCCCCGGGACACATTCTTAACGTTGGAGTTGGTGTTAGGTACTTTCACTTGCAATGGGAGTTTCTTTATTCACAAAGCCTCTTGAGTGTTGCTCTCCAGCTATTTTGTGTGTCCGTCCAGGGCAGTGACCTTGCCAGTTATTTGTCTTGTTCTCCCAAGCACGGGTGCTAAGGACATAGTCTGTGGGTATGCAGATGTGTGTGACTTGTTCACACGAACTGTGAGGATGAGGACTTGGTGAATGGTGGAAATTCAGATCTAAACTGTATCTCCAGGGCATGATGGCGCCTGTCTGTAGTGCAGTTACTTAGAACTTGGGAGGGTGAGGTGGGAGGATTTCTTGAGGTCAGGAGTTCAAGACCAACTTGGGCAACATAGCAAGATCCTGTCTCTACAAAAAAATAAAATAAAAATAAATAAATGGTCATTTATTTGAGCCCAGGAGTTCAAGGCTGCAGTGAGCTGTGATCACACCACTGTACTCCAACCTGGGTTACAGAGCGAGACCCTGTTTCAAAAATAAATAAGGAAATAAAATGCATCTCTGATTCTGTTTTCAGACAAGGGATTTATGTTTTCTACATGGAACAGAAGTAACACGCTATGGTCTTTCAATTAACCAGTGCGCCACCTGGGAGCAAAGCCCTTTTGTGATAAAGTTGGCTAATTTGTGTGTGGTTTTTTTTTTTTTAAATTTTCGTAAATGTTGCAAAACCTTGTTGGTAAACACTCTCATGGCAGTTTAAGTGGTGTGCTTTTCTAGGTTGAATAACCAAAAAACCTGCTTACCAGTGTATAGGTTTTGTTTTTGTTTTTAAATACTGCTCCTTGCGGAGCAGGGCTTACCCACAGGCAGTGCTCTCGGAGTAACCACAGTTGTTGATTAAATGGCCCGAGTACAAAAGAATTTGTTTCACTCTCCTGCTCCTCTTGCTTTATTTTGTTTTGTGCTCTGGCATTTGGGGTTTTTTACCCCTTTCCTCTCAGGTGTCTCATGTCTTCCCACCAAGACCAGAGGAAGGAAGAGAAAGAGATTTGCTTTGAGGCCAGATACAAATCTGTGCCTGCCACAGACCAGCTTTGTAACCTACTAGGCCAGTGACTAGTGTAAGACTGCTGTGAGGAGGTGCTGGAGTGAAACAGACAGCAGGGGTGAGGGTAGGCAAGGGTGACCTGGTGATGCCACAGTCTCCTCCTCTCCCTTCCAGATACCCTGCCGCTTCCCACCTCCAAATACCAGGGGAACTGAATCAGTTTATAAGTGAGTAAATGACTATGAATGTGTATCTCTGTTAGATCAAATAGGCATTTATATTGAAGCTCTTTCATCCGTTCCAATTTCATATACAAAACAGGGAGACGTGAGGGATCCCAGGATAGACTCACGACTCACGTATCTTACTTCAGGGCGAGGAGATACTGCTCTTCGTTAATTGGGGCCTCCGTGGAGTGCGAAATCCTCGAGGGAGAACACTTTCTGACGGGCAGCTGTGCCCATGTTGGGCAGCTGTGCCAATTTTGTTCCTCTGGTTGGTTGGGCAGGGGGCACAGGTCCTGCTTTGCCCCTTCTCCATCTTTGTGGCAGCTAGCTGCGTTCAGAAACCATCCATCCGCTCACCTGTTCCTTGCCTGAATATTCTCTGAGCTGCCTGTCCCCTTTTCTCTAACTTTGTTTTCTTCCTCTGACTGAGGTCCTGTGCACATCAGATTTTCAGCATTGTTTTAGTTACAGGAAATATCTTCAGTCCGTCGTTCATCTTCTCAGAGCACATCTTCTTTCTCTCATCCTAGATTTCATCCTTGGGCCTTTTTGTATTTCTGATTCTGGTTTTTTTAGTTTCCGATGGTTAGGTGTGATATTGAAATACATCTTTTTCATTCATCAAGGTATTCTTAGATCTTCCAGCAGCCTAATGTGCAGTAGAATTTGTTTTTACCCAAATGAATAAGCAGTCTACTTTTTGGGGTAGCTGACTTAAAACCCAACTTTGTTCAAGTCAGGAAGTGGAGGGAAATGTTCCATTTTCTCCGATGACATGTAAAAGGACCTGGTCAATCAGTGGGAGATTGTGCTGTCCTCATTTGTAAAGTTGTGAATGCCATCGTGTGAGTCCTGTTGCATTTCATCAAAGCTGGGGTGGTGTAATTAGTCAGATTTAGTTGGTTTTGAAAATGGACAATTAGAGTGAGCTTTCATTATGTGCTGCTTTGTACAGCGCCAGACCTTCTCCCTTGTATTCCGTCTCTCAGCATTATGCATTCCAGTTGGTTTTTCCCCATGCTTTTCCTGAGCTGTATCCAAGTGTTTTTAACGTGCTAGAGTGAAGGCAATTGTGGTGCAGTAGGAAAATATTTCAAGGAGAAATAAAATGGATCAGATTCAGCTTCTTGCCTCTCTGATTTATCTGGTTTTATAAAAACAAACAAACCCCAAAACCTTGTTTTATGGAAAATTTCAAGCATACACAGGTAGAGAGAATCATATAATAAATGCCATTTACCCATCACCCAGTGTCAATGTTATCAGCATCTTGCCAGGCCTGGCACAGTGGCTCATGCCTGTAATCCCAGCACTTTGGGAGGCCAAGGTGGGAGGATGGCTTGAGGCCGGGAGTTTGAGACCAACCTGGGCACCGTGGTAAGACCTTGTCTCTAAAAAACAAAACAAACTGTTGCCACTATTTTTATCAGTTCTACCCACTTTTTTCTTTCCTGGTGTATTAAAGCAGATTTCAGGTGTCTTGTTAATTTGTTGACGGATACTTCAGTGTGCGTCTCTAACCTTTTGCTTTTATTATTTTTATTTTTTTGAGATAGGGTCTTGCTTTGTCACCTAGGCTGGAGTGTAGTGGCACGATTATAGCTCACTGCAGCCTCGAACTCCTGGGCTCAAGGAGCCCTGCCTCAGCCTGCTGAGTAGCTGGGACTACAGGCTCACACCACCATGGCAGCTAATTTTTCTTTTTCTTTTTTTAAATTTGAAATTATATTCCTGTTGCTTAAGATTACTAAGGCAGACTTTTTTTTTTAAACCAAAATATTCAGTCTCCATAGAGACTGTCAGAAATGGCCAGTGCTGGCTGAGCACAGTGGCTCATGCCTATAATCCCAGCCCTTTGGGAGGCTGAGGCGGGTGGATCATTTGAGGTCAGGAGTTTGAGACCAGCCTGGCCAACATGGTGAAACCCTGTTTCTACTAAAAATACAAAAATTAGCCGGGCGTGGTGGCAGGCACCTGTAATCCCAGCTACTTGGGAGGCTGAGGCAGGAGAATCGCTTGAACCCGGGAGGCAGAGGTTGTAGAGAGCTGAGGTCGTGCCACTGCACTCCAGCCTGGGCGACAGAGCGAGACTTTGTCTCAAAGAAAAAAAAAAGGAAATGGCCAGTGCCAGCTCTATTGCAAGTTATCTTGTGGTATTGGGAAGTTTTCAATTAGCAATAATCGTGCCTCGGGTAAACCTCATTTGACTATGATAGGGCCACTGTGCAAAGAGCCTTTTTCCTTTTTAAACACAACCACCATGTTGTTATCACACTGACAAAAGTACTAATAATGCCTGATAATCATCTAATACACAGTCCATGTTCATATTTTCTCACTTGTCTAAAAAATGTCTTTCGTAAGTTGCTTGGATCCTACTTCAGATGAAGCCGTTTGTATTTGGTTATGTTGTTTCCGGTGTCTCCTTTATTCTCTGACATTCTCCCTTTCCTTTTGTTTCCTTTCATGCCATTGATTTGTTAGAGAAACTGGGTCATTTGTCCTGTTCAGTTACCTTAACCTTTTGCTGATTTAATTGTTCCTTACAGCAAATAGGCTGTAAGGAGAAGGTGTGGACCTAAATTCAATCAATGCAGCCACCCTTTAGCAGTTCTCTTTATTTATTTATTTATTTATTTTTTTTTTTGAGGCGGCGTTTCACTCTTCACCCAGGCTGGAGTGCAGTGGCACAATCTTGGCTCACTGCAACCTCCGCCTCCTGGGTTCCAGCGATTCTCCTGCCTCAGTCTCTGAGTAGCCGGGACTACAGGCATGCGCCACCACGCGCGGCTAATTTTTGTATTTTTAGTACAGATGGGGTTTCACCGTGTTGGCCAGGCTGGTCTCAAACTCCTGACCTCAAGTGATCCACCCTCCTTGGCCTCCTAAAGTGCTGGGATTACAGGCGTGAAACACTGAGCCTGGCTAGCAGTTCTGTTTAAACATTTGCTGGCAGAGATGGAAACTAATAGTTAAAACCAGCTGCTCCTCTTTTCTTCCTAGGATTATTCTATATAATTTTGAATTGCAAATAAGATGCAAGGTATTTTTTCCCAAATTAAACTAGGCCATTCTATTTATGGTTACTCCTTATTTATTTATTTTTATAGTTACTTTTTAACACTGAATGGGTCCTCATAGTTTGTACTGAAAGCAGGTGAGAGGGATTAATTTATTGGCAGCGTTTCTATGTAGTGCATGTAGCAGGCACTTGGCAGGAGTCTGGCCTGGGGCTGAGGAGGTGGGTGGTGTTTGTGGTCTGAGGTGTCCAGTTGTGCTGGGCAGTCAGTCCTTGCCCTTTTCTGTTGTCTCTTTTATTAGAGCTCTGGATAGGGCTATTGGGCTGACTGCGGAAGCTTCCCCAGAGAAGTTCACCATAGAGCGGATTTTGGTTGGCAGATGTTGTAATTGATCCATCTCTCTTGATTTTTGACCTGTACGCTAGTGAAGCAGACACTTTTACTTTATAGTTCTAGTGGAATTATTTTGCATGTTGTAACAAGAAGCATATACTGCGCTGGAATTTTCTTGAAAGGTGCAAGTTGATGTAAGAGGACAGCAGCCCTCTGTATCCTTGTGTTCTGCACCCACAGATACAACCAACCGTGGATCAGAAATGTTCAGGAAAAACAATAAAAATAATATAACAATAAAATGTAATACAAATAAAACACATGTAACAACTATTTACATAGCATTTACGTTATATTTGGTATTATAAGTAATGTAGAGAGAATTTAAAGTGTATGGGAGGGCTGGGTGTGGTGGCTCACATCTGTAATCCCAGTGCTTTGGGAGGCCAAGGCGGGAGAATTCTTGAGGCCAGTAGTTTGAGACTAGCCTGGGCAACTTAGCGAGACCCTGTCTCTATGATAAATTGAAAAAAATTAGCTGGGTATGGTGGCGCATGCCCGTACTCTCAGCTACTCAGGAGACTTGAGACAGGAGGATTGTTTGAGCCTAGGAGTTTGAGGCTGCCGTGAGCTATAATTATGCCACTCTGGCCTATGTGAGCAGAGGGAGGCCCTGTATCTAAAAGATGTGTGTCTGTGTATATGAGAGGATGTGTGTAGGTTAAACTTAAAATGTAAATGCCACTCCATTTTTATATCAGGGACTTGGGCATCCACAGGTTTTGGGATTGGAGGGACATCCTGGAACCAGTCCCCTACAGATACCGAGGGAGGACTCTACTGGCCCCCTCCCTTTTTTTTTTTTTTTTTTTTTAAGAAAAGCCTCTCTCTATAATTATGTATCAATATTTAAAATAATTGCTGTGTGTATCTTTATGTGTACTGGATCAATTTTCCATTCAGACATCTACCCTGTTTTTCAGTGATCTGTACTGCCATGTGTATCAGTAGAGTATCCGAGGTACTGATAAGCATCCAGTTTGTAAATGTCTTGTGTATTTCAGTAGATGGCTGCGTCCTTACTTCTTTTCCTTTTAGGGGTCCAGCCTTCCCCTTCTGATCTGGACTTTCTTTATCCCACTTTCTTGCCTTATTAAGGTGCGGATGGACTGTTTGTTCCTTTTCCTCTGGTTTTGCTGTTTGGGGACCCCCAGTTGTATATTTTGCATTTTCTGGCAATAATAGGTGTTTTAATGAGCAGTTAATGCTATTTTAGGCATAGCTATCTGGCTGTCTTACTGGGCAGCACTTCCTGGGCAGCCCCATTTAAACCTGTGGCTTCACCTGTCACTTTATAAACTAAAGATCTCAAAGCTTTATTTTTACCTGAGATGCACCCCAGGAGCTTCCAAACTCCAAGCCAGGTGTCTGGCAGACATCTCCATTTCACTGTCCCAGGCAGATTTAATGCCTCTGAAACAGAGTTCATCTCCTCCTGCTTGCGCAAAAAGCACACACCCCAACAGAAACAAACACACGTCCACACCCACCCACCCACCCCAGTAAAAACCAAACCAATAAAACACCACTTAGAAGCTCTCCCTTTCCCCTGAGCTGCTGCTTTAGATGCATGGCCCCGCAGGTACCTTACCCTCAGAGCAGAAATCCAGGCATCCCTGGCAACCTTCCTTCCTCACCCCTCAGTCTTGCTGGTGCCCAGATGGGAGCTGGCACAGATGTCTCCTGGATGGGCACTCACTTTGCTCTTCTATAGCCTTGGTGGCTTAGCCCCAGACCACTCCTCCTTACAACAGCCTCTGGACCCTGAGTCTACCCCTCACTCTTCTGCTCTTCCTCGGGGCTGCTGCCAGAGAGATCGGTACATTGTAAACCTGACCGTGCTGCCTGCAAGTCTGAAATGATGAAGTGGCTGCACCTCATCTTTATTTATTTATTTTTTAAATTTTTTTGAGACAGAATCTCGCTCTGTTGCCCAGGTTGGAATGCAGTGGCGCCATCTCGGCTCACTGCAGCCTCCGCCTCCCTCCTGCCTCAGCCTCAGCTGGGATTACAGGCGTGAGCCACTTCGCCCAGTCCATGTACCTCATCTTTAAGATGAGGTTCCCAGCTTAAGCTTGGCTCCCAGAATCCTTTGTCATTGGCTTTCTGCCTGTCCGTGCAGCCTCCTCTCCACAGCGAGGCCTCCACACCCACTGCACAGTCTAATTATGTCGAATTTCTTGCTGTTTCCTAGGTATACCATTTTTTGTCATGGTCTTGGTGCCTTGACCACATACTTGCCTGGAACACCTTTCCTCCTTTCTCACCTGGCTGACTCTAGCTGGCTGCATGCAGTTGCTCCTGGTGGAGGGTCCTCTCTGTGCACTGGCAGCTGCTGTAGGGTCCTGACCCTCCACTGGTCTCTCTGCCTCTCTGTGTCACCTTCCCTGCAACTGCCAGTGTTCCCAGGGTGAGAATCAAATCATCATGCCCTCAAAAATAGATTTCTTGGCAGGGCGCGATGGCTCACATCTGTAATTCCAGCACTTTGGGAAGCTGAGGCAGGCGGATCACTTGAGGTCAGGAGTTCGAGACCAGCCTGGCCAACGTGGTGAAACCCCATCTCTACTAAAAATACAAAAATTAGCTGGGCATGGTGGCGCACATCTGTAATCCTAGCTACTGGGGAGGCTGAGGCACGAGAGTTGCTTGAACCCAGGAGGCTGAGGTTGCAGTGAGCTGGGATTGCACCACTGCACTCCAGACTGGGCGGCAGAGTGAGACGTCATCTAAAAAAAAAAAAGATTTCCATGAAGAGTAGAGAGTCTTGCAATGTATGCTTTCGTTTCTTGCATCACTTCTTCTCTTTCAGTGAAATTTTTTTTTTTTTAACTCTAATCCCATGACATAATGAAAATTTTGACAAAAGGCTACATTGGAACATAGTCTTTTGATCGGGTGTATTTACTATTTATGGTTCAAAAGAATCTGATGCAAATCATGTTTTGTGAGTAAAATAGTTCAGTGAACTGAAGCTTATAATCCCTCTAGTTGCCTGAAAAGCGTGTCCTGGTTTATGTGTCACTTAGCGTTTTGAGTGGCTTTTCTCCTTTAGTGATGAATACAAAGTATATACAAAATCCTATTTCTTTGGTTCTCCTACAGAACATAAATTTATTTTAAGTAAAATTCTTGACTCTGGTAGAATGGTAATCTGATTTTAAGATTTCTCCAAATTTAAAACCCAGGAGTTATTACATAATTCTTGTTTTCTTAATAAATAAGTTATTCCATAACATGAGGTAGGCCTAATCACAAAATGTGTGTGTTTCTTTTCTTTTTCCTAGTTTAATGCTTGTGTATGTATTAAAAAACAAGGCCAGAACTAAAAGCTACAAGGTACATATTTTAAGAAGTAAATTGATTTAAGTGGTCATTTGTATGTTGCAGGATTTGTGGCATTAATATTTAGAAAGCTCTTCTCCAAACACCTATTATCTTCGTTTGAATTTTCTCACACAAAGTTGGTTTAGAATGTAAATTCGAAGAGTTCCAAATCCTAATTCTTCACTGAGTCAGAATTTCTGGAGGTGGGTCCCGCAGTCTGTGGCTTCACAAGGCTTCCAGGTGATTCTTACGCCTGCTCAAGCTGGAGAACCACTGGTGTGGATTTGCATCATTTGAATTTGTAGTACATGGGATAGGAAGAAAGGAGGGTGGTTTCTATTATAACTTTTTTTTTTTTTTTTTGAGACGGGGCCTCACTGTGTTGCCCAGGCTGGACTGCAGTGGCATGGTCTTGGCTCACTGCAGCCTCCACCTCCCAGGTTCAAGCAATTCTCCTGCCTCAGCCTCCTGAGTAGCTGGGATTACAGGCGTGCGCCACCATGCCCGGCTAATTTTTGTATTTTTAGTAGAGACGGGATTTCACCATGTTGGTCAGGCTGCTCCCAAACTCCTGACCTCGTGATCCATCTGCCTCGGCCTCCCAAAGTGCTGGGATTACAGGCATGAGCCACCGCACCTGGCCATAACTTTTATTTAAAAGTTTTTCAAAGGAATGATTTTTTTCAACAGTCCGTATAAGTAGGCTCTTATTACATCATGTTTTCATGTGACGGATTTAACATACACTAGAAGGAGACTGTTTGCTTTATGTACTTCTCCAAATTGCTGTTCTTGAGTTTATTTAGTGATGTCCACGTTATATTAACAAGCATGTGGGCCGGGCATGAGCTACCGCGCCTGGCCATAACTTTTATTTTTGTATTTTTAGTAGAGATGGGGTTTCACCATATTGGCCAGACTGGTCTCGAACTCCTGACTTCGTGATCCACCCGCCTTGGCCTCCCAAAGTGCTGGGATTACAGGCGTGAGCCATCGTGCCCGGCCTGTAACCACTTTTAAGTGCAGAGTTCAGTGGCACTAATTAAATTCACATTGTTGTGCAGCCACCACCACCATCCATCTCCAGAACTTTCTCATCTCCCCAAACTGAAGCTCTGTCCCCATGAAACACTCCTTCCCCATTCTTCCTTTCTCCAGCCCCTGGCAGCCACATTCTTTCTGTCCCTATAAATTTGGCTACTCTCGGTACCTCTTATGGGTAGAGTGACACAGTACTTGACCTTTTGTGTGACTGGGTTTTTTCATGTAGCCTAATGTCTTCAAGGTTCATCCATGTTGTAGCATGTGCAGAATTCCCTTCCTCTTCAGGGGTGAATTGTACTCAATTGTATGTGCCACATTCTGAATTGAATTGTGCTCAATTGTATCTGCCACATTCTGCTCATCCATTGACTTATCGATGGACGTTGGGCTGTTTCTACCTTTTGGCTGTTGTCTGTACTATACATTTTTAAAGTTTAAATTACATTTTATAGCTTTCTTTCTTTTTTTTTTTTTTTTTTTTTTGAGACAGTCTCACTCTGTTGCCTAGGCTGGAGCACGATCTCGGCTCACCGCAACCTCCGCCTCCGGGGCTCAAGCAATTCTCATGCCTCCCAAGTAGCTGGGATTACAAATGTGCACCACCATGCCTAGCTAATTTTTGTAATTTTAATAGAGACGGGGTTTCACCATGTTGGCCACGCTGGTCTAGAACGCCTGGCTTTATGTGATCTACCTAGCTGTAGTGTTTTTTTTTGTTTTGTTGTTTTTGAGATAGAGTCTCACTCTATCACCCAGGCTGGAGTGCAGTGGCACAATTTCAGCTCACTATAGCCTCCACCTCCTGGGTTCAAGCAATTCTCCTGCCTCAGCCTCCGAAGTAGCTGGGATTACAGGTGTGAGCCACCACACCTGGCTAATTTTTGCATTTTTAGTAGAGATGGGGGTTCACCCTCTTGGCCAGGCTGGTCTTGAACTTCTGACCTCAGGCGATGGGCCTGCCTGGGCCTCCCAAAGTGCTGGGATTACCAGCATGAGCCACGACACCCGGCCTCTTTTCTTTTCTTTTTTTTTTTTTTTTTTTGAGACAGAGTCTCTGTTGCCCAGGCTGGAGTGCAGTGGCGCGATCTCGGCTCACTGCAACCTCCGTCTCCCAGGTTCAAGCGATTCTTCTCTCTTAGCTTCCCAAGTAACTGGGACTACAGGCGCCCACCACCAAGCCTAGCTAATTTTTGTATTTTTAGTAGGGATGGGGTTTCACCATATTGGCCACACTGGTCTCGAACTCCTGACCTCGTGATCTGCCTGCCTCAGCCTCCCAAAGTGCTGGGATTACAGGCGTGAGCCACTGCTCCCGGCCCTTGTCTTTTATATTTGATAGATTCCAGATCCAAAAGACAAGTTCCTTGAGGAATTCAACCACTATTTTATTCCATCTGTTGAAAATAACAGCTTTAATTTACAGCTCATGATTGCCATTGTTGTTAATTTTTTAACAAAGAAAGAATAGCGTGTAAAAGCTGCTGTGGAGTGATGAGCTGAGTGGTGACCCACTTAAATAAAAGGGTGAACTCCTGTGCTAAGGGAATGGAGGTGGTAGAGAAGATAGAGAATTCTATAGATGACCCTACCCCCTGTTAAGTGTTCAAGTCATAGTGTTACTCCTGATTTTCTTTTCTTTGTTCTTCAGAGTGTGATTTAAATTTTAAGTGCTTCAAGGTCTATGAGGTACAGCCTGCACAGTAGATATTTAATAAACAGTGAGTGATCAATATTTTCCTGATGGATTAAACCACTCCTATTGGCAGCCTACTGACTCTGTGGAGCTATTATTCTGGTTCATGAAACCAGATAATATTTCCATAGCTCATTGCATTCCTTTATGTGGGCAAACACATGGTATCTTTAAAAGCTGACAGCTGCAGTTCCCTAGAACACCAAATGCTTTTCTGAAGTCCACAGATTTCTTTTACACTCTGGAAAGTAAAACTGTACTCTCTAAGTCCAAGCGGATCTGAAGGGGAATATGCACACTGCTATTTTGTTGTTAGAGAGAGATTTGTACTCAGTTTGCTCTTTATTAGACCAAAAATTTTTCAGATTAGGAATGGTTTTTGAATATCATGCATATTTTGGTTTCCTTTGGATGCTTTCAGCATCATGTGATTGCTTTAAACACATGAAAAGCAAAGAGAAATAAAACCTTTCATAGCCCTGTAGACATTCTTGTTTGCTTAGGGCTTAAGTAATTGTAGCATGCAAAGTATTTGACATTCAAGATTTATTGACAGAGACCAGGTATCTTAAGTATAAAGATTTGTATTTAAAGATGTGTATACCTCCTTTTTTTTCTAACTAGTGTCTTTATAATTCTCTAACAGGGATTGGTTGTCTTTATACTTTTATTTTGATAATCGAAAAACTACATAGATGCGTTGAGATCATCTGTATAGCATGCTTACCGCTGAGCACTATCAGCACATGGTTAGCTTTTATTTTTTGTGGACAACAAATAATACTATTTTAATGGCTGAAAGTAAATACAAAAAGAATAGGGATGAAATTACTATGTAAATGATGTGTTTGAGCCAACTATATACTGGGGTACTTACTTTGCAGATGGAGAGCTGTACAAATAAAGATTTAAATAGAGTAAAGTGATGGGAGTAGTGAGTCATCAAACAGCTTCTGCCCAGTTTGAAAGAAGCTGTGCCCCTCCTGTTCAGTTCCATATTCATTTTGAAGGGGAAATTGGTCTTCAACAAATTGTCATTTTCCCCATGAAATGTATGTTGTTTACATTTTATAATTGTATGAGCTTTTTTGTTTTAGAAACTAGTTTGTTTGCACCTATTTAAGTAACGTTATAATAAAAATAACTGGCCAGTCAAGGTGGCTCACACCTATAATCCCAGTCCTTTGGGAGGCCAAGGCAGGCAGATAACTGGGGGTCAGGAGTTTGAGGCCAGTCTGGCCAACATGGTGAAACCCTGTCTGTACTAAAAATACAAAAATTAGCTGGGCATTTTGGCATCCACCTGTAATCCCAGCTGCTGGGGCGGCTGAGGCGAGAGAATCACTTGAGCCGCGGGGTGGGGGTGGGGTGGAGGTTGCAGTGAGCTGAGAGTGCGCCACTGCACTCCAGCCTGGGCAATAAAGCGAGACTCTATCTCAAAAAAAAAATTAATTAAAAAATAAAAATAACTAGTCAATAGACTGAGTTCTGCAAGGGGAAAAAAATAACTGGTCAACATTAAAGTTTCAAGGAAATGTTTCTCTTTTAAAAGGAGGGTTTGTACATTACTCAAGCTTCATAAAGGATTTCTTTGCCATAGAGATTTTGCTTTACTTTCATGAATCCAAATCAGCTAGGTCCTTAAATTGTTTTTTTTTTTTTTCTTTAAACAACCAGAGGTTAAGGAGGGGAGGGGAATAAACATCCTTGTATTATCCTATTTGTGTTTAACATGAGTGCCTGGTTGGCTCAAGTACTGTATTTTAATTTTTGTTTGTTTCCCTTCCCTCCCCTCCCCTCCTCTCCCTTCCTTCCTTCCTCTCTTTCTCTCTCTCTTTCTCTCTTCTTTCTTCTTTTTTTTTTTTTAACAAACCCTTGTGTTGAGGGCTGACTTTCAATGGATTGCAGTGAGGGAGTTGCTCTGCTACTTACAAATCCCCAACCCAGAATTCTGCAGGCCGTCTACGAATGGTTTAGAGCCAGGTTCCCCACGAACATGGGTGGCCCAATGGGCGAGGGGCGGCTGCCTTTCCCAGGACGAGGGGCTCTCTGCACCGGACCCCGGTCCTGGCGCGCGGCGGGGGAGGGACTGGCTGTCCGAGGCCATTGGAGGCCAACCGAGGCCCTGCAGGCACTGCTGTATCCGTCTGCCTGGGTGAGATTCTGACTTAAAGGCGTTCAGTCATAATCCCACAGATGGTAGCTTCGCCCCATTGGCTCCTTATTGTGGCTCAAGTATTTTAAAATGTGGGCAACGCTTCAATGCAAGGAATCAAATTAGTACTGATTTGACAGTCATTTTAATTGAAGTTGATATTGACTGGTATCAATAAGATGAGATATGAGATGAGAATGGAAAATAGGAATGACAGTGTCTTCAGTTTCTTCTGGGTGTAATTTAGATCTGTGGAAAGTAACATGACGTATATTTTGACCGCATTATTACCATATGGTGGAAAGGTTAAAAAAATGTGTTGTGGACCAGGCGCGGTGGCTCACACGTGTAATCCCAGCACTTTGGGAGGCCGAGGCAGGTGGATCACCTGAGGTCGGGAGTTCGAGACCAGCATGACCAACATGGAGAAACCCCGTCTCTACTAAAAATACAAAATGAACTGGGCATGGTGGTACATGCCTGTAATCCCAGCTACTCGGGAGGTTGAGGCAGGAGAATCGCTTGAACCGGGGAGGCGGAGGTGTCGGTGAGCCGAGATGGTGCCATTGCACTCCAGCCAGGGCAACAAGAGCGAAACTCTGCCTCAAAAAAAAAAATGTGTTGTGGATTCTAATAGTCATGTTTTCTTTTTCATGAAGGACATTTTGGAGTGCTTTGTAGGGGATGTTAAGATCCTCACCTAAAACTATATCATGTTTTTAACTTTAAAAGTCTAAAACACTTACAGCTATTTAGTTTGAGAATATTGGCCATGTACCAGGGAGACAGGGGAGTTCGGTATGCCATCGGCAAATAGGACACAATTCTCCAGCAGCTTCTGCCTCCTGGACTCTTGTTATTTCCTGGAGGGGATTGACATAGCTCTTGCCACTGTGCTTGGTCTGAAGCTTGCAGTGGCAACTGAGCCCCTTGAGTTCTGCTCTCAGCGAGTATAGAGTCTGTGAAAATCGATGATACGAATTGGACTTACCCTGTCACACCCAACTAGAGTCGAGAGACCAGGGGAGAAGAAAAGCTGGGACACAGAGCGTCTGCCCCAGGATTATCTTGAAGGCCAGCTGCCAAAGTGACCTGCTGTAACTTTAAGACCAGTGTTATCTCCTTGCTGCTGAAATGAACTGCTGTGACTCTAAGACTGATTTTTCTCAGCACCGTCACTCACTCATCAGTCAGAGCTTGCCAGCTCCCAAAAACTTCACTAGTACCAATGAATTTTCAAAACAGTATGTCACCTTTCTTTCTTTTCTTTCTTTTTCTCCTCCCCTTTCCTCCTCTTTGGTTTTATACTTTAGCTATGAAGGCCATTTACCAGAGTCAAACTTGTTGTTAACAAGCAGAATTTTTAAGTTCATTCAGAAAGTCCCTTAGACCTTTCTGAGCCTGTTTACTTGCAGAGAGTAGACGCTGTCACCAGGTTCTTCGTGTCCTGCATTCACATGGATATTCAGTCTTCATATGCTGTCGAGTTTCTTTAAGATCAAAGGAGCGGCTCGCAGCGGGGCCACATAGATGATGACATTTCTCTTTCTCATAAAACCCCCCACCTTCCGTTTTTTCTTCACACATACCGAAGAGCACCCTGGTCTTTCTCTATGCCCCAAGTTGCAATTCTCTTTTCCCAAATGAAACTGTTTTAGGGATTCAGCTCTATATTTTTATTTGACCTTGACAAGCCCAGGGTGAAGATGATACTGCTTGGCCTGGAGAGGAGCCTGGGCTCCTGGGTGGCAGCCAGGGATCCTGCCACTGAACCACAATTTGCAAAATACTTAAAGAACATAGAACAGGTCTAAGAACAACATTTAGAGAGTGCTTGTGTGGCAATATCTCGTTTATTGCCCACACTTACTTTGTGGGTAGGCTCTTTTATCCCACTTTACAACTGAGGAAACAGGTTGAAATTGGTTACTAAGTGATTGCCCTGACCTGGCTGCCTCGCCTGCTGACAGCGGTGTGGGCTGACCCGGTACCGTGCCCCCGAGCAGGCAGAGCGCCTGTGCCCCCCTGGAGGCCATCAGCCCACGGTGCTCAGGCACTTGGCTTTCATCATTCCCAACAGGGCCAGTTTGCAGTCTTTGCTGTAGAAGACCTCTCTGGCAGTCACTCTGAACCAATTCTGGTTTGAGGGAGGACTGCTCAATTTGGTCAATTAAACTCAATTTTTTGAAAAACCTCCCTGTTTCCCCCCACCTCTTTTCCCTTTCACTCTGTCTGGTCTGATCCGTCTCCCTGCTGGGCAGTAACCCTTTTTCCCAGCGCTCCCCCTTTGTTGGTGGCTTTCTTTCTGTTAGCTTGGACAGGAGGCCTTTGCTTCCAGGTTGTCCAGCTGGGATTCAAATCAAGGTCCATTGACACAGGAGCCCAGGCTCTAATTTGCTCTGCCATATGCCTCCCCGGTTTGTGTCCTAGAATGACAGCGTTGGAGGAGTGGAGGGAAAGGACACTTGGTGGATAGCTGAGTCGGACATGATAATTGGGTGGGTGCGGATGAGGGTGGTGGTGATGGGGAGTGGGAGGAAGTTGCTAGGAAAGCTGAGCTTAAAATAGCTGAAGGCCATAGATACTGGTACAGTGTGGAGTCTGGCAGATAGTTGTGTGGCAGAGAAGGCTTTTGTCCTGAGAATAGTAGATGACCTCCCAGAACTGTGGGAACAACAGTCTCATGTTTAGATTTATTCAGGCCACAATGGAGCTGAGCAATTCGCTTCCTGACATGAATTCTTTCTCTTCCAAGTAGATCATGTTTCCTTATTCTGTGGAAAACGTTAATGCCATTAGAAGCCAGATTGAGGGCTACCTGTAACCGGAAACCTCTGCAGAGAACATCCTGTTACTCAGTACCTCTTTTTCTTCATTTATTTTATGAAAGTTCTCTTTCCACTTGACTGATATTTATCTTCAGGGCCATATTTTCTCCTTCTATCAACCGAATATAGTATACGTAGCTAATCAACGAATTAGATAACTAAATCCATATATTTCCTCTTCTTCTGTGAACCCCGAGTGTCTGAGACAGGTCATAGTTAATTTAGAAAGTTTATTTTGCCAAGGTTGAGGACGTGCCTGTGACACAGCCTCAGGAGGTGCTGACAACATGTGCTCAAGGTGGTCAGGGCACAGCTTGGTTTTATGTATTGTGGGGAGACATGAGACATCAGTCAGTATATGTAAGATGTACATTGGTGCTGTCAGAAAGGCAGGACAACTCGAAGTAGGGAGAGGGTCTTCAGGTCTCAGGTGGGTGAGAGAGGCAGCCAGAAGCATTTTTCTCAGTGAGTAGAGGGGTGACTTTGAGTGGAATGGGAGGCAGATTTGCCTCCCAGTTTGACTTTTCCTTTTAGCTGAGTGATTTTGGGGCCCCAAGATTTATTTTCCTTTCACAATTTATATGATAAAGGGAGTGTTTTATTATTCCCAGTGCCTGAACTGAAGTATGATCATTTTTTTTGCTATTATCTTCCTTTGGCCTTTTCTTTTCTCTGTAGAAGGCAGGAGACCTAATATGCTCCTATTTATACCTAGTTCCTTTTTTTAGTCAGCTAATTATATACTTAAAATAACTGGTTTCTAGCAAAGTCTCATGAGATTTACATCTTGTATTTTTAGGGTCATGAGTGAGATAATTATTTTAGTTTGGTGAACACATGGATTTTATTTGGTGCATTTCCAAAGTTTAGTAGAAAAGATAAATGTCAAATGAAAATGTTTAGTGTTTTAAACTGTTTGCATTCAGAAGGTCCCCCTCCTCATCTTGTGCGTAGCTCAGCTGGTTCCTGGACTGTGGGCCTGACAGCGGCTTTACTTCATTGCCAATAGTGTCTTCCTCCTTGAGAGGTTCATGTGCTGCATGGAACAGTAGCCACACTTGTTGAGTATTGTACTTATTCTTTGTTTGTTTTTGAGATGAGATCTTGCTATGTTGCCCAGGCTGGTGTCGAACTCCTGGGCTCAAGTGATCCTCCCACCTTGGCCTTCCAATTTGCTGGGATTACAGGCCTGAGCCGTCATGCTTGGCCCCCTACTTATTCTGTGTCAGGGCCTGCCAAACATTTTATGTTTTCTTATTTAATCTTTCAACAATGCTGTAAGTTGAAGACGATGAAGTAATTGAAGCTTAATGAAATTAAATAGCCTCCCCAAGGACCACTTTTAATGGTGGAACTGGGATTTGAAGCCAGATCTGCCTCTTCTAAAGCCTGTGCTCTGAAATAGAATGGTAACTGGAGTGGGGCAGACCTGGGTTCATATCCTGGGTTCAAATTCTCTCAGCCTTTGTTTTCTCATTTTAAAATGGGAGAAACACTTATTTCATGGAAAGATTAGACCTATTAAGGGCCAGGTGCAGTGGCTTATGGCTGTAATCCCAGCACTTTGGGAGGCTGAGGCAGGTGGATCACTTGAGGTCAGGAGTTCAAGACCAGCCTCGCCACCATGGTAAACACCTGTCTCTACTAAAAATACAAAAATTAGCCAGGCTGGGTGGCGCACACCTGTAGTCCCAGCTACTTCAGAGGCTGAGGCAGGAGAATGGCTTGAACCTGGGAGGTGGAGGTTGCAGTGAGTGAAGATCATGCCATTGCACTCCAGCCTGGGTGACAGAGCAAGACTCAGTCTCAAAAACAAGAAAAAAACAAAAAAAAATAAAGATTATACCTATTAAATGCAGTAATCTTTGTGAAGCTGATTAGGGTGCGTGCGTACTAGGCTCTCCACATATACATGTTGGTTTGATCATCTCTCTGATGTGTTTCTCCCCAGATGAAAGCTCTTCGTGGGTAGGACCCTTGTCTTGTGTTCATGTGTCCTCAGCCCTGTGCCTGTTGGAGAAGGGAGTGAATGTTGAATAAGTGATGTTAGAAACTTTTCTAGGTTCTTAAAAGAAGCTTGTTTGTCTTTCTGTTTTCTTTTCTTTTTCCTTTTTTTTTTTTTTTGTGACAGTTTCCCTCTGTTACCCAAGCCAGAGGGCAGTGGTGTGATTACTGCAATCTCCACCTCCCAATTCATTGTTGAAGCAGTTCTCCTGCCTCAGCCACCTGAGTCACTGGGATTACAAGCACGCAGTACCACACCCAGCTAATTTTTGTATTTTTAGCAGAGAAAGGGTTTCGCCATGTTGGCCAGGCTGGTCTCAAACTCTTGGCCTCAAGTGATCCACCCGCCTTGGCCTCTCGAAATGCTAGAATTACAGACGTGAGCCACTGTGCCTGGCCAGTTTTCTTATACCATGAGCACAATAGGTTTTTACCTTTGGTCAATGGGTTACTTGATTGCTTTTGTTTCTTTTTTTCATATTTAATGGAGTTTATGTTTTAGAGCAATTATAGGTTTACAGAAAATTGAGCAGCTAGTACAGAGAATTACCATATACCTTCTCCTTCCACCTTACAGATTTCCCTATTATTAACATCTTGTGTGATACTGATGCAGGATTTTTTGCTTAGCTCAGCTAGGTCTGGGTTCTTGTCTCATGACCAGGAAGAAGTAGACATGCGGACACTCAAAGAGTGAGCAAGGCGGGAAGTTTTATTGAGTGATGAAGCAGTTTTTAGTAGGGAGGGTACACAGGGGTACTCCCTCTACCCAAAGGCAAGAGAGTTCCTTGTGTTGGGAACAAGTAAGTGGTGCTGAAGAGAAAAACCAGCATTGAGACAAAGGATTTCTCAGCAAGGCAATTTACTTCTGCAGAAAGGTGCCGCCTGTTACAACCGCAAGAGTACACCGAACAAAGGAGGGAAGGGGTTTTTATCCCTGATGCAGTTCCTGTCCCTGTGTCCTTCCCCTATTGGCTAGGGACAATCTAAACTGATCCCAGTTGGCTAAGACTTAAACTTTTTCTAATAGGTAAATGTGTGATTTGTAAGAGAAGGAGAGGGTAGGAGTGGTCTGTCCGTTACAGTACAGGGCATGTCTGGACATGTCTGAGCACGTCAGGCCACAAGAGCGGGAGGGTTGTTTGGAGTCTAGAAACAAGGGAGTATAAGGAGGTTGGGCTTCTGAACAAAGAACAAGAACATTACACAATTAAACTCTTTGAAGACGAATTCATCATGTCTGGCAATTTCCCCCTTTGTCTTTTGATAATTCTTCCTCTTCAAATTTTTCTAACATGATTCGGCTCTGCTGTTCTTCTTGATCGCCTAGAAACAAGAGCCTATTTGAGTATAGAGGAGCAGAGGTAGGGGAGGTTTTGTGAGAGCTGTTTCTATAAGTCCTTGCATTAACCCACGGATACAGGGTATGATGCAGCATCCTACATATGAGTACACCTGTAACAATTGCAAGAGAGGTTAATATTGAAGTCATAAGCCCTTTCCATTTACCAAACCACTTTTCCATGAGACTTGTGATGGGGTCATTTATTCTGGAATTTTTGGCTAACTTATCTGATACGGAGGTAAGGCCTTGTAAAGCCTTCATAATTGTTCCATTGGGAGCTGTGTTGTTAGGGCTGAAAGTACAGCATTGGACTCTAGTCTTGACACAGACTTCACCTTTTTTTGCTAACATTATGTTAAGGGCTATTCTCTTTTCCCAGGCCATTTGGCTGGTGGGCCTAATTGTTCAGCTATCCCTTTAATGGCGTCATTTGCATAATTGACAAACCACTGTTGATTATAGTAAATGTAATTTATCCAATCTACATTTTTGTTTGTAGTTGACCACCAGAACAGTGCAGATTTGAATCTGAATCCTGCAGCTATTTGGTTTCGGGGTTTAAATTTATCTGGTACCTCTCGTGGGACCCCAATAGCATCTATATAAATGTGAGGGTCAAAAGACCCGTGAGGAGCATCTCTTTTGTGATCCTCTGTCCTGTTATTTTGACGGAATGCCAGAGCAAAAGGGATGGCCAGTTGGACTAGGGCTCAAGTGCCGCTCCAGTTTCTCGGCAGAGTGCCTAATAGTTTACTGTGGTACCACCATACATTTGCTCGAGAATAGACAAAAGGCAGCTTGACTGGTAAGCTCTTGGGAAGGCTTGGTTTGACTACACCCTTTTAGGTCTCCGAGGGATGTTAATCTTTCCCCTTGCCATGAGAGAAGACACGAGGTAAAATTAACATCAGAAGCTGGAGGCCAGATGGCCCTCGGGGGCTGACCTGCGGGGTCTTTAACTTGGGGGAATAGCAGTGAGGGAGTCTTGCATGCCTCATTGCCCCAGGCTGTGGGATTTTGAAAGAGACTTACCATGCAGCTTATGCCCGGTCAGTCAGAAGACCATCCAAGTGGGAAGGGGACTATCTGGGCCTCTGGCCTGCCTGTCGCACAAGCCTCACAGTCAATTTTGTTTAATGTGCGAGCAGAATATTTAATCCATTCCAGCCAGGCATTTGAATCTTGGTATCCTGTTTTAAGCACTGAAGTTTGTTTTAAATCTTTAACCTTTACAGTGCCTACTATAGTTTCGTCATGGGGTACGGAAAGAACAGCTGTTTGATTGGAAGGGGGTTTAGAAGGAGAAGAAGGTGAAGGGGGTTGAGGAGTAATGAAGCGCATTTCAAAGGATCCTTTGGAGTCCTTTCCAGGAATATTAGCTCCTAGACCATAGAAGTGACCTAGAGTAGGCTTGGTGTCGGTAGAGGTGGGGACATTAATAGAGATTTGCACAGGGTTACACTGTTGGAGTTGACAAGTGGAAGGGGGTTGTACCTTTGGTAAAGTGAATGTAAGGCTTTAGATAGGTACAACCTATTGAGGAGGTCCAGCCTCGATGCTTGGTGGTCTAGATCACATCTCCCCAAGTAGCACAGAACCGCCAGTTACAGGATCGGCCTCGGTCCGTGCAAAAGTCAGTTCTGTAGGCAGTTTTATTTATCCTGGAAGGGCAAAGGTACTTTTTTGAGGAGGCCAGCTGTCCTTAGCTTTGGAGATCCCCGCAGGGCATAATAAGACAAGCATTAAAAGTAATGGTTTGAGGGGAGCTAGATCTGGTTATATTAATAATAAGATGTGTGGTAGCTGGGGAAAGGAAGCTAAGAAGGAAGAGACAGATTAAACTTTCTTTTTTAACATTACTCTGGTTGGGGTGGGTCCTGGAACGGCAGTCCATGACTCTGGAGAGGATGGTGCTCTTTTCACTTGGGTGTGATGAGTCCAGCCATTTTTGGTGGTCCTGACTGCTGTTTCAGTTTTTAGAAGTACTAAATAAGGTTCTTGTCAAGTAGGTTTGAGCTTTTTTTCTTTCCAACTTCTGACGAGGACATAATCTCTGGGCTGGTGATGATGGCCTGCAAATTCAAGGGGTGCAGTTTGTGCTAAAAGGCCTTGAATCCTAAGAGGGGAAAGGGTGGAAGACAGACCTGATACATAGTTTTTGAGAAATTGATCCTTTGTTTCAAAAGTGAGAATGTCAGTATTAGAGTTTAAGTAAGGCAGTCCATAAAGCATTTCATAAGGGGAGAGGCCAGTGTCCTTTTGCGGGGCTGTTTGGACTCTGAACAGGGCAATAGGAAGGCATTTTGTCCGAGGTAGCTGGATTTTTAAAATTAGTTGGGTTAAATGATTTTTTAAAGTTTGGTTCATTCTTTCTACTTTCCCTGATGAGGGTGGATGCCTTGGTGTATGATATTCCCGTTTTATTCCTAGTGCTTGAATGAGCCCTTTAATAACAGGGGCAGTGAATTGGGTTCTATTGTCTGAATCAGTGTTTTCTATAATTGCAAACCTAGGTATAATTTGTTTTAATAAGGTTTTAACTACATTTTTAGCTGTTGTGTTTGGGAAAGGGATGGCCTCTACCCAGTGGGTGAGATGATGTACTATTACTAATAAATAGTTAACATGGCCTGCTGGGGGCATTTCAGTATAATGAATTTGAATTTTTTGGAACGGCCTTAACCCTGGGTTTTTTCCCCCAAGGGGTTGCCTCTTATTTGTTGATTTATTAGGTTTTTTTGCATATTATACAGCTATCCCCAATTTACCTAGCAAGGGTATAGATTTCTATACACCTATAAACTCTGAGAGTGGCATCATATATAGCCTGGGGACCCCAGTGAGTTCCTTGATGGAGTTGAGACAACATCTCTCTTATGAGAGGTTTAGACAACATTTCCCTTTCATCTGGTAATATTCGTTTTTCTTCTGAGCTTTCTTTGGCTCCTATTTCCTTTAACTTTTCTTGTTTGTTATGGGAAAAGACGGGGACTGCGGCTGGGGGAGGGAGACAAGGAGTTAAATGGAAAATGGGTTCCCGTTGGGGAAGAGGCAGCTTGCTTGGCTATTTGGTCAGCAAGATTATTCCCTTGGCTTCTAAAGGAAAGATTTCTTTGATGCCTGGGACATGAACAACAGCGGTTTCTTCTGGCAACTATAGATTTTCTAATACTTGAATTATTGTGTCCCTGTGGACTAAGTTCCTGTTAATGAGGACTTGCTCTGCTCAAATTTTTCCAAAGGTGTGGGCCACTCCAAAAGCATACTTGGAGTCCGTATAAATCGTTCCTTCCTGGTTTTGCAGAAATTTTAAAGCTTGATTTAATGCAAACAGCTCACATGTTTGCGCAGAGCAGGTGCAGACCCGTTATTAGGTAATCTTCCTGATTTTATTTCTGTGAGGGTATCTCCATTTACTACTGAGTACCCGTTATGCCTTTTTTATTACTTGCCTCGATTTCCTTCCTTTGACCATACATCTGGATGGATGTATCCTTTATCTAGGGTAGTGAGCAAATTTAGGGAGGGGAGGAGTTTTTCTTGGTTAACATAGAGGTCTAGGTTTAATTTTAGCATTAAATCTCTTCCTAAATAGGTTTGTTCCTGCCTCCGGGATTAACAGAAGTTTAATATTTACTGAGCGGTCCTTATATTTAATTTCTGTTTCTTCTAAGATTTTTGCTTTAAACCCCTCTTCTTTTACTCCCGAAATAAAAAGTTTTTCCTGTGAACAAGTTACACCAGGGGGAAGATAACAAACTGAGGAGCGAGCAGCTCCTGAATCAGTGAGAAAGGTGATAAGCTCAGGTTTGGGTCCCACCTCTAAATTTATCAAGGGCTCTTGGTGGGACTTGAGGTAAAAAAAAGTGTGGAGCCCCTGACCCCCCATTCTTCCTCGAAGGTCATGAGTAGAATGACTTCTTTCTCTTTTTCCCATCTGGGACACTCCTTTTTAAAGTGGCCTGTTTTTCCACACTTGAAGCATTTGTTTTGCCCTTTTCCCCCCCTACTTTTGGGTTATTTGGCTGTGCTGTGTTATAGCCTTTATGTGGCCTGGAAAGTGGGGGTTTAAGTTCTTTATAGGTTTTGGCCCCTGAGTGTTCTGTTGTGGGGTGGACAGCATGATCTTTGCTTTTTGTTTTTGCTTTTCTTTTCCTCATCTCTTCGTACATATACCTTTTGAGCTTCTCTCAAAAGCTGCCCTATAGATTTATCTTTCCAGTTCTCTATTTTCTATAACGTGTTTTGTGATGTCTGGCCAACTATTGGTAACAAAATGGAGCTTTAACATCCCCTGCCCAAGAGGGTCTTCTAAATCTAGACCTGCATATTTCCTCACTTGCTCCTTGAGCCTTTCTGAGAACTCTGTAGGTCTTTCATCCTTCGCTTGTTGTATATAGAAAGCTTTGGGAATGTTTTGGGTGCGGAGTACAGATTTTGGAATTCCTTTAATTATCAGTTCTCCAAGGTCTTGCATATTCCTTCAGTGGGCTGCGTTGTTACTATCCCATTGAGGATCTGTGGCTGCAATGGGACGTTCTGACCGGGGGGGATGCTCACGTTCCCAAATTGTCATAGCAGCCCTGCGAATCATGCTCCTGTCTTCTCCTAAAAAGAGAATACCTAGGATAGACATTATTAGCTCAGCCCAAGTATATATGTGGGGTCCGAGAAATTGATTAATCTGGTCAGCCACTCTATAAGGATCACTTAAGAGTGGTTTGAGCTCCCTTTTTAGGTTTCGAACCTCTGAGCTAGTTAATGGAGCATTTAGCCTCCTCTGTGGGGCACTTCCCTTAAGGGGAAGAGAGCTGGAGCTAACTCTTTAGAAGTGGTGGGGAAAGGGAAGTTTTGAATATCCTTTTTACATTGTTCTGTCTCACATTGAAGTCTTCCTGGGGGAGGGCCCTCAGGCTGGGAATGATTCCAAGAATTAGGATTATAAAGAGGGGGCACAACGTGAGTCAGGGGAAGGGTCCAGGGCGGCTGCCTGAGGGGGAGGGAGGTGAGAGGTATCTGGCTGAGGCAGATGGTCTAAAGGATCCCACGTGGGTTGCTTATTGGTGGGGGCCTTAGTTTCTATAGGGGAAGTAGTTTCTGGCTTATTCTTACTGGCTTTGAGGGGGTAGAGGTGGACAGGCCCCTGCTGTCAGCACAGGGCATAGTGTATCTCCTCCTGAGAGACAGGACTCTTGTTATTCACATACTCTATTAAAAGTTGACAAATCCAGTCCTCATTTGATCCAAACTGTACCCAGAAAACTGATGGTTTGAGGATAGTTTCCTTAGTCCAAATAAAACAACAATATTTTATCATTTGTTGCTTTTTCTTTATTTTTAGTCCTTTCATTATCTTTCCAGTATTTTAGCAGGAGACCTAAGGGGCTGTCGGGGAATTCTATCGTCTTGCTTGGGGTATTTCGCATCCTGGAGAAGGTGTTTTTTTGAGTTTGCGAGGCTCAACCTCTCTTACTAGAGATTTCTTGCACCCTTTCTTTCTTTTTCTTTTTTTTTTTTTAAGGTGTAGTCTTGCTGTGTTGCCCAGGCTGGAGTGCAATGGCACGATCTCGGCTCACCGCAACCTCTGCCTCCTGGGTTCAAGCGATTCTTCTGCCTCAGCCTCCCAAGTAGCTGGGACTACAGGCACACACCCGGCTAATTTTTTGTATCTTATTCATTTATTTTTTTCCTTGGTAGAGATGGGGTTTCACCATGTTGGCCAGGCTGGTCTCGAACTCCTGACCTCGTGATCCGCCCACCTCGGCCTCCCAAAGTGCTGGGATTACAGGCGTGAGCCACCGCGCCTGGCCTCTTGCACTCTTTCTTTAGAGGCCCAACCCCCCTTACTTGAGATTTCTTGCACTCTTTCGCTTCTGCTTAATCCTTCTCTGGCTGCTTCCTTTGCGGGAATTTTCAGGTCCCTCTTAGCGTTGGCAGGTCAGGACGATCCCCCGACAGGCAAGACAGGCAAGCTGCCCTAAGTCGTGTGAGGTGACCACGGAACTGCAGATCCAGACTCCGCATTCAGCTGTGCGTCTCATTCGCACACTTTCAACCTCCAGGATGTCCTGGCCACCAAGGAAATACTCCACTGCACAGAGTTACCTGGTCACCGTGGTATTTGTAGGCCTTTTTCTCCCACGTTGCTAACAGTCCGGGTTTATTCGTCACACCAGGTGGGTCTCGATCCCTAACCCTTGAGGCCACCACAACGAGGCAGTGGGACACGTCTCCTCACGAGTGAGGACTGGAGACCCTTCCCCAGAGGAGAATAGGAATCCTGGATGGGCCCTCAGATTGTTGGGAACAAGTAAGCAGTGCTCAAGAGAAAAGCTAGCACTGAGACAAAGGATTTCTCAACAAGGCAATTTACTTTTGCAGAAGGGTGCCGCCTGCGTCTGTTACGACTGCAAGAACACACCGAACAAAGGAGGGAAGGGGTTTTTCTCCCTAACGCATTTCCTGTCCCTGTGTCCTTCCCCTGTTGGCTAGGATTGGACCATACAATCTAAACTGATCCCAGTTGGCTAAGACTTAAGCTTTTTTGAATAGGGTGAACGCGTGATTTGTAAGAGAAGGAGGGGGTAGGAGCAGTCTGTCTGTTACAGTACAAGGTATGTCCAGACTTGTCTGAGCATGTCAGGGCACAACAAGAGCAGGAGGGTTGTTTGCAGGCCAGAAACAAGAGAGTATAAGGAGGTTAGGCTTCTGAACAAAGAACAAGGACATTACACAGTTAAACCCTTTGAAGAGGAATTCATCATCTCTGGCACTAGTATTGCTGCAGGATTCAGGAGGACGAGAGAGAGATCTCGGGTTAAAACAGGAGAATCTTTTATTGAGTGCACTCAGGCCCAGCAGATTCACACCCAAAGGTTGGGCTCGGAACACAGACAGCACTTGACTTTCATACACACTTCATAAAAGGGGGTGGGCTAGCTAAAGCAAGCTTATAGTGGCGTGAAAGCAGGGATACAGAGGCGGGACAAAGACAGTTAATTAAATTGTTACAGGTTCATAACTCAGGGTTGCACATAACTTGTTGCTGTGCAACCCAGATGTCCGTTATCTATGTTTGCCTAGGCATGGACTTATCCTATAACCTTCACTATGGTGCCCGGGCAGCTGTAGTTCAGGCCTACTCAGGCTTTTCATGACCTTCATTGTATTTCTTAGATAAAACAGAATACTTGAAGTCACTAGTTAGAGAGAACAGGAATCTATAAACTCATTCTATAAAACAAAGAAAAATTTGTTTTTTCTTCTCCCTGTATTGAGGGAGTGCTGGGAAAGTCTCCAGAGCACATTAGATAATATTATCAAGACTTTTCCTGGGTCTAGGCTGTGCCTGTTGCTGCCTCTGGGACAAATCAGCCTAATACAGGAAAACTTATTTCTCTTTCTTTTAAATTTTATTTTTCTTTAATTTCCGGCCTCCGTATAGCTGAGCCCAGGGCTTTTTATGGGCTCAGAATAGGGAGTGTATGCTGATTGGTTTGTGAGTATGCAAAAAAGGTTAAAGAGAAGACACCACTCAAAGGTGGGCATGATAGTGTAGAAAACCAATTAGGAGGCTGGACATGGTGGCTCACACCTGTAATCCCAGCACTTTGGGAGGCCGGGGTAGGTGGATCACTTGAGGTCAGGAGTTTGAGACCAGCCTGACCAACATGATGAAACCCTGTCTCTACTAAAAAGGCAAAAATTAGCTGGGCGTGGTGGTGCACATCTGTAATCCCAGCTACTCAGGAGGATGAGGCAGGAGAATCACTTGAACCCAGGAGGCAGAGGTTGCAGCGAGCTGAGATCGTGCCATTGCACTCCAGCTTGGGCAATAAGAGCAAAACTCAGTCTTGAAAAAAAAAAAAAGTAAACCAATTAGGAAAGGGTAGGTATATGTAAAATAGGTGAAAGACTGGGATCAATCAGAGGAAACTGTGCCAAATGAGAAGGTGGGTTCTCAGTCCATCTGAGGATTTACCCAGGACTCTCTCCAGATTGAAGGTTGGATTTCACTGGGGACCTGCTCCTGTCTGCCTAGGCATTTGTCTGCCTCCTGCCTCTATCAGTATGTTTGTTAAAATTGATGAACTAATATTAACAACATTATTTTTTCCCCACTGGATGTCTCTTACACAATAATTATGGTTTTTTGTCTGTTTGTTCGTTTGTTTTTGAGACAGTCTCGCTCTGTTGTCCAGGCTGGAGTGCAGTGGCACAGTCTTGGCTCACTGCATCCTCCACCTCCCAGGTTCAAGTGATTCTCCTGCCTCAGCCTTCTGAGTAGCTGGGATTACAGGCGCCTGCCACCATGCCTGGCTAATTTTTGTATTTTTAGTAGAGACGGGGTTTCTCCACGTTGGTCAGGGTGTTCTCAAACTCCCAGCCTCAGGTGATCCGCCCACCTCGGCCTCCCAAAGTGCTGGGATTACAGGCGTGAGCCCCCGCACCTGGCCAATGATGTTATTTTTAACTAGAATGTGTAGTTTATGTCTAGGTTCACTCTGTGTTGTACATGTCTTTGGATTTTGACGATGCACCATTACACATCCTTAGAAATCCTTCTAATTAAGAATGAAGCAAAGACATTTTTTCTTCAACTTAAGTTTATTATTTTTTCAAATGGTTACTAAGTTATTAGGACATAAATGCTTTTTAAATTGTTTGGACCTAGTAACTTAATAAATGGTAAATTTTTTTGGTTTTGAGGCACCATGAAAGTTCCTGAGACATCAAGGAACACATGTGACAGTGCTGAAGGACAAATGTACCCAGATGAGCTGGTCAGGAATGTCTGAGATGATTATGTTCAGGACAGTGAGCAAATTTAAAACATAGAGCCCCCCGGGCTAATGTCTGAGATGTCCGTCTTGAGATCTTTCAGAAATGTAACAGACATTTCTGAATAATGATGGGCCTTATTTTTCTAATTTAAATTTAAATGCGAAAGATACAATTAATCAGGCATAGTAGATTATACTTTGGATTTCATTTGAAAGCTCAGTAACTCTATGTCAGCCTATTAAATAGTGTTAACAAAAGTTTCCAGGTAGTCTTGGCTGGAAATTCTTGAAGAAGAATACATTAAAAGTACTTTAAGAGAAAGTGTTCCAGAAGACCTTGTTAAACCAGTTTTAGCTATGTTTAGTTGCATGTATGTTAGTTTCAGCAAGGAGAGAAGGAATAGTGTTTGTTTTTAACTAGAACAATCTGAAACTGACCTCCTCTTAAAACATTATATCTAACACTAGATCTGAATAGTAGTCTTGCTTTAGCCAAATGTAGACATGCTAGTGTTTTAGCAGATGATTATTTTTCTTTTGAGCATAATTTTTTGTTTTCGTGCTTGTTTTGTGCTTATAGCAGTGGTTCAAAACTTAGAAGCTGTAATCCTCTGCTGGATACTGTGAAATACTGACATATACCTAGTTCTTTTTGTATGGACCAGGAACAATTTCGACAGGACACATGGCTGTCATATGAAGAGTATAAAATCACAGCCACTGTCATTGGGGGACAGAGTTGGGGGTGTCACAGAGCTGTCAAGTTAGGTTTGGTGGGTAATGCCCTAGTTCTTTGCTAAGATTTGCTTGCCTGCTCCTTTGTACCCGTGGCTTTTTCCCTTTGTTCCCCTCCCCCCGCCTTTTTTTTTTTTTTTTTTTTTGAGTGCAGTGTTCATGCACTAGCACTTGTTTCTAGGACCCACAGGTTTAGGGAAATTTATGGCAGAAAATCTTAAAGCGGATGGAGCTGTATTTAGTAGCAGCTTCTCTTGCTCATGACGAGGAGACCGTCGTCAGTAATTTTGGTTCATAGCACTTCCATCCCACCTGCCACTCAGATCTGCAAGAACACGGCCTTCCAGAATAGAGTCAAACACAGTGTGGGTGTCACTAACTTGAATTATTTTAAGAGGTCAGAAAAAAAACCCTACTACTGTGTGTGTTTTGACACTATTTTAAAATATAATGTGGATAAATCAGATGAGTGACCTCTCTGTGGAATTAAAACTTTTTACGTGTGAAGTTTTTAATTTTGTGGGTAATTTTTCCAAGGTCCTTTAGAATTATGTCACTGTTGCCTGCTAATAAAGTCATGTGAAGGTCTCTGTTAAAGCAGTGGTTCCCAACCTTTTTGGCACCAGTGACTGGTTTTGTGGAAGACAGTTGTTCCACAGATTGTGGGGTGGAGGGGATGGTTGCGGGATGAAACTCTTCCACCTCGGATCATCAGGCATTAGATTCTCTTAAGGAGCGGGCAGCTTACAGAGTGTGCAGCCTCGATCCCTCGCGTGTGCCGTTCACAATAGGGCTCTCGCTCCTATGAGAGTCTGATGCTGCCACTGATATGACAGGAGGTGGAGCTCAGGCAGTAATGCTGACATGCCGGCAGCGTGGCCAGGTTCTCAGCTATGCACGGACCGGTAGGAGTTGGGGACTCTCTGTGTGTTAAATGAAGGTAGTCCAGGTGAAGTTCAGCATAGGCTGGAGGGTAGAACACACAGATGGTCACTGGATGTAGTGACCTTTCATTGTCACAGGCTTAACACCCCAGGTGGCACGGATACCTTGAAGAGCCATGCTGTTTCCTAAGAGAAAACGTGAAATTTGGAAGAGATTTTGAAGTTTCTTTCTCCTGTCTTCTAGCAAAAATATATATCGTGTCTGGAACTCTTGGAGCAAAGGAGTGGGTGTACGAATGGAAGAAGCTCCGATGGGTTGATGCAGAATATCTCACAGCCCTCCCGGTGTTGGCCCATTCCCTGTCTGTTGTGTGGTATGATGTGTGTTGAAATGGCTCCTTGATCAAAAGTAAACATAGCTGCTTTATACCATTGCGTGGTAAACTGTGAGGGCAGGCATTGAGAGAGGGGTGGTAAAAAGAACCTATTCCTGGTCAAAAATGCTAAAATGCTTGGAAGTGCAAATGTTTTGGTGCGTGGCATGTGAGCAATGTGTTTACTGTCTGTTCTTTCAGCTATAATTAATGCCTTCCACGATACTCATCGTAATCATACCTTAATGAGAAGACCCTAGAAAAGAAACCCAACCTTTTTTGTTGGGTTACTTTGCATCTATCATGATACTTTTTCCTTTGATTTTATAGCACTTTAGGGTGAACTTACTTTTCCGTACTAAATGTTAGCTTTGGAGAAAGTGTATCATCAGAACCGTGGAGTTAGAGGTCTTCTAAGATGAAGTTCATAATTTAAGCTTCATATATGTTTGATCTTAGAAATGTTTTGGATTATGTCAAATTTTTACTTTTTTTTTTTTTTTGAGATGGAGTCTCACTCTGTCACCCAGGCTGGAGTGCAGTGGCAGGATTTCAGCTCACTGCAAGCTCCACCTCCCGGGTTCACGCCATTCTCCTGCCTCAGCCTCCCGAGTAGCTGGAACTACAGGCGCCCGCCACCACGCCCGGCTAATTTTTTTTTGTATTTTTAGTAGAGACGGGGTTTCACTGTGTTAGCCAGGATGGTCTCAGTCTCTTGACCTTGTGACCCGCCCGCCTCATCCTCCCAAAGTGCTGGGATTACAGGCATGAGCCACTGCGCCTGGCCTACATATTTGTTTTTAGGTTTTTATTTTGTTTTGTTTTGTTTTATTTTGATGTGATGTGATGTTATGTTATGTTACGTTATGTTGTTATTTTTTTGAGACGGATTCTCACTCAGTCACCCAGGCTGGAGTGCAGTGGCGTGATCTTGGTTCACTGCAACCCTTGCCTCCTGGTTTCAAGCGATTCTCCTGCCTCAACCTCTCGAGTAGCTGGGACTACAGGCACCTGCCACCATGCCCAGCTAATTTTTCTATTTTTAGTAGAAACGTTGGCCAGGCTGGTCTGTTAACTCCTGACCTCAGGTGATCTGCCTGCCTTGGCCTCCCAAAGTGCTGGGATTATAGGAATGAGCCACCGTGCCCGGCCTGTTTTTAATTTTAGTATAGTCATTGTATTTTCTTGTTTTTGTTTGAGATAAGGTCTGGCCCTTTCACCCAGATGGGAGTGCAGTGGCGTGATCATGGCTCACTGTAGCCTCCATCTCCTAGGCTCCCGCGATCCTCCCGCCTCAGCCTTATTTTCTGGTTTGATCTAAGCGCAGATTACCAGTCTGCTGTTGTGACTTGATGCATTTGTCTCACTGAAGACTGGTACCTGAGGCAGCTGACTTTGGTTGAGATGTGGCACTTCTTTCTGTAGTATAATGTGCATGCCATGTACCATTGCGAGTTTGCCAGAAGCAGCCTTTGATCCTAGCTGTGGATGCTCGGGGCTGTCAGTATTTGGACAAGTGGACGGGTATGCCGTAACTGCTGGGATCCTGACTTTTCTTTGAAAGGGCTCAAGTTTTTATGAATTTTAGTTTTTATAAATACCTTATTAGGATGAACACATGTTCACAAATAGCATGCAATTTGAAACCTCGCTTTACCAGTGGACTAAACAGAAGTCGTTTCTCTTGGTAGCCTTCCGGTGAGGAAACGAGGTGGGATACAGGAGCCTACAGAGGACTGAATTGTGATTACATGTAGTCTTCCTGGGTCCTTGTCACTCTTACGGTCTAGAAGTAGCTTCGATCTTTATTTGCTTGGAGTTTCAGCAGCAGACCGCGGTGCTTGAAGCTGTTCATGGAATGACCGCTTGTGTCTGAGCCAGCGTCTGAGGAAACTGATGTTCTGCAAGTGGGTCTGAGAGGCTTCTCTGGAGTTGACCCATCTCTTGCTGATGCTCTCCCTGCCAGGAATGTTCCTCTCTCCCTGGGTTTCTCTTTAGAGCCCTCTGCAGACATCACCACCCCAGCAAAGCCCTCCGTAACCATCCCAACCTGAAGTGGTTTCCCCCGAATAGCTTAAGCAGATTTTTTTTGTTAATACAGTCCATTTGTTAATACAGTCCATTTCTATTGCTGTATATAGTTATAAATTTGTTTTTGTTTTAGAGACAGAGTTTCACTCTTGTTGCGCAGGCTGGAGTGCAATGGCACAATCTCAGCTTACCGCATCCTCCGCCTCCTGGATTCAAGTGATTCTCCAGCCTTGCCTCCTGAGTATTTGGGATTACAGTCATGCACCACCGTGCCCAGCTAATTTTGTATTTTTAGTAGAGATAGGGTCTCACCATGTTGGCCAGGCTGGTCTCAAACTCCTGACCTCAGGTGAGGTAATCTACCCACCTCAGCCTGCTGGGGTTACAGGCGTGAGCCACCCCACCCAGCTAGTTATGAGATTTTCTGTCTTGCCTCTCTAAATAAGCCATGTTCCTGTGCCTTCCACTTTTATATTCCTTAGAATTTTTAGTATAGGGCCTGCATGTGGTAGGCCCTCTGTAAACAGCTGTTATTTTGATAGTGTGTGAATTACAGAATTAGAACTCTGAGGGACTTTGGTCAGTTTGCCACGTTTTCTTTCTTTTTTTTTTAATGGCAGCCTACAAAGTTGGACACATTTTCTTGGTATGTTGAATACTTGTTTCTTTGAGCACTGGCAGCTTATAGAGAGACTGAGGCTGTAGTTAGTTGTTTTACTTACGGGTTCTTTCCAGGGTAAAACCAGATCTGTGTATAAATGAGTTTGAGGGTCATGTCTGATGCTGTAGAATATCCCAGTGGTTGCATGGAAAACAGCTGGCTTGGTGTGTTGGCTAAACTGGGTATGAACATAGCTCAGTTAAAGGTAGGTTAAATTTGTTTTGAACAAATTCTTTAGGTTGAATTTGTTTTGAATGGGTTTTTCTGGTGGAGTGCAGCATTCAGCTCATTAATTTTCAAGTTGAAATGTCTTCACAAAAATATGGCTTTCTTTAGCACAGTACTAGCTTTTAATATGTCAAAATTGCATTCAAAGGTTGGTTAAAACCTGAAAGTGCTGTTGCCAGCCTTCCAAATTGCAGGCTCAGAAATCCCTTTTGAAAGAGGAAGAGTGGGTGTAGGAAGGTGGGAGGAAGCAGTTACCCGGGAGGAGCTTCCTCTCAGGGTCAGGTTGATGAGGCCCTGGTTTTGTTTTTATTACTGAAACAATTGCTGTGTAAAAATGAGTGAGCAAATGGTTACAGTAGTTATTTGTCTTACAGAAATAATTTTTCCTCTAAAAAGGATACATCAAAGAACCTTTCTCCCTCTCTGAAGAACTTACTTCTGGAAGAGTTCATTTTGTCCAGCCTTTCTTGACTGTGTGTTTGGTAAATGTTGGGCGTGATTAGGAAATGGCTGGATGACACTGTGGATACCTGGAAATTGCTGTTGCTCTTCCGGCGCAGTGATTCGAACCTGGTGAGAGTTGAAAAAGGGGTTCTTCCCACATTCTTTTAGTGCAGAGATAAAACGTGAAGGCCTGCTGATGTGGGCTCTGTGGCTCAAACTGGGTTTTAAAAATAGAGAAGCTTTCCAGAAAAGTCCAAGTTGCTGGCTTTGCTTGAAAAGCATAAGCTCCCCAGGCTGCTGCTCCTCTGAGCCCCAAGGAGCTGGAGCCAGTGCTGAGGCCCCAGGAGAAAGCCCTGTCCTGCTGTGCTGCGCACCAGGCCTGCCACCACCTCGACCAGAGCTTCGGGCAGACCTAAAATTTGTACACGTTTTCACATCTAAAACGTGGCAGTGTTGTATTTAATCAGTTATTGCAAAAGACAATAAAAACTGTAGGTTGATTTCTTGGTTTGTACCAATCTGTGTAGGCTCTGACTCTGTGTCATAAAAGCAGGTTTTATTTTACATGTGGACTTTCTCCCCTAAAGCTACCTTTTTCAAACTATTAATGTCTTTCCAAACTTTTTATTATGAGTAATGCTCATTTTTAAAAAAGTTGGTAGAAAAGTACTATGAACACCTGTATGCATGTCCCCTAGGTAAATTAGCACATTTGCTTTCTCTGTCTCTTTCACAAACACATGTGCACATACATTTTGTAGAAACATTTGAAAGTAAGTTGCTTTATGTCATGACACTTTACCCCTAAATACTAAAACATGTATTGCCTAAGAATAGATATTCTTCTGTCTAGCTGTGATTATTATCACAGGCAAAGAATCATGCACCTGTGGTCTCAGCTACTTCGGAGGCTGAAGTGGGAGGATCGCTTGAGCCAGGAGGCGGAGGATGTAGTGAGCCAAGACTGTGCCACTGCACTCCAGCCTGGGTGACCAGAGTGATACGTCTCAGAAAAATACAAATACAAATAAAAAAGTGTTATTTAATATGAAATGCATGGTTGCATTTCCTCGGTTGTTCCCCAGATGTTTCGATAGCTATTTTTATTCCAATCCAAGAGCTAATGCAGCATTGCATTTGGTTGTTCTCTCTTTAGATGCCTTTATTCTAGACAGTTCCTTGCTTTTTCTGTTTATCTTTCAAGACTCTGACATTTTTTTTTCGTTTAAGCGTCTAGGGTAGTTGTGTAGAATGTTCCATAATTTGGGTTTGTCTGATGATTTCCTCCCAAGTAGCTGGGATTATAGGCATGCGCCACCACGCCCGGCTAATTTTTGTATTTTTAGTAGAGACGGGGTTTCACCATGTTGGCCAGGCAGGTCTCGAACTCCTGACCTCAGGTGATTCACCTGCCTTGGCCTCCCAAAGTGCTGGGATTACAGGGGTGAGCCACCATGCCCAGCCTTATTTCCTCGTGATTAGCTAAGGGTCAACCATCTTGTCCTGAGGGCCGCAGAAGCCTGTGGCATTTGTGTCTGCTTCCGCTGCATCACGCCACGCTCTCCGGTTGGCCTGTTGCTGGGGCTCAGTTCAGTCATTTGGTGAAGGTGGTGCCCATGAGATCTTTCCATTGTAAAGGTACCCACCTTTGTTCCTTTGTTAAATTTATCTGTAACCTGCAGTATGATAATTTGAGACTCTGTCTCTTCTGAGCGCCTTACGTTAGCGTTCATTGATGATCCTTGTCTGAATCAGTTATTGTGCATTGGTGGCTAGAAAATGGTGATTTCCTAATTGGCACTCCTTCTGTGTTTATTAGATTTTTTTTTTTTCCTGAAAAATTTTCTCCCCTGTCGAGTATCACTATGTGGTTTATAATGCTTTGCCACCTTTTTTCTTTCTGGTGTTCAAATTATCCCAGACTTGGTGAGTGGAGCCCCTTCAGGCTGGTTCCTCTGTCCCTTGGACATATCCCCATCTGTCACTGAGCACTCCCTCGCCTCCTGGTGAGAAATGTTTCTGCCTCGCCTTGACCTTCCCTTGCTCCAGACTTGTAATCAGCCGCACGGATTCTTTTGTAATAGGGACTGGTATTTGGAAATCAAGATCTGGTTGCCAAGTTTGCTCATCATGAACTGAGATGTCATTGCTTTTCGCCCCTTCCAATGGAAAGAGCTAGGAGCTAGGACATAGATTGATGTTTTTAATCAAATTAGAATGCTTCTGTTTTTCAGGGCCTGCTTACATACTTTGTAGAAACTTGCATGGCTTGTAGCTCATGCTGAAAAACTCAGGTTCTGGTACCTAAGCCATCCCAGAGATGAAAGTTACCTCTACTTTTTGCAGTCTTTTCATTTCCAGAACCCTCCACAGTTAGAATTGTGTATGCTGACAGTATGCAGAAAATTTACTGACCTTAACTGATGGGTCTCTGAAAGACGGGTCAGGGTAAGAGAGTGCAGAAACAAAAGGCAGGACTTATCTTTTTATTGAGTAAGCTTGTATTTTATGCTTCAAAACATGTTTTTTGGACAACGACTTTGTTTTAGGCATTGAAGTCCTCATTCTCCTGAGGATAAAAAGTCTCTGCCCTGCAGCCTAGCAGTGCATTTGGTGGCAGAGTGACAGGCTTGGAAGAGAATGTGGAGGGAGGAAGGGAGGCGCTTGCTAACTGCCCCCGACGCTGACAGAGCTCTGGAGAGGTCAGTGCAGCTTCTGAGTTAGCTGCTCCTTAGCCTGGATACCTTAAATGTCATCTGGTTGGCCATGCCAAGGTAAAGTGAATGTCTGTGCAAATAGGAGTCTACATGGATGGATAATTTTACAGGGAAGGGAACATTTTTAGTGTGATTGAAATTCAAGGTGAGGCTGCGTGGGTGACACCTTATGCTGACCACTCTGTTTCAAGAATTGGAAGGATGGTGTGTGTATTTTGAAAATGGCCTAGTTCTAGCTAAGGCTACGTCTTAGTAAGTGCTTACTCTGCCCTATATGTCACTTAAAAAGATTCAGTTTGTTTGAAACCTTTGTAAGTCTCAGTTTCTTGGTACGTCATAGTACTGGAATGTACAAAGCCAGTTTTTTTTTTTTTTTTTTTTTAAGTAGAGTGCAGTGGAAGTCAGTTTAGATGGTTTTTAGTGTCCGTATAGAACAAATGGTAGCCAACCTGTTTTCCTAGGAATTGTTCGTGTGTTCAGTACTTAATAAATTCTTAGGGCTTTGAATGGGACTTATCTGTGGTGGGATCTGTGCAGGTGATTAAACTTCTTAAGTGTTGTTTACATAAAGTGCATGAAGAGACAGATACTGAGTGATTTTTCAAGATTCTGGCAGTAATGGGATTCAGAATATGTTTGAGTAGAAGAGGGGAGCAGATAAATATAAAGAATATATTTTTAACTTCCAAAGTAAGAACATTGAAGAAGCAAATATAATTGGCCACCACATGTGGGTTTTGCATTCTTTCCAGACCATCCTGCGCATGAGTCTCATATTAATTTTCTGAAAATGTGACTCTGGCCACCTGTTCGCACTCCCTCCATCCCAGCTCCTGGAGAGGAAGGCCAGGGCCTTCTGTCTGCACCTGGCAAGGCATGGTCTATGCCACATCGTCATGCACCACAGCGACCCCTGGCCTCACCTCTCACCACTTCCCTCCCCTGGGGGCTATGGGTCCTGCCCCCACCTGAGGTTGCCTTGCAGTCGTTCTCCTCAGTTCTTTCCTGGAAATGCTCTCCGCCTCGCTGACTGTGAACAGACCCTGGCACGCTTTGAGGCCCAGCATGTGTGCCTCCTCTCTCTCGAAGGCTTTCCCCACGCTGCCCCTCCATGCAGAGCGTGTGCTCCCCCTTCTGCCTCCTGGCACCTGCTTATCCTTCTGACCCTCATGGATGTCATTGACTCCCTTCCCTCCCTCCTGTACTGACTACCATGGTCCCTTGTGCGTAGGCAGCTGGAGTGTAGCATGTGCTTTCCACATTGATTTAACCTTGTAACGTTGTGGAGAGAAAGTGAGATACAGGCAAGAAAACTGAGGGTGACTTTGAAGGAATCGTAGTAAAAACCCAGGCGGAGGAATTCCTGTGATTCTCTAGTCCTTCTGGGATCTTGATGGCAATGTTTGTGATCTATGTATTACTTCTATTCAGAAGGGCAGTCCTGTTGAAGGTAAACATCAGGGAATTGCTGCCAGAAAGGGAGTGTTTTTAGTATAGTAATGCTCTGAAGCTACTTGTACCTTGTCAGAAGTAAAATCAAAGCCATTTGTGCCATTTTCATTAATATTTTTAATACCAAAGGTTTCTTCCTTGACTCTGTTTTTGGTTGTGATTAATTTAAGATGGGAATTCACAGTTCTAACCCTGCCTCATTTTTAGTATAGGTTGAGCATCTCAAATTTGAAAGTCCGAAGTCCGAAATGCTCCAGATCAGAAACTTTTTGAGCACTGATATGATGCTCAAAGGAAATGCCCATTGGAGCATTTTGGATTTCGGATCTGTGGATTTGAGATGCCCAACCAGTAAGTATAATAGAGCTATTCCCAAGACCCGAAAAAGATCTGAAATCAGAAGCACTTCTGGTCCCAGGCATTTTGGAGAAGGGATGCTCAACCCATCCTGCAGTACCTTCCTTTATAATGGGGACGACCATAGGGGCAGGCACTGGGTTTCCTTTTTCAGGTTCCTTCTTACAGCCTAGATTCTTACTACCCTATGCCCCCACCACCCCTTTTTTCTGAGATGGAGTCTCGCTCTGCCGCCCAGTTTGGAGTGCGGTGGCGCCATTTTGGCTCACTGCAGCCTCTCCCCCCAAGGTTCTAGTGATTTTCCCACCTCAGCCTCCCAAGTAGCTGGGATTACAGGTGTGTGCCACCGTGCCCAGCTAATTTTTGTATTTTTGGTAGAAATGGGGTTTCGACATGTTGGTCAGGATGGTCTCAAACTCCTGGCATCAAATGATCTGCCTGCCCTGGCCTCCCTAAGTGCTGGGATTACAGACGTGAGCCACTGCACCCGGCCTTATTCTTATTACCCTATATCCTATGACTTCCTGTTCACATGCACCATGGGCTACTGGATTTTTTTTTTTTTTTTTTTTTTGAGACAGGGTCTTACTCTTACTCTGTTACCCAGTCTGGAGTGCAGTGGTGCAATCACAGGTCACTGCAGCCTGCACCTCCTGGGCTCAGGTGGTCCTCCCATGTCAGCCTTCTGAGTAGCTAGAACTACAGGCATGTACCACCACACCTGGCTAATTTTTATATTTTTTGTAGAGACGGAGTTATGCTATGTTGCCTAGGCTGGTCTAAAACTCCTGGGCTCAAGTGATCTGCATGCCTGGGCCTCTGGATCGCTTAGGTTTTAATATGAATTCTGCAACATCTTTAGTTTGGTAATCTTTGTGGATTGCTACAGAGTAAATTAAATTATTCACAAAGAATAATATTGAATAATTTAATTATTCACAAGGAATAATCTTGAAAGATCTCATGTGTTCGTTACTCATCTTCCCCCAGTGATAACATCTTGCAGAACTGCGTGCACCAGCACAGTCAGGATGCTGCCGTGCGCATAGTCGAGACACAGAGTGTTTCCCAGGCGTCTCTCTTATGGCCCTTTTACAGCCACACCTGCTTCCCTCCTGTCCCCACCCCTTCCTTAGCCCCTGGCAACCACTCTTTTGTTTTCGGTTTCTATAGTTTTGTCTTTTCAAGAATGTTATGGACAGGGAATCATACAGTATGTAACTGCTGAGGCTTTTTTTTTTTTTTTAGCTTAGCATAATTCTCCCACGATTCATCCAGTTCTTCACCTGGATCAACAGTTCATTTTTTTTTTTGCTGAGTAGTGTTCCGTGGTGTGGCTGCAGCGCAGTCCGTTTAGCCTCACTCAGGAAGGACATCTCGGAGTTGTTTCCAGTTTCTATTATGAGTAACGCTGCTATGAATGTTTGTATATGGGGTTTTGTGCGAACATAAGCTCTCATTGCTCTGGGATAAACGCCCAGGAGTGCATTTGTTAGGTTGTATACCGTTGCATGTTTAGGTTTTAAGAAGATACCTGTTTTCTGGAGTGGTTGCACCATTTTACATTCCTGCCAATGATGTGGAAGGGATTCAGTTCTTCCACATCCTAACCAGCACTTGGTGTTGTCACTGTGTTTTATTTTAGCCATTCTGATAGTTGTATAGTGATACTCCTTTGTGATTTTAATTTGCATTTCCCTAATGGTCCTTTTCTCTAATGAACATCTCTCGTGTGCTTATTTGCCATCTGTGTATCCTCTCAGGTGAGATACCACTTCCTGTCTCTTGCCCATTTTCTAATTGGACTTTTTTAAACTCCTGAGGTTTTGTTTTTTTTTTTTTTATATCATGGTAAAAGCACATGAAATTTACCATCTTAACCATTTTTAAATTTCAATTGTGTGTCAAAAGACAAAATTACAAAAAATTTAGTGTATGGATCTTAATTGGCTTTTTTGATTCCAGAATCAGGCAACACCTCATTCTATAAAACAGAATTCTGTAAAATAGAATGAGTGTTCTCATGAGCTGAGCAGGGGAAGTTGGCTTTGTAGACAGAAAAGGGATGAGGGAAACAGACACAGAACAGAGAGCAGATGGGTGGTTTCAGAGTGACTTTCCTTGTAAAGGTTAACGCAGAGGGGACTTCCTTATCACGCTGGCCCAAAGTGGCCCATTTGGAGGATTTGCTGTTCTCTTTCTTCTGATTTCTTGCAAAGTCAGATAAACAACTTATTTTTGGCTTGGTGGTATGGAGGTTACCAAGAGGGGCTCCATTTTGGTTTGATCTGCTGGGCCTGGTGCAGGAGCTCAGTCCAAACCAGTGTTCTCCTGGCTCACTATATTTATGTTGAGTTTTAAGAATTTTTTATGTATTCTAGGCATTAGTCCTTTGTCAGATACTTGGTTTGTAAATACCTCTTCCCATTTTGTAGTTTGTTTTTTCATTCTCCTAACAGGGGCTTTGTTTTGTTTTGTTTTGAGATGGAGTCTCGCTCTGTCGCCCAGGCTGGAGTACAGTGGCACGATCTCGGCTCCCTGCAAGCTCCGCCTCCTGGGTTCATGCCATTCTCCTGCCTCAGCCTCCTGAGTAGCTGGGACTACAGGCGCCCGCCACCACTCCTGGCTTATTTTTTTGTACTTTTAGTAGAGACGGGGTTTCACCGTGTTAGCCAGGATGGTCTCAATCTCCTGACCTCGTGATCTGCCCACCTCAGACTCCCAAAGTGCTGAGATTACAAGCGTGAGCCACCGCGCCCGGCCTTAACAGGGTCTTTCACTGAGCAAATGTTTTTAACTTTGAGGAAGTTCATTTTATATATTTTTTCTCCTATGGATTGTGATTTTGTTGTCACATCTAAGAACTCTTTGCCCAGCAAAGATTTTCTGTTTTTTTTTTTTTCCTAAAAGTTTTAGTTTTGTGTTTTACATTTAAGTTGCTGATCTTTGAGTTAATTTTTATACAAGGTGTGAGGTTTAGGTCAAGATTCATTGTTATTATTGTTTTAGCCTATGGATGTGTAATGCTCCAGTAACATGTTGAAAAGACTGGCCTGCTTTCTTTCCCTCATTGCTTTTACATCTCTGTTGAAAATCAATCGGTGTTCCCTGACAGGTGCAGATACTAAAAAATAAATCAGTTGAGTGTATTTGTTTGAGTCTGTTTCTGGGTTCTGTATTTTGTCCCATAGATCTGTATGTCAGTTGCCCCTCTGCTAATACTAGACGGTCTTGATTACTGTAGTTATAGAGTAAGCCTTAATACCGGGGTGACTGATTCTTCCCAATTTATTCATCTTTTTCAAAATTGTTTTAGTTGTTCTAGTTCCTTTGTCTTTCCATATAAATTTTAAAACAATCTTGTCTATAGTTACCAAAAAGTCTTGCTGGGGTTTTGTTAGGAATGATGTTAGTTATGGGGAGAATTGAGATCTTTACTAGGTTGAATCTTCCAATCCATGGACATGGAGTGTCTTTTTCTTCTTTAATGAAAGCTTCAGATGTGAAGACAGTTGTGGCGCTGCCTGTTGCCGTGCACTGAGAGGTGCTGTTCCGGGGAGAACACGGTCAGCGGCAGGACATCAGGTTGTGTCTTTGCTCACTTCCGCTTTCTTGGTTTTTAAATTTATAGGCCTATGAAAGGAGGTTCCCTACATGTCCTTTGATTCCGATGTTCGTGGGCAGTGACACTGTGAATGAATTCAAGAGCGAAGATGGGGCTATTCATGTCATTGAAAGGCGCTGCAAGCTGGATGTAGATGCACCCAGACTGCTGAAGAAGGTAATGGTCGGAAAGGACATCTTGGAGGGAAAGGGCGTCCTGGAGGGAAGGGGCGTCCTGGAGGGAAAGGGCGTCCTGGAGGGAAAAGGCATCCTGGAGGGAAAGGGTGTCTTGGAGGGAAAGGGTGTTTTGGAGGGCAGCCCCCAGAGACAACATGAACTTACACTATAGCTTCTGTGCTATTGGTTGTTATTAATAAACCCACTTCTCTTTCTTTTTTTTTTTTTAAAGATTGCAGGAGTTGATTATGTTTATTTTGTCCAGAAAAACTCACTGAATTCTCGGGAACGTACTTTGCACATTGAGGCTTATAATGAAACGTTTTCCAATCGGGTCATCATTAATGAGCATTGCTGCTACACCGTGAGTAATCTGTCACTTGGCGGAAGACATTCTGCTGACATACGGCTTCTGAGGATTGTTGGATCACCATTTTAAACAGCGCATCTTTTTGTCTTAGAGGGCAGTTCTTCATTAGATGTTGTCACTCGTTTCTCATGTGTAGGAGGAAGGGTAGCAGGTGTGGTCTCCTGCAGAGTGGATTGTGTTGTCATGGCAGTTAAGGCAGCCAAGTGATGCCTTGATTTGGTTTTGGTTTTGGTTTTTTTTTCTTTTTTGAGACACAGTCTCCCTCTGTCACCCAGGCTGGAGTGCAGTGGTACAATCTCGGCTCACTGCAACCTCTGCTTCCCGACTTCAAGTGATTCTCCTGCCTCAGCCTCCCTAGTAGTTCGGATTACAGGCATATGCCACCACGCCAGGCTGATTTTTGTATTTTTAGTAAAGATGGGGTTTCACCATGTTGGCCAGGCTGGTCTGGAACTCCTGACCTCACATGATCCACCCCTTGGCCTAATTTTTTTTTTTTTTGAGATGGAGTCTCACTCTTGTCACCAAGGCTGGAATGCAGTGGCACAGTCTCAGCTCACTGCAACCTCTGCCTCCCAGGTTCAAGTGATTCTCATTCCCCAGCCTCTCAAGTAGCTGGGATTACAGGCACTCGCCACCACGCCCGGCTAATTTTTGTATTTTTAGTAGAGACGGGGTTTTACCATGTTGGCCAGGCTGGTCTCCAGCTCCTGACCTTGTGATCCGTCTGCCTCGTCCTCCCAAAATGCTGGGATTACAGGCGTGAGCCACCGCGCCCGGCCTTAAATATTATATTCATATGCCACTTCTTTTCTGGTCTTACTGTAATGTGTTAGAAAGATCTAATGAAGGACTAAGATGTGTGCCTTTAAGAATAGTGCCGAGAGTGTTTGTCTGTCTCAGTATCTTCACTGCTTACCACCCTGTTTCAAGAACTTCTTTTATCAGATTTTTAGAATACCCTCCTGCCAGATTGCTGTATTTCTGCCCTTCTCCCCTGCAGCGTATCCTTAACACTGAATTCAAAGTGATCTATTTAAAGTATGTCAGATTAAGTCACTTCTCTGGGCTCAAAACCCTGGAGCGTTTCCACAGTTCACCCAGAGGAAGAGCCCAGAGTCTTTATGGTGGCTTGCAAGGGCCTGAGTTCTCTCCTGGTTACGCCTCTCCTGTCCTTGCTGTCATGCGGTGGGCCTCCCCCAGGGGCTTTGGCTCCAAGGTGCTCGCTGTGCCGTGCTCTTCTTCTTTACGTCTCTAGTCTCACCTCCTCCCATCTCGACTCAGGTCACCCCTTCTTGGCCAGCCCCAGCCACTCATTTAATTCTGCAGCCTGACACCCCAACCCCCAGGCTTTTTTTTTTTCTTCTTCAGGGATGGGATCTTGCCCTGTCACTCAGGCTGGAGTGCATTGGAACAATCACAGTTCACTGCAGCCTCCACCTCCCAGGCTCAAGTGATCCTCCAGCCCCAGCCTCCCAAGTAGCTGGGACTATAGGCACATACTACCACGCCTGGCTAGTTTTTAAATTTTTTTGTAGAGATGAGGTCTTGCTCTGTTGCCCAGGCTGGTCTCAAACTCCTGGACTCAAGTGATCCTCCCACCTTGGCCTCCCAAAGTGTCGGGATTGCAGGTGTGAACCATCATGCCTGACCCCCATCCCTGGTTTTTTTAGCCTCTGCTCCAAGTTTTCTTTTTTCCATAGCACGCACTTATCTTTAATTTCCTTGCATACTGTGTTTCTGGCTGATTGTCTCCTCTGTTAGACTCTGTTGAAAGCTTCGAAGGCCAGTACCTCTTTGTTCTTGATGGAGAAGACTATTCAGTGAGTATGTTGAATGAATGAATGAAGCAAGAATGAAAATGAAGCTCTCCTTTTATAGTCGTCTTTGAAATGTTTTTGAACAATTATTTGGATCTCTTCATGATTTAGAATGTGATTTTGATCCTGATTTTGAACATGATTTTGGCATTTTTTCCATCTGCTGTCTTTATGGTAGTAGCATTATTAGTACAGTAAGTGTTTTTTCTGGTTACTGGTTAAACTGAAGAGCAGGCAGATGATATTCTGTTGTCAATTCAGTCAGTGAGAGTGCTTTGTGTTTATCTGCAGGTTCACCCTGAAAATGAAGATTGGACCTGTTTTGAACAGTCTGCAAGTTTAGATATTAAATCTTTCTTTGGTTTTGAAAGTACAGTGGAAAAAATTGCAATGAAACAATATACCAGCAACATTAAAAAAGTGAGTGTATCTTGGGATTTTATGGCAGAGGGTGGGCAGGAGTCTCTGAGATGACCGATCTTTTTGGAAGGCTGGGGATGGGTTAGCAAGGGATTTGCAGCATTTCTTGGGTAGAAGATGCTGTGATCCCTACCCCCTGCCTCATCTTTAGGTATAGGGGTTGAGGTTGTGCTGGTTGCTGATGGAGGAAGGAGGTGCCTGTAGCTCCAGCCATGGCACTGTCTGCCTGGAGTTGCTGACAGAGTTAGAAGTTGGGGAGAGGCAGCAGCAGCTGGCACACGGCACCTAGGCCTTGCTGCAGGATTGGGAGGAGGCCTGGGGGCCTGGGAAGGTGCTTGCTGGGCAGCTGCCCTCCTTGGATTGTCAGTTCTTCCACAGAAGACCTTCCTTTCTCGTTTTTGTGCTGTTGTTCATCAGTTGTTATAGAATTGTGGTTTCGAAATCTATCCATGTGGAATTATGGAGTGGTTTTTGAAGGCTCATTTTCAGGGTACTGCGTTGGAAAGAATTGAAATTGAGACAGAAATCATATATTGAGTACAAGTACCCTAAATCAGCATTTTAAAATAGTCATATTAAACTTCCATCTCCTTAGATGCTATTTCCTAAACCTTGGAAAAGAACAAGTAAAATAAACAAAAACACAGAAGCATTTGGCCTTTTTTTTTTTTCTATTTTGTAGCAGTTCAGTTTTATTGGTGTTTTAAAAGCTTGTAAGGGACTGGGCGCACTGGCTCATGCCTGTAATCCCAGCACTTTGGGAGGCTGAGGTGGACAGATTGCTCGAGCCCAGGAGTTCGAGACCAGCCTGGACAACATTGCGAAACCCCGTATTTACAAAGAATACAAAAATTAGCCAGATGAGGTGGCACGTACCTGTAGTCCCAGCTACTGGGGAGGCTGAGGTAGGATGGCTTGAGTCCAGGAGGTCAAGGGTGCAGCGAGCTGTGATCATGCCACTGTGTTCTAGCCTGGGCCACAAAGCGAGACCCTGTCTCAAAAAAAAAAAAGCTTGTGAGGCTCACCATCTTCTGTTGGCTAGAAAAAAAGACAAGTCTTGGGAGAGTTGAGTAATTTGAATGTTGAATATATACTCACCTTTAAATTGGTTTTGTTTTAAAGGGAAAGGAAATCATCGAATACTACCTTCGCCAGTTAGAAGAAGAAGGCATAACCTTTGTGCCCCGTTGGACTCCGCCTTCCATCACGCCCTCTTCAGAGACATCTTCATCATCCTGCAAGAAACAAGCAGCGTCCATGGCCGTCGTCATCCCAGAAGCTGCCCTCAAGGAGGGGCTGAGTGGTGATGCCCTCAGCAGCCCCAGCGCACCTGAGCCCGTGGTGGGCACCCCTGACGGTGGGTCTGGCAGGGGCTTCATCCCGAGAGCAAGGCTAGGGAAGTCGGCGTTGCCGTTTTCTCTCTGTTTGCTCTGCCTGTTCCCGCTTCCTTGGAACATTAGATAACTCAGAAAGAAAAGACCCGTCTCTCGTTTCTGGCCCTTGTCCTCTGGCTTATGTAATACATTCATTTTACTTTTTATTAGATTTTTTGTTAATAGGTAGGAAGGGTTATATCAAGTTATTTTTATTCTTTTATGGATACTGGAAGGTGTTTCTTTGTTTGTTTAAGAAATGGGGTCTCACTGTGTTGCCCAGGATGGTCTTGAACTCCTGGGCTCAAGCAATCGTTCTGCCTTGGCCTCCCAAAGTGCTGGGATTATAGGTGTGAGCCACCACGCCTGGCCTAAGGAAGATTTTTTTGGTTTTGTTTTGTTTTGTTTTGAGGTGGAGTATTGCTCTGTTGCCCAGGCTGGAGTGCAATGGTGCCATCTTGGCTCACTGCAACCTCCATCTCCCAGGTTGAAGTGATTTTCCTGCCTCAGCCTCCCGAGTAGCTGGGACCACAGGCATGTGCCACCACGCCTGACTAATTTTTTTATTTTTTTATTTTTGAGATAAAAAAGTCTCTGTCGCCCAGGCTGCAGTGTAGTGGCACGATCTCGGCTCAGTGCAGCCTTTGTCTCCCGGGTTCAAGTGATTCTCCTGCCTAAGCCTCTTGAGTAGCTGGGATTATAAGCCTGCACCACCAAGCCTGACTAATTTTTATATTCCTGGTGGAGACGGGGTTTCACCATGTTGGCCAGGCTTGTCTTGAACTCCTGATCTCAGGTGATCTGCCCACCTCAGCCTCCTGAGTAGTTGGGATTACAGGCATGAGCCACGAGATTTCTTACATTCTCGAACACAGTAGCTCTATTCAAAATAGATTTAGATTTGCTTGCCTTTTTTTTTCATACATTTTATATCTTGTAAGTCCTTTTTTTGTTATGTTCCTCTTGGAATTAAAACAGTCATTAATATCTATTATAGTCATGAATAGTATTGTGATTTGGCAATAGAGGTAACTCAGTGGTAATCAGGGAAAGATAATTGAGTCAGAAAGTTTACCTGTGGTTTAGTCAGTGATTTGATCTCAAAGCCTATCCCTCAAGTCCTCTAAGGAATCTGGTTTACATCTGCCATCTCTGTGGTTTCATGTGCCTCTAAGACTCTAGGACCACACGTTAACTCCACTGAGCAGAAAGACTTTGGGAGCCTAAAGCTCCAGTGTTCTTTGTTGTAAAGAAATGTCACTTACATTCCAGACAAACTAGATGCCGACTACATCAAGAGATACCTGGGCGATTTGACTCCGCTGCAGGAGAGCTGCCTCATTAGACTTCGCCAGTGGCTCCAGGAGACCCACAAGGGCAAAGTGAGTGTCGGCACCACGCCCAGTGTGCAGCGACAGAGCTACGTGAAATCATGGAATCTCTTTCTGTCATAGTCACCGAGAGTAATATTCCCAACTTCCAAAGCTGGGAATGTTTCTTCCAGTTTAGAAGTCATTGCATTTATGTCTCTGTGGAATCTAAGTCCTTTATATTAAGTGATAATGCATGAGTAACTGCATTTTTCTAGACTTTACAGAGCAAGGTCTGGCTACAAACAGTGTCACGTCACAAAGCAACATGTGTTCCAAGTATTCACACATTCAAATTTTCAGAAGGTGTAAAAAGAGTTCAGAGATTTATCAGAGATTAGAAATATTTGAGCTTTAATTTTCAGGTTTTTGGTGAAATTTTAGCCTCATGAGAGTGTAGATTTTTATGGTAAGCCTTACGTAGTGAGCAGAGCCTAGTATGTGTCTAGCGAGTTATTGGCATTATTTAGTAAAGGGAAACTAGGCATTGCATGTAGTTGGCCCGATCTCTAATTCTGTCAGCCTGGTTACTAGAAACCAAATAACTGAGTGCTGTTGAATACCAGTCATCCAGAAAACCACTGCAGTGATGATGGCCGCCGTTTATTGTCTCCTTACCATGTATTAGACACTGTTTTCAGGTCTTCATTCCGTCCTTCCAGCAGCTCTCTCTGCTGCTGTTTCTCTCACTGGTTTTACGTGTGAGGAAACTGAGGCACAGAGCAGTGAAGTAACCTGCCTGAGGTCTCACAGCCAGCGAGTGGTGGGGTCAGGATTTGAACCCAGGCCATTTTGTTCCAGAACCTCCATTGTTAACTACTTCCACGTAACTGTGGTCCTTTCTGAGTGAAGATGACGCCACGTCAGTAGGCCACATGCGTCCTTTCTGAGTGAAGATGACGCCACGTCAGTAGGCCACATGCTTTTGAGTTATTTCCCGGGAGTTGGGGTCATGAATAGTTCATGTTCCCACCCCCTTCTTGTTCTGATGGACTAGCCTCTTGAGTGGGTAAACACATGGCCACGGAGGAAGACACTTAGTCCACGTGACACTCAGAACACAGCCTTGGCCTTATTCTTTATTCAGGGAGGCCAACCTGTTGATTGACAGTAATGGAACCTGGAGAAGATTCCTGTATGTTAGTCAGCAATACCGCCACATCATGAAAACCCAACATGCTTTTTTTGTATTCTTTAATCTGTAGTTTTTGTTTTTAATTATCTTAAGTCTTATGATCACTCATAATTTTTAACTTTGTGTATATCTTCTCTACTTTAATCCTTCTAATGAGTTGGCAAAAGCACCATTGCCAATCACGTAGACACATGGTAGTTCTACAGTTTCATGTTTTTGAATTTTTTTTTTTTTTTTTTTATACAGAGTTTTGCTCCCTCACCCAGTCTGGTGCAGTCTTGGGTCACTACAACCTCTGCCTCCCAGGTTCACGCTATTCTCCTACCTCAGCCTCCTGAGAGCTGGGGTTAGCTCTGCCACCATTCCTGGCTAATTTTTGTATTTTTAGTAGAGAACAGGGTTCCATCATGTTGGCCAGGCTGGTCTGAAACTCCTGACCTCAGGTGATCCGCCTGCCTTAGCCTCCCAAAGGGCTGGGATTACAGGCGTGAGCCACGGGGCCCAACCTCGAATGACTTTTTAAAGACAATGCTAAATTATAACTTAGTCTGACTTAAGTAGTAAAGAATTCAAAAGTAAAGTTTAACTTGCTACTATTTCTTGTCATACTGACTTTTAAAAGCATCTGACCTTATAAATTGTCTATAAAATGTGAGAAGTGTTAAATATTCCTTATTTGATATTACACATAAACTACACTAAAATGCCTTTTAATAAATAAAGGGAACCATTTTAGATACAGGAAATTCTAATTAGATTGGCATAGTTAAGGCCAAAAATATAAAGTAGATATTGCTGCCTTATCTTCAGCCTTTGCCTTTAAGAGGCAAATAAATACAAAATACAGGTGAGTCTTGCTTGGTTCTGAGACAGTGAAGGGATTTCCTCAGTATTTAAATAGAGTCACATAGCCAGTTATGTAAACCCAAATATAAAACCAATCTCCAATAGGCTTTAAGATGGCATTTACAATCTTTGTGAAAGTTGAACATTACTAGCGAAGTCCAATCACATCTTTAGAAGGGGAAAGCAGTGTAGCGTTACTGAATCAGAATTATTAAAATTCAAAAAACCGAACATAGTCCTTTAACCACAAGCCAGCCTTAGTTAAATCAGGATTGCCCAATCAAAGTATTCTGATGATGGTTCATGATCTGAATTCTGGTGTATGAGATCTTTTTTTTTTTTTTTTTGAGACGGAGTCTCGCCCTGTCGCCCAGGCTGGAGTGCAGTGGCGCGATCTCGGCTCACTGCAAGCTCCGCCTCCTGGGTTCACGCCATTCTCCTGCCTCAGCCTACCGAGTAGCTGGGACTACAGGCACCCGCCACCACGCCCAGATAATTTTTGTATTTTAGTAGAGACAGGGTTTCACTGTGTTAGCCAGGATGGTCTCGATCTCCTGACCTCATGATCCGCCCGCCTTGGCCTCCCAAAGTGCTGGGATTACAGGCATGAGCCACCATGCCTGGCCATGAGACCTATTAAATTATGATATGCATTAAAAAGTTATGACATTTCTGTTTTGTAGTAAGGCAGTCACCAGTTATTACTCATTAGAAGCTTTTTTGAGATCAACTTTCAAGTCTGCCCTTGCTGTCTTCTTTCTTTCTTTCTTTTTTTTTTTTTTGAGATGGCGTTTCGCTCTTGTTGCCCAGGCTGAAGTGCAATGGTGCGATCTTGGCTCACTGCACCCTCTGCCTCCAGGTTCAAGCGATTCTCCTGCGTCAGCCTCCTAAGTAGCTGGGACTACAGGCATGCACCACCACGCCCGGCTAATTTTGTATTTTTAGTAGAGACAGGGTTTCTCCATGTTGGTCAGTCTGGTCTTGAACTCCTGACCTCAAGCAGTCCGCCTGCCTTGGCCTCCCAAAGTGCTGGGATTACAGGCCTGAGCCACCACACCTGGCCAGTGAGGACCATTTTTGTTGCAGAGATTCTCCAAATACCCCATCAGTGTGTCCTCACTCCAGGTGATACTTTTGTTCTTATTGGCATCTACGTATAAGAGAATCCAGCAGCCTGACCTGTCTTCTGCCTGGAGAGACTGTGGAGATGTGGCCCAGTCTTGTGCTTGCTTCCCTTTTCCATGGTGTGGCACTGGGCACCCTTTGGAACAAAAAATCTTGCGTTTCTCAACATCATCCATGTTTAATTCTCTTTTGTCTCTGGCACTATGAAGGTTTCCATTCAGAAGCCAGGTGTCCTGCTCTCTCTTTATTCTAACTTTTTATTTAAATGCAGTATATATACAGAAAAGCGCACAGATCATAGTCATTCATAGATCTGTTCATAGAGTCGAAGCATTTGATGTTTAGGGAATTATTTATGCCTTTGCTTTACTTTGCGGAAATGAAAATGAAATACTATAAAGATTATTCAACTGATAATGCTGATTTTCTCTAGAGTAGTAGGGGAGATGTTTCTGGTACCAGCTCATTTTTAATAGTATAATAGTGCAGCTCACTGTTGATTAGAAGTGGGAGTTTCAGGCCAGACGTGGTGGCTCACGCCTATAATCCCGACACTTTGGGAGGCCAAGGCGGGAGGATTGCTTGAGCTCAGGAGTTTGAGACCAGCCTGGGCAACATGGGGAAACCACATCTCTACAAATACAAAAATGAGCTGGGCGTAGTGGCATGTGCCTGTGGTCCCAGCTACTTAGGAGGCTGAGGTGGGAGGATTGCCTAAGCCCAGTAGTTGGGGACTGCAGTGAACTGAGATCGTGCCACAACACTCCAGCCTGGGTAGTAGAATGAGAGACCCTGTCTCCAAAAGAAAAGTGGGAATTTTAGGGTCTTAGTCCCTTAGCACCTTTTTTTTTAGTGCAGTAATGTGATCTCGGCTCGCTGCAGCCTCCACCTCCCAGATTCAAGTGATCCTCCTGCTTCAGCCTCCGAGTAGCTGGGATTACAGGCATGCACCACCATGCCTGGCTGATTTTTGTATTTTTAGTAGAGATGGCGTTTCGCCATATTGGCCAGGCTGGTCTCAAACTCCTGAGCTCAAGTGATCCATCCACCTCAGCCTCCCAAAGTTCCCTTCACAACTTTTAACATTGCTTAGAAACGTCTTTTTCTCTTAATAGATTCCAAAAGATGAGCATATTCTTCGGTTCCTCCGTGCGCGGGATTTTAATATTGACAAAGCCAGAGAGATCATGTGTCAGTCTTTGACGTGGAGAAAGCAGCATCAGGTAGACTACATTCTTGAAACATGGACCCCTCCTCAGGTCCTTCAGGATTACTACGCGGGAGGCTGGCATCATCACGACAAAGGTACCGGATGGAGTTGAAACTGTGTTTCTGTCGTTGTCTTGATGTGTGGTTGAAGATATCTTCCAAGGCCTCCTTCCCTGGAGTTGAGTGGGGCCCCCTTGAGTGCATCGGTTCTCCTCACTCTGAGAATTTGGCACCTTTCCCAAGTTGAACAGACTGATACGCGTCACCACGGGCACACTCCCGTCCCCGTCCCGCCCCAGGCAGCCAGGAAGGGCCTGGGACTGCTCCTTCCTCATGGACACACGTCATCCTTGGGCAAATGACTTCACTTGCTCGGTGCAGTACAGTTTGTTTTGACTTATTAAAAAGACAGCAGTGCCTCTGGCAGAGTATTTTCAGTAATGCAGTGTTAATAAAGGGACTTTTCAATGACTTAAACCCTATGATAGCTTAAAACGGTTCAGCCCGGTTTTCTACATCACAGCCCTGAGCACTTCAGTTCTGCTTTGGGAGTAAGTAAGGCCTGGATGAAGGGTGGCGATGCACCTGAAATGAAGAGTGGTTTAAATGAGAGCCTTGAAACACAGTTCCCCCAAATGCCTTCCATACCCTGCCTTGCAGGAAGACCTGCACTGTCAAAAATACACTCTTTCCTCAGCCAAAGTTTGAGAGCCGGGCAGGGTGGAATTGGAAGCGTCGGCGAGAGGGAAGCACCGTAGAACTGGTTCTTTTTCCCTCTGAACAAGTCCTTGCAGAACCGAGCAGCTCAGCTTTGTCTGTGATTATGACTTCATCTTTTGTATTGTTAAAAAGTTTGGTAGTAAGACATTGACAAATGTGTCTTTTTTTTTTTTTTTTTTTTTTTTGAGACAGAGTCTTGCTCTGTCCCCAAGGCTGGAGTCCAGTGGCAAGATCTCAGCTCACTGCAACTTCCACCTTCCGGGTGTAAGCAATTCTCCCGCCTCAGCCTCCCGACTAGTTGGGACTACAGGTGCGCACCACCACGCCCGGCTACTTTTTGTATTTTTAGTAGAGATGGGGGTTTCACCATATGGGCCAGGCTGGTCTCGAACTCCTGACCTCGTGATCTGCCTGCCTTGGCCTCCAAAAGTGCGGGAATTACAGGCGTGAGCCATTGCGCCCAGCCTCAACAAATGTGTCTTATTAAACGTTGGGAGAAACTTTCTGTAAATAGGCCTTTCCATAAGATTTCGGAGCACATAAAAATATTTTGCTTTAAGTAGACCAGGTCTAGAGCTAGACTCTCCTGGGAGATGAAGTTCACTAGGTGACAAATACAAGATAAATGTTACCCTCTGACCCTCTGCCCCATGTTGGGATGACACTGCTGGTCCTCTGGTAACCACAGAAGACAAGTCTTGGTTCCTTTTCAGGAGCACGATCGTCTGTATTCCTCTTGCTTCCCCCTCTGGGACTGTGCAGCAGGAGGCTAGGCAGTGCTGACTCTAGGGATACACTATGGCCACCAAGCTTTTTTTCCCCTTTGTGTAGATGGCCCATGATGATAGGGCAGTATGGTATGAGTTAGGCTCCTCTCAGGCGGCACCCATTAGACCTCCAGGCTATAAAGAAGTAGAGCCAGGCCAGGCGCAATGGCTCACGCCCGTAATCCCAGCATTTTGGGAGGCCAAGACAGGAGGATGGCTTGGGCCCAGGACTTCAAGACTAGCCTGGGCAACACAGTGAGATGTTGTCTCTACTTAAAAAAAAAGGAGGCCGGGCACGGTGGCTCACACCTATAATCCCAGCACTTTGGGAGGCTGAAGCGAGTGGATCAGTTGAGGTCAGAAGTTCAAGACCATCCTGGCCAGCATGGTGAAACCCCGTCTCTATTAAAAATACAAAAATCATCTGGGTGTGGTGGCACACGCTTGTAGTCCCAGCTATTCGGGAGGCTGAGGCAGGAGAATCGCTTGAACCTGGGAGGCGGAGGTTGCAGTGAGCCGAGATCGTGCCAATGCACTCCAGCCTGGCGACAGAGCAAGACTTCGTCTCAATAAAAAACAAAAAAGGAGGCCCAGCATGGTGGCTCACGCCTGTAATCCTAGAAGTTTGGGAGGCGGAGGCAGGCGGATTGCCTGAGCTCAGGATTTTGAGACCAGCCTGGGCAACACGGTGAAACCCCGTCTCTAGTAAAATACAAAAAATTAGCCGGGCGTGGAGGCGTGCGCCTGTAGTTCCAGCTATTTGGGAGGCTGAGGCAGGAGAATCGCTTGAACCTGGAGGCAGAGGTTGCAGTGAGCTGAGATCGTGCCACTGCACTCCAGCTTAGGCGACAGAGAGACTCCCTCTCTAAAAAAAAAAAAAAAACAGAGTAGAGCCAACACAGGCTGTTTGGTGGGGTTTTAAGGATTTTTAGAATGTTCTCATTTGTCTTGGTCCTTAGAGTGGGAATTGAGGGAAGCTGGCTTTTAAAAAGCTTGCATTCAGTTTTTAGTAATCTGTGACATGAAAAAAAATGATTTTCTAAGAAAGAAAATTTTAAAAGTACTCTGTAGTCATAGAAAAAGTGTCTGGATAGTTTGATGTTCCCTTGCCGTTGAAAATCAGAGCTCTTGGGCAGCCCCAGTTGTTCAAAGTGAGCCCAGCTTATGGGCAGTTGTTCAGACTGAGCCCAGCATATGGGCAGCTTGAGCTGAGTGAGTCCCAGCCGGATTCCCCTCATCCCGGCACAGCCTTCTATTTCCAGGACCCTGCACAGCTACTCTGTCAGTTGGTTTTTATTTTTCTCGCTTACAGCTTTTTGGGGTAAATATTGGACACACACCCCCTATCACACACACAAATCAGTTGCCACTTCTAAGAATCAGAAAGACCTTCAAGCGCCCCTAGAACACAGGCGAATACATTTTCCTGTTAAGGGTCTTAGAGTTGTGTCCTCAGTTTCAACTGGGATGGTGCTGACAACTCATCCCTTCCCCTCCTCTGCAGATGGGCGGCCCCTCTACGTGCTCAGGCTGGGGCAGATGGACACCAAAGGCTTGGTGAGAGCGCTCGGGGAGGAAGCCCTGCTGAGATACGTAAGTGCGCGGCTGCGAGACTCCAGGCTCCACTGTGGCGTCACTTTCTTTCTCTGCCAGTAGGATTGGGGTGTTAACCAGCCTGTTAGAACAAACATGAATTGCTTATGTAGTTAGAACTGAAAATATATTAATACCGTCTTAAAATTTCAAAAGGAGACACAGAAGTTATAAAAGTGTTTCCCACAGTGGAAGCGTCAATGAGGCAGTCAGGGTCTTCCCCGAGATGCCTGTGTAGCAGCAGTTTGAGTCTTTTCATTCACTCCCACGTGGAATTGCCCTCTCCTGGGACGCCACTCACAGCAGACCTCTTGATAGTATTCTTTCCACTGGCCCTTCCTGAACGCGAGCTCTTGGCGTCTTTCTCTAGACCATCCTGAATGCCTGCTGACTCATCATCTCGCTGACTCCAGCCAGGCCCCGCTCCGCTGCTGCCGCCATTGGCAGCTGTGCTTCCCCCTCCCAGAGAAGAAGATGGTCCTTCAAGTTAAAACAAACAGAAATTTAAAAGATGTATTTATAACCCCATTATCCTGAAATACACACTTTTGGCTTTATTTTTTATTATGTTTTTTGAGACGGAGTTTCACTCTTGTTACCCAGGCTGGAGTGCAATGGCGTGATCTTGGCTCACTGCAACCTCCGCCTCCCGGGTTCGAGTGATTCTCCTGCCTCAACCTCCTGAGTAGCTGGGACTTCAGGCGCCCGCCACCATGCCCAGCTAATTGTTTCGTATTCTTAATAGAGACAGGGTTTCACCATGTTGGTCAGGCTGGTCTCGAACTCCTGTTCTCAGGTAATCCTCCCGCCTTGGCCTCCCGAAGTGCTGGAATTACAGGCTTAAGCCACCCTGCCCAGCCGGCTTTTTTTTTTTTTTTTTGTAAAGAGACATCGTCTTACTCTGTTGCTGAGGCTGGGGTACAGTGTACAGTGTCTATTCGTGGGTGTGATCACGACTCACTGCAGCTTCAAACTCCTGTCCTCAAGCGGTCCTCCCACCCTGGCCTCCTGAGTAGCTGGGACCACAAGCACCACCACTGAGCCTGGCTCACTGTTGGCATTCCCTTGTGTATTGTGTTAGTCTGCCCCCACTGCTCTGTGTGTTTATATATCCCCACATGCACACGTTCACACATAAAGATAGGGGTGGACTTTATCTACAGGGGAAGGGTTTATTAACCTAAAGCAAAGGATCGCTTGAGCCATGCCTTACATCTGTTCTAAGGCTGCCTTTTCTCTTGGCTGGCACATGTGGTATCAGAGTGTTCTCACACTCACAGACGTTCATCTGCTGTTCCCATGCGCTTGTTCTGAAGACAGAGCCCCAGAGCCAGGCCCCTGTTCATCTGGGGATACCTCTGTGCTTCACTTTGGATAGCCGTTACCTTTGCCACACATGACAGTGTTTATTCTCTTTCAAGAGTAAAATACTTTTGTTGGTGGTGATGTGTTTAGCGCATGTGAATGTGTAAGAAAATCTCCATAGGTGACTTTTTTTGGTTTACACACTTATCTGTAATATGCTGTTAGTGTCCCTCTTCCATAGCTGGACGCGGTAGTTTTAGCCTTAAACTAATCATGGTAAATTTTCATGCCCTTTTGTATGTAGGTTCTCTCCATAAATGAAGAAGGGCTAAGGCGATGCGAAGAGAATACAAAGGTCTTTGGTCGGCCTATCAGGTAGGTGTGGGATTTTGTTTTTCCTTTCAACTTACTGAGAAAACGAATTAAATATTTCTAGTTGATTTTTGGAATTAAAATCTACTTATTATTTTCCAAGGTGCTCTAAAAGGTAGACAAGAGGTGAACATGTAATATGCCAGTGACGAGGGACAGACAGTTAGTGTTTTTTGACCCCAGGCATTGCTGTCACGTCAGCCAGAGTGGGTTGGCCTGTCTGCTTAGTCTGTGCGGGCCGCGGGAGCCCAGGGCTGCAGGTCGTTTGCTTGTTTTTGCCTCCCCTCCTCACCCAGATGACTCTGTGTTCTTAAACCAAGCTTTAAGTTACAGTAAAGAGTTCTGATTCAGAGTAAAGATTCTCTGAATCTTTAAGTTACAGTAAAGAATCTGATACAGTAAAGAGTAGTGATTCAGAGGTTGACATTGATAAGGGTGTAGATTGTTCACTGGGATGTAAGTTCCATGAGAACAGGGATTTCGAGGGCCTTTTGCTGACTGCTGTATTCTCAGCTCCTGGGACAGTGCTTGCCTCTCTCTCTGTTGAAGCATAGCCCACTGCAGTTCAGACACAATATGTGTTAAAATACCAGCTGTGTGCCCTGTTGATGGCGGGTTAGGGGGGTGGTTTAGCACGTCGAGGACAGCACACTGTGGCTTTGCTTGCCGGCTCACTGAGCATAGCTGAGAGAGCTTTCCATGCATTATCAATCAGCCTTAATTGCAGTTTCAGGCCTTGGTCCTACCACACTGATCCTCTGTGTTTTGTACAAGTAGATATAAACAGGGTTCATAGCACTATACATAGCACTATAATTTTAAAAAATTGATTTTGATGTATTTGGAAATAGCTATAAATGACCAAAAAAGAAAAAAATAAGACGCAGTTTGCTAAGTGTGTTGTGTGTTGAATGAAACACATCTCTGCACAACCTGCAGCTCATGGACCTGCCTGGTGGACTTGGAAGGGCTGAACATGCGCCACTTGTGGAGACCTGGTGTGAAAGCGCTGCTGCGGATCATCGAGGTGGTGGAGGCCAACTACCCTGAGACACTGGGCCGCCTTCTCATCCTGCGGGCGCCCAGGGTATTTCCTGTGCTCTGGACGCTGGTGGGTTGAGATGCTTTTTGCAGTAACTGTGAGCCATTTGGAAAGCAGATAACACGTGCATTCATATACACGTGTCTGTGACCTAAAGTCTTAACTTCTTAGGAAAAAAAACAATAACATGCAAAGATATAAAATTTCTCAAATTGTTTAAGAAAGGGGAAAAACAAAATGTGAGTGTCCTAATGCCATGCAAATAGACTTTACAGAAGAAGTATATAAGCTTGAATTTCCTCCCCCTACCCTCCCACTCAGAATACCACATTGTCATTTTAATCTTGGACACTCAGGCAGCAGAGAAATATGACTGCATGGTCTCCTCCTCCTCACAGGTTAGTCCGTTCATTGATGACAACACCAGAAGGAAGTTCCTCATTTATGCAGGAAATGACTACCAGGGTCCTGGAGGCCTGCTGGATTACATCGACAAAGAGATTATTCCAGATTTCCTGAGTGGGGAGTGCATGGTATGTCCTGAGGCGAGGAACTGCACATTTGGCCCCTTGTGCAGGTGGGAGAGGTCGGTGTTGATTTGCACAAATGATTTTCAGAACTTCCAGTCGTTTGGATGTTTTGTTTTTGTTTTGTTTCTTTTGGCCGCCATTTCTCTGATCCAGGGTTAAGCTAAAGAGAACCATTTAAGTAATTGTTGATACTGTACATTTCTTCATTGTTAAATACGAATGAGAATTTGTAGAATCAAATACAATTGCAGCTTGCTTGATTCACAGGCTTTGTGTGAATCAGATATTTAAACCATTTTAGAGGAGCTGTCATATTTTTTAAAATACTGTTAAAAAATTGAATCAGTTATCAAAATTTCCCACCCGCCCCTCCCCGTCCTTTTTTTTATGGAGACAGGGTCCGGCTCTGTCACCCAGGCTGGAGTGCAGTTTCGCGATCACAGCTCACTGCAGCCTGACTTCGTGGGCTCAGGTGATCCTCCCACCTCAGCCACCCAAGTAGCTGGGACTGTAGGCGTGTACCACCATACCCAGCGAATTTTTTGTAGAGACAGAGTCTCACTATTTTGCCCCAGGCTGGATGACATTTTTGGTTTTTTTTTTTTTTTCTTGAGATGGAGTCATGCTCTGTTGCACAGGCTAGAGTGCAGTGGCGCAATCTCAGCTCACTGCAGCCTCCGCCTCCTAGATTCAAGCGATTCTTCAGCCTCAGCCTCTGGAGTAACTGGGATTACAGGTGTGTGCCACTACCCACAGCTAATTGTTTTATTTTTAGTAGAGATGGGGTTTCACCATGTCGGCCAGGCTGGTCTCAAACTCCTGACCTCAAGTGACCCACCCACCTCAGCCTTCCAAAGTGCCAGGATTACAGGCATGAGCCACCACGCCTGGCCTGGATAACATTTTTAAAGTAAAAAAACGAAGGGAAGTGGTTCTCAACATATGTTTGGGGTTTTTAATATACTGAGTTGCTGGGTAATGAAGCAGAGGCCTCCACTTCTATACCCTGTACTCAGAGAAGCTCAGAACCTTGGGGTCCTTACAGGCTTCTAGCCCATGGTACACAGTTGTGCTGTGGGAGCATTATGGAAGCCAAAGCCTCTAGAAGTCCCAGTGACTTGTTCCATGGCACACGGCAGCGGCTGAACTCAGCAGGGAGTGAAGCTTCTTATCAGAAGGGCTCTCTAGTCATCCTTCATATAAAGTGACACGTTTGGAATGTGTACCCACTGGGTTTGACTCAGGTATTTAGCTAATGAATTGGACATTCAGGGGACTTTGGACTTTCTGAATGGTTAGAGACATTTAGAAAACAAATGAATTTAGCTTTCACTTCATCAGTTCCACTTAAAGGAAATTACAGGCATCATCACAGTACAGTGCAAAGAGCAAGTAAGTTACAGTAAAGGTTATAGGACCAGAATTTAGCAAGTGCCTATGAGGTTAAACCGCAGGCTCGGGTTTGTAGACACCTCTGAACTCCTTTCATGATATGAGCTAGCCATCTCGTGTTGTTGCTGCTTCCAATTATGACACGAAGAATTGAGCTGGAGTCCAAGGAGACCTGCCTCACCGTGTCGTACCTGTTTGTCACATGCCGACCTCCTTAGTGTGTTTGCGGTGCTGAGCGTCTTTGTGGTTAATTGAACTGTCCAAAAACTCGGGCCTTCTAAGACTTCTTCACCGCTCTCCTGAGCTGCTGTTGAGGCTGGTTGTTGAAAGGAGGTTGTTCCCTCCTGCTCTCTGGTGGCTGGAGGTTACTAACCAGCGGGCAGTCCGGTATTTTTCCAACACGACATCACTGCTTTGACACTTTGCACTCATGCTGTACTGCAGGCTGAAGACTGAAATGTTTATTTTCTATGTAGTTGCTTCCCAAGGCTAATAGAAGGAGGACTTCGATTTTATGAACTTTAGTGTGGAGTCATTGTATCAAGGTCAGTTAGATTTATGATATGTACGAATTCTAATTCAACTTGTTTCAGGCAAATTCAAAAGAAGTTCTTCATTAGTTTTTGGCTGGTGTTATAGACCAGTCATTTGACTTTAGACACAAAACATTATTCATTGATTCTGTATCTTGACTGTAATTCCTTATCATAAAAATAATGCCTGTGGCTATTGAGAGCAAAACTCTTTTCTTAAAGTAATGCTTTTCCTTTACAGGGCACTATAAATACCCCTAATGCTTATATGAGCCAGCTGTAGTAACTGGGGGCAGTGCCTCACGCATGATAGCAGGAATTCTGTGGTAAATCAGCTTCAACTTGTTCCCGTTTATGCAAGTAAAACACGTGTATTTAAGTGGTTTTTAAAAACATATTGCTCAGCAGTGCAGAGTGTTTTACGACCCTGCCACTGTTTTCCATTTTCTCAGCAACTTCCAGGAGTTGAGCGCAGGAGGGTGGGCTGGCTGGCGTGTCTGGGTTTTGTGGGGTTGGTTTGTGTTTGCACAGGTTTCACCGCTGTGTTTCTGCTTCCAGTGCGAAGTGCCAGAGGGCGGACTGGTCCCCAAATCTCTGTACCGGACTGCAGAGGAGCTGGAGAACGAAGACCTCAAGCTCTGGACTGAGACCATCTACCAGTCTGCAAGTGTCTTCAAAGGAGCCCCACATGAGGTACGTCCTCCGCCTTCCTGCACCTGGGCCGGCCCTTCCTCCGCAGAGAGCCTGGCCCTCGCGGGCTTCCTGGCAGCCTTTCATTCAGAACAATCCACTCGTTTTTCTGCTCTTTGTCTTTAGGCTTTTGTTGACTATCGATATTTAGTTTCAGTAAATGTCAACGTCGAAGAATGGGTCTCTCTCAGAATAGAAACTAGTTGTGCTTGATCAGAGTGCCTGGAAAGGAAATTGGATCTCTTGACCTCCATTTTACTAAAGCCACCAAACACAGAGATGGGAATAGCTAATCTTTCCTTGTTGGAGCACTTAACTCCTGAATTTGGTTTATTTCATGGTTATATTGAACAAGTTTCATGTGCTTCTTCTTTTTTTTTTTTTTTCTAGACACAGTTTCGCTCTGTTGTCCAGGCTGGAGTACAGTGGCATTTCAACTCACTGCAACCTCCGCCTTCCGGGTTCAAGCAATTCTCCTGCCTCAGCCTCCCAAGTAGCTGGGATTACAGGCACCCGCCACCACACCTGACTAATTTTTGTATTTTTAGTAGAGGCGGGGTTTCACCATGTTGGCCAGGCTGGTCTCGAACACCTGACCTCAGGTGATCCACCTGCCTTGGCCTCCCAAAGTGCTGGGATTACAGGTGTGAGCCACTGTACCTGGCCCATTTGCTACTTTTTCTTGGCTGGGTTTTGGTTATTTATAGATATCTTGGGGATTTTCCGTTTTCTGTAAGTCTAATGGAGCAAAGAGGGTGTTCCTGTATTCCTTTTTTGCTGTCACTTTTGGTAGAGAAGCAAGGGCGTTCCGTGTTCCTGTGCATGCCATATGTCTGTCCTGTAGCATCACGAGTGACCTGAAGCAGGAGGGGCCTACAGTGGAATCTCCCTTCTCAGCTAGGACAAGGTTTGTGGCCCAGAGTTGTTGGAGAGGACGGTGGCACTCTGTGCAGAGCAGGTGTCGGTGAGGATGTGGTGCTGGCTTGGGCAATGGTGCTGGCCAGGAGCTGACTGCCGCCTGCTTCCTGCCTTGGTGGCACCTGGGTCAGCCATCTGCCAGTGGCTTCTGCTGGGGTGTCTTCCTGAGTGGCTCACCTGGTGCTTGCAGGGCAGGTGGATAAGGGAATGCTGTTGCCATGGTTTGAACAAGCAGAGACAGATTTGGTGTGCCTTACTTGTAGATACATACATAGAGGAATCTCAGATTTCATGACGTCTTGAGGATTGTCTGTATTCATTTCTTACTGGGAGGGCAGGCTCCAGGGACCGAGTCCTTGTTCCTCGTTTGTTAGGCACTATCGCTCTTGTCCATGTTTCAAGAACTTGGGGTGCAGTGTGTTTCATGTGAATCGGGGGCATCTGTAGACATCCACATGGTAAAAACCTCCGTTCTGCTTTGGGTATTAAATAAAGCACAGATCCGGGATGGCGACAAACCGAAAGGAAGGCTGAAGCTGAGGCCCCCACTGTGAATGCAGGAAAGAGGTTCCGTCAGCACAGGGGGCCGAGGCCTCAGGATGGAGCTGCCTGGGGAGCCACTTTGCTGAAGAGCGGGCCGTGCCACGTGGTGCCGCCTGCTGTTCTTAGACAGGACTCTTGTACCTCACTGAATCTGCTGTGGAAGGACATTCCGAAGTGGCGTTTCAGTGGTGAGGTGGCAGTGGTGGGATTGAAGGAGCCCGGCTTGTAGAGCAGCCACGTGCTGAAGGGCACAGCAGATGGCGTGCAGTGGGCTGAGAGCGGCCGCGGGCCTGGCTCTGCTGCTTCCTTAGGTGGAGTTTTCAGTGACTGCAGAACTCTGCACAGCTGCTTTTAATTCTCACGTCCCCCACCCCCTCCCCCTCCCCGCCCCCCGCCCCCAATCTTTGAAACTAACTTTGATCGTTCCCTGCTGGGAAGCTCTGTCGGCGCTGTATAAGTTCGATTTTCAATTGGTTCTCAGCACCCGGGGGGTTGACCGCCTCAACCCCACCTCTGCTATGCCAGGGGCTCATCCCACTCACCCAGCCTCGCCACTGTTCTCTCGTGCGAGCCTCACACGGCAAGCCCGGTTCCATGCCCCTGCTTCCCCCTTGCTGGGAATGCTGTCCTCAGGCTCCCCTGCCTGCTCTTTCTTTAGCTTTCACCTTCTCCAGGGCCTTCTGTTCTCTCCAGCCCAGGGCAGTCCTCTGAACCACTCATGTACGAGCTCACAGTGTTTGGTATTTCTAAGACCTGGCCTCTTAGAGTGTGTCTGAAGATGGTGTACGGGAGATCTTGGACCTGTAGGTGCAGGTCACAAAGAACACAGAGCTTGGTGCGTGACATGTAGCAGGATCCAGCGGTTGAATGGATGGTGGTGTGTGACTCTGGGGAAAGAGATCCGCCCATACGCATTCAGCCTTTCCCTCCCCAGCTTCAGCACCTGCACCCTGGATCCCCTGGAGGGGACGGTGTGCTCGTGGATCGTGGTTGCCTGATGCTGCCTCTTTTTCAGATTCTCATTCAGATTGTGGATGCCTCGTCAGTCATCACTTGGGATTTTGACGTGTGCAAAGGGGACATTGTGTTTAACATCTATCACTCCAAGAGGTCGCCACAGCCACCCAAAAAGGACTCCCTGGGAGCCCACAGCATCACCTCTCCGGGTGGGAACAACGTGCAGCTCATAGACAAAGTCTGGCAGCTGGGCCGCGATTACAGCATGGTGGAGTCACCTCTGATCTGCAAAGAAGGAGAAAGCGTGCAGGTAAAATCACACACAGGTCAAATCGCGCATCTGTGACTCCATGCGGCTAAGTGATTCTGTCTTGAGTAGGACTCTTTGCTTCGCTCCTTGAGCAGTCCTGTGTAGCTTTTGAGGCACTGCTTGTGGAGGAGCAGCTTGCCTGGAGGAGCAGGAAGCCAAGTGGGTCTCACAGGAAGGAGTTGAGGCCTCGCAGTGGTTTTGGACAGAATCTGCGACTTTTCCCGAAAGCAGCATGTGACAGGAAGGGAAGGCATCACACGCACGGGCCCAGCTGGGCTTCAGAGGATTTCCCCCCACCAGCCTCATTTCACCGGGTTGCATTTGTCTTTTTCAAAGGAAAATCACCCTAAATAGAAGTAAGAGGGACAAGTACTTAGAGAACTATTAGCTCTCATTACCAAACCTTCTAATTTGTTTCAAATGCTTTCAGTTCCCTTTTCACATTGTGGCCGGTTATTTTGGGTGCCTGTGCTCACAGTAGCCTCGGGGCGGGGGCGTTGCTTCTGGCCTTCATAATAGATGCATCATTTTGCTGCCTTTACAGTTTTCAGGGGTGAGCCTTGTCAGTGTTTCAGTGGTCTTAGAGGCAGAGTAAAAGAATCCTTTGTCCATTTTAAAAACAATGAACAGCTAAGCTCTGTTACGGCAGTCACGAATTTCAGCGAGAATGGAGAAGGAGCTTTCCGCGGATTGGCGGCTCACTTTAGGGTGATGTGCCTTCAGCCCCGAACATGCTGGATGATTGCAGCATGTCAGAGAAAGTGAGGCCAGGTCCAGGGAAGCTGTGCTGAGCCCTCTCTCCAGCATGGGTGCCACCAGCCTGCCAGGCTCCTGCCTCCGTAGGTGGGGTGGGCTGGGGAGGCCTCGTGAGGGCCACGGACATGGAGCTTATCCCTCTGGGCTTCCCAGCACCCGGGAGTGCCCACACTCAGTAGAGGGAAGGACATTGTCAAACCTGCTTGCTGAAGCAAAATAGCAGGTTCTGAATCCCATTGAGATAGTTCCTGTAGCTACATGAAATCCTAAAGACAGTCCCCTTGGCGCTTGTCAGGCCTGTGGTAGGCCAGGGGTCGGAAGCGAGTCGCCCTCAGCTGCCACTGCCCTACTTGTTCTAGGGTTCCCATGTGACCAGGTGGCCGGGCTTCTACATCCTGCAGTGGAAATTTCACAGCATGCCCGCGTGCGCCGCCAGCAGCCTTCCCCGGGTGGACGACGTGCTCGCGTCCCTGCAGGTCTCTTCGCACAAGTGTAAAGTGATGTACTACACCGAGGTGATCGGCTCGGAGGATTTCAGGTGCGGCCACCCTCGCCACAGCAGGTGCTGTGGACAGCTCGGCATGGTTGGAGGGAGCCTGCAGTCCCGCGCCGTGTGCAGGATCAGCAGTGGCGGCGGGTGTCAGGGATGCCCGGGGGGCCAGGAGGGAGTGGCTTTGGGGTCGTTTGTTGGCATGGTGACTCCCTGCCTGTCTGCAGAGGGAGAGTGTTGGAGACAGAGCCGACTGCCTTTGCTTTAGCTCACACTGCTGTCTGCGTGCAGGCTGTGGGAAGCCGGTCCCCCTGGTGGGTTACTCATGTCCATCCCCCATGTGCAAGCACTGATGGGGATGAGAAATGAGCAGAGAGCAGGGTGGGCCACGAAGTCCAGCAGGCAGTGTGGGCAGGCAGGTGGTCGGCAGGGTGGTCCTCACGCCTCGCCCCTCCCTGTGCCATTACAGAGGTTCCATGACGAGCCTGGAGTCCAGCCACAGCGGCTTCTCGCAGCTGAGCGCCGCCACCACCTCCTCCAGCCAGTCCCACTCCAGCTCCATGATCTCCAGGTAGTGCCGCGCTGCCTGCACCTAGTGTGCAGAGGGGACGGCCGCCCCTCCTCGGACAGCCAGCTGCACCCGCCTACCCAGCGGCGACATTGTACAGACTCCTCTCACCTCTAGATAGCAAATAACTCTCAGATGGTAAACGTAGTCGTTTGATCCCAAAACTACCTTGGCAGGTAGTTTTAACTCTGATCCTAACTTAACTCAATAGCCATAGATTTTGTATACGTTGTGCACAAAATCAAACCAGAGCACAAGGGCTCTCTTGAAAGAAAAGTAGTTTCTATACCAATTAAAGGATTGACGTGGCCTCAGATATTGATGCAAAAAATTTTTCCAACGAACTCCGCATTGTCCATTAGTGAATGAATTCCTGTGACATCCTCCAGAGATGGCCCCTCCTCACCTGGGACAGAAGCTGCCAGCTCACTTACCCCACGCCGCCTCACGGCCCCCATGCCTCCCACCACAGTCGAGATGGTCTGTGGACTTAGGGCCAGCACTTGAGGTCCTTATCCTCTGAGGATTCAGAGGCTGCCTGCGGAGTACCCTGTCCCAGGGCCAGACACACCCACACCACTCACTGTCCTGCAGTGGGGCCGGGGGCTCTCGGGGACTCCTGGTGACTCCAGGAAAATGCTGCCAGCGTTAAACGTTACTTTCTCTTTCCTCCTTTTCAAATCTTTTTGATACTTTTTAGAGCAGGATTTTTCTGTATGTGAACTTGGGTGCGGGGGTTCTTCCCGTTTCCTTCTGCGCGTCGCTCCTCGCACCTGCAGTCAGCTCCCAGCCCAGTGTAGGCCATCTCCTCTGTGCCCTCTGCTGGCGCATTGTCCTCAGAGCCCAGACAGTTCCAGCCGCTAGGAGGCCGTCTTGGAACCAGCAAGTCGCATTTGCCACTTGACACTGTCCATGGGGTTTTATTAGTAGCTAAAAAGCAGCTCGCATCCACTTCAGGGTGACGTGTGGTGTGTAGGAGCCCTGCTTCTTTGTACATGGGAATTGTGGACTCATGCGTGTGTGTGTGCATGTGCTGTGTGTGTGCATGTGTGCATGACAGTGGGGGTGCTGGGGGGACAGGGTGAGTAGAAACTTAGTTTGAGTAATGAAGGAGTCTTCATAGAAGCAGATCAGAATATGGGATTTGTTTGCCTTTTACATTTTGTTTAATTCCTGATTTTAAAGCCTGCTCTATCTGGTACAGGCCCTTATTTTTTCAGCTTTTTACGGGAAAAGCAGGTTATTTGAGAATCTGTCCAGAAGTTGCATAGGGGATGGCCTCCATGATAAGGACATGCAACGCGTGTTTCTATGTGCAGCAGAGGCCGTGTTTTTCGTGCCAAACCCCACGCGGCTGTCACCTGTGTGCGTGGTAGGCATGGAAATCCTGGTTGTGCCGTCTCAGCTCCGCTGTGAAGGCACTGTGGGTGCTGCGTGACTGGAGAGCTGTGTGGAGGCCGTGTGTGCCCCGCGCAGGGATCAGGAGGGCGGGGGAGGGACCGAGCAGCCCTCTTGCCCGGTCGGGTCAGCCCTAGTGGCTGCCTGCACACTGTAGACGTCCCAGGGCCTGTGCTGTGATCACCTGCCTTTGGACCACATTTGTGTGTTTGCTCTTAGAGATCGAGCTCCTCAGTGGTACCCGAAGTGTTTGCTTCCGGAAAGTGCGGTAGGGTTCGTGGGTAGGGTTAGTAGGTAGGGCTAGTTAGGTAGGGTTAGTAGGTAGAGTTAGTAGCGCATCTGTGCTGCTTCCACCTGGTGCTTCCTTTTCCCAAATCACAAGGGCCTGAAGATGGTCCCTGCTTTCTCTTTCTTTCTCTGTGTCTCAGATGGCGATTTTGCTGACAGCTGCCAAGAAAATGCTTCACTCAACAGTCCTCATGTGCCCAGAGATGTTTATAGAACTGTTTGAATTGCAGCCATCCCCTACCCCCTCCCAGGCTGAAGATCAGTTCTTTTTAAGTTGATTCGGGAGTGGCATTCTTTTATACCCAAAGAGTTTAGTGCATCTGGAAGAGCTCAAAGCACATGACCTCACAAATGCTTACAGGGTTTCCTCCCGAGTAATCCAATCTCACTCCCCTTGTAAGGGAATTCTGGGGCAGCTATGGTTTGAGTATGCAGTTTGCATCGTGTCTCTACTTTTAGTACCTTGCCACTCTTTTAAAACGCTGCTGTCATTTCCCATTTCTTAGTACTAATGATTCTTTGATTCTCCCTCTATTATGTCTTAATTCACTTTCCTTCCTAAATTTGTTATTTGCATATCAAATTCTGTAAATGTTTTGTAAACATATTACCTCACTTGGTAATACAATACTGATAGTCTTTAAAAGATTTTTTTATTGTTATCAATAATAAATGTGAACTGTTTAAAGAAAAGAATGTCTTTTTCTTATTGTGAAACAACAGTTTCCCTTGAAGAGTTTGAGATTCTTAGGAGAATTTAGAGATTGAAGAAAGAAGAGAGCTTCTGAAGCCAGATTACTGATGCTCTAGAAGTTCAAGAAAAGCTTTAGCTCGTGTGGGAGTGTTTCACAGGTGAGTGGTCGTTCAAGAAGAGCTTTAGCTCATGTGGGATTGTTTCACAGGTGAGAGGTCCGGCCTCAGGTCACAGCCGTATGTTTGCTGAGGCAGAAGCGAACCCAGTGTTTATCCTCGTTTCTGTAAGAAGACATGATGTGGTTTTTCTTAAACGCAGCCAGATCTAACATCACTGTGATGGGGCGATCCCTGCTGTGATGTTTCTGTTGTGATAAAAAGGATTGCTTTCATCAGGCGCCTCCAAGAAAATAAAATAGGCAGGTGTGGACCTTTAGAAGCCTGGATTACGTTATCTCCACTCCCCTGCCAATCAGTGGGTCTTCAGGGGGTCATAACCCAGTGGGCAGAGCAGGCTGCTGGCTCGGTGAAGCTCAGGGCAGGCCAGAAGGCGGCTCAGGGCAGCGTGCCAGGGTGCAGAAGCCGGTGCCTCCCTAACTGGGAACCGCAGGATCATTGGGTTTCCTAGTAGTCCGTGTCTGCCCTTGGTGGGACACAGCCAAGGGGTCTGGCTGGCACCTGGGTGGGAAGCAGGGGAGACCGAGGGTGCCCTGCACGTCCATGCTGGGCCTGGGCCGTCAGTGTGTCCACAGGCAGTCAGGACCTTAGCTGTGCCGAAGTCTGATGATTTAGCCAACCTGTGATGAAAGGAAGGAAGAGGCTTTTTACCTGGATTCCCTTTATGCCCTCATATTTCTGTGTCTGTTGTCAAGTCGGACCTACTGTTTTGGCTTGGCGGTCCAGTTCTCAGGGTGGAAGCCAGAGGCAGCTTGGAAACTAAGTAAGGGTTGTAGGATGATAACCCACAGCCCGTCTCCTGACCACCTTCAGAAAGGGCCATGCTGAAATGGAGTGTCTTGAACAGCAGTGTGTTTATATTGGGCCACCAAACCATTAGTAATGCATTTGTTCTTTGTTGTTGTGGGTTTTTTGTTTTGTTTTGTTTTGTTTTGAGACAGAGTCTTGCTCTGTGCTCTGTCACCCAGGCTGGAGTGCAGTGGCACAATCTCGGCTCACTGCAACCTCCGTCTCTCAGGTTCAAGTGATTCTCCTGCCTCAGCCTCCTGAGTAACTGGGGCTACAGGCATCCACTACCACGCCTGGCTAATTTTTGTATTTTTAGTAGAGATGGGTTTTTGCCATATTGGCCATGCTGGTCTCGAACTCCTGACCTCAAATGATCCATCCACCTCGGCCTCCTAAAGTGCTGGTATTTCAGGCATGAGCCACTGCACCCGGCTAATGTGATGATTCTTAAATATATCATGTTTCCTTTAATACTCCATCTCTGCAGAACTTTGGCAGAGCCCAAACCTTAGGTTGTCTTCCAGTTCTTAAGTTGCGGTGGAGGCATTCTTATTAATGTCGTCATGAAACAAACTAGTTGGAATCAGTTTTGCTTGAAAAGTGAGGGCTTTGGAAAGCCAGGGATTCTGGGAAGATGGTAGTACAACTAGACTGCAAAACCTAAAACCCGTGGACAACTGAATTGTCACTTTAAAATGGTTGAAATGGCAGCGTTTGTTTATGTTTTTTAGCACAATAATAAGAAAAGCCTATGGACATCATTTACAGCAAAACTAGGTGATAAAGTATCCCCATAAACCCCAAACCAGAGGCGAGTCAGGGTAAACCACCAATAGTTGCCAGAGCTTCCGGACCCATAGGTTATCCGTGTCTGGGGGAGAAAGCAGAGGTTACATGCAAAATGTCTGATGGATGGGAGAGGAGAAGCCACGAGGCCCCATGAACCCCAGTGGGAAGCACGTGAACCCCAGGGGGAGGCCAGTGTGTGCTCAGCAGGTAACACGGCCCAGCTGGGCTGCACCTAGAGCCTGGGGACACGGAGGCCATTGGGAAGAGGATCGGGTTGAGGGGAGCAGACCAGGCCTTCTGGACTCCCTGGACCGACCTGCCAGGGCTCACTTCTGGATGGAACCTCACAGCGAGGAAATAAAGCATATTCCACTGCTTGGAGTGAATAAAGTCAAGCAGGATGGGGACCAAGTCTGTGCAAGTGCCTGGGAGGGCCATGGGCAGGGCAGCCATGCAAGCAGACGGATGTGATGTTTTAAACGTTTCACAAAACAACAGAGGGAGCACCGCAAAATTAGAGCAGCTTTCTTGAAGCATACTTCATTCTGAATGTTTATGAAATACTTTTCCATAAAAATGAGCATCACAAAAGTAGCAAAGTCAAACCTATAGAAGGCTCAGAGTAGGCAGCAGAATAATACTCCCACAAACAATGAAAGCAAGCCAGAAAGCCCTGCCTGCAAAACAGACCAAAGAAAACCCATTTAAAAACTATTTTTGTTTTATTTTTATTTTGTATTTTATTTTATTTTTTATTTTTTGAGACAGAGTCTTGCTGTGTCGCCTAGGCTGGAGTGCAGTGACATGATCTCGGCTCACTACAACCACTGCCTCCTGGGTTCAAGCAATTCTCCTGCCTCAGCCTCCCTAGTAGCTGGGACTATAGGTGTGCACCACCACGCCTGGCTAATTTTTGTATTTTAAGTACAGATGGGGTTTCACCATGTTGGCCAGGCTTGTCTCGAACTCCTGGCCTCATGTAATCACCCTCAGCCTCCCAAAGTGCTGGGATTAAAGGCGTGATCCCACACACCCAGCCTAAAAACAATTTTTAAAATGAACTAAAAAACTTGAAGAAAATGATATGAAACGTGAAAAGCATAATCAGAGTTAGAAAAACTCGAAGTGACGGAACTCAAGAAAGATTAGAAATGCAGGAATCCTTTCAGAAATTGAGACAAATTAGAGGGAATGCAAAGTGAAGAAACAATGCCAAGTGAAAATGAGGATGGTTTTTTTTTTTTTTTGAGACGGAGTCTCACTGTGTCGCCCAGGCTGGAGTGCAGTGGTGCGATCTCGGTTCACTGCAAGCTCCGCCTCCCGGGTTCACGCCATTCTCCTGCCTCAGCCTCCCGAGTAGCTGGGACTACAGGTGCCCACTACCATGCATGGCTAATTTTTTTGTATTTTTAGTGGAGACGGCGTTTCACCATGTTGGCCAGGATGGTCTCAATCTCTTGACCTCATGATCCACCCGCCTTGACCTCCCAAAGTGCTGAGATTACAGGCGTGAGCCACCATGCCCGGCCAATTTTATAAATTGTAAAGGATGGAAAGCCTTCAAAAGTGATGCTGTTGAAAATAAGCAAACACATGGGTGCCACTGAAAGAGCGAGGGTCTGAGAAGGACCAACACCAAGAGTATTTTAGGAAAAGTGCTGGACGTAAAAAATCCTTGAGGCATCCTGGGAATCAGGCTTTTTGAGGACTGAGTTTTCTGCCAGAAGAAAATGGATTAATTAAGACTTTGCAAGGAAAGAGCCAAAAATGTTATGTCCAGCAAAACTGACCTCCAAGTATACAGGGCGCTGATGCAGGCCAGGCACGTTGGCTCACACTGTAATCCCAGCAGTTTGGGAGGCCAAGGCGGGCGGATCACCTGAAGTCAGGAGTTCGAGACCAGCCTGGCCAATGTGGTGAAACCCTATCTCTACTAAAAATACAAAAATTAGCCCGGAGTGGTGGTGGGTGCCTGTAATCCCAGCTACTCGGGAGGCTGAGGCAGGAGAATTGCTTGAACCCGAGAGGTGGAGGTTGCAGTGAGCCGCGATTGTACCATTGCACTCCAGCCTGGGCATCTCAAAAAAAAAAAAAAAAAAAAAAAAAGGCGCTGATAAAGCTATCAGTGTGCAGCAGCTTGGGCCTGCCACCCTTCCCGAGCTGTCCAGCAACTGGGCTTCAGGTAGTGTGGTGGAGAGCCATGAGACCTGGCGGTGGGCTTAGGGTCCTGCCCATCGGTACAGCCAAGGCTAATGAGGGCAAGGGGACAGTGTGTATTGGCTCCGACAATGTATTGATCACACAAAAGTTTTTGTTTGTTTTGAGACAGGGTCTTGCTCTTGCCCAGGCTGGAGTACAGTAGCCTGATCGTGGCTCACTGCGATCTCAACATCCTAAGCTCCAGCAATCCTCCAGCCTTAGCCTCCTGAGTAGCTGGGACTACAGGCAGGCACCACTACACCCAGCTAATTTTTGTATTTTTGGTAGAGATCGGATTTCACCACGTTGCCCAAGTTGGTCTCCAATTTCTGGGCTCAAGCAATCCACCTGCCTTGGCCTCCCAAAGTGTTAGGATTACAGGTGAGCCACCATGCCTGGCCTGTTTTTGTTTTTTTTTTTTTGAGACGGTCTTCCTCTGTTACCCGGACTGTGCAGTGGCAGAATCACGGCTCTCTACAGCCTCCAACTCGACCACCTGGGCTCCAGTGATCATCCTGCCTCAGCTGCCCAAGTAGGACTGCAGGCATGTGCAACTACACTCAGCTAATTTATTTTTATTTTTGTAGAGATGAGGTCTGGCTGTGTTGCCTAGGTTGGTCTCGAACTCCTGACCCTAAGCAATCCTGCCACGTTGGCCTCGCAAAGTGCTGGGATTACAGATTTGAGCCACCACACTTGGCCAGCAAAATTGTGTTTTAAAATTTTAATTTTAAAATTTTAATTTTAAAAAGGAGAATAGAGGGAACATTTGCAAACATCTGTTGTTTTAGTGGTTATATTAGCGGCAGTATTAACATTTGTTATGCTGAGTTTTTGTATGGTAACAAGTGAGTAATTCGGGGCTGTCCTCAGCCAGCTTTCCCTGGGTCCTGTGTGGAAGGTTCTCTGTGTGGGAGATACATCAGGGAGTGGTTAAGTAGAAGCCCTGTAGTCGCCGGGTGTGGTGGCTCACACCTGTAATCCCATTGCTGGGAGACCAGGGTGGGCGGATCACCTGAGGTCAGGAGTTCGAGACCAGCCTGGCCAGGTGAAACCCCATCGCTACTAAAAATACAAAAATTAACCGGGCATGGTGGTGCACGCCTATAATCCCAGCTACTCGGAAGGCTGAGGCAGGAGAATCGCTTGAACCCGGGAGGCGGAGGTTGCAGTGAGGCGAGATTGCGCCATTGCACTCCAGCCTGGGCAACAAAGCAAGACTCCGTCTCAAAAAAAAAAAGAAAGCTCTGTAGTCTCAGATTTGAATTGGAAGGTTAATATGAATTCATGAGGTATTTTTATCTTTAAATGTATATGTGTGCTGTATTTAAGTGAATTTACTTAGAAACAATGACCAGCCCATTACAAAGAGAATCTCTAACATCCCGATTGAACCCAGGCGTTCCTGTTAAAATGACTCATTCCAAGTCTGGGACAGGAAACGTACCAGATGAGCCTGGGACGTCTTGTCATATATCACTTGGGAAAAAAGCGATCAAAGACTATTAGGGGGTGGGCGCAGTGGCTCACGGAGGCAAACATGGCAGATTGCTTGAGCCCAGAAGTTCGAAACCAGCCTGGCCAACATGGTGAAACCCTGTCTCTACTAAAAATACAAAATTAGCCAGGCGTAGTGGCAGGCACCTGTAATCCCAGCTACGTGGGAGGCTGAGGCAGGAGAATCACTTGAACCCGGAAGGTGGAGGTTGCATTGAGCCGAGATTGTGCCACTGCACTCCAGCCTGAGTGACAGAGTGAGACCATCTCAAAAAATAAAAAATAAAAAAAATAGTAAAATAGGGTCATGTCAAAAGGACTCAGCAGACTCAAAGAGGCCTTCACTGGCCAGAAATGAGATGAGTTCAACTTGTCCCAATTATTGTTGTCCTATAATAATAATTGCAGGATGCCATTGAATGTTAAGATTCATGAGTTCATAATTTTAATATATAATGTAATTTTGGAAGATAGGGAACCAATTATTTTGAAAACTGGTAAATAAGAAGCAAGCATTTATCCCAGCCTTTCCTAAATGCACAATAGATGAAGATTAGTATCTATAAAAGTATTCCAACTTTCACTAACTATAAAAATGATAGAATAACATCATTCTGTAATCCTGATGAATAAATAGATATAAGTATTAAGCATCAGCTGCTAAGATCACACACACAGAAGACAAGCAGATGTCCTGTGTCTCCTAGAGATCTACAGTCTTGCCAGAGTTTTGTTATTCAAACTGAGTAGATCCAGTCTCTGAATACAGCTGCCAATTTGCAAGAAATAGAGACCAAGGAACCTGTTGCACTGCACTGTGGGAAACTGAAGTCAGAAGGCTCAGGCTCTTTATCTTTATCTTTTTTTTTTTTTTTTTTTTTTGAGATGGAATCTCACTCTGTCACCCAGGCTGGAATGCAGTGGTGCAATCTCAGCTCACTGCAACCTCCGCCTCCTGGGTTGAAGTGATTCTCCTACCTCAGCCTTCCGAGTAGCTGGGATTACAGGCATACGCCACCATGTCCAGCTATTTTTTGTGTGTTTTTAGTAAAGATGGAGCTTCCCTATATTGGCCAGGCTGGTCTCGAACCCCTGACCTCAAATGATGTGCCCGCCTCGGCCTACCAAAGTGTTGGGATTACAGGCGTGAACCACCCTGCCCGACCAGAAGGCTCAGTCTCTTTAATTTGTAGGAAATGTCCCACCCAATTCCTTTCTTTTTCTTACAGCAGATCTATTGTAAGTTTTAAAACACGAGGAAGCGATCATCACAGCAGCCAGAAGGTGGCTTCTCCCTGGGCAGAGGCTGTAATGTGGTGTGGGGTCAGGGCAGTCCTGGCTCCTGGGGTCCTCTGTGCGCTTGCGCATTTCTGTTTATTTTACAATAAAAAGGTTTGTTATTGTTTGGTTGTTTTTTGTTTTTGGTTAACGGCTTTAGACAGGTTAGCTTGCCTTGAAGAAAAGTAACACTGGTTATTAGGAACTCAGGTCTTCTTCTATCCAAATCACGGGGCTGCTGTGACCTGTGGCACAGGTGCCATGGAGGATGTGCCCTGCACTAGCTCATGTCTGGTCCGATGTGCGTGCTGGCTGTGCCGAGGGCAGCAGCTTCCGTGTTCCTGGTCGCTTCTGTTCCCCAGGAGAGAATCTGAGGTTGTTCCAATTAAAGCTCTGTCCCCTGCGGTGTGCTGTCTGTGACCTGTCCTGCCTTCAGTTAGAAGCAACCAGACTATTTCCCACTCCAACCTTGCCTTTGGGCTTAAGAAACTGTCACCAGGACCCAGTTTTGACAGTGACAGATCATCATGAGGCCTTACTGTGTCTCTTTGCACTGTCCCCAGCCACTTTATGTCCGATTAGAGACATGAGGGAGAGAAAAACCTGCTGCCTGCCCTCTCTGAGCTCTGAGAACCAGTGAGGGGCAAGAGGCCGGTGCAACTCTGATGGAGAGAACAGGGGGTGCAGAGAGAAGGGGGACCCCTCCAGCTCCATCTGCAGAGCCATCTCATTTCTGTTGGGTGCATGTTCAGTCCCAAGTTGAAAGTTAAGTCCTTGTCTGGCTGCCAAGCCCTGCCCTTTCCACTTTGCCAGGCCGGTGTATTAGTCTGCTCTCGCATTGCTATAAAGAAATACCTGAGCCTGGGTAATTTATAAAAGAAACGGGTTTCATTGGCTCACGGTTCTGCAGGCTACTGGAAGCATAGCGGCATCTGTTTCTGGGGAGGCCTCAGGGAGCTTTCACTCATGTGGAAGGTAGAGCGGGAGCAGGCATCTGACATGGCAGGAGCAGGAAAAAGACACAGCCAGGGGAAGGTTGCCACACACTTTTTTTTTTTTTTTTTTTTGAGATGGAGTCTTGTTCTGTCGCCCAGGCTGGAGTGCAGTGGTGCAATCTCAGCTCACTGCAACCTCCGCCTCCTGGGTTTAAGCAACTCTCCTGCCTCAGCTTCCCGAGTAGCTGGGACTACAGGTGGGTGCCACCACACCCGGCTAATTTTTTGTATTTTTAGTAGAGACGGGATTTCACCATATTAGCCACGATGGTCTCGATCTCCTGACCTCATGATCTGCCGGCCTCAGCCTCCCAAAGTGCTGGGATTACAGGCGTGAGCTACCGCATCCAGCCTGCCACACACTTTTTAACAACCAGATCTCTCGGTAACTCACTCACTGTACAGTACCAAGGGAGGATGGTGTATTAGTCCATCCTCATTCTGCTAATAAGGACATACCCAAGACTGGGTAACTTATAAACAGAAAAGGTTTAATTGAGTCTCAGTTCAGCATGGCTTGGGAGGCCTCAGGAAACTTAACAATCATGGCAGAAGGAGAAGCAAACACATGTCCTTCTCCACATGGCAGCAGGAAGGAGAGGTACAGAGTGAAAGCAGGGAAAGCCCCTTATAAAACCATCAGATCTCATGAGAACTAACTCAGTATCATGAGAACAGCATGGGGGAACTGCCCCCATGCTCCAGTTGCCTCCCACTGGGTCCCTCTCACCACGGGTGAGTATTATGAGATTTGGGTGGGGACACAGCCAAACCATATTAGATGGTGCTAAGCCATTCATGAGAATGCCACCTGCATAATCCAGTCACCTCCCACCAGGCCCCACCTTCAACACTGGGGATTACAATTCAAAATGAGATTTGGGTGGGGACATGGATCCAAACCATATCAGCCAGTTTACACCCAAGAGTGAAGCCAAGCAACAGCTCCCTAAGGTGGAGCCCCCGGAAGTGGTCCTGGCTCTGCCAAGAGTCACTCCTCCCCTGGCACTATCCTGTGTCTCTTGTAACCTGGCTGAAGCTCTCAGAGCTTGGGGCAGTGACAGCCTTTGCCCCCTTCAGCTCTGCCCTTGGAGTCAGAGCCACAGGGGGAGATCCTCCAGCCCTCATGTCCACTGGAGTCCTACCTGGGTCCCTTTTTTTGTGTGTGGGTTTTTTGTTTGTTTTTTCTTGATATGGAGTTTCACTCTTGTCACCCAGGCTGGAGTGAAATGGCGCGATCTTGGCTCACTGCAACCTCTGCCTCCTGAGTTCAAGTGATTCTCCTGCCTCAGCCTCTTGAGTATCTGGGATTATAGTCACCTGCCACCACTCCCTGCTAATTTTTTATATTTTTAGTAGAGACAGGGTTTCACCATGTTGGCCAGGCTGGTCTCAAACTCCTGACCTCAGGTGATCCACCTGCCTCGGCCTCCCAAAGTGCTAGGATTACAGGCTTGAGCCACTGCACCCAGCCTTACCTGGGTACTTTTATGTGTCAGCTTGACTGGGCCACGGGGTTCCCAGATGTGTGGTTAGACATTATTCTGGGTGTTTGTGGGTGAGTTTAACATTTAAGTCAGTGGACTGAGAGGAGTAGACTGTGTTCCCTAGTGTTGAGGGGGCCTCATCTAGTCAGTTGAAGGCCTGCATAGAACAAAAAGGCTCACCCTCCCCTGAGGAAGAGAATTCTCCGGCCTGCCTGCCTTCAGACTGGGACATTGGCTTTTTCCTGCCTTTGAACTTGAACGCTGGCTCTTCTTGGGTCTCAGGCCTCAGACTGGAACCACGTGGTCCGCTCTCCTGGGCCTCCAGCTTGGCGACTGCAGCAGATCTTGGGACTTAACCTCTGCAATCACATGAGCCGAATCCTTATCGTCTGTGTGTGTGTGATTCTCTGTCTCTCTCTACACATATGTACATACATCCTGTTGTTCTGTTTCTATAGGAGGTGTGCTCCAAAATCCTGCAACTGCAAAACCTTTGACTTCTACAAAAAATGGGTTAATCTGGAATCATCTCTCCTTGGTTCGTATGTGTGTGTGTGCGTGCCTGTGTGTGCGTGTGTGTGTCTGTGTGTGTGTGTTTGGGGTTTTTCTCCCCATCAATAGGCTTATCCCAACCAGTTGCAGTGGCTCACTCCTGTAATCCCAGCACTGTGGGAGGCTGAGGCAGGCAGATCGCTTGAGCCCAGGGGTTCGAGACCAGCCTGGCCAACATGGTGAAACCCCATCTCTACTAAAAACACAAAGATTAGCTGGGTGTGGTGATGGGCGCCTATCATACCAGCTACTTGGGAGGCTGAGGCACAAGAATCACTTGAACCTGGGAGGCAGAGGTTGCAGTGAGCCGAGATAGTGCCACTGCACTCCAGCCTGGGCGACAGAGCGAGGCTCTGTCTCAAAAAAAAAAAAAAAGGAAAAGAAAATTAAAACATTTTTGTGGACTCCTAAAGGATCATTGGCCCAGTGGAGAAGGTGGCCTTCCTCCCTTCCTCAGAGCCCCCGAGCCCTGCCCTGTGGGGTGGGAGGGAAGGGGACCTGGTCAGTGGCCAAGCTGGATGACAGGTAATCCCTGAGTCCTGCCCCAGCCAGCCCTGCCCTCTGCTCTCCCAGAACCTAGAATCTGGGGAAAGATTGAACAAGCTCTTCCTTGAAGGGAGGGCGCCGCCTCCTCTCACCCCCTGCCACGGGCATTGGTGTGGGGCTGTGCTCACCCTCTGTGTCCCCGATGGGGCAGCATCCGGTACCTGTGGAGTTCCTGGGAGAATCTGCCCAGGTTGCCATTGTGAGCTGTGCCGGGGAGGCTCTGTAGGAGAGGAGGAGCGGTTAGCCGACTGCTGGGGCATGGGACGGCCTGGTCACAGGGCTCAGCTTCCTGGAGGGCTGCCACTTTCTTAGGCCCTGGCACCCGCCCCTCCAGCCGCATGCTGTCTGATTGTTCCCTGCGGGAGGTGCCAGCGCCTAGCTCTGGCAGCATCAGAGGAGCACATGAACCGAATGCTTACAGAAGGCTCCGCGGCTGGTGGGGAGAAGGCTCTGGAGACCTTCAGTGAGTTGTGGCCTGTTCCCCGCTTCTCTCTGCACCATTCGATGAGCCTCCTGTGGCATAGCTGGAAGGGCTGGGTGCTGAGGGTGTAGGCATCAGGACAGCTTTGCCTAGGCTGCCCACATTCTCTGCCCTGGGGGGACAGGGGCAGCTGGCGAAGCCCTCGTGTGGTGTCTCAGTGAGGTGCCCAGTGATGGGCTAGGGCCACCCCTGTCCTGAGCCTCCCCATCGCCCTCCAGTTCTTCCCTCCCTCCCACCTGCTCCTGTCTCCTTCATTTTCCGTTTCTGTCTGGGTTGACTCATGACATACCTGAGAGCCTCCTGGCTTCAGCCTCCCTGCCGTCCCCAGAGCAAGGAGGGCTCGGGGGGCACACAGTGTGGGAAGAGCCTGGACGGGAAGGCCAGAGGGTCTTTATGGGTGGCAGGCGCCCTCCCTGCTGCCCCGTCTTGCCCGGCTCCCAGAGTCACTCATTCGGGCTCACTCTGGGTCCTCAGCTGCTCCCTCTGATCCCAGCCTCAAATGTGCAGCCGGTCCGGTTAGACACGTGTTCTCCGAAGGAGCAGAGAGTGGTGCATTAATTTATCCTTTGTTGACTCTCAAAGTCTAAAGCTCCCAGGGAATCTGGACTAATCTCTCTCCTAGAAGCAGCTGGATATTTGTAAAAGGATCTGAGCTTGCTGCGTATCGCCTGGCAGTGGGAGCTCCATGCAGGTCCCTGGGTGGCCATGCCGCTCTCCTCCCCTCCCCGCCCAGGCCAGGCCTCCAGCGCTGTGCTCCTGCCATTTCCTCTGCCTGGGACACTCCCGCCCCTCAAGAAGGAGAACTCAGGAAGCTCTTCCCTGAAGACATTTGTAGGGGCTTGGCCAGCCTCCCTTCGTGTCCCCCTTGTCCCCTGCACAGACTTTTGTGCAACACTGTGATGATTTATTTTATTTTTTATCTTTTGTAGTGATAGGGTCTCACCATGTTGCCCAGGCTGGTCTCAAATTCCTAGGCTCAAGCAATCCTCACGCCTCGGCCTCCCAAAAGGCACAGGCACAAGCCACCGCGCCCGGCCCCGTGATGTTCATGGAACTGACTTGTCCCACGTCTGTCTCCTTCTCCTTCCTACCTCTGTGTGACCGGGCCCTCGAGCTGTGCTGGACACACAGAAGGTGCTGGTGCATGGAGGGTGGAGGTCAGAAGGGCCTCCCTTCACCAGCGAGAAGGGCAGGTCCTGCTACAGCATGGGTGGGTGCCTGGGATGCGGAAGGAAGCTGAACTGCTTCTAGTCCAGGCTTCTCAGGCTGCATTCACAGGCCAGAGCGTTTCTTTTTTTTTCTTTTTTTTTTTTTTTTTGAGACAGAGTCTCTACCTGTCTCGCCCAGGCTGGAGTGCAATGGCGCAGTCTTGGCTCACTGCAGCCTCTGCCTCCTGGGTTCAAGCGATTCTCCTATCTCAGCTTCCCAAGTAGCTGGGACTGCAGGCATGCGCCACCACGCCCGGCTAATTTTGTATTTTTAGTAGAGACAGGGTTTCACCATGTTGGCCAGGCTGGTCTCAAACCCCTGACCTCAGGTGATCCACTCGCCTTGGCCTCCCAAAGTGCTGAGATTACAGGTGTGAGCCACCGCGCCCGGCCCTCCTGCAGTTCTGATTGGATAACCCAGCCCAGGAGAGCCCTGGAGCCCTCCTTCTGGCCATATGCTGAGCTCAGTGCCTCATCCCCACCCATCCCTGCAGGGTCAGTCTTACTGTCCCCACTGCACAGATGGGGAAACCGAGGCTCAGAGGGGTTGGGGAAATTTGCCCACAGTTTCAGCCAACAAAATGGAGAACAGGATCCAGTCCGGACCCAAGCCCTGCTCTGCTGACCTCTGTTTTATCTTCCCCCCCAGGACCCAGAGGATGGGGCGCTCCTCAGGGCCCGCCACAGAGCCCGACCAGAGGACTGGAAATGTGCCCACAGCTGGGACAAGGAACCAGCCGGCAGCCTTCCTGGCAGGCCCATCCATCCCAGACAGGCCAGGCCCCAGCTCCTCTCGGCTTCTCCCACTGCGGGTACGGGGACATGACAGCAAATAGACTGTTCCAATTTCCCTGCCCTCGTGGAGTAAGATGGAGAGGAACGTTCTGGAGCAGACAGTGATGGCTGCTCCTGGGAGACACAGCAGGGAAGCGGTGAGCCATGCAGAGAGTCGGGGGATTGGCATCGGCCTCTCCCCTACATGCCTGTGCCTGCCCCAAAGCCCTCAGTGTCTCAGTGCTAGTCTGGACTTTCCCTCCCTTCCTGGGACTCAGGGAGGGATTGTTTGCCTGCTGGCCACAGCGGGAAGCAGCAGATGCTGCCCGGGCCGGCCTGTGGGGATGGCACCCTGCCTCTGGAAGGCTCCGTGGTGCTGCGGCCAGCCGGTGTCCACCAGGCCTGTGCTGGGTGAGATGGGCCTTCACGGTGGCCTGGCTCCGTGGGCCAGGCCCACAGATGCATCCCTCCCCCAGCAGGCAGTGGATTGGAGAGGAGCCCTAGGAGCACGAGGGACCCCAACTGGGGGGACTTCAGAGGTGCCTGCCTGGGAGGGGGCAGGTGCAAGAAAGATACTTCCAGGATCCCGAGGGAGGAGACAGCCCCGGACTTCGAGGCACATGGCCAGAAGGCTGGGAGCTCCGTGAAGGCAAAAGCACAGGGAACCCAGAAGACAGCAGCAGGCAGGGACCATGCATGGGGGCCTTGGGGCCAACCACCAGGTGAAGGCTTGATGGAAGGAGGGAGGGAGCCACCGACGGTCCTTGAGGGTCCTTGGATGCCTGCTTATGGAGGAGTAGCCTGACACTGAGAACTCAGGGAGCATCCAGGTCCCAGGTCTGGGTGAGCCAGGTGATCTGGTTTGGCTCTGTGTCCCCACCCAAATCTCATCTTGAATTGTAATCCCCACGTGTGGAGGGAAGGAGGTGATTGGATCATGGAGGCAGCTTCTCCAGTGCTGTTCTCGTGATAGTGAGTGGGTTCTCACGAGGTCTGATGGTTTTATAAGGGGCTCTTCTCCCTTCCTTTTCCTTCTCTTTCTCCTGCTGCCTTGCGAAGAAGGCGTCTGCTTCTCCTTCTGCCGTAAGTGTAAGTTTCCTGAGGTGTCCCCAGCTATGTAGAACTGTGAGTCAATTAAACCTCCCTTGCTGATACATTACCTAGTCTCAGGTAGAATCTTTATAGCAGTGTGGAAATGGACTAATACAGCAGGTGATCTGGGAATGGAGAGGAAATGCTTCTGGGAATGTCACTGATCTGAAACCCGCCTGTAGTGGGGTGGATGGCAAGCCATGCTGGTGAACCGATTTCCTGATCCTCAGGGATTCCTGCAGGGGTGGCCCAGGTTCCTGCTCTAGGACATGGGGATGTATGGACCCGCTTGTCTGGTTCCAGCCTTTGGGGCGCTGCTGAGATTTGCTGGGGCCACAGGAAGAGGAGCAGTTGGCTTCTTGCTTGAGACCTTTTCAAGAACATTTTCAGGGTGTAGGTGAGTGAAGGACCCACATGCTACTGTGCTCCTGGTTTAGGAACTACTGATCTTCACTGACTCTATGGAGAGACCAATGGATGGAAGGGATCGAAGGCCCTTTGCTTTTGAAAGCAAAATAGAGAATATCTGAGCTATGCAAGAAGAGCAAGGACAGGGACCTATTGTAATTCTGTGCACAGCCACCTCTTGATATTCTCCACTCCTGTGGAATTTGGTTTTACAACCACAGGACTAAGCTAATTAGGACTTAGCTGAGGAGATGGGCCGCGTTTCCCTGTGCTCAGATGGTGATGGTGTTGTGCACCTTCTCTTGCCACAAGACCCAGAGTCAATGAAGACAGGACTCCAGAGTCTTTTCACAGAAGCCAGGTCTTCCAGCCAAAGTGGATTCTGTGTGATTACAAGTTTGCTAGTAATGCCACCCCGGTTTATTAATTTTTTTAAACAGCAAAGTCAAAATGAAGCAGTTGAATCGGGTTTCAAAATAATGAAGGAAAAGCCTTGTGTGTATTTTTTTTTTTTTTTTGAGACAGAGTTTTGCTCTTGTTGCCCAGGCTGGAGTGCAGTGGCGCCATCTCGGCTCACTGCAACCTCCCCCTCCCAGGTTCAAGCGATTATTCTCCTGCCTCAGCCTCCCGAGTAGCTGGGATTACAGGCACCCGCCACAATGCCCGGCTAATTTTTTTGGTATTTTTAGTAGAGATGGGGTTTCACCATGTTGGCCAGGCTGGTCTCAAACTCCTGACCTCAGGTGATCCGCCCACCTCGGCCTCCCAAAGTGCTGGGCTTACAGGTGTGAGCCACTGCGCCCAGCCCTTGTGTCTGTTTTTTAATTAAAATTTTGATGGAGATAATTGTAGATCCACATGCAATTGCAAGAAATCACACTGAGAAATTCCTTTGACCCTTTACTCATTTTCCACCAATGGCAACATCTTGCAAAATTATAATCCATAACCAGGCTATCAATGTTGGGACAATCCACCAGTCTTATTATTTATTTATTTATTGAGACGGAGTCTTGCTCTGTCGCCCAGGCTGTAGTGCAGTGACGTGATCTCAGCTCACTGCAACCTCTGCTTTCCAGGTTCAAGTGATTCTCCTGCTTCAGCCACCTGAGTAGCTGGGATTACAGGTGTGCAGCACCACACCCGGCCAATTTTTGTATTTTTAGTAGAGACCGGGGTTTCACCATGTTGGCCAGGCTGGTCTCAAACTCCTGACATCAAGTGATCCACCTGCCTTGGCCTCCCAAAGTGCTGGGATTACAGGCATGAGCCACTGCGCCCAGTCCCAATTTTTTTTTAATGCCTGCTCCTTCTTCTGAGGCAGGTGTACTGATTTTTATGTGAACGTAAACTTTCGTTTCTCCAGGCAGTGCAACAGCCGCCGTGTCATGTGGTAGTTAGTTGCATGTTTCGTTTGATAAGAAACTGCTGTCCTGGCGCAGTGGCTCACACCTGTAATCCCAGCACTTTGGGAGGCCAAGGCAGGAGGATCACTTGAGCTCAGGAGTTTGAGACCAGCCTGGGGCAACATGGTGAAATCCTGTCTTTACTAAAAATGCAGAAAATTAGCTGGGCATGGTGGCATGTGCCTGTGGTCCCAGCTACTTAGGAGGCTGAGGTGGGAGGATCACTTGAGCCCAGGAGGTCAAGGCTGCAATAAGCCGACATCACACCACTGCACTCCAGCCTGGGTAACAAAGTGGGATCCTGTCTCAAAAAAAGAAAAAAAGAAAAGAAACTGCCAGACCGTTTTCCAGAGTAACTGTACCATTCCCACCAGCAGTGTGTGCATGATCTTATTTCTCTGCATCCTCATTAGCATTTGGTGTTTTCACCATTTTTTGTTTTAGCCGTTCTGATAGTTAACGCAGTGATATCTTATTGTAGTTGTAATGTGAATTTCCCTAATGGCTCACGATATTGAACATCTTTTCACGTGCTTATTTGCCATCCGTATATCCTTTTTGGTAGAATATTTCATATCTCTTGCCCATGTTCTAACTACATTCTTTGATGCTTTTCTGTTGAATTACACTGAGGGAGGTAAGGGAACCAGCCAAGCAGATTCCCTGGAGACGAACATTCCAGAAAGAAGAGCTAATTTAAAGGCTGTGAGACAGGAGTTCAGTGTGTTCAAGATAAAGCACCAGAGTCAGTGTAGCCGGGCGAGTGAGCTGAGGGAGAGGAAGGCACATTCACCAAATAATTCATGCCTACCCCCATAACCAGCCCCCCTACAGACAGGCGGTACCGCGCAGTTGGCCCAGGCCCCCACGAGGGGAAGCAATGTGGGCCACTCCTGGGCAGAGGCATGAGGAACAGGTGAGCGATGCCTGGCCTGCCTTCTGCATCTTGATGATCGCTGGAGGCCATGCATTGAGTTTGTTGAAGCACGAGATTGTGGCAACCTGGATGGGTGAGTCATTGCGTGGAGCCGCTGCTGCTCTGAGGAGCTGCCTGGCTCGCTCTGGACTTAGCGTGAGCGAGAAGTAAATCTGTAGCGTGTCGTGTCTTGGAGACATCAGGGCTTATTTGTCACCGCTGCAAAAATGAGTTCATTCTGACAAATACAGGGATGAGGTCAGAGGGACGTGGTGGGTGTGGGGGGCCGGTCAGGTCCTGTAAGGCCTTATGGGGCTTGGTAAGGACACCAGCTTTTTGGCTTGAGTTCTGAGTGAGATGGGAAACAGCTGCCTTTTGTCATTTGACTTTGATTTCCTCCCCTCAACCCCACCTGCTGCAATGAACGTTGTAATATTTATGAGGTCAAAGGTATTCTCTTTCTCAGTAGCCTCTGGGTTTTGTATCAGCTTGGAAAGGACTTTTGCATGTTTAATTCTCCTACCTTTTCTTCTCGTACTTTCATGGCTTTTTTAAATTTTATTTTTATTTTGTTTAGAGGCAGAGTCTCACTCCAGGCTGGAGTGCAGTGGTGCGATATTGACCCACTGCAACCTTCCCCTCCCAGTTCAAGCGATTCTCCTGCCTCAGCCTCCCAAGTAGCTGGGATTACAGGCACGTGCCACGATGCCCAGCTAATTTTTGTATCTTTAGTAGAGACGGGGTTTCACCGCGTTGGCCAGGCTGGTCTCGAACTCAAGTGATCCTCCCGCCTCGGCCTCCCAAAGTGCTGGGATTACAGGCGTGAGCCGCCGTGCCCGGCCTTCATGGCTTTATTTTTTTACAATGAAATCTCTGATGCATCTGGTGAGTTTTGTGTAAGGAGTGAGGTCGAGCTTTTAATGAGTCCTAAATGGTCCTCTAGATTCAGTGCCTGCGTGACAAAGCTATGGCCAGCTCTTTGAAACCCTTTGGAGAAACCCTTTAGGGAACTGATGCTGGGTCTGGGGTGGGAAGGGCATCGGGGTGGTGAGAGGAGCCCCAGCAGATCACCAGAGAGGGCCAGGGCCGGCTGGGTGGCTGCCTGGGACAATTAGACAATTATAAGGAGTGTGGTGGCTGGGCGTGGTGGCTCATGCCTATAATCCCAGTACTGTGGGAGGCTGAAGCGGGTGCATCACCTGAGGTTAGGAGTTCGAGGCCAGCCTGGCCAACATGGTGAAAACTCGTCTCTACAAAAAATTAGCTGGGCATGGTGACGGCACCTGTAATCTCAGCTACTTGGGAGGCTGAGACAGGAGAATCACTCGAACCTGGGAGGCGGAGGTTGCAGTGAACGGAGATCACACCATTGCACTCAAGCCTGGGCAACAAGCGCGAAACTCTGTCTCCAAAAGAAAAAGAAAAAAAAAAGGAGTGTGGAAATATCCCAGGAATAAAACACAGTGCTAACATCACATTGTGTGGCCCCAGCGTGAAGGTGTTTCTGGCCACCACAGGGAGCAGAATGTCCTTTGGTGGACATGACTAGAGTCTTTTCTGAGGCGCCCTGTCTGTGGCACAGCTGCCTGGGTGCCCAAGTAACACCCCTGTGTCAGCATTTAGTCCGTTGGAACACGCAGCTAAGTAACCAGCCGGCTGTCTTCTGAGAACAAGTGATTTATTTTTATTGCTTCATTTTTAAACACTGCCAACATGCCTCCCAAGAAGCTGTGTGGTTTGGAAAAGCGTAAGAGAAAGCCGAAGAGAAAATGCAAGCTGGAGAAAAGTGGGGATGCTTTGCTGACACATTCTTCCGGAAACCAGCTCGGCTCTGCCAGGCATGTGTTTTTGGCCAGTGCCATTTCCGGGCCCCTGGAGTGGATGGACATTTCCTGTGCGGGGTCTGATTCCCACTACAGATTTGAAAGAGGCATGCAGATTTTTATTTTAAAAAAACTAAAAAGAACCTGGTAGCCAGACATGGTGGCGCGAGCCTGCAGTCTCAGCTACTTGTGAGACTGAGGTGGGAGAAACGCTTGAGCCCAGGACGTGGAGGTTGTAGTGAGCCAAGATTGCAGCACTGCACTCCAGCCTAGGTGACAGAACAAGAGACCCTGTCTCAAAAAACAAACAGGCTGGGCATGGTGACTCATGCCCATAATCCCAGCACTTTGGGAGGCTGAGAGAGGTGTATCACCTGAGGTCAGGAATTCGAGACCAGCCTGACCAACATGGCAAAACCCCCTCCACTAAAAATACAAAAATTAGCCAGGCGTGGTGGCAGGCGCCTGTAATCCCAGCTACTCAGGAGGCTGAGGCAGGAGAATTGATTGAACCTGGGAGGCAGAGGTTGCAGTGAGCCGAGATTGTGCTACTGCACTCCAGCCTGGGTGACAAGACCAAAACTGTGTCTCAAGAAAAAAACAAAAAACAAAACAAAAACCCAAAACAAACAAAAAACCCAAAATAAAAAAAAAAAACTAAAGAATATTGGTTTTTCTGTCTCTCAAAATATGTAGTGAACATGTCTCGATCTAAGGGGCATTGTAGTGTTAGCCAGCTGAGGTAAAAAGACAAGACCCATTCGTCTCCAAGTGTCCTAGCTGGGGCTCTTAAAGAACCAACAAGGCCAGGTGCAGTGGCTCATGCCTGTAATCACAGCACTTTGGAAGGCCAACGTGGGAGGATCATTTGAGCCCAGGAGTTCAAGACCAGCCTGGGCAACATAGGGAGACTTTGTCTCTACCAAAAAAATACAAAAAAATTAGCCGGGCATGGTGGCATATGCCTGTAATCCCAGCTATTTGGGAGGCTGAGGTGGGAGGATTGCTTGAGCCTGGGAGGTCAAGGCTGCAGGGAGCTGTGATGGCACCACTGCACTCCAGAGAGAGACCCTGTGTCAAAAAAGAAAGAGAAAGAAGGAAGGAAAATAAAAGGAAGGAAGGAAGGGAAAAAAAAAGAAGGAAGGAAAGAAAGGAGAGAGAAAGAAAAGAGAGAGAAAGAAAACAGAAAAGAGGCTAGGTGCAGTGGCTCTTGCCTGTAATCCCAGCACTTCGGGAGGCTGATGCGGGCGGATCACCTGAGGTCAGGAGTTCAAGACCAGCCTGGCCAATGTGGCGAAACCCCGTCTGTACTAAAAATACAAAAATTAGCTAGGCATGGTGGCAGGTGCCTGTAATCCTAGCTACTAGGGAGGCTGAGGCAGAATTGCTTGAACCCAGGAGGCAGAGGTTGCAGTGAGCCGAGATCACACCACTGCATTCCAGCCTGGGTGACAGAGCAAGACTACATCTCAAAAAAAAAAAAAAAAAAAAAAGGAAAGAAAGACACTGATTTAGTTTGGCTCTGTGTTCCCACCCAAATCTCCAATTGTAATCCCCATAATTCCCACGTGTTGAAGGGGGGACCTGCTGGGAGGTGATTGGGTCATGGTGGCAGTTCCTCCATACTGTTCCCGAGATAGTGAGTGAGTTCTCAGATGATCTGATGGTTTTATAAGGGCCTCTTCCTCCTTTGCTCATTCACTCTCTCTTGCCTGCTGCCATGTAAGACATGCCTTTGCTTCTCTCTTGCTTTCTGCCATGATTGTAAGTCTCATGAGGCCTCCCCAGCCATGTGGAACTGTGAGTCAATTAAACCTCTTTCCTTTATAAATTACCCAGTGTCAGGTATTTCTTTAGAGCAGTGTGAGAATGGACTCATACAGAAACCAAAAAGAAGGCAGAATGGAGGAAAGACAGCAGGTCCAGGACTTGGTCACCTTGATGCCCTAGTGTGACATTTTGTCCCACTGAGTTCCCAGCACTGGCTGTCACATGCTCAGGGCTCAGCCACCTGCTCTTCATGCAATCTCCAGTGTTTGCAGAGCAGGAGGATGTTTCCAAGGAAATCCTACTGGAATATCACCAGAGTTCCCTGGAAGGCATCAGGGACAGTGGTGAGCTTGGCCGTGAGCCTTCTCCACCTCCCTAGTTCAGGTCCTGCCCACCGAGAGTTAGGGACGGTCTTGGTGCTGTTGGGCCGTCCTGACCACCGTGGCAGCCAGCAATGGGCTGGGTTTGTCTATGGCAGGTTTCTCAGCAGGCACTGCTGATGTGCTGCGCAGGGTCATTCTCTGGGAGAGGGGGAGCTGTCCTGTGCACTGTAGGGTGTTTAGCAGCATCTCTGGCCTCTACCCACCAGATGCCACTAGCACCCACATAGCTGTGACAACCAACAATATCTGCAGACACTGTTTTTTTTTTCTTTTTTTTGAGACGGAGTCTTGCTCTGTCACCCAGGCAAGAGTGCAGTGGTGTGATCTCAGCTCACTGCAACCTCCGCCTCCTGGGTTGGGTTCAAGCGATTCTCCTGCCTCAGCCTCCCGAGTAGCTGTGATTACAGGCACCCGCCACCACGCCTGGCTAATTTTTAAATTTTTAGTAGAGACAGGGTTTCACCATGTTGGCCAGGCTGGTCTCGAACTCCTGATCTCAAGTGATCCTCCCACCTCGGCCTCCCAAAGTGCTAGGATTGCAGGTGTGAGCCACCGTGCCCAGCCAGATACTGTTTAATGTTCCCCGTGTGGGCAAAACTGCCCCTAGCTGAGAATCATTGATCTAAACTAGCACTTTTATGACTGATAGGATGAAACTGAGGCCCAGGGAGGTTAAGACACTTGCCTGAAGTCACACAGTGAGCCCCTGGGATGGAGCTGGGGCTGGGCCCCTAGCGCAAGCTCCCAGATTGGGGCTCCATCTTCGGAAATGGGGCAGCAGGCGTGGTGTGTGTGATTCTGATGAAAGATGAGACTGGAATCCACCTAAGGTCGAATTCTCCCATAGACGACCCTGAGATCACAATGCTCAGACAGGACAGACATTAATCTCCTTGGTGGTACAAACAGCCGAGGTGATTCAACTCCAGGCCCCTGCAGAAGCTTTTTCCAAGGGCTTGGCAGGTGTAGACACTCTCCCACCAGATCCTGCCCTCGTTAGCATGATCTGAGCAGCTTCTCCTAAGATGGAAGGTCCACGCCACGATAGGGCAGAGAACATAGGCTTCCAGATCGGGAACTGGGATGCTGGGGCCAGATGGCAAAGGGTTCACTTCTGAATAATGCCAGCGTCCATCCTATTTCTCTCGCTTAGCTTCATGGTGGTGTCTTCATTGTCATTATAAAAAAAGCACTTCAGGCCGGGCGCGGTGGCTCACACCTGTAATCCCAGCACTTTGGGAGGTCAAGGCGGGTGGATCACGAGGTCAGGAGTTCAAGACCAGCCTGGCCAATATGGTGAAACCCCGTCTCTACTAAAAATACAAAAAATTAGCCAGGCGCAGTGGTGGGTGCCTGTAGTCCCAGTTACTTGGGAGGCTGAGGCAGGAGAATGTCCTGAACCTGGAAGGCGGAGTTTGCAGTGAGCCGAGATAGCGCCACTGCACTCCAGCCTGGGCGACAGAGCAAGACTCCATCTCAAAAAAAAAAAAAAAAAAAAAGCACTTCAGGCCGGGCACGGTGGTTCACACCTGTAATCCCAGCCCTTTGGGAGGTCAAGGCGGGTGGATCACGAGGTCAGGAGTTCAAGACCAGCCTGGCCAATATGGTGAAACCCCGTCTCTACTAAAAATACAAAAATTAGCTGGACATGGTGGCATGCACCTGTAGTCCCAGCTACTCAAGAAGCTGAGGCAGAAGAATTGCTTGAACCTGGGAGGCTGAGGCTGCAGTGAGCTGAAATCGCACCACTGCACTCCAGGCTGGGCGATAAAGCGAGACTCCGTCTCAAAAAAAAAAAGAAAACAAAAAACAAAGAGCACTTCCACTCCACCCCCTGGTGAATACCATGTTGCTCTCGTGAGGCAGGCAGACCGCAGTCTGTTCAATAAACACCTTTCCAGTGCGTGAACTCATATTTTAAAATGTGTTCTGGGAAAAGGCTGTTGAAAGAACCCCCAGTAAGAATTCTTCTGTAATGCCAGATTTCTCTTGTGATTGCTTCCCGATTTTCTGTTTAATACGTGAAATTACACATGGTGAGGAATTTTCTGAAAGCACACATGTATTTAAGAGTTCTGGAGAGAGGGGGTGTGTGTGCACTGGGGGATCCGACATACCCTAAGGATTGAGTTTGTCTATACTAGGACAGGATCCATGAATTCATGCATGGCTTCGATTTTAGAATCCTGGAGTTAGTGGCTCTGGCACAAAACAAGGAGATTGGAGAGCACTGAGCAGCAGAGGTTCTACTCCCAGGCCGGGCTCACCAGCCTCCCCGGGGGGTGGGCATGCAACAGAGCCCATGGGAGTTTCTTTTCTTTTTTTTTTTTTTTTGTGAGCTGGAGTCTAGCTCTGTTACCCAGGCTGGAGTGCAGTGGCATGATCTCAGCTCACTGCAACCTCCGCCTCCTGAATTCAAGTGGTTCTCCTGCCTCAGCCTCCCAATTCCAGCCTCCCTCAGCTGGAATTACAGGGGTGCACCACCATGCCTGGCTAATTTTTGTATTTTTGTAGAGATGGGGTTTCACCATGTTGCCCAGGCTGATCTTGAACTCCTGGGCTCAAGCAACCCTCCTGCCTTGGCCTCCCAAAGTGCTGGGATTACCAGTGTGAACCACTGCACCATGCCTGCATACTGTCATTTTAAAAGTCAGATCATCTCTTCCATGAAGAAGGGAGTAGAACGTGGAGCCTCAACCGTGTGCATGATAAGAATCCGTGCTTCCCCCTGGGGAAATATCAGCCCTTATGGGCTTAAGTGCTCAAGCAAGAGGGACTTCAGCTTGGACAAAAGCATGAGCCTCAGTTTTGCATTTTCCTAAGGAGCGTCATCTGCGCCTCTAGGAGTTTACTATCTGAGCCTCCAGGTTCTTCTCCAGCTGCTGCTGAGGGCGTGAAGTCATCTGGGGGTGGGGGGCGCGGGTGTGCGAGGAAGAAGCAAATCCAGTCCCTTGGATGCAGCAGGCTCCCAGTGTGCGTGGTGGCGCCTGCAGGGGGCAGTCCCTCTCAGCAGCATCTGCCTTGAGGTTGTTCTCAGTTCTGATGTGGCCCCAAAGAAAACCAGTTCCATTATGGACTAGTAAGAATTTATTTTGAACACGTTGTGGGAAGATGGTGGCTGCAGGGGTGCAGTGGGGGGAGGGAGCCCATTAGAGGACACCAGGTTTCCCTCCAGCGAGCCCCCGGACGTTGCTTTTCCCTGACCCAGTATCTTGATAGACCCCCTTTGTTGGCCTGTCCACCCTGCTCAGCAAACCCAAACCCGGAGGTCAGCCGAGCACTGCCCCCACCCTGGCGTTCCCAAGCGGGCCCGGCGTGGGGTGACTCAGCTTGTTCCACTCCATCTGTTAGAAAAGGCACTGGACCGTCCAGGGCTGAAGTGGGGTGGGATTTTAGGGGCCCCTCCATGCAAACAAACGTAAATCAACTTCCATCCTGCCAAAAGCTCTGCTGATAATTGAGAGGCAAGCTAATGAACACAGCAGTTCTCTAAAATTCACTCTCCAATATCTATTGCAGAATTGCATTGGATCGTTAAAAATCAAAGCGTCTAGCCCCCTAGACCAGGCCTGCTTCCTGGGGACACTGCCCCCGAGTTAGGATTTCACATGACACCTCCGGCACTTCCAAAGGCCCAACCCCAGAATCACTCACTCCGCAGCACGTCTGGGCTGTGAGTGTCACCCCAGGTAAACACAACAGCCTCCGCACTAGCCCGCGCTGCTAAGAGACGGTGCCATGACACTTCTGTCCTTGAGTCTGGTTTTGGGGATGGTTGACGTGGGGACATATGAGCGAGTGTGGCTCCTTTTGTGGACTAGACTGCTCTGCACGCTGTGGGGTGCTAGCCTTGGAGGACCCTTTGGCCACCATCACCAGAAAGCCTTCAGTCCAAAGACCTTTCTCAGGCGCTTACAGTTTATCCACACTTTTCCTAACAAGACTCCAACACCTCCAGTCTCTTGGGAGGGCAAGTAAACACCTCTTCAACAGAAATGGCTCAGGGGGGCCTGTTGTACACCCCACTGTGTCCCAGCAAACCTCTGACAGCCTCAAACAACAGGACAAAATCCTCCTGAGGGCACCGGAAGTGAGCTGGGGTGACAGGCGCCGCCTGGCAGGGCACAGGGCTGGTCTGCGGGGTCATGTGATTGGAGGAACAGCTTGAACTGGGTTGCCTGGCAGGTGGACAGGCACCTAGCCCTGCAGCAGGTGCCATAAGCAATGAAGTGGGTGGAGGTCTTGGGGAGCAGTAGTGCTGTCCTAGGAGCTCACTGGGCTCCACCGGCAGCTTCCCCACGGTTCCAGAGTCCTCCGGGCTGCTCGGAGCCTGGGCACCTCCCTGTGCCATTTCAGGGCCATTTCCCTGTGCTGCTGTCCCTCGCAGCACTTGCAGCGGGGCACGTGAACCATGGCTGCTGAGTGAACACAGGAGCGTCGAGGGCTTTTGTCCTCTGACAAGTGCACACTCCCCCAGGCACCCACGTGGAATTTCAAACTCAGTCACTTCTTCCGGAAGACTCATAAATCGCTCCTTATTGTTGTGTGACTGTAAATGTGTTCTAAACATTGTCCTTTCACGCCTGCATCCTCCCCTGTGCGCACACTTTATTAAACGTTGAAAACAACTCTTTATTATGGAAAATCTCAACCTCCGGAGAGTGCAGACAGCAGCCTTATGAACGCCTCCGGATCCAGCCTCTATATTTAACAGTCGCTAACATTTTGCCGTATTTGCTTCATCTGGTTTTGTTTTCTAAACTAGTCCAAAGTCAGTTACTGTCTGTGTGACATTTCCCCCTAAGTCTTTTTTAGACATTTTCTTTTAAAAATGACATTTTCTTTTACTGAACCACAATACCATTATCACAGCTAACAAAATTAACCCTGATTTTCTAATGTCATGTCCTCCTGCCCAGTCCATGTTTGTTTGGTTGTCTCCCAAATGGCTTTTCCAGCTGGGCTTGTTCAAAACAGGATCCCAGGCTGGGCGCGGTGGCTTATGCCTGTAATCCCGGCACTTTGGGAGGCCAAAGCGGGTGGATTATCTGAGGTCAGGAGTTCAAGACCAGTCTCACCAATATGGTGAAACCCCATCTCTACAAAAAGCACACAAAAAAAATTAGCCGGGCCTGGTGGAGCATGCCTTTAATCCTAGCTACTTGGGAGGCTGAGACACGAGAATCACTTGAACCTGGGAAGAGGAGGTTGAAGTGAGCTGAGATCATGCCACTGCACTCCAGCCTGGGTGACAGAGCAAGACTCTGTCTTAAAAAACAAAAATAAACAAACAAAACCCAGGATCCCGATAAGGCACATGTGTTGCATTTGGTGGTTTCATTTCTTAGTCACCTTTAACCTACTGCCCCCCCCTTTTTTTTTTTAATTCTTTTTTGAGACGGAGTCTCACTCTGTTACCCAGGCTGGAGTGCAGTGGCACAACCTTGGCTCACTGCAGCCTCCACCTCCTGGGTTCAAACGATTCTCCTGCCTCAGCCTCCTGAGTGGCTGGGATTACAGGCGCCTGCCACCACGCCCGGCGAATTTTTGTATTTTTAGTAGAGACGAGGTTTCGCCATGTTGGCCAGGCTGGTCTCGAACTCCTGACCTCAGGCGATCCGCCTGCCTCAGCCTCCCAAAGTGCTGGGATTCCAGGTGTGAGCCACCGCGTCCGGCCGTCCTGTGTTTTCATGTCTGACTGTGGAAGAGATTGGGTTGGGGGGCTGTGGACTTGCAAGGCATCCAACTTTCAGGGTCAGCCTGGCTGCTTCCTCTGGCGGTGGGATACATACTCTGTTGCTTGATGTGGCCTATGAAGTTGAAGTTAGAGCTAAACTAGGTCTGATAAGATTCAGGTTGGGCTTTCAGGCCAGAGGGTCTTATAGGTCATCAGAAGCACATTATGGGCCAGAGGTGGTGGCTCACACCTGTAATCCCAGCACTTTGGGAGGCCGAGGCAGGAGGACCACTTAAGCCTAAGAGTTCTGAGACCAGCCTGGGCAACACAGCAAGATCCTGTTGCTACAAAAAATTTTTAAAAAATAGCTAGGTGTGTTGGCATGTGCCTGTAATCCAGCTACTTGGAAGGCAGAGGTGGGAGAATCACCTGAGCTCAGGAGGTTGAGGCTGCAGTGAGCTGTGATTGCACCACTGCACTCAGCCTGGGCAACAGAGTGAGACTCTGTCTCCAAAAAAAAAAAAAAATGAAGGCACATCATGACTCTCGGGATTCTAAGGTTAGTCCCTGGTTTTGAGGTGAGAGCTGGTCCTCTCCATTGTTAGAGCTACCTCTTCCCTATTGGAGGCACCAATAGGGACACACTGGCACAGGGTGAACGCCCAGCTCCCTGCCAGCCTGTCACCAATATCCCCTAACCCCGAAACAATCCATGGCAACACATGGCTGGGCTTCCACAGTCTCTCCCTGCACGCTCATCACACCAGGGGCTGAACCCCATGTGGGCTCAGGGCAGTCACTCCACTACATAATAAACGTTCCTCCAGCATTCAAAGCATTTCTTAATGGAAGGAGGTCCCCAGATGCATTTACAGCCTTGGTTCCAAACCTCAGGGCCGCCTGTGTGTAGTTGGTTCCTTAGGAATCCACTTTGAAGGCCGGGTGCGGTGGTTCAACCCTGTGATCCCAGCACTTTGGGAGGCTGAGGTGGTCAGATTGCTTGAGGCCAGCAGTTCGAGACCAGCCTGGGCAACACAGTGAGACCCTGTCTCTACAAAAAATAATAATAATCATAACTAAAAATAAGCTACTTTTTAAAAATCCCTATAATGAGGTTAGTATTAAACCAAAAAGTAAAAAAAAAAAAAAAAGAATCCAATTTGAAACCCTGTGGCCTACTGGGGTTTTGACATGATCGGAGCAGTGAGGCATGGAGGGTGGGCTGGGCTGGGGGGCTCAGCCAGGAGCCTGGAGCAGAGTGATAAGAATCAGAGCAGGGTGCTAGAGGGGACGGGGAGGGGAGGGCAGAGGTGATCAACATTGTAGAAGACGGGAGGGTGGAGAGAAAAAGGGAGCAGAGGGAGTTGGGGAAAGGAGAGGGGATGTGGCTAGAGCTTTGGGAAGGAAATGTGGAGGGCTCAGCCAGACTCTGAGAGTCCGTGCAGGCGAGGGACAAGTGTCACAGTTCATCTCCACAAAGGTCGGGTGCATGGTGAGGAGGTGACGTGACTGAGAGAGAGCACAGTGCCCGGAAGAGAGAAGGGTTTCAAGTCATTTTGGCGGGACACAGCGGCACGCACAGCCTGCCCAGACCGACCCCTCGCTCTCCTCCACAGAGCCCCAGGGAGCAGCCCTGGGCTTCCCTGTGGCTGAGACCAGCCTTTGGCCTGGTGTGTGTGTGTGTGCGCGTGCATATGTTAATAGAATATGTATGTATGTCAATATGTGTATGTATGAGCATGTGTGCATATATATGTATATATCTGTGTACACACATATTGTGCGCACACGTGTATGGGCATGTATGTGTACATGTATGTGTGAATGTGTGCATATGAGCATGCGTATGTGTATGTGTGTGTGCGTGTTTATATACATGTATATGTGTGCATATGAGTATGTGTATGTCTATGCAAGTGCGTACATGTCCACGTGTGTATGTGTACATATGTGTGTGTGCAGAAGCATGTATGTGCATGTGTCTATATACATGTATATGAATGTGTGCATATAAGCATGTGTATGTGTGTCTGAATGTGTTTATGTGCATATGAATGTGTGCATATGAGCATGTGTATATGTGTATGTATGTGTGCATGTGTGTATATGTGCATATGAATGTGTGCATTGAGCATGTTTGTATGTGTGCATGTATGTCTGCATGTGTTTATATGTGTATATGAATGTGTGCATATGAGCGTGTGTGCATGTATGTCTGTGCATGTGTTTATGTGTGTATGAATGTGTGCATATGAGCATGCGAATGTGTGTCCCTATGCATATATGTATATGTGTGTGTGTGTGTGTGTGTTTGTGGCATGTGGCTCCGGGGACACAGGGCTATAGGTGGTCCCATGACTCTTCTCCATCTCATCCCCGTGACAGCTGCCCCTACCGAGTCCTGTGCTCCCTCTTACCTCTTCCCTGGGATGACAATGATCATTCTCCCCACGTTTTGGATGGGGCCCGCTTGTCCCCAACGTCCTTTAGCACGAAGGGGACAGGTGTCCTATTCCTGTGAACGGCCGGTTACCTTCCAGGTGCGTTAGAGTGGCTCCTCTAACCAGCCCTGCAGGGATCTTATTACAGGGGGGAAGTGAGGAGCCGCAGGGCTGAGGAGGGGTCCAGGTGTCATGGCCAGGACTTGTACCCGAGCCCGACAGGAGCGTCCACCTGCAGTGCGGCCGGACCCAGGTGTGCGGGCATCCAGCCCAGGTGTGCCGGTGGCGGCCGCCCCCACGGAACCACCTGGCCCGCTCGGGGACCCAGGTGTGCTGAGAAGGGGGTACTGGGGTTGGCCCGGCATGAAAGGTCACCCTGCACCCCCGCACCCAGGTAAGGCGGGCGCAGGATCCCGGTTGCCACAGGCATCGGAGCGGCCGGGAGTGGGGGCAGGGGGAGGCAATGAGAACTCCCGAGGAGGGGGCTCGCAGGGGCTGCATCGGGCGCCTGGGCCGGCGGGGCGGAGGGAGGCGCCCTGCTCTCCGGTCCTTCCCTTCCCGACTCGTTCCAGGGGCGGCAGCGCCACCTGCTGGAGTGTGCGCGTCTGCGCACCGGGCCGGGTTCCGCAGGTCCTGGGGCTGCGCCCGAGACCCCCGACCGGGTTTCCGGCGCCTCCACCGCTTCCCCGGCGTCTTGGGCTGCGAGGGGCCCTTTCCGCAGGGCGACGTTTTAGCAGTTCTGGAAGGAAGGGCCCGCTGCCGTTGCCCTCTGAGGACCAAGGCCGAGAGCCTGGAGGGCGTGGAGAAGGGTCTGACCGCCGGCTCTGGTCCTCGGGCTCTTGGCGACAGCGACCTCCCTCCTCCTCCAGGCGATGGTGACGGGCGCTCTCAGAGTGGCTTCCACACTAGGCGCAGGGCTGTCTTCCAAGTGTGTGGTCCTCTCAGACCTATGGAGTTGGTGCTGTTCTGGCTCCCTCTTTAAGAGGGGGAAACAGGCACAGAGAAGTCCCACCGCCGGGGGACGGGGTGGTGGGGGCCTGGAATTGGAACCCAGGTATGTTGGCTTCCGTCACCTGTGGTTCTCTCTGCCTGAAGATTTTTTCACCTGCCTAACTCATGAGCTGCTACTTACCCTTTGGGTGGCATTAGATGTCGCCTCCTCCAGGAAGCCCTCTCTCCCCCTCCATGTGAGGGTGGGCGCTCCTGCTGTATGCGGGCCTACCGGCCCTCCGTGGGCTGGATCATCACAATCTGTTCACTTGTCTGCTTTCTCCCCCTTGTCGCGGGCTCCCAAGGATCATTTGTGTTTGTCTTGTTCACCTGCCCTTTGTAGTGAACCAAACCTTTAATTGCACATTTTAAAATTGATTTCCAAGGGGGCTGAGAGCTATGGAGGAGGAGCCAGGTCAGAGGGTTATCAAGCCCATATTTTACAGGATGTGGCTGGGGGCCCCTCTGGGGTTGTCCCTCCAAAGAAGATGCTGAGCTGGACCTGGAGCACCGTGGAGGCAGGACCATGTCTGCCATGCTCAGAGATGGGTGCCAGGGGTGCTGGCTTGTCACTCAAGACTCTCCACTCCATCTGCCCTCCCCCACTCTCCCACTAACCAGGGGGGACCCACCTGCACCTCTGGTCACCACTCATGCTCCCTGGTGCTGGGCACCCCAGGGACAGGAAGAAGGCTGGGTGTTCCTGGCTCCTGCACTGCTTCCCAGGCCTGATCCCCGTCTTTCTGCACCTGCCTCCCACCCATCAGCCTCCACTAGACTGGAAGCCTCCAGAGGGCAGGTGCTGCCCTCTTTCCCCTGTGCCCGGATTCCACTGGCATCTAATCACAGATGAGGGACTGTGTCCCCTTCTCCACCTCTGTGGAAACTGTGTCCCACCCTCTATTCCAGGCCGAGCTGTCCATGCTCTGCTGGAAGCCTTGTGTTGTCAGCCCTCACCTCCCCCTTCAAGCCTAGACATTCTGTCTCCTGGCATAAATATGTTCTCAAGGCCCTTTGCTCTAAAACCAAGGAGTTGTCTCCTCTCCCAGGTCCACCTCCTCTCGCTCGTGAACTCCCTGCCCCTCCACCTCATCCGTCCTCCACGACCTCCCCCTACTCACCATCTGCCCCTTCTGCCGACCCAGCGAGCTGCAGCTCTCCCTGGCATGTCACTCTCTAAACCTTCTGTCCCTTGGTTACGAGTGCAGTTCTCGCCTGGATTTCTTCCCGGCTCTTTGACTTCTCCCCAACCCTTCTTTTTCTGTTTTCCCCTTAAAGGTGGACATCCCCACGTCCAGGACCTGGTCTCCGGCCCTTCTCTGAATCATCTCAGTGGCGTTTCTCCCAAATCCCCAACTGCAGCCACAGCCACATGTCAATTAGGTCCCCTCCATGTCCCGGCTAAGACGTGCCTCCTGGCCCCTGATGCGCCATCTCCCAGATGGAAGTGCCATCATTGTATTTTTGCTCTGTCCCCACCAAAGGCAACACAAAGCATCTCCATCTGTTCCTTCATGTCCCCTACTCAGTGAATGACCCCTTATTTACCCACTGGCCCAGTCTCAGCTTGGATGTCCCCGGGCCCTCTTGTCCAGATCTCATCTTCAAATCCTGCTGATCTTCCCCCAGGAGCTGTGGACCCCTCTTCTCCGCCTGCCGCCCCTGCCCTGTCCAGTGTCCACCTCTCCCAAATGGCCCACGGGGTCCCTCCCTCCTGGCCCCCCTGCATCTAGGAGCGGCCCTCCTTCAACAGCTGGAAGGGTCTTCCCAAAACACAGATGAGACCTTGTCATCTTGAGACTCTTCATTGGCTCTGAATTGTCTTAGGATCAAGCCCAAACTCCTTCAGAGTCTGAGAAGGGGCCCCTCGTTCTGGGCCTGGCTCTGCCTCCCAGGGTCTCCCCCGCCTTGTCTGCTCTGTCTGGCCACACTGAGAGTGCCCTGATGGGCCGTGTCCTCTTCCCCTCCGCGCCTTTGAGTGTCCCAGCTTTCTGAGCCCCATTTTGGGGGGCCCACCTCACCTATCAGGGTGCAGCTTCTCCTCTGAGAAGACTTCTTTGCTCCCCAAGCCTGGATTTGATGCCATCTGCTTGTATTGACCTGGCTAAGCCAACACCTTAGCCCTAGGCTACCCTCGACCAACGCCCCTGACCACACTGTGTGTGAATTACACCCCTGACCACACTGTGTGTGAATTACACCCCTGACCACACTGTGTGTGAATCCCTCCTTTCCTTGTTTCTGTGCCCATTCGAGCTGTAAGCCCCTTTGGAAGAGACTGGGCCTTCACAATTATCATCTCAGCACCAAGCACAGAACCCACCTCAATAAATGGTTAATTTGAGACTTCTGTCTCTCTCTCTCTTTTTTTTTTTTTTTGAGACAGATTTTCGCTCTTATCCCCCAGGCTGGAGTGCAATGGCACGGATCTCGGCTCACTGCAACCTCTGCCTCCCGGGTTCAAGCGATTCTCCTGCCTCAGCCTCCGAAGTAGCTGGGATTACAGGCGCCTGCCACCACACCCAGCTAATTTTTGTATTTTTAGTAGAGACAGTGTTTCACCATATTGGTCAGGCTGGTTTCAAACTCCTGACCTCACGTGATCCACCCACCTTGGCCTCCCAAAGTGCTGGGATTACAGGCGTGAGCCACCACGCCCAGCCAAGACTTCTCTCTTTTAATTTATATTTATTTATTTATTATTTTTAGAGTCAGGGTCTCACCACATTGCTCCGGCTGGAGTACAGTGGCTACTTACAGGTGCCAGCACAGCACACGGCAACCTCAAATGACTGGTCTCAAGCGATCCTACTGCCTCAGCCTCTTAAATAGCTGAAACTAGAAATATCTTTATTTTTAATGTAAGTATTTAGTGCTATAAATATCCCTCTCAGCTGGGCACAGTGGTTCACACTGGTAATCCCAGTACTTTAGGAGGCTGAAGCGGGAAGATCACTTGAGGCCAGGAGTTCGAGACTAGCCTGAGCAACCTCGAAACCCTGTTTCTAGCAAAAAAAGACAAAAAGCAAGCTAGGTGTGGGGGATATGTTCCTGTAGTCCCAGTTCATCAGGAGGCTGAGGTGGGAGGACTGCTTGAGCCTGGGGAGTCGAGGCTGCAGTGGGCTGTGATTACACCACTACACTCCAGCCTGGGCAACAGAGCAAGACCCTGTCTCAAAAAAATAATATAAAATAAAAATAAAATTTCTTTCTCAGCATTGCCTCAGTTGCATCCCACATATTTTGGTATGCTGTCCTTTAATTCTCATTCAGTTTTGTAGATTTCTTAATTTTCTTTGAGACTTCCTCATTGACATGGATATTTAGAGGTGTATTGTTTAATTTCCAAGTGTTTAGAGATTTTCCTGTAGTCTTTCTACAAGATTTTTTTTTTTAAACAGAGTCTCACTCTCTCACCCAGGCTGAAGTGCAGTGGTGCTATCACCGCTCAACCCCACCCCCAGTCATCAGGCTTGGCCCACAATCCCCAGGCTCAAGCAATTCTCGTGCTTCAGACTCCCAAGTAGTTGGGACTACAGGCATGTGCCACCACACCCGGCTATTTTTTGTAATTTTAGTAGAGCCGGGGTTTCACCATGTTGGCTAGGCTGGTCTCAAACTCCTGACCTCAAGTCATCCACCTGCCTCAGCCTCCCAGAGTGCTGGGATAGCAGGCGTGAGCTACGGCGCCCGGCCTTTCTTTCCCTCGTTTGCTTCAATCATCACATCACTTCTGGCCTCCGTAGTTTCAGATGAGATAATTTGAACTGGTGTCCCTTATAGGTAATGTATTGTTTCTCTGGCTGTTCTCAAGAGCTTTTTTTGTCTTTAGTTTTCAGAAGTTTAATGATGATATCTCGGTGTAGATTTATTTGGCTTATTCTGTTTGAAGTTCAGTTTCCTGAAACTGTAAGCTTATGTCTTTTACCAAATTTGGAAAGTTTTCAGCCATTATTTCTTCAAATACTCCTTCAGCCTCACTCTCTTCTCCTCCTTAGCCCCTATGATGTGAGTGTCAGATTTGTTTGTTATGGTCCCATTGGACTTGGAGGTTCTGTTTATTTCTTATCCATCTGTTTTCTCCCTGTGGTTCAGACTGGGTACTTTGGATTGATCTGTCCCCAAATTCACTGATTCTGTCCTCTGTCATTTCCACTCTACAACTAAGCCCATCAGGGAGTTTTTTAATTTCTGCAATGACATTTTTTAGTTCTGTAATTTCCATTCGGTTCTTTCTAAATACCTACTATTTCTTTGCTGAGAATTTCTATATTTTCATTTGTTTCAAGATAATTTGTAATTGCTTGTTGAATTTTTTATTTTTATGTTTTTTTTATTTTTTATCTATTTTTTTATTATTGCTTTAAAATCCTGGTCACATGGCTGGGCGCAGTGGCTCATGCCTGTAATCCCAGCACTTTGGGAGGCTGAGGAGGGTGGATCACTTGAGGTCAGCAGTTCGAGGCCAGCCTGGCCAACATAGTGAAAGCTTGTCTTTATTAAAAATACAAAAATTAGCCGGGTATGATGGCACATGCCTGTAATCCCAGCTACTCAGGAGGCTGAGGCAGGAGAATTGCTTGAACTCAGGAAGCAGAGGTTGCAGTGGGCTGAGATCGTACCACTGCACTACAGCTTATGTGACAGAGTGAGATTCTGTCTCCAAAAAAAAAAAGAGAGTAAAATCCTGGTCACGTAACTCCAACATCTGATTCATCTCTGGGTTCAGTTGACAGTCTTCCCACTCACATTGTGATTTTCGTAGTTCTTGGTGGGATGAGTGAATTTCACCGTATCCTGGACATTGTGGCTATTACGTGAGGAGACTTCAGGTCCTGTTTACATTTTTTATTTTGGTAGCAGCGGCCCTGCTTAGGTTTAGCACCCAGGTCTTGGGCTACTTTTGGGGGCTATGGTTCCAATGAAAATCTGATTTGCAGAGCCTCTGCCGTGCTATAGAGGTCAGCTCGGCTTGCGTGGTGCTGCTTGAGGAGGCAGAAGGAGCTTTCCCAGGCTGGACGTTCATTGCCTCCAGGTGGGAGAAGGGAGTCTCCCGTTCACAGGGACAGACAGACCTTCTGCTTGTGGTGAGCTTTCTCCCTGCCATCAACGTCTCCCCCTCTCTCTGCTGTGCAGTGATTTTGGGTGGGGAAGCGGAATTTCAGGTCCAGTGAGGAGGAAAGGGTTAACCCTGGCCAATAATTAGCAGGAGGTTGCTGGGCCAACCCCTTTGGTGGTTCTGCCTGGCTTGCTTGGTGGGTTTTTTGTTGTTGACTTTTTTTTTTTTTTAGTTTAACTCCTGTCGCCCAGGCTGGAGTGCAATGGTACAACCTTGGCTCATTGCAACCTCCACCTCCCAGGTTCAAGCGGTTCTCCTGCCTCAGCCTCCTGAGTAGCTGGGATCACAGGCACCCACCACCATGCCTGGCTAATTTTTTGTATTTTTAGTAGAGGCGGGGTTTCACCATGTTGGCCAGGCTGGTCTCAAACTCCTGACTTCAGGTGATCCACCCGCCTCAGCCTCCCAAAGTGCTGGGATCACAGGTGTGAGCCACCGTGCCCGGCTTTTTTTTTGTTTTTTGTTTTTGTTTGTTTTTACAGGTCTTACTCTGTTGCCCACGCTGGAGTGCAGTGGTGCGATCATAACTCACTGCAGTCTTGACCTCCTGGGCTCAAGCGATCCTCCCACCTCAGCCTCCTGAGTAGCTGGGACTGTACGCAGGTGCCACTATGCCCAGCTAATTTTTAAGTTTTCTTTGTAGAGACAGGGTCTGCTGGGTTACCCAGGCTGGTATCAAACCCCTGGTCTCAAGAGATCCTCCTGTCTTGAAGCACTGGGATTACAGCTGTGAGCAATCGGGCCCAGCCTTGCCCAGTGTGTTGGGGCGACTTGCCTTTAATCTAGGAGAAAAAGGAACCTACTTGGGCTGCCTTCTCCTGCTAGGTTGGGAGTTGGGAAATGCATGCCTGGGTGGGTCCTGTATTGGGTGGGGGTGAGGGGTGTCATAATGCCCTGTTGCTAAATATTCCTGACCCAGCCTTGGGGTCCTTAACCAGCTCTCCGGCTCCTTCCACCTCAGGGCCCTCTTAGGGTTGCCTCTTGCATTCTTTCCAGGGCTTAGCAGACAGGAACAGGGAGGGTCGGGTTTAGGCCATCTTACCCAGACCGCAAGTCTCTGAGTGTTTGATTGTTTGTTTGAAGAAAGTGATGAATGCAGGACCTCGAGCCAGGAGGATTTTTCCCGGTGAAAAGCGGAGGGATTGACTCACGCTGGGTTCTGAGTTCCAGGCCCGACTCCAGGGCTCACCAGCTTCTTCCACAACCCATACAACTTGAACGCTTGGTAGCATCTCCATGCAGCAGTGGGCACCCTGGATCCTGGAGGAGCCCAGGCTGCATTTGCCCCTCCATGGTGCATCTCGTAGGATCAACTGGACCCGTGAAAGGCACTGGCTGCGGAAAAGCAGCCAACTGCTCCCCAGCGAAGGGGATGGCCGGAAGCGAGGAGAGGGAGAAGCTCCAGCAGAGACCCCAGGAGGAAAAGACCCCACAATGGGGCCACTGGGAACCCATGATGATGGTTACCAATGTGATTGGGGGTTCAGAACGACGGACGTGTGGCCCTGGAGTGGGAAACAGAAAAGCTGAAGGGCGAGACCTAGGAGGTGGCCCCTCACCCCTGTGGACTCCGAAGACCCAACCTTCCTTCCCTGCGCTCCAGCCAGACATTCTCCCTGCCCCTGTGGCCGAGCCTGGTAAGTTCGCAGCAAACAGGGTGGGTGCTTTACAAGCCTCCAGAGGGGTCCATGGGTATTTGGGTAGATTGTTATCCTGCCCCTGGCAGGAGGGCAAGGCCCTTCTTGGGAGCCATAAGCTGGAGAACTAACAGCTCGCAGCTCGGCCACAGGCCTCTGTTCCAGGGGGATCGGCCACTGGCTTCCAGAACCTGTTCAGCCTCCCAGCTCCTTGTTGCCTGGAATCTCCGCCACTGATCAGCGTGTAAACACCTATGTGGGGGACACGGGGGCAGGGAGGTCCAGGAAGGCAACTTTTGGGGGATAGAGTGGGAATAAAGAGGGACCTCAGAGGCCAGTTCTTCCCTCATCCTACTCTATTTCCTCCTGTAACCATGGGAAGTGTCTTTCTGTGCCTGATCCTGTATGGGGTGTGGATGGGGCACACAGATGAATCAGACCCGGCCCCCTCTTTGTGCCAATTCATAAGCACTTCATCCACGGCTCAGCCCTGTAAAAGAGCTCCTCGGGCCCAGGAATGCAATACAGTGAGAACATTTTCCAGTCCTGCCTCCAGGTGACGATTCAGCACACAGGAAGGTGGCCCTGCACAGGGCCAGGCTCCCTCTCAGTTGGCACCTGGCCAGGTGAGGGCTGCTCCTTGTCACAGAATAGGAAGCTGAGGCCTGTGGGGCCTCGTAGGCACACAGCATGGGGCAGCAGACCGGGCCTCCTGACCGAGCGCTGTGAGGCCAATCTTCTTGCCCCCTGCGGAGGCTCAGCCCCTCACCTGCCCTCCAGGCCTGTCCTGCAACCACTCCACCTCTCCTGCTGTGGCCTGTGTGTGTCCCCCAGCTCCTCCTGCTGGGGCCTGTCTGTGGCTCCTGGAAGGTGTGACCCGGGTCACCTGTGGGCAGAGGCCTCACTCCCACCCCCGGCATCTCATGTTGCCATCCAGCTCTGTCCTGCTCTCCCTCCCCCAGTGGGGGTTTAAGCTCCTCGTGGGCTGCCTCCCCGACCCTGGCGCCCTCTGTCTCCATGGAAGCCTGTCATTTCCGAGGCCTGAGTCACCACTGGCTGGTTACAGCCGGGTCAGCGTGCCACCCGGCACGAGGCACAGACATGGGCTACTGGGTCCTGCACCCTGTGGTTAGGAGCTCAGAGGCCTCTTTCTAGGGGACGTTGCCAGTGAATAAGTCTTTTCAGGGCAGAGGCAGGGTGGAGAAGAACCACTCCCCTATTCCCTCACCCTCCCACGCCAGGAATCACTGGGCTCCCTTTGACTAGGGACTTTCCCGGATGCCTGGGATTTTGGATGAAGCTGGAAAGCAGAGAATGCCCATGTGCCTACTCAGTGCAGACAGGGTGCCCGACGTGTCTACTCAGTGCAGACAGCGTGCCTGACGTGTCTAAGTTGGACATCTCAAAAGGTGGCATAAGGTCCCAGCAGAGAGCTGCAGTGGGGTTACGGGTACAGACCGGGAAGCATGCTGCTGCCAGGAACTGAGTTTGGGCTCCCCTACTGAGAAGCTGTGAGACCTCAAGCAGGGGACTTAAGCTCTCTGGGCTTCCGTTTCCTCGTCTGTGAAATGGGTGCTAGAGGAACTGCGATGAGGTGTCAGTGAATCTGCAGCATAAAGCCCAGAGCCAAAGCCACTTGCAAAGGAGAGCTCAAATCAGAGGGGCTTGCTGGAGGCAAGTTTTGAGGAATAGAGATGGGACGTGAAGGGTCTCAAGCCAGGAGAGGGGGCTCCCCGAGCACCCCTGGCAAAGGAGCCTCAGCTGGTGGTTTTCTGAATTCAAGTCCTGGCCCCAGGCAAAAGTGGGGAGCTTTCTTGGGAGGGCTTGGCCACCTCGGCTGGGGCTTGGTGCAGAGAGGCAGCAGTCCTGCCCCTGGAGCCTTCTGAAGGGTGGCTGGAGCCGCCTGGGCAGGTCACCCTCCACATTTCCAGCGTTTCCCAGGGAAGGATGCTCGAAGTTGCCATGCAACACCAGGACGGTAGGTCAGGTGGGAGGCTCAGGAAGGGCTCGCTGCCTGGACGGCATTGAACCATGAGGACCAGCAGCTGGGGTGGGTGGGGCTGCCTGGGGGAGGGGTACCCTGGAGGATGTCCTTTGCAGGGGTTGGGAGAGAGGAGGCATGTATGAGGGTAGAGGGGAGCAAGGAGGTAGAAGAGCTGATCCCTACTGCTGCCCTTGCAGCTTGCCATCAGATGTGAGATGGAAGTTTTGACTTAGACTGGTTTGGTTATTTTAATATGGGACAGCAAGCCTGGATTGGCCAAGATGAGATGGTTCATTTGCTGAAGCTAGATGAACAGCTTTGGGAACTGCCTAAGTTGTTAACGAAAGTGATGAAGGAGGCCCATAGGGTATGAGGGAAGGCCAGAGTGGAATCCATCCCCATCACCTCCTCCAACCCCATCACCTCCTCCATCCCCATCACCTCCTCCATCCCCATCACCTCCTCCATCCCCATCACCTCCTCCATCCCCATCACCTCCTCCATCCCCATCATCTCCTCCATCCCCATCACCTCCTCCATCCCCATCACCTCCTCCATCCCCATCACCTCCTCCATCCTCATCACCACCTCCATTCCCATTACCTCCCCACCTCCTTCATCCGCATCACCTCCTTCATCCCCATTACCTCTTCCATTCTATCACCTCCTTCATCCCCATTACCTCTTCCATTCTATCACCTCCTCCATCCCCATCATCTCCCCACCTCCTCCATCCCCATCACCTCCTCCATCTTCATCACCTCCTCCATTCCCATCACCTCCTCCATTCCCATCACCTCCTCCATCCCCATAACCTTCTCCACTTCCACATCCTGAGCCACTTCCCCTCAGTTTCATTTCCTGAAACAGCCCTTCCTCACCCTCTCCAGCTTCCTTTCCTCGACCTTACCATGCTCCTTTCTGGAAGGCACCACTCCAAACCGTCTCCTTGGAAAAGCTACTTCAGCCCCAGTGCCTGTCCCTGCCACACCCAACGTTCATGTCTGGAAAAGAGTTGCTCTTTATTCAGCACGTGAGTTCCTGACCCCCAGATAAGGGCCAGTGCAGCCGGGGAGGAAGCATTAGTGCTGCCAGGTGGAAGGTGGACGGCGCCTGGATCCAGACCCAGCAGCGCTCATGGGGCCAGGCCTGGTGCTGGTTCTTTCTCAGTCCTTGATGCCACCTTGCAAGGTGGGGATTGTCCTCCCATCTGGCCATGAAGAGCTGAAGCAGAGAGGTGCAGTCGCCCATCTGCGCTCACTGGTCAGTGAGTCGCTGCGTCCCCAGAGGCCCCTGGGCAGGGTGGGCGCCTCTGCAGGTGCCCGCACAGGGGCTTTCTCCTTCACTGACCACACTGAGCCTTTGATCTGAAATAATGAAAGCCCCTGAGTCACTGGTCCTTTCCGAGCCAGTGTGTGGCCCACAGCAGGGAGCTGCCTGTCCCGAGTTCGGGGGGTTTCTTTGGCTTACGCGGATACTGTATGTGAGTGTTGGCAGAGCAGCGTGAGCCTCGGCCTGCAAACTCAGGACGGCAACAAGCCCATCGCCTTGGCATCTTCCAGGCGGACCCTCAGCCTGCTAAGTGGACAGGAAACCATCTGTCATTTAGGGTTCCTGCTCCCAACTCCCCCCAACAGCTGTCACCACCACCGTGGTTGTGCAAAGGTCCCAGGCCTTTCAGAGTGGGCCCTGATCACTGTCCATCCTGGCCAGGTCTGCCGAAACAAACATGGTCACAATCTCATGGTACTTTCTGCCTCGTGGCTTTGTGTCCACACTGGAGAGACTAGGACCCGATCCTGGGCCTCCTCCCACGGGCGCCATACGGCTATTCCCCTCAGAGATGCACCAGGCCAGCCCCACTGCCCTCAGGACCAACCTCCAACTTCTCCTCGGCTTGGGATCTCCGGTTTCTCTCTTTGTCAAGGCACCCTGATATGGTTCAGCTCTGTTCCCACCCAAATCTCATCTCGATTTGTATCCCCACGTGTCAAGGGAGGGACCTGTAATCCCCACGTGTCGAGGGAGGGAGGTGATTTGATTATGGGGTGGTTGGTTTCCTCCATGCTGTTCTCAGGACAGTGAGTGAGTGAGTTCTCATGACATCTGGCGGTTTTATAAGTGTTTGGCAAGTTCCTTCGCTCACTCTTCTCTCTCCTGCCGCCTTGTGAATGAGGTATTTGCTTCCCCTTCGCCTTCCCCCATGATTGTAAGTTTCCTGAGGCCTTCCCAGCCATGCAGAACTGTGAGTCAATTCAACCTCTTTCCTGGCCGGGCGCAGTGGCTCATGCCTGTAATCCCAGCACTTTGGCCCAGGCAGGTGGATCGCTTGAGGTCAGGAGTTCGAGACCAGCCTGGACAACGTAGCAAAACCCCATCTCTACTAAAAATACAAAAAATTAGCTGAGCGTGGTGGTGGGTGCCTGTAATTCCAGCTACTCAGGAGGCTGAGGCAGGAGAATCAGTGGAACCCAGAATACGGAGGTTGTGGTGAGCCAAGATCATGCCATTGCATTCTAGCCTGGGCAACAAGAGGGAAACTCCATCTCAAAAAAATAAATAAATAAAACAAAAATAAAAACAAAAGACCTTTTTCCATTATTAATTACCCAGTCTCAGGGAATTTCTTTATAGCAGCATGACAATGGACTAAGACACACCCCTCCCTCATCCACCATGTGCAGCTGGCGAGCACAGCTCTCCTCAAGAGACAGGAGGTACCCATGTCTCACATCAGCCTCTGCCCTGTGCCCTGCACAAAATCTCTGACATCTTAGAATAGGGCCTGGGAAAATATGGAGAGAGTATGAATAAATCAGAATCTTGAGAATCATCCCCGTGCAGGGGCCTTCTGCAGCCAGGTGGCCCCTGGGGGCTATGGGTGTCCCCTGGAGGGAGCAAGGGAACGGTCTGCCTTGGGGACAGTAAGGCAGTGCAGTTATGGGACTGCCAAAGTTGGTCTCTTCTAGGCTCTTCAGCCTCTGGTAGGTTCCCGTGTTTGTAGGGGCTGCTCAGAGGGACCGTAGCTGGGGTAGAGCGAGATGCCCCAGGAACAATGACCTCCAGCTGTCGCAGCTGTTAAATGGACATTTATGAAAACAAACCACCAGTGCCACCAGGAGCCATGACTGTCCCTTCTTTCTATTCTGCAGGAGCGTGCATCACCTGTGAGCTTTGGATCACCAAGACTGTGGGTCCTGACCCATTATTCATGCATTTGTAGAATTTCCTGGGGGCCACAGAAACTGGCCTGAGGACCATACTTGCCAATCCTCAGTGCCCAGAGAAAGAGGTGAACAAGTAATCCTACTCCTTTTATTTTTTTTGAGATGGAATCTCGCTCTGTCACCTAGGCTGGTGTGTGGTAGCATGGTCTCACCACAACCTCTGCCTCCCAGGTTCTAGTGATTCTCCTGCCTCAGCCTCCCGAGTAGCTGGGACTACAGGCACCCACCACCACACCCAGCTAATTTTTGAATTTTTAGTAGAGATGGGGTTTCACCATGTTGGCCAGGCTGGTCTCAAACTCCTGACCTCAAGTGATCTGCCCGCCTCGGCCTCCCAAAGTGCTGGGATTACAGGTGTGAGCCACCGCACCCGGCCTGTTTCATCTATATTCTTTGCCACACTCAGTGACATCAGCCAACTAACTTATTCTCTCTTCAATGTATCCAGCCAACTACATTCTGTCTGTTGGCTTCTTAATTTCAATAATCACACCTTTTGCACACAGACCACAACACGGTGAAAAATTTAAAATATAAATACTAAAATGTAAAGCTTTTTTTTTTTTTTTTTTTTGAGAAAGGGTCTCACTCTGTCACCCAGGCTGAAGTGCAGTCGCACAATCATAGCTCACTACAACCTCAAACTTCTGGGATCCAGTGATTCTCCTGCCTCAGCCTCCCAAGTAGCTGAGACTACAGGTATGCATCAACCACACCCAGCTAATTTTAAATTTTTTTTGTAGAGATGAGGTCTCACTTTGTTACCCAGGTTGATCTCAAACTCCTGGGCTCAAGCAATCTGCTCACCTTGACCTCCCAAAGTGCTTGGAATACAGGTGTAAGCCACCATGCCTGGCCCATGAAAAACATTTTTTAGAAAAAGAATATAAAAAAATTTTAGAAGAAGGAAGAAGAAACTAAAACTAAAATAAATAAAAATCATACCTTTAACTTCCAGGATTTCTCACTGATTATTTTTCACGACCACCTGTTCTTATTTAAGCCAGTTTTTTTTGGTTTTTGTGTTTTTTTTTTAGACGGAGTGTCACTCTGTTGCCCAGGCTAGAGTCCAGTGGTGTGATCTCGGCTCACTGCAACCTCTGCCTCCCAGGTTCAAGCAGTTCTCCTGCCTCAGCCTCCCAAGTAGCTCGGACTACAGGCGAGCGCCACCACACCCGGCTAATTTTTTATATTTTTAGTAAAGACGGGGTTTCACCATATTGACCAGGCTGGTCTTGAACTGCTGACCTCGTGATCTGCCTTTCTTGGCCTCCCAAAGTGCTGGGATTACAGGCGTGACCCACCGCACCTGGCCTGCCAGTTTTGGTTTTACAACTTCTTGTTTTCTTTGATGATCCTAAACATTTTAATTTGAAATCATTTTCAGATTCTTCTGTTATTTCCATTTCACCTGCAGTGATTTAAGGGTTGATTTGCTTAATTGTCTTTATTAGCAGCAGCTTTGCCATGTGGTTGGGGTGAGGTGTGTAGGTTTGTCTTGGGTAAATGCCTCTCTCATTTCAGTCAGTCTCTCTCTCTCTTTCTTCCTCTTCCTATTCCTCTAATTCTCTTTCTAATTCTTTTTCTCTCTTTCTCTTTCTCCTCTCTTTCCCTCTCTCTCCCCCACTCTCTCTCCCAAATGGTGAGGTCGTGTGTTGTTGGCTCAGAGTTCTCACCTCCCGGGGGCTACTGGGGATTTTGCTGTCCAGGTGCTGAGTCCCTGGGTGCCAGGGCTCTGAGGCCATGGCTGCTTTCTCCCCTCTCCAGGTACACACCTGGGAAGCCCTGTCCCCACCCCTATGCATGGCTCCAGTGCCCTGCCTCATTTTTAGTATCTGTTACATGGAGATGGTTATCTTACTTTTTAAAAAATTATGGCTATATCTTTTAATTTTTTCTTTTTAAAGTTTATCTGTCTTTGCTATACAGGATGACTTGAAAAATGAACTTAAAATGCCATCTTTTTAATGCTTTAAATGTTTTCTTTTATTGTGAGCCCATTAAAAATAGAAAAGCAGTGTAAATTTTTAGTTTTTTGGAATGTAATGGGTTTGGAGGTTAATTTTTAAAAATAAGGCCTCATCAAACAAACCCAAATGTGAGTTCAGCTGAGTGTTTTTTTTCCCCACAGTGGAGAGGCCCTGCCAGCTTCATGCAGGCCACAAATAATAAATTACTGTTCCCGGCCGGGTGCGGTGGCTCACACCTGTAATCCCAGCACTTTCGGAGGCCGAGGTGGATGGATCACTTGAGGTCAGGAGTTCGAGACCAGCCTGTCCAATATGGTGAAACCCCATCTCTACTAAAAATACAAAAATTAGGCAGGTGCAATGGCGTGCGCCTGTAGTCCCGGCTACTCGGGAGGCTGAGGCAGGATTGCTTGAACCCGGGAGGTGGAGGTTGCAGTGAGCCAAGATTACGCCACTGCACTCCAGACTGGGCGACAGGGCAACACTGTCTAAAAAAAAAAAAAAAAAAGAAAAATTGTTCCCACTTAAAAGTTGGAGGTAATGAAATTTCCTTGCAAGATAAATGCTATCAGTTTCTCTCTATTGGAAGCCTGCTTGCTAATTGAAGTTAATTGCTAATTTTTGATACACTATTTTGCTGAATTATAACATTGACACAGAAAAATGCACACATTATAAGTGTGCAACCTGAACATTCACATGTGGACACACCCATGTAGCCTCTGCTCAAAAGTCTCGAACAACTCTGGCGTGGGGTGGGGCGGGGCCATTAACTCCACTTCATGGGTAACGAAACAAAATATCAGATAAGTCATGTGATTTTTTTCCCCCAAGGTTCTCAGCTAGGAAGAGACATGCAGGCCGGGGCGCAGTAGCTCGCGCCTGTAATCCCAGCACTTTAGGAGGCTGAGGCGGGCGGATCACCTGAGGTTGGAAGTTCAAGACCAGCCTGACCAACATGGAGAAACCCCATCTCTACTAAAAAAAAATACAAAAATTAGCCAGGTGTGGTGGCCCATGCTTGTAATCCCAGCTACTCGTGAGGCTGAGGCAGGAGAATCGCTTGAATGCGGGAGGTGGAGGTTGCATTGAGGCGAAATCGCGCCATTGCACTCCAGCCTGGGCAACAAGAGCGAAACTCTGTCTCAAAAAAAAAAAAAAAAAAGGAAGAGACATGCAGGGAGGGTCACAGGCCAGATCTGCAGCCCCACATTCCCACATTCAAGAAGTGGCTCTGAGTCCCTGCTGCAGCCAGGGGAGGGGCTGAGAAGGTGGGAAGTGCCAGCTCTGGGCAACTGAGCACAAAACACTGAAGTCAGTCAGATGGGCCCAGGAGGGATGAGGGGGCGGGGCTTGGGGGGGGCGGTGGCAGGGCTGGAGAGTGTGTATGGCTGGTCTGGCCCTGACCCTGGTGTTGGAACAGTCATCTTAGCTCCCCAGGCTTTGGAATTGGGATTTTGAGATCCAGTATCTTTTTTTTTTCCCAAAACTGGAGGCCTTTAGTGGGGTCATTAAGTTTTTATGTGACCAAAAAGACATGTATTTCTAAAGACACACACTACTTGCTATTGCCATGTTTTATTTCCTTATTTATAAAAATTTTCAGCCGGGCGCAGTGGCTCATCCCTGTAATCTGAGCACTTTGGGAGGCCGAGGCAGGTGGATTGCCTGAGGTCAGGAATTTGAGACCAGCCTGGCCAACATGGAAAATACAAAAAAAAAAAAAAAAATTAGCTGGACATGGTGGCACATGCCTGTAATCCCAGCTGCTCAGGAGGCTGAGGGAGGATAATCACTTGAACCTGGGAGGCGGAGGTTGCAGTGAACCGAGATCACGCCATTGCATTCCAGCCTGGGCAACAAGAGTGAAACTCCTTCTCAAAAAAAAAATTCAGGCCAGGTGCGGTGGCTCATGCCTGTAATCCCAGTACTTTGGGAGGCTGAGGCAGGAAGATTGCTTGAGGCCAGGAGTTGGAGACCAGCCTGGGCAACATAACAAGACCTCATCTTTACTAAAGAATAAATAAATACAATTAGTCAGGTGTGTTGGTGCACACCTGTAGTGCCAGCTACTCGGGAGGTTGAGGTGGCAGGATTGCTTGAACCCAGGAGGTCATGGCTGTAGTGAGCCACGGTGGCACTGCTGCACTCCAGCCTGGGCGACAGAGTGAGACCCTGTCTCAAAAAACAACAAAAAAATTTTCAGTGGCCAGTTACTAGATAGCATTGTTTTATTTTTTGAGGACACTTTCTCTGTCTCTCTCTCTGTCTCTTACACACACACACACACACACACACACACACACGAAGAAAAAAAAAAACAGAATGAAGACCAGTCCTTTGAACACCTTCAGCTTCACAAAACAACCTCTTTGCATTGTCTTCTTTTATTTCCTTTTGCCTTGGACAGGTGAGAACTTGTCACAGGCTGGCCTCGGCCCTCAGCCTTCTGTCTGGGAGCCCCAGTGGCTGGGAGCGGGGGAGGGATCAGCAGTCATCTCTTTTAGGGCTAATTGTGTAGGTCGGGTTGGCGGGAGATACGGGAGTGGTGGTGGTGAAGCCACTGGGTTTCCAGACTTAGGAAGTAAAACTACAGGCTACGCAGTTACACCTGAATTTCAGATAAACAATCATTTCTTTTACTGTAAATATGTCCCAAATATTTTATACTAACAAATTATTTGCTGCTTATCTGAAGTTCAAGTCTAACTGGGCGGCCTGTATTTTATCAGGCAATCCTCGCCAAAAGACACTTTCGAGGAGCTTTGGGACTGGGCAGAGTGTGCTAAGGAGACCTGAGATGATGCCCGTGGGCGCCGTGTGGCCGAGTGACTCTCGTCTCCTGACTCTGCTCCCTGTGACCCGAGCCACCTGCAGCTGCAGCCCCTGTGGGCCCAGAGCCCGTTTCGCAACACCTCCACCAGTGCCGCTTGGCAGGCCCTGTATTTATTTATGTTTTTAATGAAAGCAAATTAAGATTCACTTACTCTTGAGAGCTGTGCTACGATTGCTCTTGTGATAAGTGGAGACACCTGGCTTTTCTCTAACTGGCCGGTTGCCTATGAGAGAGGCCTGCGTGGAGTTCAGTTTCCCAGGCTGGTCCCGCGGTGGCTTTTCAATCCGTCACCAAATCTTCATCAGGCGTCTCTGCACACAGCACTGAGGGAAGCACTGGCGTCCAGGCTATAGTCAGGCTCCCTGCCCTCCGTCACTCACCATCTACCTGGGGGTGCAGTCGCGCCCCAGGAAGACAAGAGTGAAACAATAGGTATATTATCCCCAACCCCACCCATGGCATGGGCATTGCTGTCCCCCACAGAGCAGATAAGAAAACTGGGGCTCAGACATTGAAGGACCGTGTTGAAGAGCACAGAGCTGGTTTGTAGCAGAAGTGGAATTTCCACCTTGATCTCTGGGTTCCCTCTACCAGACCCACGGTTCTCAGCCCAGGGAGCACTGAAAAAGCTCCAGGCCCAGAGATTCTGATTTAATTGTTCTGGGGTGGGTACTTTTTAAAGTTCCTGAAGATTTCAATGTGCAGAGAGACCTGGGCCTCCTTCCATAATTGAGACAAGTGCATGGTCTGGCTGTTCAGAGGAGGCAGCCCCACGGCAGGAGAAGCCCCTCCCCACTGAGGACAGATCAGAGTCCGTGGAAAGAACATGCCAGGGACTGGATGGCCTGAGCAGCGCGGAGTGGGAACGCACGAGGGATGCTAGGGCAGTGACTGGCCCCTCCTGCAGGTCTGGAGGGCTCATGAGGTGAGTAAGAGGGAAAGCTGAGATTAAGGTGAGATTCTAGGCCGGGCGTGGTGGCTCACACCTGTAATCCCAGCACTTCGGGAGGCCGAGGCGGGCGGATCACCTGAGGTCAGGAGTTTGAGACCAACCTGGCCAACATGGTGAAACCCCATCTCTACTAAAAATACAAAAATTAGCCGGGTGTGGTGGCGCATGCCTGTGGTCCCAGCTACTCAGGCGGCTGAGGCAGGAGAATTGCTTGAATCCGGGAGGCAGAGGTTGCAGTGAGCTGAGATCGTGCCACTGCACTCCCGTCTGGGCAACAAAAGCAAAACTCCATCTCAGAAAAAAAAAAAAAAAAAAAAAAAGGATGAGATTCTAGATGGAAGCTAGAGGATGAGATTCTAGATGGAAGCTAGAGGATGAGATTCTAGATGGGAGCTAAAGGATGAGATTCTAGATGGAAGCTAGAGGATGAGATTCTAGATGGAAGCTAGAGGATGAGATTCTAGATGGAAGCTAGAGGATGAGATTCTAGATGGAAGCTAGAGGATGAGATTCTAGATGGGAGCTAGAGGGTGAGATTCTAGATGGGAGCTAGAGGGTGAGATTCTAGATGGGAACTAGAGGGTGAGATTCTAGATGGGAGCTAGAGGGTGAGATTCTAGATGGGAGCTAGAGGATGAGACTCTAGATGGGAGCTAGAGGATGAGATTCTAGATGGGAGCTAGAGGATGAGAGTCTAGATGGAAGCTAGAGGATGAGATTCTAGATGGAAGCTAGAGGATGAGATTCTAGATGGGAGCTAGATGGGAGCTAGATGGGAGCTTGCCTCGGGCTTTTCTGTTGATGTTTCTCAGGGATCCCCTCTTCGCCTGGAGCAAAAGGCACAGATGAAGTGTCAGGGAGGACGCCAGTCCCATGCCTTCCTCTCACCCTGGAGTGGCAGTTTCCTCACAGAAAGCCCATCCTGGCTCCTCCCCCTGCAAGGAGGGATGTGGAGGGACAGAGGAGCAGCAGGCAAGGCCAGCAGGAGGTGACACAGGCAGGGAGGACCAGGCCGAGGTTGGGAGGAGTCTACATTTGGCACTGGGGTTGGACACCTGGCTGACCTCTAGTGTGTGGCCTTGCGGTGGCTGGTCCACCCCCATCCCACAGTGCCCATGTTCCCCAAAGCGTGTCCCATGGAACCTGCAAGGTACCTTGTGATGAAAAGGTTCTGGGGTCAACACGTTTGGGAAATGCTGCATGCCCTAGCCCTTATGGAGACCCACAGCCCCCAAGAGACTCCTACAGGCTCTGAGAAATCTAGCAATGAAGAGAAGCCTGTGAAGGTTTGTTTCACGTTCAACCGTTGCCACTTTGTGACCTCGGAGCCCTCTTTTCTGTATGACAATGACACCTATGCACATGATGGAGGGCACCCTGCAGCAGGCAGGAGCAACACAAGGGGCGCGGCTGCTCCAGGCTCCCCCCGTGGAATGATTCGCTAAAGAAGGTGGGAAGCCGGGGTGTCTCTAGCATCTGTGGTCCCCAAGTTAATCAGGAAGAGCCGTGCCCTGCTCAGGCTGCTGGTGAGGGAGGGAAGCGCCTTCTCCAAGGATGCGCTTTGCGCTTGTCATGAATCCAGGATGCGGGCGCTCTTCAGGGGAGCCCAGCAGCTGACAGAAGCCTGGTGTGGAGGACCAGGAGCGCCTGAACCTCAGGGCTTGAGGCTGAGCCCTGGCTCGCCTGGTCTGGGGGGAAGCTCAGGCCTCTGTGGGCCTCAGTTACTGACAGGCCCAGAACCCTGCCTCGTGGGGAGGGAATCAGTGTGTGTGAGCTGCGTGATCTCAGACTCTGCATCATATATTCTATAGAATGCAGGAGTACGTGGAAACTGCACATCAGGAGTGGATGGCGAAAGACTGCTTGAAAATTGGCTACAGACCAAACCACTCAAATCCAGAAACAAACCGAAACTTGCTTTAGGTCCTAATAACAGTGAGTTTACTTGTAAAAGCTTTCATTAATTTAAGATAAAACAAAAGACCCTTTAAAATATAATAACACTGGTCAGGCACAGTGGCTCACACCTGTAATCCCAGCACTTTGGAAGGCCGAGGCAGGTGGATCATCTGAGATCAGGAGTTCAAGACCAGCCTGACCAACATGTTGAAACTCCATCTCTTTGTTTCTTTTTTCTTTTTTTGCCTCAGCCTCCTGAGTAGCTGAGATTACAGGTGCCCACCACCAGGCCCAGCTAATTTTGTTTTTGTTTTTGTTTTGAGAGAGGCTCGCTGTGTCGCCCAGGCTGGAGTGCAATGGTGCGATCTTGGCTCACTGCAACCTCTGCCTCCCGGGTTCAAGTGATTCTCCTGCCTCAGCCTCCCAAGTGGCTGGAATTACAGGCACGTGCCACCAGGCCCGGCTAATTTTTGTATTTTTAGTAGAGACGGGGTTTCAGCATGTTGGTCAGGCTGGTCTCGAACTCCTGACCTCGCAATCCACACGCCTCGGCCTCCCAAAGTGCTGGGATTACAGGCATGAGCTACTGCGCCTGGCTAATTTTTGTATTTTTAGTAGAGATGAGGTTTCACCATGTTGGCCAGGCTGGTCTCGAACTCCTGACCTCAGGTGATCCACCCTCCTTGGCCTCCCAAAGTGCTAGGATTACAGGCATGAGCCACCGTGCCCAGCCTGAAATCCCATCTCTACTAATAATACAAAATTTGCCAGGTGTGGTGGCGCATGCCTGTAATCCCAGCTACTTGGGAGACTGAGGCAGGAGAATCACTTGAACCCGATATATATAGTTTATATGTATTATAACACTGAGATAGGCACAGTGGCTCATGACTGTAATCCCAGCACTTTGGGAGGCCAGAGTGGGAGGATGGCTTGAGCCCAGGAGTTTGAGACCAGCCTGGGCAATAAAGTGAGACCCCGTGTCTACAGAAAATTTGCAAATTACCCAGATGTGGTGGCGGGCACCTATAGTCCCAGCTACTCACGAGGCTGAGGGTGGAGGATCACTTAAGCCCAGGAGGTCGAGGCTGCAGTGAGCTATAATCATACTACTGCACTCCAGCCTAGGAGACAGAGCAAGACCCTGTTTAAAAAAATAAATAAATAAAATAATATACTAACATTGATTTCAAAAAAAGTGTCTATGGATAAAAATATAATGGATATAATATATTCATCACACATGGATATGTTCCTGAACATATCAGTGTATATCATGTATATCTTTTTTTTTTCCAAAATGTGAAAGTAAAATAAGTTTATTATAGAAAATATGGAAAACAGAGAAAAATACAATGAAGAAAATAAGTCACATTTGGTGTATTGCCTTCTTGTATTTTTATGTTTTACATTTATTATGTTTTGTGTTTCTGTTTTCTACAAGAACAAAATCTGGCCAGGCACAGTGGCTCACACCTGTAATCCCAGCACTTTGGGAGGCCAAGGTGGGTAGATCACTTGAAGTCAGGAGTTTGAGACCAGCCTGGCCAACATGGTGAAACCCTGCCTCTACTAAAAATACAAAAATTAGCCGGGCCTGGTGGCACGTGCCTGTAATTCCAGCTACTCGGGAGGCTGAGGCAGGAGAATCTCTCGAACCCGAGAGGCAGAGTTTGCAGTGAGTTGAAATCATGCCACTGCACTCCAACCTGGGAGACAGAGTGAAACTGTGTCTCAAAAAAAAATAAAAAATAAAAAAGTAAAATATTTATTTACATATAGTACCTGTAGCCTTCATTTAAAAAATATTTTATTTTATTTTATTAGAGACGGAGTCTTGCTCTGTTGCCTGGGCTGGAGTGCAGTGGTACGATCTCAGCTCACTGCAAACTCTGCCTCCCGGATTCACGCAATCCTTTAGCCTCAGCCTCCGGAGAAGCTGGGATTACAGGTCCGTGCCACCACGCCTGACTAATTTTTGTATATTTTTGTAGAGACGTGGTTTTACCATGTTGGCCAGGGTGGTCTTGAACTCCTGACCTCAGGCAATCTGCCTGCCGCAGCCTCCCAAAGTGCTGGGATTATAGATGTGAGCCACCGCGCCCAGCCTTAAAAAGTAATTTATTAAAGTGAAATTCACATAACACAAAATGAACCATTTGAAAATGAACAACTCAGGAGCCTTTAGTTCATTCACAATGTTGTGCAACCACCACCTCTGCCTGTTCCGAGATGGTTCCTGTAGCCTTCATTTACGCTTATTACAGTTGAGCACACTCTCCCACCCAATCAGAGAACTTTTATTTATTTAACTCTCAACCTAGTATTGAAGACTTGCTTGTTTTAAATTTCTTGGTCTTGTAAATAGGGCTCCTACAGACATCCTTGTGCATACCTTTGGTCGGACTGTCTATTTCCTGACGGCAGGGCCCTGGGCAATCTCGTCCCACAGCTCAGTTCCCACCTCTACCTGGATGACTCACAGAGTTATATTTCCAGCAGAGACTCTGCCTCTGCACACCCACCCATATATCCCAGCGCCCACCTGATAGTTCCCCTTGGATGCATTGAACACAAGACACGACACGCCCAGAGCCAACCCGTCCTCTCTCGCTCTTTCCTCTCTCTGCAAGGTACCACCTGCCATCCTGCTGCTGCTCCCGCCGGAATCCTGATTCATCCCTGACAACTTGTGCACCAGCTCAGCCTCCAGATGCAGCCCAACCCCAGGTCTGGGTGATTTTATCTTTGGAATTTTGCTCAAATACATTCCCATCTCTCCCTTTCCCCAACCTAGGTCCAAGCCAGCATTTCCTCTTGCCTGAAGCACAACCTAGACTCCTAACTGGACTCTGGTCCGTCTGGTCACTCCACATCTCACTGAGAACCAAGATTGCAAAATGCAGATTAGATCGCCTAGCCCTGCTTCCCTCTCAGACCTTTCTCTGACTTCCTACTCCTCTTAATATAAAAATCCAATTCCTTAATGTGTCTACAAGGCCTGGTTCTTCCACTATGTCTCCAGCCTCTCTGGGCTCTGACCTCCAGGGCCCTCTTCCCATTCCTTGTGTGGACCATATTCCTTGCAGCCACAGGACCTTTGCACAGGCCGTTCTCCGCCAGCAACCTCAGCCCTCTGTTTTTCCTGGTTAATCCTTGCTCATCATCCCATCTCAACCTGGTCTTCCATGCCCTCCACCAGGGGAGAGTCCCTGCTGTCTCCTTGCACCTACTTACCCTTTACTGCTACCGTCATTTTATTTGGATTATATGATTTGATCAACATCTGTTCTCCCTACCAACATATAAGCACTGCATACCGCTCGTTATTTATTTATTGAGACGGAGTCTCCCTCTGTCGTCCAGGATGGAGTGCAGTGGCATGTTCTCCGCTTCCTGCAACCTCCGCCTCCTGGGTTCAAGGGATTCTCCTGTCTCCACCTCCCAAGTAGCTGGGATTACAGGCCCCCGACACCATGCCTAGCTAATTTTTGTATTTTTTAGTAGAGATGGGGTTTCACCATGTTGGCCAGGCTAGTCTTGAATTCCTGATCTCAGCTCTTGTCATTTTATTTGGATTTATTCTATGATCACTTGATCAACATCTGTTTTCTCTACCAAAGTATAAGCACCCCATCCTGGGGCCCATAATGAGTAATCAAGAAATATCTCTTGAGGCTGGGCGTGGTGGCTCATGGCTGTAATCCCAACACTTTGGGAGGTCGAGGTGGGTGGATCACTTGAGGTCAGGAGTTCAAGACCAGCCTGGCCAACATGGTGAAACCCCGTCTCTATTAAAAATACAAAAAAATGAGCCGGGTGTGGTGGTGCACACTTGTAGTCCCAGGTACTAGGGAGGCTGAGACATGAGAACTGCTTGAACCTGGGAGGGGGAGGTTGCAGCGAGCCAAGATGGCAGCACTACACTCCAGCCTGGGTGATAGAGTGAGACTCTTGTCTCAAAAAAAAAAAAAGAATAGAAAAATATATGTTGAATCAGCAAATGAAAAAGCAATGTAATTACCAGGACAAAGCACCTGGGCATTTGGAAAGCTCTGGAGGATATTTCCAGAGTGCTTTCCGGAAGGGTGGTAGCACGGAACACTCGCACCAGGCATATGGGAGTCTCTGCGTAGCCACGCCTTTACCGTAAATTTCACACATGCAGCAAAGCTTCAGTCATCTAACAAGTGCAAGCCCCCGGGCCAGCCATAAAGTGAGAGTACAGTCAGCAGCAGACGCTGAGCCAAGCAGGCAGAGAGCAGCTGACTGAGTCAAAGATGAAAAGGTGGCCGCAGACCTGGCGTGTCTGGGCCCCTCTGGAGCCAGAAGACAGGAACCATCTCCCTGGTTGCCTGTTAAAGCCACGTCTAATCATTTAGGCCTGGAAGTCTGGGGAAGCGGCAGAGGAAAGGACTGGAAAGAAGTTGATGGAAGAGGCTGAGCACAGTGGCTCACACCTGTAATCCCAGCATTTTGGGAGGCTGAGGCGAGCAGATCACAAGGTCAGGAGTTCAAGACCAGCCTGGCCAATATCGTGAAACCCCGTGTCTACTAAAAAAAAATACAAAAATTAGCTGGGCGTGGCGGCACGCGCCTGTAGTCCCAGCTACTTGGGAGGCTGAGGCAGAAGACTTGGTTGAACCTGGGAGGCGGAGGTTGCAGTGAGTTGAGATCATGCCACTGCACTCCAGCCTGGGTGACAGAGTGAGACTCTGTCTCAAAAAAAAAATTGACAGAAGAGAGAGAAGAAAAGGCAGGCAGAGGTAGCAGAGCTCAGAGACAGAGGCAGGTGTCAGAGGCAGTGGCGGGCTCAGGAGGTCTCAGATCTGCTGCCAATGTGAGAAGGTCTGCTCTGGGGACCATCTGGGGCTCATCAGCTCACACTTCTGGCACTGGGGCTGGGAAGATTCGAAGATCAGGACTGCTGACCAGGGCACCTACTTGGGGCTTCCCCATGGTGGGTTGATTCTAAGATGACTGCAGTCATCCTTGTCTCCTGGTACTCATGGCCTCTGTAGCTCCTTTCTAAGCAACAGAATATACCTCTGTGCCACAAGCAGGTTGCAAGAGATTCTCATTTTCCTCTTGGCAGCAGACTCCCTTCCTTGTTGGCTTTGATAGGCCGAGTGGCTATGTTGGGAAGGCCTACACAGGAGGAGCCCAGTTCTAGCTGGCTAAGAACTCAGGTGCTCTGTCTTTGAGCTGCCTTTTTATTTTTATTTACTTTTATTTTTTTATTTTTGAGATAAGGTCTTGCTCTGTCACTCAGGCTGAAGTGCAGTGGTACAATCACAGCTCACTGCAGCCTCAACCTCCTTCCCACCTCCGCCTCCTGGGCAGCTGGGACTACAGGCATACATCACTGTGCCTGGCTAACTTTAAATTTTGTGTAGAGACAGTGTCTCACTATGTTGCCCAGGCTAGTGTCAAACTTCTGAGCTCAGGCTATCCTCCTGCCTCAGCCTCCCAAAATGCTGGGATTACAGGTGTGAGCCACTGTACCTGGCCCTTCAAGACTTAAAGAAATGAAATTCTGCACCAGGCATGGTGCCTCATGCCTGTAAACCCAGCACTTTGGGAGGCCGAGGCAGGTGGATCAGCTGAGTTCAGGAATTTGAGAGCACGCTGGCCAACATGGTGAAACCCCATATCTACTAAAAATGCAAAAATTAGCCAGGTCTGGTGGCAGGCGCCTGTAGTCCCAGCTACTCGGGAGGCTGAGGCAGGAGAATCGCTCGAACCTGGGAGGCGGAGGTCACAGTGAGCTGAGATCATGCGGCTGAACTCCAGCCTGGGTGACAGAGTGAGGATCTGTCTCAAAAACAAAACAACACAAAAAACCCAATTTGGGAGCTTCCTAGGTACTAATCTAAAATTCATTCCAGCCAGGCGCAGTGGCTGACGCCTGTAATCCCAGCCCTTTGGGAGGCCTAGACGGGCGGATCACCTGAGGTCAGGAGTTCGAGACCAGCCTGACCAACATGGAGAAACCCCGTCTCTACTAAAAATACAAAATTAGCCGGGTGTGGTGGCGCATGCCTGTAATCCCAGCTACTCGGGAGGCTAAGGCAGGAGAATCGGTTGAACCTGGGAGGCAGAGGTTGCGGTGAGCCAAGATTGCGCCATTGCACTCCAGCCTGGGCAACAAGAGTGAAACTCCGTCTCAAAAAACAAAATAAATAAAAATAAAATTCATTCCATTAGACAAAAAACCTCCCTCACAAAACTTAAAAAAAAGAATAGATGTTTTCTTTTGGAGCAACTGTACGTTAACATTAACATCTTGCATTAATGTGGTACATTTGTTACAATCGATGAGCCAACATGAATACATTATTAGCTAAGATCCACTGTTTACAGTCGGCTTTACTCTGCGTTCTACACGACATGGGTCTTGCCCAATGAATAATGTCAGGCATCCACCATTACAGCATCATATAGAATAGTTTCACTGCCCCACAAATCCCTTGCACACCATCCATTCCTTCCTCCTTCCCTCACACCAGCCCCTGATTACTGTTTTCATAGCTTTGCCGTTTCCAGAATATGGTCTGGTTGGAATGATACAGTATGCAGCCTTTATCACGTTGGCTTCTTTCCCTTAGCACCACAACACTTTCTGAGCTAAGCTCTTCTCCACCCCGCCTCCCAAAGTGCGGAGATTACAGGCGTGAGCCACCGCGCCCAGCTTCAAGTGAGAAAAGACCCTTGTGATTTGAGAAGACCTGCTCTTCAACAGAGAAACTCCACAAGGAATGCCGCTAAGGTCCTCGGAATGCCTTTGTCTGTCCGAAAGGGTTTATGAGGCACTTTTCCTTTTTTTCCCTGAGGTCTTAATAAAGGATCTTAGGGTCCCCTCTGGACTTCTTTGTCCTGAGGCCCTTTCTTACTCTGAGAATCATTTGTTGGCTGAAAAGCCTGTTCCGGCCTTTACATTTCCTCCCAGCTTCACTGGAAAATGAAATCGTTTGCTCCTAGTTCCCTTCTCTCCTTTTCCATTTTATTATAGGCAGAAGGAGCCAGGAGCACCTTCAACGACCTGCCTGGAAAACTCATCAGCTACAGCAACAAGTCAGCTAGGTATACTCGGTGTCTACTTTCTATGCTATGGCAGGCAACAGTTTTATTAAACCTTCTGCAACCACATGAGAAAGGGTTCCTTTCCTCCAATAGCCGGTAGCATTTTCTTTTTTCTTTTTTTTTTTGAGATGCAGTCTCGCTCTGTCGCCCAGGCTGGAGTGCAGTGGCATGATCTTGGCTCATTGCAGCCTCCATCTCGCAGGTTGAAGCAATTCTCTGCCTCAGCCTCCTGAGTAGCTGGGATTACAGGTGCCAGCCACCACATCTAGCTAATGTTTTAATTTTTAGTAGAGACAGGGTTTCATCATGTTGGCCAGGCTGGTCTCGAACTCCTGAGCTCAAGCAATCCACCCGCCTCAGCCTCCCAAAGTGCTAGGATTACAGGCTTGAGCTACCGCGCCCAGCTTGCATTTTTCTTTTTTTTTATTTCCTTCCTTCTTTCCTTCCTTCCTTCTTCCTTCCTTTCTTTTTCTTTTTTCTCTCTCTCCTTCTCTTCTCTCCTTCCTTCTCTTTCTTTCTCTCTTTCCTTTTTTTTTTTTTTGACGGAGTCTCGCTCTGTCACCCAGGCTGGAGTGCAGTGGCTCAATCTCGGCTCACTGCAACCTCTGCCTCCCGGGTTCAAGCAATTCTCCTGCCTCAGCCTCCTGAGTAGCTTGGGACTACAGACATACCCCACCACGCCCGGCTAATTTCTGTATTTTTAGTAGAGATGGGGTTTCACCATGTTGGCCAGACTGGTCTTAAACTCCTGACCTCGGGTGATCTACCCGCCTCGGCCTCCCAAAATGCCGGGATTACAGGCCTGAGCCACCGCACCCGGCCTCTTTCTTTTTTCTTTTCTTTTTTTTTAAGAGATGTGATCGTCGGGCGTGGTGGCTCACGCCTGTAATCCCAGCACTTTGGGAGGCTGAGGCGGGTGGATCACGAGGTCAGGTGATCGAGACCATCCTGGCTAACATGGTGAAACCCCGTCTCTACTAAAAAAAAAAAAAAAAAAAATTAGCCGGGCGTGGTGCTGGGCGCCTGTAGTCCCAGCTACTCGGGAGGCTGAGGCAGGAGAATGGCGTGAACCCGGGAGGCGGAGCTTGCAGTGAGCTGAGATCGGCTACTGCACTCCAGCCTGGGTGACTGAGCAAGACTTTGTCTCAAAAAAAAAAAAAAAAAAAAGATATGATCTCACTATGTTGCCCAGGGTGATCTTGACCTCCTGGGCTCAAGTGATCCTCCTGCCTCAACTTCCTGAGTAGCGGGGACATGCACTGTTGGGCCAGGATCATCTTAACTTTCCTGCAAGCCCTCGCCAACTTCCTCCAGGCTTCTGCCCACTGCCTGCTCCTAAAGCCAATGCCACGTGTTTCATATTTTAGTGACCAGAGCACAGTGAGGCACTTCAGACCCATTAGCTTTCTAATCACCACACCAGCTGTGCGAGTTGTGGGGGTGGGTACTGCCCTCCCCTTTCACAGGAGTGGACACTGAGAATTGGGGAAATTACACAACTGGTCATAAGCACTCAATTAGGAGGAGGAGGAGGAGGAACAGAGTGTTTGAAAGACAATTTTTAAAAATTGGATAGCACAGTAGCCTGGGGACATTTAGCGAAGGAGTAAGATGGCAGTATTTGCGTTGATAACCGTTCCAGGTGCCATCATGACGGTCCTGAGCCAGGAGGGAAAGAGTCATATGTTTGCTATGCTCTTCTCACCAAGGCAGGGGATTGTGTCATATGTTTTAGAGAGTTGTCTGTGTAAAACAATTAAAACTTGATGCTTAGACCGGGTGTGGTGGCTCATGCCTGTAATCCCAGCACTTTGGGAGGCCAAGGCAGGCGGATCACTTGAGGTCAGGAGTTGGAGACCAGCCTGGCTAACGTGGTGAAACCCCATCTCTACTAAAAATACAAAAATTAATCGGGCCTGGTGGCAGGCATCTGTAATCCCAGTTACTTGGGAGGCTGAGGCAGGAGAATCACTTGAATGCGGGAGGCAGAGGTTGCAGTGAGCCAAGATCATGCCATTAAACTCCAACCCGGGTGACAAGAGCAAAACTCCATCTCAAAAAATAAAAAAAATAAAAAATTAAAAAAAAAAAGGCTCACACCTGTAATCCCAGCACTTTGGGAGGCCTAGGCAGGTGGATCACCTTGAAGTCAGGAGTTGGAGACCAGGCTGGCCAACATGGCAAAACCCCATCTCTACTAAAAATGCAAAAATTAACCGGTCGTGATGGCGTGTGCCTGTAATCCCAGCTACTTCGGAGGCTGAGGCAGGAGAATTGCTTGAATCTGGGAGGTGGAGGTTGCAGTGAGCTGAGATCATGCCACTGCCCTCTAGCCTGGGTGACAGGGGAGACTCTGTCTCATAAATAAATAAATAAACCAGGTGCAGTGGCTCACACCTGTAATCTCAGCACTTTGGGAGGCTGAGGCAGGGGGGAATCACCTGAGGTTAGGAGTTTGAGACCAGCCTGGCTAACATGGTGAGACCCTGTCTCTACTAAAAAAGAAAAAAATACAAAAAAAAAAAAAAATTAGCCAGGTGTGGTGGGCACCTGTAATCTCAGCTACTCAGGAGGCTGAGGCTGGAGAATCGCTTGAACCCAGGAGGCAGAGGTTGCAGTGAGCTGAGATCGCACCATTGCACTCCAGCCTGAGCGACGAGGGCAAAACTCCCTCTCAAAAAATCAAAAATAAAAATAAAGAAAAAATAAATAAAAACAAAATTTGAGGCTTAAACAATTAAGCTTCGTGCATCTCTTTAATTTTTCTTTTTTTAAACTCTAATTTCATGACAGATTAAGCTTCATGCATCTCAAAAATGTGTAGAACCCTCATTCCCAGCCTTCCCTCCCTCTCTCTTGTCCTTCTTTCTGATTTCTTGGAATCAGAAGGAAGATTCGGATATTCAGGAACCATCACACAGGAGGCACCCATGTGATGTGTCCAACATCACTCCATGCAGGTGTCCTTGGGTCCTGGGTGCCCAGGTTCCTGTGAATTGTGACCCCAGGCAGAAGCGTGAGCATCTGCAGAGGAACCCACCCACCCAAAGCCAGGGAACAGCCAGGGCTGGCATCCTCAGGGTGACTGTGCTCCAGGGCACCTCTGACTTGTGCTGAGTAAAATGGACAAAGCCAGCAATGCACCCATAACCCAGATTCCTGAGACACCGCTGGACTTTGGGAATCCCAGGCATTAGGCTCGGGGCAGTGTCATCATGGCGCTTGCTGGCCAAGTCAGGACACAGCCTAAGCCAGAATCTGCTGGTGCTGGTACAAGCGGTGAGTGGGCGTGTGGGTGGGGGTTGCGGTTAGGGTGTGGACATCCCAGAATCCAGGACGCTGTTCACAATTCGTCCACACTCCCTGCTCCCCTCCCTTATAGCACCTCCCTCCCGAGGCCTCCTGAGTCTCTAACCCCCAGATAAGGAAAGGGGTGGACTCAGTTGGAGTCCAGTGTCCACTCCGGTCCAGTCAGCTCTACCTGGGGTGAGGGGAAGCTCCTCTGGCCGGGCTGCTCCCTCTGCAGAGCTGTGGCTGGACAGATTACTCAAGAAAGGAAGCAGGTGGGCCGGAACGAACCCACGGTGCCACATAGGCCTCTGTTCTCATGCATATAAGTTTCCTACACTCAGGCAGGAAATGAAAATGCTTCTTGGACCCCCAAGGAGAGTAAAGGAGAGGGGAAGAGGAGGAGGATTTTTCGGGGCTGTTAATGACACTTTCAGCCTCCTGTGCATTTCTGGCAGGGCTGCAGGAGAAGGCAGTGCTGCGCCCCTACCCAGAACTAGCGAGTGCTTCCCAATTGGCCTCCCGCCTTCCTCTCGTCCTCTACGGCCTCCATTGGCAGCTGTGCAAGGGCCCTGCCCTGCCTCTGTCTCTCCACACTCGCTGATACCTCAGGCCTCCAGGCTCCGCCACGCCCTTCCCTCTTTCGGGAACAGCTGCCTTCCATCACCTTGGCTGCCTGGCTAATTCCTGCTCATTCCTTAAAACCCTGTTTTGATTTCGCCTCAATAAAACTCTGACACCACCCTCCAGTCATAATTAGTCACTTCTTCCTCTGTACGTTGGAAACACCGCTTTATCGTGGAGACTTTAAGGATATCCAAGTAGAGAGAATTCTTCCGTGCAAGTTTTGCATCCTCTCACCACCGCGTGCGTTACCCGAGTTGTAAAGGGCGGCTCCCTGTGTCTGCCCCGCTGCACCGATACACCGAGCTGCGCACGGTGCCCAGCGCAGGGAGAACAAATGATCATCTGTCCAACGCGCCCATTTACAGGTGAGGAAACTAAGGCTCCAACTCAATCGACGCACTCTGCCCTTTTGATTACCAGAAAAGTAGCAGGACAGGTGTCCTGTCCCGCCCTACCCCGGCCCACTAAGCCGGTACCCCGGCTCCGACCCCCGGCTGTGCCCGGCGCCGCCGCCTCGCCCGGCGGGGCCGCCCGGAGCGCCTGCACCTCCGCCCGCTTCCACCTGGCCGGGCCCGCCCCGCCCGGACTCGGGACTGGGAAGTGCGGCGGCTCCCGGAACCAGCCATTGGCGCCAGCGCGGGGAGCTGGGGGTGCAGAGCTGCGGGCACGGGGGGTCACGCGGGCGGCCCCCACCCCCGGCCTGGCCTGGTCTGCGCTGCCGCGCGGGGGCGCCCCCTCCCAGGCCCGGCGCCCGCCAGCCCCGCTCCGCCAGGTGCAGCGCAGCGCCGCGCAGGGGTGGGCGGGGGCCGGGGCTCGGCGCGCACGTTCATAGGGCGGGGAGGGGGCGGGGAGGGGGCGGGAACACAGCCGGCTGGGCCAGGGTTCTGTGCGCATCTTCGGGGAGGGGCGGGGCTGGGGCGGGGCAGGGGCGGGACAGGGGCGGAGCCGGGTCGGTGCACTCCAGACGGCGGGCCGCCTCCTCCTCCCGCCTTCCTACTCCCGGCCCAGGATTAGCGCCCTGGGAGCGCGCGCCCCGCTGCTTCGCCGCCACAGTTTCCTGGGAGCGGCGGCCACGGCGGCACCATGAAGAAGTCTTACTCAGGTGGGTTTCGCGCCCGGGGTGGGGAGGGGTCGGTGTCCCGGGACCAGCGCTGCTCACCTGAGCGCCTGCGGCCGGGAGTGGCGAGGCGCCCCTGGAGCTCAGCGAGTCCCCGCGGCGGGCACACTGCAGGTCGAGTTCCTCCCAGGACAGGGCCGCTGTCGGGCCGCTTTCGACCTTAGCAGACCGTCCCCTGCGCTGTCTTCAGCCCTTGCTCGAGTGTCGGAGGGGCTGCCCTGGGGGACGCTCCTTCCTCTTCGCACCTTGCACCCTCGCAGGAATCGCTGACTTTCCAGGTCGGCCGGGTGCTTTGGGTCCCTGTGCGTCTGTGTGGGTGAATGGTGTCGGGGCTGGGTGGAGGGGTGTCCTTGGGTTCAGCCTCTAGGGCTGGTGATCCAGGCCGCAGCATCCTTTCTTCGGTTTCTCCTCTACTTAGTGGGGCACGGGACGGCCTCCAGATGGGACCGTCCAGCAGCGCCCAAACTTGGCGACTCGGGTTCATGTTTTGCGCTCAGGACGCCGCCCGCGGCTGACATCCTCACTCCACCCTAGCAGGGCCCGCCTTAAGCAGGCGGAGGGGGCCTGACTTGGGCCTCACCATGAGCCGGTTCAGGAGCCTTCATAAGAGGCTCCCGCTCTGGCACTCTGAAGTTCCATTTCACAGATGGGCACACCGAGGCCGCAAGGGCAGGTTAAGAGAAATCCAGATCTTCATTCTTTGTCTTTTCCTTTCCTTTTTTTTTTTCCTTTGTGGTTTTCTCCAAAGGATCCAGGCAGGCAGGATCCTTTGTCCTCCTCAGTCCTCAAATTATAAACAGCGTCTCCTCTTCTAAATCTAGAAACCATCAGTTTAATGTCCCTCCTTTAATTCATTCGGATAGAAAGGTACCTGCCAAGGATCCATGAATTAATTTTTATTGATAGGAGAACAGAATCACGGGCCTTAGTTGGAGGTGAAGGAGCCACCGGGGCCATCCCCCTGCCTTTGGGCCATTGTCGGTTTCCTCTGGCTTTCCATATTTAGGAACCAAAATGAGTGATAAAGAATACCTTGTCTCTAAGAGGATTACTCAGAACTTCCCCAGAAATACCCTTCTGGGTCAGTAGCTTAGAATTTCAACTTTCACCCTGTTGTTGCAAACAACATGGCCCTCTACACACCCCGAGCACAGCCCTGTCAGGAGCGTGGGTGGGTTGGTGTGCTGGTGGGCGGGAGCGGGCTTCCAGGTGGCACATGCTTGGTTTTGGCACCGGGGCTTCCTCCCCAACATGCTCCAAATACTTGAGATGGTTGTGGGGATCGCGCGGTGCACGGCCCTTTCCCGGGAATCTCTAGCCCGCCCAGGGAGGGCCCTTTGCCCTTGGTTTCTTACACTTTACCTCCCACTGGTGGGTCCAGACAGTGGGGGTGACCGGGGTCCTCCCAGGTTGTGGGTCCTGGGTTTTTTCTGCGGAGACCCTCCTGCACAGATGCCGGAAGGGCCCTGAAGCAGGCTTGGAGTCTCTGCGCCTGCTTATTGGGAGGTGGGGAGACAATCACTTGTCCGTTTCTCCTCTCTTCCACACCTACCCCATCCCTCACTGGGTTTCTTTTTTTTTTTTTTTTTTTTTTTAAAAAAGGACAGAACCTTTTGCAGTAGGTGGAAGTAGAGTTTGTGAGGTGAGCAGGAACCAACTCTTGTAAAGCAGCCTCGGTGGGTGGCTCCTTGTGTTTACCTAAAGGGGCGGGGCCCTCTGAGGATGGGGGAAGGGAGGGCTCAGACCATTTCTGGTTTGCTCCCTGCTTGGCAGTGGCCCAAGGTGTGCTGGGTCACTGTGTTGCAGTTGTATGGGGTGGGACTGGAGGGGGGCTGATGGTGGGGGTGGCCTCTTGCCCTCATTCTGAGTGTCCTGGAGCTCTCTTGGCACCAGCCCTTTTCCAGGTACGGGCACTTGCAGGAGTCAGGCTGACCCCTCAGCAGCCGTGGACACCATGACATTAAGGAAAGCAGCAAAAGATGTTAAAAATCCCCCTAGGCTCTGACAATCCAAGGACAACAGGAAGGTTTTTATTTTTGCATCTAGACTGAGCGGGATTATTGCTTCTAGACCTGTATATGGGCTTCAGAATAAACAGAATGACCATAATGTTGTTCCCTGTAGACCTGGTTTGAACATTCGTGAGCCTCTGAAAAGGAGGAAGATTTTAGAAGGATGTGTTGGGGCAATCTCAAGTACCGTGGGTCTGTAGACAGTCGTCGAAGACATTTTATGTGCTGGGCACACATGGCCAAGTCTGAGTGGGTACAGAAATGATAATGAGATGTAGTCCTTGCTTGCAGAGAACTTACATTCTCACCAGGAGTCAGGATGAGGGCAAGACACCAGCTCATTAACACCCTTCCCTCCTGAGCAGTTCAGCCTCCAAATACTACAGGAATGCCCTGGAGTTTTTAGGGGGAGGTGAGATTGAGCTTTTAGGGGGAGGTGAGATTGAGCTTTTAGGGGGAGGTGAGATTGAGCTGGGCCTGGAGGAAGGAGAAATCTTGAGTAGTGGAGAATAAAAAGAGACTTGGCCAGGTGCCCTTGTAGTCCCAGCTACTCAGGAGGCTGAGACAGGAGGATCGCTTGAGCCCAGGAGTTCAAGGCTGCAGCACTATGACAGCGCCTGGAAACAGACACTGCACTCCAGCCTGGGTGGCGTCATGAGACCGCATCTGTAAGAAGGTCTTTTCCAATGGGGAAGGCAGCAAGGGCCCACATGGGGCAGCTGCAGGATCCAGGGGGACACTGGGGACAGGTTCTCTCTGGCAGCTCCACTGCTGCTCCAGGCTTTCCCGATTGCCTCACTCGGCCTTCCAATGGGGTGGAGGTAGTGGTAGTCTACAGGCAGTGTGGTCCAGTGGTTACACTTGGAGGCTCAGAGCCGCCAGCCCCTTGGGATTAAATCTCACCAGGCTGCGCCTCTCCCTGTAGCACAAAGTTCTTACCTCATGCATCTCATTTGCCTCATTTTTTTTTGTGTGTGTGTGTGGTGTTTTTTAATTTTATTCATTTATTTATTTTTGAGACGGAGTCTCACTCTGTCTCCCAGGCTGGAGTGCAATGGCATGATCTCAGCTTACTGCAACCTCCGCCTCCCAGGTTCAAGTGATTCTCCTGCCTCAGCCTCCTGAGTGGCTGGGATTATAGAGCGTGCCACCACTCCCAGCTAATTTTTATATTTTTACTAGAGATGGGGTTTCACCATGTTGGTCAGGCTGATCTCGAACTCCTGACCTCGTGATCTGCCTGGCATGATTACAGGCGTGAGCCACCATGCCCAGCCTGCCTCATTTGTTAAATGGGACAGTGCTATGTTGTTGTAAAGGTTAAACGAGTTCATATTTGAAAAAGCTGAGAAATGCCTGCTCTGTAACCTGTTAGCTGCTGTCGTGATCATGATTTTCATTGACAGCAGGAGGATAGAGAAGGCTGGGGTTACGCCATTGCTAGGACGTTCCAGGAGCCTCCATGATCTTCCCTTACTGTGGTGAAACATGGTGCAGGGTCTCTCCCCTAGCCCCTCAGCACTGGAGCCAGCTGCACTGTACCCCCCGGTTCTCTGGGTTCTGAGTTTTGGGACTCCCTTTGCATACTAGGTCACGTGGAACTTGCCATTATTCCCAGGCTCCCCTGGGGACTCTCTGTGTGTGGCAGTGGCAGGAGGACTTACCCGAGGCCAATGAGCCACAAAAGCAGGACTGAGGTTGCGTCACACCCCCACTGGCACCTGGGAATTACTCTGGAGATTCTTTTTTTCTTTTTTCTTTTTTGAGATGGAGTCTCGCTCTGTCGCCCAGGCTGGAGTGCAGTGGCACGATCTCGGTTCACTGCAACCTCTGCCTCCCGGGTTCAAGCAATTCTCATGCCTCAGCCTCCTGAGTAGCTGGGATTACAGGCGTGTGCCACCGTGCCCAGCTAATTTTTGTATTTTTTAGTAGAGACAGGGTTTCACCTTACTGGCCAGGCTGGTCTCGAACTCCAGACGTCAGGTGATCCACCTGCCTCAGCCTCCCAAAGTGCTGGGATTACAGGCATGAGCCACCGTGCCTAGCCACTCTGGAGTTTCTCCGTGGCTTTCAGGAGATTCCTGAAGGGGCACCAGCCACGATTAAAAAGCTCTATGCTGTCGTGACTTCTGGGTCCTGGGCAGGGAGGGAGGCTGCACCCACACATGAAGCAGCTTCTGCCGTGATTCAGTGTGCTGGCTCGCCATGGTGGACAGGGCTGCACCCCCACCCAGCGCCCCGGGAGCTGACTTACGGGAAGGGCAAGGAATTGCACCCTCAGAGAACACTTCCCCAGTCAGCTAACCCGGTGACAGGCGAGCGTGGGAAGGGCACAAGCACAGGGTTTCTTCCTCTTCTCCCCCAACCCCGTCTCCGCGCCTGTTCTCGCTGCCTCTTGCCTCCTCACGTCCAAGCTTGTCTACTCTGGCACATTCAGGGGACCTGGGCTGGAGAGAAAAAGCCACCTCGTACAGTTAGTCTGTGGCTGTGTCCGACTTGTGTCCCCCGCCGAGGCCCCTCAGTTGTGAGACAGCTGGCTGAGCCTAAGTCCTGGGGCCAGCCCTCTCCTTAGTCTGTTGCAAAGGTAGGAAGGCATGCCCAGGCAGGGGCCACCTGCCCTGCCCGCTCACGCCAGACCGCAGGCACTTGCCCGTCAGATCTCCCCGGCCTGCCCAGAGGGGTTCTGATAGCCGAGGGCAATGCACCTGGCAGCGGAGCATTGCGTTTGCGACAGTCCACCTTCTTCCTGGGACCACCCCCCACAAGTGTGACCAGCTCAAGCCAGGACAGGTACGGGGGACCTAGGATTGCCACTTAGGGGCAGTAGTCTGGAATCCAGGTTCAGGTGACATGGGAGCCAACCCTCTGCTTGGAGGTCCCAGGTGGGTGTTTGCAGAGGACATCTCACTTGAGGACCCATGGAAGGGGACACTTCCCACCCCCTACCCGGTCCTTGGGCTGCCCTCCTCTGACACTCTCCTGCCCATCCCAGGCAGCCCTGACAGCCCCATGTGACTGGGACCTAGAGGTGGCCCCTGTTTCCGCCCCAGTGTTTGTCCACAGGCAGTGTTGCGTGGGCTCCGAAGTTTGCCTAAGATGGACTTGATAAGGGGAGTTCAGTACACATCAGTGCAGGCCTGGCCTGGGGGTGATGATGGCAGTTCCTGGGCAGATCCAGCTGGCTTTAGGGTAGGAGGGGCTCCAGAGAGAGGCTCCAGGTCCCTAGGGGTGTGAACCTTTGGGGTGAGGCGGGAGGTGACGCGCTGGGTTCCTGCGCCTCTGTTTGTTGGAGCTATTACCTTGGAAACGTCCCAGCTCTAGGCGGTTGCCAGGGATTTATGGGGATCAGTGGGTGCCAATCCCTGGGTGAAGCCCTTGGGGCTTGTACAGAGCACACAGCGCTGTGGCCCCGTGGCTCACTTTGCTGTGTGAAGTGGCTCAGTCTCCAGGAGAGTCCTTAGGCAGGCAGGCCTGACAGCAACTGCCAGGTCATGGTGATCTGGAATCGCTGACCAAAGGGAGTCAGTCCTGGTGGGTGGAGGGACTTGGCGGGGAGCCATTGTGATGCCAGGCATGGGGATCGTGTGTCACCCAGGCCTGTGGGTGCCGAGCTTCTGTGGGAGCAGTGAAGTGCCCCCGTGGCCGATGGGCTGGTCACCCCTGCCCCTTTCCTGATGTGACAGTTGTGCCCGGGCCCCAGGAACTTTGCCAGGAGGCCTGGCATTGGCCTGCTCTACTGGAGTGGCCCTGCTGAGCTGTGAGCTGCCGGTCTCCCTGAGGTTCCTAGCCCATTTCAACTCTCTATGTGGATTTGGTCATTCATTCCAGAAGTGTCTGCCGGGCGCTGCTGAGTTCCAGGCTCTGTTTGCCTCCTCTGCTGCACCCTGGAGGCTCTGGGCACCAGCTCCGCAGGGTGGCCTGGCCTTGGGTCTCCAGGGTAGAGCACGGCACTCTCTGCTCCCAGCCCAGTTTCTCTCTGCCTTATCTCCCTGACCCCACCCTGGGCGCGGGTCCATCTGCAGCCCCTGTGAAGGGAGACATTGAGCTGTTGCTGGCAGAGGAGGGGCGGCTCCTGGGCACTGCTTGCCAATGGCCTCTCGGCAGCTCTGTGACAGCTGAGCTTTGTTCCCAGCCTAATCTGACCTGGTTCTCCAAAGCGTGACTGTTGGCAGCCTGAAAACCTCCAGGACAGGAAACAGGAGTGGCGTAGGGAATGTAAGATGATCCCAGCTTCAAGTCACTGGGCGGCCCTTAGACCCAGGCTGCCTGCTGTCTCTGGCAGGAACCCAAGTCGCTGGTCATCCTCAGAGCAGTGTTGGCCCAGGGCCTTCAGTGGCCTTTGTGTCTGGGTGAGAGGAACCCTGGATGGCCACTCTGCCCTGAGTGTGTGGGTCCCCAGAAGTGCTGGGTTAGGGGGCACAGAGGGCCAGAAAGTCCCCTTTGAAGCACTGGACTCTCTCGCTGACTCCTACCCCACCCTGGCCTGGGGTTTCAGAGAAGGGGTCCAGGTAGGAGTGTCATCTTTTCTCAATGGGGATGTGGTGTGGCTTCAGTCTCTGTCCAGGTGGGTGCATTGCTCTCTTTCTGGCTCTTCCCAGGCTGCTTAAAGGACCCATAATGAGGCCTGCGCCATGGCCAGGGCCCTCTGCTTTTCCCAGCGCTGCACCTGGGAACCAGGGGTTGGGCCCCGGAAGCCGAGGACGTCCCTGAATGCCATGCCTGGGCACCTGTCCTGGCCAGGCCAGGCGTGTTGGGGCAGTGGCTGAGATGGGAGCAGCAGCATTGCCTGCCAGGTTTGAGATGGGCCCCGGGTGAGTGTGGTTACCAGGAAGGGCTGGGCAGAGCAGGCGGGTGGGCCGCCCCTGGGGCCTTGTGCCGCAGATCAACCTGATCCGCACCCTGGGGCCGGGGCTTCCTTTCACAGCCTTCCCGTGAACTATGGCTCCTGTTTCCATCCCAAATCAGATCCCAGGAGAGGAATAATGTCCATGTAACCAAAGCCACTTGGAAGTGGGTTACATCCAACCCCTGTCATCTTCCAGCTTGTTAAGGACTTGACTAACTCAACCCAGAGGGATTTGGAGGGTTGTCTGCAAAACCCACTAATAACAGGGAACTTTAGCTCTGTAGCCACAGGATCTACAGAGGTGTTGGGCTGTCGGGTTATTGCTGGGAGGTGAGCCGGTGGCGTAGACACCATGGAGGCACCGGTAGCGGAAGAGCTGCAAGTGCACACAGAGGCCGGCATCGAGGGGTGGGGAGGAGGAGGTGGTGGGTTTCTCGCCAATGTTGGCATCACGTTGCCTCCAGCATCAGAGACCCAAGGTGTGGCTGACCTCGGCTGGGGCGATGAGTCATTGGATAGCAGAGCCTTCCTGGTAGCTGGGGGTTAACGCTTTAACTGCCAGGCCTTTGTATTATGCTGCTTCTTTGTTTTGTTTTGTTTGGTTTGGTTTGGTTTGGTTTTTGAGACGGAGTCTCACTCTGTCACCCAGGCTGGAGTGCAGTGGCTCAATCTTGGCTCACTGCAACCTGTGCCTCCTGGGTTCAAGCAATTCTCCTGCCTCAGCCTCCTGAATAGCTGGGATTACAGGCACGCGCCACCATGCTCGGCTAATTTTTGTATTTTTAGTAGAGATGGGGTTTCACCATGTTGGCCAGGCTGGTTTCAAACTCATGACCTCAGGTGATCCACCCGCCCCGGCCTCCCAAAGTGCTGGGATTACAGGCATGAGCCACTGTGCCCAGCTTGCATTTATGCTTTTTTTTTTTTTTGAGATGGAGTTTCGCTCCAGGCTGGAGTGCAAAGGTGTGATCTCAGCTCACTGCAACCTCCACCTCCCGGGTTCAAGCGATTCTCTTGCCTCAGCCTCCCAAGTAGCTGGGATTACAGGCCTGCATCACCATGCCCGGCTAATGTTGTATTTTTAGTACAGATGGGGCGTCCCCATGTTGGTCAGGCTGGTCTCGAAGTCCTGACCTCAGGTGTCCCGACCTCAGGTGATCTGCCCGCCTTGGCCTCCCAAAGTGCTGGAATTACAGGCGTGAGCCACCGCACCTGGCCTATGCTTTTTATTATTATTATTTAATTTTTTAAGGAAAGCAATCTAAACTATACTCTGTATCTCTTCTTTCTCTTTTGCTTTTTGTTGTCAGTTTTCTGTATTACTTATTGCCAAATGATGTGAACAGGAAATTGAAAGGAAAACTTCAAAAATCCTTGGCTGTAGCATTTCTTCTGTGTTCCATTCAGTGCTTGTCTCCACAGGAACATGACATAGGATTTGATTTAATTATGAAAGGCGTATATTTTCAGAGTTTTATACTCCCTATAGAATGAATGTTGAATTCTGTTCTTTTCACTTGAAATTAGATCTCAGGCATGGATTTCATGATTATCACTATAACGGCTCTTCAGAGTGGACATTGCATCATGTAGGGAACCACCCTCTCCCCAACTGCTGGTGTGGATGCTTTCCTTGATGGTGTGGGTCTGGGCCCCTGAAGGGTGGTGTCCTGAGTAAAGATGTTATAGTAGCCATGCTTATAGCTTTGGGCCCGGGGCTACATGGAGACTGGCTTCAACCCTAGAGCTTGCTGTCTTAAAATAAATTCTTTTTTTTTTTTTTTTTTTTTTTGAGATGGAGTCTTGCTCTGTCGCCCAGCTGGAGTGCAGTGGCACGATCTCCACTCACTGCAAGCTCCGCCTCCCGGGTTCACACCATTTTCCTGCCTCAGCATCCCTCGTAGCTGGGACTACAGGCACCCGCCACCATGCCCGGCTAATTTTTTGTATTTTTTTAGTAGAGACGGGGTTTCACCGTGTTAGCCAGGATGGTCTCAATCTTCTGACCTTGTGATCCACCTGCCTCGGCCTCCCAAAGTGCTGGGATAAAATAAAATCTTAGGGCCGGGCGTGGTGGCTTACGCCTGTAATCCCAGCACTTTGGGAGGCTGAGGTGGGCGGATCACGAGGTCAGAAGATCGAGACCACGGTGAAACCCCGTCTCTACTAAAAACACACAAAATTAGCTAGGTGCAGTGGCGGGCGCCTGTAGTCCCAGCTACTCGGGAGGCTGAGGCAGGAGAATGGTGTGAACCTGGGAGGCGTAGCTTGCAGTGAGCCGAGATCGCGCCACTGCACTGTAGCCTGGGCAACAGAGCGAGACTCTGTCTCAAAAATAAATAAATAAATAAATAAATTCTTATACCCACTTGCATTATTTATTATTATTATTATTAAACAGGGTCTTGCTGTGTTGCCCAGATTGGAGTGCAGTGGCGTGATCATGACCTCCCAGTCTCGACCTCTCAGTTTCAATTGATCTTCCCTTCTCAGCCTCCTGAGTAGCTGGGTCTACAGGTGTGCACTGCATGCCTGGCTAATTTTTTTTTTTTTTTGAGACAGAGTCTCGCTCTGTTGCCCAGGCTGGAGTGCTGTGGTGCAGTCTCAGCTCACTGCAACCTCCACCTCCTGGATTCAAGCAATTCTCCTGCCTCAGCCTCCTGAGTAGCTGGAATTACAGGCATGTGCCACCATGCCTGGCTAATTTTTGTATTTTTAGTAGGGACGAGGTTTCACCATGTTGGTCAGGCTGGTCTCAAACTCCTGACCTCGTGATCCACCTGCCTCGGCCTCCCAAAGTGCTGGGATTACAGGCGTGAGCCACCACACCCGGCCATGCCTGGCTAATTTTTAAAAAATTTTTGTAGCAGCCGGGCGCGGTGGCTCATGCCTGTAATCCTAACACTTTGGGAGGCTAAGGAGGTCGGGAGTTCAAGACCAGCCTGACCAACATGGAGAAGCCCTGTCTCTACTAAAACTACAAAATTAGCCGGGCGTGGTGGCACATGCCTGTAATCCCAGCTACTCAGGAGGCTGAAGCAGGAGAATTGCTTGAATCTAGGAGGTGGGGGTTGCAGTGAGCTGAGATTGTGCCATTGTACTCCAGCCTGGGCAACGAGAGTGAAACTCTGTCTCAAAAATTTTTTTTTTTGTTTTTGAAGCGACAGGGTCTTGCTTTGTTGTTGCCTAGGCTGGTACTGAATTTCCAGCCTCAAGCAATCCTCCTGCCTCAGCCTCCCAAAGCGCTGGGAGTACAGGCGTGAGTCACTGTGCCTGGCCTCCACTTGCTTTGGCTACCTTTCTTTGTCTTAGGTAACCATACATTTCTCCAGGTAATTAAGAAAAGATTGCGCATGAAGAGTCCCTTTTCTGGTATTTCTGGGATTGCCCCCAAAACCAGACAAGTGTTCCTACCTCAACATTTTACTAAGAGTTTAATGAACAGAATGCCGTTTGCCCTCAGTCTGCTGGTCCACCTGCGAAGGCCCAGGGCTTCTTTGTTTGAAAAGTCATCCCCTTGTTGAGGTCTTTGATTCCTTTTCACCACTGGCAGTCATGCCGGGGGCTCCACAGGGCCACCCCTTTTCCCTTCTCTTCCTCGGGCCCTCAAGACGCATCTGTACCCCCGGAAATGTCTCTTTGTTTTCTTGGGCCACCTCTCCTGGCCGTCACTCACCCTGCTGGCTCGTTACTTGTGCAGCAGTTTCTTCTGGAACCCTCAGGCTCCTGCCACCTACCCTCTGCAATCCCCGTTTTGTTCCTCTTGCCTCAGTCTTCCTCCCCATCACCCCTCTACCTGTTGTTCCCCATCTCTGTCTATGGCACATCCCTGTGTTATACACTGATGGCTGGATAAAGATTGAGTGAAACGCGTCTACCCTTTGGTGACTGGGGTGCCCATTAATCAGAAGGGATCCAAGGCTGGCATAGCCTTTTCCCGCATCCTGGGGTATCGTCCTGTGGCTCTTCCTTGTTGGACTCTGCAGTTTTTATTGTTTTTATTTTTTATTTTTTGAGATGGAGTTTCGCTGTGTCGCCCAGGCTGGAGTGCAGTGGTGCGATCCTGGCTCACTGCAACCTCCGCCTCCCGGGTTCAACCAATTCTCCTGCTTCAGCCTCCCGAGTAGCTGGGACTACAGGCGCCCACCACCACGCCCGGCCAATTTTTGTATTTTTAGTAGAGACGGGGTTTCCCTATGTTAGCTGGGCTGGTCTCAAACTCTTGACCTCAGGTGATAGGCTTGCGTCGGCCTCCCAAAGTGCTGAGATTACAGCCATGAGCCACCAGGCCCGGCCGTTGAGATTACTGGCATAAGCCACCAGGCCCAGCCGTAGTTGGCAGTTTTTGACCACTAGTCTCTCTCCACGTGATCGGTGATCTATCTTCCCCTTGGCACCCTGGCCCTGCCCTGTTCATCTGCTCACCTTTCTCATGCATATGGTTTGTTCATGGGGTATGTAATGGGGTCTAACCAGGAAATGGAAACCGCTTGAGCATTTATTTATTTATTTATTTTTCCCAAGACAAGGTCTCACTCTGTCACGCAGACTGAAGTGCAGTGGTGTGATCACGGCTCACTGCAGCCTTGAACTCCTGGGCTCAAGCGATCCTCCCTTCTCAGCCTCCCAAGTAGCTCGGACTATAGGTGCACACTATATGCCTGCCTAATTTTTTTATTTTTGTAGAGACAGGGTCTTGCTTTGTTGCCCAGGCTGGTCCTGAACTCCCAACCTCAAGCGATCCTCCTGCCTCGGCCTCCCAAAGTACTGGAGCTATAGGCATGTGCCATCACGCCTTGCTAATTTTTGTATTTTTTTTTTTTTTTGTAAAGACATGGTCTTACTATGTTGCCCAGGTTGGTCTTGTACTTGTGGGTTTGTGTGATCCTCCTGCCTGGGCCTCCCAAAGTGCTGGGATTACAGGCGGGAGCCACAGTGCCTGGTCCACTTGAGCATTTAGAACAGAAGGACTTAAAGGTGGGGAACTTGTTACACAGATGATCGGAGAGGTGAAGGCCAGACAGGGAACAGAGAGGCAATCAGCAGGAAATCTAAGTCGTGTGGGCTAATACAGCCCTCTAAAGGTATGGATGCAATGATTTATTTAGAATGAGGAAATAGATAACAAAAAATTATAAATTATAAGCAGCCGTTAAATATCACAAACATCACTACATGCAGAAGAGTACCAGTCAACTACCAGTCATATCTCCAAAGTTCTATTTCTCCCATATTTTTGGCATTACTTCTTCAATATGATGACTTTGTAATATCGTTTTCTATTTCGAGAATAGAAAACTGATCAGGCTGGACACAGTGGCTTGTGCCTGTAATCGCAGCACTTTGGGAGGCCAAGGCAGGTGGATCACTTGAGGCCAGGAGTTCAAGACCGGTCCGGGCAGCATGGTGAAACCCCGTCTCTACTAAAAATACAAAAATTACCAGGGCATGGTGGCATACACCTGTAGTCCCAGTTACTTAGGGGGCTGAGGTGGGAGGATTGCTTGAGCCCAGGAGGTCGAGGCTGCAGTGAGCCGTGATCATGCCACTGCACTCCAGCCTGGGCGAAAGAGTGAGACCCTGTCTCAAAAAAAAAAATTGGCTGGGCGTGGTGGCTCATGCCTGTAATTCCAGCACTGTGGGAGGTTGAGATGGGCGGATCACTTGAGGTCAGGAGTTTGAGACCAGCCTGGTCAACATGGTGAAACCCCATCTCTACCAAAAATATAAAAAATTAGCCAGGTGTGATGGCGCATGCCTGTAATCCCAGCTACTTGGGAGGCTGAGGCAGGAGAACGGCTTGAACCCGGGAGACAGAGGTTGCAGTGGGCCAAGATCGTGCCGCTGCACTCCAGCCTGGGCAACAGAGTGAAACTCCATCTCAAAAATAAATAAATAAATAAAGCGAATGAATCTCCTTAGTTGATCAAATTTTGTTTTTATTTTTGGTAGTTGGGATGTATACAAAAGTGGTGGTCAACATGGAGTTGGTGGTGCTGCTACAATTGTTTTGTTCGAGAAACACAGGAATTCTGGTAAATCCTGTTTTTTGTTTTTTTGTTTTTTTTTAAATGTGATTCCCATCCAGAAAGAAGTAGGAAAGTGGGGGATATTTCTAACTGCATATGAGGCATTTGTGCATGTATTTCTGACCAGAGAGACTTTTCTGTTTTGACTCCACATTGAAGGAACTGAATCCTTTGCTTACAACTTCACCTCTGGTGATGGGAGTAATTTTCCCCAGATTTGCTTCTGGACCCGTGCATTTCAAATCTTGCTTCTCTCCACTGCGCACATTTTTCCGGCGCCAGGCACCACAGGATGTGTTCGTGTCTTGTGATTTTTGATTCTGCGCGGTAGGTGGAATTGGAACGGTGAGCGGAGCGAGTATTCCTGGAATCCATTTCCGCACCGGGGTAGTGAGCAGTAACTGAACTATACGTGGAAATAAATGGGAACTACATAAATATAACCCGACCAAAGCCAAACTAAATATCTTTCCAGTTCAACTTCTCCTTAGCAGGAGCCCCCACGTGGCAGCAAGCCTCCGTTTCCACCTCACACAAGAGAAAATGTGACCGGCAGGAACTCAAGACTGGAAATGAACGGGGATGTTAATTGATTGTAGGGAAAATATTTTCCATTTTGTAAATTTTACAAAAAATGTTTGACCCTGTGGACATGTGGTTAGGGCCCTTCTCAGTGCCTTGAGAGGGATCCATGCAGGTAGAGGGAGGGTTCTTAGCATTGTGGGGGTGACCTGGAGATTGGCAGCAGGGTGCCACCACCACCCCTAGGTTGGGACGAGAGGGAGGAAGTCCTGTGACCAGAGTCCAGGGGCCAGAGTCACCTGCTGGGAGCCCAAACAAAGGTGGGACTCTGGCAGGAGCTGGAACTACACAAAGGACCAACTCTCCTGCTGGAGAAGCCGTCTGAGGCAGAGGAGGTGGAGAGCTCCCGCGCCCTCCCCTGCTCCCACCTCCCGCGCCCTCCCAAGCCTCTCGTTGGTTGAACCCAGCCCAAAGCCAGCAGGCCTGGGGACCTGGACACCTGAGCCAGCAGAGGTCCTTTCTCCCACACAAAGGAGGGCACGAGAAGTGGGAGGCACGGAGGGGGATCAGGCCAGGCCCCACACAGGATGTGCAAACAGGAGCTCCCCTCTCTTCCCACCCCAAATGGCATCTGCAGCCGGCCTCACTTCCCTGCTGTTAGACAGGAAGAGGAACCTTGTTCCCGGCACCAGCTGCCCCCACCACCCCCACCCCACGGACGCCCCTTTCCTCTCTAGCCTTTGCTTGCAATCACTGGCGATGCTGATGGACCACATCTTCTGGGGAGTTTGGTCATGAACATGGTTTCCTATTTGTTATGGACTGAACTGAGCCCTCCCCCTTGAATTCCTGCATTGAAGCCCTAACTCCCAATACAGCTGTAATTGAAGACAGGGCTTTTAGGGAGGTAATTAAGGTTAAATGAAGTCATAGGGCAGGACCCTAATCTAATAGGATTGGTGTCCTTATAAGAAGAGGGAGAGACACCAGAGATCTCTCTTCCCCCCGACTTGTAAACAGAGGAAAAATGACCAGAGGACACAGCAGGGAGGTGGCTACAAGCCAGGAAGAGAGGCCTCACTGGGAACCAACCCTGACGGCACCTTGAGCTGGGACTTTGGGCCTCTCAAACTGAGAAATACATTTCTGTTGTTTAAGTCACTCCCTCCATGGTAATCTGGATGGCAGCCCGAGCTGACCAAGGCACCATCTGCATCAGCCAGGGCTCTCCAGGGAGACAGCCAATAGGAGATGGATGGATGGAAGGATGGCTAGATAGACAAGGAGACAGACAGAGAGATAGAGACAGACAGACACAGACAGGCAGACAGACAGATAGGCAGACAAATGGCTAGATAGACAAGCAGAAAGAGAGATAGAGACAGACAGACACATACAGGCAAACAGACAGATAGACAAATGGATGGATAGATGATAGATAGCCAGGAAGGCAGATAGATAGACATAGACAGGCAGACAGACAGACAGACAGACAGACAGATGATAGGCGGGGTGCAGTGACTCTTACCTGTAATCCCAGCACATTGGGAGGCTGAGGCCGGTGGATCACTTGAGACCAGGAGTTTGAGACCAGCCTGGCTAACATGGTGAAACCCCATCTCTACTAAAAATACAAAAATTAGCTGGGCGTGGTGGTGCATGTCTGTAATCCCAGCTACTTGGGAGGCTGAGGCACGAGAATCACTTGAAGCTGGGAGGTGGAGGTTGCAGTGAGCTGAGATCACGCCACTGCACTCCAGCCTAGGCGACAAAGTGAGACTCTATCTCAAAAAGAAAAAAAAGATAGATAGATGAATGGATAGATAGCTAGATAGATGACAGACGGATGATAGGTAGATAGATAATTGATAAATAGATATAAATGACAGATGGACAGGCAGACAGATAGATACATTGATTAGATAGATGATAGATGGATAGATGGAGGATAGATGATGGATGGGTGGGTAGATAGAAAGATAGATAGATAGATAGGAAGGAATTTATTAGGGGAATTGGCTCATACCATTGTGGAGGCCAAGATGTACCACAGAAGGCCTTCCGCAAGCTGGAGACCCAGGAAAGCAAGTATCGTGGCTCAGTCCAAGTCTGCAGTTCTTAGGACTGGGAAGCTGTTGGTGTAACTCTTAGTTCAAGGCCAAAGGTTTTAGAGCCTGGGGGACTGCTGGAGAACTGGGAGTTCTAAGTCTAAGGGCAGGAGAGGAAGGCATCCCAGCTCCAGGAGAAAAAGAGGGAATTCACCTTTTCTCTGCCTTTTTGTTGTCTGGCAATGGAATGGTGTCATCCATATTGAGGGAGGATCTTTACCACTCAGCCCACCAACTCACATGCCCATCTCCTCCAGAAACACCCTCACAGACACACCCAGAAGCAATGCGTTACCGGCCATTCCTTAATCCAGTCAAACTGACACCTGCCGTCGGCCACCACACAGGCTCAGCAGAATGGTGGTTGCATGGTGATGGTCTCCATCCCGTCTAGAGAAGTTGAAGATGAACTGTTGGCACAAGCCATCGTTCAGGCTCCTTCCATACATTCTTTTAAAAATGTATTCATTGAGCACCTGCTGTATGCCAGGTGCTGTGACAAGCACTGGGGTACAGTAGTGAGCAAACAAGGACTCCTGTTTCTTGGAGTTTACATGCAGTAGAAGGAAACAGAATCAATGAATTCATCAGTTCCAGAAAACTATCAAAATAGGACTAAGAGCTATGGCGAGAATTAAGATAAGGTGATTGCATAGAAAGTGACTGATGGCTGCTTTGGAATGAGTGGTGACGGGTCACAGAGGTGATGACAGCTGAGTTGAGATTGGGAAGACAGGAAGGAGCCAGCAATGCAAGGACTAGGCTGGGAGCAAGCTTGGTGTATTCCAGGAACAGCAAGGAGGCCAGAGGGGCTGCAGTGGAGCAGGGGAGGAGGAGGAGGGAGACGCAGGTCAAAGAGGAGCCTGGGGCAAGATGGAGGACCCTCCCTCCAAAGCTCAGTCATTTCCTCCTTAAAGGAGAATGTGTTACTTCCAAAAGTCACACATGCCAGCACAGTGTCTGGCTCATGATATGCCTTCAGTAGGCAGGGAGCATGGCTGCTCTTGTTATTACTACATTATAATTACTGGGAATAATGGAGTCACCAGGCTTTGCATTTACAGCAACGTGAGGGTGTCAGCAAGCTTCCCCAGGGAACCCACCTCCCCTCACTAAGTTCATAAGAGCCTGACAAACAGGTCAATGTAGTGAGAGCTACAGCTGCCCAGTATACTGGACTCTTTAGCCACGGGCCAGGACACTTTCATCTCAGCAGAAACTTCTAAGGGGACTGGGGAGTGTGCTGTGGATGTTTCTGGCTTACTCAGACCTCCTGGGGAGCCTTCCCCACCACAGCTGCTGCAGAGACCTCAGCTGCAGTGATGAGCTGTGGCTCAGCCTTGTTTATGGGAAAACCCTACATGGGAGATGGGACGGTTTCCTGTTGGTTCTCTCAGCCTCAGGCTGCTTTCACAAGTGCAGAGATTCTCACCTGGGTGTGTGAATGGGGCTCAGGATGCCCCAAGGGTATGTGGAGATGGGGGTCAGCTGTCTTCTCTAATGCCTCTGAACCTCCTCCCCCTGCCTTTCTGCATCTCGTTGCTTCCCAGCCTCTTTCACTTTGGGTGCTTTGGAACAACATGCAATCCAATACACAGGCTGACTTTATTATTTTATTTTGTTTTATTTTATTTTATTTTGGAGACAAAGTCTCTGTCACTCAGCCTGGAGTGCAGTGGTGCAATTGCAACTCACTGCAGCCTTGAACTTCTGGGCTCAAGTGATCCTCTTGCCTCAGCCTCTCAAAGTGCTGGGATTACAGGCATGAGCTGCTGTGCCTGGCCTAGGCTGGCTTTAAAAGCTCCTCACTCTCTCTGCATCCTGATGATACCTACCTCCTGGAGCAGGCTCCCAGCCATTGGCTTCTGACACTTTGTAGCTATTGTTGGCCAGTTGTGGCATGTGAAGCTGAGGCTCAAGAGAAGGGCAGTCCTGTCCAAGGCCACACGGCTCAGTGCTAACACTCAGACCTCAGTGTTTTTATCTCCCTCCTGGTCGCTTCCACCCTTAGTGCATCTCTGGAGGCCCAAGGGAGCTAAAGGCCAGGCTTTGGTCAGCTAAGAATGTAAAAAAGCTGTCTCTGTGCTCCTCTGTCAATCCATCACTCCATTATCTCCCCCAACAATGAATTCAGTTTGAATTTCAGATAAACAAGGATTAATTTTTAGTATAAGCATATCCCACAACACATTTGGGATATACTTATGCCTGAAAATGATTCGTTGTTTGCTGGCCTTAGTAGCTCATGCCTACAATCCCAGTGCTTTGGAAGGCTACAGTTGGACAATTGCTTGAGTCCAGGAGTTCAAGGTTACAGTGAGCCATGATCATGCCACTGAGCTCCAGCTTGGGTGAAACAGCAAGATCCTTTATCTCTTAAAAAAAAATTGTTGACTGTTTATCTGAAATCCAGGTTTAACTGAGCATCCTGTATTTTATATGAGAACCCTATATGGGTGAGACCCAGAGTCCCAATGCCCATGGGTAAGCCTTTGCAGGGAGGCTCTGTGGGTCCTTGGCTGGCACTGATGCCCTGTGATGAGCAGGGCCGTCTGGTGAGGTGGACGCCTGCTGCCTGTGCAGGCAGAGCAAGGCCCTGGGCCGGTATGAGCTGATCTCACCTTCCCCAACCTGGAAGCCAGATACTATTGGCAGCTTGCCGTCAAGAGAGGGGCTGGTCACCAAGAGAGGGGCCGCCTCCATGGGCCTTCTTTGGCTTTTGGCTCTCTCCCTAACCCTCCTCCTACCCCAAACGAAGCCAAGGGCACCGCACCAGAACCAGCGTGCTGCCTCCTTTGGTTGGCATTTTGTAGTTGGGTAGACTGTTTCCTTCTCACAGGAGCTGGTGGGTGCCCCTTCCACTTCACAGGGAGGATGGCTGAGACCCCTGACCTTGACACAGGGTGCTGTTCTTTTTTTTTTTTTTTTTTTTTTTGAGACAGAGTCTTGCTCTTTTCACCCAGGTTGGAGTGCAGTGGCATGATCTGGGCTCACTGCAGCCTCTACCTCCTGGGTTCTAGCAATTCTTCTGCCTCAGCCTCCTGAGTAGCTGAGATTACAGGCGTGCACCACCACTGAGAACAATGCCTTCTACAGTGTTTATTCTCCTGTAGGAGCAAGTTCCCAAGGCAAGGAGGTTGCTCCCCTCATGGATGAATAAATTGACTTTGATCCACAGCCCCAGATGTCAGCCTTGAGGGTGGGGAAAGGTTGTTCTATGTCCAGGGAGGGGATGGGGGCAAGGCCAGGAGGGCCTGGTGCCCAGTGTACCTCTTCAGGACACAATTCCAGGTAGCAGAGGCCAAGGATAGAGGGGAGGAGAAGAGGGAGGTGGCCATTATCTCCTTATCTCAGCTTCCTTTGGAGATAAGCTTGAGTATTTTAGTTGTCCTCTAAGTCTGGAGATAAGTCTGGAATTTAAACCTTTGACTTTGATCCAGCCCTTCACAGCTCCTGTGAGCAAACTGAGCCTCAGAAAAAGGGGGTGAAGCCTGTGCATCCTGGACGCTCCCACCCCAGGCTCAAACCACCCCCACCCCAGGATCAAAGTACCCCCATCCCAGGCTCTATGCGCCCCCATCCCAGGCTCAAACCTCCCCTACCCCAGGCTCAAACCGCCCCCACCCCAGGCTCAAAGTGGGAAGGAGCCACAGGGAAACAAACGGGGGAGGCAGGGATGACCCGGATGAGGGTCTCCACGACTCACCTTTCCCCAGGGGCTATCTCAAGAGCTTTTTAAACTTTTATTATTTTTTAATAGAGATGGGGTCTCGCTGTGTTGGTCAGGCTGATCTCCAACTCCTAGCCTCAAGCCATCCTCCCACCTCAGCCTCCCAAAGTGCTGAGGTTACAGGCGTGAGCCACTGCACCTGGCCTTTCAGGAGTTTCAAGAAAAAAAAATGGGAATAGATTTGTTTGTTTTGTGTGTGTGTGTGTGTGTGTGTGTGTGTGTGTGTGTGTGTGTGTGTGTGTGTTTTTGAGAAAGAGTTTCGCTCTGTCGCTCAGGCTGGAGTGCAATGGCACGATCTCGGCTCACTGCAATCTCCGCCTCCTGGGCTCAAGTGCTTCTTCTGCCTCAGCTTCCTGAGTAGCTGGGATTACAAACATGCAGGCTGATTTTGTATTTTCATTAGAGACTGGGTTTCACCATGTTGGTCAGGCTGGTCTCGAACTCCAGACCTCAGATGATTTGCCTGCCTCGGCCTCTCAAAGTGCTGGGATTACAGGCCTGAGCCACTGTGCTCGGCCAGGAATAGATTCTTTTCTGTAGATGACTTCTGTCGTTATTGAAAATGGATGTTTATGCACAATTGAATTGTCATAACGCCTCATTCTAAAAAGCTCCTTTTTGAGAAAATGTGACTTTTGATAGAGGAGAGACTGTCCGGGCCTCATTCATTGTCAGCACAAAGGCAGAGCAGGGGTGTGGTGGTGTCACCCTCCTCTGAGACAGCCCCATCCCTGCTCTGCCCAGGGGTTCAGAAGTCTGGTCTATTTGAGCCCCCAGAGGGGTTTGGAGTAGCTGTCTTACCTCACAGGTGGGGTCTGTAAGGATCTGAAATGACCTTTGAGAAGGCGGGTGTGTTGGGTGCATTTCAATCATTAAAGTAACAACAATGATACATCAAATAGGGTCTGCTCAGATTCTGAGTGCCTGTTTAAACATTTCCACCTTGTGACTTACCAGATTCTAGCATAAAAACCCAGGTAAAAGAAAAAATAGCTGGGCGTGGTGGCTCGTGCCTGTAATCCCAGCGTGAGGCCAAGGCAGGAGGATTGCTTGAGACCAGGAGTTTGAGACCAGCCTGGGCCACCTAAGACCCCACCTCTGAAAATAAACAAACAAACAAAAGATCTTCATGCTCTATGTCTTTCTTATATCTAGGTTCCTCAAATTATATGCATTGGGGAAAGTCCATTAAGAGAAGCCCCTGGCCGGGTGTGGTGGCTCACGTCTGTAATCCCAGCACTTTGGGAGGCCAAGGTGGGAGGATCGCAAGGTCAGCAGTTCGAGACCAGCCTGGCCAACATGGTGAAACCCCATCTCTACTAAAAATACAAAAATTAGCTGGGCGTAGTGGTGCATGCTTGTAATCCCAGCTACTCAGGAGGCTGAGGCAGGAGAATCACTTGAACCTGGGAGGCAGAGGTTGCAGTGAGCCAAGCTGGTGCCATTGCACTCCAGCCTGGGCGACAGAACAAGACTCCATCTCTAAATAAATAAATAAAGGGAAAGAAGCCTCTGGGCTCCTAGATATATGGGTCAGTGTCCACCCCTGCAAAACTGCTGTGCCCAAAGGGGGCTGTACTTGGTGGAATTGGGGCAAAAGAGTAGGGAGGGCACCGGGCAGTTGACCTGGTCTCCACTACTGGAAAGGGGCTGTGCTGTCGGTGCCCTGAGCTGGTTCCACAAGAAGACACTGCATGGGGCGCCCTAAGTTTGCTCTTCCTGCCTAGGCTTACCCTGTCCTCTCCAGGACTAGGGAGCCCCACTCGTCTCCTGTCTTCAGCACCTGCTCTCTGGCTTGTGAGTGCTGCATTTCTTTCTGCTTGGAGCGCCGGCCCATGGTGGGTCCCCGGACTCCTGCCTTCTGCTGTCTTTTGCCATATCTCGTCAAAGTGTGTTTTTATTTATTTATTTATTATTATTTTTTGAGACAGAGTCTCGCTGTGTCGCTCAGGGTGGAGTACAATGGTGTGATCTCGGCTCACTGCAACCTCCGTCTCCTGGGTTCAAGCGATTCTCCTGCCTCAGCCTCCCGAGTAGCTGGGATTACAGGCGAATGCCACCACGCCTGGCTAATTTTTGTATTTTTAGTGGAGATGGGGTTTCCCTATGTTGGTCAGGCTGGTCTCGAACTCCTGACCTCAGGTGATTGGCCCATGTCAGCCTCCCAAATTGCTAGGATTACAGGCGTGAGTCACCATGCCTGGCCAACTATTATAATATTGATATAATAATAATATCACAGCCAGGTGTAGTGGCTCATGCCTGTAATCCCAACACTTTGGGAGGCTGAGGCAGGAGATCACCTGAGGTCAGTTTGAGACCAGCCTGGCCAACATGGTGAAACCCTGTCTCTACTGAATATACAAAAATTAGCCGGAGCTTGTTGGTGGATGCCTGTAATCTCGCTACTTGGGAGGCTGAGGCAGGAGAATCCCTTGAACCTGGGAGGCGGAGGTTGCGGTGAACTGAGATCGTGCCACTGCAGTTCAACCTGGGTGACAGAGCAAGACTCCATCTCAAAAGTAGTAATAATAATAATAATATCACTTATTGAGTTTTAATTTTGTGCCAGGCATTGTGCTAGTACTTGGGCTATGTGACCTCATTTACTCGGAATAACCTATGAGTAAGCACCATCTCTGTCCCCAAGGAAGCTGAGACTCAGGAAACGGAAGTCATCTCCCAGGGCCCACAGCAAGGGCCTGGTGAGGTCTGCGTTCAAATTTTGATCATCTGACTCCAGGCTTTCCTGCCTCCTTTGCCTCCCAAAACTCAAATACTTTCATCTGGGATGACTCCAGACAGCTAGATTTCAATTGTCTTCTCTTCTGAGTATGTTTTGTTTTAAAATCACATAAAGATAACTCAGTTCTCAACTGGAGCCACGGAATCGTTAGATGTCTTGGAGACTTTTCCAGCTACCTCTTTGCTGGACTCAGTCACAGGCCTGAATAATTAGGTCCAAGGAGCTGAACTGGAGCTGCTCATGGCCAGAGGTCTCTTCCTGGGAACGGCGGTGGCAGCAGCGGCTGCGCTGAGCCTGGCAATTTGTTCAAGAGCAGGGGACGCTCAGGCTGCGCTCGCCCCCTTCTTATGAACGAAGTTTGCTTTGCGTCTTCTCTGTGCCAACGGCTGCCAGGCACCAGACGCCCGTTTTAGGAAATCAGAAAAATAAACAGTGTAAATAAAACAAAAACTCCACCCAAGAAATCTGAGACAGATGCTGTTTTCCCCACCATTTCTCCACCCCCATGCTGGGTTTGGAGAGAGTGGGACAGCATGTTTCCTACGGATAAGAGGCCCTGGGGTGTTTAACCTGGATGGAACCTCTTCTATTTTACTTTTGCCCGGTGCCAGGGGGCAGAAGGCAGGGGTGGTGTCCATCTGGCCCAGGGAGGAGGACAGGGCAGCCTTTGTTGCCGGCATCCCCTGCAGAGATGTCTCAGCCAGAAGTGACTCTGTCCTCAGGAACGTGTGTCCCATTCTTTGCTGGGCGGCCCCTCCTTACCCCCCGTTGTTTCCATAGTGGGGTGTGCTAGATTTATGGGCAGAGCTCTGGTTCACTCAGCCTCGGACAGCAGAATGTCCCAGTAGTGCACTGATGGTATGTGCGTGGAGATGTGTGGAACAGGGGATAGTGACCCCGTGTGCGTTATATGCAGTGCGGCTTCCAGTCAGGTGTGTGAAGGGGGTGCTCACGGCCATCGTGGAAGTGAGCTCAGCTGGGGCTGGAGGGTCCAGGCTCACTGTATGCCGCTCAGCAGCCTTGGGAGCAGGGTTCATCCTCCTCCCCGCTCCTCTCCCCTCCTGGTCCCGGGCAGCCCACCGGAGCTGCACTCCGGGCCGTCTCTCTTGGTCTTAAGGGGGCTGTCATTTCTGGGAGGCAGATGCTGGCCCCTCCATCCCCGCTTCCTGGAGATCTGCGCCGAGGTCTGCCTTTCTGTCTGGAGGGACTGGCCGGGAACCCCTGGGTTTTCCTGGTGGGGTTTTTGTTGCTTAGCAGTGAGCAGAGTGAGTGGGCACCAAGAGGAGGATGCTGGGTGAGGTCACGGACATAGCTGGGGCAGGCTGGGGGTGCTGGAGGTGAATTCCGCAGCTGTGCCACCTTGGGCAGTTTGCCCAGCCCTGGGCCTCACTTCCTCCTCTGTGAAATGGGGCGGGAGCACCTGCCTGCTGGGGTTGTGGGTTGGGTGAATCGGAGCTAAGGTACAGCTCACAGCTTGCCGTCAGACCCTCGCAAGCAGAAGTGGGTGTCCCTGCTCAGCATCCTCTGGCCCCTCCTTCAAGGCTCAGCTTTGTCCTCATCTCCTCCATGAGGCCTCCCTGGTTACTCCAGGAGTCACGACCCCACACCCTCTTTGGAGCCTTGTGTCACATGCGTTTTGGAGGATGGGTTCAACTAAAATTGGGGCCCATCTTAGGGTTTCCCCCAGCACCAGAGAGGCTCAGGCTTAGTAGAGACGGGTACCCTGTTGACACCAGTTCCACGAAGGACACACTGTGCCCATTCTGCTGCCAGTTGCTGAGTCTGGTGTCCTGTAGTTATGGAACATGGGTACAGGCCTGGGCAGCTGGACACGAAGGCCAGGTGGGCAGTTCACTCCACCTCCGCTCTGAGCCTTTAGAAACAAGCTGGCTGCACCCATTTCCATCTGGTCACAGTTTAGGAGTGGGGTTGTGGAATGGATAAAAGGAAGGATGAGTGGGTGGGTGGGTGGATGGATGGATAGATGATGGGTGGATGGGTTGATGGATGGGTGGATTAGGTGGATGGGTGAATGGGTGAATGGATAGGTGGATTGGTGGGTGGGTGGGTGGGTGAAGGGCTGGATAGGTGGGTTGGGTGGATGGGTGGGATGCGTGGAGGGGTGGTGGGGTGGATGGGGTCCATGGATGAATGGATGGATGGATGGGTGAATGGATGGATTGATGGGTGAATGGGGTAAATGGGTGGGTGGATGGATGGATTGATGGGTGAATGGGGTAATTGGGTGGGTGGATGGATGGATTGATGGGTGAATGGGGTAAATGGGTGGGTGGATGGATGGGTGGATGGGTGAATGGGGTAAATGGGTGGGTGAATGGATGGATGGATGGGTGAATGGGGTAATTGGGTGGGTGGATGGATGGATGATGGGTGGATGGGTTGATGGATGGGTGGATTAGGTGGATGGGTGAATGGATAGGTGGATTGGTGGGCCGGTGAAGGGCTGGATAGGTGGGTTGGGTGGATGGGGTAAATGGATGGGTGGATGGATGGGTGGATGGGTGAATGGGGTAAATGGGTGGGTGAATGGATGGATGGATGGGTGAATGGGGTAAATGGGTGGGTGAATGGATGGATGGATGGGTGAATGGGGTAAATGGGTGGGTGGATGGATGGGTAGATGCTGCAAGAGCCTCTCTGGAGGGTTCCAGGGAGGAACTGGCATCTTTGACCAGCAACCAGCATGGTGATCAGATGCAGGGAGGTGTCTGGGTCTATCTGATCCCTTTTCTCACTGTTGGTGGGGCTGGGCTGGTTATGTGTCCCTGAAGCTCTCTGAAGGGTGGCTGTATGGCATTGCCCAGGGGACATCCCCAGAGCGCCGTGCTCTGCAGCAATAGGGTGGCCGCCTGTGCTCCCAGGGCCGCTCCTCCTGGCAGCCTTTCAGGTTTGCTCGGCTTAGCACCTCGGCAAATCTCGAGTTAGGACTTGCCTGCCATGAGCCTCTCCAACGAGCAGCCCCAGGCAAAGGCCTGTGTGTGTGCAGAGAGAGCACGTGCCGCGGGAGGCTGCATTAATATGAGGTTCTGTTTTTGTTCCCTCCTGGGGCAAAAGGTAAAAATAGCCTGTCCCACTCCATCCCCAAATCCAGCCCGGCTGCACCCAGCCCTGGGAGTGAAGGCGGCTGGGTCAGGACTGCCCGTGAGTTGTAGACCCTGGTGTAGGGAAACCCTGGTTCGTAAGACGGATGGACATGGAGGAAGGAGGAGACTCCGTCCAGCAGAGACACGCTTGGGCACAGCCCAGTTTGGAGTCTGATGGACGTGGGCTCACCTGTGTGCAACTCTCATTCACTGTGTGGCCACAGGGAAGTGACACTCTGTGGAGACTCAGATTCCTTTTCTGCAAAACAGGGGCAGTAGGGCTTGGGGGAGGATGTGTGTGAAGGTTTGGCCCAGGGCCCCGCCAGCAGCCAGACAGCAGTGACTGTCATCCCTCCAGGGTCCAGGGTTACCTGGGGGAGTAGGGCCTCTGTCCCCAGATGGGCCCTCTTTCTGGCTCTGGAACTCACAGCAGGAGCAGAGACAAGGACACTCCTGGTGTTAACCATCCACCTGGAGGGAGAGCACCAGTGGCCTTGTGTGACCTTTGCCCTTTGTCTCTGTCTTTAGGAGGCACGCGGACCTCCAGTGGCCGGCTCCGGAGGCTTGGTGACTCCAGTGGCCCAGGTAGGTGGCTCGCTCCGCCCTGGCCCCACCCAGCTCATGGGTGTGTTTGTGCTGGGGCCCCTTCGTTCTTCTGGTCTGGGACCTGCCTCCCCACCTGGCCTCCCTGGATGAGTGGGGCCACTTGCTTGTTTCCCGGGGAGCTGCTGTCTTTGACGGCTTTGGACTCAGGTGGCTTCCAGGCCTGTCGACGCTGCCCTGCTGGAGATGATCCTTGTGGGGGCAGGGGCAGCCACCCCCAGGCTCAGGGAGTGTGGGACAGAGGAGAGAACAGGAGATAGATAGGGCTGGATGATTTAGTTTGAGGTGCTGAGGGGGATGGACGTGCCATGGACAGGTGGCTTTGGCCGTGAGCCTCTCGGTGCTGGTTTAGTATCTGTGGGCTCCCTGCAACCTTGCAGGATGGAAGATGCTCCAGGATAGAGCAGATATGTCCGGTGTTATCTAGAAGGAAGTAAGTGGGCCTCTGGCAATGGTCACTGTGCTATTCTTTCTGCTTTTTCCTTGTGTTTGGAAATTTTCCACACTAATCAGTAGGGAAAGGAAACAGATGCACCCATCAGAGCTCTGGGGCTGGCCGTCCAGGACAGGAGTTACAGCTCATAGGCTTGGAGGGACTCTACCAACCACCAGGTGCAGCCTGGGCAGGGGAGTGGGACAGAGAGGTCAGGGCTCTGCCTCCAGCCCTTGCCCCCCAGGGCTGAGTCTGCACGTCATCTTCTCCCCACTGGGTGTCCCCGATCTCCCCTGCCTGACCCCAGTGTGGCCATGACAGTGCCTCTGTTTCTGGGAGCCTACGTGGTTCTTGGCTGTCACTTCCAGCGGCCAGGCTGGGACAGGTGCCCATCTAGTGGCTTTTCTATTTGGGGAGGATGATGGGTCACAGCAATGAATGGACTTACCTCCCCTAGGAGACGAGGAGCTCTGAGAAGAGCAGAGATGGCGTGGTCACCTGTGCATATGTGCTGGGGGCCAACTGGGTGCCAGACCCCTGGCTGCCATTATGGTGGCAGACAGGCAGGGACTGTGCCTTCGTGAATTAGCCATTCTAGAGGAGACAAAGGTACCAAAGGACACGGACCTGGAGGCAAATCCACACAAATAGAGCGCCTGTGGACCAGGGCTTCCTTCAGAACAAGGTGAGACAGCTGTCTTGCCAGGACAAGGCACCTACGGGGGCAAGGGCATGTGCCCATCTGGAACCGCCACCTCCATGCTCTAGACCAGCTCCGTCTAATAGAACCTTCTGTGATGGTGGGTCTGTTCTATATATCCGCACTCCGCCTTCCTGTATGGTAGCCACTTAGCAACCTGGGTCTATTGCACACTCGAAGTATAAATGTTTACATTTATTTTATTCACTCATTTACTTGCATAGAATTATTTATTTATTTTAAACGGATTTCCACTTATATCTACGTGTGGCTAGTGGCTATGAAACTGAACAGTTCCAGACCACACTGGCACCTGAGACCTCAGAATTCTAGACCCAAAGCCTGCTTCTGATCCTGAGCTTGCTTCTGTGGGGACAGCACAGACGCCTCCTAAGTCTGCCCTCCAGAGGTGGCTGCAGTGCCTGTGGACTGTGCACCCCCAGGCCTGGACGGTGGAGAGGGTGGCTTTTTTACAGGGAGTGGGAGTGGAGGGGATGCCGTGTCCGTGTGAGTGCATGTGAGGCCCCTTGCAGTACAGGATGGGACTGTATGTGGGAAGAAGGGGGTGATGCTCTGGCTGGAGGCCCCTGGGCAGCTGCATGATTCAGCGCTGTGGTTAAGAGGGGCTCCGCCCATCGCAGTCATGTTGGGCACTAACCACTGGACAGCCCAGCCGCTGCTGTGCTTCTGGGGAGCTTTTCTCTGGCTCCGCATCTCATCTGCCTCTCCATCTCCTTCCCTCTCATTGGCCAGCTTCTGGTGGAATGGGTGGGGAGGGTCCCCCAGTTCTTGTGGGGGTTGCATCTTGGGAGCCTGGCACCCTGGGCTGCGTGGACACAGCCTCCCCCGGCGGTTGCTTCCCTCTGCTCAGACTGGCTGGTTCTGTGCTGTCAGCACTTGGCAGCCACGATCACAGCTCAGCTTGGAAGACTAAGGCATAATTTGCTGAAGCCCAAAGCTGCAAGCTGGTGATCTGGGTTTGCGTGGGACTGCCTGCTGACACACGGGGTCCTCCCTCTGTGGGCCTCTGTGGGCTCCAGCCCGAGACACCCTTTCCTCATCTTCTTGGCTTCTGCCTTTCTCCCTGCCTCCCTGCTGCTAAGACCCTGGTCCAGGCAGGAGTTCATTCCTAGACGCCCCAGCATCTCCGGCCTCCGCATTTGACACTCCCCAGATGACTGTCTGTTATCCCATCCTCCCAGCCCAACTTCTCTGTAGATCCACATCTGGCCAATCTCCTGTGTCTGGGACTCTTGCCCTCCCCAGAAGGACGAAGGCTCTTCTTGAGGCTGTGTTTGGGACTGGGCCAGGGATGACATTTCTGGCAAGAGCTTAAATGACACCACGATCAACCCTTTGGTCAGCTCACACACTTTCTCTCCTTTTTTTTTTAAAAAAATGGAATTGTTAGAGCTACAAAAAAAAAAATATAATGAATAAGGTAACAAAACACCTGTGTACTCACCATCCTGCTTAAGAAGTGACACATTGCAGGCGTAGCCACAGCCCTGGGTGACCCTCTCCATCCCAGCCCCGCTCCTGCTGTGGTGCCCATCCCTCTGGATTGGGATCTGGCCCCGGGCAGGCATGTCTGTGCTGGGCAGTGGTGTGTTTGAGGAGCCTAGGTCTCCTCTTTTTTTTTTTTTTTTGAGATAGAGTCTCGCTCTGTCGCCCAGGCTGGAGTGCAGTGGCACCATCTTGGCTCACTGCAACCTCCGCCTCCTGGGTTCAAGCAATTCTTCTGCCTCAGCCTCCCTAGTAGCCGGGATTACAGCACCCGCCACCATGTCCGGCTAATTTTTTTGTATTTTTAGTAGACACAGGGTTTCACCATGTTGGTCAGGCTGGTCTCGAACTCCTGACCTCAGGTGATCCACCTGCCTCGGCTTCCCAAAGTGCTGGGATTATAGGTGTGAGTCACCACATCCGGCCTGGTCTCCTCTTGAATACGGTCATCAGCATCGTGTGTCGGAACAGCCTAGGTCTGTCTCCTCTTGAATGCCATTGTCAGCATTGTATCGTTGGTGCCTCACTGGAGTCAGTGGCTGCCCTGCTTGTGCCCACAACGTGATAGCTTGGAGACTTATCCGTGTAGATCTACGTAGCCTTGGTTCATTTATTTTGGCAGCTAGTGAGTGTTCCTCTGTGTGGGGAGGCAGAGTTTGCCTGTCCCGTGGCCCACTGGTGACATCGCCAAAGGTCTTCTCTGTTACTAGCACTGCCGGGAACGTGTGTTTCCCCAGGTGGATTGGCTGGGCTGTGGAGACGCGCTTCTCAGCCCTTCTAGATGTTACCACTGCGCCCTTCCGAGTGGCCTTCTGGTAGCCTCTACCATATTCGCTCATTTTCTGTGCCTCAGGCAGCTACCTCCCTGACTGAGCGTCCAGCTGACTTTTGCCCTGGTTCCCACGGTGCACGGAGCATTTAATCTCAATGGTGCCTGAGCTTCCCTCCCTCTGGCCCTCAGACCCCGGCTGGGATCCTTGGAGCCAACTCCTCTGCCTGACATCCTGTGTCACTGGGTCCTGCTCTTCCATCTTCCAATACCTCTGGGGTGTGTGGCCTCTTCCCCAGTGCCCCCATCATCCCTTCTCTCCTGGGTTGAACCGTGTCCCCCACAAACTCATGTCCACCAAAAACCTCAGAATGTGACCTGGGAGTTGGAAATGGAGTCTTTCCAGATGTAAGTAGTTAAGGATCTTGAGATGAGGTCATTCTGGATTAGAGTGGGCCCTAAATCCAACAACTGGTGTCCTTAAAAGAAGCAGAGAGGCCGCAGACACACTGGGAAGAGCCACGCGAAGGCAGCAGCAGATGATGGAGTGACGCAGCCCCAGGCCAGGGAGCGCCTGGGAAGAGGCAAGGAAGGACCCCCCCCACCCCACCCCAGAGCCTTCCTAGGGAGTGTGGCCTTGCTGACACCTTGATTTTGGACCTCTGGCCTCTGCACTGGGAGAGAACCCACTTCCATTTTTTTCAAGCCCCACAGCTGTGGTCCATCATGGCAGCCACAGGACACTGATGCACCTCCCCACCTGGCCGCTGTAGATGGACGACCCCCGCCTGCAGGAAGTCTCCCTCAAGCACTGCAGGTGTCTCTGCCCTCACGGGGGACGCCTGCACAAGAAGATGTGAAAATAGGGCCCTGTGCGGGCAGGGCCTGGGCTGGTGCTCGCTCCCTCCCTTCATCCTATGCCAGTTCCCATGCCTCTTGCGGCAGGAGTGCCTGTCTCCACCTGGTGAATCAGAGCACAACTCTCCTGACAATTGGCTGTCACTTATTTAACTGCCACCATCCCCAGGAGACAGAAAATGCCAGAAGGGTGGGGCCTGTGCAGTGCCTCCTCGCTATTTCCCCAGGGCACCGTGCCACATTGCCTCAGTGCACAGAGTAGCTGCTCAAAGTGTGTCAGACGAACAGGCGTCCCATGCCCAGCCATGCAGACAAAAGTGTGCCACGTGGAGGGAGCTGGTCGTGGAAGAGACCACCAGCATCTTGGCTGCCTGAGGACCTTGCCCCTGGGCTCTTGCAGGCACCCCTAGTTCATTACTTCCTCTCTCACCTATAGCTACCTGCTCTTCCTCTATTTCTCTGATGTCAGCCTTGCCACCCACCCAGGTTCGCAAGCAGGAAATCTCAGAGTTGGCCTTGACCTCTGCCTCCCCAGCACCCCCAGGTCAACAGGCTGCCAAGATCTCATCAACTCGCCATCCGCATACTGGCCCTTGGACAGGCTGCCCCGGTCATGGTCATGTCTTGGTTGGGCCTCCATCATCCCTCCTTGGACCAGCGGGTGCTGTCCTCCCCATCCGTGTCCTGCTGTGGCTTTTTCCTGTCCACGGCCAACATTTAGAGGACGATTACCGCTTCCCTCCTCTGTGCTGGGGACCGGGTGATAGGATCCCTCCACCCGATCATTTACATTAGACCTGGACCCGGTCTTCTTACTCACAGAGCCCTTAGTTTCCGCCCCCAAGCCTCGAGTGTGGATTCGTGCTGCCGCCCAGCCTGGCCCTGATACCGCTTTCCAGCCTGGAGCCCCTGCTTCTGCACTCCTAGCTCTGAGTGCTTGGGCCTTCCTGGATGGGTTGCCACTTGTCCTCTGGAGAGCAGGGCTTCCATGCTCCTGGACCCAGCTGGCTCAGGGTGACTTTGGGCCATCTTGTCACATCCCTTCTATCAGCTTGGCCTTGGTTATTTCTGTGTCCTCCACAGCCTCGGACCAGAGCCGCGGCGGGATGCTTTCCTGGTGCGTGGCAGGCAGTCAGGAGATATTGCTGGACTGACCTTGATAGGAGATGCTTGGGAGAACTGGCCAAAAAACTAGCTTAAAATGCAAATATTGGCCTTCTTTTGCGTTGGCTAAAGAGTAGCTTTTCTCCGTTTGCCTCCTAGGTAAGACATTGATGGCGAATGCAATGTCTCTATGGAGGAGAAGAAGGTGACCAAAAGAGTCTGTATAACAGGGCAGGCACTAGGCATTTGCGACTATTTAAGTTTAAATTATTTAACATAAATGCGAAACTTTGCCTTGGTAGCCCTTCCACATTGCAAGCGTTCACTGCCACATGTGGCTGCCATATTGACCACGGCAGATACAGAACATTGACATCATTGTGGAAAGTTCTATGGGGGGGCGCTGGTTTAGATCATCTTCACGTTGGATCCACAAATTCATTGTTTATCCAGTGAACGGTTGTTGGGCACCTACTGAGCAAGCAGGATGAAAGACACCCGCTTTCAGGGGAGTCTTCTGTTGGCTGCAGAGAAGCTTAAACTCAGGGGGCCTGGGACAAACTCTGCAAGGCCCTTGGCCTCTGCACCCCCAGACCTCCCTCGCTCTGCAGAGGCAGTCAGGGGCCCCCTCTAGGAATGGAGCGCCAGCTCCAGCTCCTGTCAGGCTACAGCCCGAATGGATGGCTGAGCACGAGGCTGTGAGAGTGGAATTGGGCCCAGCCAGGCTGCTTCTGCTTCTCTCCGTTGTCTTGGTTTCCTTCCACGCTAACCTGGAAGGACTCCTAAAGCAACAGGCCTGCCCAGGCGGTTTGCACCAGTAAACCCTGCAGCGGCCCCAAGGGCAGAGATAGCTGGATTGTATTTATTTAGGAACAGCCAAAGCTTGAGGCACAATAAAAAGTGGAGAAAGATTCCGGAGAGGAATGCAGCTGGCCTCAGCCTGGGAATCCGTCTTGCTTGGGAGGCTGTAGGCGGGCCAGGCTGGGGCCAGCCTGGAGGGTCTTGGCCGGCTCTGCTGGCAGGTACAGTAGCAGGGTCAGCAGGAGAGAGTCCAGGACGGAGCTCCTTCATTTTTAATTCAGGGAAGCAAACTTAAGTGGTTGAGTCTGAGGATGAGCAGGAAATGAATGGAAAAGTCTCTTTTTTTCTTTTTTCTTTCTAGGCAGGGTCTTTCTCTGTCCCCCAGGCTGGAGTGCAGTGGCACAATCGTAGCTCACTGCAGCCTCAACCTGCCGGGCTCAAGGGATCCTCCCGCCTTAGCCTCCCAAGTAGCTGGGACTACAGTTGTGCGCCACCATGCCTGGCTAATTCTTAAAAGAAATGTTTTCAGGCTAGGCATGGTGACCCACGCCTGTAATCCCAGTAGTTTTGGAGCCGAGGTGGGAGGATCACTTGAGCTCAGGTGCTCCAGACCAGCCTGGGCAACATGGCGAGACCCCGTCTTGACTAAAAATACAAGTTAGCTGGGCATGGTGGTACACCCCTGTAGTTCCAGCTACCCTGGAAGCTGAGGCTGCAGTGAGTTGTGATCACATCACTGTCCTCCAGCCTGGGCAAAGGGAGTAAGACCCTGTCTCAAAAAAAAAAAAATTTTTTTTTTTTTTTTTTGAGATGGAGTCTTGCTCTGTTGCCCAGGCTGGAGTGCAGTGGCATGATCTCGGCTCACTGCAACCTCTGCCTCCCAGGTTCAAGTGATTCTCCCGCCTCAGCCTCCCAAGTAGCTGGGATTACAGGCATGAGCCACTGTGCCTGGACTTTTTTTTTTTGTAGAGATGGGATTTCTCTATGTTGCCCAGGCTGGTCTTGAACTCTTGGCCTCAAGTGATCCTCCCACTTTGGCCTCCCAAAGTGCCGGAATTACAGGTGTGAGCCACCACACCCAGCAGGAAAAGTCACTTTTTAAAGTGAGAGGTTGTGCATCCTCTATAGCTTGGTGCTCAGCATGGAGGATTTACTGGAACCTGTATTAGGTGAAGGGAGATGGAAGATGGCAGCAAATCCGAGCCCAGAGCATCAGAAAGCATCCTTTCAGCCAAAAATGCCTTCTCTCCACCTCCGCGCAGGACCCTTCCCCAGTGTGTACGCCTGGAGCAAGGTGGGGCCGATCCTACGAAGGCCCTTTCCCAAAGGCCCCTGCTGCCCAGCGTCACCTGGAGTGCCTGCTCCCTTTTCTGGATGGCTGGACCAGCCCCAGGGCCTCCTGGCCTGGTGTGGGGAGCACAGGCCACCCTGGGGAATGCCTGGTATGTGTCCCCTCCCCCCTGGGTACCGGGGGATGAAGCTGGGCTTCGTGGAAGGGGACAGAGGCGCTGGTGCCCAGGATGGTGCGCCTGGGGCGGCTGAACTGGACCTGGCCCCTACTGGGCCCCTGTGGAGCCCAGATTGTTGTGAGAAGGGGTGGGGAAAGACAGGTGACCTGCACCTTTCGCTTTTGTTTCACATGGGAACAGGGACTCAGTCTGCACACATATTCAGTTTGGAGTATGAATTTCCATGGAGGAGGAAAATCTCTACCAAGAAGGCTCTGATGTCAGGATTGTCCTTGGGGGCCGGGCCATGTTCTGAGGCAAGGACAGGAGTGGAGGGAGCAAGCAGGGAAGGCTTCCTAATGGAGGAGGCATTTGATAGCATCTTGAAAAAGAAGCAGTTCCTAGGCCAAGCCAGAGACTGAAGAATGACCACCTAACTTTTTTTTTTTTTTTGAGACAGAATCTCGCTCTGTCGCCCAGGCTGGAGTGCAGTGGTGCGATCTCGGCTCACTGCAACCTCTGCCTCCCAGGTTCAAGCAATTCTCCTTCCTCAGCCTTCTGAATAGCTGGGATTACAGGCATGTGCCACCACGCCCAGCTAATTTTTGTATTTTTAGTAGAGACGGGGTTTCACCATGTTGGTCAGGCTGGTCTCGAACCCCTGACCTCGTGATCCACCTGCCTCGGCCTCCCAAAGTGCTGGGATTACAGGTGTGAGCCACCATACCCGGCCACGACCACCTAACTTCTTTCTACAAGATGTCCCCGGGCTGAGGCAAAGCAGGTTGAGTGTGACACTTCCTTCCTGTCTGTGGGTTCCGGCCTTTCCAGAGCCCAGCCAGTGCTATTGGAGACAAAGTGGCCTTCGCTCTTCCTTCCCACCCTGCCAGGCCCGGCCTGTGCCGCCGAGCCCCACTTTGCAATTAAGCGGAGCTGTGAACCAGTGATGCTGATGTCGCAAAAAAGTGGCCAGGGGTCTATGGGGGGTGAAGGACAGGGATGCCGCCCTGAGAACTGTCTGGAAGGGGCTTTTGGGTAACAGTGCCCACTCCAGGGTGTGGGCTGGCTGGGAGCTGGGCTCATAGGCTGGCACAACCAGAGTTTCCCAAAGCCGTGGGCCTGAGGGCCCTGCCTTCCTGGGACAGCAACCTTTGGTCCAATTTGGGAAAAGGTGGGTTAAACCAAGCCCGGTTCCCTCACTGTAGGATTACTCAGTGCATTTAGTATGCAAATGTGCCTCTGAATCTAAGACAGGACCACAGAAACCTCTTCAGTGTTCCTCTGGAGGGAGAGACCGCGGGGGATCCACCACAGGGGCTTGGGTCTGCGCTGGCCTGGTGAGGTGCCCCCTTAGTGCTTACACGGAGGCTGAGACACCGTGCGCGGTGAGAGGTTGGCCCCTCGCCTCCCCCACCCTCAGCTGGCCTTACCCCACCACCTCTGCACTCGCCTCCCAGCCGGCTCATGACTAACTCCTGCCTCTTCAGAGCCAATCGGTGCTGCCAGGTTTTCCATTTCAAGTGATCCCCGGCCTGGGCCAAAATGTTTGGATTTTCAGGCATGGAGGGGAGATGGACCTCAGGCCAAACCATGCTGGGTAAAACTGAGGGTCAAGGCTGTGCTCAGCAAGTGCTCCAGCCCTGGCCGTCAAACCCATAGTGTGCACAGTGTGCGGGAGGTGGCTGGGTGAATGAATTCAGTCATAGCCCGGCCCCTCACTCGGGGCTGTTCCCAAGTTCCCACCGCCAGCCAGGCTGGGTCAGAGCCTCGTGGGGCCTTCCTGGGCTTCCCTGCCCCACAACAGGAGCTCGTATGGAGAGTTTTGAGTGAGGTTAATGGGTTTTCTTCCTCTTCTTCTTCTTCTTTTTTTTTTTTTTTTGAGACAGGGTCTCACTCTTTTCACCCAGCCGGGGTGCAGTAACGCGATTATAGCTCACTGCAGCCTCGAACTCCTGGCTTCAAACAATCCTTCCGCCTCAGCCTCCCAAAGTGCTGAGATTACAGGCACGTGCCACCTTGCCCAGCTGGGGTTTCTGCTTTGTACTTTTTCTCTTGTTTCTAAACTCAATACAAAGAAAGATATTACATTTATAATCAGAAAAACCAACAAGGAATATTATTTCAAAATTGGAAAAGGGATTAAAGAAACAAACCAAGAAACCTCTGCGATTCCTGCCGATCGGAGTCAGTGGTTGTTAGTGGTTGGCTTAACACAATGTTTTAGGAAGAAACAGAATAATAGAAAGCAACTCCAGTGAGCTGAGCCCTGGCTCCGTCTGTGGCGCTGCATCAGTTTCTTGCAGCTGCTGTAACGAGTGGCCACAAGCTAGCTGGGTCACAACAACGCCCAGCCATCCTCTCACAGCTCTGCAGGCCACACGTCCGAGATCAGGGTCACCAGACTGAAATCAGGGTGTCCACTGGGCACAGCCCTCTGGAGGCTCTAGGGCAGGGGTTCCCACCCCAGTGTGTGTCCTATTAGGAACTGGCCTGCACAGCAGGAGGTGAGTGGCTGGCAAGCAAGCGAAGCTTCATCCGTATTTACAGTCACTCCCCATTGCTCGCATTACTGCCCAAGCTCTGCCTCCTGTCTGATTAGCCATGGCATTAGATTCTTATAGGAGAGTGAACCGTATTGTGAACTGCACGTGTGAGGGATCTAGGTTGCGTGCTTCTTATGAGAATCTAACGCCTGATGATCTGTCACTGTCTCCCATCACCACCAGATGGGACCGTCTAGTTGCTGGAAAACAAGCTCAGGGCTCCAACTGATTCTACATTATGGTGAGTTGTATAATTATTTCATTATATATTATAACATAATAATAATAGAAATAAAGTGCACAATAAATACAACGTGCTTGTGGCCGGGTGCAGTGGCTCACACTTGTAATCCCAGAGTGAAACTCTGTCTCAAAAAATAAAAAATAAAGGCCAGGCACAGTGGCTTACGTCTGTAATCCCAGCACTTTGGGAGGCCAAGGCTGGCGGATCACGAGGTCAGGAGTTCAAGACCAGCCTGGCCAATATGGTGAAACCTCGTTTCTACTAAAAATACAAAAATTAGCCAGACACGGTGGCAGGCGTCTGTAGTCCCAGCTTCTTGGGAGGCTGAGGCAGAAGAATTGCTTGAACCCAGGTGGTGGAGGTTGCAGTGAACTGAGATCACGCCACCGTACTCCAGCCTGGGTGACAGAGCGAGACTCTGTCTCAATAAAATAAAATAAAATAATAAATATAATGCACTTGAATCATCTCAAAACCATCTCCCCACTCCCTGGTCCGTGGAAAAATTGTCTTCCCTGAAACCAATCCCAGGTGCCAAAAAGGTTGGGGACCACTGCCTTCATCGCCTGCCCCTTCGAGCCTCTGGTGGCTGTGGGTGTCCCTTGGCTTGTGGCTGCATGGCCCTTACCTTCAACACCAGCGTCTTCAGATCTCTCCGGGCCCCATCTCCGCTTGGCCATCCCTGTCTGTGTCGAATCTCCCTCTTCCCCCGTCTTGTATGAGCACCGAGACTGCCTTTAGGGACCACCTGGACCATCCAGGGTGCTCTCACCACAGCAAGATCCGCAACTGAATCACAGATGCAAAAACTCTTGTTCCAAACAAGGTCCCATTTGCAGGTCAGGGATTAGGACGTGCTATCCCTGGGGCCATTATTCAGCCTTCTCTAGTGCCTATGATCCCTCCCTCCCTCCCCAGCCTCCCACCTCGGCTGAGATGCTGTCCCCACCTCCCTCACTGCCCGGCTGCCTGTGGGGCTGTCCTCCAGGCTCTTTAGGAGGAGGTGGTTGCTTGATGTCTCCCAGAAGGCTGGAAATGGTCCTTCCCACCCCCCAGGAAGATGTCCTTTCTGCCAAGGAGACTGCATTTGGGGTCCTATCCCAGGCAGAGAGCAGACGGAACTGTGGCCTGAAGTGGCACTTCAGGGCCTTTGGCTCTGTCATCTAGCTGAGGGCTGTGCATGGGCCTCACCTGGTCACAGGTAACTCACCTGGCTCTGTGGGGCAGGGATCGTAAACTCAGAGGCCTGCGGGGTGTGTTGAGGTAGAGGGGTGCAAATATTGTAAATTTGTGTGGGGGCCTTGGGGAGCAGCGCAAACTGAAAAGTGTTTTGTCTGAAGGGCAGAGCAGTCTTACACCAGCCCTGTGCGGCCAGGCAGGAAGGCTTCTGTGGTGCGGCCACGCGTCCTCCCTTTCTCAACAGAAGCTGCCAATCAGGAGTTTTCGGAGAGATTGCCTGAGCTCTCAGCCTTGGCACGAACACACATTCTCTTTAAACAGGCTTGGGCCAACAGAACCAGCCTCCGTGTCTCGGGTTTGAATGAACTCTTGAGGTGAAGCTTAAAGACAGAGAGGATGCCCCCCATCCCCACCCCAGGGACCCACATTGTAGACCCCCACCTGCTCTGCTGAGCCCTTGGCCTCAGCATGGACCCTGACCATGTGCTGGTGGGGACCCCCCAGGTAAGCAGCCTCTGAGGACCCCGGATGCACAGTGGGGAACAGCACTGATCCCCCAGTGGGGCCCCGAGTTCCCAGAGAGGAAGACTCGCTCCCTCCCAGGGGACGGCTAGAGACTCACTGACTCATGCGTGTGTGGTAGGAATCTTCCAGGAAGTCCCTGTCCCGTTCGCCCTCTCTGCCTGGGCGGGGACGGCAACTGCCTCTGTCACCGCAGGCTAACGGGACGGAGGGGGGTGACTTCTCAGGGTTCCTCCTGGGCAGGTGCTCCGGAACCTTTTCTCAGCACGCTGGCCTGGGGCACGGCTGTTCCTCCTGCCCAGCCACGTTGGGGTACAGGGTGAAGAAGGATTGGGCCAGCCCAGGACAGAGGAAGGTGAGGCAGGCACGCAGGAACTGGGCTTTTTAAACACTTGAACCCAAGGAAATCGTAGCATCGCGGGACAGGGAAAATGAAAGACTTTGGAAGTTGTCAGGAATTTGACTCTGTGAGTTGGTTTCCAAGAGTCTAAGTTAAGCATCTCCAAGTGGATATTAAAAAGGAGCAGCAAGCCTCGGGGCGGCGGGGGCTGGAGGAGGTGGAGAGAGGAGGCTGCCGGAAGCCGCACTCGGGACCTCTGCAGCCACCGACCAGACCGGGCGGCCGGGACTCTGGGACTCTCGCAGGCAGACCCTGGGGGCTGCCGGACTCCTCGGGGCCCACCTCGGGCCCTCTCTCCTGCCTCCTATTTTTGGATTTCTCTCCTTTGCTCCCTTTTTCCTCCCGTTTTGAAGAGACAATGCTACTTCAGTTTGGAGCACAAACATATGATCAGCACATGGAAATGTGGTAATTCGGATGCATTCGTGATTGCAACAGATTGAAGAAATTAGACCAGACAAAGAGTGTTTTTAGAGGAGGAGGAGGAGGAGGAGGAGGAGGAGGAGGCGGCTGAGAGAGGGAGGGCGACGGGGGTGAGAAAGGGGAGGCCGCCTCTGAGCGGGACGCCGGGACTCCCGCCGCTGCTAAATATATCCGTAGGAATGGAGAGGGACCGGATCTCAGGTACGCAGACAGCCCCCTCCCCATCGGCCGCCCCCCACTGCCCTGGACTCGGGGCTTTATTTATGCTTGGGGGAATAAGCATGCAAAGGGCGCTTTTGCTCATTTTTCACAGAAATATTTCTTTTCTTTTTGACGGTTCCAAGCTCGTGGGACGAACGCCGTCTCAGAAGCTAAGCTCTCCTGAGTCTGGCTTTTATTTAAACTCAGCTCTCCTCTCTCCTCGCTACTTCCCTTTCATTTTCCAGTGTGCCACTCTTGCATGTCATGGTCACTCTCAATGCTGAGGCTGTTGGCGCCGAAACCTTGGGAGGGTGCGGGGGACCTGCCCCCCTGGCTGGGGTCTGGGGCGGTGGCGCTTGGACCTGGCTGGTGGTTGGTTTGTCCACTGTGTGGTTTGTTTTTTGCTTCCAGCCAAAGTCTGTCTTCAAGGCTGCCTGGGTCTCCTACCTAAAATAGCATTTCTGTGCCTTCCCGGCAGTTGATTATAGAGGGGGAAGCTCCCGGCGCTCAGAGGAGCCCGGCTTGTGTGTGCGTGTGTGCACGTGTGCGTGTGTGCATGTGTGTGTGCGTGTGTGTGCATGTGTGTGCGTGTGTCCATTCACGCTGGCAGCCCCCCTGCAGCAGGCACAGACCCATCAGGGCGTGAACCGGCAAATGAAGAGAAAGGGGGCTCCCCTGCCTTTAGTTCACCCCAGGTTTCCGGGCCCTCCCTCCCAGGCCCAGCCTCCTTGGTCCCTTCACTCACATGCGGTGCCGTGGCTGCCATCTCACGTGGCCAGCGCCGTCATCGGTAATTAGCAGTGATGACAGTTTCTGCCACTCATGCCGCCCTCTGAGCCCAGGGCTGGGAGATATGGGGTGGCTGAGCCAAGCTCCAGGCTTTGGGTATTCTGAAGTGACCTACGGGCCATGGAGCTGGGGGTCGCTAAGAGTGTCAACCCCTATGTGCTTTGGGCCCTGGTCTGTTGGTTGCCACTATGTGTGTGTTGGGGGGTCCCTGAGAGACCTGAGAGAGGGAGGCCCATCTTGGTGGCTCCTCTCTAGGACGTGTGGTCCCCTCCACCGCTGCTCCCAGGGCCACATTTTTTTTTTCTTAGATGGAGTCTGGCTCTGTCACCCAGGCTGGAGTGCAGTGGCGCGATCTCAGCTCACTGTAAGCTCCGCCTCCTTGGTTCATGCCATCCTCCTGCCTCAGCCTCCCGAGTAGCTGGGACTACAGGAGCCTGCCATATTTTTTTGTATTTTTAGTAGAGACAGGGTTTCACCGTGTCAGCCAGGATGGTCTCAATCACCTGACCTTGTGATCCACCCGCCTCGGCCTCCCAAAGTGCTGGGATTACAGGCATGAGCCACTGCGCCCGGCCTCAGGGCCACATCTTGATGTCACGTTGGGACTGGTGGAGCGGGTGTGTGTTGTGCCGCTGAGCACACCCAGTCGGGCACTGCAGGTGGACCTCAGGAGGGGGCCAGGGGAGACGGGCAGAAGGCTCAGGCGGCAGTGAAACCGCATCTTATCTGTTTGAGCTTGGGGGCCTGCAGGCCCGCTGGGATGGGTGGGTGTGGAGCCCAGTGTCCTGCTCAGGAGCCGCAGGGCAGGGAGCGCTGAGAAGGACCTTCATCAGGCTTGCACAGTCAAGCTATCCTCGGAGTGACCACCCCACCAGGCAGCCTGGGCAGACCACAGTGGGTCCCCTGCCTCCTCGGCCACCAGCCCCGGGAGGATGTCACTCCACCTGCCTGGCTGGCAGGGGCCTCGGGGAGCCTCAGGTTCGGCCTTCATTTTATAGATGATCCAGCCGAGGCCGAGATGGGTGACCAGCAGGGGATCTGAGAGCTGGGCAGAGAGGCGTGGGTTTTGGGGGGTGGTGCTCCCTGGGGAGCTGGAAGTGATGGCACCCTCCCAGGCTCACAAAACATGGGCTTTTCATGAACTGAACAAAACACTCTTTGAAAGCAGCCAGTGCTGTGCCCCAGAGACCACTCTGATCCCTGCTGCCCTTGGCCGAGGACAGCACAGCCAGGGATGAAGTGGGGACCTCCCCTCGGGCTGTGCCTTGATGAAAGATGCTTTCTACAAAATCCCATTCGGATGTGTTTTCATGTAAGAAAACGTACATTTTTAGAAACTCAGTTGTAAACTGGCTGCCTTCCGAATGAACACGACAGTCCCGGAGCTGTTTCCCTTAACGAGGTTCTCGTCCTGGGCAAACTTTAGTGCTGGTCTTTAATTGTCACTGAACTCCCAAACAGTCCCTGGGGAAGTGAGTTCCTTCCTGTCCCTGCTGGGTGGCCTTGAGCAAGCCACTTGGCAGCTCTGGGCCGCAGTTCTGTAATCTGCAAGGTGAGGGGTGGGAGCGGCACGGCCCCCAGGCAGCGCCCCCACCTCCTGCGGGCTTCTGCACATGTCTTGAGGTTTGTGGGTGCTTCTTCCCTCACTGAGGGGCTCTTCTTCTTTGCAGGGCGTGGCTCACGCCGCTTTGTCAGGCCGCAAGCCACTGCGAGAGCTGTTCTGATCCCCTGAGGAGGAGCCATGGGGGGGACGCCGTGCCTGTGTGACAGAGGCCTGCCCGGCAGACGCCGGCCCGCTGACTTCCAGACGTGGCTGTGGGTGCCTCAGGCCCCACTGCGCTGCCGTGTGAGGCGTGTCCAGCTCAGGCTGCCCTACAGCTGCCCAGGAAGGGTTTGTGGGAGGGGTGGTCCTACCCTGGTGAGTCCATGGTAGTCTGCCGGCCCCAGGGAGGCTTAGGAGCCCCAAGACCTGCCCTCTTGTCCCTCCCTCGGCAGTGCCTGTCTCCGGTCTGGTTCGTGAACGGGGGCCTGGGTACTCTCCCGCCCTCCCTGGGGGCTGTGTTCTTCCCCTGGGAAGGTGCTGGAGGGTTTGTCAGCAGGGCTGGCATGAGTCATGGAGCGGTGACTGGCCGCGGAGGCATGGAAGGCCACTCCTTCTAGCCAAAGGTCGGAGCTTTTTTTTTTTGTTCTGGACCGGCTTTGTGGCTTTTACAAATTAAGCAGTTTTATCTTGTTCCAAGAGCTTGTATTTCAGCAGGGAGAGAGTCTCCAAGAAGGGAACTTTCCACTGGGGAGCTCCGTTGGGCTGGGAGGCTAGGAACAGGCCACGAGGGAGGGCTGCAGGCATGGGGAGTAGCCGTCTGTGCATGGTCATGAATGCAGCCCCGGGGCCCCGGAGGGGGCTTGGCCACGCTGTCGCTGGACGTCTGTCCACACCAGGGTCCACCCGATGCAGTACGGCACAGGGTAAAGCCCAGTTCCTCTTAGAGGGTTCCTGGGTCATCAGTGGGCAGGGAACCGAGGCCTCCTGGAGGGCAGTGCCTCAGCCCTCACCCCTCCCTCCTGTCCCTCGCTCTGCTGTCCCTGATGGCCTCTGCCGTCCCCTGGGAGTTCTTACCCCTGGATGCGCGGTGCCTGTCTGGTCTCAACCTCCCCAGCTCTGCTTTTCCATCTCCGAGGTGAGAGGCCTGGCCTGACGCACTCCGCACCCGCTTCCTGCCCGGCCCCGTGGGAACTCTGGTCCCTGTAGCGGTTTCCTGGGGCTGCCATCACCAAGTGCCACAAACTGGGTGGCTCAAAACACCAGACATTTCTTCTCTCGCCGTTCTGGAGGCCAGAAGTCCGAAATCACGGCATCAGCAGGCCTGGTTCTTTCCGGAGGCTCCGAAGGGGAGCCTGCTTCTCGCCTCTGGCAGCTTCTGGCGGCTCCCATAACCCTTGGCGTTCCTTGGCTCATGGCCACACCACTCGACCTCTGCCTCTGTTGTCACGGGGCCTCCTTCTGTGCCCTAAATCTCTCTCTGTCTGTCTCATACAGATAGTCTTTCTCGGATTTAGGGCTCACTGGGTAACCCAAAATGGTCCCATCTCAAGATCCTTAACTTCATAACGTCTGCAAAGACCCTTTTTCCAAATAGGCCATGTTCATAGGCTCTGGGTGGATGTAAATTTTAGGGGCCACCTTTCATCCCCCTGTTGTCCCCGTGTGTCTGGATGCACAGAATGGTCCCATGTCCCGGACCCCTCGCTGGCCCCCTCTGGCCCTTTGGGGTGTCCGCTGTCGGCCTTTTCCACTCGTTCCTGTGCTCCTGGTGAGGTGTCGGGGTCGGGCTTAGCCCCTGCGGGAATTCTGGGGACAGCACGGAGCCAGCAACTCCCCATCAGGCGTCTTCCTACCTGCCTGGAGCTCATGGTTGTGAGGGGTCTCTCCCTGTGGTTTTGATTTGCAATTCCCCAATGCTTAGTGATGTTGAGCATCTTTTCGTGTTTATTGCTCATTTGCACAAATTTTTGCAGAAATGTCTGTTCAAGTCCTTTACCTGTGTTTGATTTGGATGATTGTTTTTGTTGTTGCTGAGTGTTAGGAGATCTGTAGATTAATACCCGGATACTAATCCCATATCCGATCTATGATTTGCTGCCATTCTGTGGATTGCCTTCCCACCACATTTGTTAGTGCCTTTTGATATGCAATTTTTTTTTTTTTTTTTTTTTGAGATGGAGTCTCACTCTGTTGCCCAGGCTGGAGTGCAGTGGCATGATCTTGGCTCACTGCAACCTCCGCCTCCCCAGTTCCAGTGATTCTCCTGCCTCAGCCTCCTGAGTAGTTGGGATTACAGGCGCCCGCCACCACACCCAGCTAATTTTTGTATTTTTAGTAGAAACGGGGTTTCACCATGTTGACTAAGTTGGTCTCGAACTCCTGACCTCAAGTGATCCACCCGCCTCGGCCTCCCAAAGTGCTGGAGTTACAGGCATGAGTCACCGCGCCCAGCCTGATATGCAAATGTTTTAAACTTCGATGACGTTCCACTTTATCTATTTGTTCTTCTGTTGCCTGTGCTTTTGGCGCCATATCCAAGAAATCATTGCCAAATGCAACGTCATGAAGCTTTTCCCCTGTGTTTTCTTCGAAGAGTTTTGTGGTTTTAGCTCTTGAGTTTAGGTCTTTGATGCAAGTTGAGTTGATTTTTGCATGCGGTGTAAGGGCTGGTCCAGCCTCATGCTCTGGGCTCTTGATTCACTTCTCTTCTTTTCTCACGCCCAGCTGGTTCTGCTGGGTGGCGGGGAGGAGTGGGGAAGTCCCGGGCTGGGCCTGTACTCGATTATCCCTCTCAGGCCAGCCAGGGAGTCTCAGCTCCTGCCCAGGACCTGGCTGGACATGCTCCCTACCGGGAAAGCCTGGGCCGTCTTTCTAGGCTGATGGCAGGGCCAGCCCGGGGCATCCTGAGGTCTGCCCTGCGGACATGCCCCTTGTTCTAGGTGATGTGGCTGCCCGGCCTGCGTGTGAGACCAGCTGTCTGTGCTTCAGGGCACGGAGGCTGAGTGTTTCCAGCCTGTCCCCTTGCTCGGCTCTCCCTTTGGGGAAGTCCCTGCAGCCCATTCTCTGCCTCTGTTTCTGCCATCTGTGCCTTTGTCTGCTTCCTGTTTGGAGGTGATCATCCCCGGGGCCACCCCTCATGATCTGGACACGAGTCTCCATCCTGAAGCCACCAACCAAACCCCTGTGCCTCAAACCCTTCCCACCCACCACATGGGGTTCTACTGTGACCAACTCAGCAGCTGATGAAGCTTTCCTTGGGGCTCTCCTAGCAACGGGGAGCTGGCCTTCCCGGATGCCTGGCCTCACTGCCTAAGTGGAAGTGAGGCGTGAGGGTGTCAGCCTTTTTCTGCTGCCTGGTGCTCTAGGGGTTGGCTTGTCACCCCTGGAAGCACTTGCCATCCTTACACAGCACCCCACGCTCTCCTCCCTGCCTCCTACCCCTTCTTCCAAGGGGTCATCTCTGCTTCCCTCCCCACCCAACCTCACCCACATGGTCCGCCCAGCAACCTTTGACCCACAACAAGACAAAATAAACCTCCCTTGCCGGTCACTCATTTGTTCATTCAGCATTGGGTGCTCCCTGTGGACTTGGCGCTGGGGTCCAGTGGAGGACAAAGCCAGACACAGTCCTTGCCCTCATGGGACTGCACAAGTGCAAGACCACATCAGTAAATGTGAAACATGGGAAGTGACAGGTGTGACAAAGGGGACCAGTGGGAGGACAGGACCTGGGGTTCGTAGGACCAGGTCAGGAGGGCTGCCTCGGGGGAACACCTTCGGGCTGAGCGCAGAAGGATGAGGAGTAAACCAGGCTGAAACCCAGCAGGCAGAGACGATCGCTGCAGGCAATGGGCAATGCATTCAAAGGCCCTGGGGCACGGCGGGGCTGAGGCCGGCAGCACGGCAGGAAGTAAGGCTGTGGTTGAAAGAGACTGATTGTCATGTTGTGAATATACACTTGGTTTTCATCTCCATTTCCTGGCATACAACTCCTAAAATCCTTGGAATCTCCAAAGTGATATCTTTTTGGATGCTCATGATTGACAGACCAGCTGGCAGCCCCTAACCGGCTTCAGGATGGTTCCCAGGGAAGACCAGGTAGAATTACAAGGTTGAGACTTTCAGCACCACCCCCCAGCCTCCAGGTAGGGGAGAGGGGCTGAAGGTTAAGCTGATCATCAGCGGCCAGTGATTGAATCAATCATGCCTTCGTAATGGAGCCTCCGTAAACACTCAGAAGGATGGGGTTCGGGGAGCTTCTGGATAGTTGAGCACGTGGAGGCTCCTGGAGGGTGGAGCGCCTGGGGAGTGCATGGAAGCTCTGCGTCCCTCCCCCATACCTTGCCCTATACATCTCTTCACCTGTATCCTTTGTAATATCCTTTATAATAAACTAGTAAATTCCATGAGCTCCAGGAACATGTGTAAAAGGAAAAAAAAAGAATAAATCATAGCTGCTCCAGCAAATTAATCCTACCAGCACTGGGCCTCATCTGCCGATCTTACCTCTGGCAATGCCTCCCTCTCCTGGGCCCCTGGGAGCCCTCCGGCCCCACCACCCCTCCTGTAGTGGTCTTGCTGGCTGCTGCCCTCGGGTTAGTTTATTTTTACCTGGACTGCTCCCACCAGGGGCTGAAGCCTCCCTGCTCACTCCAGCTTCCTGGCCCGTCTCTTGCTCTGGGCCCCCCTCCACACCGAGTGGCCAGAGCTTCTGAAGCCGCTCACTGAGTGCCCCTGCCTGGCCCCACGCATCCCGCACGGTGCTCCCCCAGGTCTCCCACTGGCAAGGGCATTGGCATACATTCTGGGGCTGCCTTGGTTCAAGCCCACCCTGACTGGGGGCCTGAGGGTCCCTGAGGGGGTCCTGAAGGCCAGGGCAGGCAAGGCTGGCATGCTGTGGGTAGGGGGGCTGGGCATGGGAGGGGATCGTGGGTGGGGAGATTCCTCTTAACCAGCGGCCCATGTTTGGAGACTGATTTGGGCTCCAGGCTACGCCTTGAAATTGGGACAGAGAGTGGCGCAGATCTCAGCCCGGAGGCTCCCTCTGCCTGTGGACGCCCTCATACCTCCATCCATGGAGCCACCCTCCTCTTTTTTTTTCTAAATGGGGAAACTCTGACTTGAACACTGAATAAACAACACACCCTCGAAATCAGCGAAGAGGCACTGGCTCTGAAACTTTGCCATGAAAACATGAAAATGCTCTTTGGACCGATTTGCTGGAACAGATGGGTGTGACGGGGCTGCGGGGCTTTGGGTGGCAAGAGGCATCCCCGTGCCCAGGGCATCCCGATGCTCAGGGTTTCCCCGTGCCCACTGTGTCCCTGTATCCAGGGCATCCCCATGCCCAGCGTGTCCCCGTGCCCAGTGTGTCCCTGTATCCAGGGCATCCCCATGCCCAGGGTGTCCCCGTGCCCAGTGTGTGCCTGTATCCAGAGTGTCCCCGTGCCCAGTGTGTCCCTGTATCCAGGGCATCCCATGCCCAGGGCGTCCCCGTGCCCAGTGTGTCCCTGTATCCAGGGCATCCCGTGCCCAGGGTGTCCCTGTGCGCAGTGTGTCCGTGTATCCAGGGCGTCCCCGTATCCAGGGCGTCCCCATGCCCAGGGTGTCCCCGTGCCCAGGCACTGCCTCTCCCCACTTTCCTAATCTCCCTCCATCAACAGGTGTCAGCTGTGAAATGCCTGCTGTGTGTGTCCTTTCGTTGAGTTCATCTTGTGCTCTTAAGTTCCTGTTTAGACACAGTCAGGCTGCTTTAGTTCTTCTGGCAGATGTTTTGTTGTTGTTGTTGTTGTTTTTGTTTGATATGGAGTCTCACTCTGTCACCCAGGCTGGAGTGCAGTGGTGTGATCTCGGCTCACTGCAACCTCCGCCTCCCAGGTTCAAGCGATTCTCCTGCCTCAGCCTCCCTAGTAGCTGGGATGACAGGCGCTCGCCACCATGCCTGGTTAATTTTTGTATTTTTAGTAGAGACGGGGTTTCACCAGGTTGGTCAGGCTGGTCCCGATCTCCTGACCTCAAGTGATCCACCCAGCTCGGCCTCCCAAAGTGCTGGGATTATAGGTGTGAGCCGGTCTGGTGAATGTTTATTGAGACCTACTATGTGCAGCCCCTCTCTTAGGTGCTTGGCCTGTAATGAGGAGTAGCAAAGACACAGTCGCTGATCGCTTGTTACTTACAGTCGGAACTGAGAGTCAGGCAGCCCACAAATGAGCAAATCCATAGGTGGTTTTAGATGAGGGCTGTGAAGAAGCTAAGAACAGGTTGCTAGGGGGTGCGTATTTGTGTGTGTGGTGGGGGGATTAATGGAAGCCCTTTCTGAGTGGTGACACTGAGCTGAAGCTCTGATGACCAGAAGGACCCGGCCAGGCCAAAATCCAAGGGAAGAGCAACCCGGCAAAGGGAACAGCAGATGTGAAGGCCCGAGGCCGGAGCCTGGGGAAGGTGGGAGTGGCTGGAGTGTGTTGTCAGAGACGGGCGGCGGCGGCGGTGACACCAGTGAGACAGGCAGGGCCAGGTCGTGCGGGGCCTTGGAGGCCCTGGTGAGGGCTTGATTTTATTCTCACTATGGTGGGACCTCAGTGCCCTGTGGCTGCTGAGAATGGCCAGGGGCAGGCAGGGAGGCCTGCTAGGAGGAGGCTGCTGCAGGCCCTGCAGTTGGAGAGGGAGGATCAGGATCTCTTTGGAGAGGAAGTTGGAGAGGGAGGATCTCTTTGATTGCTGGATGGACCCACCTGCCTGGCTGCCCCGTCAGCATCCAGCAGAGGCCACTGGATGCTGACAGGTGGCCAGCCCTGCCCAGCCTTGCACTGCCCTGTGTTGCCCTGGTGGCTGCTGACTTTATTTAGGAGGAGCGCTTTTGGTGTCTGAGCCCAGTGGCCCTGGCTGTGGTTTGGTACACTTGGCTGTGGGTGAGGCCAAGATGGTTTGGATCCTGGGAAGGTTGGGTGCCTGGCAGCCTCAAGACAGGGGCTGGGGTGTTGGAGGAGGAAGCACGCTCGTCCCTTGTTCCTTCCTGTTTCTTGGGATACTGAGTCTCTGGGCAGGGTCATGGTGAGCCCTGGTGTGATACACTTAACACCTGCTGGTGCCCCCATCCCCAAGCGGGAACCCTGGTGCCTGGTGCCTGAGGACTGCTGTCCACCATCCCACCATCCTCCAGGTTTCTTCCCAGCCTCTGACTCGGGGCAAGGTACAGATATCCAGAACATTCTTGGCTGGCTCTTGGAGCTGCAGGTGAGGCAGAACCTCCCTCCCATATTTACAGCACCAGCTAAGGCTGGGGGGTTTGGACACCGTCCCTGGGAGGGGTGAGCAGGACAAGTGAGGTCTCCAGACTTGGGGTGGCTTCGGACTGGCCCGGCAGGTGGGTGTAGGCTGCAGTCTATGCCCCCGCTCCAGGCAACACAGTCGAGCTGCAGCCCCTGCCCTCCCGCTCCATCCCCAGCTCCGGGGCCTGCTGGGGCTCCCTGTGCTCACCTTCTGCTTCCCTCCTCTCCCTCGGGATGGGGGGCGGACACTCCAAGACTAGCCTCTCAGCCACTCTCCATGCCTCCTGCCTCCTCCCCTTTGGGACAGACCTCTGTGATCGCTGGGTGTTCCTGATGCTCTGTCCCCTCTGCGTCTTGTGTTGTGGGTGAGAGGGGGTTTCCAGGGGGCTTCCTCCTCTTGGAGCACCTGCTGCTCCAGGTGCCTCTGGGGGTGGGCCCCCACCTCACATTGTGGAGCTGGTACAGGAAGGAAGGTGCCTGGAGCCGGCCCCGATTCACGTGCTGGCTGTGGCCCTCAAGGTGTGGATGGCAGGAGGTGGTGAGACAGAGACTCATTGATCAGGGACTGACATCCCCTCCTGTTGATGTGGGCCCTGAGCCATCATCTCACCAGCTCCTGAGTTTTGGCACTGCTCTTGGCGATGGTGTGGGCTCAGCCAGGCTCTCGGGCAGCCTTTCCTGGATTCTTCCTCCGTTCTCACCCGGGCAGTGTTTCTGTTCACCTGGAGAGGATGGGTAGGACTTGGAGACAACAGGGATTCAAAGAAGTCAGGAGTGGGGGCACCTGTGCAGCTCACCCTGCAGAACAGACAATTTGGTTAAAGCCTAAAGCCTGCTGTCAGGAGCCTCACTCGCCTCTCAGAGAGCGCGTGGCTTGACCATCACGGGGACTCGGGGAGAGGCACAGGCATGCCTGTCCGGCAGCAGAAGGGAACCCCGGGCCTGGGCCTGTCCGTTCTGTGGTCTTGTCTTTCCTCAGGGTTGCACTGTCTCCCTCGCTGTCCCCGCCGCCCCAGTGCTCACGTGGCTTGTGGCCCTCAGTCTGGGCTTGGTCTCCCGCAATCCACCCTGCCCAGCCCCACACAGCTTGTCCCTGCAGCCAGGAATCGGAGCTCACCTGGAGTCCCAGGCAGCAGATTCGATGCGGTGATGCAGGGCTGTCAGCCATGCCGGCGGGCCCTGCTGCTCACAGAGGGATGGGTATTGCTGTTGACAATAATTAAAGAACTGCAGCTTCAGGCTGGGTACAGTGGCTCACGCCTGCAATCCCAGAACTTCGGGAGGCTGAGGCAGGAGAATCAATTGAACCCAGGAGTTCCAGACGAGGCTGGGCAACATAGCGAAGCTTTGTCTTTACAAAAAATAAAAAATAAAATAATAATAAAAAGAACTACAGCTTCAGAATGATTGACTTCAGCATGTTTATAAAGTCAAGGGTCTTCAGTGTCCTGGGCCGATGTCACTGCGTCCGAGGGAGAGAGGAAGAGACTGCGGTAATGGGCAATGGGGCTTATGCTCCACCTGGAATGTGTGGTTTTGGACTGTGCCTCTGTGATGTGTTTGTCGGGGGTGGGGGGCGCTGTCCACTGAGGACTGGATGTTGAGATGTGGGTGGGGGGAGGTTATGAAGCACTGGGCATTTCTCGTGCACCAGTGCCCCGAGATTGCAAAGAGGGGACCCGCCCAGCCTGGGCAGGGAGGCGGGTGGCTGCGAGGAAGGGGAGAGGAACTCGGGTGCAGAAAACCTTTCGTCCAGCAGGTGGCGCCGCAAGCTCTCGAGAGTCCAGCTCCTGCGGGGTTTGCATTTTCACTGAATTTGTGGGAAGAAGCTGCCTGGGTGTAGTTTCCGCCAACTGTGGCTGCTCACTGCGGGCGAGGGGAAGTGGAGTGCAGAGAATGAGAGGCACTGGAGGCAGAGGACCAGCCCCCGCACAGGCACGGGGGTGCCTCCTTCCCCGCACAGGCACGGGCCCCGAGCCTTTGGGGTTCCTGTCCTAACTGGGCGGGGAAAGGGAGGGTTGGAAGCTCAGTTAGGGGGAAAGGGGGCGGTCTCCTGCCATCTCTTTTATTTTATTTTTCCTATTTTTGGTTGATAGGTTTGAATCTTTTTTACATTTTTCCAACTTTTTGCCGTAAAACTTTTCAAACATAGAAAAGATGAAAGAGGGCTGGGCGTGGTGGCTCATGGCTGTAATCCCAGCACTTTGGGAGGTTGAGGTAGGAGGATCACTTGAGCCCGGGAGTTCAAGACCAGCCTGGGCAACATAGTGAGATCCCATCTCTATAAAGGAAACAAAAAATTAGTCAGGCATGGTGGTGCAGGCTTGTAGTCCCAGCTACTCGGAAGGTTGAGGTGAGAGGATTGCTTGAACCTGGGAGGTTGAGGCTGCAGTGAGCTGGGATTGTGCCACTGCACTCCAGCCTGGGCGACAGAACAAAACCCTGTCTCAAAAACAAAACAAAACAAAACCACAAAAAAGAAACCATGAAAGATTCTAAAGTAAACACCCATGCACCTACCACCTAGATTCCACAGTAACCATTTTGCTGTTTGCTTCACCACAAATCCCTCTGGCCACCAGCATCCACGCTGGTTTTGATGCACTTAAAATAAGCTGCAGAAATCAGCACACAACATCCTGTCAACACCTCAGTTTGCATTTCATTAACTAGAGTCTGGCATTTGTCTGTGATTATTTTTGTTTTTCTTTGAAGTAAAATGTATATACCCTGAGATGCACAGGTGTGAAATGTTCCGTTCTTTGAATTTTAACAAATGTATCCATGTGTATCCCAGCCTGACCAGAACATAGAACATCACTATCACCCCAGTAAGTTCCTCATGCCCCTCCAGGTGCATCACAGCCCCCACCTTCCCCGGGGCAACCACAATTGTGCTTTTTTTCCACCATGAAATAATTTTTCCAGTTTGAGTGTTTCTTAGAGCTACCCATGTTGCTGCAGGTGCCAGCGATTTGTTCTGTTTTATTGCTGAGTAATGTCCACTGTGTGAACATTCTGTGGGTTTTTAGTCATTCTCTTGTTGAAAGACCCCTGGCTGTTTCCATCTGGAGGCTCTTATGAGTAAACCTGTTACCCTGGTTCTTCTTGTACAAGTTTTTCTGTGCATATAGGCATTCATTTATTCTGTAGAAACACCTAGAGTAGGTATAGGGTAGGTATGTGTTTAGTTTTATAAGAAACTGCCAGATCTTTTCCCAAAGTGGCCCTTCCATTTCACACTCCCACCAGCAATGGATATGAGTTCCAGTTGCTCCACATCCTGGCCAACATTTGGTGCTGTCACTGTGAAATCTTAGTCATTCTGGTGGGCGTGTAGTGGTATCTCATTATGGCTTTAATTTGCATTGGCCTGATGACTAATGCAGTTGAGCACATTTTCATGATTGGCTCTTCATATATTTTTTCCTTTGTGAAATGTCTTTGCAAATCTGTTGCTCATTTTAAAATTGAGTTGCTTGACTTTTTCTTCCGGATACTGATCTTTTGTCAGATACGTGTTTTACAAATATTTTATTCCAGTCTGTGGCTTGCCTGTTCATTTTCTTTTCTTTTTCAAGAGCAAGGTCTCGCTGTATTGCCCAAGCAGGTCTGAAACTCCTGGGCTCAAGCTGTCCTCCTGCCTCTGCCTCCCTAAGAGCCGGTTTTACAGGCATGAGCCATCATGCCCGGCCTGTTCATTTTCTTAGTGGTATTTTCCAATAACCAGAAGTGTGTCACTTTAATTTTTATGAAGTCTAGTTTAACAAACTCCTTTCTTTGTGGTTATCGCTCTGTGTTCTTTGTAAGAAACCTTTGCCTACCCTGCCAAATTGCAAAGATATTTATGTTTTCCTCTAGAAGGCTTAGAGTTATATAGCTTTTATGAATTAACTTTTGCGTATGGTGTGAGGTAGAGGGTCAGGGTTCATTTTGTTGTCGTTTTATGTGTTTGTTCAGTTGTTCCAAACTTCATTTTTTTTTAAAGCTTTTATTTTGTATTTTTACTTGGTGACTTATGAGGTTGCACAATTTTCCAAGATGCTTGTTGGTCATTTACGTATTTTCCTTTGTAAAATTATCTGTCCACATCTTACCTCTTTTTAAAAATTGTGTTGTTTCAAGATTGAGTGATTTCTGAAGGCTTCATTTTATAATGCTTGAAAGAATGAACACCTTGTTCCCCAGCTACAGGCTTCTGCTCTTTGTCCTCCAGCTGCACAGTGGGGTAAGACTTGGGTTTTGTTTTGTTGCTGCTTTGTTGTTTCTTCATTTGTCTGTTTCCCCATGGGTCTTATTTAAAAAAAAAAATTGGCTGGGCGCGGTGGCTCACACCTGTAATCCCAGCACTTTGAGAGGCCGAGGTGGGCGGATCACGAGGTCAGGAGATCGAGACCATCCTGGCTAACACAGCGAAACCCCGTCTCTACTAAAAATACAAAAAATTAGCCGGGCGTGGTGGCGGGTGCCTGTAGTCCCAGCTACTCGGGAGGCTGAGGCAGGAGAATGGTGTGAACCCGGGAGGCGGAGCTTGCAGTGAGCTGAGATTGCGCCACTGCACTCCAGCCTGGGTGACAGAGCAAGACTCTGTCTCAAAAAAAAAAAAAAATTATGTTGTTTCATATGTTTTTTATATATTCTGGATATAAGTCCTTTATCAGATATATATATCATAAGTGTTTTTTTCCATATTGCTCCTTTCCTTTTGGTTTTCTTAATGATGTTATTTAATGAGCAAGAGTATTTTGTTTTCATAAAGTCCAATTTATCAACTTTTTCCAGTTTTGATTTATGATTTTTGTGACCTTTGGAGGAAATCTTTGCCTACACTAAAGTCAAAAGAAGTTCTCCTATTTTCTAGAAATTTTATAGTTGTATATTCTATGATTCCTTTTATTTTTTAATTTTTTTAATTTTTAAATTTTTTAATCTATTATAGCTGTCAGGATGTTCTATGATCCATTTTAAATCAGTTTTTGTATTTGTTTGAGGTGAGGATTAACTCTCGTTTTTCTATACTCATATCCAGTTCTAGCACCATTTGTTGAAAAGACATACCTTACTCTATTGAATTACCTGACACCTTTGCTAAAAATCATTGACCGTGTATGTGGTCCTATATTAGTGTATGTATGTATATACATATAGGCCCTATGTTGACTGTATATGTGGTCCTATATTAGTATATGTACATATATACATGTAGGCCCTATGTTGACTGTATATGTGGTCCTGTGTTAGTATATGTACATATATACATGTAGGCCCTATGTTGACTGTATATGTGGTCCTATATTAGTATATGTACATATATACATATGGGCCCTATGTTGACTGTATATGTAGTCCTATATTAGTATATGTACGTATATACATATAGGCCCTATGTTGACTGTATATGTGGTCCTATATTAGTATATGTACATATATACATGTAGGCCCTATGTTGACTGTATATGTGGTCCTGTATTAGTATATGTACATATATACATATAGGCCCTGTGTTGACTGTACATGTGATCCTGTATTAGTATATGTACATATATACATGTAGGCCCTATGTTGATTGTATATGTGGTCCTATATTAGTATATGTACATATATACATGTAGGCCCTATGTTGACTGTTTATGTGGTCCTATATTAGTCTATGTACATATATACATGTAGGCTCTATGTTGACTGTATATGTGGTCCTATATTAGTATATGTACATGTATACATGTAGGCCCTGTGTTGAGACATTATTGTGTTTTCTTGATATTTTGTCCATTCCTTTGCTGATGCCACATCTTGATTAATATGGCTTTACAGTAAGTCTTAATATAAAGTCTCTCAAATATCTAAAATGTTACTTTGAATTTCCTTATAAATTTAAGAAGTAGCTTGTTGATGTCTACAAAAATGCAGTGTGAATTTTGGTTGAGATTGTGTTGAATCTGTAGATCAATTAAGGGAGAATTGGCATTTTAACAATATTGAGTCTTTTGTATAGATGGTATATCTCCGTTTTAAAGGTCCTTTTGTATTTTATTTCTCTATTTAAAAAAAAAAAACTCCACAGAATTACATTGTTTTGTAGTTTTCAAGAAAAAGATCTTGCATGCCATTTGTTAAATTTATTCCTAAGAGTTTTACTTTTGGCACTATTTTAAGCTGAAATAGATTTTAAATTTCATTTTTAATTATTTGCTGCTAGTATGTAAAAATACAATAGATTTTTGTATGTAAATCTTATATCCTATGATCTTTTCCAAGTCATTTATTACTCCGGTAATGGTTTTGTAGGTCTTTTAGGATTTAAATACATAGTTTTACTTCTTTCTGATCTTGATGCCTTATTTTTTTTTCTTGCTTTATTGCACTGGTTAGAGCTGCCAGTTCAGTATTGAATAGTAGTGATTAGTGGACATCCTTGCCTGTGCCAAACTTATAATGTTAACTTTAGATTTGTCATATATGACCTTTGTCAGATTGAGGAAATTCCCTTCTATTCTTAATTTGCTGAAAATTTTAAACATGAATGGGTATGATTTTAGTAAATGCTTTTTCTGCATCTGTGGAAATGATCATTGTTTTGTCTTTTATTCTTTTAATAGGGTAAATTACAATGATTGATTTTTGCCACCCCCCCTTTTTTTTTTTTTTAAAGAAACAGAGTCTCACTCTGTTGCCCAGGCTATAGCACAGTGGTGCCATCATAGCTCACTGCAGCCTGAACTCCTGGACTTAAGCAATCCTCTCACCTCAGCCTCCTAAGTAGCAGGGACTATAGGCACATGCCACCACGCCAAGCTAATTTTTAATTTTTAAAATTTTTTGCACAGATGGGATCTCATTGTGTTGCTCAGGCTGGTCTGCAATTCTTGGGCTTAAGCAATACTCCCACCTCTGCCTCCCAAAGTGCTGAGATTATAGGTGTGAGCCGCTGTGCAGGCCTGATTTTTTAATATTAAACCAACCTTGCATTTCTGGAAGAAGTCCAACTTGCTTATGAGATATAATCATTTTTATATGTTGCTAAATTTGATTTGCCCAGTTTTAAAGGATTTTTGTGTGTTGATTCATGAGGGATATTGGTGTGGTATTTTCTTTGTTTGTTAGTTTGTTTTGGTAATGTCTTTGTCAGCCTCATTTTGGCCTCATAAAATTAGTTTGGAAATGTTCCCTTCTCTTTGTTTTCTGTGTTTTCATAAGGTTGATGTTGTTTCTTCCTTAAATGTTTGATAGAATCCACCAAGAAAACCGTCTGGACCTAGAATTTTCTACTTGGAAAGGTGATTGTTTGTTTTTAATCACAAATTCAATTTAATATATAGAAAGAGTTATTCAGGTTTTTTTTTTACTTCCCCTTGTCTTACTTTTGGTAAGCTGTACTTTGAAGGGATTTGTCCCTTTCAGGTAAGTTGTTGAATTTACTCATTTAAAGTTGTTTGTAATACAAGCATACCTAGGGTTTGCTTCCAGACCTCGGCAATAAAGCAAATATTGCAATAAAGCAAGTCACACAAACTTTTTGGTTTCCCAGTACATATAAAAGTTATGTTTAGGTCAGGCATGGTGGCTCATGCCTGTAATCCTAGCCCTTTGGGAGGCCAAGGTGGGCGGATCATTTGAGGTTAGGAGTTTCAGAACAGCCTGGCCAACATGGTGAAACCTCATCTCTATTAAAAATACATAAATTATCTGGATGTGGTGGCACACACCTGTAGTCCCAGCTGCTCGGGAGGCTGAGGCAGGAGAATTGCTTGAACCTGGGATGTGGAGGTTGCGGTAAGCTGAGATCACACCACTGTACTCCAGACTGGGTGACAGGGCGAGACGCCATCTCAAAAAAAAAAAAAAAAAAAAGTTATGTTTACACTATACTATAGTCTGTTAAAGTGTATAAGATCATTATGTCTTTTTGCTAAAAAATGTTAATAATCATCTGAGCCTTCAGCAAGCCATAATCTTTTTGTTGGTAGAGGGTCTGCCTCAATGTTGATGGCTGCTGACCAGGTGGTGGTTGCTGAAAGTTGAAGGTAGCTGTGGCAACAGTTTCTTTGTTTCTTTTTTTTTTCTTTTTTTTGAGACAGAGTCTTGCTGTATTGCCCAGGCTGGAGTGCAGTGGCATGATTTCAGCTCACTGCAACCTCTGCCTCCCGGGTTCAAGCAATTCTTCTGCCTCAGCCTCCCGAGTAGCTGGGACTACAGGTGCCTGCCACCGCACCCGGCTAATTCTTAAGGGCCCTAGGATTTTTGGAATGGTCAATGAGTATTGGCTTTAACTTACAGTCAACAGCTGCGTTAGCCTCTCATGAGAGTCAGCCTGTCCTTTGAAGCTTTAAAGACAGGCATTGACTTCTCCCCTCTAGCTATGAAAATCCTAGATGACATCTTCTTCCTGTAGAAGGCGGGACGTCTATGCTGAAATTCTGTTGCTTAGTGTAGCCACCTTCATTGGTGCTCTGAGCTAGATCTTCTGGGTAACTTGCTGCAGCTTCTCCATCAGCACCTGCTGCTTCACCTTGCACTTTTACGTTATAGAGACGGCTTCTTTCCTTAAACTTCATGACCTGACCTCTGCTAGCCTCAAACTTTTCCTTCTCCAGCTTCCTCACTTCTCTCAGCCTTCATACCATTGAAGAGAGTTAGGGCTTTGCCCTGGATTAGGCTTTTGTTTAAGGGAATGTTGTGGCTGATTTGATCTTCTATCCAGACCACTCAAACTTTCTCCATATCAGCATTAAGGCTGTTTTGCTTTCTTCTTATTCATGTGTTCACTGGAATCGCACTTTTAATTTCTTTCAATAACTTTTTCTTGGCATTCACAACTTGGCTAGCTATTTGGCATAAGAGACCTCACTTTTGCCTGTCTTGGCTTTCGACACGCCTTCCTCACTCAGCTTAATCATTTCTAGCTTTTGATTTAAAGTGAGAGAAGGGTGACTCTTCCTTTCACTTGAACACTTAGAGGCCATTGCAGGGTTATTAATTGGCCTAATTTCAATATTGTTGAGTCTCAGGGAATAGGGAGGCCTGAGCAGAGGGAGAGAGAGCAGGGAACAGCCAGTCAGTGGAGCAGTCAGAACACACAACGTTTATTGAATAAGTTCACTGTCTTATCTGGATGTGGCTTGTCATGCCCCAAAAACAACTGCAATAATGGCATTGAAGACCACTGATCACTGGGCGTGGTGGCCCACGCCTGTCATCCCAGCACTTTGGGAGGCCAAGGCAGGTGGATCACCTGAGGTCAGGAATTTGAGACCAGCCTGGCCAACATGGTGAAACCCCGTCTCTACTAAAAATACCAAAATTAGCCAGGTGTGGTGGTGGGTGCCTGTAGTCCCAGCTACTGGGGAAGCTGGGGCAGGAGAGTCGCTTGAACCTGGGAGGTGGAGGTTGCAGTGAGCCGAGATCGCACCACTGCACTCCACTGCACTCCAGCCTGGGCAACAGAGCGAGACTCCATCTCAAAAAAAAAAAAAAAAAAAAAGCCGGGCGCAGTGGCTCACGCCTGTAATCCCAGCACTTTGGGAGGCCGAGGTGGGCAGATCACGAGGTTAGGAGATTGAGACCATCCTGGCTAACACGATGAAACCCCGTCTCTACTAAAGATACAAAAAAATAGCCGGGCATGGTGGCGGGCCCCTGTAGTCCCAGCTACTTGGGAGGCTGAGGCAGGAGAATGGTGTGAACCCGGGAGGCGGAGCTTGCAGTGAGCCAAGATCGCGCCACTGCACTCCAACCTGGGCGACAGAGCAAGACTCTGTCTCAAAAAAAAAAAAAAAAGAAAAAAGAAAAAAGAGATCACAGATCACCATAGCAGATATAATAATAATGAAAAAGTTTGAACTATTTCACGAATCATCAAACTCCTGCACAGAGACACACAGTGTTAACATGTTGTTGGAAAAATGGTGCCAGTAGACTTACTTGATGCAGGGCTGCCACGAACCTTCAATTTGTAAAAAGTGCAGTATCTGTGAAGCACAATGAAATAAGGTGTGCCTGTGTTCCTTATCGTTGTAACGTCGGTAGGATCCGTAAGGAAAACACTTCATTCCTCTTATTGTGAGTTTATGTTCGCCATCTCCCTCTCATCAGCAGCCTGGCTAGGAGGTTATCAATCTAGATCTTTTTAAAGAACCAGCATTGGACTCCCCTTTTCTGGTGTCCATTTCCTTGAGTTTCTCTGTTATCTTCATTACTTCCTTCCTTGTACTTGCTTCAGCACATTAGTCAGGGCCCAGTCAGGAAACAAAAACCACACCAGCAATTTGAATAGCAACTTGTAATATAAAGTGTTCTTAACTGTAAAAGGTAGTTAACTATTAAAGGGATCACAAAGGGGTGATATTGTGATATAAGAAAGATGTATTTGGGCTGGGCTCGGTGCGGTGGCTCATGTTTGTAATCCCAGCACTTTGGGAGGCTGAGGCAGGCGGATCCCTTGAGCTCAGGAGTTTGAGACCAGCCTGGGCAACATGGTGAAACCTCATGTCTACCAAAAATACAAAAAATTATCCTGGCATGGTGGTGTGTGCCTGCAGTTCCAGCTACTTGGGAGGTTGAGGTGGGAGGATCGTTTGAGCCCGGGAAGGCAGACATTGTGGTGAGCCGAGATTGCACCACTGCACTCCAGCCTGGATGACAGAGGGAGACTGTCTCAAAAATCAATCAATCTATCTATCTATCTATCTATCTATCTATCTATCTGTCTGTCTATCTATCTATCTATCTAGTCTCTGTCCCCCAACTTTGTTTGGCATGTAGCTCCTAAAACTCTTGAAATCTCCAAAGTGGTGGGTGTCTTTTTGTTTGCTAAGGAGGCGACTGGTGGCTGGAGGCTCCTGGACAGCCTGGGGATAAGGGCTGGTTGCCAGGGGACCCAGCCTTGGGATTAGAAGGCTAGAACTTGCAGCCTTTCCCATCCACCTCCTGGGAGGCAAGAGGGGATGAAGGTTGAGTTGATCATCAATGGCCAAAGATTTCATGTCATGCTTATGTAGTGAAGCCTCCCTGAAAACCCAAAAGGATGAAGTTTGTAGAGTTTCAGGTCGTTGCATACCTGCAGGTGCCGGGAGGGCGGTGCACCCTCCCGTGGAAGCTCCATGCCCCTTCCCCCATACCTTTCTTATGCATGTCTTCCAGTTGGCTGTTCATTTGTATCCTTTGAAATATCATTTGTAATAAATCAGCAATTGTAAGTAAACTGATTTCCTGGGTTCTGTGAGTCACTCAAGCAAATTATTGAACCTGAGAAGGGAGTTGTGAAGACCTCAAATTTGTAGCCAAGTCAGACAGAAGTTGTGGGTAACCTGGTGTCTCACCACTTATGACTGATCTCTGCAGTTGAGGGCAGTCTTGTGAGATGGAGTCCTTAACCTATGGGATCTGCACTAACTCTGGTTGGTGTCAGAATTGAACTGAATTGCAGGACACCCAGTTGGGGACTGCTGAGTATTGGAGAATTGCTTGGGGGTCGGCGGGAGGAAACCACACATCTGGTGTCAGAGCTGAAGCACTGAGTGTTGTGAATGAGAGTAGAGAGATAGAGTTTGTTTTGCCTTATGCAAGAGGACTCTAAGGAGTATAGAAAGAGCAAATAGGAGAAGCAGCTACTTTAGAAGAAAACATAGGAGGAAAGCTTCGTGACATTGGAATTGGCAATACTTTCTTGGATATGACACTGAAAATACAACAAAAGAAATAAATGATAAATTGGACTTCATCAAAACTTAAAACTTTTGTGCATCAAGGAATACTACCAATGGCGTGAAAAGGAAATCCACAGAATGGAAGAAAGTATTTGAAAATCGTATATTCGATAAGGGACTAGTATCCAGAATATATAAAGAACTCCTACAACTAAGCCACAAGAAAACAAACAACCCAATGAACAGACATTTTTCCACAGAAGACATACCAATGGCCAAGAAGCACAGGAAGAGATGCTCAGTGTCACTAATCATCAGGGAAATGAAAATCAAAGCCACAATAACATATGATTTCATACCCTTTAAGGTGGCTGTTAGCCAAAACATGGATAACAGCAAAAGTTGACAAGGATGTGGAGAAATTGGAGCCCCGTGCATTGCTGGTGGGAATGTAAAATGGTGCAGCTGCTGTGGAAAAGATATAACAATTGCTCAAAAAATTAAACTCAGAATTACCATAACATCCAGTGATTCCACTTCTAGATGTATACCCCAAAGAACTGACAGCAGGGACTTGAACAGGTGTGTTACATCCTTGTTTGTAGCAGCACTTTTCCCATAACCAAAAGATGCAGGCAACCCAGGTGTCCATCAGCAGATGAATGAACAGACAAAATGTGGTCCATCTGTACAGTGGAATATTATTCTGCCTTAAAAAGGAAGGAGAGGCCAGGCGTGGTGGCTCACACCTGTAATCCCAGCGCTTTGGAAGGCCGAGATGGGCAGATCACTTGAGGTCAGGAGTTTGAGAGTAGCCTGGCCAGCATGGCGAAACCCTGTCTCTACTAAAAATACAAAAATTAGCCAGGCATGGTGGCATGTGCCTGTAATCCCAGCTACTAGGGAGGCTGAGGCAGGAGAATCGCTTGAACTAGGGAGGCAGAGGTTGCGGTGAGCCGAGACTGTGCCACTGCACTCCAGCCCAGGCGACAGAGCAAGACTGCCTCAAAAAAAAAAAAAAGGAGATTCTGACACATACTATAGCATAGATGAGCCTTGAAGACATGCTAAGTGAAAGAAGCCAAACATGAAAAGACAAATACTGTATGATTTCACTTATATGAGGTCCCTAGAGTAGTCAAATTCAGAGAGACAGAAAGTGGGATGGAGGTTGCCAGAGGCTGGGGGAAGGGAGAATGAATGGGAAGTTGGTGTTTAATGGGGATAGAATTGCAGTTTGGGAAGATGAGATGGATGGTGGTGATGGTTACACAACAGTGTGAATGTGCTTCATGCTACCAAACTGCACACCTGAAAATGGTTAAAATGGTAAATTTTCTGTGATGGATACTTTAAGGCATGTATGCGTACGCACAGAAGCAGTTACTACCACTGGGGTTGATGGAAAAGAAACCAAGAACTCAGGGCGTCCTCCACACCTTGCCATGTCTTACGTTCAGGCCTTGTTGGAGAGTGTGTGACTGCCACAGAAACCTGCAGCCTACTGGTAGCAAAAAGGATCTTGCCAGAAGGTGTAGAAAGAGTGGATCTGCAGGATCAGCTTACTGGGTAGCCGAGAAACCTACTGAGGGTATGGGTGGGCTGGAGCTGGGTGTCTGAGGAGTTTGCTGAGGTCCCATTGGGCTAGAGCTGGGGTGCTGGAGAAACTCAGTACAGAGCAGGCCCCACGGGGCTCACGCCACTGGCAGCTGTGCCTTCAGAGGAAAAAGAGACCCTGGAACCAGGAAGAGAAGCTGCTACCTCAGCAAGGCCTGGCAGCTCCCCACAGTGTTGTCCCCTGTGGATAGAGCCTGACATGACTGTATTCGGCCAAGGAGAAAGACTCGTAAGGCCTCGGTCCAGTATCACGGAGTGGGGTGTGGCAGGATGTATTCAGAGTTAAGAGGCAATACATGGGTAACTGGCATATTTTTCTAGATTCTTTTTTTTTTTTTTTTTTGGAGACAGCATCCTGCTCTGTTGCCCAGGCTGGAGTGCAGTGGCATGATCTAGGCTCACTGCAACCTCCACCTCCCGGGTTCAAGCCATTCTCCTGCCTCAGCCTCCTAAGTAGCTGGAGATGCCTACCATGCCCAGCTAATTTTTGTATTTTTAGTAGAGACAGAGTTTCACCATGTTGGCCAGGCTGGTCTCGAACTCCTGATCTCAGGTGATCCGCCTGCCTTGGCCTCCCAAAGTGCTGAGATTACAGGCGTGAGCTACACTGTGCCTGGCCCATTTTTCCAGATTCTTAAAGCAGATCCTTAGGTCTTTTTTTTTTTTACTTCTTTTCTAATATAAGCACTTACAGTTTCCCTCTAAGCACTAGCTTCAGCCTACGTATTTTAGTATGCTGTGTTTTCATTATCATTTCATTTGAAATATTGTAAAATTTTTCTTGTGATTTCCTCTTTGACTCACGGGTTATTTAGAAGTATGTTGTTTAATTTGCAAATAGTCAAGGCTCCTCTGAGTGTCTTAGAGCTATTGATTTCTAATTTAATCTTATTTTGGCCAGACAAGCATATTTTGCATGCCTTTAAAATTTGAGACTTATGGCCCAGAATGTGTATCTTGGTGAATGCACTGTTTTCACTTGAGAAAAAAATACGTATATATATTCTAGACTTCCTGAGTATAGAGCTTTATAACTGCCGATTAGGTCAATTGCTAGTTACCAGTGTTCTTCAGATTATCTGATGCTTGTTTCTCAGATGTTGAGAGAATGGTGTTTGCTATGGCCTACCTGTTTGTGTCCCCCAAAATTCATATGTTGAGAGCTTAATCTCTGGTGCAGTTGTGTTGGGAATGGGGGCATCAGGGAAGTATTGGCTCATGAAGGCAGAGCCATTGTGAATGGGATTAGTCCCTTCTGCCATGTGGGGACACAGCAGGAAAAGGCCATCTCTGAAGCAGGGAGCTAGCTCTCACCAGACACTGAGCACCCTGATTTTGGACTTCCCAGCCTCTAGAACTGTGAGCACTACATTCTGTTTACAAATTACCAGCCTAAGGCATTTTGTTTTAACATCCTGAATGAACTGAGGTGGTGTTAAAATCTCCAACTATGCATCCAGGCGCAGTGGCTCACACCTGTAATCCCAGCACTTCAGGAGGCCAAGGCAGGTGGATCACCTGAGGTCAGGAATTTGAGACCAGCCTGGACAACATGGTGAAACCTTGTCTCTACTGAAAATACAAAAATTAGCTGGGCGTGGTGGCGGTCGCCTGTAATCCCAGCTACTCGGGAGGCTGAGGCAGGAGAATCGCTTGAACCCGGGAGGTGGAGGTTGCAGTGAGCCGAGATCGCACCATTGTACTCCAGCCCGGGCAACAAGAGTGAAACTCCATCTCAAAAAAAAAAAGAAAAAAAAGTCTCCATCTATCATTGTGGAATTGCCCATTTCTCCCTTTAATTCTTTCAGGTTTTACATCATGTATTTTGAAGCTCCTTTGGCTAGGTGCATACACATTTATGATTATAATGGTGTCTTGATGAACTGATCATTTAACTATGATGAATGTATTCCTTTATCTCGTAATAATTTTATCTTGGACTCAACTTTATTGATATTTATGTAGCCTCTCCAGCCTTCTTAAGCATGCTGTTTGGGATGCATAAGAAGGCTGGAGAGGCTTATGGAGAAACTTATGATGGTTTGACTTACAGTTTTTCAACTTTACCATGGTGCGAAAGTGGTATGTATATAGTAGAAACTGTACTTTAAGTATGTGTGAAACCATTCTGTTTCTCACTTTCAGTACAGTATTCAATAACTTACATGAGATAGTCAACACTTTATTATAAAATAGGCTTTGTGTTTGTTGATTTTGCTCAACTGTAGGCTGAAGTAAGCGTTCTAATCATGTTAAGGTAGGCTAGGCTAAGCTAGAATGTTCAGTAAGTTAGATGTATTAAGTGCATTTTTGAGATGATATTTATTTTCCACTTATGATGGATTTGTCAAGACATAACTCCATCATCATTCAAGCAGCATCGGTATGTCTTTTTCCAAACAGAAAATTTCAACCTGTGTTTATACTGAAACAGCATCTTTTGTAGATAGTATATAGTTGAGTCTTGCTTTTTTATTCATTCTGACAGCCTCCGCCTTTTAATTGGAGTATTCAGGCTATTTCTGTTTAACGTAGTTATAGATATGACTGGGTTTAGAGCTACCACCTTGCTCTTTGATATTTATTTCTTTCATCTTGCTTTCTTGGCTTCTTTTAGGTTAATTAAATATTTTTTAGAATTCTATTTTAATTTATGTTTTGGCTTTTTTTTTTTTTTTTTTTTTTTTTGAGACAGAGTCTCACTCTGTTGCCCAGGCTGGAGTGCAATAGCGTGATCTCGGCTCACTGTAACCTCTGCCTCCCGGGTTCAAGCGATTCTCCTGCCTCAGCTTCCCTAGTAACTGGGATTACAGATGCCTGCCACCACGGCCAGCTAATTTTTGTATTTTTAGTAAAGACGGGGTTTCACCATGCTGGCCAGGCTGGTCTCGAACTCCTGACCTCAGGCGATCTGCCCACCCTGGCCTCCCAAAGTGCTGGGATTACAGGCATGAGCCACCGAGCCCAGCCTGTTTTGACTTTTTAATTGTATCTCTTTGTATTGCTATTTTAGTAGTTACTTTACAGATTCTATTGCACATTCTTAGCTTTTCACAGTCTACTTAGCATTAACATTGTTTTTCTTCATGGAAAAACAAAGTAAGAACTAGACAATCCTATGGGTTCATTTACCACTTTCCATCCTGTATGTGATGGTTGTTAGATATTTACTACATCCATATACATTGAAAACTAGACAATACAATAATGAAATTTTTGCTTTAAACAGCCCCATGCATTTTAAAGAAATTAAAAGTAAAACAGAATCTTTTCTATTTGCCCTTGTATTTGCTATATCCTGTGCTCTTCATTCCTTCCTGAAGAGCTGAGTTCCCATCTGGTCTCATTTCCCATGATCTTGGAGAACTTGCTTCACAGTTTTTGTAGTGCAGGTTTGCAGACAGCTAATTCCCTTTCATTTTCACTTATCTGCAAATCTTTATTTTGCTGTCATTCTTTCTTTTTTTATTTTTATTTTTTTTGAGACAGAGTCTCACTCTGCTCCCCACAGGCTAGAGTGTAATGGCACGATTTCAAAACTCCTGCTCGATCTCAATTCACCAACCTCCACCTCCCGGGCTCAAATGATTCTCCTGCCTCAGCCTCCCAAGTAGCTGGGACTACAGGCGTATGCCATCACAGCTGGCTAATTTTTGTATTTTTAGTAGAGATGGGATTTCACCATGATGGCCAGGCTGGTCTCGAACTCCTGACCTCAAGTGATCTGCCTGCCTTGGCCTCCTAAAATGCTGGGATTATAGGTGTGAGCCACTGTGCCCAGCCTGCTGTCATTCTTGAACCATAATTTCACTGGTTATAGAATTCTGAGTTGTCAGTTTTTTTCTTTCAGGACTTTAAAATATAGGGTTGCAGTATCTTTGGCCTCCATTGTTTCTGTCAAGGAATCAGCGTTCATCTAGCTATTCGACCACATGTTGTTTTTCCCTGGCTGCTTTTAAGAATTTTTATCCAAGTTTAATTGCTCAGTACCTACCTTCGGGCAAAAAAGCCTCCAGAAACCAGAAACCCATCTAGTTTTATTCCCCTCTGTCAGGTGTAGACTCTACTCCAGCTTCTACCTACTTGAGATATTCTATACGGACTCCAGGCTGTTGTTGTTTTGTTCTTTTAAATATTTTGTCCAGAGCTATAATGTTTTCTGCAGAACTGACCAGATAGCAGCTACTCTCTGTGACCAGGAGCCTTGATCTTCCAGACTTGCTGATGGGCTCACAAAGCTCCTGCCCGTAGCCCTCAGTTGGCAGTGGCTTCTCTGCCTTGAAGTTGCCATGAGTACGTAAAACCTACAGGCTCAACCTTCCGCATTAGTACAGTCCAGAAAAGTGGAATTCCTGGTCTGGGTGGCTATGGTGCCCTAGGTCACTGGCTAGACCAGAGTGGTGACTGCCAGCTGGCCGGATGTGGGGTCTCCAGCCTAGCACCCTTGGACTCTACCCCAGGAGTTATGGCTGTTTCAGGGCCAGGGGCCTGGCCTCAGCCCCTGTCCCCCTTCTCTTCTCCTCAAGTTGCCCAGCATCAGGTCCCAACCAGCATCTTTTGCAGACAGGGCGGGTCGGCTCTTCACTAGAGGGGCAGGGTTGGATGGGAAGCCTGTTGAGCCCTCCTTCCTGTGCAGCCCAGGGCCCTGGGGTTAGCTCCAGAGGGGTGCAGAAAGGAGCCCCCAAAGGCAGAAACTCACCCTTCTCTCTGTTCTTGTGCTTCCAGGGATAAAGGAGAGGTGGTCCTAGCTGGGGGGCTACCAGTGGCATGCAGGAGGCCCACATGACCAGTGTTTGCTGGGGCTTTTCCTTCTCTGTGAGAGAGAAGAGAGAGAGGAGAGAGAGTGTGCGTCAGGGTAGTGTCTTCTTCCAGTAACGCAGACTTCTGCACGTGTTCTCTAAGAGAAATCCCGTCACTCGCTAGAGCTCTAGATCTGGAAGAAGCTCTGCCTCTCTTCTCTCCTCCAGCGCAGTGTGTGTGTGTGTGTGTGTGTGTGTGTCCCCACATGCATTACACCCTTCTACAGAGGAAATAATTCCTGTCCAAGTGCAAAGGTTGGGATTGGAGCAGGCAGCATGTGGGCTAAAGGAGCAAAGAGGAGGAAGCGGGGGTGGGGGTGAGGGTGGGAACAGGAGGTGGGTAGATACCACGAGACATGCCTTCCACACCTAGAAGGGCTGGTGGAGATGACCAGAATGCTCCAGACATATCTTTCATCAAACTTCCAAAATTCAATCTTATTTCATGAAGCCTGAGGACCCTGCAGAGTGAAAGACAAGGAAGGGCTTTCCTGCAGGGGGGTATGTGTGCGTGTGTGTGCCTGTGTGCTGTGTGCCCCCATGTGTGTGCACGTGTGGACCTGTGTGGTGTGTGCCTGCACATGTGTGCACGTGTGGCCCTGTGTGGTGTGTGCTGAGTGTGTATATGTGTGTGCCTGTGTGCTGTGTATGCACTTGCACACATGTACACAGATCTCATTTTCCTTTTTTCTCTCTTACTGCCAGAAAGAATTTCCGTGAGCCTCTCCACCCTTCCCAAGGCTGCACATGGAGGGACTTGCACAGGCACATGTGTGCGTGCACGTGCACACACACACACACACACACACACACGAGTCAGGGGCAAGCACTCCTGTGGATTGTACCTAGGCCTGGCAGGAAACCGGGTTCTGGGAAACTGTAGGCCCCACCTTTGGCAGAAAACCATGTTTTTGTTGCTGTTCGTTCAAGGGAACATTAAGTGGGGCTGGGGACAGTTTATGTTGAGAAGAGCAAATTTTGCCTATGGCATTGGGGATGTTGAGTGGCTCCTGTCCCGGGCTCTGGAGGGCTTGGGAGACACGTCTGCAGCTCTGGGCATCTCTCAAGGTCACGGGTGGCCACACTCAAGGTTAGACCCTCCTCTGTGTGAGTTGCGGTCAGCAGGAAGGCTGACCTCAGAGGCGGCCCCAGGGTCCTTGGAGGCCCTGCCCCTGAGACCTGGGCCAAGGTCAGAGAACCGAGAAGGCTGCTGCTGAGGACTCTGGCTGGCGCCCAGCCTAGTGGCCCTTCAGGCGGGCCCTGTGCAGGGGCTGATGAAGTCAGCTGGGAAATCTGTGAAATAAAGCACAGGTCCCCCAGGCTTGCCCAGAGCCCCAGCATCAGATGAGGTGCAGAGAAGGGAACTGAGCTGCCAAGTGTGAACAGGGGAGAGGAGCCCCAGGACCACACAGGGGCCCCGACATGGCAGGTGCTTGGTCAGCAGTGGTGCTGCTCTTACTGCTGGACGTGGGAAAATCCACTGACACTTGCTGACCAGAGCCGGGGTGAGCATCTGGGTGACCCTGCAGATGAGACAAAATAAAGGCTGCCATGGGGGAGGGGCCCCTGCCGGGCCACCCTGCTGAGGCCCTGTGTTACCGTCCTGCGGCTGTCATAACAAAGGACCACAAATGAGGTGACTCAAAACATCCGAAATCGGCCGGGTGCGGTGGCTAACGCCTGTAATCCCAGCACTTTGGGAGGCTGAGGCAGGTGGATCACGAGGTCAGGAGATCGAGACCATCCTGGCTAACACGGTGAAACCCCGTCTCTACTAAAAATACAAAAAAAAAAAAAAAAAAAAAAAAATTAGCTGGGCGTGGTGGTGGGTGCCTATAGTCCCAGCTGCTCAGGAGGCTGAGGCAGGAGAATGGCATGAACCCGGGAGGTGGAGGTTGCAGTGAGCCGAGATCGCGCCACTGCACTCCAGCCTGGGTGACAGAGCAAGACTCCGTCTCAAAACAAAACAAAACAAAAAACAAACAAACAAAAAACCATTCGAAATGTCTTCCCTCGAGGTTCTGGAGCCAGAAATCCCAGACCGAAGTGTCTGAAGGTTCATTCCTCCTGGAGGTTCTGAGGGAGATTCTGTCCCATGCTTTTCTCCGAGCTCTGCAGTGTCCAGCAATCCCTGGTGTTCCTCGGCTTGCAGCTCGGCCTCCCCCCCACCTGGCCTTCACCCTGTGTCTCTTCTTGTGTCTCTGTCCAAACTGCCCTCTCTGTTGTCTTTTTAATTTATTTTTAGGGACAGGTTCTCACTCTGTCCTCCAGGCTGGAGTGCAGTGGCGTGATCATGGCTCACTGCAGCCTCAACCTCCCAGGCTCAAGCAATCCTCCCACCTCAGCCTCCCAAGTAGCTGGGACACAGGTGCACGCCACCATGCCTGGCTAATTTTTTTATTTTTTTGTAGAGACGAGGGCCCAGGCTGGTCTCAAACTCCTGCGCTCAGGCAATGAGACTTTGCCTCCCAAAATACTGGGATTAGAGACATGAGCTGCTGTGCCCAGCCTACCTCTGTCTTATAAAGACACCAGTCATTGAATTTAGGGCCCACTCTGATTCAATATGCCCTGAAATAACCCAATTACATCTTCAAAGACCCTATGTCCAAATAAGGTCACATTCACAGGTACTGGGGGGTCAGGACTTGCATATGTCTTTTGGGGGAACACAATTCAACCCGCAACAGGTCTCACCCACAGAACGGCCTCTCCAGGGTGTGCACAGGCGGGTGAGCGGCCCAGGAGAGGGACCTGCATGGGAAGAGGGCTTGGGTTCATGTCAGGGATTCCAGAGGAGACTGGATGGGGTGGCTGCATGGAGCAAGGGGCTACAGCCACTGTCTCCGAGTAGTTGGTGGGTTGTCTGGTAGAAGGGGAGCATTTATTTTAAGTTCCCCCAAGATATGAAGCTGGTACCAGGTACCTGGAAGGTACTAGAGAGTAGAGCTTGACTCTTTACAGAGAGAGCTGTTTTTCTCACAGTGTTCCCTTTAGGATGGTGGAACAGGCTATTTCACAAAGTAGTGAGTTCCCCATGCCTGGAAGCATTCAAGCAGGGGCCATGTGGGAGTTGTTCAGGAGTGCATAGAAGGGACCTCAGAGGTCCCTGCCAATACCATCTTTGCTTGTCTTATTTTACAACAACTTGAATTTCAGAATGTGATGTTATTGGGGATATGTCTACTAGAGGGGCCTCCAGCATCAGGCCCCACACACTATGCATCATTTTTAGGGCAGGGAATGAGAGCAGGCTCCATTCTTTTTGGTTGTCTGTGAGGACCCGGGAGGCTTACTGCTGCGGCAGCTTCCTGTGGAAACAGTGTCTCAGCCCCGCAATCCATTCCTCAGAGCTCCAACATCTTAATTAAACACTGGGTCAGACGGGTTCTGGGCATGTGTGTGCAGATTGTCACAAGTACATGAGAATGCACACATGTATGCACACATGCACAAGAACACGAAGACCTAAGGCAGGTACAGTCCGTGAGACAGATCCCTCTAGGCTGAAAGACTCCCCACAAGGGTCCCTAGAACAAGGCCCCAGCCTCAGCGGTCCCTCCCACTTCTGATGGGAGGATCTCCACAGAGAAGAAGGGTCAAGAAGCACAGCTCTTGATGCTCACGGTGTACCAAGCTCTGCTTTAAGCTTGTGTCTTATTTTTTACTTATTTAGCAAATCTGTCGCTCTTGTTTTGTGCCAGATGCTGTTCTCAGCACTTTACAAATATTGATGCATGTTTGTTTCATGACAACCCTGTGAAGTAGGTAGTGTGTTACCCCATTTTATAGATGAGGAAACAGACCTAGAGGGATAAAGGGACTTGCCCAGGGTCTGTCTCTACCTTACACGCACATGAACGCTCACTCACGCGGCGGGTGCTGGTTTCCCTCTGATGTGAGTCAGGCCTTGAGCTGCTCGGGGTCTGGGTCCCACTTTGGTTGTGTTTTGCTGTGGGCACCAAGGAAGCTTCTAGCAGCCTCATCTCTCTGGTATGGCCTAGCTCCAGGGACTGGATTTCCCCAAATGCTCCTGCCCAGCCTGGAGCCTCCTTTCCAGCTGGGGGAGGGCTGAACGACCCCTCACTCCTGGAGGCTGCCGGAGCCCCTCCTGCCTGCATGCGGCCACTGCCGGGTGGACAGGCCTGCTTGTGGGTTGAGGCTCCCAGCAGCTGGGGTGGATCATTTCTCCTCCCGAGAAGCTTAGGGAGAAGCAGCTGAGGGGGCCAGCGTCCTCCTGAGGCCAATTCCCTGCCTCCCCCAGCACAGGCGTGAAGCCATCTTTGCTTGTGTGTTTGCCACAGACAGCAGAGGGCGGTGCAATGGTGACGTCTGCTTGTTGCACTTTGCGTCCTTGAGGACGTTGACCCCTGGCTGGTGCTGGGCGCTTGCTCTTCAGCCATCTTGCCCTGACCTGGCGCGGCAGGCCCGAGCACTGCTCTTTTACAAGGAAACAGGCCCAGAGGCCTTGAGTCACTTGCCCGGGCTCCCCCAGCCAATAATTGGCTGAGCCAGGATTTCCATCCAGCTCTGTGACTCCAGAAGTCCAAGTTCTTCCCATCACGTCAGGGCCAGGAAAGGACTAGAATGCTTTTCTACGCGCCGATTATTTGGATGATCTGTGCAGCTTAGCTCATTGTAGTTGCTCAATAAAAATGTGGAATGAATGGGCCTATATGTCCCATTGTGTGACTCAGAGCCAATGGCTCTGGCTGATCCACCCGTTTTCATTCCGTGGCCCAGCGTCTCTGTTTGGCGTGTGTGACCTTGGAAGCAGTGACTCTCTCCATCCCACCTTGAATGGTGTCTGCGCCGCAGCAGGGGAGCAGCTGGGGACTGCCAGCGCCTGTTGCTGGTGGGCTGTGCGCCAGATCCCGTCTCAGATATGTGGGTGATTGTCAGCCACATGTGTGTGAAGGGCTGTGCGTGTAGGATTTGTGCAAACGTGCCCCTCCCTGCTGCCAGCCCGCGGGAGGCTGTCAAGATTCCGCCCCTGCACGTTAGCCCACACTCTCCTTGGGGCCCCACTGCTGTGGCTGTTCCCTTGTGTCACATGGCTGCATGCACAGCCCCCAAGTGGATGGCGATCGTGGGCTGAATGTGCATCAGATGCTCCTGCTTCTTGGTGGGTGGAGACCCTAGACCCACACACCGTGGCTGCCACATCTGAAAGGCCTTCCATGGTGAAGGACTTGGACCTGAGCAACCCTCCGAGGAGGTCTTAGAAGTGCTCCCTGGCCGGGAGCGGTGGCTTACGCCTGTAATCCCAGCACTTTGGGAGGCCGAGGTGGGCGGATCATGAGGTCAGGAGATCGAGACCATCCTGGCTAACATGGTGAAACCCTGTCTCTACTAAAAATACAAAAAATTAGCCAGGCGTGGTGGCGGGTGCCTGTAGTCCCAGCTACTTGGGAGGCTGAGGCAGGAGAATGGCGTGAACCTGGGAGGCGGAGCTTGCAGTGAGCCGAGATTGCGCCACTGCACTCCAGCCTGGGTGACAGAGCGAGACTCCATCTCAAAAAAAAGAAATGAAGTGCTCCCAGCTCTTCGTCCTGTGGTGAGGTTCTGAGTTTCCATCCTCAGAAGAAAATCTGGCTGGGGAGGGCATCCCTAGACCTGGATGTAAACGCCAGGAGACCAGGACTGCCCTCTCGGGTGACCAATCACAGAGACTCAGAGAAAGTCACGTTTGGAGGAGGCGATGCTGTTTCTCAGCCTCATTCATTTCTCCATTCTACAGACACTGCCTGGTGTCCAGCCCACACCGCGAGGCTTCCTAAGCAGCTCCGGGCACCGTGCACCTGGCATGGCTTCCAGCCCCATCTCCCTGCCTTGGGAGACCTGGTGGGGACTCCGGGCCCAGCTCCTGTGGCTGTGGAACCTTGGTGGTTTATCGTGGTGGCTGAGGACTGGGACGTGGGGTTGGACGGGTTGAATGTAACTCCCAGCAGCTCCGTGTACTGCCTGTGGTCCTTGGGCAGCTCTTTCCCACTCTGCGCCTCCGCTTCCTGATGGAAAAATGGGGCCAGGGAGGAGCGACTTCCAAGGTATTCGTGGGAACCAAGCGAGGTGATAAATGTAGTGTCCTTGGTAGAGAACTGGACACAGAGTCCACCCCCATGAAGGGGGCTGCTTCTCCTTCTTCTGTTTCCTCTTGTTCCTATTTCTCCTCTTGTATCTTCTCTTCCTGTTTTTCCCTCCCCTCCCCTGCCCCTCTCCCCTCTCCTTCTCCCCTCCCCCTCTCCCCTCCCCCTCCCCTCCCCCTCTCCCCTCCCCCTCCCCTCCCCCTCTCCCCTCCCCCTCCCCTCCCCCTCTCCCCTCCCCCTCCCCTCCCCCTCTCCCCTCCCCCTCTCCCCTCCCCCTCTCCCCTCCCCCTCTCCCCTCCCCCTCTCCCCTCCCCCTCTCCCCTCCCCCTCTCCCCTCCCCCTCTCCCTCCCCCTCCCCTCCCCCCTCCCCTCCCCCCTCCCCTCCCCCCTCCCCTCCCCCTCTCCCCTCCCCCTCTCCCCTCCCCTCCCCTGCTCCCCTCCCCTCCCCCTCTCCCCCCCCCACATGCAGGCACACTCCGTTTGGTGCCCCAAATGCCTTTCTCCATTGTCCTTCTATAAGTGGTTCTCTAAGTGGGAACACAGGCCTGGAAAGGGTGGGCACCCTACCTGGTGGGCTCCGGCAGGCCAGGCGCTGAGCAGCCTCAGGAGACACAACCCTAGGAAGAGGCTCATGCAGCCCGGCTGTCATGACGGACTATTGGTGGGAGAGGGGAAGGCGCCGTGGTAGGGGAAACTTTGGAAACATCCACTAGTGGCCTTATTTATGACTCAAGACACCTGCCAGGTCACTAGAATGCAGCTAAGGAGGCTGTCGGCCAGACGTCCAGAAGCATCAACCTGGTGGCTGGGCTGTGGGGGGACCTCTCTGGACAGGCAGACAAGGTGTCGGGGGAAGGGGCTGACACTCACTCAGTGTCTATCACACACTGAGGGCACAAAGGGCAGGACGGAGAGCTGGCCCACGCCACCTGTGGAATCTTCCAGGTGTGGGGGCAGGTGGGCAGAGGGGCAGATGGGGAAGCACAGGGGCTTGAAGACACATGTGCTCATTAAATGTCCTTAAATCCCAAGAAGAAGAACAAGGACACATCTACAGGGGCAGGGCTGAAACTCTGATACATGCTGTTTTGGGGTCCGCTCCTGCTGCAACAGCTACAGTGGCTCCCTCTTACCTTTCTCTTCCCTCCATTCTATTGTGAAAATGTTCAAACAGAGGGTCAAGTTGAAAGCATTTTACAGGGAACACATTCAGCCATCACCTAGATTGTACCACTAACACCAAGCTACACCTGCTTTATCACCTCACCATCCATCTATCCCTCCTTCGCCTGGCCATGAATCCATCTTATTTTTATTTTTTGATGCATTTCAAAGTAATTTCGGGTTACCCTGCTTATCTCTGGAATCACTGTCAGAAATTCCCTCCCGTCCCCTCCCCTCTGCTTTCCTTTCCTTTCCTTTCCTTTTTTGAGATGGGATCTTGCTAGGTCAGCCAGGCCGAAGTGCAGTGGTGCAGTCATAGCACACTGCAGCCTCCAACTCCCGAGCTCAAGCAATCCTCCTGCCTCAGCCTCCCAAGTAGCTGGGACTGTAGGCATCCACCACCACACCCAGCTTCATTTTCAAAATTTCTCACCAACTCCTCACTCCTAGTATTCACCCAGGACCACTTCTCACAAAGCCGGGGTGCTGCAGGAGGGGTCAGGACCCCAAGCCCTAATCCTGGCTCTGTCATTAACACTATGTGACCCTCAGCAAATCATTTTGCCTGTCTAGGTCCCGTTTTCATTCCTACGAAACAAGGGGGTTAAACTGTGTGTTATAAATAATGAGGGCTACCAGTTACCAAGCTCCTATTTTAGGCCAGGCACTTTCCACATGTTATTATGAGTCCTTTCAATCTAGGTATTGTTCTCAATGGACAGCTTAGTCAACGGAAGCTCAGAGAGGTGGTGTAACTTGCCAAAAGTCCCACTACCCAGTGAATGTCCCCATGGGGTCTGCACCCAGGAGTCTGACACAGAGCCCAGGCCTCAGCACCTGGCGATGTTCCGGGGACGTGAGCAGCCCAGCCTACTCTGGGCACGTGTTTACTTGCTGTTCCTTCTGCCTCATGTTTGCGTTTGTCCCCTCTGAAGCTCAGACTGTTATTTTCCAGTTCCAAATATCAAAACTGGCCAGGCACAGTGGCTCATGCCTGTAATCCCAGCACTTTGGGAGACCAAGGCGGGTGGATCACTTGAAGTCAGGAGTTCAAGACCAGCCTGGCCAACATGGTGAAACCCCATCTCTACAAAAAATACAAAAATTAGCCAGACATGGTGGCGTGCATCTGTAGTCCCAGCTACTCAAGGAGAACCCAGCTACCCAGCTACTGAGGTTTAAGAATCACTTAAACCTGGGAGGTGGAGGTTGCAGTGAGCCGAGATCGCACCACTGCACTCTAGACTAGGCAACAAGAGTGAGACTCTGTCTCAAAAATAATAAATAGAATAAAATAAAAATTAAAACCAAATACCAAAACCAACTTACAAAATAAACCTTGGTTAAACTAGCCTGTTCATTTTGCTTTAACTACATATATTGTACCAGATTCTGCCAGGGGCTCAGCGTATAAAGACGAGACCCCTGCCCTGCCAGACAGGTGGGATGATGGCCATACCCTGAGTTAGTCAAGGCACCATCTGGCTGTGTAACAAAAGCTAAAACATCAGGCTGAGCAGCACTCAGACCCATGTCCCAGTCCAAGTGTCAGTCGTTATGGGGGCCCAGGACAGCCGGGACCTAGTTCATTCCTTTGGTGCATCCTCAACATGCAGCTTCCATCTCTTGAGCTGAGACGGTTCCAGCTCCTGCCGTCATGTCTGCACTCCAGCCAGAGGGAAGGGAAGAAAGGAGAGGGGAAAGGGCAAGTGTCCCTCTTTATTTTTAAGGGCATGACCTGAAAGTTAAACACTTCAGCTCCCTTCCCACTGGCCAGAACCCAGTTGTATGGCTGCTCCTGTCATCAGGGAGGCTGAGCAATGTATTCTTCAGCTGGGCTTCTATGTGCACAACCAAAACTTCAGTTACTATAGAAAAGAGGGAGCTCAGATATTGGGGAAACAACTAGCATCTGTACCACCTGCACCAATAGCTCCCTTTGTATGAACAGAGCTGTGGCAGGTCCTATGCCAGGGAGAAAGTAAGATTAGAAAAGAGCTTACCAAGGAGGTGGCATTTGCACTGTGCTTAAGGGGCAAGAAAAACGTCTTCCAATCAGGAACCACAAATGCTTGGCTGAAGGGCTACTGCTCTTTCATCCTGGAGCTGGAACAGACGTCACCAGTCAATCATGATGGCTGCTGGGTGCACTGGCTAACATCTATAATCCCAGTACTTTGTGAGGCTGAGGTGGGAAGATTGCTTGGGGCCAGGAGTTTGAGACCAGTTTGGGCAAATTGCAAGACCCTGTCTCTACAAAAAATACAAAATGTAGCTGAGTGTGGTGGCACCTGTAAACCCAGCCCCAGCTACTCAAGAGGCTGAGATGCGAGGATCGCTTGAGCCCAGGAGTTCGAGGCTGCAGTGAGCTATGATTGCACCACTGCACTCCAGCCTGGGTGACAGAGCAGGACCCTGTCTCTAAAAACAATAAAATAAAATCAAAGTTTTAAAATGGAAGAGAAAACCAGGAGCACATAACTCCAGATGTATCCTCAAGATAGCAAACCCGGGTGGGCGCAGTGGCTCATGCCTGTAATCCTGGCACTTTGGGAGACCAAGGTGGGTGGATCACCTGAGGTCAGGAGTTTGAGACCAGCCTGGCCAACATGGTGAAACCCCATCTGTACTAAAAATACAAAATTAGCTGGGCATGGTGGTGTGCACCTGTGATCCCAGCTACTCGGGAGGCTGAGGCAGGAGAATCGCTTGAACCCAGGAGGCGGAGGTTGCAGTGAGCCAAGATCACACCATTGCACTCCAGCCTGGAGAAAAAAAGCGAAACTCCATCTCAAAAAAAAAAAAAAAAAAAAAAAGAAAGCAAACCCAGGGCCAGGTCTGTAGCCACATGGCCACCTTCCTCCCTGAGCATGGAGGCAGTCTCAGAAACCTGCCCCACATCACATCAGTGGGCAGTTGATTGGGTCAGCCTGCCAGTTGAACCCTATTTGCCACAGCCATTCTCCATAGCAAGGGGCATTCTAGACATACCCCGCTTCCCAGGGAAGAATAAGCCGTAGCTGCCTGAGCGTTTTATCCAGTGGTGTGCACGTCTTTTCCCAACTCTGGGATGGGATGTCCCGTTGGTGATGTCCTGTTGGTAGCTTTAAATTTGCTACAGTGAGTGTATTTACACCACAGGAATTGGCAAACACTACATATCAGGCCTTACCTCCTGCTCCCTACTAGGGTAGGTTGTTTTTTGTTTTTGTTCTTTGTTTTTTTGTTTGTTTGTTTGTTTGTTTTTGAGACGGAGTCTCACTCTGTCACCTAGGCTGGAGTGGAGTGATGCGATCTCGGCTCACTGCAAGCTCCGCCTCCCCGGTTCACACCATTATCCTGCCTCAGCCTCCAGAGTAGCTGGGACTACAGGCACCTGCCACCACACCCAGTTAATTTTTTTGTATTTTTAGTAGAGATGGGGTTTCACCGTGTTAGCCAGAATGGTCTCAATCTCCTGAACTCATGATCCACCTTCCTCGGCCTCCCAAAGTGCTGGCATTACAGGAGTGAGCCACTGCACCTGGCCTAGGGTAGGTTGTTAGAAATGTACCAGCCTGCCACTGTTTCAGCCTTGTTTGTCTTTCATCCTTTTTTTTTTTTTGAGACGGAGTCTCTCTCTGTTGCCCAGGCTGGAGTGCAGTGGTGTGATCCTGGCTCACTGCAACCTCTGCCTCCTGGGATCAAGTGATTCTCCTGCCTCAGCCTCCCAAGTAGCTGGGATTATAGGCGCCCACCACCACGTCCGGCTAAGTTTTGTATTTTTAGTAGAGACGGGGTTTCACCACATTGGCCAGGCTGGTCTCGAACTCCTTACCTAAGGTGATCCACCCGCCTTGGCCTCCCAAAGTGCTGGGATTACAGGTGTGAGCCACCGCACTTGGCCTCTTTCATTCTTTCTTAATGAAAATCTTCCTGATATGCCTACTGATGTCTGTGTCAATAGGTACCACCTGTGGGACGGAGCCTGCCCTCCTTTTGAAGGTCTTGCTGTGTCTGGGTGACCATTCCGTATGTCACTCCCTGCTGCTCAGAACTAAAGATGTAGCGATGCCTGGGGTAGGTTGGGAAAACCTGTGGGAGTCACAGTGCTTGCTGTCATACTGTGTTCTGGATACCTGAAGCTTGGCAGGCAGGTGGGATCCAGGGTGGGCATTAGGAAAGTGATGTGGTTCTACAGGAAGGGGACATAGGTCCTGAGATTTTAGGTCTCCCATTGGACAAAGCTGTTTTTTGTTTTTTTTTTTCTGGATAAATGTTCTAGCTTATTCATAATTGAGTGGTCAGTTTTCTTTTCTTCTTTTTTTTTTTTTTTTTGAGACGAAGTCTCGCTCTTTCGCCCAGGCCGGAGTACAGTGGCGCTATCTCGGCTCACTGCAAGCTCCGCCTCCTGGGTTCATGCCATTCTCCAGCCTCAGCCTCCCGAGTAGCTGGGACTACAGGCGCCCGCCACCACGCCTGGCTAATTTTTTTGTATTTTTAGTAGAGACGGGGTTTCACCGTGTTAGCCAGGATGGTCTCGATCTCCTGACCTCGTGATCCGCCCGCCTCGGCCTCCCAAAGTGCTGGGATTACAGGCGTGAGCCACCGCGCCCGGCTGAGTGGTCAGTTTTCTCAGCTGCCGGGCCTTGCACCCCTTGCTGGCTCTGGAGACCATACACACCATGTAGACCCTGCTGGTTTCCTACCCCCAGTGTTGGGGGAGGGGCCAAGGGCCTGTCTATGTGTTGACACCTGGCCATTCACTGGCCTTGAATGTCCACATTCACCTCCTTGAAATCGATGCCCCGTATCGGAGGCTCCACGTGGATTTGGGGGGCAGAGGCCTGTACGCCAGATGGTGGGGTGGCTTTCACCAATCAGGCAGATTCCCTGCCCTGCCCTGCCCTTTGGGCTCTGTAACTCCAGATGTGTGCTCAGTCTGTGGCCGCATGGATGGGACAAGCCACAGAGACTCAGACTCCGTGGTCCCTGTGACCCGAGTAGCCGTGGCCCTGTCTGGGAATGTTCCCACCCTGTTGCTGAAGGTGAGAAATTTCTCTGTGCTGGAGAACAGCTGTGCTGAGAAGTTGGCCCATCTGGCTTGCAGGACTGCTGGCGCAAGGGAGGTCTTTTGCCGGTCTCTTCCTTCCTCCTCTGGCTGGGTGCTCCTTGTCTAGGTTTCTTACAGCAAAAGAATTCTCTAATTTATTTTGCCCCCTTATTGAGTCTCTGCTCCATGAAGCCCACCTCCTGATCCCAGCTGACTGGCTCCCACCTCCTCAAGAGGAAGGCCAGGGGCAGACGAGGCTGAAGGAGGCTGACTCCCCTGTGCCTTTGCAGTCTGAGCTGATGCTGCTGTGTGTTCACAGGGCTCCTTCAGCTTTTAAAAAGGCTTCCCTCCAACACATTCATCACACACTTGTGGCTCTCCTGGATGCCACACTAACTCAGTAAGGCCTGAGTTAGAGGCTGCTCCTGAGGCTGTGAAAATAGAAGAAGGGTCCAGAGGAGAATCCCTTCATCTGACGATCCCAGGAAGGCTTCCTAGAAGCAGCAGCCTCTGAGCTGAGACCTGAAGACAGATCAGGCCTGAGTCAGGCCAGGGAGGGTGGGAAGGGCCCGCCAGGCAGAGGGAACAGGATAGGGCAGGCACAGAGGTCTGGCATCTGGCTTGTGGGGAACTGTGAGCCCCTGGGCATGACCAAGGCGGGGAGAAGTGGCGTGAGAGGAGGCAGATGTGGCCGGCAGGAGATCGGCGGCCCCGGCCTTGCTAAGCTCTCACTCTGTATGCACCAGGTGACAGAAGCTGCCCAGGATGGTGGGTAGGGAAGTGACAGGTCACATGGTCACATCCCACCAACAGCCGGGAGTCCAGCTTGGGGGGACCCAAGACCCTGGGGAAGGCACGAGTCAGGGGCCTGCTAGAGCCAGGAGCTACTGGGAGAAGGAAACAGTGTTGCTTATGAATTACAAACAGATACTCCCGCAACTTTCTCTGATGTGATACAGTCTCAAAGTGGGCCACCCAGAGGTGGGAAGGTGACTTCTGGCTCTCCAGGCCTTGGGCCTGTCTTTTTTTTTTTTTTTTTTTTTGTGAGATGGAGTCTCACTCTGTTGCCCAGGCTGGAGTACAGTGGTGTAATCTTGGCTCACTACCACCTCCGCCTCCTGTGTTCAAGCAATCCTCCTGCCTCAGCCTCCTGAGTAGCTGGGATTACAGGCACCTGCCACCACGCCCAGCTAATTTTTGTATTTTTAGTAGAGATGGTGTTTCACCATGTTGGCCAGGCTAGTCTCTAATTCCTGACCTCAGGTGATCTGCCCACCTTGGCCTCCCAAAGTGCTGGGATTACAGGCATGAGCCACTGTGCCTGGCCGAGCCCGTCTTCAAGTTCTCCCTGGCCCTCAGTGTTTCTGTATTAGTTCACCCTTTTGCCTCCCTGCTTTTAAGAGTCTCCCTTAAGACTGTCCCCAAGTGGACAGGTCCCCAGAACCAAGGAGCAGCCTTAGGAGTCCCCAGTTACAGACACTCCAGGAGGTCCGTGTGGCCCCCAGCCTCTGGCCTGGGTCCGGCAGCCTTGGTCCTTTGTGCTGTCCCTCACATAGCCTGGCCAGAGCTGGCCAGGTCCCTCGGCTGGGCCGAGTCATCGAGTCATCGTGGCCAGTGACTCATGCAGGGGGAGAAAAGTGAAGGGGGGGAACAGAGTGCGAGGGGGACTGTGTTAATAGCAAACCCATTATGTCCCTGAGGTCACTTCACAGGAGGGACAAATGGTTCATTTAGGTTGATCTGGCTGCCGGCTGGCTTCCAGCGACACTCAGGGTGGGGAAGATTTCATTATCTGGGGAAAGCAATACCAGATTGTCTGGAGGGGCCCAGCCAGCGCACCCCGCGCTTCCTGTCTGCCTCCCACGCAGAGCGTTCTGTTCCCAAGGTGGCAGGCCAAGAGTGCGAGCCGAGGCTCAGGTGCAAAGAGGGGTGCGGCATGGGGGCACTGCAGGGCACGGGGTGCATGCATTTTTATTTTTTTACTGAGTGTTAGGGTAATTTGTTAATGGGGTACATTTGGTGACACAAAACCTTCGTCGATTCATGGCAGACTGGAACGGAGTGGAAGCGTCCCACCCCTGGGGAACCCCCACACACATTTGGCTGTGAACGTCGGTGCCTTTGCACTGGAGCCTCTTTGGAGTGCGCTGGGCAGAGCGGAGAGGTTCCTCTTCTCTCTTCTCCATCATCCCGTGGAGGTGTCAACATGTAGCCAGAGATGGTCAGTGGCAGTGAGGAGAGACGGGGTAGGAAGAGACCAGGGCTGGGGGCTTGCCAGCCCACAGTTCTACCCCTGAACACCCATGGCCTCCCTGTTCAGGTCAGCGAGGCCGGGACAGAGACGAGCAGGGGCCCCCCAACCCTGGGCATCTCTCCGCTCCCTCATACTCTGGATTTGCCCTCTGGAGAAAGCTCTGGAGCACCCAGAAGTCCTGGGGCTGCTGGCTGAGGTGGGGAGCAAAGCCCAGCTGTGCCTGGAGGCTCCCCACTTCCACTCAGCTTCCAGGGACAGTCTCAGCTGTGCAGGCCCAGGCCGCTGAGGCTGTCTCCAGAAATTTCTTCACAACCACCACTGGTTGGAAAATCAGTTCTCTAAAGGGCCCCAGAGCCAGTTTTGTTTCTTCTTCCACAGGTTCCCATAGTCAGAGCACTGGGTCTTTGTTAGAGACGCAGAAGAGATGATGTCCCCAGCCCTTATGTGGTTCGGTCTCCACTGTGGATGTTGGTGATCTTAGTCTCCTTCTCAAAACCAAGGGGGCTGATACCCCAAATTCCAGGCCCCCAGAAAGAGCTGCCACCCACCCACACCGCTATGTCTTCTTTCAAGTTTTCTGTTCCAGAAAGAGTAGAGTGGATATGCGCTCCTGTAGAAATCCATTTACAGCCTGACTGCAGATGTATTTTGCTCCCTTATTGAGTCTCTGCTCCATGAAGCCCATCTTGTTTGTACCTCTCTCTTTCTCTTTCTTCCCTCCGTTTCTTCCCTCCCTTCCTTCCCTTCCCTTCCTTTTTCTTTCCTTCCTTTCTTATTCTTTCCTCTCTCTCTCCCCTTCTCTGTCTTTCCTATCTTTTCTTTTCTCTCTCTTTCCTCCTTTTTGAACAGCCAAAGATAGAATGAATGGCATGGGTAGTTACTGAGCTCCCTGTAACTGGAGGTGTTCAAGTGTAGGGTGGATGGGCATTTATAGGGCAGGTATTGAGGGAGGATCTCCCTGGGATTGTGGATGGCAGGACAGGCCCTGTGGAGCTATCTGAGCGGGTGCAGAAGAGGGAGGGCATGTTCCTGCTCCCTGCCCTTCCCGGGTTGCCTGGCTGCCACTCCCAACCTCCACCCTCTTTCCTTCCACCTGCTGGGCCTTACGGGATGGGCAGAGGCATTGTTAGAACATGGAGCCGCGGTCCACAGAGGGCCAGCAGGGAGGAGAGCTCCCTGGGGACCACGTCGCCTCAGTCACTGTGGTGACTTTCAAAATAAATGCTTTCTTCTCTGCTTGAGTCCCTGTTGTTCCTGCTGACGTGGAACTAGGGCAGGCTGGTGACTCAGCCCTCATCCCTGCACTGCATCGGTGGCAAGTTGCCTCCAGCCTCAGACCCCACAGAGCAGGGTGCCTCCTTGAGAAAAACAGTAGGGAGGCCAGGACACCAAGGGCCCCAGGGACAGCCTGTTTCTCCTGGCTGGCACGTGTTCTAGCGAAGCCTCCTGGCACCCTGGGGGTGAGGAGGTACCAGCTGTGTGCTTTAGTCACTGGCTGCTTTGAGGCTGGGTCAGTGCCAGGCTGGCCACTCCTTCTTGTCCCCTAGTGTGACTTTGCAGAGCTCCTGGAAGGGTCAGAGGGTTTTTTTCCATCACTGGTGTCCATGGGATACTGTGTCCCCCTCTCGTTTTTGTACTCCAGTCTCAGACGGGTGCTAGGAAGTTGGAGACTTTAGCCATTTCAAGACTGTGTCTTGCGGAGCTGGAGTAGGAACAGGAGTAGGAGGAACCCTCTGGTCATGGGACTGTGTGAAGAGAGAAGGATCAGGAAGAAAACATGAGCCATCATGTCTGGGTGGCCTCCCAGGCATCTGAATTTGCTAATCAAAAAGCTCACCGGGTGTGCAAATAAACAAACGCTGTTCAAGAGGCACAGCCAGGGTTCTGCTGGTGAGGGATCATCTTGGAGGGGTCATACTTTACACCCAGTCCTTCAGTCCTTCTGTCCTCTGTGTGTGCAGCCCCTGACCACCACCACCCCTGCCCCCGCCACTTGCTCCCAGGCTTCCATCAGGTTGGATATTATTGCAGTAAAATGTAGCAACAGAAGGTCCAGGCATGCTGCAGTCCCTGGTGGTATCATCAGAGCCAGCAGGCAGCAGGGCTGGGGAACTCCAAGCTGATTCAGTCCCAAGTGCTGGAGTGGGGAGCTCGGATGAGGTGGGGGTGGGGAACCGGGGAGCCATGGAGCAGAGCATTTGCTGTGCCGAAGGCCAGGAGCCTTCTTGGGAGAGCATGACTTTAGAACACTAATACTTTGTTTTAAAAGTCCCCTGCCTTGGAGATAAGAGCTCAGGCCGCTGTGGTCAGGTTTTGCTGTAAATGTTCTGCACAGAGCAGGCTGGGGGGATCACTGGGAAGTCTGGGGAACAGATTGGTCATGTGCTTCTTTGAGTGAAACCTTATGGTTGCATTGAAGCGGCCAGGCAGAGGGTGTGATGGGGTGTGGTAGCCGCATACCGGGTCAGTCAGGCTGAATGGGGAAATGCGAACTCCGGTGGCCTGAAAGAGGCTTAGTGGTCCACAGCCTGGTGGCTGCTCCCAGTACAGGTGATGTAAAGGGAGAAGGGGTTCTGGGGGCTTGGCCCAGGTGGAAACCATGCACTGTCCGTGATCCTGGGCATGTCAAGGCTGGGGCAGGTCTGCCTGGTGACTGGCAGAACACACATGAAGAGTCCATGTGTGTTCTGAACGTCCCCTCTGCCCCTTTGGGCTCATGCCCCATGAGGAGTCTCCCGACTCTGCCATTCTGCAAAGGAAACTGCGCTTTGTCATTACACAGGATTGAACAGGTGTGTGTGGAGTCCCTAAAGCCACTGTCTCAAGGGGTCTCATGGGACAATGGGAGAGTTGCTGTGATGTTTAAAGTAATGGCTGGGCACGGTGGCTCACGTCTGTAATCCCAGCACTTTGGGAGGCCGAGGAGGATGGATCACTTGAGGCCAGGAGTTCGAGACTACCCTGGCCAACACGGTGAAACCCCATCTCTACTAAAAAAACAAAAATTAGCCGGGCATGGTAGTGGGTGCCTGTAATCCCAGCTACTCGGGAGGCTGAGGCAGGAGAATTGCTCCAATCTGGGAGGTGGAGGTTGCAGTGAGCCGAGATCACGCCACTACACTACAGCCTGGGAGACAGAGTGAGACTGTCTAAAATAATAATAACGCTAATAATAAATAAAATAATAATAATATAATAAAAGCAAGGACTTGAACAAATATTTGCACACCCATGTTTGTAGCAGCTTTACTCTCAATTGCTCAAATGTGGAAGCAATGGATATACAAAGTGTGTGTACACACAGTGGAATATCATTCAGCCTTCAAAAGGAATGGAATTCTGTCACTACATGTGAACCTTGAATAATGAACCTTGAAGACCTCATGCTAAGTCAGCCTGTCTCACAAGGACAAATATTGATGATTTCACTTATGTGAAGTCAAATTCATAGAGAAATTGGAATGACGGTTGCCAGCAGCTAGGGGAAGGAAGGATGGGGAGTTATTGTTTAATGAGGACAGAGTTTCAGTTTGGGAAGTTGGAAAAAGCTTTGGAGGTGGATGGTGTTGATGGGTGTACAATGTGAATGTACTTACTGTCACTGAACATGTAAACTTAAACATGGTTAAAATGGTAAATTTGTTTTTGTTTTTTTTTTTGTTTGTTTGTTTTTTTTTTGAGACGGAGTCTCGCTCTGTCACCCAGGCTGGAGTGCACTGGCATGATCTTGGCTCACTGTAACCTCCGCCTCCCAGGTTCAAGTGATTCTCGTGCCTCAGCCTCCCAGAGAGCTGGGATTATAGGCGTTTGCCACCACGCCCAGCTGATTTTTGTATTTTTAGTAGAGACAGGGTTTTACCATGTTGGCCAGGTTGGTCTCGAACTCCTGACCTCAGGTGATCCTCCTACCTTGGCCTTCCAAAGTGCTGGGATTACAGGCGTGAGCCATGGTGGCTGGCCTAAAATGGTAAATTTTATATTACATATATTTTATCACAGTAAAAATGCATTGCTGTATTAGAAAAATATATTGTTTTATTAGAAAAATGATAGACTTACACAATATGAATTAAATTACAAGCTATGAACGAAAAATTAAGCAAAAAATTAAAAAATTACTTATAACTAATTATATTTAAAACAAAAGATAATAAATACACACCTTTCATCACCTCTTAGGTTTTTTGCAACATTTAAGTATTGTCTGTCCTGTTGCGGTTATGTTCTTGAGGTTGTATTTGTATGATAGAAACACTATATTGGTGGTGACCAAACATCTCTTCTCAGTCTCACCTCCAATGATGTCATACAGATAACTTGAAATTGGCCGGCTGGGCATGATGGCTCATGCCTGTAATCCCAGCACTTTGGGAGGCCAAGGCAGGCAGATCATCTGAGGTCAGGAGTTCAAAACCAGCCTGGCCAACATGGTGAATCCTCGTCTCTAGTAAAAATACAAAAATTAGCCGGGAGTGCTGGTAGGTGCCTATAATCCCAGCTACTTGGGAGGCTGAGGCAGGAGAATCGCATGAACCTGGGAAGTGGAGTTTGCAGTGAGCCGAGATTGCCCCACTGCACTCCAGAACGGGCGACAGAGCAAGACTCTGTCAAAAAAAAAAAAAGGGAAAGAAAAGAAAGAAATTGGCCAAGGCAGTAATATTGACACACAGGAATAGGCAAGTGCTACAAATCAGGAAATCGAGTGTTGTTGCTTTTGCTGGCCCCAGGTGGCCGGTTGTTGACCGTTAGCTGGCACACCACTGGAGGAGGGAGGTTTAGACTGATTCGCAGAGAGACTGGAGGTGGAAATGCACCATGGTTTGGATGCTGAGGGTGAGGGAAAGAGAGGAGTCAACAGTGGTGCCTGGAGACTTGGCTTGAGCAACTAGGTGGATGGTAGTGCCGTTTCCTAAGATGAGGGGCTGTGGGAACTTGAGGGGCTATGGAAGGCTGTGCCACTGATGGACCCAGGACTCGGCAGCTCGGGGAGGCCTACTTTGTGTCAGGCCACACAGAGATGAGACCATCTGGGCCCTGCCCTTGGGAAGTCTCCATGTATGAGGACACAGCCCGCCACCTAATGGGGGGTCCCGTCTGGAGTCTCAGTGTTGCTGGGAGAGAGCCCCCCACCTTCCTTCGCTCCCTGAGCCCCTTTTGCTTCCCTGCCAGCTGAGCTTCTCCATGGAGGCTGTGCCTGGAGGGGGTCATGGATATGGATGTGTGCGCCAAACGCTGCTTCCTCGTGGATTTCCTCCCCACTCCGTTCCCACGCTTTGTAAGCTTCATTTCCCCGGGGCCTGACCTGTGGGGTTTCTCTCCAGACCTGCTCCTTCCCATTTCCAGAAAGGCGTGCAGGGGCTTCCTATGGCTGTCTTCCCTGTCCCCATCCCCCTTCCCTTGGGACAGTGATCTGCTGGACGGGTGGGCTACCCTCAGGAGGTTTGTGATTGCTTAGACATCTTTGCTGTATGAAGCTTTGACCTCAAGGCATGATGCAGATGGGAATAAGGCACAAGTTTCTCCTGGCTGCTGTAACAACTGTCAAAACTGGGTGGCTTCTAGCAACGGGAATGTGTCCTCTCACAGTTGTGGAGTCCAGAAGTCTGAAATCAAGGTGCCAGCAGGGCCAGCTTCCTCTGAAGACTCCAGGGGAAAACCTTTCTTTGCCTCTTCCAGCTTCTGGTGGCCCCAGGTGTTCCTTTGGCCTGTGGCTGCATCACTCCAGTCTCTGCCTCTGTCTTCACAAGGCCTTTTTCTGTGTCTCTGTACTTTCTTGTCTGTCTCTTAGAAGGACACAGCATTGAATTTAGGGCCCACCTTATCTTGAGATCCTTGCCTAAATTCTTTCTGCAGAGACCCTTAAACAGAATCAGGTCACATTTGAGGTTCCAAGTGGGCATATCTTTGTTTTAGGGGGGATCACCAGCCCACTATAGGTCTTGTTGTGCACTGAAGACACAGGCAGTCCCTTTGGCCAGGCCTGCAGTCGGTCTTGCCTCCTTTTGTGGCCTTGGAAGAGTGCACCTTGCTGGATGCACAGGCCTTTACAGTTCTTTTGTTCTTGCCAAATTTCAGCTCAGTTTCCTCTCTGCTGCCGATGTGCATCTTCTGTGCCCAGTGCCCCTTCTGGGACTGTGTGTCCAGGCCCTGACGCCCTAGGAAAGGGGGGTGGGAGGCCTCCTCACTACCCTGTAGCAATCAGGCCTTATTAAAATCCTGGAGCCCCAGACTGGACCCAGCCCTTAGCTATGATCAAAGGACAGCCCGGGATATGATTAAAGGGCTAGGGAAAGATGATTTAGGCTGAGAAACAGAAAGCCAAGGAGCAACTGGATTGTCCTTGAATTTGGAAAAGGTAATTATGACTTGAAGGGTGGTGCCCAGCTGTTTCCCATCTCCTCTGAGGACAGGAAAAAAAAGGAAATAAATGATGTACAATTAGAGCAGTTGGTTAGATACGAGGGTGAACTTCCTGGCTGGGAGTATGGCCAAGCCCTGATTTGGGTTTCCTGAAAGAGCTCGGGGAACCTCCTTACCTGGAGGTTTCTAGGCCTGATCATGTGGCTCTGAGTGATTACATTGAAGGGGCAGCGGCTGGGGCTGGAGCCGGTGGGCTCTGAGCACAGTCACGCAGGCATGGGCACTTTCTGGCTGCTCTCCTGCCATTGTCCCTTGGGTTCCCATTTTGGTGAGGCGTGTACCCTGGCGGGGCTCCCCAGGGAACTAACTATGTTTGCTGCACTGTGCATGGAGACGGAGAATGTACAATTGGCTGACCCTGTGCTAATCTGGTGGAACTCCATGCCAGCCCTGGGAAAGAACAATTGCATGGGTGTGTCCACACTCACCAGGTGCTTTTTAGAAAAACACTTGAGAATAATGCTGTGGCTTAGGATGGCTGTTGTGCCAGACCCGGCATCTTCCCAGGGGGCTGTGTTGTTGGGCTGAGTTTCTTAGGTACTGGACCCCCAAATCCCCAAATACGGTGTGGACAGGTGGCCCAGTAGGGGCTGGACTATCCCATAGGCCCAGGTGCTGGAGTTCAGACAAGACATACCCTGGCCTGGCGTGGAAGATATGGGGTGCTATTAATGGCAGCAATGGCTCCATTTCTGAAACCCGGGCTCCCAGGCGGACAAGGGTGTGCACGCATCTGAAATGTCTGTGGTTTTGCAGTTCCCATGTCCACAAACTCACTTGGTTGAAAATAGTTCAAAATATCCAAAGCATGAGGGAGGGAGTGCCTGCTTTTCTTAAAAAGGAAGGACTTGATTTCATCTACTTAAAAAGCCACCCAAACCTAGAACATTTTCCGCAAGAGACCCCCTGCCCCCCGCCTCTCCAGAATGGCTGGAGAGTCTCAGCACTCCTGCACATTTGGGATATTTCAGAGGGGGTGGGGAGGGGCAAGTGGGCAGCGAGCGACCTCAGACCCGGGATGAGCTCTCAGGCACTCCCCGGCCACACATTTAAGGGACCGAAGTGCAGTTGTAGCGTTGCGGCCTGCTGCTGCGGGGGTGGGGGTGTTGTTCAGTGCTGTGAATTCTCACATGACCCCTGACTCTGAGCAGAGGCCGAGGGTCTAAGGTAGGGGGTGACAGGGAGAGCATGCAGGAGTGGGTTTCTGGCTTTCTAGGGCGAGTGGAAGAAGCGCCTCTCTCTGTTGTAGGTGTCAGATCTGGAGGGCCCTTCTTGAGGATGAGAGCCTGTTGCTTCTCAAGTTCTGTGTCTAACCCAGGTCCCCAGGTCTACCCCAGCCCCTCGGCCCTGCCTGCCTTGTGGGTAATAGAGTTTAAGGGTAGAGACCGCTGGCCTGGAGGGAAGGCTAGGCCTCAGGTTAGGGCCCAGAAGGGAGGGAGAAGCCCTTGGGGCAGCTCCCTTTCTGCTCACTCACTGCCTAGCTCCTTCCTTCACACCTTCCTTTGGAAACGTCTGCTCCTGACAAGGTCTACTTCCTGCTCTCAGGAGGCCCTTATTGTGGAGGGAGGGAGGCGTCGCCCGTCCCTGCCTTTTCTGACAGCCGTGTTCCATCCCCGCCCTGTGCCCCTTCTCCCGGACAGTGCCTTCTCCAGGGCCCACCCAGGAGGGTGCAGCAGTGTGGCCCCCGGGGTGGTGGTCGTGGTGGGGGTGTTAGCTGCAGGGGTGCCCTCGGTGGGTGGGAGTTGGTGGCCTCTCGCTGGTGCCATGGGACTCGCATGTTCGCCCCGCGCCCCTCGGCTTTTGAGCCCACAGGCCGGGATCCTGCCTGCCAGCCGCGTGCGCCGCCGCTTAACCCTTGCAGGCGCAGAGCGCACGGCGGCGGTGACAGAGAACTTTGTTTGGCTGCCCAAATACAGCCTCCTGCAGAAGGACCCTGCGCCCGGGGAAGGGGAGGAATCTCTTCCCCTCTGGGCGCCCGCCCTCCTCGCCATGGCCCGGCCTCCACATCCGCCCACATCTGGCCGCAGCGGGGCGCCCGGGGGGAGGGGCTGAGGCCGCGTCTCTCGCCGTCCCCTGGGCGCGGGCCAGGCGGGGAGAAGGGGGGCGCTCCGGTCGTGTGCCCAGGACTGTCCCCCAGCGGCCGCTCGGGCCCCAGCCCCCCAGGCCCAGCCTTGACAGGCGGGCGGAGCAGCCAGTGCGAGACAGGGAGGCCGGTGCGGGTGCGGGAACCTGATCCGCCCGGGAGGCGGGGGCGGGGCGGGGGCGCAGCGCGCGGGGAGGGGCCGGCGCCCGCCTTCCTCCCCCATTCATTCAGCTGAGCCAGGGGGCCTAGGGGCTCCTCCGGCAGCTAGCTCTGCACTGCAGGAGCGCGGGCGCGGCGCCCCAGCCAGCGCGCAGGGCCCGGGCCCCGCCGGGGGCGCTTCCTCGCCGCTGCCCTCCGCGCGACCCGCTGCCCACCAGCCACCATGTCGGACCCCGCGGTCAACGCGCAGCTGGACGGGATCATTTCGGACTTCGAAGGTGGGTGCTGGGCTGGCTGCTACGGCCGCGGGCGTGCTGGAGAGGACCCTGCGGGTGGGCCTGGCGCGGGACGGGGTTGCGCTGAGGGGAGACGGGACACCTAATCCAGGCGCCCTCCCTCCGAGAGCGCCGCGCGCCCCCGGCCCCGTGCCCGTGCCGCCTACGTGGGGGACCCTGTTAGGGGGACCCGCGTGGACCCTAGGCGCCCTCACAGGACCCTGCGCTCGTTCTGCGCACTGCCGCCTGGGTTTCCTTCCTTTTATTGTTGTTTTTGTTTGCCGAGCGACAGCGACCTCCTCGAGGGCTCGCGGGGCTGCCTCGGAACTCTCCAGGATGCACAGTTTCACTCTGGGAAATCCATCGGTCCTCCCTTTGGCTCTCCCCGGCGGCTCTTGGGCCCCGCTTGCACCCGGCAACGGGGTAGGGAGGTCGTTCCTCATCTCCGACCGAGTGGACAGCCGCGTCCTGCTCGGGTGGACAGCCCTCCCCTCCCCCACGCCAGTTTCGGGGCCGCCAAGTTGTGTAGCCCGTGGGCTGCACCGAACGGACACAGCCCAGGTCGTGGCAGGGTCCAGAGTGAGATGTCCCATGGCCCCCATCCAGGCCTGGGGACATCCTCATCCGCCTCCCAGAATCGGGCCGTGGGGGACAGAAGGGGCCTGCGTGCGGGCAGGGAGAGCATTTTGGCTCTCTCCTGTCTTTGGGGTTTACAAAGTGTGTTGGGACTTGCGGGGCTGCTCTGTCCAAGCCTGGGTCTGGCGTCCGCGTCTCTGAGCCTGTGAGTGCGTGCGCTTTCCTGCGTCCTCGTGACTGCCGGTGCTGGGGCTCTGCGTCCTGCGTCCGCGGGAGTAAATACAGCAGGCGAAGGGGAAGCTCACACAATGGTCTCCAGCGCTCTGGGGCAGGGCTTCTGAGGGGCGGGCCTGCCTCTGCCGGGACCTGGAGCCCCCGCCCCTCGGAGAGGCTCCTAGGCTGACTTGGGCAGAGCCCTCTGGTGGGCCGGGAGGGGGAAAGGTTGTGTTGAAATGAGCAAACTGTCCAGTTGTCAGGCCAAGCTGGGAGGCGACCAGCCTGAGGTCCTCCCCGCTCCATGGCCAGAGCCAGGGCTGGCATCTGGGTGTCCTGACCCCAGCTGCCCACACGGCCCACCTGGGGTCAGCCCTATCTGGGTGGGGGAGGCGGGGCCTCCTAGGGGACCAGAACTTTGGCTGGACGCCAAGCAGAGTGCCAGTGGCTGTTCTTCAGGGCTGGGCCTGAGGAGGGTGTGGGGCGGCGAAGGGACGGGAGGGGGTTGTGATCCAGTGGCCACTGGCGCTGTGCAGAGTGTGAGCTGGAAACATCATAGTTACTTTGTCAGCTTAGTGGTAAAAGCACTTTTTCAGGCTCTATCCCTTTGCATCCCTGCTTCCCAGAGGGAGGGGAGGTCTGGGTCTGCAGAGCTGGGAGGGCTTGCTGTTCCCGCCCCCCCCTCCCCCACAACACCTCCTCATCTGGACATCTTTGGGCACGTGCTCATACTGGGGTCTCCCTAGGTCCACTGTGTTCCGTTGAGCCTCCTGCAGTCCCCGAGTGAATGTGGCCTCCCTGCCCCTGCCTCTTTGCAACTCTTCCCTGCGACCACTCCTCCAGGGGCCTTCCTTGTCCCAAATGTCCAAGTGGCACGACTTAGCCGGTCTGACCGCTTTCCAGTAAGCCCTTATGGAGAGAGGCCCTGTGTTGTGCGGAGCTCTCCTCCTGCCTGCGGAATCGAGGTCTCTGCTCTCAGTTCCTAACCGAAAGTGTTGGGTCCCTGGTGGGATTTCTGAGGAAGAACTCTGGTGTCTCAACGGGATCCCTGTGGCGGGAGGGGAGGCCAGGGTTTGGGGTTGTGTTGGTTGTACAGCTGTCACCATTTGCACTATGAAAGTTGTTAGTGCTCCTGCCTTGGGTCTCTGGGTGTAACTCCACCCTTGCCCCCATGTGCCTCCATCTGGAGCTGCTTCTGTGGCTGCCTCCGAAGCCAGTTTCGTGACCCTGTAATTTAGTCCAAAACAATGGGCTCATTGAGACCATCCTGGTGCAACAGTTGGCAATCCTTTGGCTCTGGGGGAAGGTTTCTCAGTCTCGGGGAGTGGGGCCTCAATCTGCTGGTTCCCTGTGTTTATCAGTCTCCCCCTTGTGTGCCCTGAATGGTTTTGCTGGGAATTCTGGTCTTAGAACCATCAGGCGGCCCGAGTGGATAGGTGTGAGAGAGTGTGTGTGTGCATGAGTGTGCGTGTGCATGGGGGCTGACCTGGGGTATGGAAGGGTGGCCCTCCCTGGTGCCCAAGGAGCCTGGAGTATAGTTGGGGGGTGTGGGGGTGTGTATATGGGAGATGGACAACCTTGGGTAGACAGACAGACGTGGGGAAGGGATGATTGGAGGAGGTGGAGGAGAGAGTGATTCTGCCCAGCCAGGGGTGATGTGGACAGTCAGCTTCCGAATCAGGGTAGAGAAAGGTCACCACTAGCTAGCAGGGGAGAAGTCAGTATGGAGGAGGCGGACCTTGAGGGAGAGTAGGAATTGGATTGCAAGAGGAAGGAGAGCCTTCTGGCCAGCGGCAGCCAGCAGCAGTGGGGGAGGCCGGAATGAGCTGGCTGGAGAGGGGGCTGGGGCATAAGGAGGGGCCTGCCTGTGAAGATCAGATGGGCCCGGCTGCGGAGGGCCAGGCATGCCCGCCGGCAGTGCAGCTGGTCCACGGGAAGCATCTGGAGTGGCTGGGAATGGGTGCAGGAGCAGTGCCGCGGGAGCACAGGTCTCTTTCCCGGGGCGGCTCACCTGGTGTCTTAGTTCCTGCAAGGTAGGCCGAAAGGGTGGGGAGGAAACTGCCAGCTCCTCACAGCGCTGGGATGGTGGCCACAGGGTTCCTGAGGCCAGCGGATGTGGGTGCCTGTCACCATGTGGGTTGCTGAGGGGCGGAGACTCCAGGGGCCACCCGCAAAGCAGGATGAGCTCTGAGCCACGGCATCTCTGGGGGCAGTTTTCCAATTGAGCAGACATCTAGGCCTGGAATCCTGTAACAGAGGCCACAGGGCCCTGATTAGGGTGTTATGGGAGGTTTAGAACTAGTGGCAGTATACAGGGTAGACGGCAAGTGACCTGGCATGGGGAAAGGGGCAGGTGCCCAGGCCGGCACAGCACACCTACAAGGAAAAGGTAGACGGGAAGCTGTCCGTGGGCCTGTGTGTGTGCTCGGAGTTAAAATTCTGCCAATGTCCCATGTCCTGGGCACATCTACCCCCTCCCTGGGGAGCACCTTTCTCTTCACCTTTTCCTTCCTTGCCTGTCCCCTTCACCCAGGGCCTTCCCCATCCCTCCCGTCTTGGGGACCGAGGGCACCATGGCTTTATGTTCCATCACCGATGAGTTGCCCCGGGGATTCAGTCCTTCTGCTGTTCTGGCCGGGTCCTTCAGGCACAGGGTTCCCAGGAATGGAGAGGGCATCAGTGTCTTCCACGGACTCAAACTTCCCGCATCCCGCCTTTGCTCCCCCTTCAAGACACGTCTCCGGGCTTCAAGGTCTTAGGGCTCTGTGGAGGCCGCCACGTAGCGGCAAGGAGAATGTTTTGTATTTGGCTGATGAGATTTTTAGAGTCTCATTTTCCACTTTTTCACTGTACAAATGGGCCTCCAGGCGACTGCAGCACCCGCCACTGCCCGTAATAGGGTGACAAGAGGGATGACCCTTTCCTCTTTCTCCCTTCTGGTTGGTGGAGGCATGGGGCTGGCGGACGGCATGTACTTTCTTGAATTCAGGCCAAATCTGTTATCGCAAACACGATTACAACTCGGGTCTTTGTGTAACAAAAGCCTTTCCATGTGCCAGCTGTTGGCCTGCTTTGCTCAGCGGTGTTTGCTGTAACTAGATTTGCACACCGAGAAAGAATCCAAAAGTCCTTGATGTTTGTTGAAACAATCTGGCCCAGGACCCAAGTGCTCAGATCCCAGAGCTGTGTGGCATCTGAGCTTCTCCCAAGCCCCCACTGTCGCCCGAGGAGGACCCCCAGAGCTGTGTCCTGGAGGCAGAGCAGGCTGTGGGACGTGCTTCTGGGTGGGAAGGACCATGTGGATATGCCTTCTTGTCTGAGAGTCCCAACACCTCTGGGACGTGGAAGCTGGCACTGGCAGGATTCAGGTGTCTCTTTCCTCCCTAGAGAAAAAGGCCCCGTTGCTTGGTAATAGGTGCAGACCTGTCCCTAATTAATGCCAGTAGGCCTCTTGCGTGATGAATCCTGCCTTTCAGCCAAGACTCAAGACGTCCTGTGAATACTGCCTCCCTGCAGTTTGAGCTTTTGTGGTGGGAGGCAGGAGCCATGGGGAGTGGGGGCAGGCCTCTTACACGGGTCCCACAGCCACTGGCAGCACTGACTTGATGCTCTTTGAGTTTGGAGCCCAGGGCCAGACAGACCCATTGTCCCGACTACAAGCTGATTCGTTTAGAGGGGGGCAGACACAGCACCCAGGCAGCAGATGCGCTGTGATCAGCCTTGCAGCTGGGCTGTGGGTTCTCTGGGCTGGATGTCTGGGAAGAGGCAGGTGGAGGTAAATGCCAGGACACCCCTGCAGTGACTGGGTGACCGCAGGCTGGAAATGCTTTCTGCGGGCTGTGGCTGTCCAGGAAGGTTTTGAATGGGGCTAGTGGACAGAGTTTGCATCCAGAGGGGCAGTGCTTTGGAGGAGTGAGGGGTAGGGCAGCGTAGGGATGCCCAGGCCGCCCTCACTCTGCCATTGGAAAGCTGGGCGGCTTCGGTTTCTTCAGTTTCTTCACCTGTTTCCCTGCCTGCAAAGTGGGGTTAGAAACAGCTCTCTTTGAGGGTTGCTGGGGGGACTTTGAGATGCAGCCCATGGCGCTGAGCACGGGTCCTGCCTCCTACAGGTGTGGTGGGTGTCGCGGCTGGTGTGGCATCTGGGTGGGAAAAGAGGGCATTTGCAAAGGACAGGTAGGTTTGGATGCTTAAACATGCAGGTCTGGGGATGGAGGTCTCAGGCAAGGGCCTGTGTGATGCCACTGTGTGAATGAGGCCAGACAGCGCAGTCACCACTAATTGTGGAAAGCACGGCAGACACCAGTGCCCATAGGGCCCGCCTGGGGGTCCCTCTGAGCCCGACAGATACCCAGGCTCCCAGTGCAGCCACAGGACCCCCCTTTTCCTGCCTGGCTGACATTCTGGAGGCTGGCGTCATGTTGGCTGCAGGTTCCTCTTACTGGGAGGTTGTCCTGGTCTTCCCTGCCACCCTCTACCCCCACCCCCACCCTGGAGTGTCACAGATGGGTGGACCATATGCCCATCTGCAGGGCCAAGCGCTGACAATGAGGTGAGCACTTGCTGGATGACCGGACTATGAGGACAGCGGGGGCGCTGGCAGCCTGCGTTTGGCTCTGCAGGCTGGCCTTTCCCTGAAAAGCGGTTGTGGCAGGGTGTATGTCGCGGGGAGTGGTGCCCGCTGCCCTGAACATTCTCGTCCAGCAGGCCTCAGTCAAGTGTGGTGCAGAGCTGGGCTGGCAGCTGGAACAGTCTCATCTTGTCCAGTGGTGAGACCAACGGCTGATGGGCCAAGGCTGCGTGCTGCTCGCCCAGCCCGTGGACCCATCCACTGAGCACCCCCACACCCCTACACTGGGTCCGGGGTGTCAGGAGGTGGAGGGGGACTGGATGCCTGGAAAAACAAACCCACCGAGAGCCTGAGCCCCCAGGGGTCAGTATCAGGCAGTCACCACAGTGCCCGGTACACGGTGGCCACCTGGTCTCGTTGGCTGTCTCGGTGGTGGAGAGCGTGCATGGTGGCCATACGTGATGGGCGTCACCCACAGTAATGCAGCTATGCAGACTGTGCATTTGTCTGTAGGAGCCAGGGACTTCTCAGCCTGGCAACTTGTGGCCTCTGCCTGCCCGTTGGGAGAGAGGTGCTGTTCCCTGATATCCTGGTGCCAGGAGAGCAGAACTAGGGTCTCCTCCTCCTTTCTCCACCTCCCATTTCTTGTATGCCCAGCCATCAGGGGAGGTCACACTCAGGGATGAGGCTTGGCCACCGGGTTCAGGGCCTCACTATTGCCATCTCTTCCCTTTGCCAGCCAGCCAAATGCGCCTCCCTCACCGTGCTGGGGATGGGGCTGGCCTGTTCCTCTGAAGTCTCCTTGGTGTATAGCCTGGGCTGGAGCCCCAGACAATTCTGCCATCCCCTCCCCCAACTTTTTTTTTTATTATTTTGATTCATCCCAGAAACCCAGCCAAAAACCAAGTTCCTGTGCTCTCCCTTGACAAAGCCACTGAGGAAAAATGGTCAAACACTGGCTTTCTTTCCAAAGCCCTCTTGGTTTTTCCCAAATTTGGAGGCTCTGAGTTGCTTATGAGACCAAAGGGTCTGGAACTCTCTGGAACACAGTCCCAGAAGTGGGAGGATTTGTCATCTCTCCAGCCAAACAGACCCACCAGTTGGCCCCTAGACACCCCCAGGCGCCTGGGGGCATTTCTGGGCTCAGGCTGTTTAATTTGGTCTGCAGAGCCCCGGGGCTCCGTTTAGACTGGGCCAGCAGGCAGTTCTAGAGACTTCAAGTTTGTTGTCGTTTTTAAAAGTCCTGCCAATGCCCAGAAACTTAGACAGAGGGACAAGAAGATGACCTCGATGTCAGCCGGGACCATAAACAGCGAGGCCCGCCGCCCCCATGCCTGCCTCCCCACTATGCCCGCCCCCGCCCCATGCCTGCCTCCACTGCTCCTGTAGCTGGGTCTCCAGGGGATGGCCCGTGGCCATGGGGGAGGCTGGGAATGCGGGGCTCAGACTCACTGGGCTTCTTGTATTTTTTTGTTTTTCCTTGTCCACCTTCTTTCTCGGAAACTTCTGAATCTCCCCCTACAGCCTTTGGCATTCTGTGTCCCCTGGCATCTCTGGGCCAACTGGGGAAGCCATCATTTGTCCAAGATCCAGAAAATCAAGCGGCCTGGCCTTAAATACATTGCAGAGTCCTCCTCCCCACATGGCATCGAATTTCCTGTGTCCTCCAAGCCAGGAGCCTGTGCCCTCGATGTGGGCGATGAAGCCTTGCAGACCCTTGGAGCAGCTTTCCTGGGAGAGTCTCCCTCGCCTTCCCATCCACCCGCTTCCCCTCCCCTGCCCCAAGCTCTGGCCACAGCCTCGGAGGAGTCATCTGAGTGTAGGTTGCTTCCGGTGTACAGTTGGAGGGGGGCAGTTACCCCACATCCCCCTGTCTTATAGGGGCGCCCCCAGGTACTCAGGTCTTGGGGGACGGCGGAAGGGTGGGGTGGGGAGTAGGGCGTTGTCTCGTGCCACCTGGGTGTTATGTAGACTCTGAATGGGCAGTTCCCGGGAGCTGGTTTTTCTTTCTCACCCCTTCCACAGCACTGCCCCTCTGAGGGGCTGGAGCTCTCTGGAGCCCTTTGCAGCCTGTGGCAGGTCTTTTCTGATTCTGTGCCTGGTTTCGCAGCCTCCAACCCATAGCCAGTGGCATGAAGAGCATTCCTGGCTGTCTCTACCTGTCGCCTTTGCAGGCAGCAGTTCCCTGGCGCAGGGCCTGGGGGTCCTGGCACCTCCTTGTGGGACCCCTTGGGTATGAGGGAGGGAACCACCTGGGCCACAGACAGACCCCCTTCCTGTCTCCAGGAGGTTCAGGATGGACCTGTCTCATCTTTCTTTTTGGTGGGAAGAGAGCAGTCCCGGGCATGGGGAATGTGGCCTGGACAGAGCCACCTAGCCTCTCCCCTCCCCCAGGCAGGGCCCTGAAAGATGGAGATGGTTCTGCTCCTGCCAGGTCAACAGCCAGCAGTCTGGTGGATTTCCATGCAGTCCAGGCAGGATCTCCTTCTGTCCCCACCCCCCACCCCATGTGCAGGAAGCTGGTTCCAAGCAGGGACCCTTGGCTCTGCTTTCCACGTGGGTGGGCAGTTTCCCTGCGAGGGGCAGGCCAGGCCACTGCCCTATGTCCCCCAGAGACCGATGTTATCTACAGTAAGAGCATACAAGTCTTTCTGGCTCCAAACCAGGCCTGGAGGGGTGGTCTTCTCCTGTGTCCTCTGCCTCTTGCCCCCCATTAAAGGTCAGGGAATGGAGTGCTCTGTATGTTTGCTGGGGTTGGGTTTTTTCCTTTGGTTTAAAATGAAGGGCTGGAATCCCTGGTGCAGGCTGCACGGTGAGGCGTGCTCCTTGGGATCCACTTGAGGAGCGTTACTGCTGAATGCCCTGCCAGACCAGGAGCGTCGCTGGGGGTGGGAGAGGCAGTTGGCTTATTTGTTTATCCAACAGCCATCCATGGGTACCCCAAGGGCCAGCTCTGTTCTAGCCACTGGGGGTCTAGGCATGGGCTCAGGAGAAGGGGTAGAACAGGAGGGCTTCCTGGAGGAAGGCTTCCTAACCAGAGACTGGAGTAGGAGTTTGCCAGGCAGGTTTCCAGGCAGTTGATGCTGGCCAGCTTCTCTTGCCATTTTTCTTTTCTTTTTTCCTTCTTCTTTCTTTCTTTCTTTTTTTTTTTTTTTTTTTTCGAGACAGAGTTTCGCTCTTGTTGCCCAGGCTGCAGTGCAGTCGCGCGATCTCGGCTCACTGCATCCTCCACCTCCTGGGTTCAAGCGATTCTCCTGCCTCAGCCTCCTGAGTAGCTGAGACTCCAGGCACGCACCACCACGCCCAGCTAATTTTTTGTATTTTTAGTAGAGACTGGGTTTCATCCTGTTGGCCAGGCTGGTCTCGAACTTCCTACCTCAGGTGATCTGCCCACCTTGGCTTCCCGAAGTGCTGGGATTACAGGTGTGAGCCACTGCGCTCGGCCTTCTCTTGCCATTTCTGCAGACTCATAGTGTGTGTGGAAGACTGTATGTCTGTGCCTGGCACAGCTGCCCTCAGCCCTCAGGTGGGAGGTGGGGCAGAGGGCTGTTGGTGCCAGCACAGGTCATGGCATGAGACAGGCTCCTGCAGCCAAGCGGGGTGCACTGCAGCATTGGAGGGGCCCTGCTGCGCACGAGATCCAGGCTCTGCATCTGTCCTCCTCCCCAGGAGGCCTGGAGGGCTGGGAGGGACCGGGGTGGTGAAATAACCCAGGTGGGAGAGAGGCACTGTTGGAAAGGCAGAGGGGGCTGCAGGTTTGTAGCAGCGAGCTTTAAACCCTGGGCCTCCACCAGAAAACCTCAGAAAGGGCTGCTTTGCTTTTTTTCTAAACTACAAAAGAAACCCTTGGCCGCCTGGGCCCCTTGGGGTCGGGTAGGGGAGGAGATCCTTCATTCGCACCTTTGCAGGCCCAGTACTGTGCAGAGGGAGGAGGGTGGAGGCAAAGGCGAGGGAGGAGGGTGGAAGCAAAGGCGGGGTCCCTCCCTAGCCCCCCTGCCCTGCCTGGTTGCTGCTCTCAGACCCGTACTCCTGGCCCAGAAACATGGAATCTTGGGACAGCTGGGGTAGGGGGCACAGAACGGGGACCCTGGTGAGGGAGGAACTCTTCCTCCAGCCCTGGCTGTGGCCACAGCAAGGCCAGGCTGGGAGGACCTCACTCAAATATTTACATCTCTCGTAATATATAAATGATGAAGCAGACTCCTGCACACAGCTGCCCTGGAGCCAGCTGTCGCCTGCCCTACCCTCCCTCTCTCCCTCCCTCTTTCTCTCCCTCCCTCCTTCTCTCCCTCCCTCCTTCCCTCCCTCTTGCATTCTTTGTCTCTGACCCAAGTCCAGGCCCTTCCAGCTGTTCCTTCCTTACCCACAGGCACCTCCTCTGACTGAGCTTCTCCTTGTTATTTTTCATAACCATTTCCTTTAATTGAGCACCTCCTAGGTGCCAGGCCCTGGGCTGGTACTTTATGTACAAGACCTCTTTTAATCCCCCCGAGAGCCCAACAAGGTAGATTGGGCTGCCGAGGCTCCAGCGCTGGAAGGCCGGCCCAGGTCCTCCCAGTCCACACCTGCATCCGTCCATCACTCTCCACTGTGGAGACCTGTTCCCTGGCCCCTGGCAGAACACGATGGAAATCTGTCTACTAGTCCTTGGAGAGTGGGGATGGCTGGGGGTCCCGACCCTGGGGTCTGACGGGGGCTGCCTCTGCCCCACTTCAGCCTGGCTGCTCTTCCACTCAATGACTGAGTTTGCAAAACTGGAATAACGGTGCTACCTGGCTGGTACTTTGGGTGGCTGGGAGGTGTGGGAGAGGGTGCATGGAGGGGCTGAGCGAGGTGTCAGCCTCGTGGGGATCTCTGAGGGTAGCTTTCCCAGGCCCAGGGTGGAGTGTGGAGGCAGAAGGCGCGATGGCCCAGCGTGCCGGCTCACATCTGGCCTTGCCCTTGCCCACACGGCAATGTGGGGGAGTCATCAGCCTCTCAATGCCTTGGTTTTCCATCTGTGCAATGGGGACAAGAGTAAATCATTGTCTTCAGGTATGGTAAGCACTCATACACATTGACTATTGCAGAATGAACACAGTGAGCCCTTCTTAGGCTTCTACTACATGCCAGGCAGGGTGCCAGGCCCTAGTGGAGAGGGGACAATGATGGGCAAGCTGGCTTCTGCCCTCAAGGGCTGTCGAGCAGGGAGGAAGGCGCCGGCTGCCCTGGCTGTGATCCGGAGTGGGGTGATTCGCAAAGAAGCTGGTGGGAGGCTGGCGGGAGGCTGGCTGGGGGCTGGCTGGGGGCTGCTCCCTCTCCTGCCTGTGTTCTGTGGCATGGTATTAAACTGGCTTTTATCATGGATTTCCGAGGCCCTGGCTGTGGGACCTCAGGCAGGTTTTGGGACCTTGTGACCTTGTTCCTGCTTGTCATTCAGGCCTTTGTCCTCAGCAGTGCCCAGCACACGGCGACTTCTCCATGTCCTTCAGTGTGTGACTGACCTTGGAGCTGAGACTTGGCGGCTGAGGCTGGACATTGTCCTTGGATAACTCCCGGGGAGGTGGGGACAGGGTGGGGCTGTGAGCTGGCAACTCTGAGTCCCCAGCAGCCTCCGAATGGAGGCTTTCCTCTTGTAGGATTCTCGGGGAGGAAGGACGGGATGGGGGAGATGAGGCTTGTGAGTCTTCAGGAGGGCAGAGGTTCACACCTGCAGCGCCCCAGAAACACTCCGGGGTGCCCAGGCTTACCCAGCCCTCCTGAGCCAGAACCACCAGGAGTTGGGGACCAGCAGTCCATTTTTTAGCAAGATCCAGAAATGATTCTCCTGAACAGTCCGAGCCAAGAATGACATATCTGGAATCAGAACATCAGAACTACAGAGGAATCGAGAGAACGGGCCCAAAATATGTAGGGACCTCAGCCACATGGCACCACATGGAGAAACGCACCCAACATCATCACTGTATGAACTGTTTAAACACACACACACACACACACACACACACACACACACACACACACACACACACACACACACACACACACACACACACACACACACACACACACACACACACACACACACACTCCCCAGTAAAGAGTGGAAAGACATTTGTCAGAATATTGATGGAGGTTACATGGGTTGTGGGTTTATAGATTTTTTTCCCTTTGTTTTTCTGTATTTTGCAAATTTTCGGCCTTGTGCCTAAATTCCTTTTACAGTCAGGAAAAAAGCAATAGATGTTATTTTTAAAAGTTCATGGGCTCGTGCCCGTAATCCCAACACTCTGGGAGGCTGAGGCAGGAGGATTCCTTAAGCCCAGGAGTTTGAGACCAGCCTGGGCAACATAGGGAGACTCCCCCACCATTTTTTTTTTTTTTTTTTTTTTGGACAGAGTTTCACTGTGTCCCAGGCTGAAGTGCAGTGGCATGTTCTTGGTTCACTGCAGCCTCTGCCTCCCAGGTTCAAGTGATTCTCGTGCCTCAGCTTCCTGAGTAGCTGGATTACAGACACCCGTATTTGTAGGATTTGAGAATCCTATAAGAGGAAAGCCTCCATTCGGAGGCTGCTGGAGACTTGGAGTTGCCAGCTCACATATTTTTTAGTAGAGACAGGGTTTCACCATGTTGACCAGGCTGGTCTCAAACTCCAGGCCTCAAGTGATCCACCCATCTTGGCCTCCCAAGGTGCCAGGATTACAGGCATGAGTACTGCGCCTGGCCACGGGAGACCCCCACTTAAAACAAGAATAAAAATAAAAATAAATAAAAGTTTACTGTCAAAAAGAAAAACACATCACCCAACCTAATCTCCCCCTGGGATTGAGAGATGAGGAAGCAGAGGCCAGAAAGGGTCACATTCCCTGGTCGCTGGCAGTCAGGGGACCCAAGGCCCGGGCTGGTTCTCTCGTGCTCCAGGCCTGGGGTGTCAGGTGGAGCCCCTGCTTTGCCCAAAGGTCTTGGTGCCTCTGCCAGCACTGCCTGCTTCTGCATTTTTGGCCACAAGGAATGTGGGCCAAAGGCAGGGTCCTTGACCTCTGCCCAGGAGGGTGAAGCGGGCTGGTCCTCCTTGTCCCTGCTCCGAGGCCCCTGTGGCTGTGCCTTTGGAAATTGCTGGCCCGAGCTAGTGTGCGGAGCTGGGACAGACCTCACCGTGGCCCTCGTGGGGTCATTCCATGTCCGGGCTGGAAGGGATCTTTCAGTCCAGCCCTTCCTGTTCCTCACCAGGAAACTGAGACCAGAGAGGTCATCTGCCTGGCCCGGGGTGGGGTGTAGATGGTGCTTGTGACTCCTGCATGCCACGTCCAGACAGTCCCTCAGCTGTGGGCTTCCCACGCAAGCAGCCATGCTGGGGATAACTTGGCTGAAATTTGTGATTTAATTAAGAGAAAAATGACTTCTGCAGCCCTGTGCTCCATAGGCTCCCTCTTGCCCCCACCCCTCCTGCAGAGGGGCCTCATGCTGGTGGGTGGGTCCCTGTTGCTGCAATGGGCCCGGGCAGTTTCTGGGCAGTGGAGGCTTGGCTGTCTTCCTGCCCAGTGTGCCCTGTAGCCCACGCTGTCCGGGAAGGGCGGGGAAGCGCTCAGCCACTGGGGACTTCACAAGATGGGTATCCGGGAGATGCTGATTGGCAGGTCTGGCTCCCGTGGCCCACAGGCAGGTCAGAGGTCACAGTGCTGAGCTGGGCTGAGTTGGCAGCTCAGGGCAGTGGGGGTGGGGGTACCTTGCTCAGCCGTGGGCCTCTCTGGCACCAGGGTTTGAAGTTTACTGTAAACAACTCCTTCAGTTTTTCCTTCTCTCATAGGCCACTAGCAGAATTGAGGGGGCCCTCTGTTGATGAGGTGTGGCCTGGGAGGGGGTAGTTGTCTGTCCACCTGATCCTTGTGGATAGGTGACCACAGGCTTCCTGCCCCGGGGGGCTGGGGGAAGATCGGGGAGGCCTCTCTGGGTTCCCCACTTGAAAGTATGGGCAAAGGGGGGACACATTTCAGCCAGTAACCTCTGGCTGTGCTGGGGGCACAGTGCCCACCATGCCCACAAGAGGGGTCAGTTCTCTCCAGGATTTAACTTCAGCCTTCAGTGCAGGGCAGATGAGCACTCAGAGGCCCAGAGGACTCATATCACGAGAGAGAATAAATTTCCCACCGCCCGGAAGCTGTGACCCCACGGGCACTGAAGGTTAAACAGAAGAGTGGGACACACGGGTGACCTGAAAGTCCCAGGGTCGGTGTGGTTAGCCCCAGATAGCTGGGGAGCTTTGGGTACCAGTCTTAGCAGGGGAGGAAGGCCCCCATGACAGTTTGCTGGGGCCGCTGCAACAAAGCCCCATGAACTTTGGGGCCTTAAAATGGTTCTAGAGGCCAGAAGTCCAAAATCAAGGTGTCAACCAGGCTGATCCTTTGGGGGCTCTGTGGGAGGCTCCGGCCCAGGCCTCTCTCCCAGCTTCTGGGCTCCCAGGTGCTCCTGGGCATGTAGATGTATCATGCCACTCCCTGCTCTGTCTTCACGTGGCCTTTTCTCTGTGTCTTTGTCTTGTAAGGACGCCTGTCATTGCATTTAGAGCCCACCCTAAATCCAGGATGCTCTCCTGTTGAGATCCTTTATTGCATCTGCAGACACCCTATTCCGACTCCTGTCACATTCACAGGTCCGAGGGCTAGGGCTCTGGCATGTCTCTTGGGGACTATTCAGTCCACTGCAGCAGCTGATCTTAGGGGAAGCAGAATGTTCTAGGCTTGGGGTAAGCGGAGGGAGCGCTGGGTGGGGAGCGGGAGACCAGGCTCGGAGAGACTGCGGATCTCCTCTGTCTGATGAGGGCGTGATGAAGTTCTCATCTCGGGTCCTCTGAATGGCGGCTGCCTCTGAGGAGACCCTTTCCCCTGGACCTGCCCCTCCAGAAACCTCCGCTTAGGTCCAGGTCCCAAGGTGGATGGTAAGAGGCGGCTGTCACTGCCACACTTGATGGGTGAGTGTGTGAACAGGGCTGGGAGCGGGACACTTGGTCATTTCTGTGGACAGATTCCAGAGGCTCATGAATCTGCTGCTGGGGAAGGTGCCTGATCTAGCCTGACCCCCCACCCCCCGCCTCCCCATTCCCGCCCCCCTTCACCAACCCTGTTCCCAGAGCTTCACTTCCCCAAAGCCAGGCGCCGTTTCCTGGACTTCTCAGCAGCTACCCCCTACCCCAGACCCCTCTCCTTTAGGCCCCTCTGGTCTCAGCGCCCACTCCTCTCTGGGCTCCTGCCCCCTCCACCGCGAGGCTTCTGGGCAGAAGTGTGGGGCCCCCTGGCTGTGTCTGGCTCTCGGGGTATGTATACCAGGGGTCCTCCCAGGGGCCCGCCCTGCCCGCTAGGTTTCCAGGGAGCTTTTCAAGTTCTTAGTTGGGCTTGATGGAGTTTCCCAATGCATTGTCTCAGAGCAGGAGGGGCCCCGGCCGAGTCCGAGAGTCCCCTCAGTCACACCCTGTGCTGATTGGAGCAGCCAGGCAGCCCGTCTTCTGGAGGCGCTACCTCTCTCTGGTTACCCCTTCTAGAATCTTCTGCGTCCAGTTGCGGCCTCTCCTACACAGCACACCCACCACCCCCTTTTATCTGTGACTCTTCTTTGTCAACCTTCTCGTGTCTTTGAGAATGGAGACCAGGTCCCCCTCACCCTGGAGTTCAGCAGAACCTAAACCAGGCACATCCGTGTAGGTTCATGTGGGGGCTCTGCCGTCACCTCCAGCCCAGCTCGGCACTCTTTGGATCATGTCATTCAGTGCCGGTCCCCCAAACCTCTCCCCTGGCTCTGCAGGCCTGGGAAGCAGCTGGCTTCTGGGTGCAGCTATGACCGGAGCCTGAACTCTGCTCCCTGGGGTCACTGTCCCCTGTAATTAGGCTGCAGCTCATATTGGCTCGGGCAGAGGCCATCTGCTGCCCGCCTTGGGGCCACAACACAGAGAGCGCCGTGATTAATGGAGGCTCCACCTGGGCCAAGTGGCCCCTGGTGTTAGGCGCTTTTTTTTTTTTTTTTTTTTTTGCATTTTTTAAGTGCTTGTAACATTTTCCCTAATCGACAATGAGACGAGAAGGGAGGGAGGGGTGGCTTCTCTGCCCAGGCAGATCAGGAATGGTCACTGCCTGTGTGTGCAGTGACAGGTCTGGGAACAGACAAGGGAGAGCTTGTCCGGGAGGCTGGACCCTCACACCGATGCTGCCTGTGCCTGGCAGCTCCGTCCCGGGCCTCAGAACAGACACTGACCAACACGCTCCTCAGGGTCTCCAGGTCCGGGTCCTGGTCCCCGGCAGAGCTTCCCATCCATGGGAAGGAGCACAGGGCAGCCTTGCTGGCTCCTCGCGGGGAGCTGGGATGCATTTCTAAGAGCAGCATGCGTGAAGCCCGGAGTCCGGGCGAAGGAGTGTTTGGGGAAGAGTCTGCTGTTGTTGGAGGGTGGGGAGTAGAGGGGAAGAAGGGGCACACGGTGGGCTGAGGAGGTGGCTGGCGACCCTTTGGTGGGGACGAGGGGCTATGAGCAGACCTGGAGCCAGCATCACGTTTCTCTGTCTCCAGAATCGAGGACGGAGAGCTGCCAGAGAGGCCCTGGCGGGGTGTCTGGGGCCACCTAAAGGACGTGGGTGGATTAAAGCTGAGGAAAGCCTCATTTTGGGGGACTCCGTACTTAACCTTTGAGGCCCTCAGAGCTGCAGCCTGTGGTTTTTCGAAGTCAATCACCTCCTAGGGCCTCCCTCCTGCCTTCGGCGACAGCCATTTATCAGGGAGTCTTTGACCCAAGGAGACCTGAAAGGTCATCTGGTCCTTCTCCTACCCCCAGGCAGGCCACACCTAGACCCTCCCACACAGATCCGTCCTCACACTTCTGCTGCCTTCCACAAGGGAGGGAGGGTGGGTGGCCCTCTCACCCAGGCCCTGGCGGCCCCACCCCAGCCAGGAAATTCTTCCTCTTTATCTGCCTCACATCTCTTCCCCTGCAGCTTCCGCCCATTTCCCCTCAATCTGCTCCTAGTGCAGCAGCCAGCAGCTGGTTTAAAACCCGGGGGTTGGGGGGTGGGGGGAGCGCTAGACCAGTGCATCACATCTGAGTGTGTGCCAGATGTGCTCCCATTCCCATAACTGATTTAGTAAAGAAAAAAGGAAGTCTAGCAACTTAGCGCGGCTTTAAAGTCTGCCTGGAATGACCCTGTGGCTGCCGGAACCAGGGGCACGCGGTAGATGGTGGGAGCAGGCACAGAGAGGCCTTCGTCCCGGATCAGTCGCTGTTGTCCTCTTGGAGGCTGGGCTGTCTTTCAAGAAGAGGACCCAAGGCCCTGTGAGCGGTGGCCTCCTCTGGAGCCTTTACTGTGGTCCTGGTTCTGCTCTGCGTAGAGATGGCTTGAAGCAGAAGCTGTTACGTGGCTGTCCCAGGAGGGCGCCCGTAGTCCCAGCTACTCAGGAGGCTGAGGCAGGAGAATGGCATGAACCTGGGAGGCGAAGCTTGCAGTGAGCCGAGATCGCACCACTGCACCGCAGCCTGGGCAACAGAGCAAGACTGTCTCAAAAAAGAAAAAAAAAAAAAAAAAAAAGAGTAGAGAAATATTTCCCAGAAGGCCTGTAGCCACCTCCCCTTTATGTTTCAGAGGTAAAAAAAAATTGCACATTTCCATTCTTTTTTTTTTTTTTTTTTGAGACGGAGTCTCGCTCTGTTGCTCAGGCTGGAGGGCAGTGGCGCAATCTCGGCTCACTGCAAGCTCCACCTCCCAGGTTCACGCCATTCTCCTGCCTCAGCCTCCCGAGTAGCTGGGACTACAGGCACCCGCCACCACGCCCGGCTAATTTTTTGTATTTTTAGTAGAGACGGGGTTTCACTGTGTTAGCCAGGATGGTCTCGATCTCCTGACCTCGTGATCCGCCCGCCTTGGCCTCCCAAAGTGCTGGGATTACAGGCGTGAGCCACCGCGCCCGGCCGCACGTTTCCATTCTTAAACAGGTGGCTCCCTGACCCTGGGTGTGGTTACTCCAAGACCCTTCTCTGGTGGGGCACGATTCTGGCCCCAGGTAGGGTGACCGTATAACTCACTGTCCCTTGGGGGACACTTGTTAGTGAAAGGGATCCTTGAATGACTACGGTGGGACAACAGATGTGAGCTGAGATTGTCCCAGGAAGGCTGGATGTATGGGCCTCTTGAGCCAGAGGAGACACAGCAGAAAGCTCTACAGCTGATGGGACTGAGCAGAAGGGCCGGTGGAGGCTGGGGCAACGCACTTGCCCACTGTGAAGGGCCTGTGTGAGCTGATGGCTGATGAGAGGGCAGTGGGGTGAGGCTGCCTCCTGCCAGGCTAGACCAGCTCCAGGACACCCATATCTCCTTTTCAGAACCAGTGACTCAGTGGCTAGAAGGGGCTTCAGAATTGACGGGACACTGAGGGAGTTGAACGGAATGGCCAGAGTGGCCACAGCAGGCTCAAGGCCTCCTCCCCTTTCTTTTCTGTGTTCTGTTCCTGGGGTCTATATCCTGGGGTTGCTGTAACAGAGTGCCACAACCTGGGGGCTTACAAACATAGCTTCCGGCGGCTCCTGGAGATTCCTGGCGTTCCTTGGCCTGCAGACACATCACCACCATCTCTGATCTCTGGCCCCTGTCTCCACGTGGCTTTCTCCCCCTGTCTGTGTGTCTTTCTCCTTTTCTGTCTTTTATAAAGATGCTCACCATTGGATTTAGGGCCCACTAAATTCAGAATGATCTCACCTTGAGATCCTTACTTTAATTACATCTGCAAAGATCTGTTTTCCAAATGTGATCATGTTCGCAGGAGTTAGGACTTAAGACATATCGTTTTGGGGGACACTGTTGAACCCACTACATTTAATAAACCCAGAGTTGGTGCCAGTGTCCCCTGCGGACACCATAGCAGATTCTGGAGGTTCCTTGTAAAGGAATCCGTAGGACTTCTTTTCCCTTCTGGAGGGATGAGACTGTAGCTGGGCTGGGGAAAGCTGCTGGTTCAAGCTGGGGCTGGTTCAGCTGGTGCTGGCTTGCCAGCTTGTTAGAGAGCTTTATCCAGGGAGAAATTAACATCACAAAGTTGGGGGATAAGAGAAGGTTTGGAATCCCAAGGGCTGGCTGTTGAGGTCAGCTGCCCACCCCTTTGTGTTCCATCTTACGGGGACCCAGGCCTGTCAGTGCTCCGTTTCTGGAAGGAATGCTGTGCCCCATAGGCAGGGTGGAGGGTCCCCTTGCAGCCACCGAGCTGCTCTTCCTGTAGCGTGCAGAGGGAAGGAGGAGGCTTGTTTATTTCTCTTGGCCTCAGCCGAAAATCCAACCACAGGCTCTGGCACTAGGCAGACCTGCTCATTCTCACATCATCATTGTAGAGTGAGCCAGGCCTCCTGGATGGGGCTGTGATGAGCAGGAAGGACCCCCGGAGTGCCTGGGACTTCTCGGGCCCAGGGTTGCCAGAGGCAGAAAGAAGCCTCCTCCTAAAACTTGAGCAAAGATAGTCATCAGAATCCATCAGATGGGGCAGGGTGACCTCACGGTCACCCTGAGTGGCCTCCTGTGGCTCTTCCCTGGGTGCCGACCCCCCTGATGCATTTGAAGTTTTCAGGGATACTGTTGACGCTCCCTGCACCTCCATCCAGGGGTTAGTGGAAATGGTTCTTTTCCTGCTTGTCCAGAGGCACTGTGCATGATGACCCCAAGTCCCAGACCTCAGTCACTGGGCCACGTTTGCAGATAAGCCTGGGCAGTCAGTAACCCTTGGCCACCAAGCTGGCCTCCTGCAGACTGGGCCGGCACTGGAGGCGGGTCTTAGCTGCTAGCACCGTGGCCCAGCCAGGCCTGGCCTTGGAAAGGCAGAGGGGGAAGGGACTGGGAAAGGGATTGAGCTGCGGGGGGCGGTGGCACCCTGGTTCTTCCCTCCCAGACCTTTGGCAGGTTTGAACTATCTGGCTGCGGCTCTCTAAGGAGGGAGCGCCTCCTCCGCCTTGATGTGGACTTTGCCTTCTGTTCACGTTGTCCCTGTCCCTAAACAAATGTGGCTGTCTGTGGGGAGCCTGGGGGCCGGCCTCCACTGACACTGCTGTTTCCTGGCTTCCCTTTGTAGGCTCCGCTCAGCTTCACTGCACCTATTTTTAAGCCCTTCCTTTTGGACAGTTTTGCTTCCTGAGAACACGCCCCTCCCCATCACCCCAACTGTGTCCTCCTCCCTATCCGGAGCCTGCTCCACCTGCCCCAGGAGCCACCTCCCTTCTCCACCAAGCAGCCCAGGCCAGGGGTGGGGCTAATTTGTGTCCCTCCAGAAGCAGGTCCTGAGACAGGGATTTCAGTGGGAGGGGACACCAGGAGATGCCTGAGTGTGGGAATGGGCAAGGCAGGGAATCCAGCCAATAAAGGGTACCTCGTCAGCTCATTGTGACCACAGGTGGCTGCCCAGCCCCCATACCAGGCAGCATGGGGAGACTGCAGACCATGCCCCCAGCCTTGTCCCACCTGGGGTTGGGGAAGGGAGCTGGGGTTTTTATATTTCACTTCTTGGCCAAGGACTGCACTGTTCACTCTTTCCAGCCTTCCGAGGGTTTGGGCACTAGGAAAGGCTCTGGGTGGAGACACAGAAATAGGCCATGTGAAGTCAGTGGGTGTGATTGGTGGCCACCAGCAGGGTGACCACACATGTCAGCATGCACAGCCCCCACAGACGCACACCCAGGAGATGGTAATTACACCAGCAACAGTCATCCCTGCCGCGTGCCGTGCCTGCACCCAGGGAATCTTATTTTTTATTTATTTATTTTTATTTGAGATGGAGTTTCACTCTTGTTGCCCAGGATAGAGTGCAATGGCACGATCTCGGCTCACCACAACCTCCGCCTCCTGGGTTCAAGCAATTCTCCTGCCTCAGCCTCCCGAGTAGCTGGGATTACAGGCATGCACCACCACACCTGACTATTTTTGTATTTTTTGTAGAGATGGGGTTTCTCCATTTTGGTCAGGCTGGTCTCGAACTCCTGACCTCAGGTGATCCGCCCACCTCGGCCTCCCAAAGTGTTAGGATTACAGGCATGAGCCACTGCGCCCGGCCTCAGGGGCACCTTATTACCCCGTCACCTCCTACAGCAGGTAACACTGAGGACACTGAGGCTCAGGGTAGACTGTGGTTATGTCACTCTCCTGTTTGGTTCTCCTGCTCTCAGCCCTGAAATAAAGAGCACAGTCCCTGTGCAGGCCCATACGCCCGTCTCCAGCTCTGGAGCAGTCCTTAAGCTCCTCGAAGGCACACCAGGCCTTTGGCCCTCGTCCCCCAAGTCCTGGATAAATAGGAGGTGAAGGAGCCTTCGCAACTGGACCCCGCTCGGCCAGCGCCAAGGCTCTGCCTGACTCCCCACCCCACCCTACACAGATCAGGGACCTGTGCCAAGGTCCAGAGTCACAGGAGAGTGAAGACAAGGAGGTGCCCATGGCGTACATGCTGCTGGACTCGCTTTGTAGATCCTAAGGGTTATGGGGAGTTATCTGCCATGTGAGGTTTTCCCGTGGCTTTTTCCTGCAGGCTCAGGGTAGCGTACAGGGAGGTGCCTCCCTACTCCCTAGCACCATCTGTCCGGGTTCCCTGGGCCCTGACCCTGGCTCCCAGGTAGCCAGTGTTTCTTCAGGGACAGAACCTGCTTTGCTGCTGCTCAGAGGAGACCCAGTTTGACCAGGGCTAGCGTTCCTGGAACTTGAGCCTGGAATTCCACCCTGCCCTGGGCAGAGGCCACGTTGCTCCCTCCTACGAGAGCTGAGCTGCACATGAGTTTGTTCTGACCTTGGGCTCTAGCATTTCTTTGCATGACATTTGTCCCAGGCTGGAGCAGGGCTCTGTGGCTCGCTTGGTATGCCCTCCTCAGACCGAGGCCTGATATGTGCACCGGGAAGTGCTTGATCTGGTTTCAGGAGCTGGGAGCGGTTTGCCAGGCAGCCTGCGGTCAGAGCAGGGGCCTTAACAATGGTCCCTTGTGCGGCACATTCCTCTCTAAACAGGCCCAGATCCAGGCTGCTCCTGCTTCGAACCCCCCATGGGCCTGGAGGGGAAAGTTTGCATCTGGAGGGTGGCCCACTGTGGCCTCTTTTTGTGTCGCAGCTGAGACTGTAGGCGCTTGAGGATAGGAGAAGCCCTGTGCCCATCCTGGGCTGTGAGATGTTTTTCCAGAGGTGGGGATGGGGATGGGCCGGTGTGCAGTTATCCACACCCTCCAGCTTGTTGGCATCAAGGTCTGTGTGTGTGTGGTTTTTTTTTTTTTAATTTTGTTTTTCCAACATGGAGCCTTGCCATTTGCCCGGGCTGGTCTCGAACTCCTGGCTCAAGCGATCCTCTTGCCTCGGGTTCCCAAAGTGCTGGGATTACAGGTGTCAGCCACCACGCCCAGCCAGTACCAAGGTGTGTTTTTTAAGAGCAATATCGGCCGGGTGCGATGGCTCACGCCTGTAATCCCAGCACTTTGGGAGGCTGAGGTGGGCGGATCACGAGGTCAGGAGATCAAGACCATCCTGGCTAACACGGTGAAACCCCGTCTCTACTAAAAATACAAAAAAATTAGCTGGACGTGGTGGCCGGGCACCTGTAGTCCCAGCTACTTGGGAGGCTGAGGCAGGAGAATGGCGTGAACCTGGGAGGCGGAGCTTGCGGTGAGCCGAGATTGCGCCACTGCACTCCAGCCTGGGTGACAGAGCGAGACTGTCTCAAAAAAAAAAAAAAAAAAAAAAAGAACAATATCGATGGTTTTATTCCCTGAACATGCTAAGTGATCCCCATGTAGTATAAGCATCTCAGAAGGCAGGAAATTGTAATGAACAACACCCACCGCCATTCATTCTATCCAGAGATCGTTATTTTCTGCCCGGGTGCGAGCGTGTGTGTGCGTGCAAACTGCACGTGTGTGTGAAATGGAATTAGGATCTTTGTATACATCTTGTATCCTGCTATTTTTACTTAATATTCTCAACATTTCTCATCTTCAAAAATGTGATTCTAATGATGGTGCAGGCCTTTGACATATGGGTTTAGAAAATCTGCGGAAACCCGGATTGTTTCCAGGGTTTGTCAGTTTAATGCTGATGCAAATGTCCTCGTACATAAATCTTTCTGTACTTCTGATTATTTCCTTGGGATAAATTCCCAGAAGTGGGCCAAAGCACATGAACGGTCTTCAGGCTTTTGGAGCAAGTTGAGATCGGTGGGGAGTGGAGAAGGCACCCAGGGGGGCTTTTGGGAGCTTGCGAGGTTGGAGTCTGGCTTTAGGGGACTTGAATTCACAGATGAAGGAGAGGGCTAGCAAAGGTGGGAACCTCCTGCTCTATGGGTGGGGGGGGGAGGGGGTGACACTGCTTTACCTTCCAGTGACAGCATGGGGATCTTCCCAACATGACCTGGCTCCGCATCTTTCTGACACTGCATGGTCCACAGTTGTGATGTTCAGCTGGGAGCCTCTTTTGTGTCCTTCAGTTGCATTAACTCCTTGCAGACAGAGGAGGAAGCTGTGCGGTGCTCCTCCCTGCTGCGTGGGTCCTTTGAATCTGCCCAGTCGGGCCTGTGGATCTGTGTAGTCACGTGGCGGGGGGTCTAAAATCTGCAAAACGACAAGCTCACGAACACTCTCGCTTCTGTGGGTGAATGTGGATACCCCTTGGCTGCCTCTCCCTCCATAGGGAAGATGGAGACGCGTAAAGTGACAAGGACCTGCCCCTGGGCAGGTTATGCCGGTTCCACTGTGAGGGTGGTGGCAGGGGGCTTCCCAGGAGGTCTGCACATTGGGAAGAGAGGGGCGACTGTGTGTGACTGCAGGACCCAGGGCATAGTTTTAGGACTCTGATGGGGGAGGAGATGCTGGGGAACCCTGTTCTGCCAGCCTGGTGACAGGCATCTCCTAATGTTTCCCGGCTGGGTACAACTCACAATGTCCTCCGTGGGGAGGCAATTGCCCATGAGGCATCCCTGGCGGGGATGATCTTGTTTCATTGCCAAATATCCCAGCAATGAAACAAGAATCTAGAGTGATGTGATTCCTCCGATGACTTCTCCAACCATCTGGGGTTTTTGTGCGACTCCAAGAAGGGGGAAGAAGGCAGCTCTCGCTCCTCTGGGCTCCTGATGTGGCAGCTCTGGAGTGGCCACGTGTCCGTTGGCCTGCAGTGGGCCCTTTGTCGAGTGTGATTGTGGTGGGATTGGGGCTGGGCTGGAGAGTGGGTGACCACACCAGCGAGACTGACCCTGGGCCACTGTGCAGCCGGGGGTTTCATCTTCCCAGGGGTCTCGTTGTGAGTGTCCTGGGGCTGCCAGAACAAATTAGTGGAAACCAAGTGGCCCAACCAAGATCGATTCGTTCATGGTTCTGGAGGCCAGAAGTTTGAAATCAAGATATTGGCAGGACCACACTCCCTCTGACAGCTCGAGGGGAGGACCCTTCCTTGCCTCATGCAGCTTCCGTTGGCCCAGGCGCTCCTTGGCTCCGGCAGCATCTCTGCAGTCTCTGCTCTGTCATCACGTAGCCCTCTCCACCGTGTCTCTTTGTGTCTTGAGTCCCCCTCTGCCTTTCTCCAATAAGGACACCGGGCACTGGATTTAGAGCCCATCCCAAATCCAGGATAGTCTCATCCCAGGATCCCTAATCACATCTGCAAAGACCCTTTTTCCAAATAAGATCACATTCTTGGGTTCTTGGGGTTAGGTGTTAGACATGTCTTTTTGGGGGTCACTAGTCAACCCTCTACAGAACCTCAGACGAAAGTGAATCTTCACAGGCTGAAATGGGGGTGAAGGTCTAGTGCGTCCCTCCTCCTTGGGAGCTCCCTCAGGGCTTGTGCCTATCCTGTGAGCCTGTGATCCAGACTTTTTTTTGAGATGAAGTCTTGCTTTGTTGCCCAGGCTGGAGTACTGTGGTGCGATCTGGGCTCACTGCAACCTCTGCCTCCTGAATCTGCCTCTGCCTCTGCCTCAGCCTTCCAAGTAGCTGGGATTACAGGTGCCCACCCCCATGCCTGGCTAATTTTTTGTGTTTTTAGTAGAGACAGGGTTTTACCATGTTGGCCAGGCTGGTCTCGAACTCCTGACCTCAGGTGATCCGCCTGCCTTGGCCTCCCAAAGTGCTGGGATTACAGGTGTGAGCCACTGCGCCCGGCCTTTAGTAGGTTTTGGTCGTCTTTTTTTTTTTTTTTTTTTTTTGAGACTGGGTCTCACTCTGTCATCCAGGCTGGAGTGTAGTGGTGTGATCATGACTCACCGCAGCCTTGACCTCCTGGCCTCAAGTGATCCTCTCACCTCAGTGTCTCGAGTAGCTGGGATTACAGGCATATGCCACCACCCCTGGCCAATTTTTGTATTGTTTAGTGGAGTTGGGGTTTTGCCATGTTGCCCAGGTTGGTCTTGAACTCCTGGGCTTAAGCGATCTGCGCACCTTGGCTTCTCAAAGTGTTGGGGTTACAGGCGTGAGCCATCACGCCTGGCTTAGTAGGTTTTCTAGAAGCGCCTGAGGCCTGGTGAAGGCATGGTTTCATGGAGTAGAGAACATTCAACTCTGTTCCCGGGGAGCCCGAACACACCCCCTGCAGCCAATCTCAACAGTCATGACGTGGCCAGGATGACGTGGGGAGGGGGTGGTGTGGACTGTGTGGGAGGCCAGCCCCCCTGGGAAGTGGGCTGGAGTGGGCTTGGCTTTGATGAGGATTCACAAGAAGAGGAGGAGGAGGAGGCGGTGGCATGCTCGTTTGGGGGGATGGCATGAGCCAGGGTGGGCACCTCTTCATTTAGGTGTCACCTTCTTGACATTCCAGCTGGGACATGGTTTCCTTGGGGAAGATGGACACCCCCGGAATGGGGCGTCTCCTGGTGAAGATGGACACCTCCAGAATGGGGCGTCTCCGGTTCTCACTGTTCTCCTAGCACACAGTTGTATTCTCTCGCAGTTCTGGAGGCTGTGAGATCTCCTGGCTGTTATCTAGAACAAACCCGCCTATGAGCAGCGCCGTCCTGATGGTGGGGTGGCCCTTGCGGGTGGAACAGCCCCTGCTGTCTCAGAGCTTACTGAAAGCTAGGGGGCATGGGAGTGGTGCTGGACCGAAACACCCAGAGGGATCATAGAGCCTTACAGTAAGCACAGAGGCCAGCTAGTGGGGAGGGAGGGACCCATCCATGAAAAGACACCAAGCACTGAAAGAGAGGAGAGGATGGTTGGGGACCGGCACGCATGTGCATTTTGCGCAGATGGCCAAGGTGGTGAGGCGCCAGCCACGCAGACAACTGGAGGAAGGAGGAGTGCCCTGGGGGAGGGACCAGCTCCGGTTCTAGAATGATCCACTTGTGCATGTGGGCCTGGCTGGAATAAATCACTGCATCTGCACCGTAGACTCAATCGTAAGCTCACACCAGGGCAGGCTCTGCTGTGGTGCAGGGTCTTAAATCATGAGTTGGCCATGGTAGGGGTGACTCCAAGGGGACTCCCCAAGGAGGGGGTTCACCGGATCTCCCAGGGAAGGTCGTTTGTTTTCTTGGGTTGGACCTGGGACAAGGCCTTCTCCTGTCTAGTTTCTGTTCTCCAACTTGTCCACATGGAAGGATGCTGAGGACACCTGGAAACTGGCCCCTGCTCTACAGCACCCATAGGACAGAGGCACACCATGTGGGGACAGTTTGGACAGTACTCAGGAGGCAGGGGTCAGATCAGAGGACTGCGGGAGGCCCTGGGAACCACACGAGGACACAGGCATTCAGCTCTGCACTTTCTGGCATCAGCCCGATGTATAGTTTGGCTCTGTGTCTACCCCGTGCCTCACTTTCCCTGTCTGTATGGGGGTTAATAATATTCTTTATAGCCCAGGTTTAAGCGGGTGTAGATGTGATGAGCTTGGTAAACCCATCTCATTACATTCATTTCTGGGCATTGAACCCTGGACTTTCTGGCTGGTAGAAGTGGACCTTCAGCCTTTCCTTGGGGCCCTAGGGCTTCTGCAGAATCAGAACACAGCGAGCAGTTTGCATGCAGGGCACAGAGGGATGGAGTGACACCATGTCGGGAGCCCACACCTGGCACACCCCTGACTCTGGGGCTCAGGATCCTGCTGCCCTGCGGCCACATGATCAGCCAGAGGTCATGGCTGGACCCACAGGTGAATACAGCCTGTGGATTTGATTTTGTTTGGCCCTGCAGTGTTTTATTTTATTTTTAGTTTTAGTGTTTGGAGACAGTCTCGCTCTGTCAGTCAGGCTGAGTGCAGTGACACGATCTCAGCTCTGCAACCTCTGCCTCCCAGGTTCAAGCGATTCTCCTGCCTCAGTCTCCCGAGTAGCTGGGACTATAGGCGAGCGTCACCATGCCCAGCTAATTTTTTATTTTTAGTAAAAATGGGGTTTCACCATGTCAGCCAGGCTGCTCGGTGTTTTAAAAAGGGCTTGTTTTGCTCTGTGCCAGCATTTAAAGATCAGGAGATATCATATAAAGATCCAGATTTCTACTCTCTTGAGAAGTGAACAGCTCTGGCCATGCGGGGCCCATATCCTCTAGGGCAGTGATGGAGCTGAGACAGGGCCTGTGACAACTGCGAGTTCTCTGGAGTCCACGTGGCTCCTTGCCCAGCTTCGGGTGGAGGTTGAGCTTAGTGACCCAGGATTTTGTCTGTGTCCACCAAGAAGGAGAGGTGCCCGTGGCTTAGAGAGGGTGCCCACAGGAGTGCCTTGCCCAGGAAGCTGGCAGTTGAGGCGGCCAGGATTAGGGGGTTGGGCTTCCTCTTCCCCTCCCCAGTGCCTGAGTGCATTTGGAGGAAGAGAGACGGGTGAGGGGAAGGCACTGAAATGGTCCTGGAGAGCTATTGTTGGGGACTGGGGACCAGCTGTCATCCCTTTTCCTGTGGGTAGGGGAGGCAGTGGTGGGATCCCATGAGACCCGGACTCTGTGGCCTGGTGAGGCAGGGAGCAGCTGGGAGACACTGTGGGTCTCCAGGGGGGTGTGCTGTGGGCCTGGCCTGGGGAAGGAGCTGATGAATGTGCCTGCCATGTGGGTCCCTTCCTGCTCTGGCCCTGATAACCAGGAGCTGCTGGCTCTCATTTGGAGTGCGGTTGTGGGGACTGTGGAGGTGGCAGCTTCCCAGGTACCATCCCCACTGCCTCCGAGGGAGCAGACCCTGGTGGAGAGGCAGGATGGCTGTAGGGCGGGAGCTGCGTGGTTGGCATCACTGCACGGGCTTGTAGTATTAGTTGGGAAGGTGCAGGAGAGGCTGATGACTGAGAAAGTTGGTTCCTGTGGACTAAGCTGGGGGAGCTGGACAACCAAGTGGTTAGAACCTTGGGCTCTGGTATCAGCCTGATGTACAGTCTGGCTCTGTGTCTACCCCGTGCCCCACTTTCCCCATCTGTACTGAGGGTATTGGTATTCTTTACGTCCCAGAGTTAAGCGGCTGTAGATGTGATGAGCTCGGTAAGCCCAGCACCTCGCTGGCACTAAAAGCTCCAGTGTCTGGCCGGGCGCGGTGGCTCAGGCCTGTAATCCCAGCACTTTGGGAGGCCGAGGCGGGCGGATCATGAGGTCAGGAGATCGAGACCATCCTGGCTGACACGGTGAAACCCTGTAAAAATACCAAAAATTAGCTGGGCGTGGTGGCGGGCACCTGTAGTCTCAGCTACTTGGGAGGCTGAGGCAGGAGAATGGCGTGAACCCGGGAGGCGGAGGTTGCAGTGAGCCGAAATTGCGCCACTGCACTCCAGCCTGGGTGACAGAGCGAGACTCCATCTCAAAAAAAAAAAAAAAAAAAAGCTCCAGTGTCCGCTCTTGGTGTCATTGATGGGGTTTTGTTCCCACTGCGATTCTGATTGGTTACAGTTGTGGTCACTTATTATTGGAGGCGTGTCCCCCGCTGCAGCTGATGGTAGAGGTGTGTTTGCTGGTGGTGTCCCAGTGTGTGCCTTGGCTGGAGGTGAGGAGGGATAAAAACAGCCGCGACAAGAAGGAAATCAAGGCCGGGTGTGGTGGCTCACGCCTGTAATCCCAGCAATTTGGGAGGTCGAGGTGGGTGGATCACTTGAGGTCAGAAGTCCGAGACCAGACTGACCAACATGGTGAAACCCCGTCTCTACTAAAAATACAAAAGTTAGCCAGGCATGGTGGCCCGTGCTAATCCCAGCTACTGGGGAGGCTGAGGTAGGAGAATCGCTTGAACCCGGGAGGTGCCACTGCACTCCAGCCAGGGCAACAGAGAAAGACTCCATCTCAAAAAAAAAAAAAAAAAAAAAAAGAAGGAAATAAAAGTCTTCTCTGGAACTAGAACGTTCCTATGTAGACGTAGCTGGAGGGGGAGGCTGTGTGGTTTGCGCCGTGGCCATGGCAAGACACGATGGGCAGCGTCTTCCCACTCAGCCTGAATCTCTGCCCCAGAACTCATGACAGGTCTCCTAGGATGGGGCTGTCCCTTCCGCTTGCTGAGACATGAAGGATGGGAAGAGCCCCCGGGCCCTCTCCGCAGCATCGCCTGCCTTCCTCTGCTGCTCCTTAGCAGGAAACATGCCGGGGTGTTCCCGAGCCGTCCACTTACCAATTGCACTCCCTCTTTTTATTTTTCAGCCTTGAAAAGATCTTTTGAGGTCGAGGAGGTCGAGACACCCAACTCCACCCCACCCCGGAGGGTCCAGACTCCCCTACTCCGAGCCACTGTGGCCAGCTCCACCCAGAAATTCCAGGACCTGGGCGTGAAGAACTCAGAGCCGTCGGCCCGCCACGTGGACTCCCTAAGCCAGCGCTCCCCCAAGGCGTCCCTGCGGAGGGTGGAGCTCTCGGGCCCCAAGGCGGCTGAGCCGGTGTCCCGGCGCACTGAGCTGTCCATTGACATCTCGTCCAAGCAGGTGGAGAACGCCGGGGCCATCGGGCCGTCCCGGTTCGGGCTCAAGAGGGCTGAGGTGTTGGGCCACAAGACGCCAGAACCGGCCCCTCGGAGGACGGAGATCACCATCGTCAAACCCCAGGAGTCAGCCCACCGGAGGATGGAGCCCCCTGCCTCCAAGGTCCCCGAGGTGCCCACTGCCCCTGCCACCGACGCAGCCCCCAAGAGGGTGGAGATCCAGATGCCCAAGCCTGCTGAGGCGCCCGCCACCCCCAGCCCAGCCCAGCCAACCCTGGAGAATTCAGAGCCCGCCCCCGTGTCTCAGCTGCAGAGCAGGCTGGAGCCCAAGCCCCAGCCCCCTGTGGCTGAGGCTACACCCCGGAGCCAGGAGGGTGAGTCGCAGAGCGCTAGGTCTTGGATGCTGTGGTAATGGGGGGCCTGGTTGCTGTCTTTGCCACAGAATCTTGGAGGAAGAAGCTGGATATGGGTGGGGGGGTGCTACCCTGGAGACCCAGAAAGACCGGAATGCATGGGGATGGGGGTCTGCAGGCTCAGGAGAGGTGGCTCTCTCTGCCTGATGGGAACATGCCAAGATGCCCCAAGCGGGACTTGAATGAGAGTTTGGAAAGATTCTCTGGGTTTCAAGGAGCCTCCTTTTTGGGTCACCGTGGGCCTTGCTAGGACCTCTGTCTGCTGTGTGTCCCTGGAGGGCCTGGGAGGTTTGGAGAATGAGGAGCCACGCAGGAACCAGAGCAGGCTCGTGCAGGGGTGTGGGACAGGGTGGAGTTGAGACCCCTAGAAGGGCTGTCACATTCTGGTGGCTCCTGCTTGAGGAATTGCAGGCTGCCTGGATATGCCCAGCAGAGGCCGAGGGCTCGGGGAAGGGAGGAGGGACTTATGCCTCCTGAGGCTTGCATTGGAGCCCATGGTCTGGTCCTCCTTCCCCAGGAGGAATGGTTGTGGCAGAGGGAGGGGAACATGAGGAGCACCTTAGCCTGCAGGACAAAATTCTCAGGGCACTGGGAAGGAGTGCCTGGACCAGGGGGCTCTGTGATAGCTGCACACAGTTTTATTTGGGGGTGCCCTTCTGGCGAGAGGGGAGAGGCCATGGGGCTCCAGCAGTGTCCTGGGAGGGCTCAAGCCCACAGCCATGCTGACGTGGAGGTTACAGGCAGGGGATTGGTGCCAGTCCTGTGGGACACAGGGCCTGTTCAGAAATGCCAGGCTGTGGGACATGGTTGGGTCCCTTCTCAGAAGTGTGCCCCCTGGCCCCAGCAGGGATCGTGGCTCCATGGGGCTATGTTAAGGTGCCAGCTGGGTTAGAAGCCCCTCGAGAGCCGGGTCTGATTCTGGGCACAGGATCAGAACTCAGTAATGCTCAGTAAGCCTTCTTTGGGTTGGACGAACAGCACAGTCTGGGTTTTTGATTTAGCTTTTTCTTCTTATTTCTAACTGTGGTGAAATACACAACATACAATGTGCAATTTTAGCCACTTTGCAGTGTACGTTTCAGCGGCATCCAGTACATTCACGGTGTTGCGCAGCTGCCACCGCTGTCCATCTCCGGTACCCTTTTCATCCTCCCAAACTGAGCTCCGTCCCCATTAGACCAAGCTCCCCATGCCCCTCCCCCAGCTGCTGGTAGCCACCATTCTATTTTCTGTCTTTATTATGAATTTATTTGACCACTCTAGGAACCTTGTGTGAGTGGAAAAATACAATAATTGCCCATTTTGTGTCTGGCTCATTTCACTCAGCATGACGTCCTAAAGGTTCATCCGTCGTGCTGTAGCATGGGGTAGAATTTCCTTCCTTTCAAAGGCTGAATAATATTCTGTTGTGCGATGCACCTGTGTTGTGTAGCTGTTCCTCCATCGGTGGACCCTTGTGTTGCTTCCACATCTCTCTAAGTCCCGCTTTCCATTTTCTTTGACTTTTCTTTGACTTTTTTGAGACAGGGTCTCGCTCTGTCTTCCAGGCTGGAGTGCAGTGGTGTGATCACTGCTTACTGCAACCTCTGCCCCCTGGGCTCAAGTGATCCCCCAACCTCAGCCTCCCAAGTACCTAGGACCACAGGTTGCGCGCCACCATGCCTGGCTAATTTTTAAAATTTTTTTGTAGAGACAGGTTCTCACTAGGTTGCCCAGGCTGGTCTCAAACTCCTGGGTTCAAATGAGTCTCCTGCCTCGGCCTCCCAAAGGGTTGGGATTATAGGCATGAGCCACCCAACCCCTTTTTGGTTTTTCTTTCTGAATGAGAATTCTCCAGTGGTCAGTGGGCTTGGGGGCTGGGAGGACGTGGGGGCTGGGAGGACGTGGGGCCTGGAGAGGGTGTGGGTTTGTGGGGAGACTAGTGCTCCTCATGCTTTCACGGGCATGTGGAGCACACATTTGTCTCGGCAGGTCTGAGGCCTGGGACTCTGCATTTCCTACAGAGGAGGCATCGGAACACACTGAGTAGCCAGAGGCTAGTGGGCCTTGGAAAGTCCTTTCCAGCCCTCAGTGTGTGAGTCCGTGTTCCCTCTCCCATCTCTCTAAGCTTGACTCTGAAAAGCCACCCTGCCCCAGCCACCCAGACTCAGTGACAGTGGCTGCTGGTGGCATGGTGTCAGGCCAAAGGCATGGGCAGTTTGCAGAGTGGCAGGAGGCTGTTTCCTCCCCTGCCTTCTGTTGGTGCAGGACCTTTGTTTGACGTGCCGGATACACCCCCATCCTGGGTTAATGTGTTCACACTCAGCTGAGTCAAACAGGATGTGGCTGGGGAGGCGGTTGTCACCGAGCCATCTAAATCTCGGTGATGGCTGGTGCTGGATGCACAGGGACATGGTCCTGGCTCTGGGGGACAGGTAGGGGGATGTCCATGGGGATGTACAAGAACATCCTCCTCCAGGGGCAGACACAGTTCAGCCCCTAAATTGTGCCAGAGACTGTGCCGGGAGCCAGGGCCAGGGACACCACCTGCGGGCTCTGCTTTCTGGAGCTCACTGAGCCGTGAGCAGGATGGCTGGGACACAAGGCGTGCCCAGGGAGCTTCCCCAGCAGCGGAAGGTGCAATTTCATCAGGCCAGGAAGGGGAGAGAAAGGCAGGCCACGTGGAGGCAGCAGTGTTCAGAGCTGGCAGGAGCCTGGTGCTCTGGGGGGACGGTGGCTTTCTCCATGGAATAGGATGTACACCTTGGAGCCGGGGCATGGGAGAAAACCATCAGCATCCCAGACCCGGCCGTCCCCGGACAGGGACCTGTGCAGGTGGGAGTCCAGCTCACGTGGAGAGGTCCGTGGGCTGGGCTGATGGTCCTGAGGGCCTAAGCAAGTCCGGGTGGAGGAAAGGCAGGGACAGACGAGGGCAGGGCCTTCCCGATGGAGGAGTGTTCTTGAAATCCGATGGGAGTGGCTTCTCGGGGGGCCCAGGCCTGAGCCCCACTAGTTCTTCCTCCGAGGCACCACCTGCTTGCTTCTCCATCCTCCCTCTCTGTGTCACGACCGTTCTGGACATGGATCCAGTTCTGTCCAACTCAGCTTCCTGCCCATCTTTCCCGCGGGCCCAGCAGGCCATCCCCTTCTGCCCCTCCATGTGGGGCTGGGCTGGGAGTTCCCTGAGCCCCCACATGCACAGCTCTGACCAATCTCTGTGGCCCCTCTGTCCCCCGAGCACCAGGGATCCAGCTGGCACCATGGGGAAAGGAATCAGGGAGGGAGTTCTGTGCCCTCTGAGCAGATGCCCAGCCCCTTGGCTTCTGCCTGCGGGAGGGCGTCTATGCTGTGGTTTGTCTCCACCCCAGAGCTGTGGGTGCAGGGCATGGTCTCCTGGGGCCCCAGCTGAATTGCTCCCAGACTGACTTCCCCAAAGCACAGCACTGCTGAGATCTCTTCCCGTCCTGAGCCTTCTCTGCTCACTCACCGTAGGCCCCTCCACAGTTGATTCACTCTCCTGCTCAGCTCACACCTCTCTGCTTCCCAGCTTCTCCTGCTTTGATATTCCCTTGGTCTCCCACACCTTTGCTCACAACCCCTTTGCCCTGACCTCTTGAACCCAGACCTCTGCTTCTCTTTACATCACTGCCTTGTTGAACTCCTATGCATCCCTCAAAACCCAGTCCAAATACCTTGCGTTTGGCTTGGGATATAAATGATTTGTGTATAAACTTTCTTTCCTCTGCTAGCCTTTTTTTTTTTCAATGTAAAAATAGTTTTTCAGATCACAAAAAGTAATCGAGTACCCTTTCTTTAAAATGCAGGAAGTACAGAAATGAGAAAGAACCTAAAATTCACCTGTAAGCCGGCAATATCCATGCTTGAGGTTTTGCTGTATAGTCTTCAAAATTTCTTTCATGCCCCCACTAGATTCTGAGGGTAGGGCTGTTGTCTTGTTTTTTTGTTTTTGTTTTTGTTTTTTGTTTTTTGAGACAGAGTCTCACTCTGTCGCCCAGGCTGGAGTGCAGTGGCATGATCTCAGCTTACTGCAACCTCTGCCTCCCAGCTTCAAGCGATTCTTCTGCCTCAGCCTCCCGAGTAGCTGCGACTATAGGTGTGGGCTACCACGCCCAGCTAACTTTTGTATTTTTAGTAGAGACGGGGTTTCACCATATTGGTCAGGCTGGTCTCGAACTCCTGACCTTGTGACCCACCCGCCTCAGTTTCCCTGACCTCCCAAAGTGCTGGGATCACGCCACTGTGCCCAGCCTGTCTTGGTTTTTATAAAGAATCCCATAAGAGGCCGGGTGCAGTGGCTCATGCCTGTAAATCCAGCACTTTGGGAGACTGAAGCAGGCAGATTGCTTGAGCCCGGGAGTTTGGGACTAGCCTGGGCAACATAGAGAAACCCCGTCTTTACAAAAAATACAAAAAATTAGCCAGGTATGGTAGCATGCGCTTGTAGTCCCAGCTACCCGGGAGGCTGAGGTGGGAGGATCACCTAAGCATGGGAGGTTGAGGCTGCAGTAAGCTGAGATTGTGCCACTGCACTCCAGCCTAGAAGACAGAGTGAGACCCTGTCTCAAAAAAAAAAAAAGAAAATCCCATAAGATACCAAGTAAGTGACTTGGACATAATAGGTGTGCCATGAAATTACGCTGAAGGAGTGAGCCACTGGTGGTGAGATGGGGATGGCTTTTTTGTGGTTCTTGTAGGCAGATGTAGTGACCCCCATGGGTCGTCCCTAGAGACCAAGCAGAAACTGTCCTGGTCAACTTTACCCCCAGGACAACACCTGGTCTCTCCTCTGGAGGCTGTGCTGGAGGGCTCAGTGGGTGGGTGTTGGCTTCAGTGTGGGTGTTCTGGAAGGATTCAGCATTTCAGGAGGGAGTGTGGGCACCTAGATGGTTGAAGGGGAGGGAAAGGAAGAGAGGGGCTGCGGAGGGCAGAGGCATCCCTGCCTGCTCCTCCACCCCAGGGCCTGGTGAGGTCTGAGCTTTATGCTGGTGCAGTGGATTCTCGGTTTCCGAGGCTCTGGCCCTGCCCCTGGACTTGGAACCCTCTTTGCTGTCCTCCCACAGAAAGGTCCTCATCCTTCGGGGTCATCCCTGGTCCTCTCAGGCTCTGGGTGGGGACGGCCTTGCCTCCGTTCCCGGATCCCTGCTCTTTCCCTGCCCCCCCAACATGGGTGCCTCTGGGTGGGGTGGGGCTGGGCGGCAGCACCCAGGACTGAGCCTGCCAAGGGCTGGCCGCTGGCTCAGAGCCCCCCCACCAGAGTTACCCAACTCCGGCTCCTCAGCCACACCAGCCAAGTTTCTCCAGAGCTGCCTTATAAGGTGGGTGCTCAGCGCTCGTTCATGGGTCTGGTTCTCTGCCTTCTTGGGATGCTCACTGGGGGCAAGAGGGAGGCCAGGCCCAGTGCCCAGCTCAGTTCTGGGCATGTCCCGGCTCTGCCCCATGAGCCAACTGGTTCTGAACCATCATTCCAACCCTCCCAGCCTCAATTTCTTGATCTGTCAAAGAGGCATCTGCAGAGGTGGCTGGGGGCTGAGCTCTGGTGTATCCACCCGTCCCAAGAACCAAGAAGGGAGTCCATAGTGGTGCTGGGGCCACTTGTGACCATGGGTGTGAAATTGGGGTGGGGTAGACGTGGCAGCATGTCTCAGTAGTTTTCCTGTGACCCAGAGGGTCTGGAAATCTTTGTTGTGTGGGTGGAGCCTTGAGGGAGCAGGGGGTCAGGCCCCCGAGCTGATGATGGTGGGCGTGGCTCTTTGCATACTTGGTCCCCAGCGGACCCTGTGTTCCAGGGACAGAACAGGGAGGAATCTCAGCTCAGACAGCAGGGCTGCCAGTACAGCGTTGAGTATAGGGTTAATCAAAGCACGGGCTCCCTGGAACCACCCAACACAGAGCAGTGAAGAGGTGGCTTTGGGGAAAGTGGGGTCACAGCTGAGCCTGAGTGGGGGTTGGGGAGGGTGGGTATCAGCCTACAAGGGAGGGACACCTACTGGGCCCCAGAAGTTCCTGGTGGGGATCAGGGACTGTGAAGTTGGGGAGAGGGTGACCACCGTGACTTAGGGAGGAAGGGCCCCATGTTGACAGGACACCCCACATAGGCTGAGCCTATCCCTGGACTGTGGACTCCCTGAGGCAGGGTCTGCAGGTTCGTCCAGTACCAGGTGTAAGGCAGGGGGCCTTGGTAAGCGTCGAGGGACTCACTGGTGTCTGATGAAGCGGTGAGTTTGGATCGTGTCGTGCTCGGGTCCTGAGCCTGAAGGATTTTTCTGTGTGGGGCTGCGTGCTTCTGCTTCCGGAGGTATCCAGAAGACACTGACGTTCCTGCCAGGATGCCTTACTCGGAAGGTCCTGCTGCTCCCACCTCCTCCCATTTTCCTGAGCTGCTTCCAGAGGGCACCCAGGCCCCCTTTTACTTTGGGATTGGGTCTCTTTCTCTTTCTCCTTCTAAGAACAAGTACCCTCCTTCTCCGAGCTGTCCCTGGAGCCTCTCAGACCTAGGTCTAGAGCGGGAAGTCCCGCACGTGCTGGGGGAACAGGAGGATCAATGGGGGAGGATCGGCCAGGCTGGTGTGTCTCCTTTGTGGTGGGATGGGGTGGGGCCAGAGAACAGAGCCTGGCTCCAGCGCCCAGGAAGAAAACCCCTCCCCTCGCCGGCCTGCTCAGCTGCCTGCCAAGCACCGTGCAGTGATAAGAGGAAAGGAGGGCTGGTCCGGGAATGCAGCGGGTGCCGAGCAGCTGTGGAATACCTTAAATAGAGCGCGCAGCTGCGGGGAAGGGTGGGGCTGGGAGGCAGGCGCTGGGGGGCGGTTTCTCTGCTCCGCCCCCTGCAGCTCTGTGGCCCTGACCACCCAGCCTGGCCCCAGGATGGAGCCCCGGCCCCCAGACACATGGCACTGGGTGAGGCCTCCTCTCAGCACTTGTCCCAGGAAGCCAGAGCAGCTGCCAGAAGAGAGAGGAGCTGTGTCTGCACCCGCAGCCTCCCAGGCCCGGGACAGCTGCTGGGACTGAGGGTCTGCACAATGGCGAGCCTGTCCGGAGGGGCACGCCCCGGCCAGACAGCCATGCTCTGTGCGGTGTGGACACAGGGCACATTCAACCCTGGAGGAGCACACTCAGACTCCCAGCCTGGGGGCCCAAAGTGTGGGCAGCCCCTAACCAGATCCTGCATTCCAGCAGACAGCCTGGGAGGATGCCATGTGGTCCACCCTGACACACTGTGTCACCTGGGACCTCATGTCTGAGAGCTGCAGGGAGGCGCTTCCTCAGTTGGACTCCACTTCCTCTCCGGGGTTTTCTGTGGGTGTTGTAAGTGACTCTGTCTCCTTCAGTCCAAGGGGGCTCCTGGGGTCTGGGCTGTAACTGACAGGCTAGAGTAGCCCATGGCCAGGGCTGAGCTTCCTTCCTGTTCTCTCCAAACACTGAGCCCAGGAAGGGGTTAAAGTGGAGATGCCCTGATTAAAGTTGGGGGAGGCATGGAGCTCCCCGGACCCTGTCCCCCCATCCCACTGCTGCTACTGGGTGTACTCTGTGGAGCCCCAGGACTCTTAAGGAACCCAGAGTGGAGATTCCTGGTCTCATCCAGTGCGGGTGAGGGGGAAAGTGATTTGTCCACAGTTACGTGGCCACTGTCACCACACCCGGGTCAAGCTCGATTCCACTTCACGGCCCCGGTCTGAAACCTGGAACTGGAAATGGCCCTGGAAATCACTGATTCCATCTGCTGCCTTCCAAAATGGCCCGCAGAGGTTACGATGTAGATGCCTGTAATGCCTTGCCCACTCGTGTGTGGGGAAATGGCAGAGGAGCGCCGGCTTTGCCCTCTGCCTGGGCTGCTGCCCCTGCCCTGCCTAGTGGCTTTCCTCTCTGGTCCGTTTTCTCATTGTGGAAGTGGGCACAATTCTTCCTGTGCGGCGTGGTTAGAGTGAACAGTGATGATTCGTGAAGCAGGGCTAGAGCGCCTGGGGGATTCGTGTTAAACAAGCACATAAACGAAAGCCAACACAACCCTTATTTAATCAGCAGGCAGGCCTTGTCTGAAGCCCCCGAGCAGCACCTCATGCCATCCCTAGGTTCCAGGCCGGTGGTGTCGCCCCATGTCTCTCTCGCCCGCAAGCTGATGTTTAGAAGCCCTGCTCTGTGTTCTGGCTCCCATTCTCCCTGGGATCTTTCCCTTTCTTCATCCTAAAAAGCAATGCACGACTGGGTGTGGTGGCGGGCGCCTGTAGTCCCAGCTGCTTGGGAGGCTGAGGCAGGAGAATCACTTGAACCCAGGAGGTGGAGGTTGCAGTGAGCTGAGATTGCGCCAGTGCAATCCAGCCTGGGCGACAGAACAAGACTCCATCTGGAAAAAAAAAAAAAAAAAATGCGATGCCCAGTCATTCTTAGATAGAAAATGAAGATCACGTGAAATTTGGAAAGGAAGTTTTTCTCTCCCATTCCCCAACTCTCTCCCAAGGGGTGGCCATGTTGACAGCTGGGTGTGGCATTCTCCTGAATTTTATTCCTGCAGAGTCATTCAGGGCTTGTGTAAAAAAAGTCAATGTGTAAATATAGACTTTTCAAGAACACAAAGGAAATCAGACTTCTGCTACCAGCTTTTATTTTTTCCTTTTAACAACACTGTTGCCACTTGTAGATGTAGCACGTTCCTTTTTTTTGCGATCTCGATCTCGGCTCACCGTAACCTCCACCTTCCGCCTTCCAGTTTCAAGTGATTCTCCTGCCTCAGCCTCCCGAGTAGCTGAAATTACAAGTGCTTGCCACCACACCTGGCTAATTTTTGCATTTTTAGTAGAGACAGGGTTTCACCATGTTGGCCAGGCTGGTCTTGAACTCCTGACCTTGAGATCCGCCCACCTCAGCCTCCCAAAGTAGCACGTTCCTTTTAATGGTTGTCATCAGCTGTCCCATGGCCCTGCCAGGCTTGTCCAGCTTCCCACTGTGATTGAGAGGCTGCAACAGATGTTCTGGCACTTGTACATGTGCACACATGACTGCAGGATGCACCGTTAGTGAATTTCCGTGTCAAGGATGTGTGCATTTAAGTTTTGATCTGCCGGGCACAGTGACTCACGCCTGTAATCCCAGCACTTTGGGAGGCCGAGGCAGGCTGATCACTTGAGGTCAGGAGTTCAAGACCAGCCTGGCCAACATGGTGAAACCGCATCTCTACTAAAAATACAAAAATTAGCTGGGCATGGTGGCTTGTGCCTATAGTCCCAGCTACTCGGGAGGCTAAGGCAGGAGACTTGCTTGAACCCAGGAGGCAGAGGTTGCAGTGAGCCAAGATCGTGCCACTACACTCCAGCCTGGGTGACTGAGCAAGACTCCATATAAAAAAAAAAAAAAAAATTGATCCTTATTCCTGAATTGGTCTCTAAAGTGGTTACTAGAATTTTTAGGACCCCTCCCCTCGCCGACCTGCTCAGCTGTCTGCCGGGCCCTGTGCAGTGATGGTCCAGCAGGGAGATCCTATGCCCTTCACCCCTGGCTGAGGGCCAAATGCTCTCCAATTGGTGTTTTATTTTGTGCATCTCGGTCAAGCGAGAGGGATTATCTTTTTGTATGTTACAGGCCAGGGCCCTGTGTTCTGTTTTCATTTGGATGGTTTATCCTTTTCTTGTTGAAAATTTTTAAAAAGAGTTCTTTGTAGGCCAGGCGTGGTGGCTCGCACCTGTAATCCCAGCACTTTGGGAGGCTGAAGTGGGTGGATTGCTTGAGCTTAGGAGTTCAAGACCAGCCTAGGCAACATGGCAAAACCTTATCTCTGTAAAAATTAGCTGGGTGAGGTGGTGCGCCTATAGTCCCAGCTACTCGGGAGGCTGACGTGGGAGTATCATTTGAGTCTGGGAGTTTGAGGCTGCTGTGAGATGTGATCGTACCACTGCACTCCAGCCTGGGTGACAGAGTGAGATCCTGTCTTAAAAAAAAAAAAAAAAAGAGTTATTTGTATATCTTTATCACAGCAGGTACGAGTGTCTTGTCCCCAGCTGCCTACTTTTGATCTTATTTCTGGGATGTTCTTCCACACAGAAGATTTTAATCCTGATGTTGTCAAGTCTCTGCTTTCCCTTTTAGCTTTTGGAATTCACGTCCTGTTTAGAGGTCTCCTGCGTTCTGAAATTATAGGAAAGAATTTCACCCACGTTTTCTTCTAGTGCTTCTTCTGTGGTTTCATTTTTACATGTTGAAATCATGAATCCATTGGAATGTATTTTGGTTTCAGCAGCGAGGTAGGGGTAGATGGTATTGCCTAGATACACAGCAGCGAGCTTGGTCTGGAGCGGGTGGGGGGTGTGTGTGTGTGTGTGTGTGTGCTATTTTTATCAGTTTTGGTGTCTGTATTGTGCTGGCTTAGCAAAAACAGTTTGGATGCATTTCTTTTCCCCTCTGTGTTCTGGAACATTTTAAGCGGCAACATAATAATCTCTTTGTTAAAACTTTTCAAGAATTCACTCGTGAAACCATCTGAGCCTGATACTTTTGGGGGTGTCTAGCACTTTAAAAACTTAAATTTTTTCCATGGGTCTATAAGTTTGGGAGTTTTTCTTTCTTCTTAAAATTCATTATTTTTTTTTCCTAGAAAAGCGTCTTTTAGCTTATTTAAAATCCCTCGGCTTATTCCGAGGGGGTTGCTTTAGCTCGCTTAGTGAGGCCAGTGTGCAGTGCGGTGACTGACATGATGGATCAGCAGAGCACGATCGATCAGTCGGTGTGCAAACATGAGTGGCTGTGGCCGGCGCCCTGGGATGCTCTGTGTTGAGGCACATGCGTGCAGTGCAGGGTGATGTGTATTCTGAGAGGGGATGAAGCCACAGGACCCTTGCACCCTTAGGAGAGAGCCCCCCTCCCCAGGGCTGCAGACTTGAGTAGGTAGTGACAGGGGACTGGGTCTGGGGGCGCTGAGTGGTCCCAGCAGGCCAAGGGCTTCAGGAATTATAAGAAGTTTGGAGTTGCCCAGAGAGCGGCTTTCAAAATCAGTCTGGACTGCAGCCTCCAGAAAGACATGCGATTGACACCACGAACCAGGACACACCTATATATGGGGTGGGGGTGGGGGGGGGTGTATAAATGAAACCAAATTTCCATGATGGAATTCTTACCTTTACCATGCCTGTGCTACACTTTGGTATTTTCTTTTTTTTTTTTTTTTTCCCTCTCTCTCTCTCTTTTGTTTGTTTGTTTGTTTGTTTGTTTTGGAGAGAGGGGAGACTTTTTTCCATTTTTTTAAAACAGCTTTATTGAGATTCAAGTAAGCTACTATACAATCCACCCATTTATTTATTTATTTTATTTTATTTTTGAGACGGAGTTTCGCTCTTGTTGCCCAGGCTGGAGTGCAACGGCGCGATCTCGGCTCACCGCAACCTCCGCCTCCCGGGTTCAAGCAATTCTCCTGCCTCAGCCTCCTGAGTAGCTGAGCTTACAGATATGCACCACTACGCCTGGCTAATTTTGTATTTTTAGTAGAGACAGGGTTTCTCCATGTTGAGGCTGGTCTCGAACTCCTGACTTCAGGTGATCCACCTGCCTCAGCCTCCCAAAGTGCTGGGATTACAGGCGTGAGTCACCGCGCGGCCCAATCCACCCATTTAAAGTGCGTAATTCTATGGTTTTCAGTCTATTCAGAGAGTAGTGCAACCATCGTCACCACAACCAATTTTAGAAAATTGAAAATTTGAGAAACTTAGAACATTTTTTTCTTAAGAAGAAACCCCGTAGCTTTTAGCTATCAATCCTGCCCTCCTCCTCCATATTTCCTTTCTATCTGTGTAGATTCTTTTTTTTTTTGAGATAGGGCATTCTGTCACCCAGGCTGGAGTGCAATGGCTCAATCTCTGCTCACTGCAACCTCCGCCTCCCAGGCTCAAGCCATCCTCCCACCACAGCCTCCCGAGTAGCTGAGACTACAGGCCTGTGCCACCATGCCCGGCTAATTTTTGTATTTTTTGTAGAGATGGAGTTTCACCATGTTGCCCAGGCTGGTCTCGAACTCCTGGGCTCAAGTGATCTCCTGCCTTGGCCTCCCAAAGTTCTGGAATTACAGGCGTGAGCTACTGTGCCTGGCCGATTCTAGGCATTTCTTGTACAGAGAATTGCACGTTTGGCCTTTGTGTCTGGCTTCTCCACTTGGTGTCATGTTTCTAAGGTCCATCCACACTGTGGCAGGTGCCAGTGCTTCCCTGAGTAATATTCCACCATGGCATGGACCATTCCGTTGTGGACAGACATGTTGCCTTCATCAGCTGAGGGACATTGGGTTGTTGCCACTGCTGGTGAGTGTATTCTTTTCAAATTAAAAAAAAAAAAATGCTGGTCACCACCCACTAGATAGTTTTCTTGGCCCACAGGGTGGGACAAGCCGACCTGGGTGAGGGCCAGGAGGTGGCCAGGTGGAGGCGGCTGGAGCGGCCCTGGGTTGCTTCTGGGCGCAGCAGGCAGAGGTACGGAGGCAGAGTCTGAGCAGGTTCCCTGGGCGGATCTCCATGCTGGTAATGTTTGTTTATTCAAGAAGTCTCGGCCAGGCGTGGTGCCTCACACCTGTAATCCCAGCACTTTGGGAGGTCGAGGCAGGCAGATCACCTGAGGTCAGGAGTTCGAGACCAGCCTGGCCAACATGGCAAAACCCTGTCTCTACTAAAAATACAAAAATTAGCTGGGTGTGGTGGCGTGCACCTGTAGTCCCAGCTACTGGGGAGGCTGAGGCAGGAGAATCTGCTTGATTCCAGGAGGCAGAGCTTGAACCTAGGAGGTGAAGGTTGCAGTGAGCCAAAATTGCACCACTGCACTCCAGCCTGGGTGACAGAGTGAGACTATGTCTCAAAAAAAAGAAATCTCCTGTGCTGCCCTGTGCCTGGCACCGAGGCCGAGGGAATGCAGCATTAGTATGTGCTCCTAGCCCACCGGGCTTCTGTCTGGAGCTGACGTGCGACAAAGGCACACGAGGGAAGCATGGCGAGGTGGACGGTGCGGAGGCGTAAGGAGCAAAATAAGGCAGATGCAGTGGCTCAGTGGCTCCTGGTGGCTGCGAGGAGCGTGGGCAGGACAGACCCAGGAGGGCACCTGGACAGCAGGGCCGGCTGGGGCAAGGTGTGTCAGGCGCTTGTCAGGAGCAAAATGTAAGGGGACACCAAAGAGCTCAGGAATCAACACAGATAGTATTTAATGCAGTATTTTTAAATATTGAAATGATGCAAAGTAACCTCCATGATGAACAAATGTTGGAATTTTAAATTAAGACAGGCCCAGCCCTGCACATGCACAGCCCTGTCAGAGTTTGTTCAGCGTGTAATTTGATTTGTTTAAAATGTTGCTTTAAAATATTGTTTGATTCCTGGATTTTTTTGGCACTCCCTTAACTTTTGCATCTGGACGAAGGCCTCACCCTAATCCCAGCTGGAGAGGGTCAAGGGCTGGTGAATTTGGCTTTGGACCTGCAGAGCTCGTGGTGCCTGAGAGGTGGGGCCAGGAACAGGAAGGAGCTGGTGAGAATGGCACCTGGCATGGGACGGGGCCAGATCAGAGCAGCACTGTGGCCCTTTCCAACCTATGGTTTTGCTGCTGGATGCTTGGCGTTGGTGCTGAGCCCCTGGCCCTCTGAACGGAGTGTGATGAAAAACGGGGCCGGGGAGCTCTTGGGCCCCTCCCTGAAGCAGCAGTGAAGCCAGGGACATGCCGGCAGCAGGCAGGGAGAGGGACGTCTGGGTCTGTGCCTGGAGCCAGCTGCCGCATGGAGGAGCTGGGTGAGGATGTGATGGGAGGAAGACCTTTCCAGTCCTGCATCCTCCGAAGCATAACTGAGTGCTTGTGTGGCTTGGGGGTCACTCTGGTCCGAGGACAGTCTTGCTTTGCTTAGCCAGGCTTTGAAGAGCCAACGGGATACGGACAGCAGCCCTGCTGGGTGGCAGGTTGTCTACCCTCGCCCACTCCACGCTGGAACTGGATGCAGAGCACCTGGATGGCCAGTCCCAGAGTGTCTCTGACACTCCCAGTCACCTCATCCCTTAGACCAGGATAAGATGCGGGACCCCAGCTTTGAGCCTCCCATGGGCTCCATTCCATGTGCTCCTGTAAGCCACTGGGCCTACCTCCTGGCTCCAGGGCTGCTTGGCCATTTGGCTTCTTGGTTTCCTCATCTATACAATGAAAATAATAGTCCCAGCCTTCTCGAGGAGTTACAAGATGCCTTTCATGTGAAAAGCGGAGATTTGGTACCAGACTACCTGGATTTGAATTTTGGCCGTACGCCTCCTAACCTGTGGCTTTGGGCCAGCCTCGCCTCCCTGTCCTCAGTTTCCCCATTTATAGAGCCATCTCATTGAGTTGCTGGGAGGATGAACATAAGGAAGTGTACTGATGTGCCCAGAGCATTGTGATTTTACTTATTATTACCAAACCAGGCACACAATAAGTGCCTAATAGATGCTCAGTGTCATTTCACGGACTTCTGTGTGCCTTATGTGTCTCCAGCAGCCGAGCTCTCGAGGTGGGGAAGCTCTTGACGAGTTGCAGGAGGTAATTAGAAAGAGGAGGTGGCAGGTGCGAGGGTTTGGGTGACACCTGTGGACAGAGAGAGGCCGATGGACCCTGGCAGAGGGGAAGGGGGTCCTTGCACATAGAAAAAGTTTCCTGCATCCAAGATCCTTGTGACTCTGGAACAGAGGCGGCAGAGGTCTGCAAATTCCAAATCATAAACCCAGAAAGCATAGAACATTCCTAGGGAGGACCAGAAACATCATATATCTTAGTGTGTATAGAATTTTCCACGTAGCCAAACAAAAGCACGTTTCTAACTGAAGCTGTTGGAGAGTTCCTGAGGACTTTATACCAGACAAGGGCCAGAAAGTGGAAGTTCAATACGCAGGAGCCATTCCTTTTGTTCACAAATGTTTGCCGTCTTTTCTGTCTATATCTGCGTTCATGTGAGGGCACTCATAGGTCCACCGTCCAGCCCCATGCTTTGTTTGCTACCAAAAAATATCTTAAGAGCTCCTCAGCTGCAAATCCTCCTACCAGGGGGTTCCAGGAACCCAGCCTTGCTCGGGGCTGGGGCCCCTCAGCACCTGCTGCACAGGCGTTGGTCATTAAAACTAAAGTGGTCATGTGCCGTATCCGTGGGCCCTCGGGGTCTGGTGGCACCTGGGCACACAGTCCAGTGGCGGCCTCCCGCCTGCCAGACACCGGAAGTGGGGGCTCCTCATTCCTGTTCCCGGGCGGTGGGGGGAGTGCCCAGAGCTGTCACACATCAGAACCCACCGACTCACACGTTGGGGCACCTTACAGCCCCTTGACAGCCTCTCAGCCTGAGAGACCATCAAACTGAGTTCCTGGAGAGGGTGGCCCTTGAGGCCTGGACACAGGTGTGAACAGGATAGCCCTGCCTAGTCTTGGAGTCCCACTCAGGTTCAGCCTCTTGTGGGTCTGAAGCTCATGCTGGGCCAGTCCCTGCCCCTTGGACAGCCGGAAAGGCAGCCCAGCCCCACAGCCTCATTGTCAGGCTCTGAGAGCCGCCCGGCCTCCAGCTCTGCTCTTTTTTTTTTTTAAAGATGGAGTCTCACTCTGTTGCCCAGGCTGGAGTGCAGTGGTGCCATCTTGGCTCACTGCAATCTCCGCCTCCTGGGTTCAAGCAATTCTCCTGCCTCAGCCTCCTGAGTAGCTGGGACTACAGGCATGTGCCACCATGGCTGGCTAGTTTTTGTATTTTTAGCAGGGACTGGTTTTCACCATGTTGGCCAGGCTGGTCTTGAACTCCTGACCTCAAGTGATCTGCCCGCCTCAGCCTTCCAAAGTGCTGGGATTACAGGTGTGAGCCACTGCGCCCGGCCTCCAGCTCTGCCTTGATTTTCTCTCACGCCTCCTCCTTTCCTCACGGCCCGTTGATGTCTCCAGATGCTCTGCAAAGCCACCCTCCCCTCGGGAGCTCCCCAGCTGGTGACGAGGGACCCTTTGGGGATCACTGCCTAGGCAGTCATGTAGGTCCGTGGGCCCTGCTTCCCAGCTGGACCGAGACCCGGTGCATGGGGTGCGTCTGGTCTGATCCGAGGCCCCCGGAAGCCACAGCCGGGAGGCAGTGAGGGACGGCTGTCATGTCCCCTCTCCCCTGTCTCCCAGGGTCCCTGCGGAGCAGATTTCCCTGCCTGAGCCTCCCAGTTGCCCATACCCTGGCCTCCCAAAGCCCAGCCCGAAGCCTTAGGCATCCTACAACCCGCTTCCTCTAGCCTGCCCTGTCTCTTCTCTGCTGTTCCTGAAACTTGCCTGCCTCTCCGTACCTGTTGGCCAGAGAGAGACTGGAGACCCCGTGGGAACCCCCGAGGGGAGGGAGAAGGCTGCTGTTTGAACGGAGGTGGTCTTTCCCTCTGTCCCTCCCAAGGCGGGTCACACTTGCAGGCTCAGCCTCCTGCTCTGGCAGCGCTTGGGGTGTTGGCTGCCTCCTGGGCACGAGATGGGAGCTGAGGGAGGTGCTTTCAGGACCAGAGTGGCAACCCAGCTGGAGGAGGATTAACAGGCCTGTGGTCAGCAGCAGCCGCCACGGGGACCCCAGCGCTGTACCTGTGCCCCAGCTGACCACTCCCACTTCCCTAGGGTGGGCTGGGGATGGTGGTCTGTTGCCCAGCCCAGGAGGAAGAGGGGCTGTAGTCAGCAGCAGCCACCTCAGGGGACCCCAGCGCTGTACCTGCGACCCAGCTGACCCCTCCCGCTTCCCCAGGGCTGGCTGGGAATGGTGGTCTGTTGCCCAGCCTAGGAGGAAGAGGGACTGTGGCTTCCACTCTAGAGGTCTCTCTCCCTGTCCCTCCCCCAGTGCTGGTCTAACTGCAGGCCTGCCTTAGGCCGTGGCTCCCTGCCGGCACCTGCTGACTAATGCTTAGCAGCATTAGTCCCTAGGAGAGGGCTGGGATGGGGAAGCAGCAAGTCCCGGTCACAGCGGGCTCGGGTTACAGCGGGCTCGGGTTGAGGCACCTCCCGGCCATCCCCAGGAAGCAAGGCCCCACGCAGCCTCCGACTCGCCCACTGCCCGTGTGTATTTCAGGAGGCTGCATCCCCCAAGGCCCCCACCAGGTAACTTCACTGGGCTGGGTGTCGCTGCAAAACCAGCCACTGGGTGCAGTGGTCTTCTGGTGGGGGGCGTGGCTGGGGAGGATGCAGTGGAGAAGAAGCCAGCTCTGTGGTTGGGGGGAGGGTGGACTCTCCGTTTCCTGTCTGTCCGCTGAGCTGGAGCTCATGGTCCCTCCCCAAGGCGCCTGGGCTATGAAGGAGGTCACAGCCCTGCCTTATTCCTGTGGCAGCCTTGGGGAGCCCTGGCCAGTCCTGTGTCTCCTGGGAGGGCGACAGTCTGGTCAGGCTGCAGGGCAGGCCTGGAATGCAGACCCCCGCTTGGCCATGCCGTTGCCTGGCTGCTCTGTCTGGGGACCTTCTGTTTAGGAAGAGAGAAGTGGGCCGGACAGCCTGGCTCAGTGATTGGAAGCTCAGCTCCCCATGTTCAGTCCAGCAGAAAGTTTGCCTCCTCGGAACACTTGTGTGCTTCTGCATGTGTGTTCTTGGCTGGTGGTTCTGCGAGGCCCCTACTGGGCTGCGTGATGTCCTCTGGCCATCCTGGCCACCTTGGTGCCTGGCCCCTATGAAACAGAGATACTACCTGGGCAATCCTCCACTTGTGCTTGCCAGTTTGTGGGACATGTGGCTTCAGTGATGGCTGGTTCTGCTCCACCCAGAGGACCTGGGAATCCTCAGCCCAACTGTCCAGAGGAGTCTTTCTCAGTGGGGGGAGCCCGAGCTGTCCTCCTGGTGGACAGTCCTTTAGATCTCAGGGGGACTTCCCTGCTGGCCGTTCCTCCTGCTGCCCCTGCTCCTCTGTCCCCCAACTGTCTCCCACCGTCTCGCCTGCAGCAGCCAGCTGGCACGGGGACCTCCCCTTTCCTCTGGGATTGCGAATGAGACGACTTCCCTGGTCCTTCTGGGTCCAGATCTCTCTGGAAACAGTCAGTGAAACCCTTGTCTCAGGTGGGAGGAGAATGCTCAGTATTTGGTCACAACGACGGTCCTAACCACATCACTCTCAAATGCTGGCTTTCACTTACCCCTTGCCCTGCCCAACAGTTACTTTTATTATCCCATTTTCCAGATCAGGAAATCAAGGCTCAGAGAGCTTCAGCCACTTGCCTGAGGCCCCACAGTTAAGTGTCTGGATTTGAACCCTGGAGCAGCCTGGCTGCTGAGCTGTCCTGGAGATGGGGTACTGTGCAGTGGTGGGGGTGGGGGTGGAGCTCTGCCGTCACTGACTCCCGGGCTACCCGGAGTGATAACACAGCCCAGTGTCTGGGCCCCTGCCTGAGACTGGCTGGATGCCAGGAGCCCGAGACCTTCCGGCTCTTTCCTATGTAAGGCGCCATGGGGTGAAATGAAAGAAAACCCCAGTTAGAAGGTGTCCCCCTCTTCCTTCAGTCCCTCAGCTGCCCTGGATTTTGAAATAAGACACCGCCCGTCTGTGGGGTGAGCAGGAACAGATTAGAACCGCATTTCTCTCCCGCCAGTCACAGTTGCCAGGAGCTCATCTTTCTCTGTCTTTCTCCTCCCACTGCCGCCTCTCCCCACAAGACTGGGCTGGATGCTGCTGGGAAAGTCAACAGGAAGTCTTTTGGCTGCGGTGGAGGTGGGGGTCTGTGCTTCCCTGGGGACCGAGATGAGGGCTCCAGGTTGGCTCCGGCAAGAGCAGGGAGGCTCACATCTCTGCCTGCTGGTTTTGCTTCCTGTCCTGGGAGAAGGTATCCACATGTCCCAAAATGCACCCTCTGGGTGTACAGGGATGGCTTTTGGGCCATTCACCTGAGGTTTATTGATCTTTCTCTTTGGAACTGGAGTGGCTCCTCCACGGTGGATTGGGCTGAGCTCCGTGCCTCAGCCGACGTCTTTCCCCAGGTGCTTCCTCTCACCGCGCCAGGGTGCAGGTTGCTAGTGGATGGGTCTTCACCCTCGGGGATTGGCAGCTGCCACGCTCATTTCACAATCGAGACACCCTGGCTGAAGTTTCCGCTAAGCTCCATGGAGTGTAGGGATTTTTTTTTGAGATGGTCTCTCTCTGTCGCCCAGGCTGGAGTTCAATGGTCCAATCTCCCGCTCACTGTGATCTCGACCTCCTGGGCTCAGCAATCCTCCCACCTCAGCCTCTACCAAGTAGCTGGGACTACAGGCGTGTGCCACCATGCCTGGTTAATTTTTTAATTTTAATTTTTTTTTTGTAGAAATGGGGTCTCACTGTATTTTCTAGGCTGACCTCCAACTCCTGGGCTTAAATGATCCTCCTGCCTTGGCCTGCCAAAGTGCTGGGATTCCAGGCATGAGCCATTGTGCTCAGCTGGGGTTTTCCTTTAACCCTTCCTGGCCCTTCCCAGGTGCAGGACTCGGGCCTCAGCCTTATGTGTTCTTGAACAGCTCTGGGCTCTGTCCTGTACCTCCTGGGCGTGTGGTCAGGCCTCTCTTGACAGCAGGAGTCTCAGGTGAAGAAGCAGGCAGAACGGAATGCTTGTCATCACCCAGCCTCGGGGCCAGGCGGGGCAGCCAGGACAGTAGCAGTGGCCGGTGTGGCTTCCTGGGAGGTCAGCCCATTGGTGTGGCCGGGGAATGGGGAGGGGAGCTTCTCCCCTTGTCTCCCCTCATTTCTGGTCTCTGGGCCTCCAGGGCCAGGTCTCCAGAGTTCTAGGTGGAGGATGGAGGTTGGGGAAGCTGGGGTGAGAGTGGGCTGGGGGTGGGTGGTCAGGTGGATCCTGGAAAACCGTCCTCTGCAGGTCCCGCTTTCCCCAGTGAGCGCTCAGAGCTGGTCCCAGGGAGCCGGGCTAATGGTCACCTCGGATGATGCAGGGGTCCATCCCCGTGAAACCGGGCCCATCACCATGAAACCGGCCCCACAGAAGCTTTTGGTTCCGGTTCTGTTCTGCCCTCCTGGCTCTTGCTTCCAAAGTAGGGCTCAGGATAGCTCTGAATTCCCTGCTGAAATGCAGCTTCCTGGGCCCTAACCCAGCCCTCCAGAACCAGAGTTTCTGGGGTGGGCCCTCTGCTTGTCTAGCAGCCTGCAGGGGACACTTGTGCCTGCCAGAGCAAGTCTAATAAGCACTGCTGTAAACCCCTCGTCCCCACAGCCTTCTGGCTCGTCTCCCTTTTCCTGCTAGGATCTGCATCAGGATTAAATGCCAACATCAGGGATCAGGTTAGACTTGTGAACCCTGAGACAATACCTGCATCTTTTTTTTTTTTTTTTTTTTTTTTTGAGACTGTCTCGCTCTGTCATCCAGGCTAGAATGCAATGGTGCGATATCCACTCACGGCAACCTCCACCTCCAGGGTTCAAGCAATTCTCCTGTCTCAGCCTCCCGAGTAGCTGGGACTACAGGCTCGCACCACCACACCTGGCTAATTTTTGTATTTTTAGTAGAGATGGGGTTTCGCCATGTTGGCCAGGCTGGTCTTGAACTCCTGGCCTCAAGCGATCCACCCGCCTCAGCCTCCCAAAGTGCTGGGACTACAGGCGTGAGCCACCGTGTCTGGCCTGATACCTGTATCTTGACCGAGCTGTTGTGGAAACATTGAGATTCCCTTGATAGTTTTGTCCACAGAGTGAATGTTTAGGAACTGGCGAGGGATCTCCCACCCCCACCCAGATGGCGGCCTAGAGGCAGTGTTTCTGACCCTGTGATGGGATTTGTCCCTCTTGCCCAAGAGACTTTAGAGATGTGGCCCCTAAATGTGGGGGCCCCTGTTGGGGTGGGAACGGGAGCTGGCCCTGGCCATTGTCCAGTGACCCCATCTCGGTGCCTCGATCCTAGCACCCTCGATCTCAGTACCTCCCCTTCCCCGGCTCCGCGCGGAGGTCACGTGGCTTGCGCTGAGTAATCCTCCACCGCCCCCGTCGCGTTCCTGCTGCAGGGAAGCCTTTCCAGGGAGCCAGCTGACACATTTGGCCTCCATTATTTGTTTTTGAACAGGAATGAAAGGAGAGAGTGAGTAAGAAAGTGGCAGGAGGTGGGGGTTGCAGAGTAGGGGAAGGTCAGAGAGAGGGGAGGAAAGATCTGGAAAGTCCAGGCATGTGCTCTGGAAGCAGGTGCCAGCGATGAGCTCATCTGGAGGGTGGCCGCCCGCCCTGAGCCCTGCCTGGGGCCAGCAGGGAACACTCTGCCAGGGCATGGTCGCTGGGAGCCTGTCCTTGGCTCTCTTTCTGCTGCTTTGAGTGCTGAGCAGATTTGTTTCCATTTTAGGGACAACACAAGGAGGCTGTCATTCCACCCCTAGCCTTATTAATATTTCATGAATCATAAGTGACCACTTACTGCGTCCTGACGTACTCCAGGCGCTGGGCTCGAAGCTTTATGTGCTTCATGGGATGTATCCGCACTATTGCCGTAGAAAACGGTTCCTGTTACTACTGTAGACAAGGCACCAAGGCACAGAGAGGTTGAGGAACCGGCCCCAGGCCATAGAGCTAGAAGCGGCTGACCCTGGCTTTGAACACAGGGCTGCTTGACTCCAAAGCCCGAGCTGGTTTGCAGCGAGGCTCATGGTTTCTGTGCCACTGTTTGAGCCTCTGGTCGAGCCCGTTGGCTCGGTGGGGGGGCCCATGACCCACCAGCTGTTCCATTATGTGTTGTGGACACCTCCACGGCCCGCCTGGGTGGGAGGAAAGGGGCTTCAGGAGGTGGGAGGGGTACAGGGAACATAGTCCAGCCTGCTTGGACCCAATACCTTGACCTTCAAGGTACCCCTTGTGGGTGGCATGAGGCTAAGCTCTTGTTCTTCTCCAGGACTCTGTTCCTGTGAGGGCCTTGGGGTCCCTTGCTTTTTTCTGGGGGCCTTGCTGGTCAGGATCACAGAGAAGTTCTTTGCTGTTGATCTTTCTGCCTCTGTATCTTTTGGCAAGCCATTTTATGACTCAGTTGCTTTGTCTGTAAAATGGGTTGAATAACATTGTCCTGCCTCAGAGGGTTTTTGGGAGGATCAAATGAGACCTGCTGCACAGAAGCCCTTTGTAAGCCATGCTGACTAGCGGTTGCCGGACCCCCAAGTGAATGGGCATCCAGGCACTGAGTGTGTGGACTCAGTACTCGGAAAGAGGGGCTGGGGGTGCCTAGAACTCCTGGGATGCTCGGACCACTGCTCTGTTCAGATTCTGAGCTGCTCCTTGGCCAGTTTAATTCCTGTCAGTAGGGTGAGGGTAACCAGGACTTACGCATAGTTGGGCGAAGTTGAGTGGCCACATGTGGAAGTCTAGCGTCCCTCGTGCAAAGTGGGCAGGCAGCCAAAGTGAGCTCTGCTCCAGTCCCCCCACCCCCAGGGCTGTTCCTGGCGCCCTGCCCTCCCCCAGAGCCCCACTGACCTGCACCATGTGACCCGGGCCTGGGAAGATGGGCCCAGCTGTGGGAGGTCGTGCGGGCTGGGGACTGAGAGTGCCGGAGGAGGGCCTCCCAGGAAAACCCAGCTGCACAGGAAGCCGGGCCAGCGGCCTCCGGAAGCCTCTGGGCTTTGCAAGCTGGACTCCCCGGATCTGTGGCTGTGGGGCCCTCTCCTGCCTGCAGCTGAGAGCCCTTGACCTGTACTTGAGGGCTTCAGAGGTCTGGGAGGGGGATGTGACCGTGTCCCCAGGGTGAAGCCCACCCGAGTGTCACTCTGGCTACAGCCCTCACCTCTTTCTGGCCCCCTCTCTGGTCATGGGGACGCTGCCTGGGGGTGGGGGGGGTTCCCTTACATGGAAGGAGCTGCAGCTGAGCTGGCGGGCCTCACACACCCCCAAGGCCGCCTGACTTCCAGCCTCCAAGTGGGGCTGCATTCACCACTCAGGACCTGGAGCCTCAGCCAGAGAGGGACCCTCCACTGCCTCTTTCTCTGTCTCTTGGGAAAGGTAGGGTCTTTGTGCCCCCTCCCCCCAGCGACGCGGCATGTTGGGAGGCTAAGAGGAAGCTTCTCACCCACTCATCTACCCCTCGACCCTCCCAGCCAGCAGAGTTTTACCTGTGTGCTTAGAATCTGTGTGTGGAGCCAGAAGTCACAAGGTTGGCCCAGCTGTGTCTGACCCTGGCTGTGCGGTCTCGGACAGTCCCAGCCTTCCTGGAGCTGAGAGTCCTGATCTGTAGAGGAGAGGCTGCTGTGCTGGCCCCGCAGGGTCCTGTGCAGAGGGGAATGTGTACAGCTGTGAGTTCAGGCCATGCCCTCAGACAGGTGGATAGGATCGGAACAGTGGGTCAGGACGGCCAGAGGGTCCCAGCCTCAGGAGGAGGCCTCCGCACCTCCCAGCACCCCCACACCAGGGAATGCAGCCAGGCCCCCAGGCCTCCCATCTCAGGAAGCAGCACCCCGCCCCCCACCTCTGGCTGCCTGGGCCTGAGAAGTTGAGCATTCTTCCTGAATCTGAGTGCCCTCTGAACCCTGCTTGGGTAGTTGTCCCTCCTGAACTGACTGCCTGTCCTACACAGTCCCCTGTGGTTTGCCCCACAGGGTGGCCAGCGAGTACCCTGCACAGCACACCTCCCCCAGGAGCGCTGCCTGTGATGATGGTGTAAAGGGTGCCCCCCCGACCCCCTGGAGGCGTGCAGTGGCTCAACAGCGTGAGCCCAGGAGCCCCGGTGAGCTCCTGGATGGAGAATCTGTTCAGGTCACTCCCCAGCCTAAACCTTCCCTGGGTGTCTGCTGTACTTGGGGTGCTGACTCATCGTGGGGCGGTCTGTGAGACCCTATGTCACCTGGCCACTCCCCTCAGCCCCTGTTTACTGCACCGGCCCCCTGGCCTGGCTGCTCCTGGAACATGAGGGCTCATCCTCACGGAAGAATATTCACTTGTTCCCTCCTGGAAAGTCCCTCCCCAGACCTCCTGGCCACCTCATTCAGGTCTTGCTGAAGCGCTGCCATCTTGGAGAGGCCTCCCTGTCACCCGCAGTTAAAGCAGCCCTCCCGTGCCCGTGGGTGGCTTTCTGTGGGGCATGGATGAGTATTGGAGAGTCTTGCCGTTTATTTGTTCATATGCCCTCTGGGAGGGCAGGGGACACTGACTTGTGTTGCAGGTGCCTTGCATGTCACGGGTGCTCAGTGAATGCCTGTTAAGCATTAGGGGAGCACAAAGGAGGGAAGCCTCTGTCCAACTGGAGCAGTCAGGGAAGACTTCCTGGAGGAAGTAGTATCTGGTCTGCTTAAAATGTGGAGATTTGTCTGTATGCAGACACTAGGTTAGAGGGCAAAGGGGCATTATCATAACTTAGCAGACAGCTACAAGCAGCTAAGGCATTGCTATGACATGGACTGCTTGTGGTTGGAGCTAAGAAGGAGTCAGAGACAGAGGTCCCTGTGCTCTGGAGTGAGTCCTTGGGGGAGGCTGAGCTCCCAGAATGTGGGGCCGCCTGTGCAGAGGCCGGAGGTGGGAGACACACCTGTGAGTGCCGGTGAGTGTGGGGTGAGCCACTGGGCTGGATCAGAAGATGGGAATCCCTAAACCCACCAACCAGCCTTGGTGCCCTGGGAGTGACAGGAGACGGGGTTTCTGGGGGACTAACCCAGCACAAGTGGACGAGATGGGATGCAGGGGAAAGGACAAAGCTCCCTGAGGCTTTGGGAAGCTGAGTTAGGGTAGAGCCATGACAGGGTGAGTTCCAGAAACAATCCAAGAAAAAATAGCTAGACTGGGTTTTCCCTTCACTGTAGGAGATGCCCCACTTCACTTCCCCCATCCTCCGGGTTCTGGCTATGGGCTGGGTACAGTGAATGGGTTCCATCTGCAGGGGTAGTCACACCCCTTGGGCACAGCTGCTTCGTGCACTGTGTTGAGATGGGATCTGAGGCCGGGAAGAACAGCTTCTTCTGTAGGTTGACATTGTCAGGCTTTGGGGACGGAAGGATGGCAGGGTGCCTGGAGCATCTCCTGTTTGCCGTCCACACTCTGTGCCTGCCTGCAGGGCCTTGAGCCCTGCCTGTTCTGCCTCTGTCCTGGTCGGGAACTTGTTGGAGCCCATAGGGGCAGTCAGGCTGGAACAGGAGGAGACCAGGCCGGCAGGGGAGCTGAGAGGGGGCCCTGGACAGCACCCAGGGCTGAGTCATCCTGGGCTTGCCCGACTTGCTATTTGGAGCTGTTCCTGCCTGCTCATCATGTGCAAGGTCCTGATCCACTCAGGTCTGTTTAACCAGCGCCCCTCCCCAGGCCCAGTTTGCCTTGTTTTCGTTCGATTCATTCATTGTCATCACTGCCATCCTTGCACCACGTAACTAGCCTTTCCAGCATGCCAGTCACCAAGCTCAGGGCCCTCCGTGCATCTCCTGTAACCCTCACAGCAACCCGGGAGGCACAGAGAGGCTGAGTCGCTGGCCCATAGTCACACAGCAGGTATGGGGCATTGCCAGGATTTAGCCAGATCTCTGACTCTGGGGCCTTTCCAGGGCCTTGGGTGAGACACCGGCAAGGAAGCAAGGTATGAACACTGACCGGCCCTGCCTTGGACAGAGCTCGGGGACGGTGGTCTGGCAGGCCCAGCTGACACAGTGACCCTTGTGCAGGTTCAACCATTGGCAAAGTGTTCAAGTACACACAGAATCTCAACTGGGGAGACAGGTGAAGCGGTCAAGGGTGGGCTGTGAGTGACGGGTGGACACTGTACCCACTGGCAGATCAGCTGACCTTGGTGCCTTCTGGAGCCTTTCAACTTCCTTATCCAGAAAAAGAGGAACTAACAATTCCACCCCCAAACTGGGTGGGAGTACCACATTCGAAATTGAAGCAAAGCTGGTCCGTGTCACAGGCTCGGCAGATGTTAGCTGTGCAGGCAACTTAGTGACCATTTGAAGTAGGCTGTGCGGCGGCATCCTCATCTTGCAGATGTAGTCCAGAGAGGTTAGGGCACTAACCCTGGGTCACACAGTGACAGCTCAGGCTACAGAGAGCAGTGCTGGATGGGATGGGAGGGTGTTGGCAGCTTCAGGCACAGGCTGGGAGGGCTGTGGGGTCAGCAGAGGGAGGGCACACTTCCCAGCTGGTGGGGTTCCCTTGTGCCTCAGTACTCGTGTGGGCCCAAAGGAGCTGGAAGGAGGGAGGTTAGAGCCACCCCTGGGTTCAGAAGCTGATAAGCAGGTTATTGACTCTGAATTTGCCTCATCGTATGTACATTGGGGACAAATTTGGGGATTTAATGATATAATGTAAGAAGCAGACATGTCACAGCCCTGGGTATAGTCAGTGTATAATAAGTGGTAAGTCCTCGGAGGAGGCAGCCGGTGGGAATGGGAGCATCTCAGCAGCCCTCCGCCCCCTGCTCCTGGTTGCAAATGTACCTGTTCTTGGCTATTTGTGCCCAAGCTCCGTGTCCTCCAGTGTGTGTGAGGCCAAGCTCCTGGGGCGGGGACTTGGGGGTGTGTCTGCAGCTCCTGAGGCCAAGACCAAGGCCAAGGCCGAGGCTGAGGCTGAGGCCACCTTGGTGAGGAGGAGATTGCAGGTGGAGAAGCTCGTTGACCTTGACCTTGATCTGACCATGATTTTGATGGTTCCGATGCCGTCAGCACCCAGGCCTCCTGCCCTCGCCACGACTGGCTCCTGCAGCCCACCTGGCTGAGAGGTGTGCTGGCTCCCGCAGGCTGCGAAATGGGGACATCACCGGGCACCTGGGCTACAGCGTGCTCGCCGATTGCATTTGGGGAGGGACTGAGGGCTGATTGTGTTGTGGGGATGTTGGCAGAGAATCAGAGGGGGCATCCAAAAAGGCCAACAGTTCGGCGGGGAGAGGAGGCGGGAGGCTGGTTCCTGTTTTCTGGGCTTTGATCGAAAGGGAACAGGGACACATTTGGGGACAGTCTCCTTCCTGGAGGAGGAAGGGCTTAGGGTGCTGGTGTGGAGTTTGCGCAGATGGGGATAATGAGCTGGAGGGTGCTGGGCAGGAGCTGGCCAGTAATGGGCTGACGAGGGAGGCCCTGCTGGCTGGGACTGGTTTTCAAGTGAGCATCCTGAGCTGTGGGGACCCAGGGAGTCTTAGAGACCTTGGAGCTGAGACCCGGCACCACAGAGGGGTGGGCTGTGCTCAGGGCAACACAGCGGATGGGGCAGATATGGCGAAACCTGTCTCTGTACCCCTCTTTCTCCTGCTACAGAACTGGATCCTCCCAGCTCATGGCTGTCAAATCCTTTAGATGTTTCTGGGTTCCATGGGTGCCTTACACTGTCTTCCCTGTAGAACAGCAGACCCTGGGGGTTGGCTCTGATGGTATTCACCATGGGGTACCCCATGCAAGCACAGTGCTTTCACGCCCAGCCTCCCAGCCTGTGGAGTAGGCCCGTGTCTGGCCAGCCTCATTTTGTGGCCAGAGGAGGGAGACAGTGGTTCTGGAGACAGGAGCTGGCCGGGGGCTGCCCTCCCAGCCCCCTGTTCTCCCAGCTCATCTCCTTGCCTTGGGGGTGCTGGCCACCCTCCCCCCGCCAGCTCCACCCCCAGCTTTCTCTGCCTGAGCTGTGACCCGTCAGTAGGGGGCAGTGGAGGCCTTGAAAGTCCTTGGAGAGGACTTTGAAGCAGTTTTTACAAATCTGTCCCTGGAAAGTCTCTCCTGTCACACCCCCAGCAGCTCCCTCCCTCCTAACATTTTTCCTGGGGTTGTCATGCAGCGGGGGGTGGAGGAACCCACTAGGCCGTGGATAGAGCAGAGCCGTGTTGACACAAACCCTGGCTGAACCCACATGCTCCATACAGCCAGCGGCTGATCACTGGAACCAGGGCAGTGACCTCATAGCAAGGGCCCGCAGAGCAGCCATCACGCATTCCCGATCTTGGTTTCTGGACCCAGCTCTGGAAAAGGAGCCAGATCCCAGCCACTTGGAGCTGTGCAGGGAAGACCCCAGCCCGGTGCTGGCTGACAGCTCACTAGAACCTTTCATCTGCTTGGCCAGACGATGCCAAGGGGCAGAGGTTAGAAGTGCTAAGAAGCAGGCTGAGGGTGGTGGCTCACGCCTGTAATCCCAACACTTCGGGAGGCCGAGGCAGGTGGATCCCTTAAGGTCAGGAGTTCAAGACCAGGCTGGTCAACATAGCGAAACCCCACCTCTACTAAAAATACAAAAATTAGCCAGGTGTGGTGGTGCACGCTTGTAATCCCAGCTACTCTGGAGGCTGAGGCAGGAGAAACTCTTGAACCCGGGAGGCAGAGGTTGCAGTGAGCTGAGACTGTGCTACTGCACTCCAGCCTGGGCAACAGAGCAATACTCCGTATCAAAAAAAAAAAGAAGAAGAAGAAGTGCTGAGAAGCATCTGTCTTCCTGATTGAAAAGCAATCTTTGCTGGGCGCGGTGGCTCACGCCTGTAAATCCCAGCTTTGGGAGGCTGAGGTGGGAGAGTCGCTTGAGGCCAGGCGTTCGAGACCAGTCTGGGCAACAGAGGTGCCAGGTGTAGTGGCGCTTGCCTGTAGTCCCAGCTCCTCAGGAGGCTCAGGTGGGAGGATTGCTTGAGTTAGGAGTTCGAGGCTGCAGTGAGCTATGACCACACTACTGTACTCCAGCTCCTGGGTGACAGGATGAGACCCTGTCTCAAAAAACAAAACACAAACAAAAAACCAACGTTTATCTTTTGTGATTTTAAAAATCACACCTACTTGTGACAAAATAATTAAATTAGAAAATGTGAAGGAAATGATCAATAATAATTGCATCCTCCAGACAAACACTGTTAACATGTTCGCGTTTCCTTCCAGTCTTTTTCTACATAGACACTCAATACTTATTAATTTGTTTTGAACTAAAGATGGTTTTCTCTTCTTTGTATGAGAACCACCTCAGCCAGGCACGGTGGTTCACGTCTATAATCCCAGAAAGCTGAGGGAGGCAGATTGCTTGAGCCCAGGAGTTTGAGACCAGCCTGGGCAACATGGCGAAACTCCATCTCTACAAAAAATACAAAAATTAACCGGGTGCAGTGGCACGTGCCTGTGGTCCCAGCTCCTCTGGAGGCTGAGGCAGGAGAATAGCTTGAGCCCAGGAGGTGGAGGTTGCAGTGAGCCAAGACCGCGCCACCGCACTCCAGCCTAGGCGATGGGAGTGAAATGCTGTCTCCAAAAAAAAAAAAAAAAGATTCCACCTTGCCACCTCTCTCAGGGATTTTCATCCTTTCCACTTTTCGCCCAAGACTTGCCCTATAAAAGGTTGAGGCCAAACAGTCATGAGAGGGTGGCACTGGATGTTCAAAAAAATGTCTTGTGGCTGGCGGGACTTGGAAACAGGTTGGAGAGGTTTCAGCAGAGGGTGGACCCCTCACATGCTCTCTCTGCGTGTTTCATGGGGCTGCCTGTGAGACCGTGTGAACCCGTGTGAACCAGAGCCCGGCTGGGAAGCCACATGCTACCTGGACTCTCTGACCTTTCCTGGCAGCCCAACCTTGGCCAATACGCTCAGCTATGTTCCCCTCTGTAAAATGGGCTAATAGAAATGTCCACTCAAGAGACGTGATGAGAAACAAATGTGTTCATAGAGCAAAGTGCTTAGAACGGTCCTGGCACGACAGGAGCCCACGTGTCAGTGCTGCCGATGGCACCGTCATCACGGCGGCGTTGGCTGCTTTGTTTCTCCCTTGTCCCTGTCGCCTTCTTCCCTCAGCAGGCTCTCATTCACTTGTTCATTTATTCATGGCCGAGGCCCCGTCTGTGCCAGGCCTGGTGCTGAGAACGGGGGTAGAGAGATGGGGGCTGTGCCCCGCTCCCTGACCCAAGGGTTCCCTTTGCAATGTGAAGTTCTTGGAGACTGGACCCTCAGGCTGTTCCACCAGCCCCTCCTAAGGCCAGCTTAACCCTTCCGTGCCCATTTTCTGAGCTGTTAGAGGAGGAGAGCGGGAGGAAGGATGGAGTGGGGTTTTTGTGAGAACTGAGCGGGGGGTGTGTGAGGCCCTGGAAATGGTGACTGCAGCACTCACTCAGCATTAGCTTTTGTTGCAGTCGCTGTTTGGAGAATATTCCTGGATTTCAGGACACTGATGACAGAAGGTGGAACGCTTTTTCTGGAAGCCATCAAGAGGGGACCACCGCGGCGGCTGAGCAGAGTTGCTGACTTGTGAGCTGCGGCCTGACCATAGTCACTGTTCTCACGAGGGAGGCCCCCTGCAGTTCCCCTCCCAGGAATTTCTGGCCCCTTGGCAGGGGACAGTTCAGGGCTGGGGGTGGGTAGTGGTGTCCGCAGGCCCTCTGCAGGCGCTGATTCTTGGAGTCAGAGAATCCCCTGTCACCGTGGGGGGCTGTTCCCTCCTGCCCCTCCCCTCCCGCTGTGCTCTCAGCTGCTCCAACGGGATGCTTTTGGCCTGAGAGACAGAAATCCCAACTCAGAATGGCTTCAGCTCTCAAGAGAATTTGGAGCTTTTTTGTGCAAAATGAGATGTTCTGAGCATCGAGGATGCTGTGGCGGATCCTCCATCCAACCATCTCCAGCCATGGTGTCCCTCTCAGTCACAGGATGCTGCAGCCACGTTGTAGGGAAGGAGAGCCTCCCTTCCTGTGAGCCTAGAAGCCCCTCCGTGCAGCCCCTTCACTGGCCATTGCCTGAAACCTGACCTGGTGGCTCCTGCCCCAAGGAGCAGAAAGGGGGTTTGCTAGGTCAGGGTGGGGCTGGGTGCGAGGAGGCCCCCCCAACAGGGTCTGCTCAGGTGTCCCTCCTGTTGGGGCAGCAGGGAAGGGACCCACATGTGGCACTGGGACACGGAGAGGCTTTTGTGCCTGTGACGGCCAAAAGGGATGGCGCCCCAAAAGGGATGGCGCCCCAGCCGCGTTCCCACCCACCCCGAGGCCCAGCATGGCCATGCCGGAAATAGCAGCATCATCCCCCTCACTGTCCTGGCTTGTTTTCAAGAGGCCGGAGGGGTGGGGCTAGAGCGGGCGTCTGACCTGTGGCTGGATCTAGCTGCCCGTGGACAGGCTGTGGAGTGAGTCTGCAGAGGAAGAGAGATGGGGAGGCCGGGATCTTCCCCTGCACCTCCCAAACCCCCGTTCCCTGTGAGTTAGATGGGGAGTGCACCCCTGCCCTCCCCTCCTGGGTATCCCCCGCCCCCGCCCCCACCCCAGGCACTTGATGTTGCCTGTTCGTTTTCCCTCTCTGCCCCTCCCACCGGCCCTTCCCATATGGTCCTAATTAGGACCTTCCGCCCGTTGGTGGATGGGCAGAGAGGGGAGCTTGCTGTGGGGCCTCCCCCGATCGGGGGACTTCCCAGCACAGAGTTTTCTGGCCTCCACAGGGACGCCGTGTGTGTCTGTGTGAGTCTGGCATGTTAGAAGCGCGAAGCTGCAGCTGTTCTGTACGTTTTTCACATTTCTCACTTCTCAAAGGCCCTGGGTTTGGTGTTTGTGGGCTGGGGATCTGTGTTGGGGTCTCCAGGAGGCCCATGGTGGGAGAGGCAGGGCCCCTTCCCCTTTAATCTGGGCAACCTTGCTTTGGCCTGCTGTCTGTGGAAAGTGCCCTAGGATACGGTGGCAGGACTGGCTGGGGCTCTGGCTCCAGGCCCGGCGCCAGCCCCTGTCAGACTTACTCTCCTTGTGCCTCCGTTCACCCTGTCCACCCGCAGGGCCTGCAGGAGCATCCTGAGAGTTGGTAGGGTGGCCTGCCCGGCACCCGCCCAGGGTCTGCTGGTGGGTTGCTGAGGCTGCGGTGAGGTCTCCATGGCTCCCTTGTCCTGCACATTGTTCCCTTGGTGTGTTGTCTTGCTAGCACATGAGCCCGTACTGGCTCTGAGTCTGCAGCCTGTTTTCTTTGCCAGGTGGCTAAGCAGGGTGGCAGGCAGGGTGGCAGAGTCCCATTGGCCTGCAGGGGACCCTCTGTGGGCTGCAGGTAGTCCCCTGTGGTTCCAGGTGCGCTGGCGGGACCTGCACCATGACCCCTGTCAAAGCTCACATCCAAGGCATTTGTGGGCAGCCCTGCCCCAGACATGAGGGTTGGCATTTTCTCTTGCACGTGAAGCAAAGACCTGTTTGAAGGAGGGTGTGGAAGCCTGGGTGTGATGAAGACAAGGACCGGTGGCTCACCCCTCTTGCACCTGGACCTTGAGTGGCAGGCCTGGGGCCTTCAGTCCTTAATTCAGGAGGGTAGCCAGTTGCTGGAACTAAGAGTGAACTTCAGCTGTTGTTGCCATAGCTGGAGGGAAGAGGGGAAAGGAGGGGCTGCAGGGGAGCAGAGACCTCACCCTCCCTCTGCCGGCATTAGGCTGCCGGTGCTGGACGGGGCCCTGGCAACCGTGGCAGGAGTGGTGATGTCCGATGATGGTAACAAGGGCTTCCTGAGGATCCCCGAGCTGTCTTAAGGGCTCTTTACCTGGAGTAAGTATCCCCTTCAATCCTCCCAACAACACTGTCAAATTGATTCTGTTGTTATTCCCATTTCACCGATGAGGAACCCACAGCCCAGAGATGTTAAGTAACCTGCCCAAGCCTCCCTCTGAGTATGGCACAGGGAGGGTCCGAATGCGGAAAGTCTGGCTCCAGTGCCCCCATCCCTAACCACTGTCATTTACCTCTTCGGCCAGCCCTCTGATTGCAAAACCTGAGGCCCAGAGAAGTGCAGTGACTTGGCCAGCTCCGCACAGCAGGTTAGTGGCAGAGCTAAGCAGTGTCTCCCATGCCCTGATTCTGTGGCCTCTTGAGGTGGCTTACCCCTAAACACACCCCACATTGTGGCTCTGTTTCCTCCTCTCCTCTGAACCTGCCAGCCTCTGCTCAGGCAGGGAGAAGTAGAACAACCATGCCGGGTGGGTCGTTGTGCCCCAGTGCCATCTGCCCTACACCTGATTGGCAGCAGAGTGGCCCCTCCTTGGGGTGGTCTGGAGGTGCCAGTGGTCACTCATCAACACAGCCCAGTCTCACACATGTCACTCCCAAAGGATGTTGACACAGAATGAGGCAGCTAGGGGAGGTGGACACTTTGGCACGAGGGTGGCGTTCCTGGTAATCTGTAGTGCTGTCGTCTTTGGCTGCCTTTGGTTGGCATCTCACCCCCTCCTGGCTGTCCTGCAGCCACCCAAGGGAGGTCAGCGTGTAGCCTTCATCCCGGGACTGTGTGAACGCAGCAGCACAAGCTTGCCAGCACTGCACTGCGGGATCTGGAGGCCTTTGCCCCTGAGCCCTGCCTCTGTGTAATCCCTAAAGCACGGACCTCTTAGGGGCTTCCGTTAATCCACCTGGAAAAACCTTACACTGTTTAGGGCTTGACGCAGGGCTAAGCATGGAGACGTTGCTGGAGGACCGAGGGAGAACTGAGCGTGTGTTCTCTTGGCCTCAGCCTCGTGTGTGTGTTCATGCGTGGGTACTTTGCTGTCCACACTGGCTTCCACGGCTGGGTGGGAGTGGGAGTTGAATTCAGCTCGGCGGCTGCCTTTCCACCCTGCGGGCCTGGTTGGGGAGTGTGAGGATGCCTGCTGGAAGCCGATGTGCACGAAAGAGTTAATGATGGATCCCGTTTCCTCAGCCCCCTCTCCAGCTTTCCCAGGGAAAGGGCAGGAACAGAGAGGCCTTATCTTCAGAGGAAGGGGTGGGCGGGGACACAGCGCTGTTCGGCACAGGCCCCTCTGAGCCACCCTGCATGTTTCATTCCTCCGACTTCTGCAGCCCAGCTGTTCAGAGCGGATCCAGAAGGTGGAGAGAGGGTTCCCAATAAGCAGAGGATGGAGTGAATGTGAGATTCATTACTGGGATTTGGCAAAGCAAAGAGCCTCACTTTCTCCCCGCAGATGGGACGGGGGTGGGGCTGGAGCCAGCGGGGTGGGGGTATCCAGCAAGAGCTCCTTCCCATCCTCCCACTTCCTTTGCCATGGGCCCCCTCCTCCACGCAGAACCTCAGCCTGGAATGATCACGTGTCCAGCTTTCCTTGCCCCTCTCCTGCCCCGCTGGAGGGAGTGGCCTGGCCCCTGGCCCCTGCCACCTACACCTCCTGTTTTGCTGCACTAGCCTCGTGGTAGGGGCTGCGGCAGAGGTGGGCAAAAGCCGCTTCTGGGCAGCCAGCCCCCATCCTAGGAGTGATGGAAAGTCCTTGGGGGTTCCTGCAGGGTGAGCTGACCATTCTGGCCCTTGTAAGGACACCCAGGAGAGGGCCAGGGTGCCTCTATTTGGGGCACAGCATAAAGAACAGCCCTAAGTGTTTCTTAGGCAGGAGGGTGCTGAAGCATTGAAGCTGGGATTTAGAAGCATTGTTTGGGGTGGTGAGTGGAAGATGCAGGACACAGATTCACGCGATTGTGCAGATCACCTGGCCTCACTCCCTCAGTTTACAGAGGAGGAAACTAGAGGCTGAGAGAGGTGAAGTGAGTTCCCTAGGGTCACACAGCCTAGCCAGGCCCAGGGTGCAGACCTCCTGCTCTGCCTCCCCGTGCCTATTCGGTTGGCATCAGCGTCCCTGCCCTGACACCCCCGTGTGGCAGCTGCTGTGATTCTGTAACTCCTCACCCTACCCCAGTGGGGCCCCGCGAGGGAAAGAAGAACGCCCTGTGCAGAAGTGGTTGGAAAGCAAGAAGCCTGGAGAGAAGTGAGGCCTCTGCGGTTTGGCCTGAGTCCAGGACTCATGGCCTGGTTCCCAGGGATGGAGCACTGACCCCTCCCTTCTACGCCCCCACCTCACGCCCCCAGGAGCTCCCTATGGGGAAGCCGGAATGGACCTGGGCTCAGAGATTGTAAATTCATCTTGCTGGGTGTGTGGCTGCCTTTATGTAACCAACTCTCACGGAGAAGCCAGGGGACGGCTCTCAGTACTCTCGGGGGTCCCTCAGTGAGGTGGGAGGACCTCGGGAGGTCAGGAGGCTGTTCAAGACCTTCTGCCCCTCAGGGACCAGGTGAGGGCTTGTTGACCGCTCTGGCCTCCTGATGCTTCTGGTGGGGAGACCACAGAGGGGCCTGCCGTCACCATCGCCAGTGGCCCTGGCCTGCCCAGTCGTCCTTCTGGGGTGGCCAAACTCCATGCTGCAAAAGCCCAAGTGAACCCCAGTAGTGGCCTGGGAGAATCATCTGTCAAGAGCCAAGGATGGAGTTTCTGGGGAGGACTTTCTGCTGCCCCCCAACCCCTTTGGGGTGCATTCTCCTGTAGCCCCACTCCCTATAGGAAAGTCAGGTGCCTCCAGAAGCTTCTCCCTGGCCCCAGGCCAGAGGTGACAGTGGACGCCCCTTGCTTGAGCTGGTGACTGTGGCTGGTTGTTGGTGCCTGGCCCTGCCCTGCACTGTGCACCCATTGAAGGCGGAATCCTCCGGGCCTCTCTGGTGGCCGTGCATGGGTGAGCAGCCCACGACACATCTGCTTCCACCATCGTGTGGGCCGGGGCTTTCAGAGGGGCTGGGGGCTTGGATGGCCCTGCAGGGGTTGCTCCTGGTCTTGTGACCGAAAGGAGCTGAAGGTTTGGAGAAGCTGTTGGGCCGAGATCAGTTCTTCTAGATTTGGCGAGGAGGGAACAGATGCTCACGGAGCTGCTCCAGGCGCCGCACACACTGCCTCACTCTGTGCTGACAGCCAAGGGGCTGGCTCCCCCCCACCCCCATTTTACAGATAATGTGCTCCCCCAGTTCCTTAGTGGTGGAGCCAGGATTCGAACCCACGCAGGCAGCCTCCTGGGCCTGTAGTCCTACCCTTCATCTCCCTCCAGGACCTAGGTCTCGGGGTTGGCAGGATAATGACTCCCAGAGTTGAGCACATCCTAATCCCCAGCACCTGGGACTATGTTAGGTGACATGGCAGAGCCAGCTAAGGTCGCTAATCAGCTGCTCTTAAAATAGGGAGATGATCCTGGATAATCCACACGGGCCCGCTGTCATCACAAGAGTTTTTAAAAGTGCAATAGACCATCTGAGGGGTGCAGCGGGAGAGGCTTGGAAGGAGGAAGGAGGCCACAAGCCAAGAAATGCGGGCAGGCAGAAAATGCAGGAAAACACAGTCTCCCCTGCAGCCTCGGGAGGGTGCGCAGCCCTGTGGACACCTTCCCTGTAGCCTAGTGAGGTGGAGGGTGGGACAAATCTGTGTTGTTTGACATCACAAGTGTGTGGTCATTTGCTACAGCAGTGATGGGAATTGAATGCCATTAGGCAGCAGTGCTCCTATCCCGGAAGAATTAGGAGAAATTCCCCTGTGGATCTCAAGCTCTGGAAGATTCTGAGCTCCTCCGGACTGCTCCAGCTCTGCAATCATAGAAAGGGTCTCCCATGTCTGTTTGGGAGAAGAAAACCCCGTAGCAAAACCATTTCCCCTTTTGACAAATGAAGGCGAGGGTGTGGGCTGGACACATGTTCCCTTTTTGTGGATTTTTTTTTTTTTTTTTTTTTAACACTTAGAATTCTGTAGCTGAAGGAGACTTTGGGGGTTTGTCTGCCTGATTCGCAAGTGAGGAAATGGAGGCCCAGGGAAGTTAAGTGACTGGCCCAGGGTCATGCAGAGTCATGCTGGAATATCAAGCTAGATAGCCCAGCTCCTGCTCCAAAGTGCTTTCCTCCCTGGTTGGGGAGGAGGGTTGGAGGGAGTGGACCCCGAGCAGCAGCAGCATTGGCAGGGGTTGGAAGAGTAGCTACTGTACCCAGGTGCTGGAGCGTCTGGCCACTTCCTGCAGGAACCAGGTGACCCACCATGGCACAGGCCTCTGCTTGTCTATCTGCAGCCCTGGGGGGCCCAGGGACCAGAGGACACTCTGGCCTGAGGGCTGGGGCCTGAGAGAAGAGGTGGAAGTACCCCTAGTCTGGCCTGCCCCCGTGGCGTCCTGCAGGCATCTCCAGCAGCCCAGGGCTCCTAGAGACCTTGGCCGGTGGGCGTCCCCACCTTGCCGCAGCCGCACCTTGTGGCCAGCAGCTTGCGGGACTTGGGCTTTTGCCTGTGGCCCTGAAACAGTCATTTTCTGAGCTGAGTGGTGATCAGGTGAGCAGATCCCCACACCTTAACTGCTGTGATCTTTCTGTCCTGGAGGCTGGTGGGCAGCCTGGATGGTGCTTCATGGCACTTTATGACTGGCCCCGTCACCAGGCTCGTGAGTTGCCCCCCTCCTCTCGGGCATCGCCTCTGCAGGCTCCCGCTGCCTGGGGCGCCTCCTTCCCCTGGAAGCTGGGCCTCTTTGGGGACTCATTAAGAAGGGCCTTGCCGAGTGCTGCCAAATTGCCCCATCTGGTCCCCATTTGTTCCACTTACCACCCTATTTTATGTCTCCTCCTTGGGTCTAAGATCTGAGCAGGCAGGGCCTGTGAGGCACCCCAGGTCCCCTGATGCTGCCAGCACCCAGGGGACTCTTAGTACATATGTAGGGAGGGAAGGAATGAAGGAAGAGATGACTTGGGAAGTCCTCCAGTTCCCATTTGTAACTGGCACATTGCGACAAAACGCTCATGGCGTTTTACCTTTTTCATATACCTTTTTTTTGAATTTATTTTTATTTGAGATGGAGTCTCGCTCTGTCACCTAGGCTGGAGTGCAGTAGCACAATCTTGGCTCACTGCAACCTCCACCTCTCGGGTTCAAGCGATTCTCCTGCCTCAGCCTCCTAAGTAGCTGGGATTATAGGCCCTCACCACCATGCCCGGCGAATTTTTGTATTTTTAGTAGAGACGGGGTTTCACCAAGTTGGCCAGGCTGGTCTCGAACTCCCGACTTCAGGCGATCCGCCTGCCTTCGCCTCCCAAAGTGTTGGGATTACAGGCGTGAGCCACTGTACCTGGCTTTCATATACCTATAAAAGAGAATTTGCCCAGAAAATCTTTCAGATGCACCTTTAGGGTTTTAAGGCACAGATACATGAAGCTTGTCAGTGAGCAGCTGCTGCTTATTCCTTTTTCTCTTCCAACTCAGAGCAGCCTGCGTCCCAAGTGGACAGCTCCTCCCTTCCCCTCGGCTCCCTGCTGCCCACGCTCCCGCAGAAGCAGGGAGAAGAGGCTGGAAGGCGACGCGTGATCATCCGCTGGGCGCCCGCACAGTGCCGTCTGCACAGGTGCCATCTCCTTTACTTGCCACTCTCCTCGATGAGCCCTTTCCCCTTTATGCAGATGAGAGAGCATTGCCTCCCAGAGGTTAAGAAATGGGCCCAGAGTCACTCAGCTGATCAGGGTGCAGCCAGATTTGAACCACATCCTGCTTATCTCCACACCTGCAGGCCTGGCCCAATGAGATGGACAGCTGGGTGGTGGAGACCTTGAGACCCTGGATGGCTCCCAAATAGGGCCTGTAGCTCCTGGACAGGGAGAGTCTGGCACAAAGGGTTTGTGGAGTGAGCTGGGGGAGAAGGTGGCTTACGGTCCCTGTCTCTGAACAAACAGATGGAGGGGTTATTCCAGCATCTTCTCAGCCTCTGGTGTCCTGGGCTCCTGGTTCTGGGAGGAGAGAATGGAGCTGGGCTGATTTGGGCCCAATTCAAACAAGCTTCTTAGTTTGCCATGAGTGACACTTTTGCCTGCCCTGGTGCCTCCGCCAAAAACATGAAGGGTTTCAGAAGCCCCACCCCGGCCTGCTTCCCTCCCAGACTTGGAGTGGGTCTGGGGCTGACAACAGTCTCACGCCAGATAGCCTGAGCAGCCACCAGTGCCATCAGGTCTGACACTGCGGCGCCTGCCCCGGAGGGAAAAACAAGGCCCTCTCTAGGGGATTTTCTGCCAGGTTGTGAAAACAGGCCTGGAGTCGGCCAGCGCCCCCATGCTTAGACACTTCGTGTGGTTTTCAGAGTGCTTTTATGTTGCTAGCTCATATGATCTTCCCCAAAACCCCATAAGGGAGGGCAGGAAGTTTGAGCAACAGCCTGTCAAGCACTCATACAGCAGGTGGTTTCATTGCCCCCAATTTACAGGCAAGTAAACTGAGCTTCAGGGTGGCTACCACTTGTCTCCCGAGCCACCCAGCCATTTAGCCACAGAAAAGGTCATGACTTTTTATACCCCAGTGAAGCTGAAGATTTTTCTTTCCGTTTTTAAAAATGTTGACTCCCCAGGGCAATGAACACCTGGTGCCTCTGTCTAGCCCAAGAGGTGAACGTTTGCCACTTCCGTTTCTTTCCTCCCACCAGACCTGACCCTCCTTTTGTGACGGGAACATCCTGCAGGCAGGCTGTCCTGCTTTCATAGACTTTGAGAAACGGGGTCGAAATTGCCGGCTGTGGGTGGGACAGGCGACACTGCAGTGAAGAGGTGGAGTATTTTTGTAGCTGGGAAGAAATACATTTCCTCTACCCTCTTAGCTTCAGTGTTTGGGGGCCTGCGAATTAAACTCACTGAAGATAAATTAACAAGAGAAAAGACAGATTTAATCACATACGTATGGGATTTCACTGAAAAATGTGACTCAAAAGAGCAGGTAGAAGGTGGGGCCCATGGATGGTCCGAAGGTAGTGAGTTATCTCAGCTGATCACAGTCAGTTACAGATTAGACTCCTTGTTCCACTCTCTCCCCTCTTCCCACTACTGCACTTGAATAGTCTTTTTTTTTTTTTTTTTGAGTCAGAGTCTTGCACTGTTGCCTGGGCTGGAGTGCAATGGCACGATCTTGGCTCACTGCAACCTCCGCCTCCTGGGTTCAAGTGATTCCCCTGCCTTAGCCTCCCGAGTAGCTAGGATTACAGGCACCCACCACCACACCTGGCTAATTTTTTGTATTTTTAGTAGAGACAGGGTTTCGCTATGTTGGCCAGGCTGGTCTCAAACTCCTGACCTCGTGATCTGCCTACCTCGGCCTCCCAAAGTGGTGGGATTACAGGCATGAGCCACTGCACCCAGCCAACTAGTCTTAAAAAAAAAAAAAAAAAAAAAAAAAGAACTTTGGGCCCGTACACTGTCTTAATAGGGGAAAAGGAAGGGGCGAAAGCGCATATTATGTGCCGGGTGCGACGGCTCACGCCTGTAATCCCAGCACTTTGGGAGGCCGAGGCAGGTGGATCATCTGAGGTCAGGAGTTCAAGACCAGCCTGGCCAACATGGTGAAACCCCGTCTCTACTAAAAATACGAAAATTAGCCGGGCATGGTGGTGCACACCTGTAATCCCAGCTACTTGGGAGGCTGAGGCAGGAGAATCGCTTGAACCCACGAGGCGGAGGTTGCAGTGAGCCGAGATCATACCATTGCATTCCAGTCTGGGCAACAAAGTGAGACTGTGTCTCAAAAAAAAAAAAAAAATTAAAAAAAAAAAAGCACATATTATGGCAAAACAAATGAGTTTTTGGAAAGATAAATAGGCCCTTAGGAGCTGAGATGGGAGATGTGAAGTCTTGTGACAATGTTTGCTTAGGTGTGGTGTGGAAACTACTCACATCTTCCAGGGAAGAGTCAATTGCTCCCAGGGAGCAGATTTGAGCCCGTATACCATCTTAATAGGGGAAAAGGAAGGGGCAAAAGCACATATTATGGGCTAGGCACGATGTGCCCAGTGCAGGAGGCAGACATGGTTTATGGTTGCTGTTGAAACCAGTGCAGGGCCTGATTGCTTTGTATTGGGTGTTGAGGATCCTGGTTTTGTATCAGTCATGAGTTTGCAGCTCTGGGACATACTTGATGTTGGCTCAAGGGGAAACAAGGTTGGAGGGGCGGGGTGGTTGGATTGGACGTGGGCCTGGGGCCATTGCTGCTCTACAAAGTGGTCGTCACACGGGAATAATAGAGCTGGCTGCAGACCACAACCAACGCTATTATTTAAAAGTAAGGTCACACTTTTAATAATAAGTCACATTTTAAGTTATTATCAATTTATAAGACACACTGTTGGTATAATGACAGCTTTTCCAGAAGGATATAAAAAGGCATGTTGGGCCGGGTGCGGTGACTCACGCCTATAATCCCAGCACTTTGAGAGGCTGAGGTCAGCGGATCACTTCAAGCCAGGAGTTTGAGACCAGCCTGGCCAGCATGGTGAAACCCTGTCTCTGCTAAAAATACAAAAAAAAAAATTAGCTTTGCGTGGCGGTGCATGCTTGTAATCCCAGCTACTGGGGAGGCTGTGGCAGAAGAATCACTTAAAACCCGGGAGGTGGAGGTTGCAGTGAGCTGAGATCGCGCCACTACACTCCAGCCTGGGCAACAGAGCCAGACTCCGTCCCCCCCCAAAAAAAAAAAAAAAAAGAAAAAAAGTAAAAAGGCATGTTGAAGGTACCTGCTTGTGGAAAGTTGCAGCTTGACAGGAGGTAGGGCGAGCACTTCTTAGAAAGGAGGAAATGGGCCCTCCTGCTGCAAAGACCCACAAACATAGACTGAGGCCTGCAGCCTAGGAGACTCAAAAGAGGCAAAGGTGAATAAGAGTCAAGGTCTCCAAGTCAGGGTCTGACTGTGGGGTGGGGGTCACATATGATGGAGGATGTCAGAAGGGCTTCCTAGAGGTGCTGACATTCACCAGGGGGGATTTTAGGTGGGGTTTGCGAGACAGCAGGACCTGGCTGAAGAGCGTAGGCTCCTTAGACAGGAGTGGGAATTCAGGCTTGAAAATGAGTTGGCCAGATTGCAGGGGTCCTCGAATGCAAGCAAAGAATTTCAACTTTAACAGAGGAGCCTGGGAAGCTGTTTGGGAAAAGGAGTGATAAAGCCGGAGGGGTCCTCCAGCAGAGCCCTGCATGGGCGGGAGGGAGTGAGATGGGAGGTGGGTGTTGGTGAGGGACGATCCCAGTGGTCCAGGGGAGCAGTCATAGGGTGGAAACTAACCTTGTGGGGTCTGGGCAGGAAGGGACTGATTTGAGACACGAGGAAGAAACAGCCAGTAGGACTTTGGTGAGAGGGCTGGGGGTCGGGGAGGGGGTGCGGGGAGTAGGAGCTTGAGTCTCTGAAAACAGGCAGTGTTCCAAGGGGGAGACCTGAGGCAAGATGTGGAGAGGCAGCTGAGCTGGGAAGCTGGAACGGAGGTGTGGTCACCCCAGGAGACTAAGTCAGGGGGCGAGGGGACCCCTGGGAGCTATCCAGACCCCAGTACTAGGGAATACGGAGGGGAGAAGAACAGGCTGGTGCGTGTCAGGCACTGCCCTCGAGGTCAGATGGGGTGGGGCTGTATATTAGCCATGAGGATTTTGAGACGGGCGGACGCCAGATGGCGCGGGCTAAGAAGTGAGTGGGCGGTGAGAAGCTAGAAGCCGCGGTGTAGACCCACTTTGAGAGGTTGGGCTGTTCAGACAGGGAGAAAGTTCACAGTCTGAGGAGGTAGGTAGGTCAAAGGAAGAGGGTTTGCTTGTTTTTGAGACTGGGGCATCCTGAACGTTCTCCCAGGCCAAGTGAGAAGAAACCAGAAGAGGAACATGTCACTCAAATGTGCTGAAACAGCCCAGCAGCTGCGCTGCCTCACAGAGAAAATGTGCAGAGGCCCCTCTGTCCCACCATGCCTGCCTGGGGACGGCCTTCACTCGGGCTACTCAGGGTTTCCCCAGCCTGCCCACCCAAGGGTGGCAGGAGCTGTGGGTGCTCCCAGCCCCTTCTCAAGGTCGGTCTGTGGGTAGAAATGTGGGCTGCCTCGGGGCGTCACAGCTGCAAATGCATACCAGCCCTCAGAACCACATTCCTGCTCCCCAGCCCTTTCCTCTGCACCCCCATGCAGAAGCACGGCCACTGGCTCACAGAAGAGAGGGAGGGATGTTGCTCTTGGCATTTGATGGGAAGCATCTGCTGCATCCCACTGGGGTGTTGCCCAGGATGGATTGGAAAAGAGTTGGCAGGAAGGCTGAGCTCTGTGCTCACAGCCTGGCTTGGTGGTGGCCGAGGAGCTTGGCAGGAGCAGAGTGCAGGACCTGGGAACTGGGGGCTGGTGCATGTGTGCATGCACGTGTGTGTGTGTGTGTGTGCGCGCACATACACGTGTGTGCTGGGGGGGGTAGGGAGGAAGCTGTGAAACCACATCCCCTCCTCTCTGCTGCTGTGTTGCTGCATGTTTCAGCAGCACGTGGGTGTAACCGCACTTCCTAGCAGGTGTCAGCCTCCAAGACTGTTCAGGGCTCTTCTCCCAGTTGGCTGAGTTGGAGGTGGGAGTCCCAACTGTCTCCTGTGGCTTCCAGAGTGGGACCTTGCTGCGGGATAGGCTGGCCAATGCTGCTCTCTCCCCTGTGACCTTCTGTTGGGTGGGTCATGAGGAAGGACTGTGGGTGTTGCCCACAGACAGGTGGACATGTGGCAAGGACACCTTGGGGCCTTCTTTCTGACACCCCTTGAAGGGGGCACTTTCTCAGCTTTGAGATGAGTCTCTGTGGATGTGGGAAGCTCACTATCTCGAGAGCAGCAGCCTTGGAAAATCCAACACAGAACCCCGAGTGGGGGCGGGAAGGGGTCCTGTCCTGCTCACTGGCTGCCTGGCAGAGTTCTGCACAAGGAAGTGCCTGTGTTGCTGTGGGCGGAGGAATGGACTGAGGGCTACATTTGCTTCCTGTTGCCGCTGTAACTGCTTATCACAAACTCAGTGGCTTAAAGCAACAGAGACTTCTTCCTTTACAGTGCTAAGGGTCAGAAGCCGGAGATCAGTCTCACCGGACTAAAGTCAAGGTGCTAGCAGAATCCATTCCTGCCTCTTCCAGCTTTGGGTGGGAGGCTCTGCTGGAGTTCCTTGGCTTGCGGCTGCATCCCTCCAGCCTCTGCCTCCATCCTCATACAGCCTCCTCCTTCTCTGCAGTCAGATCTCCCTCTGCCTTCCTCTTTTTTTTTTTTTTTTTTTTTTGAGACGGAGTCACCCAGGCTGGAGTGCAGTGGCACAATCTTGGCTCACTGCAGCCTCCGCCTCCCGCGTTCAAGCGATTCTCCTGCCTCAGCTTCCCGAGTAGCTGGGATTACAGGCATGTGCCATTACACCTGGCTAATTTTTGTATTTTTAGTAGAGACAGGGTTTTGCCATGTTGGCCAGGCTGGTCTCGAACTCCTGACCTCAGGTGATCTGCCTGCCTCAGCCTCCCAAAGTGCTGGGATTGCAGCCATGAGCCATCACACCTGGCCTGCCTCCCTCTTAAAGGACGCTTGTGATTTGGGACCCACCTGGGTAATCTCTTCATCTCAACATCTTCAGTTACATCTACAGAGCCCCTGTTGCCACATGAGGTAGCACAGTTTGGGGAGGGAGAGTTATTCAGCCTACCCTAGGGGCCTGTGGTGTATCTCAGGGCCCTTTTGATTTTAAGATACAAAGCAAGAAAACAAACTGGCTCAAGGGGAAAAAAGGACACGTTGAATTCTGTTGTTTTAAATGTATATGTTTTTATTGTGCTAAAATGCACAGAACATAAAATTTGCCATTAGTATCATTGAGTACATTCACAGTGTTGTGCAACCACCACCACTGTCAAGTGTCAGAACTTTTTCATCACCCCAAAGGGAAACCCCGTATCCATGAAGGACTCAATCCCCATCCGCCCTCTCCAGCCCTTGGCAGCCACCAGAATGCTTTCTGTCTCCATAAATTAGTTTTTAATAAGTGCAATTCTGTGTGACTTTAAAATAAATAAACATATGCATGATGAGTTGCTTATTGGAAGGATATCCATGCGGGGAGGCCGGCGTGTGGAGTACCTAGGCCTCCGGAAGGGCAGGAGTTGAAGGGGCGTGGATGTGCCGCCCTCTCCTCCCCTTGTTCCTTCCTTGGGGTCACTGCCTGAGTATCCCTCTTTGCAAATGGCTCCAAATACTGTCTCTGCCCCCACGTCTGCATCGCCTCCTAGCTTCAGGACCCTCCACCAAAAAACATTCCAAGCTTCAGACTCACTCCTGGGAAAATTCCAATGGCCTCACTCTCCCTTTTGAGCCAGCCAGATCCCATGGCCTGTGGCAGGCTGCCTTTGAGTCAGGGGTGCGTCCCTGCCTGAGCACCTGTGAGCTAGGGAAGCAGGACAGGCACACCCAGGGAAGCAGAAGAGTCGTCGGCAGTCACAGTAATTGATATCTTTGGAATCGTCTAAGAGATACTTAGCGTGTGCCTAAAACATTCATTTCTTTTTTTGTTTGTTTTTTGAGACAACGTCTTGCTCTGTGTCGCCCAGGCTGGAGTGCAGTGGCGTGATCTCAGCTCACCGCAACCTCCTCCTCCCGGGTTCAAGCGATTCTCCTGCCTCAACCTCCTGAGTGGCTGGGACTACAGGCGCACACCACAACGCCTGGCTAATTTTTGTATTTTTAGTAGTGACGGGGTTTCACCATGTTGGTCAGGCTGGTCTTGAAGTCCTGACCTCAGGCAATCTGCTCACCTTGGCCTCCCAAAGTGCTGGGATGCCAGGTGTGAGCCAACATACCTGGCCCACATTCATTTCTTAGGAGAAGCTCTGCATTTTCTGACGGCAAAATGTCCCCAGGCGGGTGACACTGATGGTGGGATCTGTGGCCTCACCAGTGTCTTATGAGAGATGCCGCTGTGTGTCTCACCAAGCTGTGTCCTATTGTCCTCTAAATGTGGCTTGTAGACATGGTGCTGAGAATGATCTGAGAGGCTCAAATCATAATATGGTCCAAATCAACAGGTCTCTGATGACCTGGTATTATCCTAGGATCAAATTGAGACTATCCGAGGATGGGCGTGGTGGCTCACGTGTGTAATCTCAGCACTTCAGGAGGCTGAGGCGGGCAGATCAGTTGAGGTCTGCAGTTCGAGACCAACCTGGCCAACATGGTGAACCCCCATCTCTACTAAAAATACAAAAAGTAGCCACTGGATATGGTGGCGTGCGCCTGTAGTCCCAGCTACTTGGGAGGCTGAGGCAGGAGAATTGCTTGAACTCAGGAGACGGAGGTTGCAGTGAGCCAAGACCATGCCATTGCACTCCAGCCTTGGCGAGAGAGCACGACTCTGTTCCCCAGCAAGCAAAAAAAAAAAAAAAAAAAAAAATTGAGACTCTCCAAGCTGCACTGTCCAGCATGATATCTGCTGGCTGCACGGGGCCATTGAACACTTGAAATGTGGTGACTCCAAATGGAGAGGTGCCGTGTGTGTGAAGTGCACTCTGGGTTTCAGAGTCCTAGCAAGGGGGAAAGAAAAGAATGTCAAATATCTGTCATTTTTACATTGATTACATGTTGAATTGATATTTTGGGCTCTGTTAAGTGAATGATATTAAAATTAATATCACCTGTTCTTACTTTTTTTAATGATTTCTTTTTTCTTTTCTTTTTTTTTTTTTTTAAATATGGGGTCTCACACTCTTGCCCGGGCTGGAGTGCAGTGGCGTGATCTCGGCTCACCGCAACCTCCGCCTCCTGGGTTCAAGCAATTCTCCTGCCGCAGCCTCCAAAGTAGCTGGGATTACAGGTGGCCGCTACCATGCCTGGCTAATTTTCGTATTTTTAGTAGAGACAGGGTTTTGCCATGTTGGCCAGGCTGGTTTTGAACTCCTGACCTCGGGTGATCCGCCCGCCTCAGCCTCCCAAAGTGCTGGCATTACAGGCGTGAGCCACCGTGCCTGGCTTGTTCTTACGTTCTTTATTGTAGCTGCTGGAAAATGTAAGGTTGCGTCTGTGGCCCACGTGCCTTTTCTGCTGGAGGGTTGGACCGAGGGCCAGCCGAGAAGGCTTTGGGGCTACTCTACCTGAATGCTGAGTGTGTGCCGAGCGGTAGAGAACTTTGAGAAGTGCTGAAGGACAGAGGCTTTGTGTGGGGGATGCAGCCCCAGGCCGGAGATGCCTTCTCTGTGCTCTGGAGACCCTCATTTGGTGACAGCAAGAGGAACCACTGCAAGAGGGGCGGCCACCTCAGCAAAGCACCCCAGATGCTGGCCTCCCAGCTCAGGAATCCAGAGGCAGAGGAGGGGAGGAGGCTGGGCTTGGAGGAGAGCAGGGTCTTGGGCCCTGGGAAAAGCCTGGGGGGCCAGAAAGCTGGGGGACAGATTGAGGCCAGAGGCAAAGAGAAGGAGGTTCGGAGAGGAGGGCCAAGGAGGAAGGGTTCTGCCCACGGGGAGGGAGGAGGCCGACGGGGCAGGGGCGTGGTGGAAGCTGCATCCTCCAGGCTTTCTGTTGACCCTGACACCTGGCCAGAAAGGAATTCCTTCTGGCATCCTTTGTCAGTGGTTTCTGGAGCTGCCCTTTAGGGGCCAGTGACGAGGGTGCCCTGGGCTGGGCTGCAGGCAGTGGCAAAGACAGGCTCTTCTCACTCCCAGTGCTGGGGAAATTAGCTTCTTGGAGGAAGGGGGAGCCGTATTTTCTGAGTGGCTGCACTTCCTGGCCTAGACATGTGTGTCTTGCTGTAATTTTGGCGATTGGTGTTGGTGGTGCCCATTTTATGGATGGGGAAGGTCAAATTCCACAGATATTGAGTGACAGGCCCAGGGCCTTGGATTTCAGTGTTTGACTCAGAACCCACGTCTCTGATCTGCCACCAGCCTCCCTCCCATTCAGATGGGAACAGGGACTCTGGGCATGCAGTCGTCTCCCAGACACTCCCCTGGCTCTGGCCTGGCGCCCGGAGACCAGTGGCAGCAGCTCCCCACGTCCGTTCACTGTGAGGGTGGGGAGGGCCGTGGGACCAGGAGACCTTAGGGGGAAAGTTGCCCATGAGGACTGGGAAGCGACGGGTCAGATGCCAGTGACTGCTGGCTTGGGAGCCACGGGACGTGGCTGGCCTGTGTGGCCAGTGTGGCGGGTGCCCCGGGGCTTCAGTCACCCCCAGCCACGTGTGGGGGTGTGGGATGGGAAAGGTAAGAGCGTGTGGAGCCCAGTCAACACAACACGAGGTCCTGTAGGGGCTTCCTGAGGGCGTAGCTTCCAGAATTCAGTCCCTGGCCCTATGAAGGTGTCACCAGAGGCTTCTTTCCACTTGAGTGAATCCCTCCCAGCCCCCAGCAAGCCCTCGGAACCAGCCCACTCCCAGGCGCTCTCTCCTAGTGTGGGAGTGGCCACGCCCCTGCTGGGAGTGACTCACTTGGGTTCAGAGGTCGTGGCACTGAGATGGGTCTGGCAGATCCCAGCGTCCAGGCCCAGCCCCTATAGTGTCAGCTCCCTCCTCTGGGGACCCCCTTGCTTGTGCCCCTCTGGGTCCCAGCACATCCCAGGCCTGCAGGGAGCGGGAGAGGAAGAGACTGACTCACTGGCCAGGTCCCCCAGGGGCTGGAGAGGCTGGAGAGGCAGGAGCTGGATCGGATCTGAATTCAGAGGCTCTCGGAAGAAGAGCTCAGGGTGAGCTGCGCCCCCATCCCCTGCCTCTCCTCTCCTGCTCCTTCTCCCTTCCATGGTCCCAGCCAGCAAGCACCTGGGGTAGAGGGGACAAACCCAGGTGGCTGTGTTCCAGCCCTGGCTGCAGGTCTGAATGGCTTTCTGGGGTGGCTGGCCATGCTCCCTGAGAGCCCAGCTGTGGCGATGTCTGAGCAGGTAGGTGGGGGAGCACCTAGGAAGCAGGGGCGTCAGGCAGAGCACAAGGAGAGAGGGTGTCCAGGTCAGTTTCATGACCTGGCTGAGAGGAGGGGGCTCCTCAGGGACACCGCCTCTGGCAAGCACAGGGACAAGGGCAAGGACGGCATGGCCAGAGGTCCCTGGGAGCCTCTTCCCCTCTCTTCTTCCTAGCAGCTCCCCCTCACTCTTCCCAGGGACCCTGTCACTTTCCTTTAGCGGGTGGCAGCTCCTTGGCGTCCCTCCCGTGCCTTCAGGTTGGTTCTGCACCGGGCCTGCCTATGGGCGCCCCTATCTCTACCTGCCCCCTCCTCCTGCTCCCCTCGCCCTGCCCCCTTGGAGCAATTCCCCACCGAGCCTCCCTTCTCAGGCAGTCGAGGTCCCTCCCTACCTCTGCCCCGCGCTCTGGGAGGCTCCTTGTTCCGCGGCCACAAAGCCCCTTTGATCCTCTGCTCGGCTCTGAGCCATGTGACCCGGTGGGCGGGCCGCGGCTCTCGGCGCGTCCAGCGCAGCCCGACGTTCCGCTGCTGGGGTGAGTCCTGCTCCTTTGTTCTTCCCAGCCTTGCACCACTGGCTCGGGGGCTCTCAGGTGGCGCGGCCGCGAGGCGGACTCCGATGGCCATGGTGGTGGGGCCAGGAGCCACGCTGTACCTGGGCCCCGGCCCGAGGCCGGCAGGACCAAGCGGGGTCCCCAGGAGAGGGGTGGCAGGGAGCTCGGTCTCCACGCGGGGACCAGATTTTCGGCTTCAAAATAGAAGAACAGGGCTTTGTGTGGTCACAGCTATCTCTTTGTAAATATTTGGCCAACTAAGCTGAGTGGCTAAGTTCTCCTCCTGCCGGGAGCTTCTTGGAACATGTTTCCTTTTCGCAAGGGGTTTCCCTGGCTTCCAGGAGGGCCAGGAAGAAATTCGAATTGGCCACTTTCTCTAAAATCACTCCGCTCAAGTTATCACCCCTTTGGGCTCTCGAAGACCGGCTGGCTGGAGGCTGGAGATAGTCTGAACGCTCGAAATGCAGTAACCGAAGCTCCCCGCAGCGCCGGCACTGGGATCCAGGGAGCTGCTGCTACAGCCCAGCTCTGGATTCCTGGATGTGTTGGAGATGTGCAGGGCGTTCCTGGGAGGAGCGGGGAGGGAGGGTGCTGCTGGCGGGGCTGGTCTGCGTGTGCTTTGCTTCTCTACAATGGCATGCTGCGTGTCCGCCATGCAGAGGCATGTCAGTGAGCAGGGGCTGAGGGATCTCCCTAACGGACCTGCTTTCAGAGGGGCTTTTCATGCTGGGCGAACCTCAGAGACTAAATCATGCAGCCAACAGAGGGTGGTCCCCGGCCTCAAAGCAGGGAGGGGCTAGGAGCTTTGTAGGCAATGCCATCTGCTCCTGAAACGCCATCCCAGTGACTCTGGGGACTGACTCAGCCTCCAGCCTGCTGCACTTCATCCCTGGCCCCTCTCTCTTTGCTTTTTGATGTGAGATCTGCTGTGTTTTGGTCAGAGGTTTGGGGAACAGCTCTCTGCTCATCTAAGATAAGTTTGTAATTCCTTTCCCGGAGAAAAATGTGCCACCCGGAAGCAGGTTGAGCAGTGGTTTTCTGGCAGGTCTGTTCGGGGCTGTGGGGACAGCACCTGCTGGATCAGGACCGAGTTGGAATTTGGTTTGGATCCCACATGAGAAAACCCATTAGAAGAGGAGGAAGCAGTAAAAGGCCCCATTCCCTAATAATGGTGTGGGTTTTCCTCCTCCATTCATTGCCACCTTGCCTTGAAACTTAATGGGGCCGCGTGTGTTTCCATGAATGTCATTCTCTTTGGCCAACTCCCCCGGCAGCCCCAGGAGCTCCTTTTCAGGAAAAGGAAGAAGGTGTTTGCTTAGCATCTAGCATACGAGTCCTCGTTGGAAAGGTGGGATTCTTGTTTCTCCTTGGGTCTCTTTTAGGCTGAGATGTGGTCAAGGAAGGCCTGTGGTGTGGCTCGCCTTTTTTAATGCCCGTCTCTGGAGACCTGAGTTGCCGCTGACTCCCAGCTTGCCCCTCCTGTCCCCTGGTCATTTCTGTGTCGGGGTGTCTGAGACACTATTGCATCGGCCACTTTGTGTGTGTTCCCACCAGCCCCCGCCCCTGTAGGCTGTCATTGTGACGGTGATGGGGCCAATTCAGCTGGTGATGGGGAGGACCCACTGTGTGCGCCTGGGGGGTGGTGTGCGCATTCTGGGATGAGAAGATGCGACTTCTGCCCTGAGAGCCCTGTTTTAATGGAAGGTGGGGGCATAGTTGCAGGCAGAAGCCATCAAGCACTGTGGTCAGACCAGCATTCCATGTCAGAAATGGCCTTGTCGGCCGGGCGCAGTGGCTCATGCCTGTAATCCCAACACTTCAGGAGGCCAAGGCAGGCAGATCACCTGAGGTCAAGAGTTCGAGACCAGCCTGGCCAACATAGTGAAACCCTGTCTCTACTAAAAATACTGGCTAATCCGGGCATGGTGGCGCGTGCCTGTAATGGCAGCTACTCGGGAGGCTGAGGCAGGAGAATCACTTGAACCTGGCAGGCAGAGGTTGCGGTGAGCTGAGATTGTGCTACTGCACTCCAGCCTGGGCAACAAGAGTGAAACTCTGTCTCAAAAAAAAAAAAAAAAAGCCTTATGTGGGCCTGGGATCTATCCTCTGAACACTGGGTCCACTGTGCTCCACAAGGACTTTCACCCCGGAAGCCCTAGACCCACTTGGGCAACCAGAGTCTCTGGGTTGACCACTCCCCAGCCCTGGCCAGCCTCCTGGGCCACCGTATTCTCCCAACTTCCTGTTGTGCCACGGCTGGTCCGAGCTGCTCTTATCAGACAATGCGAGGCACTTCCACAGGAGGGGACCACCCCGTCCTTAGGAGCCCGTTCTCCCTGCCCCCAGGCCTGGTGCAGTGTGTGGCTTCCCTGCTGGTGTCAAAGGTCTCAAGGCCCCTTTAAGAAGCCTGTCACCACCACCAGCAGCTTCCGTTATCTGGTTCCTCTGTACATGTAAACCTTTCCCATACACCCCGGATGTTTAGGGCTTCCGCCCTCTCTCCCTGGCCGAGGGTGTGGGAAGAGGGCTTTATTTCAATGCTTGAGAGTAGGGTCAATGGCCAGGGTAAGCTGTGGGGGCTCCTCCCCGCCAGCCCCTCTCTGCAGCCCTCACCTTAACACAGGGCATTGATATCACCTGGGCTTTGGGAAGACCTGAAGACTGACGACCCTGGAGGCTCCCAGCTTCCCACAGCCACTCTTTGGGGAAGAGGCTTCCCGAGGGACTTGTGGCCCTTGGCTGGGACTCTAGTCCCAGAGTTCTGCCTTCCAGCGCCGAGCTTTGATTTGTTTATTGAGTGCCAGCCCGGTTCCCGGACAGGTAGGGACCTGTTCCCGGAGCTCAGCAGAGCCTTGGGAAGCTTTCCCAGGAGGGCTCCCGAGGGTGGCAGCCATACCCAGTCCGCTGTACGTGTGAGTTTGTTTGATGAGGAATTGGCTGGGAAGGCGCGGATCTAATTGCAGGCTCATGAGGGTCCCTCTTGCCCCCACCCAGGAAGCGGCGGAGATCCTGGCACACTCAGCACCCAGGCCTGTGCCTGCCTAGCTGGCGGTGGAATCATGGGAGCCTTGCTCCAGAGCCCGTAGAGCAGCAGTGGGAACCTTCCCCACCTCAGCCCCTCCCAGGGCTGGCTGTTCAAACTCGCCGCCGCTCAGCCTCTTCCTCCTCTCTTTCATCAACCCTGGGAATCGCACACTGCCCACCGGGCCCGCAGGGGGTGCAGGAAGAGAGAGCTTAACACCCAGAGGTCTGGGCCTTCTGCAGGCGCCTGAGCTGCCGTGGCCTGATCTGGGTTCCCTGCTGGAACCATCACAGCGGAGTTTATGATCTGCCTGCAGGAGTTGCTTCATCCCAGCTGACTCCAGGGCTGGTTTCGCGGGGAGGGGCTGGGCCTTGGTTTTGCTGGGGGTGGGGAGGTCAGTGCAAAGGGCCTGAAAAGTGGCAGAGGTGATGGTCCATCTGCCCTCCCACTGGCCAGCCAGCCTAAATGCGACTGGCTTTTTTTTTTTTTTCCCTGCCTTTTCCCTATAAATAACACTAAATGCGATTTGTTAATGCATTCATTTGGGTTCAGTAGTTGGACCATGGGCAGAAGCACTCCAGATTTGTCACTATCCCTAAGCTAGGGGTGGGGAACACCCTCTGTGAGATCTTGGCTCCTGAGCGCCCAAGGCTGCTCTTGGAACCCCAACTCTGGGTCGGCCTCGGGACTGGCGTTGATGGAATTGTTGACATCGACCTCCGGCCTCTGCATGGCCTTCAGGAAGGGGGCCCTTCACTCTCTGTCCCATCGAGCCTGGCTGGCAGCACTCCCTTCTCAGGCCTGTGCCCCCGGCAGGGCCTGCCACCCCCGCCCTGCTCTGTGGGTGCCAGGCTCCAAGCACCAGGTGACTCGGTCATCTGAACGGTCACTGAACAGTCATCCTTGCTGGTGTCCCCACTGGAATGTGCATGGACGTCCTACCTCCCCCAGATCCTTGTCTCTTATCTCTCAGCCTTTGTTCCAGGGGCCACCACAGGACAAGGAGGTATGCGGACGTGGGTGGCACATCCACTGGGCAGTCGGCCCTGAACCTGCACGCCCCCTCCAAGGGGGCCCCCAGCGGGCGGGGTTGATGGTGCCATCTCTCTCTCTGTCACTAGAACGGACATGAGGATTGTGTCTTATCGATCCACGTCCTGAGTTCCCAGACGTCATAGGTGCTTGCTCAATGAGTGTTTGAATGAATGGTCAGCATTGTGTGACTGCAGATTTTCAGCTTTTATCCAAATAGTTTGTGGTTTCTGTCAGGCTAGCCCGAGACAGTCTCACAAGAATCTCCATTCTCCCTGCGCGCTCCGTACGAGGTCTCCTTGGAGGGTTTTTCAGTAAAAGGGCCAAAGAGCAGCATTTCCTCGGGGATTTGAACACGCTGTCCCCCGGGGCAGGGGACTGCCCTGGAAGATTCCCGGCTCTGCTTCCCATGCGCCACGTGACTAGGAGGGTCTTGGGGCAGGATGGTGTCTTTTGTGCCTTGTGTGCTGGGGCTGGAGGAAACGCTGCCCGTGGCCGGTGTCATCTGCCAGCCCTGAAGACTAATGATGGGCTGGACAGTGGCCCCATTGAGTGGGAGGGAGAATCGCTGCTGTCTGTAGCTGGGGGGCCAGGTGGGAGCCGAGGCTGGGGAGAACAGCGCAGACCTGGCACGGAGAGGCCTGGAGGAGGAGCAGGTGGTCTCAGCCACCCAGGGTGCAGAGACGCCACACGAGGAGCAGGCGTGGTGTGCGTCCTCCTGCAGATTCTCTGCCTCTTGGCTTTGTTACCTGCACTAGGCTTTGTGGTGAGAGGGCACAGAGTGGAGGAAGGTGCTGCGGCCAGGGCAGGCCACAGGCTCTGCTAATGGATTGCTGTTACCTGTCGCTTCTGTGGTTTTGCTGTCAGGATCCTCCAGCACCAAGCCCCACCACCAGGGATGGGCCCCACAGGCACTACTGGCTCCCTGAAGCCAGGGACAGACCCCATAGACAATACTGGGTCCCTGCAGCCAGAGATGGGCCCCCACAGCCAGTACCAGATCTCAGGGACCAGCACCAGGTACCCACAGCCAGGGAAGGGCCCCCATGGCCAGTACCAGGTCTCAGGGACCAGCGCTGGGTCCTCATAGCCAAGGACAGGTCCCCACGGCCAATACCAGATCTCAGTGACCTGCACCAGATGTCCACAGCCAGAGATGGGCCCCTATGGCCAGTACCAGGTCTCAGGGACCAGCACTGGGACCCTGGATGACTAAAGGAGGGCACGGTTGAGTAAAGCTGCAGGAGCCAGCCTGGCCATCCTGAGGAACTAAGCCATCACTGCGGTCTCAGGGGACTCAGACTCCTCCACTTGTCCTCTTGAATTCTGGAATCAGACACACCTGGGTCCAGCCTTTGCCCCCAGGGCTGTGTGCCTGGGATGGTTGCCTCACCTCCCTGAAGCTCACTGAGACAGGGACGGCTGCACAGGGCCGGCACAGATAGCACCCGGTGGCACAGGGTCACCTGCTCGCATCCACACAGCCTCGGCCCTCGCCCTGGCTGCGTACCGAGAGTCCCATGCCCAGACCTCTGCTGAGTCTCCGAGCTCCTGGTCACGCCTCAGGCCTCCCGTGAGAAGCATCACTGCATGGACCATGCCTCAGGACCTCACCCTGGACTGGGAACCTTGCTCCAGCCCCCCCAGTCTCCCCTAGAGGCGCCCCATGCCCCATCACTCTCACTGCTTGAGGGGTCAGATAGGGGAACCCAGTGTGGGAGGCCCAGAGGTGCCGGAGCAGACGTTAAACGAGTTCTGTGTTTGTGCGCTGGGCCTTGGCAGACACCCTGACTGAGCCTCTTCCCCAGGAAGGAGATTGGGGTCCCAGTCCAAGTTGTGGCCCCAAACCCTGTGACCAAGAGTGGGGAAAAGGCAAGACCCCTCCTCCCAGTCTTCTGGAACAGCCAATAGTGGTGGAAACATGGGTTTCACACTGAATTTCCTTGTAACCTGTTGAAGAGAATTTAGCCCGCATTTTCAGAGGTGGAGGTCCGGCTGATTTGGCAGTGTGCCCATCCCCCTGGCCACAGTTTACTCTGGACTGGGCACCCTGGGGCCCTCCCTCAGTGACGCAGTGAAGTCACTATGACGTGTTTAGTTGGTGAGAAAGTGCCTCCTGTAATGTTTTACTCTTCTTAGAGGGTGAATAAGGCTTGTTGATTATAAATAATTATTTACAGAATACATGAGGTTTAAGCTAAGTCTGGGCCACGGCAGCATGCCCTGGGTAAACCCACGTGCCACCCTAGCTAGAGCTGGTGCCCCCACAGGCTTCCTGGACTCACCCTGAAGGGGGGCTGGATTTTCTGCCTGTCCCGATGAGAGGGCTGCAGGACAGTCCCCAGCGAGCCCTTCTGAGGGCTGTAACCTCTTCCCCTGGTATTTTCCTGCTCGCCAGGAATGTTTCAAGCTTCCAGCAAAAGCCTACCCGCCGTAGTCGCTTTCTACCCTGCTCACCATCCCTCCTGCCCTCACTAATTCAGCAGACCCCCGTGCACAGCCCAGTGCAGGACTCAGGGTGGGAAGGGGTCCCGGATGGGCTGGAGCAAGGTTCCCAGCCAGGGCGGGGTCCCGAGGTGGGTCCACAGCCGGGACTGTGATTTGGGAGGCCCCTGCCTTGTTCTAGCCCCGGCACCGCTGGTGTCCTTGTGCTCAGTGGAGACTCACTGGCTCCAGGCTCTAAAACCTCAGCGAGGTCTGCAGACAGGGAGGAGCCCCACTCGTGGGTAGAGTGACTGCCGGGTCCATTTGCCTGTTACGAACCACGTGGCCTCAGACCTGCCATTCCTCCTCTCTGAGAGCTATGGTCTTTTGTCTGAAAAATGGATAATGATGGTTACCATGTCAGGGACCACTATGAGGACAAACGGAGATGAAACCGAAGAGGCTCAGCACGGAACCTGGACACAGAGGTGCTAAGTGTGTGTTACCAGCTGCAGTGGCTGCCAAGGCCCAACCACATGGCAGCCACGGGCTGAGTGGCGGGCGGGAAGTGGGGAGCAGGAGCCTGCAAGACGGGCCTTCCTGAAGTTTCCGATACAGTGAGATAAGTACACACCCAGCTCTAAGATGGAGTGTCCCAGGAAGGTGGAGACTACAAAGGCCTTGTGGCCCAGGAGTGTGAGCTGCACCTCTGGGCTCTCTAGAATTTCATCAGAGCTCAGGGAGGAGGTCAGCTCAGATATAGGGGCAACGGGAGAGATGGGAGTGAGAAAACGGCTTGGCGTCTGGAAGTGGAGCCTGGAGAGGTGGGCGTGGGGACAGAGGAGGGCCTTGGGGGCCATGGGCCCATGTGTCCAGGAGGTGGAGGCAGTGAACGGGGCCACAGACGGCCCCACACATGGCACCACCAGCCCTGCTGAGCCTGCACCTGCTCCTCAGGCCACCTGAGTGCCACTACCACCTGGCACTCCTTGGTCTGATTCCTGCTTCCTGCCCGCCTGGGAAGAGTGAGGCCACTCGCCTAAAGTCCCTTAGCTGTCCTTTCCTATCCTGGCTGCCTCCCAGCCTTGCCTAGGGTTAGCCGTTGACCTGAACTGCCTGGTCCCACCTCCCCAGATTCCTGGGGCCTTGCCCTGGCACCAACAGCCACCTCCATCTTCATCATTCACTCGCGCATTCACCCGGCAGTGCTTTTTCGGCATCCACTCAGTAATAATCAAGGCGCTGAGATGCGGCTGTGGTTAAGACCCGGGCCCGGTGAGGACCTCACAGTTGCCATTTCCCCAGAGCACAGCCCCAGCCGGGCACATTGTGGGGTCCAGAAAGAGAAAATAACACATTGCGTTTGTCCATTTTGAGTTGCTATAAAGGAATAGCCGAGGCTGGGGGGTTATTTGGCTCACGGTTCTGCAGGCTGTACAAGTGGTGCCAGCATCTGCTTGGCTTCTGGGGAGGCCCCAGGAAGCTTTTCCTCATGGTAGAAGGTGAAGGGGGAGCTGGCACGTCACATGGCGAGAGAGGGAACTCCCAGACTCTTTTTTTTTTTTTTTTGAGATGGAGTCTCGCTCTGTCACCCAGGCTGGAGTGCAGTGGCACAATCCTCGTCTCACTGCAACCTCAGCCTCCTGAGTGGCTGGGATTACAGGCACATGCCACCGCGCCTGGCTAATTTTTTTGTATTTTTTTACTAGAGACGGGGTTTTGCCATGTTGGTCAGGCTGGTCCTGAACTCCTAACCTTGTGATCCACCCGCCTTGGCCTCCCAAAGTGCTGGGATTACAGGCGTGAGCCACCGCACCCAGCCCTCCCAGACTCTTTATAGCAATCAGATCTCCCGGACCTCATGACCGTGGGGAGGGCACCAAGCCATCCATGAGGGATCCGCCCCCCTGACCCACCCCCCACCCCCCCAGGCCTTACCTCCAACATCAGGGATCACATTTCAGCATGAGATTTGGAGGGGACAACATCCAAACCATATCACACATGATCTCTCCGTGCGTGCCTCAGTTTCTACATCTGGTTAAGCAGTTAGAAGCTCCTTCTCTGTTCCTTGTTGAGAGAGCAGTGGAGGAGAAATGACTCAGGGATGGGAGGCTGGTCCCCTGAGGGGCCCTGGTGTTTGTGGAGTGGGAGTGAGGGAAGGCCCCTACGTTGTGCGTGCCGCACTGGGCTGGCTCCTCACAGCTCTGTGCCGCGCTGGGCTGGCTCCTCACAGCTCACCGTGGGGCTCCCCGAGGACTGCTGGGGAAGAAAGAGCTAATTAACTTGGAGACTGAACTGCTGAAGTTATCATTAAACTTGAGCAATCCAGGGGCCCCTCTCCCTCTGGGGCCTATGTCCCCCAGCACAGTGGGGCTTAATTGAATTTTTTCTTGTCCACCAAGGCTCCTGGCTGGCATGGTTGGGGTTTGGGATACGGAGAGGGAGATGGCGCAGGAAACCACGGGCCCCCCCCCACCCCCAGCAGCTGGGGGCTCCTGCAGTCATTTCCTCTTGGTCCTGTTGAGCAGCTCTGGCCCCTGGAGCCCTCAGCCAGGGATGTGGGGGCCTGCCAGGCCGGGGTCCTCACTGCTGCCGCTATGCACAGCTGCATCTTGCATCCGGGGAGTGGGGTGCTGAGTGGGGTGTTTGGGAGGCAGGTTTTCCCTTGTCCTTTCTGCCCAGAGACCTTGGGGATGAGTTGAGTGAGATCCTTCCGGTTTCTGACTGGCTGTGTTTCTGTTGCCATCCCCCACTCCTTTTAAGTGGAGGTTTATGACTTCCTTCTTTATTTAAAAGGGTCATTTAGTGACTTAGCAGATCCCAGTCTGTGTTACACAGGGCCCTTTTGAAAATCTGTGGGGAGGCTGGGCTTGGTGGCTCACACCTGTAATCCCAGCAATTTGGGAGGCCGAGGCGGGTGGATCACCTGAAGTCAGGCGTTCGAGACCAGACTGGCCAACATGGAGAAACCCTACCTCTAGTAAAAATACAAAAAATTAGCTGGGTTTGGTGGCACGTGCCTGTAATCCCAGTTACTCGGGAGGCTGAGGTAGGAGAATCACTCGAATCCAGGAGGTGGAGGTTGCAGTGAGCCGAGATCACGCCATTGCACTCCAGCCTGGGCAACAGAGTGAGACTCTGTCTCAAAAAAATAAAAATAAATAAATAAAAATCCATGGGGAGACCTCTGTGTCCATTGGCTGATGTGAGGAGAGGGTGAGGAGGTGCAGAGAAGGTACCAGGCTGAGGACCGCCCCCACCCTTGGGCTACAGAATCGAAGGAGGGGGCACATGAAAGATGTTCCTAGACTTGGGCTGGAGGCTGGGGACATCCGAGGGCAAGGACGACGCTGTGCCTGCTCTTGTTTGCAGAGGAGTGCACAGGGCTCACCGGCTTCTTGTTGCTGTTTAAGTGATAGCTTTATGGAGATAGAATTCACATACCGTGACCTTGGCCTTTTTAAAGTCTACAGTTCAATGGTTTTGCTATATTCACAAAGTGATTGTATTAGGGTCATCCAGAGAAACAGAACCAATAGAAGGTGTGTACATGTGTATAGATAAAGAGATTTATTATTATGAGGAGTTGGCTCACCTCATTATGGAGGTTGGCAAGTGCCAAGACTGGCAGAGTAAATCAGCAGGCTGGAGACATGGGAGAGCCCATGTTTCGGCTCTGGTGTCCACCTGAAGGCCCAAGACCCAGGAGAGCCAATGGTGTCGTTCCAGTCCCGAGACCCAGGAAAAGCCCGCGTGTCAGTTTGAGTCTGAAGCAGGAAGAATCTGATGTTCCAGGTTGAAGGCGGTTAAGCAGGAAGAATTCTCTCTCACTCAGGCCTTGTGTCCTATTCAGACCTTCAGGCCTTTGTCACAAAATTACAAAGGCCTGATCAGAACAAAATCTGAGAAAAAACCCTTTCCTTCTATCGGTTTTGGATTCATTGGCTGGGACCCTGGAAATTAGACTGACAGAGAGATTAACAGGAAACAAGTGTAACAATTCAAGTAAGTTTTACTTGACGCCGAGCCTTCATAAGGAAATGAAGACCCAGAGAAACCGTTAGCCTGAGCGGTTTTTGTTTTGTTTTGGGACAAGCTCTCACTCTGTCGCCCGTCCAGGCTGGAGTGCAGTGGCCCGATCACGGCTCACTGCAGCCTTGACTTCCTGGGTTCAAGCTGGGGCCCAGCTGCTGGCCCCGGGAGCTGCTCGAGCAGCTCCAAGTCCCAGCTCAGACTCCGAAGTAGCTGAGACTACAGGCATGTGCCACCCTGCCTGGCTAATTTTTTATTTTTTGTAGAGATAGGGTCCCACTATGTTGCCTGGGCTGGTCTCAAACTCCTGGGCTGGAGCAATCCTCCTGCCTTGGCCTCCCAAAGTGCTGGGATTACAGGCGCGAGCCACCGTGCCCGGCCTAGGCCTGAACAGTTTTTATTTGTTTTGCTTGTTTTTTAAATTTGTTTTTTGCTTGTTTTGAGGAGGTTTTTTTTGTTTATTTCTTTTGCTTGTCTTTTGCTCAGGCTGGAGTGCAGTGGCATGATCTCTGCTCACTGCAACCTCTGTCTCCTGGGCTCAAGCCATTCTCATGCCTCAGCCTCCTGAGTAGCTGCGAGTACAGGCGTGCGCCACCACACCCGGCTAATTTTTGTATTTTTAGTAGGGATGGGGTTTTACCATGTTGGCCAGGCTGTTCTTCAACTCCTGACCTCAAGTGATCTGGCCACCTCGGCTTTCCAAAGTGCTGGCATTATAGGTGTGAGTCGCTGTGCCTAGCCTAGGACTGAACATTTTTATGCTGGGTTTGAAGAAGAGTGGAAAGTCGTGGGAAACTGTGACAGAGCAACAAAATATGAGCTGAACAGTGAGCCCGTGGGGGTCTCGGCGAGGCCTGTGTACTGGGGCCCCTCTCAGATCCTCTGTCTCTGGAGATGAGGCTGTTCCTTTCCGCTGGGTGTAGGGAGGGCACCTCTTACATGAGGGGCTTATGATCTGTTTCAGAGAAGGGGAGATCAGTGAGTTCTTCTTGGACCTGCCGTTTCTTAAATTCCTTCAGCTGAAAATATTTACTATGCCAAGGCGCTTTATCTTGGAGTGTGGTTCCAAACCCTGTTGCCTTCAACTGATCGGGTTGAGGCCCACCCCCATCAGAGCACACAATCTGCTTTACCCAGGCTCCTGATTGCACCCTTTTCCCATTTGCCCCAAGAATACTCACCAGCAGTGCTTGTGGCTGCAGCGTTCACCCCAAGATAACTTTGCCGGGAAGTATCTTGCTTTTATTATTATTTTCACATCACTCTAGTATATCAACTTCGGAAACAAAAGACATCATTCTGTTTATAGCATTCCATTTTTAGTAGTGGTATTTCCCTTAAAAAAAAATGGTAATTCTCAGCTGGGTGTGGTGGTTCATGCCTGTAATCCTGGCACTTGGGAAGGCTGAGGCAGGTGGATCACCTGAGGCCAGGAGTTGGAGAACAGCCTGGCCAACATGGTGAAATCCCATCTCTACTAAAAATACAAAAATTAGCCGGGCGTGGTGGCGGGCACCTGTAATCCCAGCTACTTGGGAGGCTGAGGCAGGAGAATTGCTTGAACCCGGGAGGCAGAGGTTGCAGTGAGCCGAGATCATACCATTGCATTCCAGCCTGGACGACAGAGCAAGATTCCGTCTCAAAAAAAAAAACAAATAAATAAAATAAAATAAAGTAAAATAGTAATTCTCGATCGCTGAAAATGTCAAATCCTAGAGAACACAGCATTCCTATGAGTGATGTTAACATTGTTCTTTATCAGTTGTTGGCCAAATATTCATTTGATGAATCCTATTTTTCCAGAATAGATAACTCAGATGATTCTGTGGTTTTGCTTAGAAATAACTTCAGGAACAATTTAAAAAATTTTTTTTCTTTTTAATTTTTTTGTTTTTTGAGACGGAGTCTTGCTCTGTTGCCCAGGCTGGAGTGCAGTGGCGCGATCTCGGCTCACTGCAAGCTTCGCCTCCCAGGTTCACGCCATTCTCCTGCCTCAGCCTCCCGAGTAGCTGGGACTACAGGCGCCCGCCACCATGCCCGGCTAATTTTTTTTTTTTGTATTTTTAGTAGAGACGGGGTTTCACCGTGGTCTCGATCTCCTGACCTTGTGATCCACCCGCCTCGGCCTCCCAAAGTGCTGGGATTACAGGCGTGAGCCACTGCGCCCGGCTGACACAGAAAACCATCACAGTTACACAGCCATCGCCATTAATCCCAGCACATTTCATCATCCCCAAAAGAGACCCTGTCACCATTAACCATTCCCCATTCCCAACTCTGGGCTCTCAGCCCGTAGCCACCGCTCATCTGCTTTCATCTCTATGAATTTACCTGTTCTATATAGTTTGTGTAAATGGAATCGTACAATATGTGGCTTTGGTGTCTGGCTCCTTTCACTTGGTAGAATATTTTCAAGGCTCACCCACATTATAGCAGGTGCTGGTGCTTCATTCTTTTTCATGGCCGAATAATATTCCATCGTGGATAGACCACACTGTGTATCTCTTCATCTGCTGATGGACATTTGGGTTGTTTCTGCTTCTTGACTGTTGAGAAGAATTCTGCAGTGAGTGTTGCTCTACAGATTTTTTGTGCAAACATGTTTTCATTTCTCTTGGGTAATTGCAAGATCATGTGGTTTAGCCAACCAGCCTTTAAGCCATGTGTCTGCTGAGGGACCCAGGCCTGGTGGGCGTGCATTGCTGTGCTTGGCCAGCCAGGTGCTGCGAGTCTGTGTCGCAGCCATTTCTCTGTGCTGTGCTCTGAGGTTGTCTCACTGGCACCGGGCACTGTGAGCCTCAGGAGGCCAAGGCCCCCTTTGTTTCATCTTGAGTCCAGGCCTCGATCCATGAACGAGGATGAATGGACATTGAATCAACTCAGGTACCGGTGGGGCTGGGATGGGGATGCAGAGTGGCCCGGGGGCCTGCAGCTGGGTCCTGGCTGCTGACTTCCAGTTTCCTTTGCCTGTTGGAGCCCAGAACAAGTCAGAAAGGGGAAATGCAAAGTTTGAGTGTCTTTTCTGTGGTAGACTGGCAGGCCTGGGTGGGTGAGCCACTTGCAGCTAGTTGCAGAGTGAGAGAGGAAGTGGAAGGCGAGGGAGAGGGTGAGTTTGGTGTAACTCACCCCTGGTAGGAGGCTGGGCTGAGGCTGGGGGAAGTGACTTTTATTTTTCTGAGAGGATTCTTCCCTGGGGCCAACTTCAAACCAGGGGAGACAGGACCTTCCTGGGGGAGGCTGGAAGTGCTGGGGCCCCCAGGTGAGGATGGCTGCAGGTCTCCCAGGGCCAACGTCTTGGGGAAGCAATGTGTTACCGTGTTTCTGGACTGTCTCTCTCTCTCTCTCTCACACACACACACACACACACACACACACACAGTCTCTCACACACACACACACACACACACACACACACACACGAGTAAACTGTGATACAAATGTGTGCTCATTAAAGTGCCCACTTTAAACCACCATACAGCCTGTAAAGCGAAGGCCCTGGCCCTGGCCCGCATCTGGGCACCCACTCCCCAGCCAGCCGGTGGGCAGTTTGCGCTGCAGTCTGTTACCATCCCTCAGGGATGCAGCCGAGGAGCCCAGCTGGCTTGGAAGGCCCAGTGGGCGCAGCCTCAGGAAAGCGGTCAGGGCCCAGCCAGGCCCCTTCCCCCTCCCAGCCTTGGGAGAAATTACCATATGAATGTAGCTCCTTCCCGGAGTTCTGGCTGGAAGGGCCTGGGAGGGGACAGGCTCCCACCCCAGGAGCTACCAGGTTCCGGCTGCTGCCTGCGTTAGCTGCGTGAGCGTGAGCGAGCCAGGGGTCACTACCGGCTGGAAGGAAGAAGCAGGCATTTCTTCCTGGAGGTCACCGTTGGAGTCCCACAGTAGGTCAACCCCAGGCCCCGGGTCCTCGGGAGGAGGAGAAAGAGGAGAAACAGGAGGTATGGAGGGTGGGCCGGGACTAGAAGGGACACAGGGTCGGGGCAGTGCGGGAGACCCTGGGGGCTCCCTCATTTAACCAGCTAACATCACAGTGTTCATAAGAACACGCTGTTACTGCAGTTGTATTACTTTGCTCTGATTTCAAAAGGCACAACTGATTACTTTAGGGAACGGAGAATCTAAGGAAGGCCTCGCAGGAGAGGGTCAGATGCGATCGAGTAAATGTGAGCCGTTTGTAAACTGTAGAGTGGGGAGCACCGGTCAGCCCTGGGGTCAGTGTTCCTCTGATGCTCAGCTCGGCCTCTGTACCTTTTAGTGCTCGGCTGAGCTCTGTGGGGGTCAGGGCTGGGTCTGGTACATTCGAGGACTTCTACCAAGCCCCTGGCAGTGTCTCAGTTACTAAATCCAGTTTGCCAGTTACTAAATCCGCTCTGCCGGTTCCCGAATCACTCTAACGTTGGGGCCGGCCATGTCACGTCTGGCTTTTCATGCAGGACGGCAGATGGATAGACGCTGGGACCAAGTCATCCTTGGGCCGCGAGACGTCTGACCTTCTGCTGGTGTCTCAGAAGATGCTAGCTCTCCATGGCATGTCTTCCACGCAGTGCTTGGTGACCAGTGGCCTCTAAGGGGCCCCCCTGCTTCAGCGTGGGGAGTGGCCTGGCCAAGGTCTCAGTGTCTGGTTGGAGCCAGGCATAGGCTCAGGTGTTCTGGCTGGAGGCCTCCTGCCCACGGGCTCTGCCTGTCCTGTGTCCCTGGTCCTTACTGTGTCTTCTGTGTTCCTGGGAGACACCCCAGGGGCCCTGAGCCCAGCACTGGGGTTGGGGAGTGGGCGGGGAAGGGGGTGGGGATTAGGGTCCCTGGCTGCAGAACAGCCAGGCCCCAAGTCTCCGCCCCACTCCCCTCCCCACCGGGCGCCTCATCCCACACTGACCATTTCCTGAACAAAATTTCCTGAACCAGCCTCCCACCCCGGCTGTCCCAGGAAGCCCATCCATCCTTCCGCCTTAATGCTTTGTGGCTCCAGAAGGACAGTGGAAGCCGGAAATCATGAGTCTCTCATTCACAGGCGGCCACACACCAAAGCCGCGGGGACGCCGTGGGAAAGGACTCCGGCCAGCGCGGCCGGCACAGAGGGAGCGGTGTTACCGGGGTAGACGGGAGCCGTGGCTGCCCCCATTGCTGGTCTGGGAGAGACGAGGGGCTGGACGAAAGGACAGCAGGCTGGCCATTCATTCATTCATTCACTCATTCACAGCGCCTCACTGGGTGCTTCGGACGTGTAAGGTTTTGTGGGTAGTGAATGCGACAGACCCCAGACAGCAATCGGAGGGCCATGTGTGTAAGAACTGAGGGACCTAGGCCGGGCGCGGTGGCTCACGCCTGTAATCTCAGCACTTTGGGAGGCGGAGGCGGGCGGATCACGAGGTCAGGAGATCGAGACCATCCTGGCTAACACGGTGAAACCCCGTCTCTACTAAAAATACAAAAAATTAGCTGGGCTTGGTGGCGGGCGCCTGTAGTCCCAGCTACTTGGGAGGCTGAGGCAGGAGAATGGCGTGAACCCGGGAGGCAGAGCTTGCAGTGAGCCCAGATAGTGCCACTGCACTCCAGCCTGGGCGACACAGTGAGACTCTGTCTCAAAAAAAAAACAAAACTGAGGGACCCAATGTAGATGAGCTATCCCAGGAAAACAAGTGGGAGTTCTAGGGGCAGCATGGGGAAAGGATGGTCCCAGCAGGGAGGACCTCTGTGGGTAGCCTCGTTGGAAGAGCTGAAAGGCAGCCAGGGAGGCTGTGCGTGGATGGAAGCTGAAGAGTAGGTTAGGGGCGTGTGTTTTGTTAACAAAGACTTCAAGCATTTACTGACCGGGCACAACACTATGTGCTTCATAAATAAATATCTCATTTGATCCCTAGCATTCTTATGAGACAGATGTTATTATCCCATTTCGCATGTAAGAACATTGAGGTGCAGAGTGGTTAAGTTACTTGCTCAGGGTGACACAGCACGTCGGTGGTAGGACAGGATTCTGGAGCCACAGGAATCTGGTTTATCCCAGGTGCAATGGAAACCAGTCACGGCTTCATAGAGGGAAATGATCAGATTAATAAGTTTTACACAGGCCCCCTGGTGCTTTGAGGAGGAGGGATTGGGACAGGGGCAGCTAATGGTGGTGGCTTAGATTGCAAGTGGCTGTGAGATGTGTTGGGTTAACACTGATGGAAGTTTGGGATGGATGAGTGGATTTGGAGTAATGGAAATGGAGGGCCCAGGCCCGGCCCCTGGAGATCTAGCTGCAATAGCTGTTGGCTGGAGAGGCCGTTCAGTTAGATGGGGGATGGGGTGGGAGGCAGGTGGGATGGGAGCTCCAGAGTTCAGCCTGGGGCACGGTCGTTGGGTTCAAGATGCCTTCAGATGTCAGAGCTTGACAGTGGCAGTGGCTGCAGATACCCAGGACCCAGCAGAGGACCTGGCACAGTGGGCCCAGGGACACGTCTGTGAGTCAGGCTGGCACTTGAGTGTGAATCTGGACAAAGAAGTTCGCATTGTTGGCATTGAATGCTTGGGGGCTGGGTGAAGTCAGCTAGGGAGAGGGGCCCTCAAGGCACCAGGACTGACTCCGTGGGTGAGGGCAGAGGAGGAGCCAGCAGAGGCTGAGAGAATAACCAGAGACAGGAGGAAGGTCAGCAGAGCCACGCACAGAAGCCTGGAGAAGATTGGGGAAAGGAAGGGCTGGGTGGTCGTCATTCCCTGCAGCTGGGAGGCAAGGGTGACCCCTGTGTGTTTCATTCTTCAGAGGATTGGTGGCTCCGTCTGGTCAGAACCCCAAGTCCAGAGGTGCATCTGAGCTTCATGCCGTGGTGCAGGCAGCAGGAGCCATGGAACAGGCCTGCGGGGTCACAGCCCGCCTGCTGCTTCCTGGTGTCTCTACCCTGAGCTCAGGGGTTGCTTGGATGCCCTGTGCTGCATCCCCCAAGGCAGTGTTCCAGAGAGGATGGCTATCTCAAGGTGTGACCAGGTAGCGGTCCACGCACACTGCTTTTTCCTGGGGAGAGTCTGGGATGAAAGGGTATGTGTGTGTTTCTGAGACTCCTTGGATAGGCTCCATGTACCTATCCACCCATCTTTCCACCCACTCACCCATCCACTCACCCACCCATCCACCCATCCACTCATCTACCTGTCAACCCATCTATCCACTCATTCACCCATCCACTCATCCACCTATCTATTCATTCACTCATCCACCTGTCAACCCATCTATCCACTCATTCACCCATCCACTCATCCACCTATCTACTCATTCACTCATCCACCCATCCACTCATTCACCCATCTGTCCATCCACTCATCCACTCACTCACCCATCCACTCATGCACCCATCCACCCATCTATCCACTCATCCACCCATCCACTCATCCACCTATCCACTCATTCACTCATCCACCCATCCACTCATTCACCCATCTGTCCATCCACTCATCCACCCATCCACTCGTCTACCTATCCACTTATTCACCCATTTATCCATCCACTCACTCATCTACTCATCCACCCATCCACTCACTCATCTATCCACCCATGTATCCATCCACTCATCCACCCATCTACTCATCTGTCCATCCACTCATCTGTCCATCCACTCATCCACCCATCAACTCACCCACCCATCCACTCACCCACCCATCCACTCACCCATCCATCTACCCATCCTCTCATCTATCCATCCACTCATCCACCCATCCACTCATCTATGCATCCACTCATCCGTCCATCCACTCATCCGTCCATCCACTCATCCATCCATCCACTCACCCACCCATCTACTCATCCACCCATCCCCTCACCCATCCATCTACCCATCCATCCATCCACTCATCCACCCATCCACTCATCTACTCATCCACTCATCCATCCATCCACTCATCCACCAATCTACTCATCCACCCATCCATGCAGTCATTCATCCATTTGCTCATTCATCTGTGCACCCATCCATTCACCTGCTTGTTCATCCACCTACCCATCCATTCATCCATCTGTCTATCCATCCACCCACCCACTCACCCATTCACACACCCATACACCCATCCATTAATCCAACGATCCATCCCCATCCTTGCTTCAGAAAGCATTTGAAGTTGCTGGAGTGTGCCCTTGGAAAATGCGTCATAAGCTTTCATAAGGCCTCTCTTTGGTTTCCTCACTTCTTTGATTGGTCTTTTCTTTTGGACATGCAGGATCTGAGCAGCTCTTCTGGGAGGTGGGTGCAGTCCAGGTAGGCTGCCTACAAAGCTAGGACCGAGGGAGCCACATCCAAGGCACTGTGGGTTCCCAAGGCGATGGCACTGTGGGCCCACTGCTTCCAGACCTCCTCAACTCCCAGGCTCCTGAGCAGGAGGACTCCTGGGGCAGGGCCTGGAGATGGGAAGAGAAAACAACTCCAGTCTCTCAACTCTCATCAGCCCAGGTGGGTGCTGCATGGATTGGGGGCACCTGGAGCAGTTGGCCCCTTCACCCCTTTCCCCCACCTTCCTGGCCCCTCTGGCTGTAATCAGACAGTTGTGTGCGATGTCTTTTCTCCCTCCTGAAGGGGTCATTTAGTCAGGCTTCTACTCATGGCCCAGGAATGTGCCCCTCCCTGCCTGTCCCCCACCCCCAAGCAGGCCCTGCCTCCAGCCCCCTGCTCTCTCTGAAGGGCCTGGGCGTGGGGCAGCCTCTGCAGCATCCCCAGGACCCGAGCTGATCTGCACAGCAGAAGGGAATTGGGGGAAAGCTTTTTTTCTACCCAGCTCCTGGCAGGGGGCCACCCTGTTGTACCCCAGAGACCCTTGTCTACGTTTTGTTATTTCAGATGATTTCATAAGTTGGGGGAGGTGGAGCCCCAGCCCCCCCAGCCCCTGTTGTTGCCTCACTGCCGAGCTCTGCTGTGTATCTGCTGACAGGCCTGCTGATAGCAGAAGGGGCTGGAGAGAGGGAGGCTCTGGGCCCTGCCCTCCCCAACCCCTGCTTAGGGGACATCCCTGATAAGAGGAAATTCCAGCCTGTGACAGATGGCCAGTGTCCACCCACCCACGGGGGAACTTTTCTTTCTCTTTTTAAGTTTGCAGATTTGCCAAGAACTAAAGGAATCTCTGTGGTTGGCTGGCCACTGTGGACATGGCCGGAGGGCTGGCACGGGCTGGATCTTGGGGTTGCTTTGGGGTAGGGGCCGCTCCTGGTGGAAGGTTCCTTGGGGTGGGGGAGGCATCAGGGCCATTCCCTGACCCTCCCTCTGCAGTGGATCCACTTCAGGGGCTGGGACAAGGCAAGGGGGCAGCGGAAAACAGAATATAAAACAGCCCCCCAACACACACCACACCAGAAGTCAGGGGATTCATCCTTGGCCTGCCCCCCCTGCCCCCTAAGTTCTGAGAGTGGCTCTTGAGGAAGTGAATGGCGATGGTTTGCAGGTCAGAGCTTGCTCTGGCCCAAGATTGATGTCTCAATAGGCCACGGAGCCTGGGTGAAAAAACTCGGGCTAGGGAGGTGGCGGGTTGCAAATGAAAGAACAGAGGAGGGCCTCTTCCAGAAAGAGGCGGGTGGTGTGGGGAGCCCTTGGACCTTGTCCAAATTTGACTTTACCGACTGGGGCCAATTGAAACCGTGCTGGCAGAAAGGCAAAACTGCTTGAGATTCCTTCCTCCACAATAGAGGAGAGGTTTGCTTCAAAGGGTTTGGCGAGGGAAAAGCTGAAGGAACCTTGGCCGGCCGTAAAAGTGGGGACCCCCACCCCCCTGCCTTGGGGGCACCTCGGGCCCCTGAATGAATGAAAGAGGAGGCTAGATGGAGACAGACTCACACCACCTGTCCCTTCCAGGTCCTGCAAAGGAGCACACAGGGTTCTTGTTGGCTCTTCCACCTTGTCAGTCCCCAAGAAGGAGAAAACACCGACAGGGGAACCGTAAAGCTGCAGTCTTGTTTAAATCCCATCATGGAAACCGGAAAGTGCTCCAGCTCGGAGAAAAATGCAGCTCTTTGCCTTTGCAAATCCGTGTCTTTCTCTGGGAGGCCAGAGCCTTTGTGCTCGATTTCTAAGCAGGGTTTCAGAGTGTCTCAGGAGGGGAAGGCAGAGTCTCAGATTTCCGGCATCCCAGGTCCTAACCAGGCTTTGAGGAGACGCTTCCTGCCCCATACAAAGTGTGAAGTGTAATTTGATTTGGAGTTAGTTAACAAATTAGATGAGCTGTGTGCATTTTAAAAATTCAGTCCTTGATCCCCCCACCCACGCACTTTTGCACAATTTGGTCATTTATATTCAGTGTTTCCATCTTTAGAAGAGAACAGGAAGTCCCCAATGACATTTATGGAGCGTTTGTAGTAGCTTGGGTAGGTTAATAGGAACACAATACAGTGAAAAGCGGAGTTGAGATGGGAAAAGATCCTGTTTTCAGAGTCCCCCAGGGATGACATTCCTCCTGGTCTCTGTCCACCCCCTCTGGAGTCCACTGTCCGCGAACAGCAACGTGTTCTCATTTGAGGGCTCTTCCTGCCGGAGCTCAGGGATGGAGACCAGCTGGCCTCAGTCCTCTCCTCTTACCTCTTTGTTTCTCAGACTCATCTTCCACCTTGAATAATTTTTTTAAACCTGCCCTCCTTCTTCTCTAGCTGTAGAACCCAGAACTTTGTGTGTGTGGTCAAAAGTTTAGAGAGTGCTGAAGGTAATGCTGAGATAACCCTATTAAATTCTGTAAGTTCTCATCACACCAAGTTTGTTTGTTTTTTTGATTCTCATTTTATTTTATTTCATTTTATAGGGATGGGGTCTCGCTACGTTGCCCAGGCTGGTCTTGAACTCCTGGGCTCAAACGATCCTCCCGCCTCGGCCTCCCAGAGTGCCAAGTTATTTTTTTAATTGGGATCCGCTGGCCTAGGGATTCTTTGATGAACCCTTCAAAATGTGTGTGTGTCTGTCTGTCTGTCTTCAGCGTATACTTTTCTAGGGAGAGTCTTTACTTTTCACCAGAGGTTTGTGGCACACACATGTCCTGTACTACTGTATCAGATTATGAATTCCTTACATGGTGAAGACTGCTTCACATCTGTCCAGAAGTCTCGGCTAATAAACATTTAAATAAATGAACTTCAAATTCCCATGTGCCACCACTGTTTTCATTCTGACTGCTCTCAAGCCTGTAGTGTCATCTTTTTGTTACTGTGAAGTAGACACTCAATAAATACTTGTCAAATGAATCAATGTTGTGGTCCTGGTCCACTAGGACCCCGGGATCATCGTCTACCATTATTGTCTATAGTTTCTTTACCATCTTGTTCCAGAGCGGTTCTTTCTCTGAGGTCTGCCCACCTCTGCATGTGTGTCTAGTTTCCAGCCCTGTCGCCTTACCATTCTCTTTCCTTTACCTGCATTTCCTGAACTATTAATAGTTAACAATAGCTTCTCCCTCCACCCACTCACTCATACCTGAAGTGAGAAGTCATCATTGAGGTCTCTGTGGATTTTGTCAGCCCAACCTGGGGCGGCCTCCTGGAGGTGGAGTTTTCAGATGAGGGATGGACATTTTGGTGTCTGCTGGTTAGATCCACCTGGGAGCTTTGGCAGGGGCCCCAGGGCAGCTCTGCCTCTTCATTTTGGCTGTGGGACCCCTGGTGCACTAGGGTTTCTCAAGTAAGCATCTGTGTCCTGGGAGAGCCATAGGCAGGCCTGAGAGGGCCCCTGGAATCTGGGACCCCCAGCCCGGCCCAGTAGCTGGTACCATCACCTTTCTTGCAACGGAAATTATGGAAACTAAGATGCTAATGTGCTTTGATAGGCCTGGGGTGGCTCTAAGCCCTGGGAAGAGCCCTGGCAACTTTCCCTGGCTGGCAGGTGGAATCTTCTCCTGGCAATTCAGGGCTGTGCCTCCAACTCCCTGGGGGAGAGCAACTGAGGGAGGAGCTGGAGGCCAAGGCCTCAGTGCTGAGCTGCCTGCACCGCAGCGGGCACCTTCTGGGTCCTGGCTGCAGGAACCCCATACTTCTCCAGCCTTTTCATGGTGCCCAAAGACCTGGCCTGGGGAGGGGGTCAGCAGCCTGGGGCTCACCTACCTGGCTTCAAATCCTGGCTCTACCGCTTACTCGCTTTGCGACCCTCATAATTGACAAAACCCTCTTGGCCTCAGTTTCCTTATCTGTGAAATGGGACAATAACAGTGGCTACCTTATAGGATTGTGTGATGATCCATCAGTTATAATAGCTCCTGAGCAGCATTTAGAGTAACACGTGGGGCTGGGTGCAGTGGCTTATGTCTATAATCCCAGCACTTTGGGAGGCCAAAGTGGGAGGATCGCTTGAGGCCAGGAGTTCGAAACCAGCCTGACCAACATTAGTGAGACCCACTCTCTTAAAAAAAAATTAGAGTAACGCCTGGCACAGAGAGCCCCCAGTAAACCTCGGCTGCTCTGATGAGCTTTGTTTCTTCATTTGTTCATTCGTTCACCAGACTTTTTGCCGGGGCTTGCCGTGAGTCCTATGCTGCTCTGAAGAAAGCCGGGCTGGGGTGAGCGTGATGGATGAGGTGTCTGGCTTCACAAACCCTATGTGGGGGGGTTGCGGTGAGAGGAAACCGCCACATCATTATTCAGTTACCATCGTGGGGAGACTGCCTGGACGCAGAGAGCAGGCTCTGTGTGGGAGCGGGGAGGGCAAGCCCCGGTTGCGAGGCAGGGCTTCCCCAGGATTCAGCAGGGATCTGAAGGACTTTGCAGGCACCCAGGGAGATAGGAGAGGAGGAAGGAGCGGCCCTGGCTGGACACTGTCCTCCTAGCATTGCCTGCATCAGGGACTCGCTCACCTTTAAGAAGCCCCTTTGTGTGGGACAGGGAGCATCTGTTAGTTTATAGGACCTGAAGTGCCCCCATGGGCTCAAGTTTCTGGGAAGGCCTGCAGGGGGTGGTAGGGCTGCCGCAGGGGTGCTGGCCTCAGGGTCTGGATTCAGGGGAGCCTGCAGAGGGAGGGCAGCTGGAGGCTGCTCCAGTGTGCATTGTTACGAGGCAAAGTAAGGAGACTGCTGGGCCCACGCTGGGCCGGGGTGGATGGAGGCAAGGAAGTCTTTGCCAGGGCAAGGGCACCAGCTGCAGATGCTGGCAGCTTTCTCCTGGACACGGGCCTGGAAGGCCGACAGGGTGTGGTGAGTGCCACTGGCTCCCCTGCCGTGGCCTGGTCAGTGGCTTCACAGGCCTCCGTGGGCAGGAGGAGGATGACCTTGCATTCTGCTTGGCCACCATTGGCAGTGACGGACAAGGTGTGTGGGGATGTGGCCATTTCAGTCTGTGCTCTGAGAGCCAGGTGTGGGTTGGGTTTGGGGAAGACAGGGGAATGGCATTGACTTGACCGTGACTGCTTTGTCCTGGGGTGCAGGCCCGGCTGTCACATGGGTACCATGTGGCTGTCCCCTGGAGTTGGGATGGCATTGGGCAGTGGCTCAGGATCCCTTGCCCCAGCGGCACCATCTCTGCATTTGGCCAGCAAGGCTGATGGGACTTGTGTGGACATTTCTGGGACGTAGACCAGGCAGCATGACACACAGGGAGGGGTGGTTAGAGGAGGGCAGCCCCTGGGTCTTGGTTTCCAAGTCGGGCTTTGCAAGCCTGCTGTGTCAAGCCCTCTCCCTTGGCACCAGGCCAGGTGGGTCAAGGTCAGCCCTGGGGCTGTGACGAATGTGAGTGTCCCTAAAGTGTGTCACATACATCCAATAGCTGCCTCTTCTCTGGGCACTGTCTCCCAGCCAGAGATCCTACAGCTCCTGTCCCAGCCACAGACAGCAACCCGATTCCCTCATCCTTGGCAGGCCCTGGGGTGGCGGTAAGAATTTGTCAGTAAGTGCAGATGTTCCCGAAGGTGCTGGCTCAGGGCTGCGTGGATTACAGCCCTTTCATCCCTGCCTTAGACCCAGCTGCAACTCTGAGAAAAGATGGCCCAGTGGATGCCTGCGGGGAGGAGGGAGCCGGTCCCCAAGATGGGCAGATTTGGGGGCAGTCCCCATCACAGGACCGGTGACCCACTGCCACCAGCGCCAGTGAATGGCAGAGGGGCCCTGGCATAAGGCCTGGGTTCAGAATGGGAACCTGCAGAGAAACTGTCAAGGTCTCCCGCCACCTGACACCTCCGGCTGGCTGCCACCCTGGAAACACCCTTGCTGCAAGAAGATGGAGGGGTTTGTCTGGGGCACGGTCTGGCGACACCAACTTGAGAACCTCAGGCCTAAGTGTTGGCCTCTGGGCCTCAGCTGTCCTCTGAGCTGTAAAGCTGGCTCCTGGGCACTTGTGGAAAACACTGGACTCTATTATATTTTACTTTACGTTCTGGGATACATGTGCAGAACGTGCAGGTTTTGTTACGTAGGAATACATGTGCCATAGTGGTTTGCTGCACCCATTGGACTCTTCAATCCAGCTCCACTAGAAATGACTGCCTTCTTTCCCTCCTTCCGTCCCTCCCTCCTCCCGTCCCTTTTTTCCTTCCTTCCCTGTTTCCTTCCCCCTCCCTCCCTCCTTTCTTTCCCTTCCTCTCCCGTCCTCACGGGGATATAATTTCCATATGACACCATCCGCCGATTCAGAAAGCACAGTTGAGTGGTATTTTTTCACTAATTCCAGAACGTTTTCCTCACCCCAAAAGGAAACGCCATCTTCGGTACACAGTCACTCCCCCTCCCCCAGCCCCTGGAAATCACCAATCTGCGCTTTGTCCCTATAGATGTACTTATTCTGAACATATGACTAGAACCATAAAAGATGTGACCTTTTATGCTTGGTTTCTTGCCGTTGGAATGTTTTCAGAGTTCATCTGTGTTGGCGCATGCTCGTGCCTTTTTATGACTGAGAAATAGTCTACTGTGTAGACTCACCACGTTGGGTTTCTCCACGCATCTGTTGGCGGATGTGTTAGTTATTTCTGGAGCGGGTGTGTTGCGCCACTCACGGGCTGCGCTAGGAGCTGGGGATATCACTGAGCAAGCCACAGCCTCGGGCACCCAGGAGCTCGCAGAGCAGGAGCTGGGAGGGAGGTCAGGAGGTGCGTGGCCTGTTTGCCAGGCTGGAGAGACTTGCAAAAGGTCACTTAGAGCCAGAACCAGAGCCCCAGGCCCCTGACTCCCAGCTGCGGAGCCGGGAGGGAAGCTCTGCGTTTTGCTTTGACTGTGGGGTGACTTGTCAGTTACTGTCCAAATCAGAACCTTTCTGAGAGTCGACGTGGGTACTGCTGATAATTAGTCTGGATACCCGAAAGAATGGAAAGCAGGGACCCAGACAGATCCTTGCACATCCGTGTTTGTAGCAGGGCGAGGCCTGGAGGTGCGATGGGGATCCCAACGGGGCAGCTGCCATCTTACTGGAGCCCACGGTCTTTGCGGGGGGACACAGGTGTTAACGGCATATCATACAAGCAGGAATGTGAAATTTCAGGGTTGCCAAATTCAGTGAAGGTCTTGTGCTGGCCTGGCCACTTACAGTGGCATTTCAGGAAAAAAATCACTGTGTGGACCTCAGTTTCCCCATTAGTAAAGAGTAGGTTGGACTAGAATTCTGTACCATCCAGTATAGTTGCCATTTATGAAATGTGGCTATTTAAATTTAAATAAAAATAATAAAAATTCTGTTCCTCAGATGGACTAGCTCAGTGTCAGGTGCTCAGAAGTCACTTGTGAACACACTGGCAATTCCTCAAAAAATGAAAACTAGAACCACCGTAGCATCCCATAATTCCACTTCTGGGTATGGATTCCAAAGAATGCACAGCATCTTAAAGAGCTAGAGATATTTGTACACCCATATTCGTAGCGGCTCTGTTCACAGTAGCCAGTGGGTAGAAACAACCCAAATGCCCGCGGTCAAATGAGTGGAGAAATCAAAGGTGGGACAGGCCAGGCACGGTGGTGCACGCCTGTAATCCCAGCACTTTGGGAGGCCGAGGCGGGTGGATCATCTGAGGTCACAAGTTCAAGACTAGCCTGACCAACATGGAGAAACCCCGTCTCTACTAAAAATACAAAATTAGCCGGGCGTGGTGGCGGGTGCCTGTAATCCCAGCTACTCAAGAGGCTGAGGCAGGAGAATTGCTTGAACCTGGGGAGGCAGAGGTTTCGGTGAGCTGAGATCACGCCATTGCACTCCAGCCTGGGCAACAAGAGCAAAACTCCATCTCACACACACACACAAAAAGGGTGGAACATACAAGGAATTTGACTCAGCCATAAAGAGGAAGTTAGGATACCTGCAACAGCAAGGGTGAACCTTTAGGATATTATGCTAAGTGAAATAATTTGGTCACAAAAGGACAATCCTGTAGGAGTCCACTTACACCAGGTCCCTAGAGTAGTCAGATTCAGAAAAACAGCAGAATGGAGGTTGCCAGAGGCTTGGGGGATGGGGCTGGGGAGTTGTTTAATGAGGACAGTTTGTGTTACAAGATGAAAAAGTTCTGGAGATTTGTTACACAGCAATGTGAATGTACTTAGCACCACTGGACTCCACACTTCAAAATAGTGACCATGGTAATTCCTTTTAATTATGACAATTAAAAGGAAAAGTCACGTGGCCAGTGGCTACCACGCTGAGCAGCGCAGGCCTTGGACAGTGTCATGGTCACAGACAATGGAGTGGGTGATCTTTACCATTGTTTCCAGCTGCCTGAGCACCACGGTGTCCTGGGGCCAGGACGAAAGTGTCTCTGGGTGTGGGGTCTCTGCTTTTCCCACTCGGGGGTCCTGAAGGCAGACCCCAGAGCTCACCTGGCCAGGTAGGAGAGGGAGGAGGGCTCTCGCATTGCTCTCTCCGTGCCTGCCTGCGGGCCAGCCGGTGCCTGCGAGGCCGCCTCTCGAGGGAGGGGTTGCAGGAATGGTTCTCACCTGTGCAGAAGGCCAGCCACTGCCCTACGTCAATGGCAAAGATGGGGCTCGGCTGTGTTGTATTATTATTTCTCAAGCGGGGCCCCTGATGGGCAGGATGTTTGGTTTGACTTGAGTTTCTGCAGTGAGTGCTGGTGCCTGTGGAGGGGCCCAGCTGCAGCCGACGCCGGCCCCTCCCTCGCTCTGGGCTCCAGGGGCGTTGGGGGCGAGAAAGGAGAGTTCAGGGGGCAGCGCCTCCCCCCAGGTCCTGCTGGGGAGGGTTGAGGGATGCTGGGTGGAGGTGGGGGCGGGTAGGGGCTGGTCCCAGTTCCGGTCCCAGTTCCAGTCCCAGGCAAAATGGCTCTCAGACCCACAGGCAGATGGAAGCAATTTTCAGTCACGTGGGTCGGGGCTGAACTGCTGCCCCGCAAGGCAAGGCCCCATGTCTGGCTCCAGGAAGCGGCCCCAAAGCCACGTGGTCCACGGCCAGATGCAGCGCTGTGTCTTTGTTTATTTAAAGGTTCTGGAAGCCCAGGGGAGAGTATTTCTGAAAGGGGAGCAGGAGAAGGAGCAAAGCCCTGAAGGCTTCCAGGCTGCGTGGCCTGGGTGGGGGCCACGTGGGGGCACAGAGAGAGGAGCCCTGGCCTCCAGGTCCGCCTGTGGGTATTGCTGTCAGCGATGGAGATGTGTGGACCCCCCTTGGCCTTTCCCAACAAGGAATTATATTGTTCCTTTGTTCCCCCAATTCCATCAGATAGGAATTCCTGTGCCCTGTGGAGGCTGAGAAGATGGGGAGGTGCCTGTGAGGATAAACCAGCCCCCAGTTTCTGGCTTCCAGAGTCTTTTCCTCTCTCACCTCTGATGCCTCAGGCCTGGGGAGCCTCCCTTTGACACCCTCTGACCGCTCCAGTGTAATTGGCCGAAAGGGATGGCTTGAGCCGACTGGGGACGTGGGGTGCAGCTGGGGGGCTCAGTGGGCATTTCCTGAGTTCGGTTCTTGCCCAGCAAGTGGCAGGGCAGTTGAACCGAAGTCTCCCCCTGCCCCTCCTGGCCTGGAAGCCTGCCTCCCGCCTTCTGGGCAGAGTGAGGAGTGGACATGGGCCGGGAGGGCTGCCTCCTGTCTGGGAGGGCTGCTCACCTGCCTGTCACGGGGGATGTGCCCCCTGCAGCCTCCCGTGCTGTGGCTCTGGCTTCCCACACCGGCTCCACTCCTCTGGCTGCCCCTGCTGGGTGCCCACCCATCCCAGGGAAAAGCCAGTCCCCTCCCCGAGGGCTGGCGGGAGGGGCCCTGCCTGGGAACACGCTGTGTGGTCCCTGTCTTAGCACAGGATGCCTGAGGCCAGATCCTCTCTGGGAGGCAGGATGGGGCAAAAGTCTCCCCGCAGGCAGGGCAGGGCCTGGATGGGCCCAAGCAGGGAGGGGGGCCCAGAACAGCAGCCGCCCAGCCTGCTTGGGAGCTGAGGGCCATCAAGGGCAGCTCCAGCCTGTGGGGACTAGCAGAGGCACCGCCTCTGTGACCAGCGAGTTTGCACCCGCGTGCGCGTGCACCAGTGAGTGTGGCGAGTCTAGGGTGTGCTGGGATGTGACCCGTGTGCCAGCCAGCCCTGATGGGAACCAGCCCCATCCTGGGTGCCCCTGGAACTCCGCTGCGTGGGAACACCTGGGTCCTCAGCAGGTGTCTTCCGGGCGTCCGCCCCCAGCCCCAGGCCTCTGACCCATGTGTGGTGTCTTAACAGCAGCCAGGAGCAGGGCCATCGAAGGGACCTACAGACAGAAGAGGCTTGAGTGATTTCGGGAAGTTTAGCCCCACGTGCCCCACATACCCAAGAGTAAAACTTGGTCCTGGCCTGTGGGTGTGCAGCCCGCGGGTGCTGGCCAGGCAGACAAGACAGCCGCCTGGGTCAGTCCAAGGGGAGGCAGATGTGGTGCGGGCGCCCCCTCCCCTCCATGCGCCCAGGGGCAGCTCTGCATCCAGGCACCCACCCTGCACCCAGCACTTTTCCTTTCCCCAGGACTGCTGGCTCCTTGTATGGGATTGAACACACAACTCCATGGGGACTGACGCTGGTTCTATCCCCCTTTCTTACAAGACCGTCCATGGGGATGTGGGAGGCGGGGACACACGCTGGTTCTATCCCCCTTTCTTACAAGACCGTCCATCCTGTGTCTTGGCTCCTGGGTCGGCCTCTAAGGCCTTTGAGCGGCAGCAGGCGGTGCAGCTTATCTGAGTGGAGGTGAAGGAGAGGGCCAGGTCCACCTGCGTGGCCCGAGGCAGTGTGGAGGGCCGGGAGAGGAGAGCGCCCTCCACCCTTGTCTGAGCAGCCCTCCAGGATACGGAGACAGGAGTTCAGGGTCAGCCCTGCCTTGGAGCGGAAGGGGCCCCCAGGTTGGTACAGCTCCTAGAAGAGGAGATGAAAAAGCCTGGCCTTGGGAGTCTGGGGATGGAGCTTTGCTGGGGAGGCAGTGTGGCTGCAGGATGGCAGCTTTTTAGAGGACACCACGGCCAGAGGCATCTACCTGGGGGAATTCTCAGGGGTCACCTGGGCAAGTCGCTTAGCCTTTCTGAGCCTCAGTGCCTCAGTTTCCCCATCCAAGGATGGGTGAGACATCCACCTGGCAGGCGCCTGTGTGTGAGCCCCTGTCTCACTCTAACTCCTCTGCTGTTCCTTCCCCAGCCACTGAGGCGGCTCCCAGCTGCGTTGGCGACATGGCCGACACCCCCAGAGATGCTGGGCTCAAGCAGGTGCCTGCACCACGGAATGAGAAGGCCCCGGTGGACTTCGGCTACGTGGGGATTGACTCCATCCTGGAGCAGATGCGCCGGAAGGCCATGAAGCAGGGCTTCGAGTTCAACATCATGGTGGTCGGTGAGTCCTCACACTGCCTGCCACTCCACCCATACCAGAAACCAGCCTCAGCCCCCAGGGCGGGTCCACAAGCCTTTGGGCTTGGTCTTCCCTTCTGTAAAATGGGGCAGCAACCCTGACCTCAAGGACGGATTGCCAGTGACATTGCGTGTGCATGCATGCGCCTGGGAGGAGCCCACAGCCTCCAGCGGTTCCTCAGAGGGGCCTGTCCTGCACATGCAGGGCCCCTGAGATGACTTTGGGGAGCCCAGGCCGGCCTGGAGCAGGTGATCATGAGTGGTCGCTGCCTCTGAGCAATGACATCAGCTTGTGCAGAGGGTTTCTGTGGCAGCTGTCCACTCACTGTTGCTCCAGCCTGGCCCCCCAGGCTCCCCACCGCACCCCACCACAGCCTGGCCAGAGGCTTCCCAGCAGCTCAGCTTCAGCTCTGCCCTGGAATTGGGGCCTCATGGCTTCCACACCCCCTGGTGGCCCTGGAGCTGGAGGTCACCACGGGAGGTCGTCGATCAGTACAACCTGGGCAGGGTGAGGGGGCCGGGCTGGAGTCTACAGTGGGCTGCCTGTTGTTTCCAAAGCCCCCCAGGTCCCATTCAAACCTCACAGTGACCGTGTGAAGGGGGCGTCCCGTTTTCCAGGCAGAAACGAGGCGCAGGGAAGGCTGCTGAGGTTCCTTAACTCATAGGCCAGAGAACCGCAGCCACCGTTTTGACTTCCAGAACTGTGTTCTGCCCACTCCACGGGGTCGGGGGAGGGGTCTGGGGAAGTGCCCCCGCCAGGTCACACCCTAAACAAAGGTGAGCTTGCGGGGTTTCTGCAAGGTGTCTGGGCACCTCTCAGGCCGGGCCTGTTTCTCCTACCTTTGCCAGCCATGCACGTCCTTCCTGCCCAGCTCTGTGGACGCAAACCCACACCTGCCAGCCTGACACCTTTCTTTCCTCTTCTGCACTGATCTGGGCCCTGGCTCCCCTCTGCTTCCTGTGGCCTCATGGGACCCGGCTGCTCATGGCCCCGCTTTGCTCCCAGCTGCCTGGAAGCTGGCAGCCTGCTGCAAGGGAGGGCGGAGGTGTGGGGTCTCCTCCTATGGCCCACCCACCCTGTTCTGCCTGTTGTGGGGGACATGCTTGTACCCTGAGGATTCAGGGCTGCCTCCCGGGAAGACGGCTGGAGAGAAAGAGAGGGGAGAGGCCCAAAGGCAGTGGCCAGGCTGGGACTCACCTCTGTGGGCTAGGGAGGGGCTGCCCTGCTCCCTAGCCAGGGACAGGGTGAGAAGGACCTGGGAACCTTTGGGTCCCGGCCATGGCACAGGCCTTCTTCTGGAGCTTTGGCCCCAAGGAGAGGGAGAGGCAGCCCAGCAGCCCTCGCTGCCTCCCGCGGCTGCCACTGTGACAGCCTTGCCCTCTGGGAATAGTGCACAGGAGGCCACTTCACCTGTCTGGGCCTCTGCCCTTTCAACCCTGAGAAGAGCAGTGGTCCTGATTCCCCACAAAGTCACTCCCTCCCAGGGATGCCGAGTGAGGAGCACGACGTGGGGCAGCTCTGCTCTCCTCCCTCCTCCCTCCCTCCCATGGCAGCCGTGCCCACCCGCAGAGGTGCAGGCAAGGTGGAGGGGCGCCTGTTTGGAGATCCACAGACCCCGGGAAGAATCCCGGCTCTGTCCTAACTCAGCGGGGTGAGGCTTGTGTGTCTTCCCCTGGGCTCCTCCTCTGTGAGCCTTAGCTTGCTCGTCCATAAAATGGGATCATCCTGTAAAGTGAGATCAAGCAAGCAGGCCCTGGGCAGGGTCCCCAACAGGTTGTGGTTGTTCGAGAAGTTGCAGCAATGGTGATGGTGGATGGTAGTGGTGATGTGGGTGATGGTGATTGTGATGGTGGTGGTGGTGGTGATGGTGATAGTGGTGGTGATAATGACCATGAGGGTGATAGGGATGATGATGGTGGTGATGGTGATAGTGGTGGGATGGTAGTGGTGATGGTGGTGATTGTGGTGGTGATGATGGTAATTGTGATGGTGATGGTGGTGATGTGGGTGATGGTGGTGATTGTGGTGATGGTGGTGATGTGGGTGATGGTGGTGATTGTGGTGATGGTGGTGATGTGGGTGATGGTGGTGATGGTGGTGATGGTGGTGATGTGGGTGATTGTGATGTGGATGATGGTGGTGATGTGGGTGGTGGTGGTGATGGTGGTGATGGTGGTGATGGTGATGGTGGTGATGTGGGTGATGGTGGTGATGTGGGTGATGGTGGTGATTGTGGTGATGGTGGTGATGGTGGTGATGTGGGTGATGGTGGTGATGTGGGTGATGGTGGTGATTGGTGGTGGTGATGGTGGTAATGATGGTGATGTGGGTGATGGTGATTGTGGTGGTGGTGATGGTGGTAATGATGGTGGTGATTGTGGTGGTGGTGATGATGGTGGTGATTGTGATGGTGGTGATGGTGATGATTGTGATGGTGGTGATGGTGGTGATGTGGGTGATGGTGGTGATTGTGGTGATGGTGGTGATGGTGGTGATGTGGGTGATGGTGGTGATGTGGGTGATGGTGGTGATTGGTGGTGGTGATGGTGGTAATGATGGTGATGTGGGTGATGGTGATTGTGGTGGTGGTGATGGTGGTAATGATGGTGGTGATTGTGGTGGTGGTGATGATGGTGGTGATTGTGATGGTGGTGATGGTGATGATTGTGATGGTGGTGATGGTGGTGGTGGTGCTGATGGTGATGATTGTGATGGTGGTGATGTGGGTGATGGTGGTGATGGTGATGTGGGTGATGGTGGTGATGATGGTGGTGATTGTGGTGGTGGTGATGGTGGTGGTGGTGCTGATGGTGATGATTGTGATGGTGGTGATGTGGGTGATGGTGGTGATGGTGATGTGGGTGATGGTGGTGATGATGGTGGTGATTGTGATGGTGGTGATTGTGATGGTGGTGATGTGGGTGATGGTGGTGGTGATGGTGGAGATGATAATGGTGATGGTGGTGATGGTGGTGGTGATGGGGGTGATGGTGGTGATTGTGATGATGGTGGTGATGTGGGTGATGGTGATTGTGATGGTGGTGATGTGGGCGGGGGGTGGCAGTGGTGGTGATGGTGATGATTATGATGGTGGTGATGTGGGTGATGGTGGTGGTGGTGGTGATGGTGGAGATGATAATGGTGATGGGGGTGATGATGGTGGTGATGGGGGTGATGGTGGTGATTGTGATTGTGGTGATGGTGGTGATTGTGATGGTGGTGATTGTGATGGTGGTGATTGTGGTGATGGTGGTGATGTGGGTGATGGTGGTGATGTGGGTGATGGTGATTGTGATGGTGGTGATGAGGGTGGGGGGTGGCAGTGGTGGTGATGGTGATGATTATGATGGTGGTGATGTGGGTGATGGTGGTGATGGGGGTGATGGTGGTGATGTGGGTGATGGTGGTGATGTGGGTGATGGTGGTGATTGTGGTGGTGGTGATGGGGGTGATGATGGTGGTGATTGTGGTGGTGGTGATGGTGGTGATGGTGATGGTGATGATTGTGATGGTGGTGATGGGGGTGATGGTGATTGTGATGGTGGTGATGTGGGTGATGGTGGTGATGGTGATGATTGTGATGGTGATGTGGGTGATGGTGGTGGTGGTGATGGTGATGATTGTGATGGTGATGTGGGTGATGGTGGTGGTGGTGATGGTGATGATTGTGATGGTGATGTGGGTGATAGTGATGGTGGTGGTGGTGATGGTGATGATTGTGATGGTGATGTGGGTGATAGTGATGGTGGTGGTGGTGATGGTGATGATTGTGATGGTGATGTGGGTGATGGTGGTGGTGGTGATGGTGATGATTGTGATGGTGATGTGGGTGATAGTGATGGTGGTGGTGGTGATGGTGATGATTGTGATGGTGATGTGGGTGATAGTGATGGTGGTGGTGGTGATGGTGATGATTGTGATGGTGGTGGTGGTGATGGTGATTGTGATGGTGGTGATGTGGGTGATGGTGGTGTTGATGGGGGTGATGTTAGTAGTGGTGGTGATAGTGATGGGGATGATGGTGGTGTTGATGGTGATAGTGGTGGGATGGTAGTGGTGATGTGGTTGATGGTGGTGCTGGTGATGGTGATTGTGATGCCAGTGGTGGTGGTGATGAGGGTGATGGAAGTGGTGATGATGACAGGAGTGATGGGATGATGGTAGTAGCAGTGATGGTATTGTGATGATGGATCTGATGGGGATGGTGGTGATGATAAGGGTGGTGATGATGGTGATGATAATAATAAAAGTAGCAATAATAAACGGATATACCTTACAGTATCCCAGTTGGCATCTCCTAGATCTAAGGTGTCATGGCTGGAACACTGACATAACTCCTGACCTGAGCTTGGCCAGGACACAGACCTGGTGGACTGAGAGAGGTGGGCGAGGAGTGTCTGTCCTTGGGCTACTAAACAGTTCAGGCCAGGGATTCCCAGCACCAGCCTCTGTCCTCCTGGGAGCCCACACTTTTCCTAGAAAGGTGTTATCAAAGTCAGAACATCAGTGTAATTTAGGTGTTTTTTGTGTTGTGTTTTTTTGAGACAGGGTCTCACTGTTGCCCAGGCTGGAGTGCAGTGGCATGATCTTGGCTCACTGCAGCCTCCACCTCCCGGGTTCAAGTGATTCTCGCGCCTCAGGCATGCGCCACCACACCTGGCTAATTTTTGTGTTTTTTGGTAGAGACAGGGTTTCACCATGTTGTCCAGGCTGGTCTCAAACTCCTGACCTCAAGTAATCCACGCTCCTCGGCCTCCCAAAGTGCTGGGATTACAGGTGTGAGCCATCTCGCCCGGCCGATTTTTGTTTTTTAAAAGACAGGATCTCTGTCACTCTGGAGTGGCAATGATCCTAGCTCACTGCAGCCTCACACTCCTGGGCTTGAGCAATTCTCCTACTTCAGCCTCCTGTGTAGCTGGGACTATAGGCGCTCGCCACTACACCTAGCCAATGTTTACATTTTGATGTAGAGACAGGGTCTCGCTGTGTGGCCCAGGCTGGTCTTGAACTCTTGGGCTCAAGCAATCCTCCTGCCTCGGCCTCCCAAAGTGCTGGGACTACAGGCGTGAGCCACCGCACCTGGCCTAGGGTATTTTTTTTGGTGTGCTGCTAGCGTAGCCCAAGGCAGCCCTGTGCAGGGTAAAGCAATGGGGCTCCAAGTCTGGAGGGGTGTGTGTGTGTGTGTGTGTGTTATATGTGAATTGTTCGTGTGTGTTGTGAGAGTTGTGTGTGTGTGTGAGAGGTATGTTTGAGGTGAGTTGTGTGTGTGCTGTGAGTTGTGCATGTGAAGTGTGTGTTGTGAGGTGTGTGTGTGTTGTGAGGTGTGTGTGTATGAGAGGGGTATGTGAGTTGTGTGTGTTGTGTTGCATATGAATGCTACTTCCTCATCCTTGTTTGTCTCAGTCACCTGTGGACTGGCTGTCCGCACACACGGGCACTGTCCCTCGAGTGGCACCACGCTGCAGGCCAGCACCCCCCAGCACATGGCCCCACGGACCCCATGGGACATGCGTGAGCCTGCCTGATGCTCACACCAGCTCCATGGGGGAAAGGATTGTTTATCCCATTTTGCACATCAGGAAACTGAGGCACGGTGAGGTCAGGTGACTTGTCCAGGGAGCAGCCAGTCAGGGAGGAGCAGTTTGAATACCTGGGTTATTGTTCCAACCACCCTGGTGAGCTGCAGGAATCCCGGCCACCTGCTGCACCCCGGGCAGCCCTGGGCTCCTCCGCCAGCCCGGCCTCTGTCCTGTCCAAAATCTGAGCCACCAGGAGACCTCCTGTCCAGAAAGCGCAAGGGGCACAAGAGATGCCGACTCTCCCAGGCCCGGCTCACCTCTCAGGAGAGGACCGTGGCCTGGGTTGTGCTGGCACCAGAGCCCGGCTGTGTGGGTTTACACAATCACTGGACACCCAGCTCGAGGGTGAAGTCCTCGGGTGCTGTTTGGCAGGGGTATTGCCGGGAGGTAGCCCAGGCACTGCTGAATCTCAAGCTGGAGAGCCTCGTGCCTGGGTGGGAGGGGTCCCACGTGCAGACCCTGCTGGCCTCTCCGGAGAGACCCCTGACTGGCCTCCCATCCTCTCCCCAGGGCAGAGCGGCTTGGGTAAATCCACCTTAATCAACACCCTCTTCAAATCCAAAATCAGCCGGAAGTCGGTGCAGCCCACCTCGGAGGAGCGCATCCCCAAGACCATCGAGATCAAGTCCATCACGCACGGTCAGTGGCCGGGGGCGGGCTGGGGGTGCAGGACTCCTCTGCCTCCCTGTAGCACAGAGTGGGGGGTCAAATCCATCACACACGGTCAGCGGCATATTGAGCATGTTGGGGCTCTGGCTGCGATGGGTCAGTGTCCTGGACCCCTGTGGGCCCCGTCACACTGAGCTCCCCGCAGACAACTGAATTTTCCACCAAAAGTCACAGGCAAGGGGCTCCCAGGGGAACCGTCACCGGCCTGTGCCTGAGTTGGCTGAGGAAGGCCATTAATTTCCCGGTGTCTCCTTGGTTGTCATCGTTGCCTACCTGGGGTTGCCCCCGCTCAGTCAGGTGTGGGGTGTCTGTGAGGGTCCTCCGTCTCCCCTCTGACTCTGCGTGCGTGGCTCTGTGCAGATATTGAGGAGAAAGGCGTCCGGATGAAGCTGACAGTGATTGACACACCAGGGTTCGGGGACCACATCAACAACGAGAACTGGTGAGGCCCCTCCGGGGGAAGGAGCACTAGTGGGGGCTTCAGGGCTCCCTGGACCCCACCCAGAGTCAGTCCTAGAGGCTTCCCGGCCCGCGGGGGTGCAGGGCCCACCTCCTGGGGCCTGACGTGCTGCTAAAGCCGCATGTCTCAGGGGCCTGAAAATTCTGGACCAAAGCAGAATTACCTGGGAAATCTTGCTGTCCCCAACTCACCGCCTGAGGCCAGCCCGGGGAGGCTGGTTTGGGAGGCCGAGGGTAAGGCTGTGGCGTCTCTGCTCAGCAAGCCAGACCTCCCAGGGCGTGCATTTCAGGAAGGTGGGGTGTTGGGCTCTGAGTCCTGGGAATGCGTGACCTGCTTGGGGAGGGCATCACATGTGCCCGCTGACTCGTCCCCATCCCCCACACAGCTGGCAGCCCATCATGAAGTTCATCAACGACCAGTACGAGAAATACCTGCAGGAAGAGGTCAACATCAACCGCAAGAAGCGCATCCCAGACACCCGCGTCCACTGCTGCCTCTACTTCATCCCCGCCACCGGCCACTCGTACGTCCCTGCGGTGTCGGCGTCCTCATGCCGGGTGCCCTGGGTTCCCTCTGTCCCCTGAGACTGCCGGACAGTGCTGTCTGCCCTGCTGCTGGGCGCAGAGGGGCTGAGTCAGGGGCCGTGGCCGCCAGCTGTGAAGTTGGGGGTGTGCCATGTCTGCACCTCCAAAGCCTCACACTGACACCTATGCAGTGTCCTGCCCAGCCCCCATCCTTCAGCTGTGTCTTGGGGAGCTGAGGGTCAGGCAGGCCCTGGGCTGTTCTGGAGCCTGGTGGTCTGTGTCCTGCCTTCTCAGGCCAGGCTCTGGCAGGTGGAGTGGGAGCCCCCAGCCAAGCACCCGTAGCGGTGACTGACCTTCTCGTCCGGGCCCTGCCTCATGGGACCCCTCAGAGGGTTTGGTGCATTCTTAGACGGGAAGCACAGAGATCAGTGCCGGCCCCTTCCAGGGCTGGACGGGGCTGCTGTTGGTCTTGGTGAGAGCCCTTTCCTCCCGCCGGCTCTGTCCGCACCTGACATCACCCCTAGAGGTCAGCAAGGGCAGGAGGCTGCATGTACCCTGGCAGGTGGACTCTTCGTGGCCTCACAGACCCTCTGTCCTCGGCTGCCTGTGCACCCCCTGCCAGACACCTGTGGCTCACCCTGAGCCAGGGCTGGGAGGAGGTGGACCCGAGGCCAGCAGGAGCGGCTGGTGGAGGCAGCCATGGGTGGCTTGTCTACATGGGTGGGTAGAGAAGGTCCTTCGCACCTGCTGGCCCAGATGCACTTCCCTGGGCGGAGGAAGTCCAGGGGTTTGGGGAAACCCCTACTCTGTGGGCACCGGGTGCAGGAAGGAGCCTGGCTGGTGGGCAGCGAGCCTCACCCAGAGTCTGTGGGAAAACCCAAGCCGGAGTTTTCGAGTCCACCCTCTGGCATCATCCTCTGTGGGCCAGCAGGAGTCAGGGGCAGGGGGCCAGCTCGCTGTCCATGGGCCTCTCCTGAACTGAACATCTGCCCTCCCAGGCAGAACGGCTCATCTGGGGTCCTGTGGCAGCTGTTCCAGCTGCTCCAAGCTTTGCCTCAGCTGAGGCTGATGGCAGGAGGCAGAAGCCTCTCCTGATGCCAGCTGGGCAAGCCAAGGGCGGGCGGGAGGTCTCTGGCACTTCTGCCACTCCCCAGCACTGACCCTTTGGCTGGGACTCCAGCTGGGCATGTTGCCTGGTCCCGCCCAAGGCGCCCAGTCCCATGGGGCAGGGGCGGGCCTTGGCCATCTCTGCTTAAACTTCTGCCCGGAGCCGGATTCTCCCCAGCCATGTGTGTGACCGACTTATTCTCACTGTGGGAAAAGCTCTGCTCCAGAACTGAGGAAGATGGTGCCCCAGTCCCAGGGCCCTGCCAGCCCCTGCCACCCACCGCTTTCCCCGCATCAGACCCCAGGCTCACTGGGGCCAAGCAGGCACGGGGAGCAGCCCGCCTGGGGCAGGGGCACCGCACGCTGGTGCTAGCTTCTATTTCTCTTGCCTCTCCCCTCCCAGCCAAAGCCCCACAGCAAGACGGCTGCTGAGCCAACGGCAGCACTTCTGTGTGGACATGTAGGGGTGTGGTCGGGACCCCGGAACTCATGCACGAGGGTGCTGGGAGCTGGCCCTGGCCCGCCTGGCCTGTGCAGTGGTGTCACCTGTGTCTGGGACACACCCTTATCCTTCCTCTGCCCCACACTCACAGCGTGGCTGACTTGGCCCGGGGCTCCATCCTTGCCAGCAGGGACCCCCGTAAGCCCTAAGCCAGCACCTGAGAGTGTCGACACCTGCTTGGAGGTGGGTGCCCCCACCCCCGCCCCGCTCCCCCAGATGAGCCTCACGTACATCCTTCTGCTTCAGCCTCAGGCCCCTGGACATCGAGTTTATGAAACGCCTGAGCAAGGTGGTCAACATCGTCCCTGTCATCGCCAAGGCTGACACACTCACCCTGGAGGAGAGGGTCCACTTCAAACAGCGGGTAGGGTTCCATCTCTACTTGCCCCAGCCCTTCTGGGCAACCTGGAGACGCTGCAGGCCTGGCAGGGGCCACCCAGTCTAAAGGAGTCACACTGTCAGGGAGACTGAACCGCTGGTCACTCTTCCCAGCGGGTGGCTGGCCTGGTGGTCCTTGGCCCAGGTGGGTGCTGGGGGCCGTCCCTGAGATGGCCTCTCCAGCTCCCCGATAGCTCAAAAGCAGCTCTGTGGGAGGGCCAATTCTCCAGCAGAGTCTCTGAGGGGGGTTTTGGAGAAGACCTGGACCAGGTGGATGGTGAATCTCTCTTCCAGGGAGTAAGGCCGAGGAGGGGCCGTGAGACATGGCCCACCTTGTTTTATGCCCTTTTTTTTTTTTTTTTTTTTTTATTTGAGAAGGGGTCTGGCTCAGTTGCAACGTAGTGGCGCAATCATGGCTCACTGCAGCCTCCACCTCCCAGGCTCAGTCCCCGAGTAGCTGGAATTACAGATGCACACCACCACGTCTGGCTAATTTTTGTATTTTTAGTAGAGACAAGGTTTTGCCATGTTGCCCAGGCTGGTCTCTAACCCTTGGGCTCAAGGGATCCTCCTGCCTCAGCCTCCCAAAGTGCTGGGATTACAGGCATGAGCCACCTCACCCGGCCCTGCCTGGTTTTTATTAGATGGAAGAGAAGTTGGGCCAGGCGCGGTGGCTCACGCCTGTAATCCCAGCACTTTGGGAGGCCGAGGCGGGCAGATCACTTGAGGTCAGGAGTTTGAGACCAGCCTGGCCAACATGGTGAAACCCCATCTCTACTAAAAATACAAAAATATTAGCTGGGCATGGTGGCGGACGCCTATAATCCCAGCTACTTGGGAGGCTGAGGCAGGAGAATCAGTTGAACCCGGGAGGCGGAGGCTTCAGTGAGCTGAGATTGCGCCACTGCACTCCAGCCTGGGTGACAGAGCAAGACTCCATCTCAAAAAAAAAGAAGAAGTTGCAAGAGAGATGGTCTCTGCTGCCTTGTTCTCCGCCACCGTCCGAGGCCCCTGCTGTGGGATGGGGAGGGGCATCCAAGCAAGAGGGCAGCCCTGGGCTCTTCCTCCTGACAGGGCAGCACATCAGAGCCACATGGGGAGCCTTTCAAAATGAAACCAAGGTGCCTGGGCTCCGGCACCGCATCTGCCTCAGTGGGTGTGGGTGGGGCCTGTAACCTACTTCGTCCTGGGGCCAGGTGTCAGGGACCTTCCCAGCATGTGCAGGGGAAGACAGTCCACACAAAGTGGGTGTGTCTGCCGGAGGCTACACATGGGCTGTGGTCTGTGCTTGGGCAGGCGAGCGGCCGTTCACTGGGATGTTTCTGTTGCACGTACCTGTGTCGGGCTGCTGGCAGGGAGCTGAGGGGTTACTGCAGGTAGGGGCTGGCTGGGCTGCAGGAGGGGCCCCTGCTGGAATTGGGGGCTGTGATGAGGGTTTTTTAGGAAGGGTTTCAGGAGGGGAGGTCTCGGTAACCCTGAGTACTTTCTTGGGGGTGTGATGAGCAGGAGAAGAGAGGTGGGAGGTGCTCAGGACGATGACCTTAAGCCCCTGGGGAGCTGCAGCGTCGCTCAGGACAGCAGGTGCACCTGCAGCTGCCCCTCTTCCCTGCAGGAGGCACAGGAGTTGGAGGTGATTGGGGTCACAGCCCCCCAGAGCCTGCCCTTGAACCCAAGCCTGGGGCAGCTCACAGTGTGGAGGTCATGTGGCAAACACCGGCGGGCGGGCAGAGCTTGCCACAGGGATGTGCCCATCTCTCTCCCTCCTTATCCCAGATCACCGCAGACCTGCTGTCCAACGGCATCGACGTGTACCCCCAGAAGGAATTTGATGAGGACTCGGAGGACCGGCTGGTGAACGAGAAGTTCCGGGTGAGTGGATCCACCAGGATGTTGTTCCCAGACCCCCAGTTCCTGCTGAAGGGTGGGGTGGGGGTTTGGGAGACCTTAAGCCATAAAATTATATTCTTGGGGCCAGAGGGCACTGAGCCCAGGTGTCTGTACCCAGTGCTGTCAGGCTGAGGCTCTCGTTTTTGGGGGACCCCAGGCTCAGGGCAGCTCCTCCCAGGGGCCCAGGGGAGGGAATTGCCTTCCCGCACATGTGTAACCAATGCCGTCTGCCCGTTCCCCAGGAGATGATCCCATTTGCTGTGGTGGGCAGTGACCACGAGTACCAGGTCAACGGCAAGAGGATCCTTGGGAGGAAGACCAAGTGGGGCACCATCGAAGGTACTCGCCGCAGGTGCCGGGGCTCCAGACAGATGGGAGGACAGTCTCTTCTGCTGACCCAGAGCCCGTGGGCCACGCCTGAGCCGGGGACTCGTGGAACCTCATCCACTGCCTTGCCCCACCCAGAGGGAGGAGGGGTCTCCTTGTCCCCACTCAACCCGTGGGAAAGTGAGAGGGCAAGTGGCCTGTGCAGGTGCCTCCACCCCGGACCTCCCCTCAGGCAGGGAAAGATTTAGGGAGACAGGAGCTGGGATGGGGGCCGCCAAGTTCTGGGTCCTGGTGCAGGCTCTTTCATAGGCACCTGTGTGGCCCTGGACAAATCGCCCAACCTCTCTGGGCCTAGAAAAGGAGTAGACTGTAGCTCTGTGAGCCAGATGGACCCTCAGATCCTCGCGCTGCTGAAGTTCCTGGGACTCTCACACCTTAGTCTCTTGTGGCTGTTGTAACCAATTAGCACAAACAAGGGGGCTTAAAACAACACAAATGTATTTTCACAGTTCCAGAGGCCAGAGGTCCGAAATCAGGGGCTGTTTCCTTCTGAGGCCCTGAGGACCAGCCTCTTCCATGCCTTCCTCCTTCTGGTGGTGCTTGGCAATCCTGGTTGTTTTGTAAAGGCATCACACGCTCTCATCTCTGCCCCATTATCACAGGGCCTTCTTGCCTGTGTCTCTGTCCTGTCCCTCCTTCTCCTCTTTTTTTTTTTTTTTTTGAGACGAGGTCTCGCTCTGTCACCCAGGCTAGAGTGCAGTGGTGCGATCTCAGCTCATTGCAACCTCTGCCTCCTGGGTTGAAGTAATTCCCCTGCCTCAGCCTCCTGTCTTTGGACTTAGGGCCTACCCTAAGTGGATGATCCCATCTGGAGGTCCTTAATGAATCTTTTAAAGAAAGACGTTTTCCAAGTAAGGTCAGAGTCATGGGTACCAAGGCCGGACCTTGACCATGTCTTTGAATGGATGGGAGCCCCTGGGGGGCCACAGTTCAACCCACTCCTGGCGGTGACAGCCCGGGAGGGATGGGCCCGAACGTTTCCTTCCCCTTCCTTTCTCTGTCCCTTCCTTTCTCATTAGAATGGAAGAGGGGAAGGTGCAGAGGGAAGTGGATCAGGAAAAGCCACTTTGTTCTGGGAGAACTCTTGGCTGAAAGGCCTAGTAGAGCAGGAAGCACAAGTCTCTTAATCTTCCAGGGCCTCAGTTTTCATCATCCGCAAAGTGGGTGCAGTGTGCCAAGATTTTAGTGAGTTGAGAGACTGTCCCAAAGACCACGAGAGCTTTTTGGGAAGCTGTTGCTCTAAGAAAATGGTCATAATGACAATTACCGGGAGGCATCAAACGCTCCTGTGCCGCTGGCTTGACATGGGTTATCTCATTTCATGTCCAAAGCTCCCCGCACCCACCCTCCTTGCAGTTGAAGAGGTGCTGTGAGCAGAAAACCTGCCAAGGGACCCAGAACGGGAGGCAGCTCTAGAATCTACAGCTCCAGCCCTGCATCAGACTCTCTTGAGATGGGAGTTCATGCCTGGAGGAGGGTGTGGAGAGGCACGCGGGCCTTTCCCCTGTCTGCACTCCTCCCCTACCACCGCCCCTGCCGGGCCCACCCTGCGGGAGCTGCCCAGCTGGGTGCAGCCTGGGTGTTTTCCAGTATCCGCCTGTGGTGTCAGGCTGGCTTGCCTCCCCTTGGCCCATCTGCCTGCAGTTCCTCTTTTCCTCTCTGCCCAAAGAATTCTTACTGTTTAGGAACCTTTTTATGAAAGGCAGGTTTAGGAGAGTTAGGAGTGGATCGGCCTGGGACGGGCCGGCAGCTTTGCTATGGGCGTGCCTCTGCTGCACCCTGGTGGCCAACCTTGAGTACTGCAGGTGGCCGGTGACAGAAACTGTCAGGAAATGCCTAAGAGAGGTCCCCGCACCTCTCTGACCTGTGCATTGTTGAGCACCACTGGCTCCAGCTGAGGAAGAGTCTGGAACCTGTCAGGACAGTTGTGAGGTGGTGAGGCCCACATTCCAGTAGTCTTATATGAGGACCCTGGAAATGTGCCTTCAACACTGATGGGTTTTTATATCAGGGGCCCCATGAGTTCATAGCTGACCTGACACCCAGGCTAGTAAGGGCTCCGCCTCGTTCTTGCTTCCCACTTGGTGAACAGCATCTTGAGGTATCTTTCCCATCCTTAGAAAACACCCCAAGTATTGTCAATAGAAATGTGAGGTGTAATTGATCACGCCATGAACTCATGTCCCTGAGAGGCGGGTGACGTTATTATCCACACTTTATGGATGAGGAAACCGAAGGAATGAGAGTAACTTGCCCGAGCCAGGGAGCAGCGATCACACACTCCAACTCCAGCCTGAGAGCCCCATTCTTCCTGCCGGCTCTCGCTGCCCGTCAGTGTTAGATGAGAGTGCTGCTGGTCAGTCTGCAGGAGGTTCTAGTGTGGACACCTCCCTACACAGGGCCATGGCAGGAGGGCCTAGGCAAAGGCAACCGGCCTAGCACTGAGAGCACTTGAGGGCTGGGCAAGGCGGAGGCAAGGGGGAGGCCCCGGCACTGCCTGCTGGCCTACCAAGTAAAAACCAGACATTTTTAACTTGGGGAAAAGCCATGTGGCTCTGCGATGGGGCAGCCTGGAGCCAGGTGTATGGGTTCTGAATCCTGCTCCAGCCTTATGAGCTGTGGGGAATGGTCCCAGTAGCCTCTGACCCCTATCCCTTTCACCTGGCTGAGGCTTCTCCTTGTTTCCCTTGAGTCCAGGCAAGGAGGGGAAGCCCCGTTGGAGAAGGTGCTGGGTGGGTGGTCCCTGGAGTGTGGGCCCTGGCCTGGGCAGGTGAACGGGGTGGGGGGGCTCCTGCTGGGGTGCCAGGGGCTCTTAGGTTCTTCCTCAGCAAGCAGGTGGCATGGATGATGGGAATGTTATCAACAGGAGGGGCCTCCAGGTTGGAGGGGACAGGGGTGGGGGGATTCCAGGAGCCGTTCTGCCATCATGGGGAGACTGGGCTTTCCAGCCTCCCTCCAGATTATTCCTCCTGAGCTGTGAGGAATGACAGACACAGTTCTTGCGTTCTCTATGCCCCATTTTCTTTTCTTTTCTTTTTCTTTTTCTTTTTTTTTGAGACGAAGTTTCGCTGTTTTGCCCAGGCTGGAGTGCCGTGGCGCGATCTTGGCTCACCACAGCCTCCACCTCCTGGGTTCCAGTGATTCTCTTGCCTCAGCCTCCTGAGTAGCTGGGATTACAGGCGCCTGCTACCAGGCCCGGCTAATTTTTGTATTTTTAGCAGAGACAAGGGTTCATCATGTTGGCCAGGCTGGTCTCGAACTCCTGACCTCGTGATCCACCCACCTCGGCCTCCCAAAGTGCTGGGATTGCAGACGTGAGCCATGGCGCCCAGCCTCTATGCCCCATTTTCGTAAGATAATGGGGATAAAAGAATCACGAGAGACACTTGCAGGTGTGTGAAGATGAAATTCATCACACGGGAGGGCACCGGGTGTCCTTATTTGCCTTCTCTGCCCGGCTCCCCACCTCCAGTGATGCCGTCCACTGCCCTCCTCGTTAAAAGGCCTTCTCTTATATAACAGTTACACATGCCAGGCGCCGTGTGTTCATATAGGAGTTATGAAGCACAGCAATAAAATGACCATTCTGAGATGGCCACCAACTCGAGCGCGAGGGCACTTGTGGGTGCCCGTGTTCTCCTGCCCAGTCCCCCTGAGAAGTGACCACTGTCCCGAGCTTGGGCTTGTGTGTGTTGTATGAAGTGCACGTGTCCCTGAGCAGTGTTTAGCATTGCTGATTCTTGAGCTTGGGAATGGTCATCCACAGTACGTAGCCCCTGTGTGTGTCCCTGTGTGTGTGTGCTCTGAGCGCACACAAGGTGGATGGGGCTGTGGGGGTAATACCCTGTGGGCCACAGGTTTTCTTTAAAATCCCAGCTCCGATTCCTGCTTCATCCCATTCCCAGCAGCCCAGCCCCCTGCCTGTCTTCAGGCCTCTGCTGGGACGTCCTGCTCTCCCTGGTCACCCCAGTGGTGCAGGGGCCCACTGTCCTGGCTTCTCCACTGTGGCTTCCTTCCATGCTCCTATTTGGCCGGGTCACTGTGCCATCTCCCATTAGCCAGGAACTTTCTGGAGAGCAGGAGCTGAGCTGTCCAGGAGCAGGAGCTGGTACTGGTCACCTCAGTATCCCCCAGACTGAGAGCAGTGCCAGGTGTCCTATACTCAGCTGCAGAGAAGGTGGTTCCCCTGCCCTCCTGCTCATGGGGCTGCCCTCAGACTCTGCTTTTGGCACCAGCATTGCTGGGCAGGGGGAGAGAGGTGGGGTCCGGGCAGAGCTTCTCTACTGGGACATTAAAGCCTCTCTTGTCTCCTCTCCTAGTTGAAAACACCACACACTGTGAGTTTGCCTACCTGCGGGACCTTCTCATCAGGTGAGAGACAGGGTGCTTGGGTGGGGCTGATGGCTTCACCCCTAATAGGGCCCTACAGCAGGTGGGGGCAGTGGGTGTGGGGCTGAAGCCCTGGGCAGAGTGGGCGCACCCTGCCACCTGCCTGCCCTGCCCTCGGGAAGATCTTGGAAGTCCACCTTCTAAAAAGAAAACCCACTGGGAAATGAAGCAAGCAGTGAAGATCCTTTTTAACCCCTGCGAAGTTGGCTGGATGGGAAGGCTGAGCTTTGATCCACTGTGGCCTGGCTCGTTAGAGCTGCCCGGAGGCCACTAAGGGCTCAGTGAAGCCTCATGTGCAGGCCCTGCCGGCAGCATGGGGTGTCTCCAGCTCCGATCCCAGTGGCCTCTGACCCCTACCTCTATCACCTGACTGAGACTTCTCCTTGTTTCCCTTGAGCCCAGGCAAGGAGGGGAAGCCCCGTTGGAGAGGGTACTGCGTGGGTGGTCCCTGGAGTGTGGGCCCTGGCCTGGGCAGGTTCTTCCTCAGCAAGCAGCTGGCACAGATGATGGGAATGTTATCAAGAGGAGGGGCCTCCAGGTTGGCGGGGGCAGGGGTGGGGGGATTCCGGGAGCCGTTCTGCCATCGTGGGGAGACTGGGCTTTCCAACCTCCCTCCAGATTATTCCTTCTTAGCTGCAGAGGAATGAAAATCTGAGCCCAGGACTTTTTTTTTCCTGGGGACAATGGCAACCCAGCCCTTTGCCCCAGGCCACCTGCCTGCCACAGGCCATAGTCCTGGAGGCCGGTGGTCACCCACTGCCTCCTCTCTGCCAGCTCCCTGGACACTGGCCTGGAGCAAGAATGCTCCAGCCCTGTTCCTCTGAGTCTGTGCACTGTCCCTGGGCTCTGGACCAGCCATAGGGTGGACCCAGAGGGAGACACATGCACTGGAATACGTGTGTTCTGACCGAGTCTGGGCTTACCAGGGGGACTGACCCTTCCCCCAAAACGTGCACCAGATCTGGTCCAACATGGAGGGCCTGGGGGACCCCATGGGGAGCCAAGCAGTCGGGATGGGGCATGGGGGTGGGGGCAGGTGGGCCTGAGTCCCAGGCAGGCTGAGCAGGGCCCCTGCCCCGCTGCCCCGGCCCCACTGCCCCCACTGCCCCCAACTCGCTGCCCCCACCTCACTCACCCGCCCGCCCGCCCGCCACCCCCACAGGACGCACATGCAGAACATCAAGGACATCACCAGCAGCATCCACTTTGAGGCCTACCGTGTGAAGCGCCTCAATGAGGGCAGCAGCGCCATGGCCAACGGCGTGGAGGAGAAGGAGCCAGAAGCTCCGGAGATGTAGACGCCGCCCTGCCCACCCCCGGGATCCTGCCCCCAAGTCTTTTCTGTCCCCCCCAGGCCCTCCCACTGCCCCGTTTTATTTTATATGATTTTCTCCATTTGTCATCGTTCCCCACCCCTTCGACATGCTGCCAGGAAACTAGGGAAGGGGCCTCCCTCCGAGTGAGTCAGTGATGAGCCCGCAGCCTCCCCGAGGTTGTGGGGAGGCTGCGCTGGAGCCAGAAGCAGGGGTGAGAGCACCCACTGAATTGACGTGACCCTCCGTCCCCAGGCCTGGCTCCCTGAGGGCTCAGAAGAGCAGCTTCGGTGTGCAGATCATCCGTCCGTGTGGGGTTCTCAGTGCCGGAGGCCTCGGGGTGGGGGCCAGGCCTCGCACGTGCAGAGGGGCCCAGTGGGCTGCATGCTCCCCTCCATCCCCATCGGCCCTGTTCCCTGGAGTGTGTCAGAGCCCAGGGGAGAATGGAGCCCACCAGGGGCACCTGGACCCCCTGCCCGCCACATGGCGTGGCCATCACTCAGCCCCCACCCCTGCCCTGCTCCTAAGGGTAGAAAATTCCAGGGTCCCCTGCCACCGACTGCCCAGCCACTCCAAGCCCCCTGGCAGCCGCCCCTCCTGGAGCAGAAAGTGCCTTTATCTCAGCCATCCGCAGGCTGCTCGGCCAGATGCGGGGACAGGCTGGAATGAGGGAGGCGTCTTCATCTCCCTGCCATCCCCCCTCACACCACCCCCTCCCAACGGGCTGCAGGTGCTGCTGATGCGCTGGGATCTGACTGAGGATAAAAAGGAAGGAGAGATGACCCCTACCCCCTCATCCCCCAGTTTTGAAAAGGTCCAAGCAAGTGAGTCTAGTGGAGGAGCTGAGGGAGGGAGCCATGGAAGGTGCCAGAAGGAAGGCTGGCAGGGGCACATGTGGGCTGTGGCTTGGGCTGGTCAGAGTGGCCTGAGCTGCCCGGCGCCTGCCCCGCCCAAGTGACCAGGGAAGTGTGTGTGTGTCCATGTGTATGCGTGTCCGTCTGTCTAGTGTCTGGGTTTGGCCCAAGACTGGGCTGTGGTTACATTAATGCCCAGCCAGCCTCCCCGGCCACTCACCCCTCCTGGCTTAGGCCTTGCTACTTTCTGACCTGGGGAGGTGGGAGGCCAGGCGAGCCTGACTCTGTTGTCCTACCCGTGCCTGGGCCCCTCCCCTCAGAGCCCATGGTAACGAACCCCTAGAAAGGAGAGACCAGGCGTCTGGGGTGCACGGTCCACAGTGAGCTGAAGAGCGAGGTTTCATGGCAGCACGGCCCAGCCCCTCACCCTCTGTCCCTATGAGGGGACCCGTGGGGGCTGTCTTTGCAGGGCACAGATGACCAAAGTCCCTTCCTGCTTCCTGTTCCCTGTCTTGCTCCGGGGGAGAAAGAGGGGCCGGATGAGACTCCACTCAGGTGCACACATCACCGGGTGCATCTGCAGGCACCGGCTGGCTGCTTGCAGCCAGGAGAAGGTCAGCGAGAGGGAGTGTATGAGTGTGAGTGTGTGTGCATGGAAGTTGGGGCACTAGGTGTCTGACTCCCTCCCCACCCAAGAGAGGAAGGACCCCTCACCACCTGCACTGGCGAGACAGTTTACTTTGCCAACTTGCCATGTTTTTGCCAAAACCAAGATTTTGAAGGAAATGAGTGGCCAGCTCCAGGGCCCAGGCCATGTGGCCCGCCCAGCCTCAATGTCACTTGGTGGTGGGGTGGGGTGGGGGGTGGGCAGCAGCATCCCAGCCTTGAGATGCTTCACTTTCCTTCTCTGTAACCAGACTTCGAAAAATTGTTCGTTTCATCAGGCTCTGTTCCTCAATGGCCTTTTGCTACGTGCCTCCCGAGAAATTTGTCTCTTTTTGTATAAATGACAAAGTGTTGAAAATGTATTTCCTGAAATAAATGTTTCAAATGCAGAAACCCAGAAGGCTCCTGAGTGAGAATGTTTTTTCTGCCCCTGAAGTGCAGTTCTTTGGGCCTTGGGACAGGCTGGGGTCAGCAGCAGGTGGGCGAGAAGCGTGGACAAGAAAAGGTAGGCCGGGCGCGGTGGCTCACGCCTGTAATCCCAGCACTTTGGGAGACTGAGGCAGGTGGATCGCAAGGTGAGGAGTTTGAGAGCAACCTGGCCAATATTGTGAAACCCCATTCTACTAAAAATACAAAAATTAGCTGGGCATGGTGGTGTGCACCTGTACTCCCAGCTATTCGGGAGGCTGAGGCAGAAGAATTGGCTTGAACCCCGGAGGTAGAGGTTGCGGTGAGCCAAGATCATGCCACTGCACTCCAGCCTGGGCAACAGAGCAAGACACCGTCTCAAACAAAAAAAAAAAAAAAAGGAAAGAAAAGTAAGGCCAGGTTAGATCTTGAATTCAGACTCCCAAGATTTAAAACTAACAAACTCCCTGAGAACTTATAATTCCAGAGCACTGTGAAGAGTGAGAATAGCATAAAGGCGATTGCTGGGGGGTTGATTAATCTACTTGGGGTAAAGGTTCCCAGGGCTTGAGAAGCACTCAGCGGAGATGACTGAAAAGTGAATGGCAGATCTGAACGCTTTCATTAAAGTGAGGGATCTGAGGGGCGTCCACAGGGCGTGCTGTGAGCTGCTTCTAGTTAGTGTATCCTTGAAAATAAGTTTTTCTGTTTTATTTTTTGAGACAGGGTCTTGCTCTGTAACCCAGGCTGGAGTGCGGTGGCACAATCACAGCTCACTGCAGCCTCTACCTTCCAGGCTCAAGTAATCCTCCTGAGTAGCTGGGACCACAGGTGTGCACCACCACACCTGGCTTTTTCATTTTTTGTAAAGATGGGATCTCACTATGTTGCCCAGGCTGATCTCAAATTCCTGGCCTCAGGTGATCCTCCTGCCTTGGCCTCCCGAAGTGCTGGGATTATAGGCGTGAGCCACTATGCCTGGCTGACAATAAGTTTTTCTTTTAGAAATTTATATTAGATTGAACTCCAGACTGGTCACTATTTGACAGTTGTTTTATGCCAACCTAACTCATTCCAAGAGAACTTGACTCCAAATAGATTAGAACTCAGAGCCTTGGCTGAGTGAGCTTGTCTTTGCAGGTGAGCTTCGGAAGTAAGGTTCAGGGAGCTCTGGTCCGTATGCCCTTGGCGTGTGCAGAAGGGGCCTCACCCGGATCCCTTCTCCCACGTGTATTAGTGCCCTGCAGCTGCCTTAACAGACGACCATGCAGCGGGGCTGAAAACAGCAGAAATTTATTCTCACAGTTCTAGAGGCCAGAGGTCTGAGATCCAGGTGTCCCAGGGCCTCGCTCCCTCCAAAGGCTCTAGAGGAGGTTCCTTTCTCCTCCCCCAGCTCCTGGTGGCCGCTTCACTCCCATCTCTGCCTGTGTCTTCACACAGCCTTCTCTCTCTTTGTCCTGGAGAGGGGTGAAGAGGGCCAAGAGGGCACTCTTCCAGGACTTAGGGCCCACCTTGATTCAATTGGATCTCATTTAGATCCTCACCTTCATGACACCTGCAAAGACGCTCTTTTGAAATCAGGTCACATTCTGAGATCTGAATGGATGTGAATTTGGTGAGGTGGGAGACACAGTTGGGCCCCCTACATCGCCTTCCGCCCCCCTGTTTCAGGGCCTCCAGGACAACGCGGGCAGCAGAGTGGTGAGTGGGAAAGCCCTAATTTGGGACTCGGAAGTTCTGGGTTCCAGGCTGACTCTGCCACCAAAACTTGGGGTTGCCTCAGCCTCTCTGGGCACCCCCTGGCTCTTCTGCCAGGCACCTGACTTCTGCATGTTTTGGAGAAAGCAGACAGGTTCCTCTCTGAATGAACTGATGGGTGTTGGCCCGGTGGAGCCTCTGCGCCATGGGCCGGTGTCTGCTATGAGCACAGGCAGGTTGAGAGTCAGGTCAGCCCCTGTGGATGGCTGCCAGCCTGCAGCCTGATTCCAAAGGAGGGTCTTCGCAGATGTCATTAAGGTAAGGATCTAAATAATCACTAAGGCCCTTCCAGCTGTGATGGCTTTGTCCATCCCCCATCTGAAGTTTCTGGCAGTCCCTCTGCCTTGAAGCCCTCTTCCTACAGACTGAAGTGTCTCCATTTTCACCCCCAATGTCCATCCTCGCACACAGGGAGCCTGTCCAGCAGCTGCCCTCTTTGGGACTGACCATCCTCTCCAAGTCCTGGCCTCAGAACTCCAGCTCCTCCCCACTTGGCCAGCATGATCCTCCCAGGCATCTCATGCCCCTAAGCCCACCCAGCCAGCCCCCTGCCCCCTACACCATGGTCCTCTCATTGACCAGACCATCCACGGTACCCAGCCACCCTGCGCTGCCCATCCAGCGATGCTGTCAGGGAGGCCCTCCTGCCACCCAACCGAGCAAGTCTCCTGCTGTAGAACCAGAATAACCACTGTTCCAATTTGCCCGAAAATGAGGGCTTTCCAAGCACACAGGACATTCAGTGCTAAAATCAGGGAAGTCCTGGGCAAAGTGGACAAGTTGGCCACCCTGGGTGGGATCCCCGTGCCACCCCGCCCCTTCTCCTGCCTCTGGGAGCCCTGGCCTCTACACTTGTTCAACCCCAGAGGTTCTGAAGGAGCTGCACGGACCAGGCTGTCCCCAAGGAGGGACCCAGGGAAAGCAGGAAGGCCCCAAGAACAGGCCCCATTCTCACACTGGCTCTCAGCTCCTGCGTGGGAAGTGGGGAATCTCGTGGGGGCTGCGGAGACCTTCTGTCCCTGCTTCCTCCCCCGCTCCAGGCCGCAAAGTTTGACGCCAGGAAAGAAAGTAAAATCAACAAGCAGGCTTTGGGCTTTTCCGGACCCAGCCTTGTAGGAGTCCCTGCATCCCCTGGAGCTCAGGGCCCGGTGAGGATGCTGGCAGGTGGGCTCCACTCAGCTCCACCTGGATGCGCCTGGGAGAAAGCCGGATGGGAACCCAGTGAGCCCACTGGGCAGGGGCTGTGCTTGGCACCTCCTCTTAGATGTGCATGTCCTTTCTCCTGTTTTATTTTATTAATTTTTTTCAGGCAGAGTCTCACCCCGTTGCCCAGGCTGGAGTACAGTGGCGCAATCTCGGCTCACTGCAACCTCCGCCTCCCAGGTTCAAGTGATTCTCCTGCCTCAGCCTCCCAAGTAGCTGGGATTACAGGCACCCACCACCACACCCAGCTAATTTTTGTATTTTTAGTAGAGACAGGGTTTCACCATGTTGGCCAGGCTGGTCTTGAACTCCTGGTCTCAAGCGATCTGCCCACCTCAGCCTCCCAAAGTGCTGGGATTACAGGCGTAAGCCACCGCGCCTGGCCAACTCTCTCACATTTTAAAACACTACTTTCTGCTACAAAAGTGGCGTGTACGATGGGAAATGTCAGAAATAAATACCCCAGAAAGACACTCAAAAGCCCCTGTGATGGCCCCCCAGCCCTGGTCCTGGGATGTTGGCCTCGGGTCTCCCTCCTGGTGTGGCATCCTTTTACCACTGCAGTAACTGGGAGGAAACGGTCCCCATGCATTGCTCTAAATCCCGCTGGATCTGGTTTTGGGGGTGCTGGGCTGCTGCCCAGGTGACTGGAAGGGGAGGAAGGTGTGTGCCCCTGAGGACTTCAAAAGCACTCTGTGCTGTGAGGATCCCACCCCTTTGTGCTCCCAGAAAGTGGCTGGTGTTTTTCTGCTCCAGCAGGGAGCCCAGGTGAGGTTCTCTAGGTAGGTGGAAAGGTAGGTGGAGCAGGCTTCAAGAGCAGAACCCAGCAGAGTGCCCCGGCTTCCTCCCATCGCCCTCCTACTCCCTCTCCTCCCCTCTCCTCCCCTCCCCTCCCACCCTTTTGGAAGCAAGGAGGGGAGAGGCTTCCACCGAGGTTGGGCCCAGCTCAGGTGTCCTGAGTGGTGGGAATCTGTGCAGGGCCCAGGTGCATTTCCTGCCCTGGAGTAGGAATGCTTTATAGATGTGGGAGCTGCCTCAAGGCATGGCCAGGAGGGGCCAGAGAAGCAGAACCAGCTGCATAGGGGATGCTGGGCTGGTGCCTGCACATGGAACAGTCATTGGTTAAATGTGACTTGTAAGGAGCCTAAATCTTTGGGTCCTCCTCCTTGGAGAGTCCCAGGTAAGCTGCGTTCCTTGGGCTGATTCCAGGCTGGGCCAGGAGGGGCTGGGCTGCAGACCTCTGGGAACTGCCCACCCAACCCCGCACCACTAGGCTCCCTGCTCCTCCTGAAGGCCCTGGTCTTCAGTAAAGTGCAAAAAGTTAAATGCTCTGGTTTTTCTCTGATAATAGAAGCAATGCGTGTCCATTGTAGAATGTTGGGAAAATAGAGAAGAGTAAGAGCAACAACAGGCACGGAACTCCACCCCTGCCGGTCAGCCTGCCTGTGCGTGGGAGTTAAAACAAAACGCTTCTGCAAACATTTGTTTTTTTTTTGTTTTTCCAAAATTAAGCTCCAATTGTGCATATCACTTGATAATGGAAATTATTTTTTGAAAACATAATTTTAATAGCTATACAGTACTCCATCATATCAACATATGAAATGAAACGATGATTTCTAAATTCTTACTCTTGTCACCTGGGCTGCAGTTGGAGGCCTGGTGGGGGTCCATGCGGCGACTGGCTGGGCCTTCCCTGTCCCTCCTGCCAGATGACAGACGTGCCTGGTGCTTGGCAAACTCACTTAGAAGGAGCAAGAAGCAACTGGGATGGCTCAGAAGCCCATGGTGGAATAGTCTCTTGTAAACGAAGAGACAAGAGGAGGTCGAGGACTGGTTTCCCCTTCTCCTTCTCGCCCCCACCCCTCCCCTCTTTCCCATCGAGTCTCTGGTCTCTGCCTTCAGGCTCATGGATGGGCAAAGCATCTTTCGAGAGCTTGCCTGCCAACCCTCAGAGTCACATACACGAAGGTCTCCTGGAGCTCGGAAGGTCAGGCACAAAGTCACTCCTTGACCCTATTTATTGAAATATCCATTTTTTTGAGCACTTTTCCCGTGTAGACTGAACAGGGTCTCCCTCTGTTGCCTAGGGTGGAGTGCAGTGGTGCGATCATGGCTCACTGCAGCCTCGAACTCCTGGGCTCGAGCAATCCTCCTGCCTCCATCTCTGAGTAGCTGGGACCACATGTGTAAGACACTACGCCTGGCTAATTAAAAAAAAAAAAAAAAAAATGTAGGCTGGGCACAGTGGCTCATGCCTGTAATCCCAGCACTTTGGAGGCGGAGGCAGATGGATCACCTGAGGTCAGGAGTTCGAGACCAGCCTGGCCAACATGGTGAAACCCCGTCTCTACTAAAAAAAATAAAAAATTAGCTAGGCATGGTGGTGTATGCCTGCAATCCCAGGTAATCCCAGCTACTCAGGAGGCTGAGACAGGAGAATCACTTGAACCCAGAAGGTAGTGGTTTTAGTGAGCCAAGATCACGCTACTGCACTCCAGCCTGGGCGACAAGAGCAAAACTCTGTCTCAAAAAATAAAAATAAATAAATTTTAAAAGTAGAGGTAGGGTCTCTCTGTGTTGCTCAGGCTGGTCTCAAACTCCTGGCCTCAAGTGATCCTCCCACCTCGGCCTTCCAAAGTGCTGGGACTCTAGGCGTGAGCCACTGCACCTGGCTCAGCTTGGCATTTCTTGAATTTGGGTCCATGTGAAAGAGTCCAGGAGGTCATTCCTCACAGATCGCTTATTGAGGAACACCCCAGAGGTCAGAGTGTGGGTAGGTGAGGGGAGAGAGGGGCTGAAGGCAGATGCAAGGGGCCCCTGGGATGGTGTCAGTCCCAGGCCTGGGGACACAGCCAGGTGGAGAGAATGTGGGATCGGGGCCCAGGGGCTGGGCTAGAGGCCTGCTTTGCTGTGTGTGCTTGGGCCTGGGGTTAATGGTTGGAGCCTCAGTGAGCTCGTCTGACAAATGGGGATGAGGACCACCATATAGTCATCATTCAACACTGTGGGGGAGAGAGGCAAGAAGGAGCCCTGGGCGGGATGAATTCTGACCCAAGCCAAGAGCCACCGTGGGGCCAGCGCCCACCTGCACCAGGTTCTATATCCGTCATCACATTAGCTCCCCCGAGAGCCCTGAAGGGTGGGCCGTGCCTGCTCCTTTTCCGGGTCCACTGAGCGGCCCTGGAGCCCGGGTGTGGGTGTGTGTTTAGCCTAGGCTCTCCTCGCTGCACCCTCTGCCTTGTGCTCCCAGCAGGGCGCTGCAGCATCGTCCGGTTTTAGCAGGGTGAGGCGGCTCCCACAGACATGTGATGCAGAAAGTCCTCTACACCCCCAGCCAGCTATCCATGCGTCTTGTCCAGGGCCCTGCCCCGCGGCGCCCACTGCTGCTTCCGGGCAAGCCTCAGATTCCACTGGGATTCGGAGAAGTTGCAGCTGAATCAATGCTGAGAGCCCATCGGAGAAAACATCTTCCTTCCCTTTCAAAGAGGACAGCTATGCATAATCAGAATAAAAAGGACGTATAAATAATTAAAGCGGCCCAGAGTGAGTGGTTCTTGAACCATCTGCCTGATTTAAAAACTAATTACTCGGAGACTGGTCGCTGCACGGGAGCCGTGCACGCTCCTCAGGACGCTCACCGCCTCCTCTTCGGGCACCAGGGGTGGCGGCATCGGCCTGATCAGCCAGTCCTGGCACGTAGAGCACTGCCACGGCCTCCTCCGTCTCCCTGATTAATAACTTCATCAAAGCCCGGGACCAGAAGGAAATGTAAGTCCTCTGAAGGAAACGGCCGCACGGAGGAGCCAGCAGCAGTCTCTCCCAGCAGATGAGCTGGGAGGTGTGGACCCAGTCTCAGGCAGGTTAGTGGAGCCCCAGATTCAACCCAACGGATGACCCATTACCGGGGCTCAGCAGGACCTAAGGATCTTTACTCTTTACCTAAGGGTCCAAGGCACTCTCCGCATACACCCATCACCATGTCCCTGGAAGGAGGGAATTGGATCTCTGCTCTGATTCTTCTGCAAGAAGAATCACCAGGCGTGGTGGCTCGCAACTGTGCCCAGCCACTCAGAGGGCTGAGGCAGGAGGATCACTTGAGCCCAGGAGTTCGAGGCTGCAGTGAGCTATGGTCACACCACTGCACTCCAGCCTGGGCAACAGGCTGACCCTGTCCAGTCTACATGGGAAAATTGCTCAAAAGACGGACATTTCAATAATATAATAATAATAGTTATATTCTGCCCTGCACGGGAGTTGAGGAATCCTGCAGGAAGCCCCTCTCCTCATCCAGCCCCCACCCATGCCCTTCCCTATTCCTCTTCCTTGGAGACTTGCCTGGACCATCAGCCCCTGCACAGCAGCCTGGGAGTGGGGCAGGGTGGGGTCAGGGGGCAGAAAGACCCTGTCCTGTAACAATGAACCCTGACATTTGCTTGGCACAGATTCTCATCCTTGTGTTCCCTCTGAAGAGGGCCCATCAGGGGCTGCTGCTCCACTTCGCAGGTGAGGAAAGAGAGGTCAAGAAGGTTCAAAGTCATGCAGTGGAGAGTGTGGAGGTGACCTGGTCTTCAGACTTCCTCCTTCGGGAGCTTTATGTTCGGGTGCTGCCTGGGGACAGCTCTTCCTGTGCTTCCACCTTCTCTGGAAGGCAGCCAGGGCTGAAGCACGGCCACCTCACAATGCATCATGCTGGGACATGTAGGGTCTTAGAGTGAGGTGTGTGTGTGTGTGTGTGCATGAGTGTGTTTATGAGTGCGCATCTGCGAATTCCGATAAACGCACACACCCTCACAGCACAAAATGTGGGGAAAGACACAGGGTCCAAAACAGCCCACCAGGCTGTGCCTTGTGTTTGTGGGTTTAGCCCTGAGTGGGGAGGTGTTGAGATTAGCTGCACTCTTGGATGAGGATGGAGAGGTGCTGCCACTGCCACTGCATGGCATCGAGCTGTGAGATGACCCCTCTGCTGACACAGGCAGAATTACAAAATCGGCATTGCAAAACTCAGGAATGGGAACCAGGGACATCCTTCTACACACATCAAAATGGTTAAAGGGGGAAAACAAATGCGCTGTCCATCTGCAAACTGCCTGCAGTTAAGCCCTCAGTGAGTCAACCCTTCAAGGTGGCATTGGCAGGGGAGAAAATTTCAGCTCCAGGCTCTCTGGGTTTTTCTTATCTCCGCTGTACTTTCCTAAAGGCTGATTTCTTTTAGGTAATGCACATCCTCCTCTCTCCATCATATTTTCTTTGTAAGCTCTTAGACTATGTTCATCTGCAAAGGTCATCAAAGGGCAGTTTTCTCTGGAGGTGGTTTTGAATCCTGGTTCTTCTACTTACCAGCTGAGTGACTTCAGATGGGTGACTTAACCTGGGTCCATGCCTCAGTTTCCCCATCTATAAAATGGTAACAACAGTACCCAATTCATAGGATTGTTATGATTAAATGAGTTAGTTCATGTGAAGCACTTACAATAGTGTCTAGCCAATGAGTGTTCAATAGATGTGAGCCATCATTATCACCATTGACATCACCACCACCACCACCATCGTCACCATCATCATCATCACTATAATCACTATCAACATTACCATCATCACCCTCACTATCACTATCATCACTATCATCATCACCATCACTACCATCGTCACCATCAGTACATCATCACCATGACCATCATCATCACCTTCTCCATCATTATCATCATCATCACATCATCAGTATCATCACTACTATGATCACCATCATTACTACCATCATCCCATCATCATCACCATCATTATCAGCATCACTATCATTATCATAATCACCATCACCATCATCAATATCATTACTACTGTGATCACCATCACCACCACCATTATCCCATCATTATCATTTTCATTATCACTATCATCACCACTACCATCATTATCATCTCATCACCATCATCATCACCATCACCATCATCATCATTACCATTACCATCACCATCACTATTATTACCATTATCATCATCATCACCATCACCATCTTCATCACCATTACCATCATCACCATCTCCATCATTATCATCATTATCATTATCATCACATCGTCAGTATCATCACTACTATGATCACCATCACCACCACCATCATCCCATCATTATCACCATCACCATCATTATCACCATCACCATCATTATCACCATCACCATCATTATCACCATCATCCCATCATTGTCACCATCATCCCATCATTATCACCATCACCATCATTATCATCATCACCATCATTATCACCATCACCATCATTATCATCATCACCATCATTATCATCATCACCATCATTATCATCATCATCCCATCATTATCACCATCCCATCATTATCACCATCACCATCATTATTATCATCACCATCATTATCACCATCATCCCATCATTATCACCATCATCCCATCATTATCACCATCACCATCATTATCATCATCACCATCATTATCATCATCACCACCATCATCCCATCATTATCACCATCACCATCATTATCATCATCACCATCATTATCACCATCACCATCATTATCATCATCACCATCATTATCATCATCACCATCATTATCATCATCATCCCATCATTATCACCATCCCATCATTATCACCATCACCATCATTATTATCATCACCATCATTATCACCATCATCCCATCATTATCATCATCACCATCATTATCATCATCATCCCATCATTATCACCATCATCCCATCATTATCACCATCACCATCATTATCATCATCACCATCATTATCACCATCACCATCATTATCACCATCATCCCATCATTGTCACCATCATCCCATCATTATCACCATCACCATCATTATCACCATCACCATCATTATCACCATCACCATCATTATCACCATCATCCCATCATTGTCACCATCATCCCATCATTATCACCATCACCATCATTATCATCATCACCATCATTATCATCATCACCATCATTATCATCATCATCCCATCATTATCACCATCCCATCATTATCACCATCACCATCATTATTATCATCACCATCATTATCACCATCATCCCATCATTATCACCATCATCCCATCATTATCACCATCACCATCATTATCATCATCACCATCATTATCATCATCACCATCATTATCATCATCACCATCATTATCACCATCACCATCATTATCATCATCACCATCACCATCACCACCATCATCCCATCATGATTTCTATCACCATCATTATCACCACGACCATCTTCATCACCATCATCATCACCACTATCACCATCATCACCACCATCATTAGCATCACAATCATCACCATCATCACCACCATCACTATCATCTCCATGAACATCACCATCACCACCATTACCATCATTATCACTACTACTACCTTACCATCAATGTAATGTACCTACTGCCTTATCTAGCACCATCAATGTCACCATAATTATTATCATCACCATCACCATCATCATCACGATTATCACCACAACCATCAATATCATCGTCATTTTCTCCATCATCACCATCAACAACACCCTGAAACTGAAATAAAGAAAAAGGCCCTGCTGTGGCCTCATCTTGCTCCTCTGCTCTGGAATCAGAAGGAGTAAAAACCAGCCAAGTGGAGAGCAGAGCTGACAGCAAAGGAGAAGCTGGGCTGTTTGCTGCCCAGGCCTGGCTGGCACCCCTCCTCCTGGGATGTAGCAGCTTTCTGAGCATGTCCTCAGTATGAGGCTTCCCTGCGCTGCTTCTCTCTGAATGTTCACAATAGTCCCACGGGGCAGGTGCCATCATGGTGAAGTTGAGGTACAGAGAGGTCAAGGAGCTTGGCCTGGGTGCACAGCTGGTGAGGGACTGAGTCAGGATGTAAAACGCTGTCTGATCTGTGGTCCAGTGGCATCCACTGCACTTCACTGCCCACGGTAGGGGTAGGGGTGGGGGTGGCAGGCTCCCTGTTGCCTCAGACTGAAGAAGTGCTCAAGGCTGGCTCTGTGTACTGGGACCTCTCTCCTGGGCCATGAACCGCAGCATCTATTTTTAAATGTGGAGCACCTATTCACGGAGGCAGCACCATGCTGGTCCCTGGAGGAACAAAGCGGGCAAATAAGTCAGGACTCTGAACCTGGGGGCGGCCAGTTGGGTGGGGAGGACAGACACGTACACAGAGCATCATAACACAATGAAGCCAGTGTCATGACAGAGGTACACGGGGGCCACCGGGGAAGGTTCCCAGAGGAGAGGCACCTACCCTTGTTGGCAGGGCCAGTGCTGAGGGTCAGTTACGCCCTTTATATTCTTTATAAATTACACAATCTCAGATTTTTTTTTTTTTTTTTTTTTGAGACAGAGTCTCGCGCTGTTGTCCAGGCTGGAGTGCAATGGCACAATCTCACCTCACTGCAACCTCCGCCTCCTGGGTTCAAGCAATTCTCCTGCCTTGGCCTCCTGAGTAGCTGGGATTACAGGCACATGCCACCCCGCCTGGCTAATTTTTGTAGTTTTTAGTAGAGATGGGGTTTCACCATGTTGGTCTGGTCTTGAACTCCTGACCTCGTGATCCACCCACCTCGGCCTCCCAAAGTGCTGGGATTACAGGTGTGAGCCACCGTGCCCGGCCTCAGATACTTCTTTATAGTAGTGTGAAAATGGATTAATACAGTATGCATTCATTGAGTTTCTTGGATCTATTGGCTGATCTCTTTAGATTTTGGAAAATTCTCAACAACTATTCCTCAAATATTTACTCTGCCTCATGCTCCTTTTCTTCCTTTCTGGTGCTCCAATTTCATGTATGTTAATATTTTTCCACAGTTCTTCAACACTCTGTTCTTTTTTAAATTTTTATTTTGTTAATTCTTTTTCTCTTTGAATTTTAGTTTGGATAATTTCTATTGACTAGTCTTTAAGATCCTTTCAGTTTTATTGATCTTTTCTTCTACTGTGTTCAATCTGCTGTTAAACCCATCAAACAAACTCTTTGTATCTAATATTACAGTTTTCATCTCTAGAATTTCCATTTGGTTATTTTATAGTTTCCATTTCTGTGCTGAAATTTCCCATCTGTTCACACATACTGTCTACCTTTCCCACTAGATCTTTTAACATCTTTATTTTAGTTTATTTAAGGTCCTTGTCTAATAATTCCAACACTCAGTCATCTGTGGGTCTACTTCTATTGGTAATTTTTCCCCTGATTATTAGTCTCATTGCCCTGCTTCTTTGCATGTCTTGCAATTTTTTTTAGTCTGAAATGTGGTATATTTTTTAAAAAGTAGTGCCTATAGTAAGTATATATCTTCTAGAAAAAGAATGTACCCCTTCTTCTATTGGGCCATTAGTGGGAGGGAATGAGTCAATCTAATATGAAGTTGACTTGGATCTGGGCTTTAATGAAGCTTCAGTTAAAGTCACTTCACCACTCACTTCAAATGTTTTGAAAGTAGGATCAGGTCTTTCCCTTAAGTAAGTGTTTGAGAGAGAAGAAGACAGTATGAAAAACGTAATGTGTGCCTGTATTAGAAAGGTCAGAGGGCTTTGAGGATGTAAACATGGTGTATAAAGGTGAGTGTTATTAAACAGGATATTGTAACAATGCAGAGATGGTTGGTAACTTTCGGAGGATGAAAGATCTTATTCTTGAAGCTTTAGATGTTACAGCTGGGAATGGTAAAAATAATAACAGATACTATCCTGATTAAGGGCATTCTCTGCCTGAACCCAATCACTTCAAAGACCCTGAAAGAATTCTCAGGACTCCAGAGCAATTGGCCATAGGCCACTGCTGCTTCCACATATTAAAAAAATGCTAACATCCCAGTCCTACTTCCTAACCCCAGCACAGGCTCTGTTGTCCCCCAGGGTAATTTAACACCAGAAAACAAAAACATCATTGGTCCTGGTCCAGATTTCTGTGTCCTGGCCTCGCCCATAAAGGGGGCTCCCATTAGCTAACCTGCTCAGCTCCCCACCACACTTCCCACAGAGCTTTCTAGCTTTTGTCAGCTCAAGACAGCCCTTGAAAACTGTAGAATCTGAGGGGGTGTGTATCTAATAAAGTTGGAGCTCTGTAATTTAGCAATTACTGTAACCCACACTTGTAATTTAGGGGGTTTCTTGTAATTCTTTGTACTCTTTCTTTCTGAAAAAATATGCAGCCTTAATAGCTTCCTCTTTACTGTTCCAAAGGCCGATATTTGCCACTCCCCATCCCCTGTCAGCTGCAGAGCACAAAGAAGTGTGCAGATCGTGTTGAGGCTGCTTTTCAGGGATTAGAAAGTTTAATTTAATGCTCAGCATCTCCGAAAGGAAACTGAACTTGCTCCTTGTAATCGTGCATGTCTTCAAAGCTCTGAATTCCTCTTCTAGGTTGGTCATCAGTATGGATTAAAATCTGCTGAGAGGTGTAATCTACCCACCTTTCTACATTCTACTGTTAGGCCAGTCTCCTCACTGCTTCCTGAATGTGCTAGTGTTAATTTTGCTCATCTATCTTTATTTGTGCAGTTACCTGTTTGTTTGTTTAAGACTTTTTTTTTCTTTTTTTGAGAACCTCTATGTGCTAGATTTAGGCTCACTACCAGGAATCTAAGTCATAAAGGACAGGACCACCTCTGTCCAGGAGTTTGTAGTGTGGAAAGACAGATGACTCTATCATAACTACACTTAGGATATTAGGTGTGATGACAGAGGGTGATGGAAGCCAGGGCGTGGCACCTAACTCAGACTGAGCTGTGAGAAGTAGCTATTTGGAAGCCAGGCTATGATGGTAAAAAGAGGTGAGAGAGGCAAAGCGTGGGAAGGAACAGTCCACAAAGCACACAGAGACTTGTGCTGGAATGCTTCTATTCATAAAAGCTGGATTTAAAATAGAGACAAACCGGAAAACACACAGATGTTCATCAATAGAAGAATTTTGATATATGTATACAATGGAATTTGACTTAGCAATTAAAAATGAACTGCTGGTATATGTAACAACATGCTTCATTCTTTAAAATGTTATGTTGAACAGAAAAGCCTATTGCAAAGGGCACATGGTATTTAATTCCACGGAGAATGAAATGCAAGAAGAGGCAAAACTGGCCAGGTGCAGTGGCTCATGCCTGTAATCCCAGCATTTTGAGAGGCCCAGGCGGGCGGATCACTTGAGGTCAGGAGTTCAAGACCAGCCTGGCCAACATGGTAAAACCCCGTCTCTACTAAAAATACAAAAATTAGCCAGGTGTGGTGGCATGTGCCTGTAATCCCAGCTACTCAGGTGGCTGAGGCAGGAGAATTGCTCAAACCCCGGAGATGGGGGTTGCAGTGAGCCGCAACTGTGCCATTGCACTCCCCCGGTCTGGGCAACAGAGCAAGACTCCGTCTCAAAATAAGTAAATAAATAAATAAATAAATAAATAAATAAATAAAATAAAAAATAAAAAAAAGAAGAGGTAAAATTAATCCATAGTGATAAAAACCAGAACTCTGGTTGCCTATGGGGAGGTGGAGACTCAATGTGAACGGCTTGGGATGATGTAAATAGGCTATTGGATTTCTGGTAGCATGTATTTACACATTTACCAACTCATTGAATTTTACACTTAAGATCTGTGTATTTCACTGCAGGTAAATTTTGCCTCGATAAAAACTAACGAGTAAAAGAAGAAAAAAGAATCTGAATGTCTCTATCTTTTTACAGAGGCTTTTAATCCATTCACATTATCTGTGAGTATTGAGATTGATGTTAGGACTTATTTCTGCTAACTTGCTTTATTTTTAAAACTATATTTAACATACTTTCTTGTTATTTCTTATTTTCCTTAATAATAATACTTAAAGTTTTGAATTCACGTCTAAATTCAACTGTGACTGTATCTTATTATTTTCTAAATAATCTACAATAGGTTTTGATTTATTTGTTGACCTAATCATTATTAAAAGATGGTTTTAAAATTTCCAAACCACTGAGTGTTTCTGTTAGGCTTTGTTAAAACTTGACCATTAATTTCTGTTTTTCATATTTTAAACAATTGTGGTTAGGAAATGTAGACTGTGCTCTCACTGCTTTATAGAACAAGACAGAAAACAGACTGTTCTTGGATTAACAGATGTGTTGTTTTGGTTTATTCAGATGGCCTCAAACTGTCCTCTGCTGGTGAGAGGATTTTTAAAAATCATTACATATAAGCCTTTTAATATGAAGGTATATTAGTCCATTTTCATACTGCTATGAAGAAATACCCAAAACTGGGTAATTTAGAAAGACAAAGAGGTTTAATGGACTCACAGTTCCACATGGCTGGGGAGGCCTCACAATCATGGAAGAAGGCAAAGGAGGAGCAAAGGCACATCATACATGGCAGCAGGCAAGACAGTGTGTGCAGATATCATGATATCTGATATCATGAGACTTACTATCATGAGACCAGCACAGGAAAATCCCACCCCCATGATTCAATTACCTCCCACCGGGTCCCTCCTACAACACATGGGGATTATGGGAGCTACAATTCAAGACGAGATTTGGGTGGGGACACAGCCAAACCACATCACAAGGCCAGCAACTTGCGTGTAATGGGTATTTAATTGTCAAACATTCATACAGCCAAATAACTTTTGCTACCAAAAGCTTGACTCTGTTTTGTGTTCCTGGACCGCACGAACACAAAAGAGAGGCGTACTTGCCTCTCTTCCTGGAAAGAGCTTGGTGCCTGGGTCCCATGTATCTTTAAATACATATTCCTTGCTTCAGCAAGCAAAGACAGCCCCTACCACTCTACTTTGCCACTGTCAGACTAAGGCAAATATAATGATCTCTTATTTGTGTCCTTGTTTCTTGTGTGGGAAACCCAAATGCAGCAAGAATGAAAAGTGTTAAAGGATTTTATGTGTTCAATGTATTTAGGCCATGTCAGCAGTAATACAAAGTCAAGCATAAAAATAGATATATTTAATGAGGGAAAAAAATCCATAAAACCACTATCAGGTATTAGAGCCAGATGTTATGATTCTGACTTTTAGACAGACCCTAAGGCCTACATCTCAGGTTCTGCCCAGTAATTTTCATTTTTTGACCTGGGTCTAGACAGTTATCAAATTTTACCTGTGTACAGATAGAAAAGAAGGTGGTTAGAAATAAAAATGCTGGCTGGGCACAGTGGCTCACGCCTGTAACCCCAGCACTTTGGGAGGCCAAGGTGGGTGGATCACCTGAGGTCGGGAGTTCGAGACCAGCCTGACCAACATGGAGAAACCCCATCTCTACCAAAAATACAAAATTAGCCTGGCGTGGTGGTGCATGCCTGTAATCCCAGCTACTCGGGAGGCTGAGGCAGGAGAATTGCTTGACTCGGGACGTGGAGGTTGCAGTGAGCTGAGATCGTGCCACTGCACTCCAGCCTGGGTAACAAGAACAAAACTCCCTCTAAAAAAAAAGAAGAAGAAGAAAGAGAAAGAAAAAGAAAGAAAGAAAGAAGACAGAAAGAAAGAAAGAAAGAAAGGAACAAAGAAAGAAGCTGTGATTCAATGCATAATCAGTTTTGTAACTGTTCCATTGATGTTTGAAGAGATGGCATATTATAGCTATTATAGCTGTAGATGTAAGTGTAAAATCTTTCTATCCATCTATCTATATATTAGTTACCTATTGCTGCATTCAGCACATAACAGCCAAAACAACAAACATTTCTTTGTTTTTTCTTAACTTTTATTTTAGGTTCAGGGTTATGTGTGCAGGTTTGTTATATAAGTAAACTCATGTCACGGGGGGTTGTTGTACAGATTATTTCATCACCCAGGTACTAAGCCTACTACCCAATAGTCACTTTTTTCTGCTCCTCTCCCTCCTCCCACCCTTCATCCTCAAGTAGGTTCCAGTGTCTGTTATTCCCCTCTTTGTGTCCATGAGTTCTCATCATTTAGCTCCCACTTATAAGTGACAACAAGAGATATTTGGTTTTCTGTTCCTACATTAGTTTGCTAAGGATAATGGCCTCCAGCTACATTCATGCTCCCATAAAAGACACGATCGCATTCTTTTTTATGGCTGCATAGTATTCCATGGTGTATATGTACCACATTTTCTTCATCCAGTCTGTCATTGATGAACATTTAGCTTGATTCCATGTCTTTGCTACTGTGAATAGTGCTGTAATGAACATTTGCATGCGTGTGTCTTTAGGGTACAATGATTTATATTCCTTTGGGTATATACCTTGTAATGGGATTGCTGGGTTGAATGGTAGTTCTGTTTTAGCCCTTTGAGGAATCACCACACTGCTTTCTACAATGGTTGAATTAATTTACACTCCCACCAACAGTGTCTAAGTGTTCCCTTTTCTCTGCAACCTCACGAGCATCAGCTGTTTTTCGACTTTTTAGTAATAGCCATTCTAACTGGTGTAAGATGGTATCTCATTGTGGTTTTGATTAACAACAGACATTTCTAATCTCACAGTTGATGTGGGTCAGGAGCTCAGAAGCAGCTTAACTGGATGGTTCTGACTCAGCATCTCTCACGAGGTGGTCAAGGTGTATCTGGGCTGCAGTCATTTGAAGGTTTGACTGTTGCAGGAAGACCTGCTTCCAAGGTGGTTCATACGTGTGGCTGTTGGCAGGAGGCTTCAGTCCTTGCCATGTGAGCCTCTCTTCACATCATAACTGGCTTCTTCAAGAATGAATGATCCAAGAGAAAGAAAGAAAGAGAAGCTGCAATGTCTTTTATAACCTAACCTTGGAAGTGACATACCATCATTCCTGCATATTCTATTGGTTACACAGACCAACCCCAGTACAGCGTGGGAGCAGACTACACAGGTGCGTGAATACTAAGAGGTGAAGGTCACTGGGGATCATCCTGGAGGCCGGCTATCACAACCTACCTTTTTATCTGTTTATAGATACAGGTAGAAAGTTGTTCAACCTTATGAATTATATTATTAAAATAATTTGTCTATTTTTTGTCCACTTGACTATCAAAGACTGAGAGTGACTGTTACTGTTGTGCTGCAGATGTAATGCTGTTAATTTTCTTTGCATTTTGACCATTTAAAAATATCTTTTGAGACAAATTATATTTTATGTTACGTTTTCATTGTGGATTCTGCCCTTAATATAAAATAACTCCATTCATTTTGATATCTTCTGCTTTTGATTCTGTGATGCTTAATAAGATTTTTATCTCTGTTTTCTGTTTTCTTGCATTTACCTAATAATTTTTGCTGGCGTTTTAATTTTTAAACTCTAATATTTTTAAATTATAAATTGATAATTTTGTATATTATGGGGTAAAGATTTCTATACAAAATAATTCATGAATGCCATGTGGAATAATTAAATCATGTTAGTTAACATACCAATCACTTCAAATACTTAATATTTTTTGTGGTGAGCACATTTAAAATTTACTCTCTTAGCAATGTTGAAATGTATAATATGCCATTATTAACTATATTCACCATGCTATGCAATAGATCTCAAAAAGCCCTCCCCCATATCCTTTCTGTCTAACTGAGATTTTGTACCCTTTAACCATCATTGCCTCATTTGCGTATCTCTTTAATACTCAATTTCTTTCAGGTGTGTCTCTTGTAAACAACATACGCTTCTATCTGATTTTTAATAAGAAAATTTAAATAACTCATTTTTATATATGTATATGTGGGGGGAATATATATATATATATATTTTTTCTTTTTTTCTTTTTTTTTTTTGAGACAAGGTCTCACCCTGTTACCTAGGTTGGAGCACAGTGGTGTGATCTTGGCTCACTGCAGCCTTGACCTCTTGGGCTGAAGTGATTCTTTCACCTCTGCATCCTGAGTAGCTGGGACTACAGGAATGGGTCACCACACCTGGCCAAATTTTTTGTATTTGTAGACACGAGGTTTTGCCATGTCGCTAGAGACTGGGTCTTGACTCCTGGGCTCAAATGATCTGACCACCTCAGCCTCCCAAAGTTCTGGGATTACAGGTGTGAGCCACCGTGCCTGGCCCAACTTGTCATTTTAACAGCATCTAAGTTCTTTAGTTCTTTGAACATATTTCTAGTACCTACTTTAAAATCTTTGCTAAATCCAACATCAGGGCTCACTCAGAGAGTCCATTTCTATTGACTGCTTTTTTTTTCTTCCAGATATGGGTTACATGTCCCTGTTTATTTTCATATCTCATACTTTTTGGTCAAAAACTAGACATTTTAAATATTATAATGCAGTAGCTCTGGATTCCATGTATTTTTATTTATTTTTTTGAGACAGGTTTTCACTTTTTTGCCCAGGCTGGGGTGCAATGGCATGATCTCAGCTCACTGCAACCTCCACCTCCTGGGCTTAAGCAAGTCTCTAGCCTCAGCCTCCCAAGCCACTGGGACTACAGGTGTGCACCACCACGCCCAGCCATTTTTTTTGTATTTTTAGTAGAGATGGAGTTTCCCTATGTTGGCCAGGCTGGTCTTGATCTCCTGACCTCAAGTGATCCATACACCTCAGCCTCCCAAAGTGTTGGGATTATAGGCATGAGCCACTGCGCCTGGCCTGGATTCCATTTATTTTTCTGAGTTTTTTTTTTTTTTTTCCCTTGCCTGGACTTACACTGTGGGATGTCTCCCTTGTGGTATGTGTCTGCTGATAGCTTTGCTCAGATTTTTTATCTTTCAGCCTGCCTTCCCAGGAATCATCCTTGAGTCTGCATTGCCTAATGATCAGCCAATAATTCGGGCAAAGTTTGTGCCCAAACGCCTAGGCCCTACCTAAGCCTTGTTTCCTCGCTGCTCTGGGTGTGCGTGGATTTGGGAGTGCATTTGAAGCCGAGAATCCCTTGGCTTCCACTCTGTGCCGGGCTGGTTCAGGCCTGCCCCGAGCAGGTTCATAGTTTCCCAGCCAGCCCAGTGTTTGTGGAAACAGGCCTGCCCCGAGCAGGTTCATAGTTTCCCAGCCAGCCCAGTGTTTGTGGAAACAGGCCTGCCCCGAGCAGGTTCATAGTTTCCCAGTCAGCCCAGTGTTTGTGGAAAGTTTGTTTCAGCCTTTCCAGTGCTCTCTTATTCCTAGGATCTCCCTGTGAAATTTCTTTTTTTTTTTTCTTTGAGATGGAGTCTTGCTCTGTCGCCCAGGCTGGAGTGCAGTGGCCCGATCTCGGCTCACCGCAAGCTCCGCCTCCCAGGTTCAAGTGATTCTCCTGCCTTAGCCTCCCGAGTAGCTGGGATTATGGGTGCACGCCACCATGCCCAGCTAATTTTTGTTTGTTTTTAGTAGAGACAGGTTTTCACCATGTTGGCCAAGCTGGTCTCAAACTCCTGACCTTGTGATCCACCCACCTCGGCCTCCCAAAGTGCTGGGATTACAGGCGTGAGCCACCATGCCCAGCCATGAAATTCCTGACTGGTTTGCTGCTTACCCCAACTTGGAATCCAAGCTTGAGATTATGAAACTGGGTTTTTCCAATTTGTACTCTACTGAATTCATCACTTTTAGTTGGGAAAACTGCAGATTTTTTCCTTTGTCCCAAGTCAGCCCCCCTCTGGCTACCATAACTGTTCTTGCTGATCAGCTTGGGGAGGATAGAGCATCCCTAAACAAGAAGACCACAGACCTTTACTACTCTTGCCAAAAGCTCTGCAGCTTCTCAATAATGGAAGCTTCTCAACTCATTGTCTGTCTTTGGTTGACTGGCCCCCAAAGGTGGTTGATTTTTAATTTTGTCCATTTTGTACTTGTTTTTTTTTGTGGAGAGAATTCACCAACCTTTTCATGCCAACATAGTCAGAAGTACCTCCAAAAGATTAAGGTTAAAAACCAGATGACTGGTGACTGGACAATCTCAACACACATGGAAAAGGTACAGGATAAAATTGAATGGTCACTTGTGAATAATAATAATAACTTAATCTAGTAATCATGGTTGTCTACCAAAAACTCATAGCAACCATCGTACTTAGTGATGAAACGATAAAGATTGTCTCTTTAAAGTCAGAAACAAGATCAGGAAGCACACTCTGGGTGTCCCAAGCCACAAGGGCTTTTTTTTTTTTTTTTTTTGACAGGGTCTCACTCTGTCACCCAGGCTGGAATGCAGTGGTGGGATCTTGGCTCATTGCTGCTTCTGCCTCCTGGATTCAAGTGATTCTTGTGCCTCAGCCTCCCAAGTAGCTGGGATTACAGGTGCGCACCACCACACCTCACTAATTTTTGTATTTTTTTACTAGAGTCGCGGTTTCGCCATGTTGGCCAGGCTGGTTTTGAACTCCTGGCCTCAAGTGATCCACCTACCTCGGCCTCCCAAAGTGTTGGGATTACAGGCGTGAGTCACCATGCCTGGCCTCAAAAGGGATTTAATGTAAGAAATTAGGTGCTTTCAGAGTTAATGGAAAGCTAACACAGAAGACATTAAGGTCCATCACTAGCTTCAGGGTCACGGCACTGTGGCTATGAGAGGGAGCTCCTAAAATGACTGCTAGCGACGCAACAGGAGGCAGCCACCTGCGTAGGCAGACAGAGATGGGTGCCTGGTGAAACCCACCTTCAAGCCAAAAACAGCCTGAAGGCTGAAAGACTGGACCGCTGGTGCCAGATGAAACCGAGACGCAGAGTGAGAACTTCTGTTCCTGTTTGCCCGCCCTTCCCCGATTGATTCTTTCTGAATAATGCCTTTCAACCAATCAAATGTTGCCTTTTTCAATACTACCTACGGCCTGCCCTCCCAGCCTCTGAGCCCATAACAAGCCCTGGACTGAGCCATATTAGGGGAACTTTCCTGCCTTCGGGTAAGGGAACCAACCCCATGTCCCCGCCTTTGGGTAAGGGGATTACTCCCACATCCCCGCCTTCCAGTAAGGGGACCACCCTCTGTCCCCTCTCTGCGGAAAGCTGTTTCATCACTCACTAAAACTCCCTGCATTGCTCACTCTGAGATTGTCAGAGCATCCTCATTCTTTTTGAGCGTGGGACAAGAACTCGGGAACTAGTGCACAAGCCAGACTCGGCCCAGGGTGGAGCATCGCCAGCCAGAGGTCCCTGGCTTCCAAAGTGACTGAGAAGAAAATCCTGACTAGTATCATCACTGCTTCCCACCTCCCGGTCCCAGGATCTGCACTGGGCAGGCTGGTGATCAAGGAGAGCCATGATGGAATTCCAGCCTGAATCCAAAGGCCTCAGAACCAGGACAGCCCACAGTGTAAGTCTGAGTCTGAAAACTGGCAGTCTCAAGACACAAGAGAGCCAATGTCAGTTCAGGTCTGAAGGTGGGATGAAGCTGTTGTCCCCGTGAAGCTGGAGACTAGACCGTGAGGGGGGATCAGGAGCTAGATATGCTGGGGCTCGCTCAGGAACCACCCCCGCTGCAGGAAAGAGTTAGGACTGCTGTGTCCCTTCACCTTCTAAATACTGCATAAACGTATCTATGGGCAGACTCTAAATTACAGCTGTGTGAATGGAAAATAAATCTCAGGACCCCCAAATCACCAAGCCAAAGGGGAAAGTCAAGCTGGGAACTGCAGCTTGGCAAACCTGCCTCCCATTCTATTCCTTAAGAAGACAGTTACAAAGGTAAAAAAAGCCAGGCCGGGTGCGATGGCTCATGCCTGTAATCCCAGCACTTTGGGAGGCCGAGGCAGGCGGATCACGAGGTCAGGAGATCGAGACCATCCTGGCTAACATGGTGAAACCCCGTCTCTACTAAAAAATACAAAAAATGAGCCGGGCGTGGTGGTGGGCGCCTGTAGTCCCAGTTACTTGGGAGGCTGAGGCAGGAGAATGGCATGAACTCAGGAGGCAGAGCTTGCAGTGAGCCGAGATCCGGCCACTGCACTCCAGCCTGGGCAACAGAGTGAGACTCTGTCTCAAAAAAAAAAAAAAAAAAAAAAAAAAAAAGCTACAGACCTCCCTCACAATTTGCCCACAAGGAAATTCCTTGTGGACAAAAGACAGATAAAACTCAAAGTCATCCCTCTGCTCACCCGAGACCAGTGCAGATCTGATGGCTTCCTCTGCCCTACTGTTTCACTGAGCCAGACCAAGGCATGAGTGACTATTCCTGTCAATTGTGTACTCAGTGAAAGCTAATCAGAAACTCAAAAGAATGCAACCATTATCTACCTATGACCTGAAAGGTCCCTCCCCACTTCGAGCTGTCCCACCTTTCCGGACCAAACCAATGTACAGCTTACATATATATATATATATATATATATATATATATATATATATATATATATATATTTTTTTTTTTTTTTTTTTTTTTTTTTTTTTGAGACAGAGTCTTGCTCTGTCGCCCAGGCTGGAGTGCAGTGGCGTGATCTCAGCTTACTGCAAGCTCCGCCTCCCGGTTTCACGCCGTTCTCCTGCCTCAGCCTCCTGAGTAGCTGGGACTATAGGTGCCCGCCACGACGCCCAGCTAATTTTTTTGTATTTTTAGTAGAGATGGGGTTTCACCATGTTAACCAGGATGGTCTCGATCTCCTGACCTCGTGATCTGCCTGCCTTGGACTCCCAAAGTGCTGGGATTACAGGTGTGAGCCACCGTGCCCGACCCAGCATACATATATTGATTGATGTCTCATGTCTCCCTAAGACGTATAAAACCAAGCTGTGCCCCAACCACCTGGCGCACATGTCGTCAGGACCTCCTGAGGCTGTGTCACAGGCACATCCTCAACCTTGGCAAAACAAACTTTCTAAATTAATTGAGACTTGTCTCAGATGCTTTTTGGTTTATAGCTGGTATCCTATAAAATCAAGGTGGTCTGGGAAATGTAGCATTTAGCCTTCTAGCTCCCATGCTACCAGGTGGTGGAACTGGATGCTGACTGCCATAGAGAGTATCTAGCACAGACATGTAGAAAAATTCTCTTCTGGTCTTTCAAGATAAAAACAGGATCTATTTTATTTTTAAATTTTTTTTGTTTTTTTCTTTTGAGATGGAGTCTCGCTTTGTCACCCAGGCTGGAGTGCAGTGGCGCGATCTCAGCTCACTGCAAGCTCCACCTCCTGGGTTCAAGCAATTCTTCTGTCTCAGCCTCCCAAGTAGCTGGGACTACAGGTGCACGCCACTGCACCTGGCTAATTTTTGTATTTTTAGTAGAAAGGGGTTTTGCCATGTTGGCCAGGCTGGTCTTGAACTCCTAACCTCAGGTGACCCACCCGCCTCAGCCTTCCAAAGTGCTGGGATTACAGACCTGAGCCACTGCTCCCAGCCAGGATCTACTTTAGCTCCAAACCCATCTTGAATTTATGTCCCCAGCCCAGATGAAGCAGGGGAAATCGCTGGTGAATATTCGCATTAGTCAGGGTTCTCCCCTCTGTCTATATCTCTGCCTCTCCTGTTGGTCCTGTTTATATAAAGAGATCTATTATTAGGAATTGGCTCACGTGATTATGGAGATTGGAAAGTCCCGTGATCTGCAGTGGGCAAGCTGGAGACCAGGAAGAGCTGATAGTGGAATTCCAGTCTGAATCCAAAGGCCTGAGAACCAGGACAGCCCATGGTGTACGTTCTAGTCTGAAAGCTGGCAGTCTCGGGACACAGGAGAGCCAATGTCAGGTCAAGTCCGAAGGCAGGACAAAGCTGTTGTTCCAGCTTGAAGACCGTCAGGGAGGAGAAATCCATTCTTGCTTGGAGGAGGGTCAGCCTTTTGTTCTATGCAGGCCTTCAACTGATGATGAGGACCCCCCTCCATACTAGGGAGGACAAACTGCTTTATTCTGTCCACTGATTTAAATGTTAACCTCAGCCTGCCTCGGTGGCTCATGCCGGTAATCCCAGCACTTTGGGAGGCCTAGGTGGGAAGATTACCTGAGGTCAGGAGTTCCAAACCAGCCTCACCAACATGGTGAAACCCTGTCTCTACTAAAACACACAGAAAAATTAGCCGGGCGTGGTGCCACACACCTCTAATCCCAGCTACCCAGGAGGCTGATGCAGGAGGATCACTTGAGCCCAGGAGGTCGAGGCTGCAGTGAACCATGATTGCATCACTGCACTCCAGCCTGGGTGACAGAGCAAGACTCTGTCATAAATAAATGTTAATCTCCTCCAAAACACCCTCACAGAAACACTCTAATGTTTGATGAAATTTCTGGACACCCCGTGGCCCAATCCGGTTGACACATAAAATTAACCATCACAGCATTTGTGAAATGTCTGGCCTTTTATGACTGGTGCTTTGAGATGTTCTAGATCTGGCAGACAGAATCCCTAATAAACAACACCTTATAGCTAAGCACGATGTTCAACTCTGGCATTCTGACCAACGTTCACATCAAGAGGAGAAAAGAACTTGGACACTTCACGAACAGGAGGAGGCATGATGGGAGCCTCCTTCCTCTGCTCCTCCCTCTCACTCCCCTCCCCCAGCCTGGTGACTCTGGCTTCTTCTATCTGCAGCCCCATACCTGTCTCACTGACTGATGGTTGTGGCTTTAGAGCCAAAGTTCCGGAGTCCCTGAGCCTATCCAGCCATATCAAAAGCCACTCTTGCTGCTGGCTTCCAGCTCCAGTTAGTTGCTCTGGCTCCTTCCCAAACCTCATGTCTTTGGCCTTTTTGCTCCGGGCCTTCCACGCTGGGTCCTGCCTTCACATGGACCTAATTCTCTGCTGCCTAGACCCACACCTCATGCCTTTAGGGATCTCCAGATGACCCCTAGCTCATGTCACTGTACCTGCCAATCATCTTCTCATTTGAGCCAGACCCCGCCTGGTGGCACCCGGAAATCGACCCCGTGCTCTGGGAACACCGGTCTCCAGTCCTGGAGAGAAAGGTGCTATGTATCTAGGGCTCATCCTGCTTCACGCTGAGGGTGGGTGGGGGGCGGTAGCAGTGTCTCCGGAATTGGTGGGTTCTTGGTCTCACTAACTTAAAGAATGAAGCCACGGACCCTAGCAGTGAGTGTTACAGTTCTTAAAGGTGGTGTGTCTGGAGTTCGTTCCTTCTGATATTTGGACGTTTTCAGAGTTTCCTCCTTCTGGGGGGTTCATGGTCTCTCTGGCTTCAGGAGTGAAACTGCAGACCTTCACCGTAAGTGTTACAGCTTTTAAGGCAGTGCCTCTGGAGTTATTTGCTCTGTTCCTCCTGGTGGGTTCGTGGTCTCGCTACAGAGTGCAGCCGTAGACCCTCACGATAAGTGTTACAGCTCATAAAAGCAGTGCAGTCCCAAACAGTGAACAACATTTATTGCAAAGCAAAAGAACAAACCCACCACAGCTCAGACGAGAACCCCAACAAGTTGCCCCGCGGGCTTGGGCAGCCTGCTTTTATTCCCTTATCTGGCCCCACCCACATCCTGCTGATTGGTCCATTTTACAGCAAGCTGATTGGTCCGTTTTACAGAGAACTGATTGGTCCGTTTTGACAGGGTGTGGATTGGCACATTCACAAACCTTTAGCTAGACACAAAAGTTCTCCAAGTCCCCACTAGATTAGCTAGACACAGAGCACTGACTGGTGCATTTACAAACCTTGAGCTAGACACAGGGTGCTGATTGGTATGTTTACAAACCTTGGGCTAGACACGGAGTGCTGATTGGTGTATTTATAATCCTTTAGCCAGACATAAAAGTTATCCAAGTCTCCGTCCGACTCAGGAGCCTAGCTGGCTTCACCTAGTGGATTTTGCCCCAGGGCCGCGTCAGGCACCTGCACTCCTCAACCCTTGGGCGGTCATGGGACTGGGCGCTGCCGAGCAGGAGGCAGCGCCCCGTTGAGGAGGCTCAGGCCAAGCGGAAGCCCACTGCGGGGGAGGGGTGGCTCAGGCAGGGCGGGCTGCAGGTCCCGAGCCCTGCCCCACGGGGAGGCAGCTGGGGCCAGTGACAATTCGAGCGTGGCTTGGGCAGGCCGGCAGTGCTGGGGGACCCGGCGCCCCCCCACCCCCGCAGCTACTGGTCCAGGTGCTAAGACCCTCACTCCTCACTACCTGGGGCCGGCGGCGCTGGCCAGCCGATCCGAGTGCGGGGCCCGCCAAGCCCACACCCACCCGGAAATCACGCTGGCCCGGGAGTGCCCTGCGCAGCCCCAGTTCCCGCCCACACCTCCCCCTCCACACCTCCCCGCAAGCAGAGGGAGCCGGCTCCAGCCTCGGCCAGCCCAGAGAGGGGCTCCCACAGTGCAGCGGCGGGCTGAAGGGCTCCTCAAGTGCAGCCAGAGGGCACCGAGGCCAAGGAGGCACTGAGAGTGAGGGCTGCCAGCACGCTGTCACCTCTCAGCAGCATACAAGAGCCACCTGGGAAGTGGCCACTGAATCTGGGCTCAGGCTATAGGACCCTTCTCTTGATTTTCAAGTTCAGTCTCCCATTTTTCCTTGTCATTTTTGTTTTGCCAGCTTTCAGTGGCAGCAGCCCCTCCCCCTGGGGCTCAGAGCTGGAGAGGGAGTTTTAAGTGGTTTCTGCAAAGTATTTTGGAGGAGAATGATCTGCCTTTAGTAGTCAAGGACTCTTGCAACACTCAGGCTCTGTTTTATGGACAGAAAGAGTCCAGGAGGCTCTCTGAGCCGCACAAGGCCCTTTGCAACCTTCCTGGGCTCGGGCTGACAGCAGCCATTTTGGAACATGTGAAACGGATTTCAAATTCCCTCTTTGCAGTTCGAGAAGATGGCGGCCTGAGCCGGAGTCCTCCTTCCCCTCCTCCCTCTCCACTGCTGCAATGCCCAGGCCCCCCCCCCGCCCCACCATCACCACGTTTCCCGTCTGTAATGGTGCCAGAGGCTTTAAATCTTGCGGAAGCCACATCTGCTGCCTGCAGGTAAACCTCCCTGGCTGAGCCCACTGCGCACGCCTCCACGTTCTGGAGCCAGAAACAATGAGAAGCACATTTCCGGCAGCATCTCTCCTCCCGGTCATTTGCATAGCACAACCTCTCCCTCCACCCCCTCCTGTCTCCCTCGTGGATCTTCATGTAATTAATTAATATCGCGTTCATCAGAGCTTAATTCATGTTCTTGTAATATACAAGGATTAAAAAAAAAAAATCCTACCAAGAGAGCAGTAATAGGCTCCGGCTTTTCTGGTCTGGGAGCAAATATAATGAGCTACCATGAAAATATTGAATCGCTTCCCGCAGTCCTCACACCTCAGGGCACTGGCATGTTTACTGTGGTAAGCCACCTCTGTGTTCAGAAACACCACGGCCTGCTTTTCTGCCGGGGTAGCCAGGCTGGGGGCCTCTCTGGAGCTCCTCCTAGGAGTGCACTCAGCAAGGCAGAGGCTCGGCGCCCTTCCCGGGGATGCATTCAGCAGGGCAGAGGCTCGGAGCACTTCCCGGGGGTACTTTCAGCAGTGGCAGAGGCCCAGCAGATGCTGGGGTTCTGTGTGGGTGGGAGCTGAGGGTTGGGCTTGCTGCAGAATGCCAAGAGTGGCATTGCAAGTTACTCCTTCCCTCCCAGAGCCCATTTATTTTTAAGCCACCCTCTCCCCTCCACTACAGTGTGAGGGCTCCTCCATGCTAATCGCCCTATAGAACAAGGAGAAAAGGAAAGGTGGGCCCTTCACGGTATATATTTTGCTCTCTGATTGGAACGAAACGAACTCAGTGTAATGTCCAGGCTGTTGTGGGGGCTGGGTTGTTTCTGGACAGAAAGTCCCATCTGTGTCCAGGGGGCCGCGTCTGAGTACGGGGCATCCACACTGGCAGGCTGTTTTGCTCGGAGCTGGGACATAACACATGGGCTGTGTGCGCCCTCTTGGGGACTGGAAACCCAAGGGGCCGATCAAGGGTTCTTGATTCAACCAAACCTCCCCCTTGCCATCCTCCATGCAGAACGCGTCCCTGGGGCCCTCGCCCTGTCGTGAACAAAGCACGACTATTTTGTAAAAGGAAGATCAAAGAGCCAGAAGTCGCGGATGTGTGTGTGGCAGGTGGGGACTCAGTGACAGTGGCCATGCGGTGTGTCCCGTGGTCGCCCCAGAGGCGTATGGGCCAGGCCGCTGCACATACCCTGGGAGGAGGCAGGTGGGGAGGGAACCCGAGGACCCTGCCTGTGCTCACCCTTCTGTTCCTCTGTGGGACCCATTATGGCTGGAGGGGACTTTTTCCTCCTCCCCCCACCCCTCCCCTCCTCACCTTCCCTCCCCCTGCTTTTTAATTTCTTCCCTTTTGCAAGGCTTTCTGTCCAGCTGGGGCTGGGAAGGAGATGCCCCCGACCCCCTCTCGTGCTCGCCGGGGTGGGGGTGGGAGGAATCTGGAAACCACGTGCGATGCTCGGGGCTGCGCCCTCCATCCCAGCGCGTGGGTCCGTGAGCGCCGCGCAGCCTCCCGGACCGCCCTGAGCTGCTGCGCCCGGCGCTGCTCCTCCTTCCCCAGCTCCGCGCCTTCCCCTCGCGATCCCCCTCCTGCCTCTTCGGTCCTGGAAGCATCCCAAGAGGGGGTGGGGGCATGGAGGGAGAGAGGGGAGGAGGGAGCTGCCCGGGGGCTGGGCCGCCAGGAAGTGGGACGGGGACTCTGGCGCCCCTCCAGGCTGCTGCGCGCGGGCTGGGGACCGAGCACCGCTTTGCGCGCCAGAAGATGCATCTTCTGGAACGGCAGCTGAGGCAATGCGGGGTGTGAAGCGGCGGCGGGCAGAGGGGCTCGCAGGGGCTGGGATCCGCGTGCCCCTCTCTGCCTGGGTGCGGAGCACAATGTGCCCAGGCAGGGGCAAGGACGTCCGGGAGGGGCTGGGTTGCGCACGCTCGCGGGGCCGTCGCAGATGGGCGGTTTGGAGGCGCTGCAGTCCCTGGGAAATGGGAGCCTTCGTCCTGTTCTCTCTGCCGCTTGGCTGGGCTGGGCAGGGCGGGAAAGCCAGGGTCCCCACCCCTCCTGGAGCAGAGCACTCCGCGCTGGCTGTTCCGGGGGCCCGGGAGGGCAGAGCTGTCAGGAGGTCTGTCTGGCATCATTAGGGGGGCTGTCTGTCTCTCTGTCCCCGGCTGGCGTGGCCCGGCAGGAGGCGAGGCTGATATTTTCAGGAGACCTGGTGATTTGACCTGACACCTGTCAGTCAGGTAAGCTCTGGCCTCCTGCCTGCATCTCCCTGGGGAAGAGCCGGTTCTGCTGCCTGACCGGGAACGGGTCCCTCAGTGCTAAGGATGGCAGCTAATGAGCCCGCCGAGGGGCTGCCCGCCGGGTGCACAGGCAGGAGAAGTGGGCATATCCCCTGCTTGACAGGCCCTGCAGAGGGGCCGCCTCCTCCCCCAACGCCTTCTGCCCCGCTCCTAGTGTCTCCAACATTGACCCTGGAAATCACTTTCTTGCTTCTCTTATCAGGATAGTCCTACATGTCTGGAACTTTCTGGGATGTTCTCTTTGCCTTGGAAGTGTTTATCTATTACTTTAAAATCACCTCTAGGGTATTTATCCTTAAAGATAAAGCCAGTACCTAGAACCAGGTGTCCTTCCTGCAAGGCTTTAGGCCCTGCCTGACTTGGGTTCTCAGGCAACCCTTTCCTTCCCTGTGTAACGTGGGTTTTGGCTTTTGCGGAAGTAATCTGTTATGGTCTAAATTGTGTCCTCCTCAAATCCATATATTAAATCCCTAAGCCCCTGGCTGGGTGTGGTGGCGAGCGCCTGTAATCTCAGCACTTTGGGAGGCCGAGTTGGGGGCGATCACCTGAGGTCAGAATTTCGAGACCAGCCTGGCCAACATGGTGAAACCCCGTCTCTACTAAAAATACAAAAATCAGCCAGGCGTGGTGGCGACCGCCTGTAATCCCAGCTACTCCGGAAGCTGAGGCTGGAGAATCACTTGAACCGGGGAAGCAGAGGTTGCGGTGAGCTGAGATCACGCCATTGCATTCCAACTTGGGGGACAACAGCGGAACTCTGTCTCAAAAAAATAAATAAATAAAATAAAAATAAAATAAATCCCGAAGCCCCAGTATCTCAGGATATGATCGTATTTGGAGATACAGCCTTCTATAACCTTCTATAACCGCAGTCCCCAACCTTTTTGGCACCAGGGACTGGTTTCGTGGAAGGCAATTTTTCCACAGACCCGGGTGGGGTGGGGGATGGTTTCGAGATGATGAAAGTGCGTTACATTGCACTTTATTTCTATTGTTATTACACTGTAATATATAATGAAATAATTATACATTTCACCATAATGTAGAATCAGAGGGAGCCCTGAGCTTGTTTTCCTGCAACTAGATGGTCCCATCTGGGGGTGATGGGAGACAGTGACAGATCATCAGACCTTGGATTCTCATAAGAAGCACGAAACCTAGATGCCTCACGTGTGCAGTTCACAACAGGGTTCATGCTCTTGTGCAAATCTAATGGTTCCTAAAGGGCCACAGACCGGTACTGGTCCTTGGCCCAGGGGTTGAGGACCCCTGTTCTATAAGGTCGGGAGAGAGGCCTCAGAAGAAACCAACCCTGCCGAGACACCTTGATCTCAGACTTCCAGCCTCCAGAACTGCGTGGTGATGCGTTCCTGTTGAAGGCACTCCAACCGCAGTGCCTTGCCGTGGCAGCCCTCAACAACGAATACAGAGTCTGTTGAACAAAATGAATCCAAAATGTATGCCCAAAGATAGCTGCCAGGTCTATGAAAACACCTGCTCTGATACGAGGGGACGTGAACGACAGATGTGAGTGTTGGAATTCAAGTTGGTCTTGTTAGTCATTCTCCTGCCCCATACCCCCTGCCCCCATAACAGTTACATTTTCTTAAAACATACTCATTTAAAAAGGTATTTACACAACAGATCAACATTTAAGTACATGTTTAAAAGTAATTATGAATGTGCTCACCTGTCAGGACAGGATGGTTTTGCTTATGTGTTTCCAGTTGGTTGGGTAAATAATCAGCTCAGGTGTTGTTTTGTTTTACGCCTACCCCCTACTGTAATTGTGTGTTTACTTTTATGATAATGTCACATCACTCTCATATTTAACTACTAGCAGGGATTAAGTTATTCCAATAAAAGACAGAGAAATAAATTTCAGACCCTGTTTCCTGCCTGTCCCCACCCCCATTGTTCAAAAATTGGACAATTTTCCAAGATCATCGGAAGCAGTTTTGAGCATTTGGAAGCCGTGGATGCCCTGGCCTACGGCAGCTTTTTTCAACTGTAACCCACTTGCCGATAAGGTCTCCCTGTGTGGGGTCAAAGGATGTGGCCCCTGCCATCCTTGTGGTCACTAGGGAGGGTACAGGCCTGTGTGCCACACCCCAGCCTAACTGCTCCTGGGGGCCTGGGCAGTTGTGGTCACTAAGTCCTGACTCTGCCATGGAAGAGACGTCTTCTGGGCGGACACTGATGCTCAGTGGCCTCCAGGGGACTTGGCGGGTCCCCTTGACACACTGGAGGCTCCCTGGCTAGAGTCCCCTCCCAGACACCCTCATTCCTGTGTCTCCAGGACTGGAGAGGCCTACTGGCCATCCAGGAGGATGTTTCTGTTGTCGGGCAGATGGTTGGCCCCATGCAGGGGATGGGAAAGCTTCACCTGCCACGGTTGGTAGGTATCTCAACAAGGAGTCCATTTAGTAACTCACTGTGTTAGTGCCAAGGATGGCCGTGTCGGGCAGCACAGATCCATTGTGGCCAGCAAGCTTACAGACACTGTCTGTTGTCAGAGCAGAGATGGTGTGGAGTTCACATCATCTTCATCACCAGAAACTGCCCCTGCAGGAGCTTGGAGGGGACCCAGGTGCTGGTAGTGACCTTGGCACATTCACAGGGTGACGGCAGAGACAATGGTGGTGACGATAGTTGGGATAGTAACTCGACCTCACAGCTGCGTCCATGTCTTGCAAAATCACGTGGTCTCAGTTGGTCCTCACGGTCCTGGAAATTGTCATATTCTTGAGCTGTGGGCTGGAGGTGGGCAGGAGGCAAGGTCTAAAATTCACTTCTCTCTGCCTGACAACAGAAACATCCTCCTGGACGGCCAGTAGGCCTCTCCAGTCCTGGAGATACAGGAATGAGGGTGTCTGGGAGGGGACTGTACCAGGGAGCCTCCAGTGTGTCAAGGGGACCCGCCAAGTCCCCTGGAGGCCACTGAGCATCAGTGTCTGCCCAGAAGACGCCTCTTCCATGGCAGAGTCAGGACTTAATGGGTCCTGAATGGGTCCTCTCTTCCTTTACTCACAGAAGGTTTTGTGATGATGCCAACAACCAGGGCTGCCCTTGCCTTCCTTCAAATTGCCAAAGCAGTCAGGAATCTTCTGCCCTTAGAGTTTATCATGGGGTCCTCCCTCCACACCCTTGCTGATAGAGCTCTGGAGAGGGGCTTTGGGGAGCGTGTGACTATCCCCAGCATAGCCGCCCCCCATCAACACTTATCGTAGGGAAGGAAAGAAGCCAAACAGGTCTTACCGTCCCATTTTATGGATGAGGAGATGGGCACAGAGAAGTTCAGCAACGTGGCTCAGGTCGAATGCTTGTGATTTTTATTTTTTATTTTTTTTGCTTGTGATTTTTATGTCTTACACATTGCCTGGTGCCCTTCTGAAAAAATTCCACGTTGGAAACTTTGGGACATGAAGCCATTTACCAATAGGGTCATATGTCTAGGGAGACACTATTGCTATAGGTGTCAAAAAGTTTTGCTCCAGAAAAATGTCCAGACCAATTCTCCTTCTCAAGTAGGCCAGGATATCCACAGGACACCTTGAAACAGTGACTCCCTCCTGCATTTTATTGATTGATTGATTGATTTTTGAGACAGGGTCCTGCTCTGTCACCCAGGCTGGGGTGCAGTGGCTCAATCTCAGTTCACTGCAACCTCTACCTCCCGGGTTTAAGTGATTCTCCGGCCTCAGCCTCCTGAGTAGCTGGGACTACAGGCGTGCACCACCACATCCGGCTAATTTTTGTATTTTTAGCGGAGATGGGATTTCACCATATTGGCCAGGCTGGTCTTGAACTCAAGGTGATCCGCCCACCTCAGCCTCTCAAAGTGCTGTGATTACAGGTGTGAGCTGCTGCACTCAACCCCACCTGCATTTTAAATGGCTGCAGCCACACACAACATGCTTTCCTCCTTTGCAAGCTCAGCTGGGGGAGTGGGTAAGGGAGGGGCTCAGGGGTGGTGCTGTAGGTTCTTTTTACCTGGGTTTTCTCATGCAGAGTAATTGTGAGAAGAACAGGGTTTCCTCTCCTGAACTCGGAGGAAATGGAAAAAAATTTCCTACTAGCAAAAGCAGGCAGAAAAGAAATTTTAGAAGTAAAAGAAGTTTTACTTCTTAATTAGACTTTTAAATTTATTTATTTATTTATTTATTTATTTATATTTATGTTTTGAGATGGAGTCTCACTCTGTTGCCCAGGCTGGAGTGCAGTGGCACGATCTTGGCTGACTGAAACTTTTGCCTCCCAGGTTCAAGCAATTCTCCTGCCTCAGCCTCCTGAGTAGCTAGGATTACAGGTGCCCGCCACCATGCCCGGCTAATGTTTGTATTTTTAGTAGAGATGAGGGTTTCATCATGTTGGTCTCAAACTCGACCTCAGGTGGTCCACCTGCCTTGGCCTCCCAAAGTGCTGGGATTACCCAGGAGGCTGAGGCAGAAGAATCGCTTGAACCTGGGAGACGGAGGTTGTGGTGAGTGGAGATTGCACCACTGGACTGCAGCCTGGGCAACAAGAGTTAGACTCCATCTCAAAAAAAAAAAAAAAAAAAAAAGACATGAAGCCAGACAATGGGCCCAAAATGCCAGGGATGATCTGAGGTCCTCAAAAAGGGTCCAGGAAATGCTATATATAAAGAGTCAGAGTTGTGTACCAAGAAACATACCCATCCACTCTGTGTATACCCTGCACTTGCTGGCCCTCCGTCATTGGACATAGACGTGTGATATGGTTTGGCTGTGTCCCCACCCAAATCTCATCTTGAATTCCCATGTGTTGTGGGAGGGACCCGGTGGGAGGTAATTGAATCATGGGGGTGGGTCTTTCCCATGCTGTTCTCATGATAGTGAATAAGTATCATGAGATCTGATGGTCTTATAAGGGCGAGTTTCCCTGCATAAGCTCTCTCGTTGCCTGAGCCATCCATGTAAGACATGACTTGCTCCTCCTTGCCTTCCACCATGACTGTGAGGCCTCCCCAGCCATGTGGAACTATAGGTCCATCAAACCTCTTTTTCTTCCCAGTCTCGGGTATGTCTTTATCAGCAGTGTGAAAATGGACTCACTCCTGCCCTGTCTGGATCTGGACAAGAGCCCACCACCCTGTTGGCAGTAGTCAGGTAGCTCTGCCCCTAAGAACCTGCAGCTTTTGGAAGAAAGGCACCCTGTGGTTTCAGAAGCCCAAGAGTCCCTGCAGCTGAGCACCCCCAGCCTGGTGCTTGGCAGGTGATTGCCTCCTCACTTAGGAGAGGGAGCAGGTCAGCATGTATGAAGGGCCGCTCTCGGATCCTTTCAAAAAGAAGGGTGTCATGCAGATGCCAACAGGTTGATCATCAGAACCAGAGGGTGCTTTAACATGCAGGTTCCTGGGCTCTGCCAAGGTGATTCCCGGGTAGGACTGCCAAGGTGAGGCCTGGGAAGCTGTTTCTAAAATTTCCTCTTGTCTCTGATGCACAGCTTGGGTGAGAGTCACAGCTGATTGCCAGAACGTTACGGCAGGAGGGGGAGATACTGACACCAAGCCTTGCCTGAGACCCACCCGAGAGGCGAAGTGCCTTTCTGGCTTGACAGTCTTGGAAGGAGGGGTCGGGAGGTCTGGCCTGCCTGGGAACCCTGGAGTTTCTATGCTTTTCTCATAGGACAAAGGCACAGAGTTTTGTTTTTTTTGGTTTTTTTTTTGGTTTTTTTTTTTTTTGAGATGGAGCCTTGCTCTGTCACCCAGGCTGGAGTGCAGTGGCGGGATCTTGGCTCACTGCAAGCTCCGCCTCCATGGTTCACGCCATTCTCCTGCCTCAGCCTCCCAAGTAGCTGGGACTACAAGCGTCCACCACCACGTCCAGCTAATTTTTTGTATTTTTAGTAGAGACGGGGTTTCACCGTGTTAGCCAGGATGGTCTTGATCTCCTGACCTCGTGATCCGCCCACCTCGGCCTCCCAAAGTGCTGGGATTACAGGCATGAGCCACCGCACCTAGCCAGGCACAGAGTTTTATCAGCAAAGAGTAAACCAAAATGTATTCTCTGAACACAAAACTGGTTGAGAGTGCCAGGCTGAAAGCCGTTGTGCTGGGAGCCGTGGGTGCTAACGTCATCCCCCTCCCTGCCCGATGGCTCCTCTTCCAGGGTCTGAACCAGACAGCCCTGAAAAGTGGCGTTCGGAGTGCTGGGCCTTCAAGGTGCCCTTAGTCTCTTTGGTAGAAAACAAGGAAGCAATGTCCTTGTATGGGGGTACTGCTCTCCTCCTGGGAGGGAAGGAAATGAGACTGACGCAGCCACATGTGGCATGGGGAGTGCAGTCCAGGCAGAGGGTGGTGGCTCCTCAAATACCCACCCTTGGTTTCCTGCATACCTAAGGGGGTGTGTGACTCAGGGGTCCTTCCTGTTGTCTGTGGTATCTTTACATTAACCACCTGAGGGGAAGTTTTAATTTGTAATAAATCTGTATTATGGTGGAAGTCCAACTGCTCCAGCGGCTATAAAAATTAATTCCTTATCCTAAACATTATTACATAGCTTTCGAAATGAATCGACTTGTGGTTGGGTTCTTGGTTTGGGCCATTATTTGCAATTAGTATAATCAAATAGCATCATCCGTAATACTTCCCCTCCTATCCCCAGCCCTCCCTGGGCCCCACCCCCTGGTCTTGTCGGGAACTGGATTCGATGAAGTCATCAGAATTGTCAATGGCATATGGTGGGTGGAGACTGCCTGCTGATTTTGATGGCTAAGAAAGAGGTTTTCCATTCTTGAATAGTCAATTTTGCTCACTGTTGTTGTTTGTTTCTTTCAGAAAACTGTGTATTCTTCAGAACATCATGATAACCTGGCATTCACGGGTCTATGGAGAGAATTCAGGGGGTCCGGGAGCTTGGATGGGATAAATTTGCATCTTTATTTTCAGGAAAGTTTTACTGAAGTTTAGTATTTTCTTTCATTATAAATGGAATCAGTACAACCCAATAGTATGCACAGTTACTTCTCCACAACATCAAAGTGGCTGCAGATATCTCAAAATATTATTTACATTTATCATAACTTAGAAATTTGGGTGGTAATTAAACCAGCAACTATTCTTTGTTTAATGCATTAAGAAAGAAGTGTGTATACTATCATATCTCAATTAAAAATATTTTAAGAACTGGATTTTAACTTTATTGGTTTCCTTTGTAACTCTCTGTATTCCATTTTAGGCATTTAAAAATATTATTTTGAGAAGGGCTTCCGCAGATGTCAGAGGTGTCCATGGCAGAGCCATGATTAAGATCTGCTGGTGTAGACTAAAGCATCTGAGGTTGGTATGAAAGTTGTGTTTGTGTTCAAATCCTAGTCTCCCATCTCATAGCTGCACAAGGTGTGCCCTGATCCATCACTTTATTATTATTATTATTTTTCTTGGGATGGAGTCTTGCTCTGTCACCCAGACTGGAGTGCAGTGGTGCAATCTCAGCTCACTGCAACCTCTGCCTTCTGGGTTCAAGCAATTCTTCTCCCTCAGCCTCCTGAGTAGCTGGGACTACAGGCACGAACCACCATGCCTGGCTAATTTTTTTTTGTATTTTTAGTAGAGACGGGGTTTCACCATGTTGGCCAGGCTGGTCTCAAACTCCTGACCACAAGTGATCCACCTGCCTCAGCCTCCCAAAGTGCTGGGATTACAGGCATGAGCCACTGCGCCCAGACTCATCACTTTAAAATAGGAATAATAGCCACCATACAAGGGTATTGGGAACGATTAAAAGTGTTAGTACTACAGGAATAATTCTAGGACCTAACCTCATAGGGTTGCAGGAGCACTGAATGAGGTAATCCATGAGGTTAGGTCCTAGTATTATTCCTGTTTTACAGATGGGGAAATTGAGGTTTATTTCAAGTAAGTGCCCAAGGTCACATAGCTAGGAAGTGGTAGAACTAGGATTCGAGCCCCAGCCATTGGGTAGCAGATCCCATCCCAGATCCTATATTGCCCTCCAAAAAGTCAAGCACCCCTGAGTCAGTGGAAGTTGCAATCTGGGTCATACAGAGTCTGGAGGCCAGTCTCCAATTTCTAGGTTCTTAGAGCCCTCATTTGACCTTGAGCTCTAACAAAGTGCTCACAAACATGTGCCAGTGACTTCCCACGATGAAGGACAGTTGTGTGGGTCTATGGTGGGGTGATGCGTTGCTTCTTACTGAATGTGAAATAAAGCTTAGGAACACTGGAGCTGTGTGCTTCAGGAGTGGTGGGGATTGCCCTGGTTGAGTGACTGGAGCAGTAAGTGAGATGGGATCTTTGGTGTCATCCTATGATGATGGTGACAGTGGCAGTGATGATGACGACAATCACTTTCTTCCTCCTCCTCCTTTTCCTCCTCTTCTTCTTCTTCTTCCGCTCCTCCTCCTCCTCCTCCTTCTTCTCCTTTTTTTTTTGAGAACAAGTCTCTCTCTGTCACCCAGGCTGGAGTGCAGTGGCACAATGTCGGCTCACTGCAACCTCCGCCTACTGGGTTCAAGCGAGTCTCCTGCCTCAGCTTCCTGAGTAGCTGGGACTACAGGCGTCCACCACCACGCCCAGCTAATCTTTGCATTTTTAGTAGAGACGGGTTTCACCATGTTGGCCAGGCTGGTCTCAAACTCCTGACCTCAGGTGATCCACCCGCCTCAGCCTTCCAAATTGCTGGGATTACAGGTGTGAGTCACTGCGCCCAGCCGACAGCATGCCCTTTGAGTGCCTACTGTGTTTCAGGTCCTGATGCTGCCCTTGAGGAGCTGACAGTCGGGGGGAAAGGACCAGGAATATGCTGTCTTGCCCCATCACAAAACAAGAGAAAGAATAATGAGTGTCACAAGAGACGTGCTAGCAGCAGGTGATGGGAGGTTGTCACAATGATAATGAGCTTTAGGTTCAGTGCAGACTTGGCTGGTGGGGCTGGCAAAACTGCGGAGATTCAGAGCAACTGGGGAGAGGCAGTGTACGTTAATCTGAACGAATATTAATGGAAGATCTTAATAAAATTACATTTGTGTCTATTTATCTGGCTGTATGAGTTTCCCTAAATTTGGATGGGCATGTTTCAGATGGTTTGGCTTAAGACAGATGTCTTCCTTTTATATAATTCCTTTGTGTCTGAGGTCATACTCTGTGAGATTTTGATCTTCAAAATTGGTCCAGACTTATTTTATGTCTCAGCATATGGACTGTCTTGGTGAGGGCTCCATGTGCCTTTGTAAAGAACATGTATTCTGTAATCACTGGGTGTAGTGGACCTTAAATATCAATTAGGTCACAATAGTTGTTAGAATGTTCAGTGTCCTTACTGATTTTTTTATTTTTTTGTTTACTGACTCTGTCAGTTGCTGAAAGAAAGGTATTAAAATCTCCAACTATAATTTTTGGATTTGTCTATTTCTCCTTTTAATTCTGACAGGTTTTGCTTTATTTATTTTGAAACTGTTATTAGGTGCATATACATTTAAGATTGTTATGATTTCCCAATAAACATATCCTTTCGTCATTATGCAGTCTCCCTCTATCTCTTTGGCAATACTCTTTGTCTTGAGCCTATTATATTAACATAGCCATACCTGTTTTTTGCACTCATTGTTTGCCTGTTATACCTTTTTAAATCCTTTTATTTTTAGTCTGTCTGTGTCTTTATATTTAAAATATATCTCGGCCAGGCACGGTGGCTCATGCCTGTAATCCCAGCACTTTGGGAGGCCAAGGTGGGCAGATCATGAGGTCAGGAGATTGAGACCATCCTGACTAACACGGTGAAACCTTGTCTCTACTGAAAATACAAAAAATTAGCCGGGTGTGGTGGTGGGTGCCTGTATTCCCAGCTGCTTGGGAGGCTGAGGCAGGAGAGGCGGAGCTTGCAGTGAGCCGAGATTGTGCCACTGCGCTCCAGCCTGGGCGACAGAGAGACTCCGTCTCAAAAAACAAAACAAAACAAAAAATAAAATGTGTTTCTTGGAGATGACACATAGCTGGATCTTGCAGTGTTATTCAGCCAGATTGTCTCTGCCTTTTAAGTGGGATGTTCAGTGCATTTCTGTTAAGCGTGATTATAGATGTAACTGTATTTAGATCTGCCATTATGACATTTGTTCTCTTTTTGTCCCGTCTGTTTTTTTGTTTTGTTTTGTTTCCCTGTTTCTCTTTTCCTGACTTCTTTTAGGTTAATCATATTTTTTGGTATCCCATTTTAATGAGTTTATTGGCATTTTAGCTGTACTTTTGCATTTTGAATAGTGGCTAACTTAGGGATTATAACGTGATACTGTGACATAATAAGCAATATATATTTGGACTTTGTTCCTGGTAGAAGAGCTTCTAAAACTTTTAGAGTTTCCTGAGTGATAGGGGTGAGGGTCTTGTTAGTCTTAATAAGCCCCTTTCAACCTTACCTGTGTTTCTGCTAAGGAGGTGAATCTTGGTGGGCCCGTCCTAGGTAGCAAGACAGGGTCTTGCCCTGTCCACCAAGCTGGAGTGCCATGGTACAGTCTTGACTCACTGCAGCCTCAACCTCCTGGGCTCAAGCAATTCTCCCGCCTCAGCCTCCAGAGTAGCTGGGACCACAGGTGCATGCCAGCATGCCCGGCTAATTTAAAAAAATATTTTTGTAGAGACGGGGGTCTGACTATGTTGCCCATGCTGGTCTTGAACTCCTGCCTCAAATGATCCTCCTGCCTTGGCCTCTCAAAGTGTTGGGATTACGAGCCCCCACACCCAGCCTCAAAGGTGTTTAAAGAGCATCTACTTTGTGCTCAGTTTCCTCACTCCTCCATGGAAAGCCTGCGGTGGCTCTCCTTTGCCCTCAGGATACAGCCTGACTCCTTAATCTGGCTTAAAGGCTCATCCTTACCTGCAGGGCCAGGGCAGCTCCTCTCTTGCCCCTTCCTGTTGTGTATTTTGCGCTCTAGTTTCTCGGAAGCACCAGGCTGGCTTTGCCATGAGCCATGTCCAATGGCTCCTTCCACCCGGACCCCTGTCCCCACCGCCAGCGGCTGACTTTCCCTGTGGCACTCTGCTGACCTTTATTCACACCCTCAACACACCTGCCACCTTCTAGGTGTGGCACTTCCTGCTCCTCCAGATGGGCTTAAGTGGGCACAGCCAGAGCTTCCATGCCTCATCCTGGCAGTGACAACGTGTGACACCTAAGGGAAGCCCTGACCCCAGTCCTGCCACCGCCTTGCTCTGGTGGGCTCTGTGAGGGTGCACTGGATGAATTCACTAGTGCAGCAGTGCTTCCGCCTTCCAGAGGGACCGTCGGAGCCAGCCCCGCGTTGCCGGGACCTGACGACCCTGAGGTCCAGCCTTCCCCGACGCCCAGCCCAGCTCAGTCCACTGTGTCCTTTTCGGCCTCTTCCCGTCCTGGTTTCTCAGTCGTTCTCAGCCAAGCCACAGGACTGGAAGCTTTGTTGCTTTCTCTAAGGACTTGCCTGTCAGGGGCAGTTAGTTCGAGGGGAACGGGGAGTGAAGACTCAATGTGAATTTCAGGTAAAAATCTCCGGGTCTGAGGAGACTGGGTCTGACAGCCAGTGCTGGCCTCGGGGACCCTGATGGAGATGTTCACACAGGTGCCCAACTGCAGGACGACCCTGCCGAGGAGCCACCTGCTGGGGCCAATTAGAATTCCTCGTTCTGAGCTGGGTTAATTTGCATAAACTCTGGGCCCCCAGGAAAAATCTTCCGCCAGGCCTCTTCTTCTTTGTTAATTGAAAAAGGCTCTTTGTCTGTTTTCAGCTGTCAGCTCACATGTGGCCTCCCCAGGCAAGATTTTACAGGCTCCTCAGACCAGGCAGGTCACCCCTGCGGTCTCTGCGTCTCTTCCCCACTCCTCAGCTCACCCTCTCGGAATTATCTGTGAGTTTCCTTCCAGCTCCAGCGCCACAAGGACAGGGACCTTGTCTCTTCCTGTGGTGGTTGTTTTTATTATCACTAAATCCATACCTAGTGCACGGTAGAGGTTGTTTGCTCAATGAATGAATGCATTTCCTTGTAGGACGCCCGGCTGCCCCGAGTGAGCCACACTCCTTACAAGACCAGGCAACTACGTGGAAGAAATGTTTATATTTATCAAGAAACACTCTTCCAACCATTTTTAATTTTTTTTGGACATTAAAGTATTTATTAGGTCGGGTGTGGTGGTTCACGCCTGTAATTCCAGCACTTGGGGAGGCTGAGGCGGGTGAATCACTTGAGATCAGGAGTTTGAGACCAGCCTGGCCAACATGGTGAAACCCTGTCTCTACTAAAAATACAAAAATTAGCCGGGCATGGTGGCTCGTGCCTGTAGTCCCAACTACTTGGGAGGCTGAGAAGGAGAATCGCTTGAACCCGGGAAGGGGAGGTTGCAGTGAGCCGAGATTGAGCCACTGCACTCCAGCCTGGGCGACAGAGCAAGACTCTGTCTCAAAATAAAATAAAATAAAATGAGATGTATTAGACAAAAACTGAGAGTTCTTACTTTAAATTGATTTGGAATTTTGGGTACACTTATATACTTTTTTCTAAAATAAATGGAAAGCGAATCATAGAAGAAATATTACTTTATATAAATATTATTAACTTGTTTTAAGTACTTATTAAAAACAACAACAACAACAACAACAACAAAGGCCAGGCATGGCCCCTTCTGCAGAGAGCTGGTCAGCCAGCATTTTCTCCAGCTCTTACCCCAGCTGCCTCTCTTCTGGTTTCTGAGCCTCCCCACCCCCACTTAAGGAGCTTACAGCTGAGCAGGAGAGATAAGATGTAAATGCGTGGAAAGATTATTTTTTATTTTTGGAAAGTTGAACATTTTAAGCCAACATCCCATGAGGCTGTGGGATTAGGCCGGAGGTAGAACTTGCTTATCCCATTTGGAATTGCTGAAGCTTCCCAGAAAGGCTTACTTCTTCCTCTTTTTTTATTTCTAAAATTCTGCAGAAATTCTTTCATGCCCAGGCTAGCCTTGGGAGAAGAGTGGATGTCAAAATGTCAATGATGTATTGGAACGATGGGTGGGAAAGAGAGCCAGGGGGAGCTTTTAAGATAACATCAGAGGAATTGGCTTTCAAGGGCTTGGTGGACGATTTTGAGGACTGGCTAATGCATTTGATCAGAAGACGGGTGGTGATGGGCTGTGTTCCTATCCTGCCTCCCGTTTCTAAAAACAGCAGGCACTCAACCAGCTCTCAGGTGTCCCCTTTGTCCCAGGAAGCTTGGCAGAAGGAGCCAGGACGTCTCACAAGGAGCAGATGGCCCTCAAAGCTGGAGGACCATCAAGAAAGAGCCTCCCTGATGAGGAGAACTTAGGTTACTGATGTGGGAACTCAAAAACTCTCGCTTCTGTGTACCCAGGAGTTCTCCTTTTCATCTCCCATAAGTATCTGAAGGACCCGGGGCAGTTGCACAGAGTGGCCATCGGGTGTCAGTGTGGAATTAGAAGCCCTGCCTGTGTTCCTTCGATCAGCTGCTTGGCTTTGAGTTAGATGCTCCTGGAAGCTGGGCCCGCAGCCCCATGCATGCTGGGAACGAGGATAGAGCGGCGAGGGCTCTCCCTTAATTTAATGGCTCCGTCCACTGAGCTGAGAACATGGCTGTGATCCTCAGCTTGGGCCGTTTCTATTGTATTGAGGCTTTGGAGTGCTTATGAGCTGGGCTGAGTCACGCTGATAAAAAGTTAATTTCTATTTGCTGTGGCTCAGTAATTGGATGAACATGAAAGCAATTAAATATTAAAACATACAAACAAATAACTAAGTCACTGTAATTAGCCAAAGTTTGATCACTGTCATATTTATTTAGGAAGAGGTGATATGTCTCAGCAGGTGACATTTTAAATACCCCGGGCCTCTCTGGTGTTGTCTTTGGAGAATGCTGAATAATGTACAGAGAATTTAATTAAACCCTGTTGTAAATCAGCCATGATGACAGGGAAATGACAGCCACATGTTGAAATGAGAATTAGTCCACAGCAAGGGATATTAATTAACTCTTTTTCTGAAGGCCTCTGGCACAGAGTGGCTTTAAAAAAAAAAAAAAAAAGCCAGCGCTTTGACGTGGGGAGGGGATTGTGCCTATTATTATTTTTATAATCATCATTATTATTTATGGCTTGAATTTCTTCAACGGCCAAAGTGCAGCTAATAATCACGATGCCATACAATGAGATTAAACAATTCTTTCCCCAGGCGCTTTGAGACCCAGGTAGAAAATAGCGCCATGAAAGGATGCCAGGGAACGAGAGAGTCCCTTTGGCAAACACCAGCACTTTTATAAGCAGCATATTATTCTCTTCCGGATTTGGACTCGGGGAGAATAGGTAGGGTGGTATTAGCAATGAAAGCACAGACCTCGGAGCCGGGAGAGACCGCGGAAATCTGTAGCCCGATCCCGCTCACTTTATAGAAGAGGAAACGAGGCGCAGGAAGATGTACAGATTTGCCCAAGTTCATAGGGCTTGTTGGAACAGAGTCAGGGTGGAGCGTGGCCCTGACCCCCGGTCAGTGGAGTTTCTGTTAACTGCCTCGCCCAGGTTTTAAAATGCAGGAAGCAGAGGACGAAGATGTGCCAGGAATGGTAAGCTGCTGCTGTGAAGACTGGGGAATAGAAACGCTGCTTTTGTTCCCGATGCTAAAACTCCCTGTGCAAATCGGAGCAGACGTCTCTCTTCACCATGCAGACAGTCTGGGGTCTTCCCCACATGGTCTCGGCTGGCCTCAGCCCCGGAAGGAGCTTGCCCTAGAGAAGCTGCTTTAGTCCTTCTTTGTGAATGCAAACTCCTGACAAATAGGACGCGTCTTGCCCAGTGCCCCTTCAAGGAGGGAGGCTTCGTCAATCAGTGAACCAGACCCCTGGCCAATGACTGGGGTCTGCAACAACACCCCCAAGCATCCCACAGCCTTGCAACGATCATTACCTTGCAGGATTCAAGTCACACACTCCCTTCCTTGGCAAAGAAGAACAAGGTCAGGGGCAATGCACTTGCCTTCCAGCAGGAAATGCTGCAACTCCGATGTGTCTCTAGGTGTGTGGACGCCATGCCTGTGCACAGTCCTGGGCACTTGCTTGAATAGCCATCAGCCAGAGCCGCCCCACGTGGGCCACAGAACATCACTCTATTGGCCCCCTGGAGCTGGTTATGGACAACTGCCTGAGCCAATCAAGAGCTCGAAAGGATGGGATGTCAGTTGCAGTAGACACAGTCCCAGTTGATCCTGACATCATATATAGGCAGATGTATGGCTTCTGGAACACTCTAGAAGATCTCTTCTAGTGCCCCATAGAGGCAAGAATCTGGCCATGGAGAGGTTACAAAACACAGCCTTTATTATCCTCCAGATTGGAGATGGTTGGTTTAGCACAAAAGGCTGGTGATTCAGAGAGGCAGCTGCCCTGGCTTTAGTGTTTCACATGTGTGTGTGCATAAAGGTGTCCCCAAACTCTGGCCCCCACCGATCCTTAGAGGAAGGGTGGCTGGAAGCAGATGAGGAAGTTGTTCTGAGGGCTATCTCGGCAGGTCTGAGACACATTTGTGTTGAGAGGAGAACCACAGATGTCCTGTGAGTTTGGTTTGGATGATGTTATCTGGAAGGTCAGGGACTTAACAGCAGCTTAACTTAATCCCCGGGGACCAGCAGTCCCTGTGTCAAAGTCACTAACGCAGAGAGGCACTGGGATCTTGGCTTGTCATGGGGAGCCCATCATATCTGGGTCAGCCAGAGCCTTCAACACAGGGCATTTTCACAACTTCCAAATGAAATTTGATTGGCAGTTAGAATGAAAGGTTCAAGTGACTATTTTCACCCAAGCCATGGTTCCGTCCAAGGAGTTCCAGAGCTCAGACATGATATGGCCTTGGGGGAGATCTTATGGGGCCTGGGAAGGCTGGGATGGGGAGGGAATAGGGAAGACAGAACGGGTGGGAAGCTCCAGCACCATATTTCCTAACCCGGTGGCCTGCAAAGCTCTCTTATGGAGGTGCCAATAGTTATCTAAACAAAAAGGGGTTCTGGGGCCACATGTGTGCAGCCAAACTTTTGCAAAAGGCTGCTCACTATAAGCCTGTCTTGAAAATTCACCATGCTTATTAGCATAATGCAGGCTCTGAGCAGTCCTGCCATGTGAAATTGTGTTTAAAATTTGCTTAATGGAGTGACTCTCACATTTGTACGATCACTGAGCCCACCTACCCCATTTTTGTGTGTTCATAGAACACTGTGGTGGGCAGAGTAAGGGTTCCACAAAGGTGTCCATATTCCAGTGCCTAGAACCTGTGACTGTGTCCCCTGACATGGCAAGAGGGACTTTGCAGATGTGACGAAGTTAAGGATCTTGAGATAGGAGATGGTTTTGGATTATCCTGCTACCTAACCTACTCATGAATCCTTAAAAGTAGACAATTCCTGTCTGTGGTTAGGGATGTGACCACAAAAGAAGAGTCAGAAAGAAGCAATGTTGCTGGCTTTGAAGACAGAGGAAGGGGCCGTGAACCAGGGAATGTGAGTGACCTCTAGAAGCTGGAAACAGCAAGGAAGTGAATTCTCCCCTAGACCCTCCAGAAGGAGCACAGCTCTGCTGATGCCTTGACTTGAGTGCAGTGAGCCCCAAGCCAGATTTCTGGCCAAAAGAATTTGTAAGATAATAAATGTGTTTTAGTTTAAGCCACTGGATCTGTGGCCATTTGTTACGGCAGCAGTAGAAAAGGAATCCACACACCTGTTTACATGTTGGCATTGTTGTGAGAAAAACTGACCAGGAATCCAAACAGGCAATTCAGAACGACTGACTGACCATCAGTCAATGCACTGCACACTGTGGACCAAACCGAACTGTGTAAGACATGGATCCTGCCCCCGAAGAGTTTGCATTTCACTTGGGAAGTCAAGACAGACACAAATAGAAGAGAAATATTAACAATTTCTAGGGCACAAAAACTTATTTATTTATTTTGAGACAGAGTCTCGCTCTGTCACCCAGAGCCTGCATTCCAGGCTGGAATGCAGGGGCACCATCTAGGCTCACTGCAACCTCCGCCCCCAGGTTCAAGCGATCCTCCCACCTCAGCCTCCCCGAGTAGCTGGGACTACAGTGCCCACCACCGTGCCCGGCTAATTTTTGTATTTTTAGTAGAGATGGGGTTTCACCATGTTGACCAGGCTGGTCTCAAACTCCTGACCTCAAGTGATCCTCCTGCCTCGGCCTCCCAAAGTGCTGGGATTACAGGCGTGAACCACTGCGTGCAGCCTAGGGCATGAAAACTTAATGACAAAGCTGAGGAGTTCAACTTCAAACAGCGCATGCACCCACCAGGGGTGACTGGGAGCTTTCACTGGAGGAAGGAGGCTGGGCCTTAAACGCAGGAATCCTCCAGGGAGAGCTGGGATTTAATGAGGATGGGGGAGTTTCCCTTGGGCTTGTGCAGTGCAGTGGGGTGGGGCTGGAAACAGCACTGGGAGGGGCTGAGCAGAGGCCACAGCGGGGCAGAACAAAGGCCTGGAGACTGGAACGAGCTGCGTTCTTGGGGGTGGGGGGTGGCAGCTGGAGAGTGGGGGCTTCCCCAGCGGGAGGGGGAGGACGATTCTGGAGGGCTTCCCTCCTTGTGTGCAGAGTGAGTCTCTGCTATGAGAAAGGTAGGAGCTCTTTCAGCTCCGGCTGAGAATGCCGGTGGAGCCGGCTGGAGGGGAGGGGCTCTCTGGGTATGAGTGGCAGGGTGGCTGTGCTGATGAAGGCACCAAGAAACCTGCCGGCTTTCTAGATGGTTCCTCTTATTTCTTTCCTTGTCTCAAGGCTTCCATTTTTGCTTCTGTAAGTTTTCCTATAGCAAGTTTTGAGGTACAGGAGTGTTTGTGCCACCCCAGCATGGGTGGTTTCCTGGTGCTAGGGGCAGGGGAGGGCCTTGTAGGGGTGTTGGGCCAGTGCGGTGACCCTTTGCAAAATCCTACAGCGGGTGGGGGAGCTGGATCTTTTTTTTTTTTTTTTTTTTTGAGATGGAGTCTTGGTCTGTCGCCCAGGCTGGAGTGCAGTGGTGCAATCTGGGCTCACTGCAAGCTCCGCCTCCCGGGTTCATGCCACTCTCCTGCCTCAGCCTCCCCAGTAGCTGGGACTACAGGCGCCGGCCGCCACGCCCGGCTAATTTTTTTGTATTTTTTTTAGTAGAGATGGGGTTTCACCGTGTTAGCCAGGATGGTCTCGATCTCCTGACCTCGTGATCCACCCTCCTCGGCCTCCCAAAGTGCTGGGATTACAGGCGTGAGCTACCATGCCCAGCCTCGTTTTGTTTTTTGGGACAGGATCTTGCTCTGTTGCCCAGGCTGCATTGCAGTGGTGCGATCATAGCTCACGGCAGCCTCAAACTCCTGAGCTCAAGTGATCCTCTTGCCTCAGCCTCCCAAGTAGCTGGGACTATAGGCATGCGCCACCATGCTCGGCTAATTTTAAAATGTGTGGTAGAGATGGGGTCTCCCGAGTAGCTGGGACTACAGGTGCCCGCCACCACGACCGGCTAATTTTTTTGTATTTTTTTAGTAGAGACGGGGTTTCACCGTCTTAGCCGGGATGGTCTGGATCTCCTGACCTCGTGATCTGCCCGCCTTGGCCTCCCAAAGTGCTAGGATTAACAGGCGTGAGCCACTGCACCCGGCCAAGCTGGATCTTAAGCTTGCTTACTGGTGACTTGTTGACCTCATCTTGGCTCAAAGAAGACACGGCCCCAGGTGAGTGCCTGGAGGTTATTTCCTATGTGATGCCTGTTCCAGGGCAGGAATGTTAGCCCTGTGCTGGCCACCAGAGAAGAAACTGATGGCCTGGTGACCGCCAGGCCTCTGACTGCAAGGCTAAGGACCTCTGACAGATATTGGGGGGCAGGGTGTGAGTTCAGATGGAAGCAGTCGGATCTTCCTGACCCTGCCTTACCTGGCAGTATCCACCTGCAGCCTCTGCACCTGCTGCCCGGCTGCCAGCAACACCTGTGAGCCTGACCGTGTGCCCCACCCCCTCCCCAGGTGGGCGGTCTAAGGCAGGCCCCGCCCACCAGCTCTGGCGCATGCGGCATGGACATCCTCCGGCCTCAGCGTCTCCCTTCCTGAGCGGACGGCCCACCCTGGAATTAGCCTCTTCTCTCCCAGGTATGTGCAATGCCCAGCTCCTCCTCTCCTGGCCGGCCTGGTCTCTCTCCTGGTCCCTTTCCTCACCGGGCTTTGGGTTCTAGGGTCCTTGAAGAGATGGAGGCCAGTCAGCCAATTTCAAGGTGGAGGAGTTTGGCTGGGCCGAGCAGGTGTGTCTAGTTGGCTGGTGCTGGGGAAAGGGGAGGGCCCTGCAGGGGTGTTGCACCTGTGGAGTAACCCTTTGCAAAAACATACAGTGGGTGGGTAGGGGGGCTGGATCTTAAGCTTGCTCACTGGTGACCTGTTGGGGCTGGACTGCCTGAGGCTCCCCCTTTGGCTAAGAATCAGGTGTGGGAGCTACGCCTGCTCCCTGGGAGGGCAGTTCCATAGGGATGGGGCCTGGGCATCTGAATTTCCAAAGCTCTGCAGTTGACTCTGATGGACAGCCTGGGCCGAGACCCCCAGGCAAGGCTTCTGGAAAGAGTTAGCCCAGCTCACAGACGGGAAGCCTTCTCTGGAACCTGGCCTGGCAGGAGTGCTGTTTTGGGAACGTGGGTTTCAGACTCAGACCTCTCTGGGTTTGAGCCTTGGCTCTTCCCTTAATGACCCTGTGACTTTAGACCAAGACTTCCTCTTTCTGGGCCTCAGAGTCCTTACCAGTGAAACGGAAGGAGTTCCTCCGTAGCAGAGCCTGTCTGAGGTTGCTTAATTAATTAAGCAGAAAAAATGTTGATTGTAAAAATGTGGGGTTCCCTAGGGCCACAGGACCCTTGAGTTCAACTGGATGCTGGACTCTAGGTGTCTCCTTCCTCTGCCTTCTAGGCCCATCAATTCATAGACTGGGCACCCAGGGAAAGACCAACCTCCAGGTATGTCTGTTCCAAGTTCCCAAGGTAGGGCCTCTGCTGGCTCCTGGTCCTTCACCTGTGCACAGAGGCCTCCTGTACAGTGCGGGGACTGGGGTTTCCCTGCAAGCGTCTGTTGTACTGAGGAGCCGTGAGCTCTGTGCAGAATGGTGCCACGCGGAGCTGGAGGGCAGAGGCATGTCCTCCCAGGTGATGGGGCATCCTCTTAATATTTGGAGCACAGACAGCACAGTGGCGAGGAGGGTATGGGTCCCGCACATGGACAGGAGTAGTCTGGGCATTGCCCTCAGCCTGTCCCCCGGGCCAGGCACCAAGGGGCACAGAGGGAGAGTCCATTTCTCTAAGTGGAAGGAAGAAGCACTCTTCCAAGGGCTCTGGGCTTTGCAGGCCTTTCCTTAAACGAACTGGAGAATTTATTTATCTTCGGTCAAGCTGTATAGATGTCAAAGGGCTGGCGACCCCTTTTAATTTGCAGTGCAGGGATGGCTAGGTTATTTTCTCATGAGTCTGGAAGAGCCCCAGAGGGGAGGGCTGAGCCCTTTGCCTGTCTGTTCACATAATCCAGACAGAGTAGACGGCCCATGATGGCTGCCACTAAGTGGCACCTGGCACCACTTAGGTGGCCTCAACACTGTCCTCCACTCAGCACACCACTCCGCTTACTGTTTCTCTGTTTCTCCCCCTTTTTCCCTTGGCTTGACTCCTTTTTTCTTCCCCCCCAGCCTTTCCACCGTAGCTGTTGTCAATCACGATTCCCGCCCACCCCACCATGAGCATTTATCAGCCCTCATGAATGACCAGAGGCTGTGGGCATGTGGAGATGGCATCTCCTTCCAACCTCAGTTCCTGCCGTCTCAGTGATGGCCCCAAACCTCTAGGCAGGAAAGAACAGGGACCCCAGCCTCCAAATGCAGAGCTTCAACCTGCCAGCAACATTTTTTTTTTTCTTTTGAGATGGAGTTTCACTCTTATTGCCCAGGCTGGAGTGCAATGGCGTGATCTCGGCTCACTGCAACCTTAGCCTCCCGGGTTCAAGTGATTCTCCTGCCTCAGCCTCCCAAGTAGCTGAGATTACAGAAGACCGCCACCACGCCTGGCTAATTTTTGTATTTTTAGTAGAGATGGGGTTTCCCTATGTTGGCCAGGCTGGTCTCAAACTCCTGACCTCAGGTGATCCACCCGCCTCGGCCTCCCAAAGTGCTGGGATTACAGGCATGAGCCACTGCATCCGGCTCAGCAACATTTTTTTACATTAGGAGGGGAAAGGGCAATGGGGCTGCATAGAAAGTCTAAACACTACATCTACGGAATAAATCATTTAAAAAATAACTTGCGTATGACTTAATGTTAATTATTTTACTTGACATTAACACACTTGATCCACATGTCCTGTTTGTTGATAATAAATAAGTTATACTGCTATGACAAATGTATATATTTTTTCTTTTAAACATTTTTAAAAGAGATGGGGTCTCACTATGTTTCCCAGGCTGGTCTGGAACTCCTGGACTCAAGCAATCCTCCCACGTTGGCCTCCCAAAGTGCTGGGATTACAGGCGTGAGCCGCTGCACCTGCCCTGACAAGTCTATATTTTAATGAGTTCAATCTGAACCGACTTCCATACATTTTTTTGTCAGTCAGGGTGATCGAGGTATAATTTGCATACAATAAAATTTATGCATTTTGGCACACAGTTCTGTGCGTTTTGATAAATGCAGGCAGTCGTTCAACCAGCACTTTAATCAAGATGTGAACAGTTCATTTGCTCCTCCCAAAACATGTTCCTTTGTAGTCAAAACTCCCTCTCTCCATAGTCCCTGGAAACTAATCATCTGTGATCTTTCCCTCTAGTTTCGCCTTTTCCAGAATGTCATAGAAATGGAATCATATGGTAGGTAGCCCTTTGAGTCTGGGTTTTTTTCCTTAGCATAACGCATTTGAGACTCATTCATGCTGGTGTGTATAACAGTAGTTTGTTTGTTTTTATTACTGAGTAGCATCCCATTGTATGGATTACACAGTCTATCTGTTTACCAAGTGAATGATGTTTAGAATGTTTCCGTTTCTTTTTTTTTTGTTTTTTTGAGACAGGATCTTGCTCTGTTGCCCAGGCTGCATTGCGGTGGTGCGATCATAGCTCACTGCAGCCTCAAACTCCTGGGCTCAAGTGATCCTCCTGCCTCAGCCTCCCAAGTAGCTGGGACTACAGGCATGTGCCACCATGCTTGGCTAATTTTAACATTTTGGGTAGAGCCGGGGTCTCACTCTGTTGCCCAGGCTGGGCTCGAATTCCTGGGATTAAGTTTCTTTTGCCTTGGCCTCCCAAAGTGCTAGGATTACAGGCGTGAACCACTGTGCCCAACCTGCTTCTGGTTTTTAAAATGAATAAGGCTGCTGTGACTGTTGACATACCGGCTTTCATGGGAACATATGGGCCCACTATGGACTCTTGGGATGTGTAGTACATGTATGCTTAACTTTGTAAGAAATGGCTGTACCATCTTGCATTCCCAGCAGCAATGAATGAGAATTCCATATCTTGGCCAATACTTAATAGTATCAGATTTTTAAAAAATTCTAAGGCAGGGCATGGTGGCTTATGCCTGTAATCCCAGCACTTTGGGAGGCCAAGGAAGGCAGATTACCTGAGGTCGGGAGTTCGAGAACAGCCTGGCCAACATGGTGAAACCCTGTCTCTACTAAAAATACAAAAATTAGCCAGGCGTGGTGGCGCGTGCCTGTAATCCCAAATAGTCGGGAGACTGAGGCAGGAGAATCGCTTAAACCTGGGAGGCGGAGGTTGGAGGGAGCCAAGATTGCGCCATTGCACTCAAGGTCTCCCACCTTTGCTGCCACTAGAATTTGTAACATCGATGAGTGCAAACCTGATTTTCTGTGGGTCCCAGGGTCCTTTTTTCCCCCCCTGAAGAGCACCTCAGTTTTTGAAAAGGTGCCCTGGAGGTTCTGCTGTTCTTTAGCTTTGATGGGTTCTGCAAACCCTGTGAGCTCCTCAGTGCCCAGCAAGCCCATGAGCATGACTTTTGTGAGCTCTGCCAGATGAACAGCTTAGAAGTCCTGGAGAGAGGCACTAGGAAAGCATTTCCATGCTCCTCCTTCCTCTTGGATGGGATGTGGCCAGAGAACACAGAAACCTATCAACGAATAAAGAGAACTCAGTTCTCTACCCTTGGAACCATCGAGGAGCTGGGATTTGCTTTGGAGAGGGGCAGCCCTTGGCATCTCCATGCTGGGAGTGGAGCCTCTGGCTTCTTAAGAAGTTGGTTACAATAGGCAGCCTCTGTGCTTTGGCCTGTTTGGATGTTTTCTGCTGTTCTCAGGTGGAAAAAGCAGATTTTGGTGCTGCCTACCTTTTGAAGACCAGGATGGAGTGGAGCTACCTTCTGGTCACTTTCCTCAAAGGGGCCTGTGTGTTCTGGAACCAGGGCCTTCTGATGCATGAGAACCAAGGCAGCTAGTGTGTGTGTGTCTGTGTGTGCGTGCGTGTGTGCGCTCATCTCTAAAATCTGCCTATGGCAAGTCTCAGGTGGCTGCTGGCAGCTCCATGGGGCTCCCTGCTATTTTGGGTCATGTCTAGTAACAGAGAGCTTCTCTTTTCCAACGTTTCAGGCAAAGGTTCCTAGCTTCACACTAATTAGTGTGGGTTGGTTGATGTGCCTACCTTTGAACCCCATTCCCTGTGGCAAAGGGATGGGAAATTCACTGACTGGCTTAGCCTGGGTCTTGTGCTGTATCCCTGGACCCAGGGACGGAGTCAGGCTTCTGAGACCCACACAGATCCCAATTTAGAAATAGAGGCTAAGCTGGGCTTGGTGGCTCATACCTGTAATCCCAGCACTTTGGGAGGCCAAGGCAGTCAGATTGCTTTAGCTCAGGAGTTCAAGACCAGCCTGGGCAACGTAGTGAGACCTCTGCCCCTTGTCTGTACAAAAAGTTAAAAAGCAAAGCATGGTGGCGCACACCTGTGGTCCCAGCTAGTTGGAAAGCTGAGGTGGGAGGTTGACTTGAGCCCAGGAGGTCAAGGCTGCAGTGAGTCATATTGTGCCACTGCACTTCAGCCTGGGCAACAGAGCGAGACCCTGTCTCAAAAAAAAAAACAAGAGAAACAGGCTGTTGGGAAAAGGGCATAAAGGGCATGGATGCTAGAGAGGAGATCAACAGGTATTGTCTCATGAAGGTTGGGAAGGTCAAGGGCAGGTGGCCACATCCTTTGAGGTAGATGCTCACAAGAGGATTGTGCAGTGTGCAGGTAGAGGCCCACACTGGGGAGTGAGTGTGTAGTGTGCAGGGGTGGTGCCCACACTGGGGAGTGTGCAGTGTGCAGGGGAGGTGGTGTGTTGGCCTAGGGACTGTTGGTGCCTCTTACACTCAACACCAGCAGGAAGATGGCCTCGACTCAGTGACCATGTGGGTGGGGCCGAGGGCGAACACAAAGACGGAAGCCAGCCCTTGTCTCTGGGGAGCTCAGCTAGGGTGCCCTGGTGGGAGACAGGCTTCCTTTCTCTCAGTTTCCTGGATCCTCTTCAATAAAGAGCCCCCCTCCACAGTTCTTCCCCTTACCAATGTTGTTTCTAGCTCCATCCCATCCTTCTACACCCAGAGTGTTGCTTTTTTTTTTTTTTTTTGAGACGATGTCTCACTCTGTCACCCAGGCTAGAGTGCAGTGGCGCAGTCTCGGCTCACTGCAAGCTCCACCTCCCGGGTTCATGCCATTCTCCTGCCTCAGCCTCCCAAGTAGCTGGGACTACAGGCACCTGCTACCACGCCCGGCCCATTTTTTTTTTGTATTTTTAGTAGAGACGGGGTTTCACCGTGTCAGCCAGGATGGCAGAATGTTGCTTTTAATCAAGGCAATTCTTGCACGTGGGAACAAGTTCCAGCACAGGGGAGCCCATGATGGCAAACCACGGCTGTTGAGTGTCTACCCTTATATTTCTAAATCAAATGCTTAGCTTTAAATAGCATCGCTGACCCGACTGTGGACGTGAGTTTCTAGCCCACTCTGACCATGGTCCTTTGTAATGCTTGACATCTAATTGTTACCATCTAATTGTTTTATTGTCTGTCTTTGCAATTAAGAAAAATCTATTGTTAGAAATTCTTCACTTTGGGAGGCTGAGGCAGGCAGATCACCTGAGGTCAGGAGTTCGAGACCAGCCTGGCCAACATGGCAAAACCCCATCTGTACTAAAAATACAAAAATTAGCTGGGCATGGTGGCACACACCTGTAGTCCCAGCTACTCAGGAGGCTGAGGTAGGAGAATTGCTGGAACCCGGGAGGTGGAGGTTGCAGTGAGCCAAGATTGAGCCATTGCACTCCAGCCTGGGTGACAGAGCGAGACTCCCTCTCAAAAAAAGAAAAGAAATTCTTTATTCTACTTATTTCATCAACATTAGGTCATCTACTGGAATACATCGTGCAGACTGCCACTGGGAGCCAGGGTCAGACTCTCTGGTTTCAAATCCTAGGGCCTCTGTTTTCTCCTCTGTGAAAAGAAACTAACAATCAAATCTACCACCTAGGGATGTTTGGAGGATTCCGTGGCCAAGGCACATCAAGGGCTCAGTCAGGTGGAGACCCACGATTTGGGCCCGTGGGGTGGAGCTGATCCCTGGCTGACCTCCAGTCCACAGACCATGGCCCAGAGGGCAGGAGAGGTGTCACTTTCATGGCCCCTCAACCAGGCCTGGGATGGCTGTTTTGTCCGAGCACACCAGTCTTGCCCAAGTCTGAATGTTCAGCCCTCCTTGTGCCCAAGATCCTCTGCAGGGGAAGAGAGAAAGAGAGTGAGAGTGAGCACGCCCGGGAGCTGGGTGCCTGGGCGCTGGGTGCCCGTGCCTGGGCGCATGCACACTTAGCATGTCCTCTGCGTACCCAGTGCAGCCGCTGTTAAAAATAGAACTGTGCTTTGCAGAGAGATTCTCAAATGACACCCACCAAGTGCCCATTAACTCATCAAAGTGGTGATTCCAAATTGATTATTTCGAGTGTAAGACATAATAACATGTTCATCATGGAAAATAATTAGCAGTGGAGTGGGGCTGGGATGGCCTGCTGCCTGCCTGCCTGGCTCTCCCCTGCAGCCGAGAGGGAGGGGTGGGTGGGCGCCAGGGCTTGATGTGGTTTTCACTGGGAGAGTTGGTGACTTACGACTAATACTCACCCTGCCACCCAGCCACTCCCTTAGCCTGACTGGCCAGCCAGGCCCTCTCCCGGGCATGGTGTGGGTCTCCTGTAGCCCTCGAGCCCCCTCCACTCTGTCCCGAGCCAGCCTCTCCTTTTTGGCTCCTCCAAGTGGGCAGTAATTGGCTGGGCTCCAGCCGGGAGCCTGGGTTAGGGTTGACACACATTTCTCACTTGCTGAGTGCAGGCAGCCGCTGCGCACCTTCACACCGTTTCCTTGGAAACCAAATTGCTTTGGCAGCATTCCACGGACACACACACACACTCTCTCATGCACACGTGTGCCCCATGAGAAAATCAAGTGCTACGGGAGCTGTCATCTCATTTGCCCTCCACCCCTTTCCCCTGGAGCGCCTGTGCCCCTGCCAGGCATCCCTAAACCCAGGCTGAGACCCCACAGGGGGATGGTTGGAAGTGCCCCCCTCTGGGGAAGGGAGATGAAGCGTCTCCTAGAAGAGCCGGCGTCTGCTGAGGTAGCAGATTGAGCAGGATGTTTATGGGCACTTAGATGGGAAAATGGCTCCTGAGGGTGTGAGGAGAGCAGCCAGCTCATGAAACGAGGGTGGGGCTCTGGAAGCCTCCCAACATCCTCGGAGGGGGCTTTGGTCCAGATCCGTGTCCCTGGGGGTGAGGTGGGCTGTGCAGGAAGGGCCTCTGCAGCTGCTGCGTCCCTGCCCACCTCTCAGCCGGCTCTCTCCTCCCTTCCCACCTTCCCTTGCTGCTTTGCACACCCCAGGTAGAAAACGTTGTAGCAGGAAACACTTGGGAAAAGGCTGTGCTCGCCCTGATTGGGGGATGTCCACCAGCACCCGCTCCAGTCCTGGGAAGCTGATTCTTCCTGCTCAGCTCCAGCTGAGTCCTTCTCCTGGACTTGCCTTCAGCCAGAGACAGTGGGCTTCCCAAATTCATGCTGCCCTCCCCAGGCAGCTTGCCACCCATGCTGGCTGGTGCAGGAGATAAAGGCTGGGATGCCAAGAGTCAACTGGAGCAACTTTCCCCACCTCCTCCCCAGCTCCAGAGCTGCCTGTTAGGATGACTGAGGCTTTGTTGCAGCTGCATTGCAGCTGGATGTCTCCAAACTCCTGCACACGGATCTCCATCTCCGACTCAGCTCCCCAGTGTCCTTCAGCTAACCATGACCTTCCTTACTTCCATCCCTTCTTCCATAATCCTTTAAACAGCTGCTATGTGCTGAGCACTGTCAACAGGACCAGGTTCCCATTTGCAGGGAGCATGTGTTCCGGTCACCACAGATGGAAAAGAAACAAACAGTAAGAAAAAAAGAGGGCAAGAAGTGCCCCCACAGGGTTGAAATAGGTGCTGTGCTAGCAACTGCCAGGGGTAGGAGCTTCTTTCTTTCTTCCCGTCCTTCCTTTCCTTCCTTCCCTTCCCTTCCCTTCCCTCCCTTCCCTTCCCGCCCTGCCCTTGCCCTTGCCCTTGCCCTTCTCCTTCTCCTTCTCCTTCTCCTTCTCTTTCTCTTTCTCTTTTTTTGAGGCAGAGTCTTGCTCTATTACCCAGGCTGGAGTGTAATGGCACGATTTTGGCTCACTGCAACCTCCACCTCCCAGGTTCAAGTGATTCTCCTGCCTCAGCCTCCCGAGTAGCTGGGATTACAGGCACCTGCCATCATGCGTGGCTAATTTTTGTATTTTTGTAGAGACGGGGTTTCACCATGTTGCCCAGGCTTGTCTTGAACTCCTGACCTAAGGTGATCCGTCTGCCTCAGCCTCCCAAAGTGCTGGGATTACAGGCACGAGCCGCCGCACCCGGCCTGCATCAGCACCCACAGTTCTTACAGGGGTCTGGTCACTTAGGCACCTTCTGCTTGGCACACCCCAAAATTCCAGACTCCCAGAAGGAAAGCAGGTGCTCACCACAAACCACATTTTTTACACACGTAGCCTAGGCACAGGGAGCCACGCTTGCATTAGGAATGGGCCACGCTTCTGCAAGCATGTCCCCAGACGCCGCCAAGGGCTGGCCTTCCAGGCGGACCTTTCCAAGGGGAGCAGTCTCGGGTCAGAAATGGCAGCCCTTTCCTGGGCGGGGAGAAGGACACCCTTCCACTGTGAAATCATTCCATTTTACTGCCTAGGATTTAGTGCCTTTCAAGTGTTTGGGTTCTACCAGCTGGCGGGGAATTCAAGGGGCAATTTCAGTCACTCAAGTTTCTTTCCCAGTCCAGGAGAAACCTCAAGTCTCACTAAGAAAGTGGTAGAAGGAGAGTAACAGGCTTGGTTTGCGGGGGGCGGGGGTGGGGGTCAAGACCCTTAGACAAGAGCTGCAGCTCCTTCCTGAGAATGTGCACACACTCAAAATTTGTGGGGGGCCCATTGTCCTCTGGGGCTCCTCGGGCACCCAGGTGAAGCTTCTGAAATGGCTTTTCCACCTGGACAATTCCTCCCTCCCCAGGTGGAAGGTGGGGGGGGTTGTGCTTCTCCCTGGGCAGAAGCAGCACCACAGCCCCTTTGTCCCCTTTGCCAGAGGCTTCAAGGGGCAGTGTCCCCCAGTGCACCCCAAGCAAGCTCCCCATCTGACAAGGGAAGCCCTAGCTCATCCCAGAAGCATCAGAGTCATCCTTCACATTCACCACCATGCTGAGCACCCAGAGGGGCTCATGCCTCCAGTGTCAGACAGGATTGAGATCCAGGCTGTCTGGCTCCGGGGTCTCAGACCTCACACTCGACTTCAGAGGGAGTTCTTGCCTGGGAGTGCCTTCAAAGCAGAATCCCTGGCCACTTTCCCCTGCGACGTTTAGTCCTTTAAGGAGGCCGTAAGCATGTTGACCTGCCCCAGAGCCAGTCATGCCCTCACATCCCTCAGGACGGCCCACCATGGCCATGCACAGGCCAGAGAACAGCCTTGTTGTTGGCGTCAGGACTGTTGGCATCAGGGTCCTACTTGTCAGGTTAGGAACGTGGTTCCTTTACCTGCACCTCCAGGTGATGCTTTCTCCATCCTTAGAAACTGAAGGCCTAGGTCCCTAAAAGTAGTAGCAGCAGCAGTAGTAGCAGTAATAGTAGAAGGAGGAGCTGAAGACCTCACAATGATCATTGCCCAGCCACATGAGCCAGCCCGTCCTAAGCATGGAACACACACTGTCAAATTCTCACACCTCCTTTTGGAGCGGGTTCTCTCAATTCTCCCATTTACAGATAAACAATCTGAGACTCCAAGGGGCTAAATGATTTGCTCAAAGTCAGGGTAAGTGTGAGAACTGGAGCTGAAACCCAGCCTGCTAGACCTGAGCCCCTGACTCTCAACCTTAAGCCACGCTGTCTCCCATGGATCCCTCCAGGGCCACGCAGTTGGTGCTTAATAATTGCATACTGCGTGGAGGTGAGCTGGGCTCTGGGTGTGGCCAGGTGGTGTCTCTGGAGGGCTCAGCAGACCTTTCTCAGGTAGGTGGTATTAGACAGTGGGCTCATGTGGTCCTGATTCAGAGGCGGAGAACGGGAGTGTTTCAGGGATGCACGTATGAGCCTGGTCCTAGCATGCATCTCTAGGTGGGGACAGACTCCTCTCAGCTGCACCATTGCCCAGTGATAGTTCCTCCTGCCCTGATGCTGTCACACCCTTGTCATTCTGGGGGATTAAACTCTGCCCTCTGGATTTGTTCATGGGCAGCTCAGTAACACAAAGAAGTCATTCATAAATTTACTTTGCTTTCGACTGCCCTTTTGTGGTAACGTTGGTTCAAGGGAATCCTGTGATTCCCCAAATGTGGGGAGCAAATCGAGTCACCGTGAGTCACCTCCCCAGGCTGATATCTTCTCTGGCATATGTGGCCATGGGGGAGCCAGGATGGGTCTCCTTCCTCACTCCATCTGCTCACTGGGTCTTGGTCTCAGGTGCCTCTTCCCTTCACTGCCTGTCTTTTATTCCTGTCTACCCTCTCCTCATACAGAAATTGGGATTCCTCATATAGAGAAATGGAGTGATTGCTCCTGATTGCACAGCCAGGAGGGCCGTACACTGGAGCCCCTCCCGCTGCAATTAACTTATTTCTGCCCCTGCGGTGTGCGGTTCCTGGAGCAACGCCTGCCGCCTGCTTCTCTGCCCCATCCTCTGTGAGGAAGGGTCCATGCTGTTCCTTTTTCTGTCTGAAAGATATGCTCATCTGCCCCAAGTTGTGTGAACCACCGACTCTGTGCTCCTTCCAGGCCCCGACCAGTGTGTTTGAGCATTAAAGCTCGCAGGTACATCAAAGGTGCTCAGTAAATGCTGGATAAATCAATCCATGCTTTCCTGGGCTCTTCTGGTGGGCATGCATTCTTTCAGCTAAGCGTCCCTGCCAGGGGAGTGATCGGTTTCCATGGGGCCAGAGGAGGAAAAGCTGGTTGACCCCTATCCTGGCCATTCAGAGTCATTTCCTACTCCTTTCTGTGGCTGGAACCAGAAGAATATATCTCAGGTCTAATAGGGTATGAACTGCATAAAGCCTGGGATTTTTGTGCATTCTGTTCATGACGATGTCTCTAGCCTGTTGAACAGCCCATAGTAGGCACTCAGCAAACCAACAGGAACTGAGGGGGTCAAGGAAACGCCCTGTGATCCCCCCGAATCCGACCCCTCTGCCTTTGCCCACATTTCCTCCATTAAAACACAGCCTATATCAATGTGGACCTGGGAGAAAACTGGGGTGGGGGAGGACTGTGCCTCTCTTGACCTTTGTTTACAAAAAATAAGTTGGCTCCTAGACCAGTGTCTGAGCCACACTGCCCGGGACAGCCCTGAAACAGCCACGTCCCCACCTTTCAGGAGTCGGCCAAGAGCACGGTGGTTGCAGAAGACCCTGGCTGATGGAGATAACATTTGACAAACAGGGTGAGCACCTTCCCCCTCCGCCCCTCTTTTAGAAACCCGGTGTTCTTTACGGCTTTGCTCAGGTAGATCATTCATTGCCATAAATTTTCTTATCTCCAGTGCTTTTCCAATTATGGATAACAACAGAAAAGCAGTCATTGGTTTCTAAAAGGTCATCAAGATATAGAGCCCGTTTGGGAAGGGAATGACTTATGCAGTGGGCTTGTATAAATCTGGAGAAGTTTTATGCGCAAGTCAGACAAGAAATGTAAGTGAGATTCATAAAATATATAACGATTTATGGTGTCTTGGCTGATGAAAATTGCCTTTCCTTTTGCTGTTTGTATGGGAATTATTTGTTCTTTCCCGGTGTTTTACATATGGCTCGGGAGCCAGCAAGTGCTATGAAGCCCCTTCACATGGCTAGTGGCATCCTGAGGGCCCGGCGACAATTAGTCATGGCGTCATCGAACACCAGGCTGGAGGAGGTCTTGGATGCCACAGCTCCTTTTGAATTTCAAAGAAGTTCAAATCCCCATCTGGCTGTTACACTTTTAGGGTATTGAGAGTGAAAACAAGCACTGACATGAACACCCAACCAGCTGCTGGTGACATCATCCCCTTCTGAGATCTGAGGACATGAACACCCAACCACCTGCCAGTGACATCGCCTCCTTCTGAGATCTGAGGACATGGACACCCAACCACCTGCCGGTGACATCGTCTCCTTCTGAGATCTGAGGACATGGACACCCAACCAGCTGCTGGTGACATTGTCTGCTTCTGAGGTCTGAGGACAGACACTCACATAGACACCCAATCAGCTGCTGGTGACATCGTCTGCTTCTGGAATCTGAGGGTTGGAACACATTGGCCTGGCTCAGTGTTTCTCCATGTGGTTTTGACACCACCTGAGTTGGAATCAATGTGGGTTCCCAGCCTCATGCCTGGAGAGTTGGATTTTGCGAGTGTGAGGTTAGGTCCAGCATCTGCATGTGTAACGAGCTCCCAGGTGTTTCGTAGATGCAGTAGGGCTTGAGAAGCTCCTTTCTAGCACCATCTTCCCTTTTGCGCATGAGGGAGTTCAGGTCCAGAGAAATAAAGCAGCAAGGTTAGTGGCACAGCTGGCACCCCCTGCTTTCTAGGAATTTAGAATATTATTGAAGAGAGAGGTGTTAGAACCTGTGCAGTCAATACAGAGACCTCCATGTGAGTGGCATCCTCACTGAAACCACTGACAAGTATGCTGAATAGAAAGTGTCATTTCTCCTGGAAGACCATCAGTGACCCACTGGAGGGTCTCTCCTACTCATCAGCTGTCCCTTACTCTGCCATTTCAGCAGCTCTGCTCACCCTGAGCATGCAGAGGGCAGCTTTTAAATGGGTTCTAATCCAGACCAGCTTGGTTAGCATTGTCTGTGTAGAGGTATGCTGGTAAGTCTAACAACTGGCTCTCTGGGAGAGAGTAGCCCTACCTGACTGGTAGCATTTGCCACTTCCCATGGTGTAAATACTCCCAGCGTGGCCAACTTCAAGCTTACTAAGAGGATTTCGCTGATCATGGTTTTGAGGAGAGATGTGCAGATTGACTCCTGCCAGCTAGTAGGAGCCAGCTAGTAGGAGCTCCAGCACACCACGGCATCTGTGTCCAGGAACCAGGCTGAGATGTGGGAAGGCCAGAGAAGGAGGAGGCTGACAGATGCCTGAGGGCTGGGAAGGATTGCATCCAGGAGGACAGCCATGGTGGGCATCCCTGCACTGGGGGGCAGCCGGGCCCAAGATCCAAGGGGACAGAAAGCACAAATGGTGCTGGGATTCAGTGCCACACTCACCCTGGGGCAGAGGAGGGTGACACTGCCACCTGACCTCAGCCTCAGGGACTCCAGATCCTAGCCAGAGGCCTCGAGTGCTTCCTGCCACAAAGGCAGGGGGTGGCCTGGGATTTCCTCTCTGATCAGAGCTGATGCTTCCCTCCAGGAAACCATCCCTGCTCACCTTGCTAGGCCTGGGGCAAGTTGGAGTGAAGGGCAGGTCCCTCAGCCTTGCCTTTGAGACCTTACCTTCCACTTCATTCCCGTCTGTAGCTCTCATTCCTTCCCCACCCCTGTCCTGTGCTCTGGTGAGAAGGTGCGACCCTGTGAGCCCCCATAGCAGGGTTCACTCCAGCCGTGCTTTCTGCTTGCTTTTGGTTTGTGAAAACCCTCCACTTTCCTAGAGGCCCTCTGCAAATGTCATTTCTTCATAAGGACCTTCCTACCCCACCCAAGCCAGGGAGATCCCTCCCTTCTCTGAGCCCAGAGCACCGCGTCCCTTCCCTGCAGCCATGGTGACATGCGCCCTGGGTGATGGCCCTTCCAGTGACATGGAGGATGTTTTCCCTCTACAGACACTGTCTGGTTTTAGGATCCCGGAGCCAGGCATCTCGCTTACCCCTGTAGGCACCACAGCATTCGGCCCTGCAGCCTGGGACCTTGCTGAGGTCTTGCTTTACCCCTAAAGACCAAAAATAGTGTGCCACATCTAGCAGTGATTGCCAATGCCTCTGGAGTGCTGGCTGGGACAGGCATCTCTATTTTCATCCTCACCAACCCTACCAGGGAGCTACTCTGGGGAGCCCCATCCTGCTGATGAATGACCGAGTCTCGCAGCGATGACGGAACCTGCAGGTCCCAGGCTTGGGCCCAGGTCTGTGTTTCTCCAGGGGCCTCACATCCATCTCCTTCCCAGCTCTCCTTTTCTGTAAGACTTCACAGAACAGGTTCAAAATCCATTTGCTGGCCGAGCACAGTGGTTCACGCCTGTAATCTAGCACTGTGGGAGGCCTCGAGGCAGGTGGATCACCTGAGGTCAGGAGTTCAAGACCAGCCTGGCCAACATGGCGAAAACCCATCTCTACTAAAAATACAAAAAATTAGCCGGGCGTGGTATCAGATGCCTGTAATCCCGTCTACTCAGGAGGCTGAGGCAGGAGAATCACTTGAACCCGGGAGGTGGATATTGCAGTGAGCTGAGATCACGCCATTGCACTCCAGCCTCGGCAACAAGAGTGAAACTCCATCTCGGACAAAAAAATCCATTTGCTAACACCAGGCTGAGGGTGAGCTGCTGTTCTCACCTGGGAGAGATGATTTGTCAGAACATGTCTTAGAACCGGCTGCTGCCATGCAGAGATAGCACATGACACGTGCCACCAGCCAGAGCCTCTTGTCCATGGGCCAGGTAGGGTCCTCCCCACTCCAGCTCCAGGAATGGGACCCCAGGATCGACAACACCTGTGGATGCCACATGGGTCTGAGGTCACTGTGCAGTGTGGCACTTGGGCAGTGACCTGGTCCTTTCACTCTTTCCTCCATACTTCCTCATCTCACTGTAAGAAAGGAAGATTGACACCTCAGGCTGTAGAGTCAGAGAGTCCTGGGATCAAATCCCAGCTTAACTATATAATCTGTGTGACTTTGGGTGAATGATTGAAACGATCTGTGCTCCGTGTCACCATCCATGCAGTAGGGATCACAGTTGGTCTCTGTCTCCACGAGATCTGTGGGCTTTAAATGAGACAGTAGAGATGAAGTACCTAGAGCTGTGCCCCGTGCATGGCCAGTGTGCAATGAGATGGTCTCAGAGTATTATGGCTGGAGTCACCACTTGTATTACCAGGAAGCCCAGCCTCTGTGATTACAGAGTTCCAACCATGGTGACTCTGCACCTCTTCCTTTTTCTCTTGCTTTCTCATTCGTCTTTTTACCATTTGCTGAAATTAAATCAGAACACACAGGGGAAGCACCTAACCTTGCCCAGCACATAGTAGACATCATGCCGGAGTCTGTGAGTCACATGGTTCACACTTACCCTCCTCCCCATGGTTCCTAGCATGGTGTTGAGTGTGTAGCAGGCCCTCCCTAATGGACCCAAGAGATCAGCCTGGGCACTCTCTCATTCAAGGGTGCCTCCCACCCTTGATTCCCTCATAAGACAGCAGCACAAGTGACTTCTAGGGGAACCGTATTAGTCTGTTGCTAAGACCAGATAATTTATAAAGAAACGAGGTTTCATTGACTCACAGTTCTGCAGGCTGTACAGGAAGCATGGCTGGGGAGGCCTCAGAAAACTTACAGTCGTGGAAGAAGGCAAAGGAGGAGCAGGCGTCTTCACATGGCTGCAGCAGGGGGAAGGGAGAGAGGGGGGAGGCGCCACGCACTTTTAAACAAACAGGTCTCGTTAGAACTCACTCACTGTATAGTCCCAAGGGGGAATGTGCCAAACCATTCATGAGAATTCCGCCCCTATGATCCAGTCACCTCCCAGCAGGTCCCACCTCCAACACTGGGGACTATAGTTCGACATAAGATTTGGGTGGGGTAACAGATCCCAACCATATCAGAAAGGGTCTTTATGATCAGTGGAGAGTGACAGGGAGGTGTGGACCATGGGGAGACACAGTGCTCCTGGACCTTGGAGTGAGAGGATTCAGTTTTAGCAAAAACAGGAGATAAGACTGTCTGGGATTGTCCTTCTGTGTGAATGACCCGCTCAAGGTCTCAAGGCAAGTGCATGGCCCACCCACTCCACTCACAGCCCTCTCACCCCCATTCGGCACCCCAGCCTTCTCCTTGTGGGTCACCCCGCCCCACAGTCCAACCCGGGCTGGAGTGAAATCTTGGCTGATTGATGCGCCTTCCTGGAAGATGGCATGGAGGGGATCCACTGTCCCCCTCAGGCCTCTTCTCCAAGACAAAGGACAGTCATGTACACCGGCTCACAGACCACAGAGATGCTGGTAGTTGGTGTGCAAGAGCATTTATCATGTTGGAGAATGACAAAGAGGGAGCAGGTGTCTGACCTGGGATGAGAGAACACGGAGCGGTGAAAGCACACCAGGGGTGGAGAGGGGCAGAGACAGGCTGTCATTTTTCAGCACAATTTTCCTCCCTTTAATGTTCCCATAGATTATGGGACCGGATCATCTGATGGCCGATAGAAATGTTTTATGGTGCCAGGGCGGAAGGTTTGAGGAGAGGGAAAAATGATTGTGAACTTTCTGTCCTACAAAGGCTCTCGTCGTCTATAGAATACAAAGTTGATTTTGCTTTGCTTTTCTTGGAAATATGCTAGAGAGGAGAAAGGTAAATAGGATTTACCAGCCTCCTCCTGTATGCAAAGCAAATGGAAAGAACCCTCCCCCCTTGAACTTCCCTTTTGCTTGGAAGAAGCGGGATGTGTCTACTTGTTCCCCTTCCAGGGAGATTTAAGAGGTCCTCTCTTGAACAGCACAGAGTTTAACGCTAAATACTTTTCAAAATCTTTTGGTCATCTACAATTTTCTCTCCTCAGCTCTGGGGTCAGGAGGGTTTGAGGAAAGAGGTGGAAAGTTCTCTCTCCGAGGGACCCTGTCGCCAGGCCTCATGTGTTCCAGGGCCCCGTTTGCAGTTCTTCGCTGTATGAATGAAAATCTTTATTGAAGAACCAGATTTCTTTTTTGCAAGGAGAAAAAAGAAAAGAAACCAATATCCAATTCAAGTAGGGGCCAAGAAGCAAATGAAAACATGCTCAAATTGATTAGTTTTCAGGGACATGCAATTTAAAACCACATGAGATAGCATTTCATGCCCACTAGGACGGCTGGGGTGAAGACGGATGATAGCAAGTGTTGGTGAGTGTGTGGAGAGTTCAGAACCCTCGTGCCTTGCCTGTAGGAATGTGAAATGGGGCAGCCTCTTTGAAAAACAGTTTTGTAGTTCTTCAAAAAGTTAAACATAAAAGGCCAGGCATAGTGGGGTGGATCACACTTGTAATTCCAGTACCTTGGGAGGCTGAGGTGGGAGGGTCACTTGAGCCCAGGAGTTTGAGAGCAGCCTGGGCAATGTGGTAAAACTCTATCTATACAAAAAATACAAAAACTAGCTGGGCATGGTGGTGTGCACCTGTAGTCCCAGCTACTTGGGAGGCAGAGATGGGAGGATCACCTGAGCCCAGGAATTTGAGGCTGCAGTGAGCCATGATCATGCCACTGCACTCTAGCCTGAGAGACAGAGTAAGACCCCTGTCTCAAAAAAAAGAGAAAAAGTTAAACATTAAATTATCATATAACCCAGGAATTCTGTCCCTAGGTATATGCCCCACATGATTGGGAACAAGTATTTTGTTTGTTTGTTTTTGTTTTTGTTTTTGAGATGGAGTTTTGTTCTTGTTGCCCAGGCTAGAGTGCAATGGCATGATCTCGGCTCACCTCTACCTCCGCTTCCCAGGTTCAAGCGATTCTCCTGCCTCAGCCTCCTGAGTAGCTGGGATTACAGGCATGCGCCACCATATCTGGCTAATTTTGTATTTTAGTAGAGACAGGGTTTCTCCATGTTGGTCAGGCTGGTCTCGAACTCCTGACCTCAGGTGATCCACCCGCGTCTGCCTTCCAAAATGCTGGGATTATAGGCATAAGCCACCACACCTAGCTGGGAACAGGTATTTAAACAAATGTTATACACGAATGCCCACAGCAGGACTACTGACAATAGCCCAAAACTGACGACAACCCAAATGTCTGTCAATGGATAACTAAATAAACTCTGGTCTATAAATACAATGGAATATTATTCAGCCATGAAAAGGAACCTAGTACTGACCCATGATACAAGGTGGGTGAACCTCAAAAACATCACGCTAAGTGAAAGAAACCAGTCATATGTTGTAGATCCTATTTATAGGAAATATCCAGGAGAGGGAAACACGCAGAGACAAAAGGCAGACTGGGGGTTGCCAAGGTTGTGGGGAGGGGAAATGGGGAGTGACCGCTGACGGGTACAGGGTTTTCTGTTGGGGTGAGTAAAATGTGTTGGAACTAGATTGATACAGCATTGTGAACATATAAAATGCTGCTGAATTGTTCACTTTTTTTTTTTCTTTTTGAGACAGGGTCTTGTTCTATCACCTAGGCTGGAGTGCAGTGGCGCGATCACGGCTTACTGTAACCTTGATCTCCCAGGCTCAAGCGATCCTCCCACCTCAGCCTCCTGAGTAGCCGGGACTATAGGCGTGAGCGACCACATGGAGCTAATTTTTTAATTTTATTTTTGAGATGGAGTCTTGCTCTGTTGCCCAGGATGGAGTGCAGTGGCTCGATCTTGGCTGACTGCAACCTCCGCATCCCGGGTTCAAGCGATTCTCCTGCCTCAGTCTCCTGAGTAGCTGGGATTACAGGCGTGCACCAGCATGCCTGGCTAATTTTTGTATTTTTAGTAGAGACGGGGTTTCATTATATTGTTCAGGCTGGTCTCGAACTCCTGACCTCAGGTGATCCACCTGCCTCAGCCTCCCAAAGTGCTGGGATTACAGGCATGCACCACTGCACCCGGCCAATTTTGTTTACTTTTCTTAGAGATGAGGTCTCACTATGTGGCCAAGGCTGGTCTCGAACTCCTGACCTCAAGTGATCCTCCCACCTTGCTTGGCCTTCCAAAATGCTGGGATTACAGGAGTGAGCCACTGCTCCTGGCCAGAATTGTTCACTTCTAAATCATTCATTTTATGTTATATGAATTTTACATCAATGAATAGATATATGTTTATGTCTATACAGAATTCAAGCAGGGCCCTGGGAAGCAGGCTGAGAGAGATGGGCTGACTCAAGGGAAATTATTGTGAATGGGTGAAGGGGAGGTTGGTTTTTCTTCAGAATTTCTTGCTTCCCCCATCTTAGTAATACAGGTGTGGGAAGAGCATCAAGTACTAGATAAACTCCTCCTTGGGAGTCACCTCAGACAGAGCCAAGAACGCAGGGGACACGAAATGGCATCTTACCAACCTTGCTCATCTTCTCCACTGCTGCAAAATCCCCCTGACCCCAATATGACCACGTGCCCAAATGTCCAGCCCTTCACCTAGGGAATAAGCTAGCCCGTGGGACCAGCACAGGTGAGGGGATGGCTCCAGGCAGCCAAGCACGTGGAAGGTGAGCCTGGCCCCCGGGGAGGCTGTGGCCCTTCTGTCTCCACCCACCCGTGGGCTCCATGAGGGTCTGGCTGGGGATATCTGGTTCCTGCCATGGAGGTAGCCGGGGACAGTCCCTTAGGCTGGCTCCACAGTGGCGTCCGTAGAGGAAAGGGTGAAACTCTTGGTGGTGCTGGGGTCCCAGGCAGCACGGGGCCTTCCTGGATGGGATGGCGGACATTCTGCTACCTGCTCTGTTCCCCGGGATCACACCTCAGAGCTCTCCTTGCCGACTCTACTGTGGACTGGATTTGGAGAAGCCTCCTCCTGGAGGGCTGCCACGTTCCCGCGGGGCCTCTCCTGCCCTGCGAAGGCCACAAGGCAGAGATCAGCTGAACCTGCAGCTTCTCCTGCCCTGCCCACTAGCCCCCGTGTTCACCCTACCCTGATTACTGTCTTCTCGAGTGCCTAGTGGTGCCCTTGGGACACCTTCCCTTCCTCCACTATGTCCCCACCTGGCTGCCTGTCCCCCCCGGCTGGAAGCCCCTGGGAGGAATGGGAGGCTGTTACTGGCCAGCCTGAGCTCAGCCTGGACACTGTCTAGCTAGGCTTGGGGGCAGCCTGGAAGGACCCATATGGAACAGTGGACGGGGGCAGTGCAGGGACTCCTGGCTCTGGCAGTCCACCAGATCCGGTGGGCTAGAGGGCCCTGCGTGTGGTCGCCACACCGCCCAGGGGAGGCCTGGCTGGTTCCACAGGCCCTGGAGGGGGGCGGATAAGTTTGGCCTTCGTCTTTGACCCTCTGATCCTTGCCCAAGGAAATTGTAGGAGCCCCCAAAGCCAGAATAAACTTCTCTCTCTTCTTCTGGATGGGCCCATCCTCCACTGCGGCCAGCCACATCTTTATTACTTTAAGCAAAAAAACTAAAGCTCTGGCCCCGTCTGGAACAAGAACCAGAGGAGAGGCTTATAGAGTTGTGTAAGCCCTGGGGCAGGGAGAGAAAGGTCCCCGACTTTCCACCCTCTCTGGACAGAAGTGGCTGCTGAGGGTCTAGAGAGTGCCTTCTCTCCCCGCCTTAACCCCATGCAGAGTGAGTCCCCGCAATTAACGCTGCCACCCCCTGAAACTAAAGGAGCGGGGTTCGGATGTGGAAAATCTTCCCGGATCTTCATCTGTGGCGGCCCCTGCCCCACCCCCACTGCCCCTAGCCATGGGAGCCCGAATAATCCTTGCGAAGAGAGGATAATTAATTCAAAAAGGCCACATCCTGGGGCCTCGGCCCTTTGACAAGGGAGAGGAGGGGAGGCGGGAGGGGAGGCGAGGGCCGAGCGGGGCCGCGAAGGAGGCTGTTGGAATAATCCCCATCTCAGGGCAACATCGTTCCAGCCCTAATGAGACTCCGGGGCATTATCCCTGCGTGCATTGTCGATGGCGGCCAGGAAAAGGGCGAGGCCAACTTTATTTCTGAATTTGGACTGACTTAAAGAAGTGGCATCACATTTGAAGGGCACCCAATCACTCCGTTGCCCTCGCTGCATGAAATTGTATCTGCTTGCCACTTCCTATCTCGCCGGGCGCAGCTGGGCTGTAAGTCATTGGTGATAACATTCTTTATTATGCCGTCGTGTTTATGAACTGTGCCTGGAAAGAGATGATAGAAATATGCAGCAATATGCAAAGGCATCGGGGAGGAGGGGGAAGGGGGAGCAAATGTTAGTTGCCAGGGCAACGATGGGGCTATTTTGGGCATCGGATTTTGCGGATGATGAAAACCATTTTCCTGCAACGGTTGGACTCTCCCCTCCCCCTTCCTGGAGGCGATAAATGCAGCACTGAATATTTAGGAAGGGGATGGCTTAATTTCTTAATTAAAAATTATGATCTTTTCCTTTCTGCCTCCTTTAAAAACGGATGAAAAAAAATCGAAGGGTGTTGATAAGCATTCCTGAGTGGAAGGCGAGCTATCGTTCTGGTGGAAGGAGATGTGTGAATAATGCACTCACTTTACTGATGCCTGCCACCTCCCCCACCAGGCCCATCCACCGCCTTTCACCTACACCGACTTAACTCTGATAAACTCCCCAAGCAAAATCCCCGAGCCCCAGACCTCAGCATAATCTCAAAACCTCCAGGTGTTTATAAGCAAGCTGAATTCCAATGAGTCTCGGGGCAACTTGGCTTCCGACGAGATGGCTGGAAGATGGCTCCATCTCTGGGCACAGATGTCCCTGAGAAACAAAAGCTCAGGACCAGGGGCTGGGACGATGCCCTCCTCCTGCCCCTCCATCTAAGACACAGGCTTCCGGGAGGAGGGATTCGCCCTCTGCAGGCACTGGGCTGCTTATATAAACCTGGCCAGCTCCGCACCCAAAAGGCGGCGAGGCTGGTGCCCGTCTGGATTAGTGACCGTGTCCCGCCATCCCACGTGCTGTGTCTGTTTCCATAGGGTGGAGGAGCTGATGGGTTTCAACCTTGCCTCCTCCCTGCTGTTTCCTCAGTGGCTCTCCAAGTAGGGTCCCCTGACCAGCAGCCACAACCGCAGCGTCACCTGGGGATCGATGGAAAATGCAAAATGTAGGGGTCCCACTCCAGACTTACTGAATCAGAACTAGAGGCAGGTTCTAAGGAAGCCCCTGCAGGTGAGGCTAACGCAGCTGCAGGGTGAGAACCGCTGTGTTAAAGACAGATGGTGCCCAGGTATGCATTATCCTGCCCCCTTGCCTGCCACACGCCCTGCCTCATAGCCTGCAGGTGCTCAATAAGTGGGTATGGAATGAATGGATCTGGGGAAATAATCCTGCAGTATAATCTCCCACCCTCTGGCCAGCCTCTGTGCCCACTGCCCACCTGCCAGCCTCCCCAGCATGCTCTGGTGTGTGATGGGAGAGCCGAGGGCCGTGAGGACACAGCAGGTGATTTCCCATGCTCGCAGCCCAAGGTCTGGGGTTGGAGAGGGATAACTCATGGCAGCCTTTTTTCCTTCCTGTCTGGGCCACTTTGACTGGCTGGCACCCTTCTGTCAGGTGCCTCTATGAAAAGGTCACCCAGACATGTCACTGAGTTCTGGTATCAGGTCTAAGACATGCTCCTGGGTCCGGAACCATCTCGCAGGGACAGCTGGGTTCTGGAAAGTTCCATAGGTGTCAAAGTTGGAGGAACAGAATGCATCTCATTGGAGGGTGGGTGGCTCTTGCTTTGTGGCTGGAATAGGTTGGTGCAGTTAACGTGCTGTTTCTGTATCTCTGGCTTTGTGACAATGAGTCGTGCTGTGATTCCCAGTACCCCTTCCTGCTCACTCCCTCCACCAGAAGGAGGACCCCTGAAGATGTCTGTGGGCCAGTTTTGGGAGGTTCTTTGGGATAAATTAGGAGAGAAGGTGGCTGGTGTCTTCAGCTGTAGGCTCTTCTTGTGGGGATGTCACTTATCGGAACATTATTACTCTGAGTCTGAAGAGAGTAAAATGATTTATGCTTTCTTTAGAAAACAAAATTTTAATTGCCTATCAGCCAAATAATACATTCTCATGTAGAAAAATTGAAAAATATAGAAAGGTATGAAGAAATAAACAAAGTGTCTACAGTTTTCCTGTCTGGAGATAAAAGATAATCTTTTTCTGCTTTTTTGTTTTTCTCTGTTTATTTTCACAGACTTGAGATCATATTGTATTCTGCTTTTTTTAGCCATCATCATAATGTGAACACTTTTCCATTTCCTTAAATAGTCTTTAATACATCCTTTTTTTTAGTGGCTACATAATATTTTATAGTGTGGATGTATCATAGTTAAGCTTTTTTTTTGAATAAATGATTTTCCATGTCTCTTTCAGGCTATGAAAGTGGCAGCTTGTGATTTTAATACCAAAGAAAGCCCAGAGCTCAGAGAGAGGCAGAGGTGAGTCTCTTTGTGTTTGACGCCTGGCATTTGAGTTGTGCTGAAGGAAGAGAAGCCAATCCATCACTGGGGATTGAAGTTAGCTTCTGTGGTGACATTCACGGGTAAGAGACAAAATCACTTCCCGCAGGGCAAGTGGCAGCATTTGGCATTTTGCAGGTTGCCAGTGAGGTAATGGAGTCAAATAGAAGTTCACTGGAAGCTTCTTTTTAATGCCCTTGAATGGGGCTGTCAAAGGAGGAAGAGGAAGAGTTGCCACTCTGCCGAGACGCACCCTCTGCAGAGCCCTGGATGTGTACCGACTGCCCCTCAGGTGCAGGGAGGCCAGCAGGCTGGGGCCTTGTGCTCTTTGGGTAGGTGGACCTGCTGGCAGGGCCCTCCCCACTCCAGTGGGGGAGAAGCAGAGATCAGCCTGGAGTCTTGGGTAATATTTCTGCTCCATTTTCCCCCTCTATTTTGGGGTCCACACACCATGAATGAGAGTGGCTGAGATGAAAATCTCGAATGAACAGAATGATGAAGGTCAGCCCACACAGTGAGGTTTCCCGCCTGCTCCACTCCATCCTCCCTCCGATGACACCACAAACTTTCCATGTCTCTTTGCAGCTCTTCTTTTGCAGGAATTGGAACTTGCCACTTGTTTCCAAAGCCCTTCCAAGTCCACTCCCTTCTTCCCATCATTCCCATCACAGCCTCAATACCAACAAGGAACCCCAAAGGCCATAGGCATGTTTAAGCAATACTTGAACCATGGGGCCTCTTTTGTACAAACAGTTATTTCAGCAGAATTTATTGCAGCATAAGTGTAAATACCCCATGATCCTCTGGGGCAGGGGTCTCTGCAGTGGCATTGTTGACATACGGGACCAGATAATTCTGCGTTGTGAGGGCCTGTCCTGAACGTTGTAGGATGTTAGCAGTGTCCCTGATCCCTACCTACTAGATGCCAGTAGTAGGGTGCCCTGATCCCTACACACTAGACCCACTCAGTCATGACAACCACATATATGTTTCTTTTCTTTTCTTTTTTTCGAGATGGAGTCTCACTCTGTCACCCAGGCTGGAGTGCAATGGTGAGATCTCAGCTCACTGCAGCCTCAGTCTCCCGGGTTCAAGCAATTCTCCTGCCTCAGCCTCCCAAGTAGCTGGGATTACAGGCGTGCGCCGCCACGCCCAGCTAATTTTTGGTATCTTTAGTAGAGACGGAGTTTCACCACGTTGTCCAGGCTGGTCTCAAACTCCTGGCCTCAGGTGATCCACCCACCTTGGCCTCCCAAAGTGCTGGGATTACAGGCGTGAGCCACCGCGCCCGGCCTGCACTTTCCAGTGAAATGATGTCATTCTAAGGATAACAAGCCATGTTTGTCCAACAGATGACCCAACATCACTGGGGAAGAAAACACAAGTGTTGGGCATTGATGGGGAATCATTTAAGCCTGTCTGTCCCATTGCTGAGTCTCGGAGACCAATACCTAGAGTGTTTAATGATGGTGCGGCTTGAGAACAACAGGTGTGGCTGTCAGAGAGGATCATGCCCAAAGAGGAATATTCTCGATGCAGAAGTTGGGCAGATCTGCCCAGATTAGTGACTCTTCAAGAGTGGAGGAGCACAGCTTGTTTATCTGTGTTTATGAAGGGCACCAGAGTAGACAGTTCATGTATTTATCTCTTTAGTTCTTATCACACTTGCTTTCCAGGAGGCGTAGGAGAGAAGCGATAACGTCTACTGAGTCTTTTGCTAGACAAGGGGAGAGGAAGCATGCTGTATGTATGGAGATACTTATTTAGGTTATAAATTTACCACTCACAGTCTCTAAGTTGGATTGCCCATCGGCAGTGATTTGCTCTGTTACAGTATTTAGTTTTGTTTCAAAAGCCATTGGTGATTTTAACTCTCTCCCTCCTTGTGGGCTCTGGTCTTAAATCCTACAGGACTGACACTAAATTCATCACCTTTCTTCTCCTTCCCTCCACTTCTCCCCACAGTTTCCTTGACATGGACCACATTGTTAAGAGTAGCAGCTCACGCCAGGTGAGGTGGCTTTTGCCTATAATCCCAGCACTTTGGGAGGCTGAGGCAGGCGGATCACCTGAGGTCAGGAGTTTGAGACCAGCCTGGCCAACATGGTGAAACCTCATCTCTACTAAAAATACAAAAATTAGCTGGGCATGGTGGTGCACCCCTGTAATCCCAGCTACTCGGGAGGCTGAGGCAGGAGAATCACTTGAACCTGGGAGGTAGAAGTTGCAGTGAGCCGAGATCGCACCACTGCACTCCAGCCTAGTCAACAGAGTGAGACTCCATCTCAAAAAAAGAAAAAAAAAAAGAAAAGAAAAAAAGAGTGGCAGCTCAACTCTTAGGTTATGAGACTTGGAGTCACTCATTGTCTCCACTCCTTCAAACTGTAGACATTATCTGTCATCATGTTTATCATCTTTTTCCTTCCAAAATGGTTCTCAGCATCATCCCCAAAGCCCCTGCCCAGACAAACCACAGAAATGCTGCAGGCAAAAGGATAGGTGTGAGAGCGTATGGCAGGGTTATGTGACTTAGCCAGGAAGAGTTGGTGGGTGTTGATGTCCAGGGAAGCCCCCTCTGGGGAAGCAGCTTTCTGCCTGAGACCTGAAGGACCAGCAGCGTAGGAGTTCCGCAACCTGGGTTTCCTCCCTCCAGCCTGTTCCCACGGTCCTTCAGCCTGGTCTTCCTCGCCTAACCCTTTGTGGCAGTTTTCTGGGGCTACTGTAGTCAAGTACCACACACCGGGGGGCTTGAAACCACAGAAGTGTATCCTCTCACAGTTCAGAAGGCCAGACGTCCAACATCGAGGGGCCGGCAGGGTCAGTTCCTTCTGGAGGCTGTAGGGGAGGATCTAACCCATGCCTCTTCCTAGGTTCTGGGGGCTCCCGACAACCTTTGGTGTCCTTTGGCCTGCAGCTGCCTCCCTTTGATATCTGCTCCATCTTCACATGGCCTCCGTGTGTGTGTGTGTGTGTGTGTGTGTGTGTGTGTGTGTGTGTGTGTGTGTGTGTGTCTTCTCTTCTTTTTATTTTCAAAGGACACCAGTCATATTGGATTTAGGGCCTCCTGTAATCCAGTAGGACCTCATCTTACCTTTCATTACACCTGCAAAGGCTCTATTTACATAGTAGGTGACATTCACAGATTCTGAAACTTGAACCATGAATTCTGGGGAGACACGATTCAACCCAGTACACCCTTGTTTAAGAACTGACCCAAGAGACTGTTTGAAGCTGTGCAATGAATCCCAGTTCCTGCATATCAAGTCCGAACTTCCTAGGCAGCCTTTCATTTATTTATTTATTTATCTATTTATTTTTTGAGGCAGCGTCTCACTTTGTCCCCAGGCTGGAGTACAGTGGGGCAATTATGGCTCATTGCAGCCTCTACTTCTTGGGCTCAAGCTATCCTCCCACATCCGCCTCCTGAGTAGCTGGGACTACAGGTGTGACCCACCATGCCTGGCTAATTTTTTTTAATGTTTTTGTAGAGATAGGGTCTCCCTACATTGCCCAGGCTGGTCTCAAACTCCTGGGCTCAATGGATCTTCCTGCTTCGGCCTCCCAAAGTGTTGGGATTACATGTGTGAGTCACTGTGCCTGGCCCAGGCTAAGTTTTTTTTTTGAGATGGAGTCTCGCTCTGTCACCCAGGCTGCAGTGCAGTGGTGTGGTCTTGGCTCTCTGCAACCTCCACCTCTCTGGCTCAAGTGATTCTCGTGCCTCAGCCTCCTGAGTTGCTGGGACTACAGGTGTGTGCCACCATACCCAGCTAATTTTGTATTTTATTTTTATTTTTATTTTTATTTATTTATTTATTTTTTGAGACAGAGTCTCACTGTCTCCCAGGCTGAAGTGCAGTGGTGCGATCTCGGCTCACTGCAAGCCCTGCCTCCTGGGTTCACGCCATTCTCCTGCCTCAGCCTCCCGAGTAGCTGGGACTACAGGCGTTCGCCACCATGCCCGGCTAATTTTTTGTATTTTTAGTAGAGACGGGGTTTCACCATGTTGGCCAGGATGGTCTCGATCTCCTGACCTCATGATCCACCCGCCTCGGCCTCCCAAAGTGCTGGGATTACAGGTGTGAGCCACTGTGCCTGGCCTCTAATTTTGTATTTTAGTAGAGATGGGTTTTCACCATGTTGCCCAGGGTGGTCTCGAACTCCTGACCTCAGGTGATCTGCCCACCTTGGCCTCCCATAGCGGTGGGATTACAGGCATGAGCCACTGCACCTGGCTAAGGCTGAGTTTTTACAAACACCATTCCGATCTATGGACTCACCCTTATATCCCACCACCCCCAGCACCATCTTCTCAGTCGAGCTCATGTTCCCTGCCCTGTCCATGCTTCTTCTGGCCACTCCTCCTACTCTTGTTGAAAGAGACATTGCCCCTGCCTTGGCATACCCCTGTGGTCCCCAGCTCTGCCTTGTCTTTTCCACGGCTGCTCGGAGGCTCTTTGCCTGAGGCCCTCTGTTCCCACGAGTTTTCTCGGCCTGTGGACAGCAGGAATTAGGAAGCCCCAAGGAATTAGCACCTCCAGGGAGCAGCCCTTATCCAGTGACTCGTGGGAGTAAGTGAATAAAGACCTCATCTTTCTTGCTCTTCTGGTGAGATAACTCTGAGGCGCATGGCAAGGATGCCATTTTCCAGAGTTCCGCAGTGGGATTAAGCTCCGCCCTCTCTCGGAGGAGACATGTTGCTACCTCACCCTTTTGAGGCTGCTTCACCTTCCCTGCACCACTTACCCCCTTCCCTGCAGGTGCTTCCCACGACCACCTGCCACATCCACCCCCAGAAACCCTGCAGCAGGCTCCACTTCAATGAGGAGCCCAGCCTCTCATACTGCTTTCTGCACTTAAAATGCCTGCTCATGGCCGATATCAAATGTATGCTCCAAACCAGTTCCACTTCCTTCTCCACACTTTCTAGGATGACGTCAACCTGCACAATTTCTCTTTTCTCAGAACCGTGAGTGTCGCAAGAGTTGGGACTCCTTTGGCCTTTCTGCTGCTTTCTGGCTTTGAGTGTTTGATTTCTCTTTCACAGAGACCATGTTTCTTGCATCTCACGTGGAGCACGTCAAACAACTTCCTAAAATTTCCCCAGACCTCGTTATAGAATCTGTGCTTCCTCCAAGTCTGCAAAATTCTGTTCCTTTTTCCTTGTCCTGTGTCACCTTTTTTCCATGGGCTTATTGTTTTTCTTGTCTTGTCTTTTTTCTTTTCTTTCTTTTTTTGAGACAGAGTTTCACTCTTTTACCCAGGCTGGAGTGCAGTGGTGCAATCTCGGCTTGCTGCAACCTTCGCCTCCCAGGTTCAAGCGATTCTCCTGCCTCAGTCTCCCGAGTAGCTGGGATTACAGACATGTGCCACCACACCCTGCTAATTTTTGTATTTTTAGTAGAGACGGGGTTTTGACATGTTGGCCAAGCTGGTCTTGAACTCCTGACTTCGTGATCCACCCCGCTTGGCCTCCCAAAGTGCTGGGATTACAGGTGTAAGCCACCACACCTGGCCTTCCTTGTCTTTTTTATTCATTCTTGCAGGAGGAAAGAAATTTCCAGAGCCAACTGACACTTACCATCATGTCTATTTGCTGAAAAAAAAAAAAAAAAAAAAAGAACAAACCAAAAAAACCCTACTGGCCTCCCTTTCTTGGGTCTGCAGTGGGGCAGCCATTCTTGGCAGGGTCCTGGGGTCTAGTTGAGTTTTTCCATGTGGTTCTGCTGTATTCAAGTAGGATTTTCTCCCACCCCTTTCCATCTGATGACAACACTCAGAACCAGGTGGATTGCATGGAACCGTCTGAGCCTCTGGCTGCTCTGGAGTGCAGGTAGCCTGCCACCTGCTCCTGCTCTGACTGTGGTCACTGGAGCCATATCCACAGCCTATTTGTGGTTCTCTACTGGTTTTCTCTTTGATAGACTATTTTATCCAAGATGTGCTAGGAATCACAGACCAAGGCTGAGGCTGTGGCTTCTGTAAAAGTTTGTTAATTCCTGCTCTTCCCACCTCCTGCTTGCCCAAGACCCTCAAGAAAGAGCCAGACAGAAAAAGGGAAATCTCCTCCACACTTCTTCCTCCCATCCTGACTCCTCAACTTGCTCATCCTCAGGCCCAATGAAAGCTGCCGGTGATGGGAGCACTCGGGATTGTGAGGAGGTGGCAGCTGTAGAGGCTCCTCCTCATGGGGTGTTTATGCAAAGGTTTGTGCCCCAGTTGGGTGTGGGTAGACACACATGAAGTGGTGGCCAGACCTCTGTCAGCCTCTGGGCCCTCATTAAAGGCTGGTCTTCTCTGGCTAGTCTTCTCAGCCCCTTGGCTTTATGCTTTGGTGCATTCATGTTTCTTAATAGTGTAAGGTGAACAACAGTCTTGGTTTGCTCAGGACTAAGGGGATCCCCCAGATGCAGGGTCTTCAGTGCTAAGTTGATGACCTTGGTAGTTAGGAAGTTTTGTTATTTTTTGAGACAGGGTCTCACTGTGTCACCCAAGCTCAAGCTGGAGTGCAGTGTCATGATCATGGCTCAATGCAGCCTCAAATTGCATTTTGAGGCTCAAGTGATCTACCTGCCTCAGCCTCCTGAGCGGCTGGAGGCATGCACCACCATGCCCAGCTAATTTTATTGTAGAGGCAAGGCTTCACTATGTTGCCCAGGCTGGTTGTGAATGCCTGGCCTCAAGCAATGCTCCTGCCTCGGCCTCTTAAAGTGTTGGGATTATAGGCATGAGTCACTGTGTCTGGCCTGGGTACATGATTTTTTTTTTTTCATTGACACAGTCACAGCTCCCAGCCTATGCTTAGTATTTTTAGCTAGTGTCCTTCTCTGTATCCTCTTGGCTACTCACTGGGTTTAAATGAATATATTAGAGATGATAGATATATCTAATGCAACCAGTGCAAGTAATTTTCTACTCTTAATTTTTGTACACAAAAGTCCTTCTAAAAAGGCTTGCCACATCCCTCCTAAACTAGAGGGATGTCACTGAAAGGCATGTTGGGGAGAGGGTGGACAGGCCCTGCTGGGTGGCATGTCCCTTGAGTCCCCCATAGCTCTCAAGCAGACAGATGCCATTCTCCCCGGCTGCTACCCTCTGCCCTGCTGGCTTTTAGGAGAGGTGTGCTGTATGGGTGGGAAGAGAGGGAGCTTCTGGGTTGGCGGGGGTCCCACACATGTGCTTCTCCAAAAAGCATCCCCGTGCAGTCTGCTGACCCAACTTTCTGTGATATATCTCAGACATTCTCTAATCACAAGGCTTATATTTGTGTTATTATTATTTCTATATTTAATTAAGGTATATATAAATTGCATTTTAAAAACTTGGATTCAGGCCAGGCACGGTGGCTCACGCCTGTAATCCCAGCACTTTGGGAGGCTGAGGTGGGTGGATCACTTGAGGTCAGGGGTTCGAGACCAGCCTGGCCAACATGGTGAAACCCCATCTCTACTAAAAATACAAAAATTAGCTGGACATGGTGGCACGTGCCTATAATCTCAGCTACTTGGGAGGCTAAGGCAGGAGAATTGCTTGAACTTGGGAGGTGGAGTTGCAGTGAGCCGAGATTGCACTACTGCACTCCAGCCTGGACGACAGAGCAAGACTCAGTCTTGAAAAAAACAAAAACAAAAACAAAACTTGGATCTGGTTTTTAAAGGGTTTGAAAACCTGATTATTTCAAGAGGATGTGTGATGAGCCCTCTGTGCAGAGGGAAACTGTAGCTCATCCTGTGGGTGGAACTATTATCTTCAATTCAATTTATTTGTATTATTAATTCAGAATTTATTTTTCCTAGATCCTGGTCTGTCTGGATTACAACAGGCTAATGGCCAGAAAGAAATCATTGTGTACTGAGCAGAAGCTAGTTTACATCCTGAGAAGTAGAAAGATACAGAAGGGTGTTGGCTTAAGAGTAAGCGACACCCCCACCTTCTTTAACCCTCTGCACTTCTCAGTCTCGTTCCTCAGACAACCATAAGTAACAGGTTCCTGAATACCTTGAATATCCTTCCAGAAGTCGTGTATGGCTACATAATAAATATCTATATTTTCTTTTTTTTTTTTTTACACTATTAGGATCATACCACATCTACAGTTTTAATCCTTTTTTTCTCACTCTATAATAGATCTTGGACAATTTCATTTAGATGTAGATTGATTTCAATTGTACTGTAATAGACACAGCATTCCAGTTTGTGGGTCAGACCTGATTTATTTATTTAGGTTTTTTTTTTTTTTTTTTTGATAGTAACTGTCAGAAGTGGTGCTGCATTGCACATCTCTGCACGTCTCTCTCTGCCGTTGTGCTGGTGTATCATGGGGGAATACTCTCGGACGTAGAGTCACTGGGTTAAAGAATTATACTTTGATTAAACATTCGTCAAAGTTATGAGAGCAACAAATGCACAATATTACCAATGATTAAAAGGTAATTTTGGCCGGGCGCGGTGGTTCATGCTTGTAATCCCAGTACTTTGGGAAGCTGAGGGCTTGTAATCCCAGCACTTTGGGAGGCCGAGGCAGGCAGATCACTTGAGGCCAAGAGTTTGAGACCAGCCCGGCCAACATGGCAATACCCTGTCTCTGCTAAAAATACAAACATTAGCTGGGCGTGGTGGCGTGCACCTGTAATCCCAGCTACTTGGGAGGCTGAGGCAGGAGAATCGCTTGAACCCGGGAGATTGCAGTGAGCCGAGATCGCGCCACTGCACTCCAGCCTGGGCGACAGAGCAAGACTCTGTCTCAAAAAAAAAAAAGAAAGAAAAAGGTAATTTAGATGGGCAGTTAGTGCCTGGGACAGCCACGTCATTCATCTAGGTGCACCTCACTTTCAAAATCCGTTTCGCACCTTAGGTAACTGAAGCAGAACAGGCAGAGGAGGATGGACGATTCTGCCTGGTGGGGATTGGGGTATTCAGACATGAACAAGCAGAAATGCCCCAGCAGGCAGGGTGGGGGTGAACGGGAATCCAGGAGCGGTAATATTTGGAACCTGTGTGTCAATCAAATGTTGATCATTGGAATGATTTCCCCATCGACTTGTAAGACATCATTGTTTCTGAGATGCTTTAACTTCAGTTGATCTTTTTTGGTATAAATTTTCTATTTTGAAATAATTTTAGATTTATCTATAATGCAAAGATGATGCAGAGAGCTCCTGATGCTCAACTAGGAGCAACGTCAATTTGGCAATGTCTGGAGACACTCTTGGTTGTCCTATCCTGGGATGGGGTGCTGTTCTTCCTGGCATCTAGTAGGTAGCAGAGGACAGGGAGGCTACTGAACATCCTGTGACACACAGGATGGCCCCACAACAACGAACGATCTAGCCCAACATGGCAATAGTGCCAGAACTGAGAAGTCGGCCCATACCCTCCACCCAGCTTCTCCTAATGTCAACGTCTTATAATAACCACGGCACCTTTATTAAAATGAAGAAATTAACATTGTATGATTCTATGATCACTGGCTTTTTTTAAACCTCTGTCTTTGTCTACTCAGGCTGCTATAACAAAATGCCTTAGACTGGGTAATTTATGAGCAACAGAAATTTCTTGCTTACAGCTCTGGAAGCTGGAAAGTCCAAGATCAATTTGCCATCAGATTCTGTGTCTGGTGAGGGCTCGCTCCTCATGGATGTCAACTTCTGTGTGCTCATGTGACAGGAGTGAACAAGCTCCCTCGGGTCTCTTTTATTATTATTATTATTGAGATGGAGTCTCGCTCTGTCGCCCAGGCTGGAGTGCAGTAGTGCAATCTCAGCTCACTGCAACCTCCACCTCCTGGGTTCAATCAATTCTCCTGTCTCAGCCTCCTGAGTAGTTGGAACTACAGGCGCTCGCCACCATACTCAGCTAATTTTTGTATTTTTAGTAGAGATGGGGTTTCACCATATTGGTCAGGCTGGTCTCGAACTCCTGACCTCAGGTGATCCACCTGCCTCGGCCTCCCAAAGTGCTGGGATTACAGGTGTGAGCCACTGCACCCAGCCTCTTTTATTATTTTTTAATTTTTAAAAATTTAGTTTAGATTCGGGGATACACGTGCAGGTTCATTACATGGATATATTGCATGATGCTGAGGTTTGGCTTCCATTGAAACTATCACCCAAATAGTGAACGTTGTACACAATAGATAGTTTTTCAGTCCTTACCCCACCTCCTTTTGGAATCCCCAGTGTCTATTATTTCCATATTTATGTCCATTTGTACTCATTGTTTAACTCCTGTTTGTAAGTGAGAACATGTGGCATTTGGTTTTCCATTTCTGCATTAATTCACTTAGGATAGTGGCCTCCAGCTGCATCCATGTTGCTGTAAAGGACATAATTTCATTCTTTTTCATGGCTGCATAGTATTCCATGGTGTATATGTACCACATTTCTTTATCTAATCCCCCATTGATGGGCACCTTGGTTGATTATATTTCTTTGCTATTGTGAATAGTGCTGGGAAAATGTGTCAGTACAGGTGTCATTTCAGTAGAATGATTTGTCTTCCTTTGGGTATATACCCAGTAATGGGATTGCTGGGTTGAATGATAATTCTACTTTTAGTTCTTTGAGAAATCTCCAACCTGCTTTCCACAGGGGCTGAACTAATTTACCATCCCATCAATTGCATATATGCATTCCCTTTTTGCTGCAACCTTGCCAACATTTGTTATTTTTTGACCTTTTAATAATACCCATTCTGACTGGTATGAGATGGTATCTCATTGTGGTTTTGGTTTGCATTTCTCTGATGATTAGTGATGTTGAGCATTTAAAAAATATGTTTTTGGCCACTTATATGTTTTCTTTTGTGCAGTGTCTCAAAAGACACTGTGTGTCCTTTGCCCACTTTTTAATGGAGTTGTTTCTTTTTTTCTTCTTGATTTGCTTAAGCTCCTTGTAGATTATGGTTATGAATCCCGTGTCAGATGCATATTTTGCAAATTTTTCTCCCATTCTGTAAGTTGTCTGTTTATTCTGTTGAGAATTTGTATTGCTGTACAGTAGCTCCTTAGTTTAATTATGTCCCAGTTGTCAATTTTTGGTTTTGTTGTGTTTGCTTTTAAAGATTTAGTCATAAATTGTTTGCCTAGGCCAATGTCCAGAAAAGTATTTCCTAGATTTTCTTCTAGGATTTTTATAGGTTGAGGTCCTACATTTAAGTCTTTAATCCATCTTCAGTTCATTTTTCTATATGGTGAGAGGTAGGGGTTAAGTTTCATTCTTCTGCATATGGCTGGCCAGTTTTCCCAATACCATTTATTGAATAGGATGTCCTTTCCCCATTATTTATTTTTGTTGACTTTGTCAAAGATCAGTTGGTTGTGGTTATGCAGCTTTATTTCTTGGTTCTCTATTCTGTTCCATTAGTCTATATGTCCATTTTTGTACCAGCACCATGCTGTTTTGGTTACTGTAGCCTTGAAGTGTAGTTTGAAGTCAGGTAATGTGAGCCTCCTTTCTTGTTCCTTTTGCTTAGGATTGCTTTGGCTATTTGGGCTCTTTTTCAGTTCCATATGAATTTTAGAATAGTTTTTTCTAATTCTGTGAAGAATGACATTGGTAATTTTATAAGAATTGCATTTAATCTATAGCTTGCTTTGGTCAGTATGGACATTTTAATGATATCAATTCTTCCAATCCATGAGCATGGAATGTTTTTCCATTTGTTTTTGTCATCTATGATTTATTTCAGCAGTGTTTGGTAGTCTTCCTTGTAGACATTTTTCACCTACTTGGTTAGATGTATTCCTAGGTATTTCTGTGTGTATGACTATTATAAATGGAACTACATTCTTCATTTGTTTCTCAACTTGAACATTATTGGGGCATAGCCATGCTACTGATTTTTGTATATTGGTTTTGTATCCTGAAACTTTACTGATCATTTATTAAGTTTAAGTGTCTTTTGGTGGAATCTTTGAGTTTTCTAGTTATAGAATTATATCATCAGTGAAGAAAGATAATTTGATTTCCTCTTTTCCAATTTGGATGCCTTTTATTTCTTTCTCTTGCCTGATTGCTCTGGCTAGGACTTCCAGTACTATGTTGAATAGGAGTGGTGAGAATGGACATCCTTGTCTTGTTTCAGTTCTCAGGGGGAATACTTCCAACCTTTGCCTATTCAGTATGATATTGGCTGTGGGTTTGTCATAAATGACTCTTATTGTTTTAAGGTATGTAACTTTGATGCCTAGTTTTTTGAGGATTTTTATCATTAAGGGATGTTGGATTTTATTGAATGCTTTTTTCTGCGTCTATTGAGATGATCATGTGGTTTTTGTTTTAAATTCTGTTTATATGGTGAATCACATTTATTGATTTGCATATATTGAACCATCTTTGCATCCCTGGAATCAAGCCCATTTGAACTTGGTGGATTATCTTTTTGATGTGCTGCTGGATCCAGTTTGCTAACATTTTGTTGAGGATTTTTGTGTCTATGTTCATTAGGGATATCATGATTTCTTTGTTGTTGTATCTTGGCCTCAGGGATCTTTTATAAGGGCCCCTAATTCCATCCATGATGGTAGATCCCTCACAATCTAATCATCTCCCAAAGGCCCTACCTCTTAAAACTATCACCTGGGGATTAAATTTCAACATATGAATTTTAGACACAAACATTCAGACCATAGCACCCTCTTACCACATTTTTAGGTGTGTAGTATATTATTGGTAAGTATAAGCACAATGGTGTACAGCAGACCTCTAGAACTTTTCATCTTGTGCAACTGAAACTTTATACACACTGAACAGCTGTTCCCCACTTTCCTCTCCCCAGCTACGGGCAACTAACATTCTACTCTCTGCTTATATGAGTCTGACTCTTAAATACCTCATATGAATGGAATCATGCATTGCTTTTCCTCTGTGTCTGGCTTATTTTACTTACCATTATGTCCTCCAGGTTCATGCATGTTGCATATGGCAGGACTTCCTTCTTTTTAAAGGATGAATGATATTCCATTGTATTTACCATATTTCATTTATCCATTCATCAGTAAATGGACAGTCAGTTTACTTCCACATCTTGGCTATTGTGAATAATGCTTTTTTTTTTTTTTTTTTTTTTTTTTTTGAGATGGAGTCTTAGTCTGTTGGCCAGGCACGATCTTGGCTCACTGCAACCTCCACCTCCCGGGTTCAAGCGATTCTCCTGCTTCAGCCTCCTGAGTAGTTGGGACTACAGGCATGCACCACCACGCCTGGCTAATTTTTGCATTTTTAGTAGAGATGGGGTTTTGCCATGTTGGTCAGGCTGGTCTCGAACTCCTGACCTCAGGTGATCCACCCACCTCAGCCTCCCAAAGTGCTGGGATTACAGGCATGAGCCACTGCGCCTGGCCTGCTATTGTGAATAGCACTGCAATGAACACAGAAGTGCAAATATCTCTTCAAAGTCCTGATTTTGGTTCCTTTGAATGAATACCCAGAAGTGGGATTGCTGGATCCTATGGTAATTCTATCTTTAATTTTTTGAGGAGCCTCCAGACTGTCTTCCACAGCAGCTGCACCATTTCACATTCCCACCAATCGTGCACAAGTGTGCCAATCTCTTCACATCCTCATCAACACGTTATTATTTTTAAAATGGCTGCTCTAACAGATGTGAGGTGGTATTTCATTGTTGTTTTGTCTCCATGATTAGCAACGTCGAGCATCTTTTGATGTTCCTGTTGGCCATTTGTATGTATTCTTTGAAGAAATGCCTGTTCAAGTCCTTTGCCTGTTTTTAAAATTGGGTTATTTGTTTTTTGCTACTGAGTTGTAGGAGTTCCTTGTATTATTATGGATATTCACCGCTTATCAGATATGTGATTTGAAAATATCTTCTGTCTGGGCGTGGTGGCACACGCCTATAATCCCAGCACTTTGGGAGGCCGAGGCGGGTGGATCACCTGAGGTCAGGAGTTTGAGACCAGCCTGGCCAACATGGTGAAACCCTGCCTCTACTAAAAATACACAAATTAGCCAGGTGTGGGGCGGGCACCTGTTATTCCAGCTACTTGAGAGCCTAAGGCAGGAGAATCTCTTGAATCCAGGAGGTGAAGGTTGCAGTGAGCCGAGATCATGCCACTGCACTCCAGCCTGGGTGACAGAATGAGACTCCATCTCAAAAAAAAAAAAAAAAAAAAAAAAAAAAAATCTGCTCCCATTCCATAGGTTGCCTTTTATTTTTTATTTATTTATTTTTTCAGATGGAGTCTCACTCTGTCACCTAGGCTGGAGTGCAGTGGCCCGATCTTGGCTCACTGCAATTTCCGCCTCCTGGGTTCAAGCAATTCTCCTAACTCAGCCTCCTGAGTAGCTGGGATTACAGTTGCACACCACCACGCCTGGCTAACTTTTTGGTATTTTTAGTAGAGACAGGGTTTCACCATGCTGGCCAGGCTGGTCTGGAACTCCTGACTTCAGGTGATCCACCCACCTTGGTGTCTCAAAGTGCTGGGATTACAGGTGTGAGCCACTGCTCCCAGCCTCATAGATTGCCTTTAAAAATTTATTTTTCAATTGACAATGAAAAGTATATATTTATCATGTACAACATGTTCTTAAGTATGTATACATTAAGGAATGTCTAAATTGAGATACTTAACGTATGCGTTACTCATATACTTATTTTTTTCATGAGAAGACTTAAAAAGTACTCTCTTGGCAATTTTCAAGAATACAACAGGCTTAATAATATTCCATTGTGTATATATACCACATTTAAAAAAATTCACTCATCCATTGATGGACACAAGTTGATTCCATATTTTGGCTACTGTGAATAGTGCTGTAACAAACATGGGAGTGCAAATATCTCTTCGACATACTGAGTTTATTTCCTTTGGATATGTACCCAGTAGTGGGATTGCTGGATCATATGGAGTTCTATTTTTAATTTTTTGAGGAACCTCCTACTGGTTTCCAAAATGACTATACTAATTTACATTCCCATCAACAGTGTACAAGGGCTCGCTTCTTCCACATCGTCAACAACACCTGTTATCTTTTGTCTTCTTCATAATAGTGATTCTAACAACTGTGAGGTGATGTCTCATAGTAATTTTAATTTGCATTTCCCTGATGATTCGTGATGTTGAGCATTTTCTCATATACGTGTTGGCCATTTGCACATCTTCTTTGGAGAAATGTCTATTCAGGTGCTTTGCCCATTTTTTAATTGGGTTATTAGTTTTCTTACTATTGAATAGTTTGGGTCCTTACATACTTTTTATGTTAATCCCTTGCCAGATGCAGGGTTTGCCAGTATCAGTTGCTTCCCAAGCTGTGCTGGCTACGTGAAGAGGGACCCAGCCTGCTCAGGGAGGAGGCACCAGACACCTGTGCAGGGTCCCATCTTCCCTCCCTCTGTGGGTTTTTTGCTCTGCGGATTGTTTTCTTTGCCATGACCAGCTTGGCTTTTTAAAACTTTAGTTTTGTTTTGATTACTCCATACCTCTTCAACTCTCAGTTAAGTCACTAGTGGCCTGAAATAAAATGTAAGTGCACTAGGGAGCTTCCTCTGTGGGACGAGCCATTTTATAACATAAAACCTTCTGCCACACGGATCGCCGTTTCATCATTAATTTGTCTGGTAAATATCACATTAGTCCAGGCTTTACAAAATCAGATCCTAGACGTACTTTCCATGAAAACATGAACAAATCTGCATTTGGAAGATCTGGGTGGCAGGACACAGAGGTGAGGGACCTTTCCAGAGGGTCCAAGTCCTCTCTCTGGAGGACAGTCACTATCTAGAACTGTGTCTACAGGAACTGTTTTCATGCATCCAGATGTGGACATGAAGGACCAGCCCACAGTAATGACTGGCTAAGTCAATTCCATACATATTTACTGAGCATTCCCCGTGCCCTGGGCTCTGAGAGGGTCCCCATAGGAAGCAGGTGCATGCTGCCCTTGGTGAGATTAGGCTTCTGTTGTACTCAGTCAGTGCAATATCATCAACTCCCAAGACCCCTACCTAGCCAGGTAGAGGAGAGGATTGGAGAGAAATCATTAAGTCACTTCAGCCCTTTTAATTAGTTTTTTCCAGTCTCAAGTGCTACTGCAGGTATGAGGGAAGTGAAGCCCTGAGCGCTGCTCCGGAGGATTTGGCATGTGAGTGAGTGGGAGAGAAAGAAAGCTCCTTCAATGACTGCCATGGAAAAAGTGCCCTGGATTGGCGCATCTAAAGTTGACATGCACACGGGTCACCTGGGAGTCTTGTCAAAATGCAGGTTCTGATTCACTGGATTGGGGTGTGGCCCAAGAGCCTGCATTTCCAGTTTGCCCAGGTGATGTTCATGCTACTGATCCTGAGCCACACTTTGAGAAGCCAGATAAAGCCCCATGATCAGCAGGGGAGGGGGCACAGGGAGCCGTGGTGATCTGGGGACACTGCAGGCTGCTGGGGGCTGCCTTGGACCTTGAAGGAGGGACAGGATGGAGGCAGTACCAGTTGTGGAGGCCAGGATGTCACAGGGCAGGAGTGGGGCTGGAAAGGGCAGAGGGGGAGGCCCCCAGCCCCTGTCTAGGCTGCTTTCATTCTGTAAAGAGGATTTTACTCTAGACCTTCCATTTTCCTGGAAGCGAAGGTCTGACATGCTTTGATCCAGAAGGTGAAAACGGAAGGATGGGTGAACAGGCACACTCTTCCTCACTTCATTTAACCGGAATCAAAGCAACAGGGAGGTGGAGGTGGGGTGGGAGTTGGGGAGAGGGGTGGGGGTGGGAGAAGGGCTTTCCCAGGCAGGCAAGTTCCTGGTGGGTGGGGAGTGGGTAGGGAGCAGCAGGTGGCAGGGGGTTTCTGTGACCGGGACCTGTGATCCTCTTGCCTTTGGGCAGCCAGTGGGTCCACAAGCCATCCAAGGGCAAAGTTTGTGCTTTTAGAAATTTCTTTCCAAGGAAGCGATTAGCCAGCCAGACCTGTTGTCCTTTTGCAAGCAGCAAATTACCCAGGAAAATGTAATTACCCATTTGCTTTGTTATTAGTGCACAGCTAAGAAGATTGAAGCAATCGCCCCTTTCATGGTATTTCAAAGCTTACTCACACGATGCATCCCTGATATTAAATACAATGAGACTTTTTTGAATTCAATTAAGCATTTGCCTACTGTGACTCTTTATTCATTGCAAATTGTCTCAGTAAATAATCTTCATCAAAAGTCAGAACCAATCCCCATTAGTTGTTTAGATTAATTAATGGGTCCCCCTGGAGCCACCCAAATCAATTCAATTTGAACGTCAACAACTTGGCGATGGAGTTTCCCAGGTTGGCATTAAGACAATATTAAACCTGCAATAAGTCACATTTAAAATGTTAATTCAGAGAAGCTCTCCATTTAGAGCATTTAATTAAATCCTTAAATAAACTGCATGGGCTCAGTACCAGATGGTTCTGCATTTTCATTGCAGCACAGAGCCTTGAAGTCATTGTGGGAAGTAATATTGGAGGCGCGGTGAAGATAACCAGGATATATAGAGTAATAAAATCTAATCTCGTTTCCAGCGGGGAGATTCAGTGTATGTACACAACCCGGGCTCAAATTGTAAGTTAATTACATTAACCCCAGTGTACTCCGGGATCTGAGCAGCCAGAGATGAAATTAGTCTTTTTCCTATCATAAGATTCTTTTCAACTTCACTATATTAATTTTTAGCCAAATACTTACTCATAAGGAAAATTGAAGTTAATGTAACCAAAGATAAAGTAATGCAGCCTTAATATTCTGAAGGGATTATGGAGACCCATGAAAATATACTCTGCAAATATCATCGACGTGGAATGGATTTATGGAGTTGGGCGGGGGAGAAGAAATGAAGACGCCAAGAAGACCCTTTTTTCTGCCCATTTTCCCCCTGCCAGCCTAGGGTTAATAAAGGACCTAATCTACGAAATGTAGTCCTTGGAGAAAACAGTCTCCCAGGGGTGGTGGAGGGTGCTGGGGGAGGAGACAGATGGCCTCTGAGAGCAGTTAGGCCTTCATGTCAGGGGCAGGTGAGGGGCCCAAGTGTCCCCTGGCAGCAGGATTACCTCTGTCCACCCCCTTGGTGGCCCAGGAATCTCCATGGCTCAGCCTCTTAATCTCCCTGCTCTGATGAGACAAGTCACACTTCTTGGTCTTTCCCTTGGGATGTCAAGAGGGACCACTGGCTCCTCTGTCTGCCAACCCAGAGACCCTCAGGTGGCACCCTTAGTTACCGCAGTGGTCCCGTGGTGACTGAAGATCTAAGGCGAATTTCTTTTAAAAGAGTTTCCTCCAAAAGTCTATCAATTCTCCAACAACTAAGAAAAACTACACATCACCCATTCAGTCTTGGGAGCCTGCATTCCCAAGGGGCTACGTCTCCTGCTGCACTCCCGTCACCCTGCCATCTGGGGAAAGAAAGCAAACCTAAAACCTTGTGAGTTTGTCTCAGAAGCATTTTTCTCCTCTGATCATTCCAAGTGAAGCAGTAGGAACCGAATTTCTGATAGCCTCCTCCTAGGAAACGACTCTGTCGTGACCTGGCACTCGCCTTCACTTGACCTTCTGTGATTCTAGCCCTCTGCCCGATGCAGGTGCCGTCTCACCCTCCCAAACTGGAGTATCCTGAACCCCTTTGGGCCCTCCCCCTCCATTCTGGTCTTTGGTCTGAGAGAAACCATCACAGCCTCAGGGACCTGATTCTGTCGGGCCTCTGGGCTACTGAGAGTCCACTTAGCTTCCTTTTCTGTCCCGAACCCGACTGTTGTACTTGTCACTCAAGGGTCCCTGCACTGAGGTGGCTCATAGGCTTCACCTGAGTGCCAACTGCAATTGATTGGTGGTGGCTGTTCACAGTGTTAAGAAGGATTCTGAGCCTGAATCCAGTCTCCAAGAGGAAAAGAACACTGCAGATATTAGCAATACGTGTCAAGTATGTGTGTGTGTGTTTACACTATGAATACTTTCCAATGTTTTTAAATGAAAACATGTTAATGGCTATACCATAATTTATTTTAATTCCATTTTTTGTTTTTGCCTTTTTTTTTTTCCTTTACTACTAAGGGTAAATGACACATCTTTGTACACGACCCTTTGAATATCTGACCCTTTGTCCAGGTAGACTCCTAGAAAGGGAAGCACTAGACCAAAGATTGCAAACAAAGACCAAGTTATTTAAAAGTTGAGCTCTTTATTATGACCATATATTCCCGCACATGTGAGGGCCAGGATGTTTATTTCAGGAAAAAATTAATACAGCCCAAGTTACAAATATTAACAGACAGGGTGGCTCCCCCCAGGCATCTGGCAAAGTCTCAGCCCAGAGGGGCGAGAGGAGCTGATTCTGGGTTCATTCTGGAACAGCTGGGGTGGCCCTGTTTGCAGGTCCCCTCCTGGGGTCCATGCTGTGCCTGGGTTCACTTTGGCCTGAAATGAAATGACCATTTCTTTGCAGTGGGGCATGGACAGTAAGGATGAGCAATCTCCTCAGCTCGAACTGTTCAAAGTGCAGACTTTGAGCAGAGCACAGATATTCCTAATTATTCAAATTAAGAGATCACACACGAGAGCAAGATTTAAAGCAATTAAGTAGGGGGTTATTGTGTTCCCTGTCAGTATCTTCATTTTCATAATTCCTAGTCATAGAATCAAAGACATTAGTGCTGGAAAGAAAACAGGAGGTTGAGTCCAGCTGTCTTGTTGGACAGAGGAAATGAGGTGCTCAGAGAAGGTAAGTGGTTTAACCAAGCCACACAGCCAGTTCACGGCAGGATGGCAGGCCAAATCCTGTTTCAGTGTTTTTGTTTTGTTTTGTTTTGTTTTTGAGACGGAGTCTTGCTCTGCCGCCCAGGCTGGAGTGCAGTGGCACGATCTCGGCTCACTGCAAACTCCACCTCCTGGATTCACGCCGTTCTCCCTCAGCCTCCCAAGTGGCTGGGACTACAGGCGCCCGCCACCACTCCTGGCTAATTTTTTGTATTTTTAGTAAAGATGGGGTTTCACCATGTTAGCCAGGATGGTCTCAATCTCCTGACCTCGTGATCTGCCCACCTCGGCCTCCCAAAGTGCTGGGATTACAGGTGTGAGCCACCACGCCTGGCTGTTTCAGTGGTCTTACCACCACACCTCACTTCCAGCCACCCCTGCTTACACATACTCACCTCCCTGGGGCTCTGCTGGTCCCTGGGCTTCACACTCAGTGAGTCCAGAGCCCTCCCTTCTCCGTACACTTTCGGCTGTGGCTACCTCACTGCCTATTCTGAAGCTTAGAGCAATGTTCTTGTGATTTTTTCTGCAGCGCATGGCTAATGCAATTGCCTCCACATGTCTCTCGTTTTGCTCTTCTGCCTAGTTCCACGTGGCAAAAGTGAGAAGAGATCAAGCCTGGTTATGCTGTGTCTACATCCATATGGTATGCTTGCTCTACTTTTTTTTTTTTTTTTTTTTTGAGACAAAGTCTCACTCTTGTTGCCCAGGTTGGAGTGCAGTGGTGTAATCTCGGCTCACTGCAACCTCTGCCTCCCGGGTTTAAGCGATTTTCCTGCCTCAGTCTCCCAAGTAGCTGAGATTACAGGCGTGCACCACCACGCCTGGCTAATTTTTATATTTTTAATAGAGATGGGGTTTCAACATGTTGGCCAGGCTGGTCTTGAACTCCTGACATCAGGTGATCCACCCACCTCAGTCTCCCAAAATGCTGGGATTACAGGCGTGAGCCACTGCACCTGGACTGATTGCTCCACTTTTTAAGGGAGATAATAAAACAGGCCTTGCCTGTGTTTGGTTTGAATTAGTTTTGCAGAGAGCCCCACCTTCTTGCCCCACATGAAAGGAAATTGCAGGCGCTTTGCAACAGCAGCTGAACTCCGACCTCAGCTGCAGTAACTAAGATGCCCTTGTCTGCCAGAAACACTGCTGAGCGAGCCAGTTGTTCTGGAGAGAGGGCAGCAAAGGGACTGAGCAGGGAAGGAGGGAATGAAAACCCTGGCTCAAGGCTGAGAAGGAAGCAGAGTCTGTGCTTGGTGGATGGGGTGGGAACAGCTGGAGAGCGAGACGCAGGAATGCCCATGGAGCGCTCACCTCTTGCAAGGTGGGGAGACACTAGTGGAAGGCAAAAGGGGGTTGTTCTTGTACCGCCCAAATCCAGGGCATCTGTAGAAACTGCTTGTGTCTGTGGGTCAGGGCTGATGCCAGGACAGCACCCATGAAAAGGAGAGAAGCTGGGTTCTTGGGCAGCAAGAGGTGGGTCTGTGGTTGGTGTGCCCCATGAGGGGCCAGCCTGTTACCTCCTAGCATTGCATAGGGCTGTGCAGTGGGGCGTGAGGCACAGCGAGAGCCCAGTTGCAGAATTATCATTGATACAGACACCAAAAGTCTGCATTTTGAGCAGTTCAAGATGACAAGTTTGAGTGTCCTTACCATCCATGCCCCAGTGCAAAGAATTGCTCATTCCATTTCAGGCCAAAGTGAACCCAGGCACAGTGTGGTCCCCAGAGGAAACAGGGCTACCCTGGCTGCTCCAGGACGAACTCAGAAACAGCTTTTCTCATCCCACTGGGCCAAGGTTTCTCCAGGTGCCTGGTGGGAGAGGAGCTTGAGTTGCCAGCAGAGCCCCCTGTCTGTTATCTCTATGTTGGGCTGTACTAACTTTCTCCTGAAACGCACAGCCCAGCACACCATGTCTGGCTCTCTAGGCTGTCAGGACATTTGATTCTGACGCGGCTCCCCTGGGCGGCCCTGCCAAGGCTCTGTCTCTCCTTGAAGGTGGTGACTGTTCCCCTGCCACCTCATCTTCTCCAGTGAGACGCATTCCCTGCAGGAACAGTCATGCCTTCTGCAGCCTGCGCCTTCCTCCATAGTTGGGGAAGCTGCACAAGGGCCTGCCCTTCGTGGGCCACATCGACCCCTCAGCTTGCAGCCTGTGCAGCATCTGTGCGGCAATCACACTATCTTGCAGCCGGCAAGCGCAGGGCTGGGAAACCCAGGTACCTGCAAATCAGATGCTTCCCAAGGGGCAGGCAGGCAGCTGTGATGGAAGAAGAAAAGGTAGAGACCAAGGGAGGGGCCTTGGTCTCAGGGCCAAGACACAGCTGCCCTGAGACCCACCTCAGTAACCACGGGCCTGAACCTCCGTGGAGATGAGGATGTGCCTTATTATCCTTGTCGCCCTCTCTGGGGTGGTCCTCATGACCTCAGCCTGGCTATCTCATAAGCCAGCAGTATTTGAGTCAGCTACAAGAGAGGCCAGAGGCATAGGTGTTTTGATTTGTGCATTTTGTTTTGTTTTTGAAGTACAGAAATTGCATGAGCCTTGAAAATTTTTCTCTCCTCCTTTCTCAAAGAGAACAGTAAAAGCATTCATCGCATGGCTGGCTGAGGCTTGAGTTTGACGGAGAAGTGAGGTTTCTAAAGAGCTCTGCCCCACTGACACCTCAAGCTGCCCTGACTGCTCCTCCCTGAGCTGGGAGATGCCATCAGCTGTCAGACCTGGCCTCAGGGTAACAGGCAACGAAGGCACAGGTGAGCAGTTGGTGGAACCACAAAATAAAACGCTGCATGATTTTTATGAATTTAGCCTTGATTCCGTTTTTTCCTGCCTGCCTGGAGAGCAGGGCCATGCTCTCCTCTGAGCAAGAATCAGGGGCGATGGTGGGCTTTGCAGAGAGCCCTGAAAGCTTCCTGGCAGGGATTGTCACCCGCGCTGGGATAGCTTTTGCTTTGGAGCAGAGGTGGGGTATGTACCTGCTGGGGGCAAACTTCCCTACAGTTGCTAGCTGTGATCACTCCTCCCTGTTCTCATTTTTCCTCCGCCCTGCCATGCTTTCCGTTTTGTCGCGCCCTGGGCCAGCTGAGTCCTGGTCCCAGGTAGGAATGTGTTGCTCTCATTCCCTGCGGAGTGTGATTCTCGGGGCGGCAGTGCCGCTACTCTGTAGGATGCACCATCCAGGATGGCTCTCGGATCTTCCCCGCCTGGCTCTTCCCCAGCCACAGGCTGCTTTATCCCCAGGGTGGGCGCTGCAATAAGGATCCCCAGCCTGAAGCAGGCTCCAGAGCTGAGTCAGTCAACAGATGGTAACTGGGCACCTTGGGGTTCCCTCCTGGTGATGGAATAAACAGAGGTCCTGGCCGCCGCCTCTCTGGCGCCTCCAGCTGGGGGTGTCCGCTGGTTGCAGGTGGAGTTCCAGCTCCAGCCCATGGACAGCACGTCAGTCCCCTGCCACGCAGCTAGCCCAGCGGCATAGGTCAGACGCAAGTGAGTCTTGTCTGAGGGCACATCCTGGCATCAAAGGCTGTGACCTGGAAGGGGCTGCAGGGGATGTGGCTGCCCAGTGACCGGACACGGCTGAGGCAGATTTTGGGAAAAGGAGAGAGTCACAGAGTCCCTTGGGCATGACTGAAGGCAGATGCTACCAAAGATGAGCTTCTGCCTCCAGGAGAGGTGGGGACCCAGGGGGGCGGCACTGAGCCAGGAGCAGGGGTGGTGAGCACCTCATGGGCCTGGTCCATCTGATGGCCTCTGGCAGCAGTTGTCTGTGCTGGCCCAGATGGTCACAGGGAGGATTCCACACTGGGTGCTTTGAAGGTTCCCCTCCCATTGTTCAGAGGAAGCCCCTGCACCGGACCAATGAGAACACAAGGCCCTGAGAGGGAGTGTGAGGACCCTGCTGTGTCCACAGCCTGGAGCTTTTCAACCCACATTCTGTGTTTTTTCCTCTATAACTCTCTCTCTTTCCATATATATATATATATATATATATATATATATATATATATATATATATATATATTTTTTTTTTTTTTTTTTTTTTTTTTTTTTTTTTTTGAGACGGAGTCTCACTCTGTCGCTCAGGCTGGAGTGCAGTGGCGCGATCTCAGCTCACTGCAACCTCCGCCTCCTGGGTTCAAGTGATTCTCTTGCCTCAGTCTCTCGAGTAGCTGGGACTACAGGTCCGTGCCACCATGCCCGGCTAATTTTTGTATTTTTAGTAGAGACGGGGTTTCACCATGTTGGCCAGGATGGTCTTGATCTCTTGATCTCATGATCCACCCGCCTTGGCCTCCCAAAATATATATATATATATAAACTTTCTTTACGTGGTTTTAATGAAGTTAGCATAGGTTCTGTGTTTTCCCTGGCTGCTGGGAGATTGGGACAGTGTCTTCTGTGGGAGAGGATATGAGATGATGGTGGGCTGTGCACAGTCCTGGGATGAGCCAGCCTTTCAGGAAGGCCCTGATGGAAGCTTCCGGCTAGGGTTTCTCACCCCACACTGGGATCACTTCTGTTGCTACTGCTCAGAGCAGAGTAGGCTATGCTTCTTAAGGGACTGCATCTGCTGGGCGAAAGTTCTTTTTTTTTCCCCCCAGCAGGGTGCCCCCCGCCACTGCCCACCAAACAGGGACAGGATTCCCTTTTTAGAGCACAAAGGATCTCTGACAACATGGCATGGCCTGTACCCGTTTGAGGTTGATGCCACCAGTCTGGTCCCTAGAAGCAAACTCTGCTGGAATCTGGGGTGTTGTCCCCCTGCAGTGGTGTCAGAGACGCAGTGGACCTGGGTCTCCACCAGCAAGGAAGACTAACCCTCAGGACAGGTTGTGCCTGATCGTGCCTTTTCAAATCAGCATTGTGTTTCATTAAAATAACAGAAATACTGTATAAGCAGTAATCACCTATAGTCACTTACCGATGTTAGGAAGCAGCTAGGATCAGGAACGTGCCTCTTAGGCACAGACTGGTGCTGCCTTGCTCTCTTATGAACTGCCTTTTCAGTTGAGCTCAGATTTGGTTGGAGAAAAAAAAAAAAAAATGAGCTTTTGAATTGGACCAAGCCTGACTTTTGGCCCTGGCTCTGTCCAGCTCTTGCAGAGGGACTCTGTGAAATGGTGCATTAGACACTGCCAGCACATGGCAGGGACTTGTAGTAATCAGGAGTCCTTTTCTAAGTGACCAAAATCCCAAATTCAAATAAGGAAGAGGAAAATTCATTGGCTACAACAGCTTCAGGTATGGCTGGATCCAGGTGCTCCAACAATACAGTCAGGATCCAGTGTCTCTCTGTCTCTTGCTGGTCTCCTGTGTGTTCACATCATTCCCAGGTGAGCTGTTTTTCCATGGTGGAAGCTCCACACTTTTGTCTCACCAACTTTAAGACCACCTGAAAGCCAGCTGTGCTTTCCCAACAGGCTGTTGGAGAGACTGGTGCCAATCACAGCACATGCCAAATGGAGGGCTCATATTCAGGCAGGCAGCTGGGGGGAAGGTACAGCAGACACTTTCTGGGCCCATGGCCTCTTACCCCTGTGAGTTCAGGTGTGGCTGTGTGGGTAGGTACCATCTTTCCTCTTGTCTTCTGACTCAGGGCTTTTTCCATAGCTAAGGGCAGGGTAAGCTGGGGAGATGCCACCCCCTGGGACAACTGTCTGCCAATGGGGGACAATAGTCTGCACCCATGGAGGGACAACCCAGAGGCAGATCCCACGGATTTTTCAGAGGGTTCCTGGTGGGTCTGAGCCCCTGTTGCCCACCCTGATCACCAGCCCAGTGTCATCCTCACACTGGCCACGCTGATCACCAGCCCAGTGGCATCCTCGCATTGGCCACGCTGATCACCAGCCCAGTGGCATCCTCGCATTGGCCACGCTGATCACCAGCCCAGTGGCATCCTCGCATTGACCACGCTGATCACCAGCCCAGTGACAGCCTCACATTGGCTTTCTCCCCACCCAGATCTCACTGCCCTGCCCCTCACTCCAGCTTCCTGGAGTCACCTCCCACCTACACTACCTGCACCCAAGGCCTTGTCTCAGGCTCTGTTTTGGGGGAACCCTGAAAGGCAGAGAGGTCAACCTCACCTGAAGCAGGTGAACTGAGAAGTATTAGGGCCTTGGGGACACCTGAGTTTGACCAGCCAGGCGTCTGACCTCCCTCAGCAGCAGGACCCCTGTCTCAATTGTTGTCTCATGAATCCTCCCAGTGTATAAAGAGTACAAGAAAGGGGTTGGTCCAGGCTCACAAGCATTTACTGACCACCAACTATGTACCAGGCTTACTCTCTCTTCACATGAACCCATCATCACCCCATTCTACAGGTGCAGGGAGTGAGGCCTGAAATCATCAGGAAGGATCTGAGGCCACACAGCTGGTAAATGGCAGAGCGGGGGCTGGAGTCCAGGGCCTCTCACTCCAGGTGTGGGCTCCTGTCCTCGCCCCGCTGGCTGGTCTGAGGTGGCTCACTGAGCTGGGTGCAGCTTGAAGCGTCCCTTGGTCCCCTCCAGTCAAGACTGGATTTTCCCGCCAGCTCCCAGCCACTGTCCTTCCTCCCCAGGCACCTTCCGCTGTGTTTTTTGCAGAGTCAGGCTCTCCTAACTCTCTCTCACACCCCTTCCTGTTCAGGCTCCAACTTTCTCTGCCCAGAAGCCCTTGCTGGCATTGGTGCCTGTGCCAAGCTTGCTCAGTGGGAGGTGGGTTCACAGCCTCTCACCTCCTTCCCTGCTCGCTGTCCACAGGACCATCCAAGTAAAGGCTCCCCTCAACACCACCTCTTCTCTCAACCCCGTCCCATGTCACCACTCAAAATGACAGCACTAACCCTTTCTACCCTGCTCCTCAAATCCCAACCCTCACCTTCCGGGGCTGCCCCTGCCTGCCCAGATCACCTTCCTGCTGAGAAAATGGAAGCGTTAAACTCTCAATCCTCTTCAAAGCTCATTAGCCAGAGAAAGCTACACATCAAATTGATTTTATTTCTCCAGGTTCTGGCTAACGCAATGACTTCAGGCCACAGGCGGGGAGGGCGGGGTTATTTTTTCGAGGCTTGCTGGTGCCTCTCTGCCCTTTCCTTCTGGCTGGCCCATGATTCTTGCAATTTGACAAGCTCTGCGCAGTCCCAGGGCCAGGACACAGGGCGAACCTTGTGCTCCCCAGGGGCAGGATGGGGGCAGAGGGATGGAGGAGGTGCTGAGCCCACAGCAGCCTCCCTTCCCAGGGCCCTACCCAGAAGCTGTCCTGCCACTCGTAAAGAGCCTGAAAGATGGAAAGGATCTCTCTCTTATTCTTGTAATACACTTTGTCCAGAATTCATGATGAAATACATTTTCTCCAGAACGTTTTATGCAGTTAATGATGTAAAATCAAACTGACTGTTGTCAGACCATTCTCAGTGCCTCCGTAACCCCAGTATTTGTGCTGAAGATGGTGGGACCTCAATTCACCCTTCTGGAATGTCGCAGAGCCTGGCCCCAGCCTGAGCAATGGCAGCTCTCCAGGAGTCTGAGGTCTGAATCTGCCTGGTACAGCATCCTGGAGAGCACGTGCAGACACAGAAGTACTGTGTGCCCCGTGAAACAGCGGGCCAGGTAAGCATTTTGTCCCATCTTTCATGTGCTCCCTCTGTGTGGCTGCCCTGGAGGCTCTGAGGAGGCCTGCGGGGAGGCCCTAGGCTGTTCCAAACCACCTCTATAAATAGCCAGCTTCAGGAATTCACTGGGAGCCAGGCTGTTTTTATAGGCTTGTATCTTCGTTTTTCCAGTAATCCAGCTGAGTGCTTCTGGACCTGGGCCCCTGACAGGGAACTGACAACCCCACATCTGCCACAGGCAGAAAACTTGTGGGGGTCAGGGGAAGCTCTTTCTCTGCCATTTAAGAAGGAATAGGGGGCCGGGGCTGCCAGCCCGCTTGGCTCACAATTTTTGGACTGTCTGGCATTGTGGCCAGCACGTGACTGTGGTTATTTGGGGCAAGCAGGGGTGCCCAAGTCCAAACACATCTCCTCCCAGGCCTGTCCCTCACTGACACATCTGGTAAGCATGCGATGGAGACAGAGAACACTGTGTAACAGGAACCAACGCTGGGCTGTCCCAGGCATCCTTTATGGAGAAAAACTCTTTCTATGGGATCTGAATGCTTCTGCTCTTAAATAACCAGTGTGAATTTCTTCTAAGCAGCCAGTGACTAGCCAACAGTTCAAGTAGGGCAAAGTCAGTGATGGACTGGATTTCATTTCTCATCAGTGGCATGAAGGGGGTGAACCAGGGGGTCTCCAGTCCCACTTAGACTCAATTCCATAACCTCAACCAAGCACCTGAGCACGCCGGGCACCTGGGGAGCCAAGGGACTTGGTACCAGGAGTGGGGCCCACAGGGCCCTGTGAGTGTGTTGTCAGGGGTGGGGAGAAGCCACGGAGGTCAAGGCAGGGCTGTGCTCGCTCAGAGGACCAGATGGCAAAAAGTCCCAGGAAAGCTGGTCTCTGTCCATCCTCAACACAGCTTTTCCTTGTGAAGGGAGAGGGAGGAAAGGGATAACCAGCCCCGGGGAGGAAGAGCCCCGAGCGAGGTGTGGACGGCACTCATGAAGATGAGGAAGAGGAGCTTGAGCGCAGGGACAGTGCACAGCACAGTCTGCATCAGAGGAGATGTCTGGGGTCAGACAGACTGAAGGGCCTGTCCCTTGGGGCCCAGTGGCCATGACTTGGTGCAAAAGCCCCCGCCCCCCACAGCCTCCCTGATCCGAGCCCCTGGCCTTGGGCATCTCCTGCTCTCCTTCCTGAACTAGCGTTGACCTCACATCACAGCTGCCCTTCCGTGGCTTCATTTATTCAGGAGAGATCTATGGACTGCCGCCACGATGCACGCTCACTCTCTGTTCAGACCTGACGGTGGATCCCGAGCCGTGGACCTTGGCATTCTCCCCACAGATCAGCTCACCTTCACCCTTTTGATGTTGCCACTTCCAGCTGTTCCAGGAAGATGCCTCCTTGGTCTAGCCCAGCCAGGCACACCCTGAATGCAGACCTCAGGCAGCCACCCCAGACCCAGCAGAGGGGACACCAGCATGGGCAGCGCAAGTGGGCCTGACATCAGGAAAGTGACCATCCCTGCCTGTCCCTCCAGGGCTAGAGTCATGACTGTATTTGAGTGTGATTCGGGTTCATGTAACAGAGCACAAGTGACATTAAAGGGGAAGAAGAAGTAGATGAAGACATGGCTGAAAGCAGACATTAGCCAAATTCTTACTCTAAGGAGAAATGAGGGGTGAGAAGCCTTTCATCCCTGTTACTGACTTGTCTCCAGTTCGCAGGTACCAGACTGCAGGGGTGGGGGTGGGGCAGGCTCTAGGGAGATTCTCGCCTGGTACCCAGCTCGACACTTTGCAATAGTAGTTGATTTGTCATTGCTGTTGGAATTCATTTTTTTATTTTTTTGAGATGGAGTCTCACTCTGTTGTCCAGGCTGGAGTGCAGTGGTGCAATCTCGGCTCACTGCAACCTCTGCCTCCCAGGTTCAAGAGATTCTCCTGCTTCAGCCTCCTGAGTAGCTGGGACTATAGGTGCGCACCACCATGCCCAGCTAATTTTTGTATTTTTGGTAGAGACGGGGTTTCACCATGTTGGGCAGGATGGTCTCAATCTCTTGATCTCATGATCTGCCCCACCTTGGCCTCCCAAACTGCTGGGATTACAGGCGTGAGCCACCGCGCCTGGGCTGGAATTCATTTTTAAATCATGCAACACAGGACTGATTCCCGAAACAGCATCCCTGTGCCTTTGCGTGGCCACGTCCTCTTGAGGAAGACCTGTGGACTCCGAGCGGCCAAGGGTGTCCCTTTGGAGCCCAACAGGTGGGGCTGAATTCCACTTCTGCTGGTTGCCCGCTGTGTGACCTTAGCCGAGTGTCTGGATCTAGGCCTTAGCTCCCTCACCTGTTAAATGAGGCCAGAGCTGAACACTTTTCAGGGCTGCTGATGGAATGAAGGAGATAAAAGATGCAAAGGAGCTCCGTGTGGTGCTGGGGACGTGCAAGCATCCAACAGGCGACATTTGCCATTCTTAGGTAATCACTGTCATTAGAGTGCATGCATTCAAGTACCCACAGACGGGGTGGAGGCTCCGCTTGGGCTGGGGCAAAAGATGCCTGCCCAGGACACCACAGAGGTCCCTATCCTCACAGGTGACCCGTGGGAAGTGACGGAGAGGAGATGTGTGGCAGAGCCCTAAGGGTGCCTGCAGCCCGGCCCTGCCACAGTGTGGGACATTGCCCACTTTCGCAATGGCATCTTCAAGTGGGGGCCTCCTTGACACATGGGCAGTCCCCACTTCTGGTCTCCTCTCCCGCCTTTGACTAATGGCTGACCTGACATCTTTCAGCAAGTGACCTTGTTGCAGCTGGTAATTCAAATATCTTTCAGTGTCAGAAATAATAAGCGCCACCGTGAGATGAACAAGCAGAGCTTAAGTTGAGCGCAGATTAATGGGGTTTTAATATTCCTAATTTAATCACTCCTTTCTGTCACACTGTGGGCAACATGATGTAGCAGCTAATTATTTTTTTAAACCATGATGGGGATCTTTCCTAATCAATTTTATATTTAACGTGAATGAAGGAAGGGCGGTGATTAATGGGAGAATAAATCTCAGCAAACAGGCACAAGCAAGCGATCAGTTAAAAATACGGCAGGATGACTTTTCCTTCTCCTGTAGTAAATTCTTCAGGGATGGGATGGGGCACAATTTTAAGTCTCTTTCAATCTAAAAAAGGGAAATAAGTTGAAGATTTAAAAACCATTTTGGATGAAAAGTCATAAACACACATTTTCATTGATGTAAAACAGTATAGACTAATCAGTGTGGTGGCATTCCATACATCTTACATTATATTCTAGCATTATGGCATTTCATACCTGCTACAATGTATCCCAGTAAGTATGTGTTGTTTCATATCTGCTACAATGTATACCAGTAAGTATGTGGCATTTCATACCTGCTACAATGTATACTAAGGAGTATTATGGCCTTCTATAGTTGCTACATTATTATTATTATTATCATTATTATTATTATTATTTGTAGACAAGTCTCTCTCTGTCGCCCAGGCTGGAGTACAGTGGCATGATCTCAGCTCGTGGCAACATCCAACATCTGCCTCCCAGGTTCAAGTGATTCTCGTGCCTCAGCTTCCTTGAGTAGCTGGGACTACAGGCAGGCACCACCACGCCCTGCTAATTTTTGTATTTTTAGTAGAGACAGGGTTTCACCATGTTGGCTAGGCTGATCTCGAACTCCTGACCTCAAGTGATCCGCCTGCCTCAGCCTCCCAAAGTGCTGGGATTACAAGCGTGAGCCACCCTGCCCTGCCTAGTTGCTACATTATATACTAGTAAGCACAGTGGCATTTCATAGCTGCTGCCATTTATAGGGAGCATGCTGAGGGGTGAAAGACACTGACTTTCATGTCAGGAAAACGTGTATATTCAAATGCTGGTGCTGCCCTTTATCGTGTGACCTTGGGCCTCAGTTTTCTTATCTTTTAAATAGGTGCAATGATGCCCCTTGGAGCATTGCGAGGGCTCAATGTGTGGATGCAGTGCATAGTGCCTGGTATGTATGTGCTGCCAAATCTAACTTTAATTCTCACAACACTAGAAAGTGTGTCTTAGGCTGAGGTCCCCAGTAGCAGGCCCTGGGAGGAGGATCTGCATGAAAGGGATTTGTTAGATGTGCCCTGGAAAGCTGCACAATGGAACAGGGACTCAGAGAGACCAGGAGGAGGAGGCTACGCAGTGGAGGATCAGGACAAGCACAGGCAAATTTTGGGATGATGATGATCACACCCGAGAGATATCCCAATCAGGGACCCAGGAGCTAAGAATGTAGAACTCAGTCTGTCAGTCACGGGCAAGGGAGACATAAATTCCTGTGTGTTTCCAGTCCTCCTGCCAAGTGGCTTCTAGCTTTCTGGGAACAATGCTCCCAACAAGAGACCCAGGCACCGTCTATGGAGTGAGTAAAAAAACGGTGATACTGGCGGAGGTGGACAGTGCCTGCCCAGGAGGCTGGTCAGCTGCTCCGGGTCACACAAAGAAGGTGTGAGCTGGCATAGACCCCTGGTCAGGTCAGGAGGTGGCTGGGTAAGATGTGAACTTGCACCCAAGGACCTATGGGTCCCCAAAGATCTGGAGTAGAATTCGCACTCTAATATCCCTACCCCATGGGGAAGCTCTTGGGGCAGACTGCAGGACCCCTCAGGACAGAGGCTCCCCATGTAAGCATTTCTCATAACAAGCAGAGTTGGGCATCTTTACCATGTTTTCATTCATTCATTCATTCATATATTCACTTATTCATCCGTATTCATCCAACCTTTGTTTAGCAAGCGCCTCCTACTGGCTGGGCACTGTTGTAGGCATGAGGCATAACAGTCAACAAGAATTTTAAAAAATTAATTCCTTTTCTCACGGAGCTGACATTCTAGAGGGAAGGGATGAGCAACAAGAATGGCAAAACACAGAGACAGCGTGCATCTTAGAAGGTGACGGTTTCCATGCAGAAAGCAAAGCAGAAAGAGCCAACAGCCAGGGCTGGAAGGAGTGCACCGTCCAATGTGCTTCCAGCGGAGCCTCACCAAGGAGACGCAAGCACAGACCTGAAGGGACCTCATTGAGTCTTGTGGCTTTGAATACCACATAGATACTGACAACTCCCAAACTGTTTATCTCCAGCATGTCCTCTCTTCAACTCCAGCTGGTAATTCAAATATCTTTGAATTCAAGAGCATCTTCAAGAAGAGGTGTTCTTGAAAGAGAGTATTCCACGCAGCAGGAATAGCAAGTACACAGGCTAAGAGGTAGGAGCCTGCCTGGTCTGCGGGAAGATAGCAGGGAGCTGGCGCACCAGCTGCGGAGAGGTGAGCTGAGGCCAGAGCAGCTGAGGAGGCTGCAGGCTTTGTGAACAGGCAAGTCTGGATGAGGCCTTGGCTTCCTCTCCAAGTGCATTAAGGCTGGAGAGTGACATCTGATTTGCATGTTAAAATGCTAGCTGTGATGGTAGAGAACAGTCTATGGGGGCATGGAGACTGGGGAAGTGCAAGGAGACTCGTAGGAGGTGAAAGGTGATGGTGGCTGCTCCAGAGTGTTGGAGATGGCAGAGGTGGGAGAGGCTGGACACCGGGCACTTTCCAAGGTGGAGTTGGCAGCATGTACTGGCAGGTGGATGTGGGGGTGCAAGAGTCTTGGAGGAGTCAAGGACAAGTCCAAGCAGTTGGAGGGCGGGAGCTGCTGTCAACTGAGATGGGAAGATTCGAGATGTGGAGTAGTGGGAAGCTGAGTTTGGGTATATCAGGCCCATTCAACATCTGTCTGAATGAAGGGGCTGACGACACAGTGGGATGTGTAAGTCTGGAATTCAGAGGATAGAACATGCTGGAGATACCCAGTTTAGGAGCTGTGGGCATCTATGTGGTATTCAAAGCCACAGGACTCAATGAAGTCCCAGGGAGAGTGAAGGTGGATACAGAAAATAGTCGTCCAAGCCTCGGGTGGCTCGTGGGGTCAGAGTGTGAGGAGACTAGGGGCCCAGCGAAGGAGACCGAGAAGGAGCAGCCAGGGGGCAGGAGGAGATCCAGACAAAGTGGGGTCCTGTGGGCTAAGGGAAGAGAATTCTCAAGGGAAAGGGAAGATGGGCAGCTGTATCCACACTGCAGAAGGATCAAGTCATATGACCACCGAGAACCAACCACTGGACATACCATGTGGAGGCCACTGGTGATCTTTTCTTTTAACTGTCAAATACACATAACATAAAACTTACCATAGTAACCATTTTTAAATGCACATATCCATGGCCATAAGCACCTTCCTAATGCCATGCGATCATCAGCACTGCTGCGTTCCAGAACATTTTCCTTCCTCCAAAGGGGGCTCCACACCTGTCAGCAGTCACTCCCCGTCTCCCCTCCTTCAGCCCCCGGCAACCCCTCATCTGCCTTCTGCCTTTAGGGGTTTGCCTAATCTGTGTTTCATATCCGTGGAAACACACAATGTGGTGTTTTGTGCCTGGCTCCTTTCACCCAGCATCGTGTCTTCCAGGTTCATGCACATTGTAGCACGTGTCGGTACTTCACTTCTTTTTGTTCTACATTTGAATTTACTTGTTAAAAAAAACTGACAAAATTTTATAGATATATATTTGTGCTGTACAATGTGGTTTTGAACTATGCATGCATAGTGCAGTGACTACATTGAATGAATTAACACATGCATTACCTCATAAACTATCATTTTTCTGTGGTGAGAACACTTACAATCTACTCTTTTGGTGATTTTGTTTCTTTTTAAGGTGAATAGTATTCCACTGTATGGATAGACCACACTGCGTTCACCCATCCATCTATTGACGGCCATTGGGCTGTTTCTACCTTTGTGCTGCTGTGAGTAATGATGCTATGAACATGTGTGGCCGTGTCTCCTTTCAAGTCTCTGTTTTCAGTTCTTTGGGAGTGATCCCGAGGCATGGCATTGCTGGTGACCTGCACAACGGGAGCTTCCACGGGTTGTTGGGGTCCATGCCCATGCTGGATGCTGGGAGAGAATGGGAGGAGAGGAATGGAGATGGCAAGGGTTTACAGCTCTTTTGAGAAGTTTTGCTGCCAAGGAAAGGGGAAATGTGGGGCTATTGCTTGAGGGAAAAACAGGGCAAAAGAGTTTAGTTTGGTTTTTGGGGATAGGAGAAGTGGCATGTGCTGGCATGCTGGTGAGGGAGATCAGACACTGGCCTGACGAGTGGGATGGGATCCCTCCCAGAGATCAGACACTGACCTGATGAGGGAGATCAGACACTGGCCCCATGGGTGGAATGGGAGGGAGGGAGGAATGGGAGGGAGGGAGGAATAGGAGGGAGGGAGGAATAGGAGGGAGGGAGGAATGGGAGGGAGGGAGATCAGACACTGGCCCCACGGGTGGAATGGGAGGGAGGGTGATCAGACGCTGACCCCATGGGTGGAACAGGGAGGGAGGGAGATCAGACACTGGCCCCACGGGGAGGTGGATGCTGGGGTGGGAGCTCCTCAGGGCCCCTCTGCTGTCTTTGAATGGGTTCCCTCCCAGGGTTCGGACAACACCCCTGACCTTCCCCTGATCTGTTAGGGACTGCAAGAGGATTAAGGACTGTAGGCAGGTCAGATATTGAGAAGGAGAGAGTTCCTGGTGGATTTAATTCTGTGAAACATGGCCGCAGCCTTGCAGTCAGACCCTAGGTCCTGTTCTTCTCCACTGTAAAGCTGGAACCTCCATAGGAGGGAAAGAAGTTGGAAGGGGGTGAGGAAGGAAGAGGGGCTATGTTGTGAAGAGTAAAAAGAAAACAATAAGGCTGTCATCATTGGGGGACTGTGAGAACTCGGGCCACACCCCCTCAGCAAGTGACAAGGACAAACATTTGCATGGTGCTTAACAAGTTTAAAAAATATATAATCTTTTCACTCTGATAAAAGAAAAACTTCAGCCAAATTAAATTTAAAGGAGTTGAATTGAGCGATGAACAATTCGTGAATCGGGCAGCCTCCCTAGCCAGAGTGGGCTCAGAGACTCCAGGGCAGCCACGTGGTGGAGGAAGATTTATGGACAGAAAGAGGAAATTGACTACAGAAAGCGAAAGTGAGGTACAGAAACAGCTGGATTGGTTACAGGTTGGTGTTTGCCTTATTTGAACACGGTTCAGTCGGCCCCCTTTGATTGGCCAAAACTCAGTGACTGGTACAAGTGCAGGCTACAGTCTGTTGATGCCTCCGCTTGTTATATCAATAGTTCACGATGTACAGAAAGACCTTTAGGCCGAACTTAAAATATGTAAGGAGGCAGCTTTAGGCTAAACTTGATTTAGCAACATGCATTTAGTGTTCTGAACTCAATATTATTTCATCTGCTCTTCCCAAAGCTTCCAGATGGGACCGGAGTTTCAGGGATGTGGTTTGCCCAAGGATGCACACCAGAGGGTGGCTGAGCCTGGCGGGTCCCCGATCTGCGACCCAGAGTGAGTGGCACCAGGGAGAGGATACAGCCCTCAATGTTTCTGCACTTTGAGCTGATTGCTTTCCCATTTGACCCTAGAAGTTGGATATGAACATTGTCTTGTGTTTGATTTCCTTTGTTTGGGGAGGTCATAAAAAGGCCCCAACAGGATTCTATTAAAGCTTTTTCTCCCAAGTGAGTATCTAAGGCCAAGTTATAAAGCATTGCAGGGGGAAAACGAACATTTGCCTTGAAACCTCTTCCCTTGCCTCATAGAAAACCAGAAGGGAAAGAGCACTGAGAAGAGAAGGAGCATTATTTCCTTCCCTTGTCCGCGTCCTCTGGGCCTCCAGTCCACGTGACTGTGGGGCCTGCGCGCCTGCCCCATCCTCCCTCCACTGAGAAGGGAGCTTCCAGTGTGTTAAGGGGGGCAGCACTGTGGTTCTGTTGTTTTCTTTCCACAGGCTTGGGGTTCACAAACTCAGAAGGGATTTGTCCCTGAGCAGTTTTCTTCCTTGGTTTTTTAAGCCATTTCAGTTTCAAGGAAATTGAATCCATGTGTGTTTGGATTAATTGCTTAACTCCTAAAAACATTGTTTTGTAACAGCAATTTGACATCCAAAAAGCTTAAGTTACTTTCCATCCTTTTTCTGTGGTCCCAGTCGGGGGAAATGAGAGATCCCTCTTGCACCAGCCCCATGCTTACAGCTGGAAAGGGCTAATGAGGAATTAGCGTGATGTTCAATTTATCCCCAAATAAGGCGGGCTTGCAAACCTCACTCTGAAATCCAGGAAGCCTCCTGGGTCCTGCTGGGTTTCTGGGCTTTAGAGAATGTGGACACCTTCTGTGGTCTCATGTTCAATTTGAGATTTCCTTTTCCCCGGGTCTCGTTTCCAGATCTTGACTGTTCCTCTGGTGGTTCAAATTGCAGTGGAGGAGATGTCAGGCCCCCGAAGGGATGCACGTCTCAGCAGTCAGGGCTCTTGAGGTCTAGGAGGTGCTGCTGAGGGAAGGAAGGTTCGTGTGCTCTGCTCTAGAAATTGTTCTGATGTTCAGGCATGGTGACTGATGGGATGGCCCCATATCATGAGTCAAAGAGGAAGAGTGCACCTTCTTGAATGGCCAGGTCCATCGGGAGGCTCGGGGGTTAATACCATCCGGAGGAGAGGAGTGCTCTTAGGCTGGGCATTCACCCCTAGACCTCAGTTTTCCCATCTGTTAAACAGGAATAACCTCTGACCTCAGAGTTGTTCCAAGAGCCGTTTCCTGGTGCCCCCAGACTTCATGTGAGCAGGCATCTGCATTGGCCCCAGTGGACGCTGAGGGTTTGCTCAAGTGGACCCTTTCCTCCTGGGGCCTTCCATTACCTTCCTTCTGCCTGACCTCATTCATCTGCACCCACCTGGCCTCTGATACCTTCCCTGATGACTTCAGTCAGGCAGGCGGTCTTCTGCTTCCCTAGCGACCATCAAAGACCACAGAGATTAGCAAGCATGTCAGTGTTTCCGAAGGAGGGCGGTCACCCATTCCCCATATTCCTGCCCCCTGCAGCACTCGGCAGAGGGCCAGGCACAGCAGCAGCTGTTCACTAAGTTCCCCTTGATTGGTAAACTGCTCGGGGGTGTAGATGGGTGTGGCTGTGGATGTGGTGGTGATGTTGGTGTTCCCATAGGTTCTGCGTTCAGACCCTAAGAATCCAAATGAACCCGCCTAATGACTTGGCGGAAGTTGGCTGGCTCCAAGGTCCATCATTATCTCATCTTCCTCTCAGCAACTTGACCAGGACTTCACTTCTAGCGGTGTAGGACCGATTTCCTGTAGAGGCTCACGTATGTGACTTCATTGGCTGTCAGGCAGAAAGCAAGGTATCTATACCCACAAAACAAGGTGTCTATACCCCACTTCTGTGCTCCTTTATGGCATAAATGGCATGATCAAACGGTTATCCATCATAATATCTGCAATGCAGCTCTGAGACTAACCACCTGGAGTTGGTGCAGATGATGGGTTGGAGGCTCTGTCCCCTACAGGAAGGCCCTCACTTTAGATGTTGGCTGCAAGTTCTGGCCGCCCCGGATACATGCACCTCTGACCAACTGGCTACAAATTCAGGAGTTTCCCTGACCTCCTGGCATTCAGCAATTCACAACGATGAACCACACAACTCAGGAAAGTGCTGTACTTAGGATTGCGGTGTCATTAGCAAGGATACAAATCAGAACCAGCTACTGGGAGAGGCATGGAGAGGGAGGTCTGGGAAGGTCCCAAATTCAGAGCTTCCATGTTCTCAAGACCATGCAAAGCCTCCCAGGGGACTGATTTGTGATTACGAACCAGGGACAGTCATCTAAGCTTCTGATGCTCAGAGGTTTTACTGGGGTTTCATGATGTAGGCGTGACTGACAGGACTTGATCTCCAGTCCCTTTCCCCTCCAGGAGGTGATGGAGAAGGGCCTCAGCCTGCCGTTCACATAGTCAGTCTTTCTGGCATGGGCTGTTCTAACCCTGAGTCCCCTCATTAGCAAAGACTTTGAGGGCTCACTGTGAATAAAAAAGACTTGCCAAGGATTTGGGGGCGACTTCCCAGAAACAAAGGCCAGTCCAATTCTGTATTATACAACAATTTGCTGGTGCTATCCAATGACGTGCTCTCACCAGCCCTTGCCATGGGATGCCGACTCCATGACTCTTACAAAGGATTCTCCCTGACCCAGCTGACGGAAGCTGTGTCCCAAGTGCTTTGCAGAGACAGCAGAAACCGTCCAGAGAGGCCCTTTCAATGGCCAAGTGAGTGCTTTGTTCTGAAGGAAGTTACAGCCCAAGTTCGCACGACTATCATGAAATCTTCAAAACATTTCATTTTTTTAAGTCATGAGATTCCCCTGAGCCCTCCCTGTCCAAGTTGTGTGATGCTCACTTTCAGAAGGAAAGGAGCCAGGACAGAAAGCTCGAAACTCATTCCCCTTAAACGAATGAGTCTTGTTTCGAGGGGGACTCCTCTTCATGGTGGGATTTTCAGCTCAGCTCAGCATCCCTCATGCACCAGGCAATGCAGGTTCAGTAGGGATGCAGGCTTGAGCCCCACCGTGGAAGACTTGCAGCCTCAGGTGCAGAGGGGTGAGGCTGGATCAGAGATACTGAGCAAGAATTTCAGTATGGGCTGGGAAGAGGTATGCCCGCAGGGCGCTGGGAACACAGAGCAGGTGCCCCTGGCTCAGACCAGGAGGGTTAAGGTCATCTTGGTGTCTTTAAGGGATAAGTGGGGGTGGCTAGATGATTGTGGGTAAGGAGACAGCATGAATAAGGCAGAGAGGAGCCAAACAGCAACCCCAGGCTGTTTGAAAATGTGGAAGTTTTGAGTGGGGCTTGAGGGGTCTATCAGAAGAAAGCTGGCCAGGCGCGGTGGGTCACACCTATAATCCCAGCACTTTGGGAGGCCGAGATGGGAGAATCACTTGAGTTCAGGAGTTTGAGACCAGGTTGGCCAAAATGGTGAAACCCCGTCTCTACTAAAAATACAGCAAAATTAGCTGAGTGTGGTGGCACACGCCTGTAATCCCAACTACTAGGGAGGCTGAGGCACAACAATCACTTGAACTTGGGAGGCGGAGGCTGCAGTGAGCCGAGATCGCACCATTGCACTCCAGCCTGGGCAACAGAGCAAGACTCTGTCTCAAAAATAAATAAATAAATAAGTAAAAAGTGAATAAATAAATAAAGGAGATAGCCAAGGAGCTCAGATTGTCCTGTATAAAGTAGAGTCATCAACAGATGAATGGAGAAATAAATTGTGGTATACACACACAAGGGAATAACATTCAGCCCTAAAAAAGGGATGAAGTACATATTGAGACAGGCCACAACATAGACAAACCTTGAGAACATTAGCTAAGTGAAAGAAGCCAGACAAAAAAGACCACATAGTGTATAATTCTATTTACATGAAATGTCCGGAATAGGCAAACGCACAGAGACAGAAAGCACGTGGTCACCTGGGGTTAGGGGAGGGGAGGGAAGGGGAGGGACTGCTTGATGGGTACAGGGGTTGCTTTTGGGATGTTGAAAATGTTTTGGCCCTAGATAGAGGGGGTGGCTGCACAACACTGTGAATGTACCTAATGCCCCTGAATTGTTTATTTTTACGTGGTTAATTTATGTTATATGAATTTCATCCCAATTTAAAATAGTAAAAGATGAGGCTGAGCAATGGAACGAATTAAGAATGCAGAATGGCCACAGTGGACATTTAGAAAGTTGCTCAAAGGACAGGGTGGGTGACAAAAGCCATCCAGGCAGGGTGGCAGAAGGGAGTGTTCAAAGGCCATTTCCTTTTTTTTTTTTTTTTTTTTTTTTGAGACGGAGTCTTGCCCAGGCTGGAGTGCAGTGGCACAATCTTGGCTCACTGCAACCTCCACCTCCCTGGTTCAAGTGATTCTCCTGCCTTAGCCTCCCGAGTAGCTGGAACTACAGGCGCCCACCACCACACCTGGCTAATATTTTGTATTTTTAGTAGAGACAGGGTTTCACCATGTTGGCCAGGATGGTCTTGATCTCTTGACCTCATGATCCACCTGCCTTGGCCTCCCAAAGTGCTGGGATTACAGGCATGAGCCACCGTGCCCAGCCCAAAGGCCATTTCAAAAGTCTCCATGAATAACAATAAGGTCTTAAACCTGGAGAGGATTTTCATGGAAGGATGGCATTAAGAATTTTTAGGGGCTTCAGTGGGCATATGGGGTGACTACAAGGAACACATTTTTTTCAGAATGGCACATTAATAGAAAGTGGTCCTAGGGCAGTGCTTTGCCTGGTAGACTCTGCCTTTGTGCTCTATGTCCAGCCCTTACGAAAGCCCAGGATTCACGCCCCAGAGGTAATTGGCCAACGTGGAGCTGGAGACCTTCACCCCCTTCCAAGAGACAGCTGCCTAAGGTTAAGTAGGATGAACTTGAGGACAATTCTGGGAACAGTAGGCTCGATAGCTTCTAAAATAAACTTAACTTCTGAGTCTCTCTCAGCTTTGCCTCCGGAATCAGAGCTGGAATCATTTACATACTCTGGTCAAGCAGAAGTGGCTGAATCACGACCCCCTCCTTAGCCCCACTCTGAAACGTTGTCTGTTTGCATAGCCTGAATCCTTTGTACAGACCTACCCTGTCTGAACCCTCATGACTTTTCTGAAGAGGACTTTGTGCTTGTTCTGTGTGCCAGGAATTTTAAAATGGCATTTAGCCCAAAGCAAGAAAGTTCTGGCCTCATCTTTATAAAATTATTTTTTAAAGGGAGGGCAGTATTTAATGATGCACAGAGGGACTATCCATGCCCACAGCTGGTCCCTCATCACTCAGCATATGCCAGGGAAATTGCTCCTTCCTGGTGGTGGAGGTGACCCCAGGAGACCCTAACTAATTTGAATATCAAGTCTGATAAGAATGTAATTAGGAAAGGACTGCAGAAAATCTGGTGATGCATTTCTAAAGTCAGCCAAACCATGATTTGCCCAATTTCTGCTGTATATTCAACTCTCTTTTGGGTACTTGCATAAGGAACAAACACCTCAGAGGTGTAGAGTCATAGACTGTTAGATGGAAACTTGCCATGTGTCATCCGGTTCAAGCCCCACACCTGTGAGGCTGACATCTGCCCTCACACATACACCTGTGCAGAGATGGTCCCCTGAGCCGTCCTGGCCCATTAGTGACTTGCATCCTCCTGGTTACAGTGATTTCTTCCAAGGTGGTCAAATTGTCAGAGGTGTGTGAAATAGAGCAACTCTATCTTGAATAAGAGCTGAGTAAAACGAGACTGAGACCTACTGGGCTGCATTCCCAGATGGTTCGGCATTCTTAGTCACAGAATGAGATAGGAGGTCGGCACAAGATACAGGTCATAAAGACCTTGCTGATAAAACAGGCTGCAGTGAAGAAGCCAGTTAAAAACCCACCAAAACCGAGATGACGAGAGTGACCTCTGGTCATCCTCACTGCTACACTCCCATCAGCACCATGACAGTTTACAAATGCCGTGGCAATGTCAGGAAGTGACCCTAGATGGTCTAGAAAGGGAAGGCATGAATAATCCACCCCTTGTTTAGCATATCCTCAAGAAATCACCATAAAAATGGGCAACCAGCAGCCCGGAGGGGCTATGGAGTCTATGGAGTAGCCATTCTTTCATTCCTCGACTTTCTTTTTTTTTTTTTTTTTTTGAGATAGAGTCTTGCTGTCTTGCCCAGGCTGTAGTGCAGTGGCACGATCTCGGCTCACTGCAAGCCAGGTTCACGCCATTCTCCTGCCTCAGCCTCCCGAGTCGCTGGGAATACAGGCGCCCGCCACTCGTCTATTTTTTTTTTTGAGACGGAGTCTTGCTCTGTCGCCCAGGCTGGAGTGCAGTGGCACGATCTTGGCTCACTGCAAGCTCCGCCTCCCGGGTTCACGCCATTCTCCTGCCTCAGCCTCCCAAGTAGCTGGGACTACAGGCGCCCGCCACCACAACCAGCTAATTTTTTGTATTTTTAGTAGAGATGGGGTTTCACCATGTTAGCTAGGATGATCTCGATCTCCTGACCTCGTGATCCGCCCGCCTCGGCCTCCCAAAGTGCTGGGATTACAGGCATGAGCCACCGCGCGCGGCCCACTCGTCTACTTTCTTAATAAACTTGCTTTCACTTTACTCTGTGGACTCACCCTGACTTCTTTCTTGCACAAGATCCCGATAACCCTCTCTTGGGGTCTCGATAGGGTCCTCTTTCCGGTAACGAAATCAGTCTCCCATGAGTCAGTCCCGGGGTCTCAGCTGGTTCACAGGGAAAGGCTAGTTCTCTTTTCTTGGGTGTGCAGGGTCAGTAGGATGGAAGGCTGGAGCTGCTGTTTCTGCTGCTACTTGGGTAGAATCTGCCGGGAAATGACGCCAGCACAGGAGAGTTGAGAGGTGGTGAGAGGTTCTTGGAGATGTAGTCTGCTCATTTGAGTCCAGCCATGTGGAACATTCTGGACTTTTTAGTTATATGAACCACAACTTGCTCTCACCACCTTTTAAAAAACTTCAGCCAATTAAGCTGATCTCTGGCTCTTTGTCATCAAGTGCCCCCTCCGTTATCTGCGTGCGGTGACTGTCAGCTTCACCTAAAACCTGGGGGGCTAGATGGCATCCCATGGAGGCCCAGCCCATCATCGGCTCCTCTGTCTGGTGACAAGGACGCTCTCCCCAGTGGCCTCATCCAATGTCCTAATTCTCTTTAGGGAACAGCATGAAGCATGTTGACCCCTTTTGGGTAAAACCTCTTTGTTAGCTGAGCTCTAAAAATTCTTGCCTCAAACTCTTCATTTGCATGTGAAGGAACCCCACCTCCCTCCAGAGCTTCCTGCAGTCTAGGGCACAAGGAGGGCAGGTAGGGAGTAGCTATGGTTTCCCTCTCAGTCCTACCTTTGCTGAAGGGGCCCTCACCTCAGCATCCCCGGCACTGGCTTCCTATGGCCCCCATCATCCTGGATCACAGGTCTGTTTCCCCAACATATTCGCACAAGTATTTGCATGCAAGCAACTGTGCAGTGTTTGGCCTGGTGATGGAGAAAAGCTCACACCACAGCCCCACTCAACCAATAGCCCCAGTCATACATTAGAGAGCCGTTCCTCCACCTCCTTCACCTCCCACGAATAGGACCCCCTCCCACCCCAGCACCTTTGCCCACTGGCTCAGGCACCTTCTTTCCTCCTAGCCCACTTCCTGCTTTACACACGCCCTGCCTGCTTCTCCCCCAGTTCAAGTCCCATTGGTGTTTTCTAGGACCATGTATCCCCAGCCCCTGTGGCCTCCAGGCTCCACCCTCGTTCCCCCTCTCCCCAGCTCTGACAACCGTGAGCCTCCACTTCCGCAGCACAGCAGCGCTGCCAGGGTCCCCAAAGGCCCATCCTTTTCTGCTTTGTTCCTCAGCAAGGGTAGGGGGCAGGAAGCCAGATTTAAATCTCCCTAGCAGGAATTACACCTCTCTCCCTGGGAGGCAGGGCCAGCCACGGTCACTTTGGGTTTTCAATAACCATTTGTTTTCTCCCTGCAGCATGGGAAATACTCTCAGCCTGTGATAAGATCCGGTCCCTGACTGTCCTCCTTCCAAGCTCAAGCTCAGCTAACGTTGTCTCTCCATCACTCCTCCTCTTTCCAGACCCTTCACCTTACGTCCAGAAGGCACTCCCCTGAATGCGTCCCCCCTGAATACACGCTCGTTTGCTCCCATCTTTCTTAAACCAGGGTGTCCAGAATGGAAGGCTGAATTCCAGATGTGACCTGACCAGCGGCGTGAGGCTTTCCCAGGGGTTGGCTTCACGCAATCCAGGCTGTGCTGGCTTTTGCCGGCAGTGTCCCCATCGTCGACTTCCATGACATTTGCTATCCCTATCCATCGTCGGTCAGTAGCTTCCCACACGGCACCCTGCTGTTGGGCTAGGCTTCCCCAGCTTGTGAGGGTGCCCTAAGTGTCAAGGAGCTCCACAATGTCTGACCCACTGGTTTTGCCACAGTGGCATCTGATTTAGTTGATTTTCCGTATCGACTCCATCATCCTTCACTTGAAGCATCCCTCCCAGGTGTGTGCCATTTGCAAGTTTGACAAAAATGCCCCTGCTTCTCTCTGAGGCTCTATGGAAGTGCTGGCTGGCACCAAAACAAGGAGCCCCGGGGCCTCCACTGTAGCTGTCCTTCAGGGTGACTCATGGTCTGCAGCTGTCCATCTAGCTATGAATTGACCTGGTGGTGCTACCATCTAGTCCCTGTTTGAGCACCTAATTTACAAAGATATATGCCAGTCAGTATATTGTCTGAGACATTCTTTGGATCCATAAATCTGATAACTCACGGAAAATGGAGATAAGGTCCTTTGTCGAGACAACCAGGTGGGAAGGGGTCCCCAGAGAAACTCCAACCGGCCTGCGTACTGGGAGGAATCCGCCCTGGGGTGGAGCCACAGAAATCCGCACCATGTACAGCGGGGAGGAGCCTGGCCGCTCCTCCTCTTGGGTGAAACTGGGATTCAATCTGTGAGGTGGGAATCCTATACTAGGTGGACTTGCTCTGCTGAGTCCCTGTTTCCCCTTTTTTTCCTTTTTTCTCAATAAATACTATTATTCTCACCCTTCAAATTATCTGCGAGCCTAATCTTTCGTGGCCGTGTGACAAAGAACCCGTCTTTAGCTGAACTTTAGCTGAAAATGTCCAACAATATTGTGATGTGTTTTATTCCTGGAGAGTTTTGGTTTTGTGTTGACTTCCTTTACACATTCATTAACCAGCTGTAAAATCATCTTTTTCTAACGATTTACATCACATTTACTGGACTATCATTTCTAGAATTTTCTTCCTTGTCCCTTTTTGAAATCAGGTCAGCGGCTCACGGCCTGTTTTCAGCACTTCTCTTGTCCTTCATCATTTCTTAGAATTGTTGGTTATAGCTCTGAGATGATGACACCTATAGGCTTAAATACCCTGAGATGCGATTCATCAGGGTCTGCGGAAGGAACTTGTTCATAGCAGCTGGGGTAGCTATTTTCTGTTTTCACTTATATCTGGACTCATACCCAGCTGCAATCCCCTCTTTGCATTTAATTCAACAAACAGTTCCTGAGCTCCCACAGTATGACTGGCATCATGCTTTGTTTTAACCTTTTCAATTCAAAAACCATTCTCTCTCCTGGAACAGGAAGAAATAGGACGAGAGTTGAGATTGTCTGCCTTTGTCCTCTTCTTGAGGGGGTGTATTAGTCCATTTTCCTGCTGCTGATAAAGACATACCTGAGACTGGGTAATTTATACAGGAAAAAGGGTTTAATGGACTGACAGTTCCACATGGCTGGGGAGGCCTCACAATCATGGAGGAAGGCAAGGAGGAGCAAGTCATGTCTTACATGGATGGTGCAGGCAAAGAGAGAGCTTGTGCAGGGAAACTACCCCTTATAGAACCATCAGATCTCGTGAAACTTATTCACTATCACAATAACAGCATGGAAAAGACCTGCCTCCATGATTCAATTACCTCCCACCGGGTCCCTCCCACAACACATGGGAATTCAAGATGAGATTTGGGTGGGGACACAGCCAAACTACATCAGGGGTACTTGGTGTGTCCTTGTCCACCTTGCTGAGGGTTGCTGTAAGGGGTGTATCTGAGTGTGTGTGCTGTGTCCTTTGAAGGCTCTGGTTTGTTCCCAGTTCATACCCTTCTCTTCCCTCCAGCTCCGTGGGCTCATCTTTAGAAGATGGGAGCTCCTGGGGGTGCCTCATGCAGCACCATCTGCTTCTTAAGCTATAGCTCCAGCCCCTCTCCCAGTGGAGTCCTTGCAGTTGCAAGACCAGAATTCCATTTACAAAAACATTCCATGAGCCACTCATCCTGGGAGAGCCTCAGACCAGGGGCTCCTGTCTCCCTCTGCAACCTGTTTTCTTTGGTAGAGACGGCAGGGTGGCTTATTCCTTTGCCATTTTGGAGTCAGGGGGCTAGAATCATTTTCTTAAGGTTTCTGTCACTTCTTTATCACCAGCTAGCTCTTACTATGAGAGTTGTGGAACAGTCCATAAATCTCATTTCTGAAAACACCACTAAATTTGTGCATATGTATATAAGAAAAGACATAGAAAAAATCTGGATGGAGTCACACAAAAGATGTTAGTAGAAGTGACCTTTGGCGAGGGGTGAGATGGGTATCTGGAAGATAAGGAGAGGGGCCATTCACTTTTACCATATGTAATGTATAAAGTGTAATTAAAAAATTATACATTTATGGTTAAATAAAAATTACAGGAGGAATTTTTTTGGGCTAATCTCCTGCACTAGGGCCCCAACAGACCAGACTAAAAAGAAAAATGTGGTCACTCATAGTAAATTCCATATCACCAAACCAAAACTGAGTTGTTACCTGGCCTTCTAAAAACAGAGACAGATGACAGGCACGTTTCCCAAACAGGCCAGTTTCACTAGGCTTGAGAATGAAGTTCCCACTTCATTCCTTACCAAAAAAAGGTAACCTGCGGTAACCTTGTGTTAAGCAATCAGTCACCTCTCCAGTGCTCCCTGTTCCCACCGTACAAGGGATGTAACTTTAAAATGATCCATCTGCTTTTTGTTCTTTATTTTTGCTTTCTTTTTTCTTTTCTTTCTTTTTTTTTTTTTTTGAGAGGGAGTCTCGCTGTTGTTGGCCAGGATGGAGTGCAATGGCGCGATCTCGGCTCACTGCAACCTCTGCCTCCCGGGTTCAAGCAATTCTCCTGCCTCAGCCTCCCTAGTAGCTGGGATTACAGGTGCCCACCACCATGCCCGGCTAATTTTTGTATTTTTAGTGGAGACAGGCTTTCCCCATGTTGGCCAGGCTGGTCTCAAACTCCTGGCCTCAGGTGATCCACCCTCCTCCGCCTCCCAAAGTGCTGGGATTATAGGCGTGAGCCACCGCGCCCAACCTATTTTTGTTTTCCTCAACCCTTCTCTGTCTATAAAGCCAACTTCCTCTGCTTAGTTCATTGGACACTTATTCTATTTTTCATTTTTCTTTTCTTTCTCTCTTTTTCTTTTTTGAGACAGGGTCTTGCTTGTTGCCCAGGTTGGAGTGTAGTGGTGCAATCCCAGCTCACTGCAGCGTTGACCTCCTGGGCCAAAGCGATCCTCCATTTCATTCCATCCCCTAAGTAGGTGGGATTACAGGTGTGCGTCACCACGCCAAATTTTTTGTAGAGACAGGGTCTTGCTATGTTGCCCAGGCTGGTCTTGAATTCCTGGCCTCAAGCAGTCCTCCAGCCTCAGCTTCCCAAAGTGCTGAGATTACAGGTGTGAGCTGCCTCTCCCCGCTGCTTATTCTATTTTATAGAATGAAGTGTTGTCCTGGCTCTAAAATCACAAATAAAGCCAATTAAGATATTTAAACTAAATTGTAATTTTCTTCTTTTGATAATGTATAATATACATATCTGTGATCTGTGAGTATAAACTTTTTTCTTCATGACAATTATTTCAGTGTCTGCCGATCTTATCAACCATACCTGGTCATAACAAGTCCCAGGTACATTTTCAAACGGGTACATTTGTGACTGGCTTTTTTTCACTCAGCGTAAGCCTCTGGAAATTCATCCAGGTTGTCGTGTGTATGAACGGCATGTTCTGTTCTGTTTTTCCTTTTTTTTTTTTTTTTTGCTGAGTGTATTCCATAGTATGTTTGTTTAACCATTCGCTCCTCGGAAGACATCTGGGTTGCTTCCAGGTTTTTTTGCTATTATTCATAACACTGCAAAACCATTCATGTGCAGGTTTTGTGTACGTGTGAACATAAGACTTCATTTCTCTGGGACAAATGCCCAGGAGTGCCATTGCTGGATTGTATGGCAGTTGCATGTTTGGTTTTTTAAAGAAACTACCAAACTGTTTTCCAGAGTGTTTGCATTTCACGTTCCCACTGAAAATGTATGAATGATCCGATTTCTCTGCATCCTAGCCAGCACTGGTGTGATTACTTTGTTTTGGCCATTCTTATAGGTGAGTAGTGCATCTCACTGTGGTTTCAGTTTACATTTCCTCAATGGCTAATGATGTGCCTTATCATACACTTATTTATCTTCCGTATATCCTCTTCAGTGAAATGTCTTTTCATGTCTTTTGCCCATTTTCTAATTGGGCTATTTGAATTTTTTCACAGTTACATTTGAGAGTTCTTTGTATATTCTAATTACTAGTCCTGTGTTTGACTTGTAGCCTGCAAATATTTTCTCCCCATCTGTAGGTTTTCTTTCCATCCTCTTAACAGGATCTTTCAATGAGCAGGAATTTTTAATTTTTTTTTTTTTTTTTTGAGACAGGATCTCACTTTGTTACCCAGACTGGAGTGCAGTGGCACAATCTCGGCTCACTGCAACCCCCGCCTCCAGGATTCAAGCAATTCTCGTGCTTCAGCCTCCCAAGTATCTAGGACTACAGACGTGCACCACCACGCTCAGCTAACTTTTGTATTTTTAGTAGAGACCGGGTTTTGCCATGTTAGCCAGGCTGGTCTTGAACTCCTGATGTCAAGTGATCAGCCCATCTTGGCCTCCCAAAATGCTGGGATTACAGGCGTGAGCCACCACGCCTGGCCAATTTTTTAATTTTGATGAAGTCCAGATTATCAAATTTTCCTTTTATGAATCATGTTTTTGATGTGAAGTCTAAGAACTCTTTGCCTAGCCCTAGGTCCCTAAGGTTTTCTCTTATGTTTTTTCTAAAAATGTTATAATTTTATATTTAAGTTTATGATCCATTTTGAGTTAACTCTTTTGAAAGGTGTGAGACCTAAGTAGAATTTATTTTTTCTTTCTTTCTTTCTTCTTCTTCTTTTTTTTTTTTTTTTGGCCTATGGATGTCCAATTGCCTTCGTTTGTTGTAAAGGTGATCTTTCTTTTTTTTTGTTTTTTTTGCGACAGAGTCTCACTTTATCACCCAGGCTGGAGTGCGGTGGTGTGATCTCAGCTCACTGCAACCTCCACCTCCCAGGTTCAAGCAATTCTCCTGCCTCAGCCTCCTGAATAGCTGGGACTACAGGCATGTGCCACTATGCCTGGCTGATTTTTGTAGTTTTAGTAGTGAAAGGGTTTCACCATGTTGGCCAGGCTGGTCTTGAACTCCTGACCTCAAGTGATCCACCTGCCTCGGCCTCCCAAAGAGCTGATCTGTGTTACATTGAATTGGTTTTGTACCTTTGTCAAAGATCAGTTGGGCATATTCTTTTGGGTCGATTTCTGGGTTCTCTGTTCTATTCCATTGATTAATGTATCTACTCCTCTGCCAAATACCAATCTTGATTACTGCAGATATTAATATATACAAAGTCTTGAAATGGGGTAGAGTGATTCTCTCCCATTTTATTATTTTTCAAAATTGTTTTAGCTATTCTAGTTCCTTTATCTTTCCATTTAAATTTTAGAATAAAATTTACATCTACATCTACAAACAACCTTGCTGGAATTTTGGTAGAAATTACATTAAACCTGTATATCAATTTTGGAAGAATTGACATCATTACTACGTTGAGCCTTTCAATACATGAACACAATATATCTCTCCATTTATTCAGATTTTCTTGGATTTCTTTCACAAGCCTTGTGTAGTTTTCAGCATACAAATCCATGTTTTGTTAGATTTACACTTCAGTAGTTCTCCTTCTCTCTTTTTTTCATGATTGTAAATGACATTGTAGTTTTAATTTTGGTGCTAGTATATGTAAATAAATAAAATTTTGTATAATTATCTTGTATCTTGCAACTTTGCTGAAGTTATTTATTCCAGCAGTTTTGTTTTGTTTTGATTTCTTGGGATTTTCTAGGTAGACAAGCATGCCTTCTCTTAATAGGCATAGTTGTATTTCTTCCTCTTAAATCTGGATGCTTTTAATTTCCTTCTCTTGTCTCGTTACACTGGTTAGAACTTGCAGTATAATGTTGAATGAGAGTGATGAGTGTGGACATTCTTGCCTTATTCTCGGTCTTAGCAGGAAAGCATTTTGTCTTTATTTAGCTGCTGGGTTTTTTGGTAAGTGAGCTTTATCAAGATAATATCAATATTCCTTGTTTTCTAAGAGTTTTTAAAAATTATGATGGTTATTGAATTTTGTCAAATGCTTTCACGGCATTGATTGATATGATCCTGTGATTTTTCTTCTTTAGCCTGTTAATACGGTAGAGGACATTTATTTTTGGATCTTCAACCAGATTTGCATCCTTGTGATAGATCCCCCGTTGGTCATATTACATGATTCTTTTCATGTATGGCTGAATTCTGTTTGTCAATATTTTGTTAAGGATTTTTGCATTTATATTCATGAGGCATATTGCTCTGTAATTTTCTTTCTTTTTTGTATGATCATTGTACGGTTTTGACATCAGGTTAATACTAGCTTCATAAAGTGATTGAGAAGTGTTACTTCCTCTTCTATTATCATGAACAGACTGTGTAGAATTGGTTTAAATTCTTCAAGTTCTTGCTAAAACTCTCCAATGATACCATCTACGCCTGGAGATTTCTTTACTAGGAGTTTCAAAATTATCAGTTAAATTTCTTAAACAATTATAAGGGTTATTTAAATGATCTATTTTATATTGGGTGGGTTGTAGTAGTTTGCGGATTTGTCTGTTTGTGAGGAAGTGGTCCATTTCATCTAAGTTGCCAAATTTATGTGCATAGAGTTGTTCCTAGCATTCCCTTATCTACTTATCTATTGATTTATTAATTTCACAATGTTTATTACTTAACACACTTAAATTTTTCTTTTTAAAATTGTGGTAAAACATATATAACATAAAATTTACCATTCCACTTTCTGTCTCTATGAATTTGATACTGTAGGTATCTCACTTTAGTGGAATCATACAATATTTGTCCTTTTGTGCTGGTTTATTTAACTTAACATAATGTCTTCAAGGTTCATCCATGTTGTAGCAGGTGTCAGAATTCTCTTCCTTTTTAATGCTAAATAATATTTCATTGTATGGATATCACACATTTGGTTTCTCTGTTTATATCTGTTGATGGACACTTGAGTTTCATCCACCTTTTGACTATTGTGAATAATGCTGCTTTGAACACGGTGGTGCAAACACCTGTTTGAGTTCCTGCTTTCAGTTCTTTTGTGTGGATACCCAGAAACTGGATTGCTGGATCATATGGTAATTCTGCATTTAATTTTTTGAGCAACTGTCATACTATTTTCCACAGTGGTTGCACCATTTTACATTCCCAGCAGCAGGACACAGGATTCCAATCTTTTCACATGCATGCTGACACTTACTGTTTTGTGGTATCTCATTGTGGTTTTGATTTGCATATTCCTAATGATTAGTGACAAATATTAATTACCTTTTCTTGGGCTTACTGGCCATTTATGTGTTTGTGTGTGTGTGTGAAACATCACTTGTCATCCTTATGATAGCTGCAGGGTCTGTAGTGAAACTCCCTTTTGCATTCCTTACATTGATACTTTGTGTCTTTCATTTTTATCAGTCTTGCTAGGGATTTGTTAACTTCATTGGTCTTTCAAAGAAACGGTTCCTTGTCTCAAAAATTTTGTGTTTTTTTTTTGTTTCTAGTTCCATTTAACTATCTTTATTATTTCTTTCCTTCTGCTTGCTTAGGGTTTATTTTGCTGTTCTTTCTCTAGATTGATGAGGTGGGAGAGTAGATTATTTGAGACTCTTTTTCAGATGCATGCATTTTAATCCTATGAATTTTCCTCTCAGCACTGCTTTAGCTGTGTCTCACAAATTTTGCATACATGCTGTGCTTTCATTTTAATTCAATTCAATGTCAGTTTTTCCCCCTTGAAGCTGCCTCTTTGATCCATGGATTATTTAGAAGAATGTTATTTAGTTTCCAAGTGTTTTGAGATTTTCCTCTTATCTTTCTGTTTTTCTTTTCTAGTTTGATCCCATTTTGGCTAGAGAACACATTCTGTATGATTTTAACTGTTTTAAATTTGTTGAGGTTTGATTATTTTGTTTGAGGACTAACTTGGTGTATGTTCCTTGCACACTGGAAAAAAAAAATCTGTATTCTGCTGTTGTTGGATGGAATTGTATATAAATGCCAATTAGATCCTATTGGTTGATGGTGGTGTTGAGTTCTTTTGGGCTTGCTGAGGTCACCAAGGCTACTTTGTTGATAAATCCAGTGGATATTTTCTTGTCTTCATCCAACTTGAACTCCCTTGGGTTCTTGCAGTAGCATCTTCACTCATCCTGCCCCAGAGTTGGTTCCTCTAGTCCATTTTCCATTTGGCAACCAGAGCTCACTTTCTAGCTGGTGAGTCTGGTCCTATGGGCTCTTCAGAGCCTTTAGATTAATTTAAATTCCTTAGTCCGGCATGCAAAGCCCTTCACAATGTGGTCTTGGTCACCTCTCCAGCTTTGTTTTCTGCCATTCTTCCTTGTACCCCATGAACCAGCCATCCTTGACCAATGTCACTCTCCCTGAATAGGCGACCTCCCTTCTCTACTTAATGCTTTTGCATGCACTGTTTCCTGTGCATGGGACAACACTCAGGTTCCCCTTTATCCTGCTAGTCCTTCTCTTCCTCTTCACTCTGATGTCCCCTACTCCCAGAAGCCTGCCTTGAGCTTTCTCCCCATTCCAAATAGATGGACCATCTATGTGTTGTCATACAGCTTTGAGGTTCTCTAGCTCAGCATCAATTATGCTGCCTTCCTTACTTTCAATTAATCTGCTTTTCCCACTAGACAGGAGCTTTCTGAGGTTAAGGATTGTGGCTCAAGGGGCCCATCAGGACACCTGGGGCTTAGCAGATGTGTAGATCCTGGCTGCTGAGTGAAGCAGAAGCAAATGGCTTGTACATTAGAACCCAAATAGAGAACTTGCTTGTTTTTTCTTTCTGGAAATGCAGCAGCCACTCCTTACTGCACCAGGGACATAGGTGGACCTTGGACTTTCCAACTGCGTGCTCCTAGAGGGCAGCTCTGTTTTGGCCTTGCTATCATCCCCCAAGACACTAGAGTGTGGGGGTTAGTTTCAGTGCTGATCTTTATTGCTCAGAAATTTTATTTTGTACCTACTCAAAGAGTTCTTTTAGCATTACTTAGGTACAGTGGGTTTTTAAATCGTATGTTGCTTTTATGCACATATAAAAAGGAAAATATAAACAAAACTAATGGTTAAGAAATTCCTGACACTTCTTTGCCTTCGGAGTGAGGGATGTCCTTGTTTTTCACACAGTATTGTCCTCTGAGCCATCAAGAGCCTTTGTCAGGCAGGATTCCTTAGAAGAATTCTCCTTGGCCACCTCCAGGATTGTCTCCCAAGGCACTGGTGCCTGTATTGCAGAATATGCTGGTGCCTCGGACGTTTGCCCACATTTGCCCTCTCCAATTCTCCCACCCAACTGACAGAACAATAACATCAATTTTTTTTTTTTTTTTTTTTTTTTTGGAGACGAAGTCTCGCTCTGTTGCCCAGGCTAGAGTGCAGTGGTGCGATCTCGGCTAACTGCAACCTCTGCCTCCCAGGTTCAAGCAATTCTCCTGCCTCACCCTCCTGAGTAGCTGAGACTACAGGACTACAGGTTCATGCCACCACTCTCAGCTAATTTTTTGTATTTCAGTAGAGACAGAGTTTCACCATGTTGCCCAGGCTAGTCTCGAACTCCTGAGCTCAGGCAATCTGCCCACTTCGGCTTCCCAAATGACACCAATTTTAAGACACATCCCAAGTGTAGCATCCTTAAAGTGTGAAAAAAAAAGTGAATCTTAGAGTTAACAAAATATGATTAAATAATCCTTCCTTTTCCATTGTTTTGAATCATTTTTACCTTATATTCAGTTTCCATATGAACACGAGGTCTAAGTTCTCAGTTCTCCTCCACCAGCTGATCAGTTCTTGTGTGAGTATCTGGCACTCTGCCTTCTTACTACGGTGTGGAATATGCCTTCATGTCCAGGATGGCAAGTCCCCTCTTTATTCTTTTTTTTCAGGGTTATTAGCCTAGCCTTATTTTTATCTATCTATCTATCTATCTATCTATCTATCTATCTATCTATCTATCTATTTTCTTGAGACAGGATCTTGCTCTGTTGCTGAGGCTGGAGTGCAGTGAATTCCTGGGCTTAAGTGATCCTCCCACCTCAGCCTCCCAAGTAGCTGGAACTACAAGTGTGCACCATTGTGCCCAGCTAATTCTTAAACCTTTTGCGGAGATGTGGTCTTGTCATGTTGCCCAGGCTTGTCTGGAACTCCTGAGCTCAAGTGATCCTCCCATCTCAACCTCTCAAAGTGTTGAGATTACAGGCATGAGCCACTGTGCCTAGTCTACTTTTATTTATCTGTATACATTTTAGAATAGGTTTATCAAGTTCCTTTAAAAAAATCCAAGTAGAATTCTGAGTTTTTGTATTGAATTTATTGATTCATTATAGTGAATATATAATTTATAATTAATTTATAATATAATTAACACAAATTTAAATTACAAATTAAGAACATTGTAAATTAATATAATTAATTATAATTAACATCAATTTATATTCATTTATATTACAAATGAATATAAATAAATTATTATGTTATAGAATACATTGTATTATATATTACATAATAATTAATATAGATTAATTTTAATCTATATTAATTAATAGATTAATTTGGTAAAAACCGATATCTTTATAATAAGTTATCCTATACAAGAAATGAAATGTCTCCTTTTAATTCAAATCGTCTTGTGTTTTATGTCATGCTTATTGAGGTATAATTTACACACAGTAAAATTTACTCTTTTTAGATACACATTTCTATGAGTTTTGACAAATGTATACTGCGATGTAATAATTGCCACAATTAAGATACGGGCTACATTTGGGGTCTGTCTTTACTTGGGGAGAGCCCAGTCATCAAGCCAAGTAATCAAGTGTTGATTCTGGCCTTCAGCCCCTTTGAAAAGAGCTGGGGAGGAATCAGCAAAGTCCCAGGAGTGGGGCATTTGCTGGTGGGGAAGGTGGGGTGAGATTTGCAAATGGGCCTTTCAGGCAGGGTCCTTCCATGGGGGCTAGGGTGAGAAATGACCTTAGTGCTGCCGCCCAAGTCAACCACTGGAGATATATATATATATATATATATTTTTTTTTTTTTTTTTTTTTTTTTTTGATACGGAGTTTCGCTCTGTCGCTCAGGCTGGAGTGCAATGGCACTATCTCGGCTCACTGCAACCTCCGCCTCCCAGGTTCAAGCAATTCTCTGCCTCAGCCCTCCAAGTAACTGGGATTACAGGCACCCACCACCATGCCCGGCTAATTTTTTGTATTTTTTAGTAGAGACGGGGTTTCACCATTTTGGCCAGGCTGATCTTGAACTCCTGACCTCGTGATCCATCCGCCTCGGCCTCCCAAAGTGCTGGGATTACAGGCGTGAGCCACTGCGCCTGGCTTTTTTTTTTTTTTTTTTTGAGACGGAGTCTCTCTCTGTTGCCCAGGCTAGAGTACAGTGGCGCCATCTTTGCTCACTGCAACCTCTGCCTCCTGAGTTCAAGTGATTCTCCTGCTTCAGCCTCCTGCGTACCATAGTTGGGATTACAGGCGTGCATCACCATGCCAGCTAATTTTTTGTATTTTTAGTATAGATGAGGTTTCACCATGTTGGCCAGGCTGGTCTTGAACTCCTGACCTTAGGTGATCCACCCACCTCGGCCTCCCAAAGTGCTAGGATTACAGGCGTGAGGGGTAGATTTTAAGTTCATCTGGTGGAATGAATCCTTGCTTCCTGGTCTCTCATTTTCAGCTGTTTTGCAATTGTATTCTTCCCCTCTGAGTTCCCCACTTTTCAAAGTTGTTGTTGGTGATGGCGTTGGGTATGTGGGTCTATGTTTTAATTCTAACCTTCTTTATATTAAGAGGGAAAAAGGTTTGTCTGACCGTGCCCAGGATAGAGAAGGTGCAGGGCATACCCGAGGTCCTGCAGTGTCGTGGCAGCCGCCACCCTAGGTCCGGCGGGGAGGAGATGGAGAGGGGAACCAGAGCAGACAGAGACAGAAAGTCACTCAGCAAAGAGCATCAGAGACCCTGAGCGTGCTCATTCCTCCACCTGAAGCTCTCCTGCAGCAGCCTCCACTGCTTCATGTATGTGCACTTACATTTTCAAAGGCAATTCTATAAAGGCCAGCCACGGCCCAGGAGAGGCTGGGACATCTTCAGTGCTCTCAGCTCCTGCACAAGGAGCTCACTTACTTCGCTTCTGGATAAGCTGTCACTGAGTGTACAAAAGGGGTGAGGGCCGCAGACACCCATCTTTTCTTTTTTTCTTTTTTCTTTCTTTTCTTTGAGATGGAGTTTCACTCTTGTTGCCCAGGCTGGAGTGCAATGGCGCGATCTTGGCTCACTGCAACCTCCGCCTCCAGGGTTCAAGCAATTCTCCTGCCTCAGCCTCTTGAGTAGCTGGGATTACAGGTGCCTGCCACCATACCTGGCTAAGTTTTGTATTTTTAGTAGAGACAGGGTTTCGCCGTGTTGGCCAGGCTGGTCTTGAACTCCTGACTTCAGGTGATCTGCCTGCCTTGGCCTCCCAAAGTGCTGGGATTATAGGCATGAGGCACCAAGCCCAGTCCCCATCTTTTCTTTTTCAGAAAAATCTGAGAAATCCCATGGACCCTGGGAAGATGCTAAGGGCCCCTCGCAGGGATCTGTAGTTAGAAAAATTCCATTGATAACAGCTGATGTGGATGAGTCCAGGCGGCTGCCACTGTGCTACAAACCTATGAGGTATTGTTAGTTCCCCCTATGTGATGGTTAATTTAATGTATTAACTTAAATGGGGTATGGAATGCCCAGATATTTGCTCAGACATTATTCTGAGTGTTTCTGTGAGGGTGCTTTTGGACGAGATTAACACTTAAATCCATAGACTGAGTAAAGCAGATTACCCTTCGCAATGCACTGAATGTTCTTGTCTCTGCCCCCAAAATTCATATATTAAAAACCTAATCCCCAAGGTGATGCTGTCAGGAGATGGGGCCTTTGAGAGGCAGTCAGGTCACAAGGGTTGAGCCTTCATCAGTGGGATTAGTTCTCTTATAAAAGAGCCTCTGGAGGATCCCCCACCCTTCTACCATGTGAGGGCACAGCAAGAAGTTGGCTGTCTGCAACCTGGAAGAGGACCCCCAGGGGAACCCCACTGTGCTGGCATCCTGACCTCAAACTTTTAGCCTTCAGAATGATGAGAAATAACTCTCTGTTGTTTACAAGCCACCGAGTCTATGGGATTTTGTAAAAGCAGCCCAGATGGACGAAGACTCCCTTCACCATGGGTGGGCCTCATCTAATCAGTTGAAGGTCTCAATGGCGTGGTTCAAGGTTAGCCCTTTGCTAAGTGAGCGAGAACTCTCCTACCTGATGGGCTATGAGCTGGGACCTTGGCTCTTCCCGGTTCTGCAGCACCCCTCTGTTTTTCCGGAGAACTGTCACTAAGGCATTTTACAGATGTGAACAATGAAGCTGAAGGCCAGGTGTGGTGGCGCACACCAGCACTTTGGGAGGCCAAGGCAGGCAGATCACCTGAAGTCAGGAGTTCAAGACCAGCCTGGCCAAGATGGTGAAACCTTGTCTCTACTAAAAATACAAAAATTAGCCGGGTGTGGTGGCGGGCACCTGTAATCCCAGCTTCTAAGCAGGCAGAGGCAGGAAAATTGCTTGAACCCGGAAGGCAGAGGTTGCCGTGAGCCAAGATGGTGCCACTACATTCCAGCCTGGGCAACAGAGCGAGACTTGGAACAGATGCACAGTGAGCCTGTCCAACAACCCCTGCACTTCCGCCTCACGCCCCTCCCCGGATGTAAACACTGTGACATTTTAGAGTATGCTCAAATAGGCATATCTTCCAGATATTTTCTTCACAATAATATACATACAACAGTTTACATAATTGTCTGTACAAGAATATATACACATATAGGCACAATATATATGTGTGCATGTCTACATATTTATATATTTCTAGCCTTAGTTTTTAAAAAATATTAAAAACTACATAATTGTTTGAAACTTGCTTTTTTGTCTAAAAATATATCTTGGAGAGCTTTCCACATCAGATCATTCAGTGACATTCTGTGTGTTGACTGGTGCATAGTATTCCATAGGATGTATGCACCACTATTCACTGTATCGTTTTATTCATGGACATTTATTTCCAATCTTTCCGCTCAGTTACAGCAATGCTACAATGCACAGCCTTGGCTATTTTGTATTGCATTAAAAAAAATCAGATGGGACTCATTACAAAACATACTATTATCTTATGTGGCACCAAGAAGGAAAAAGATGCTGCTAGTTACAATATGGCACAACGTTCATTGTAAGCACATACAGTTTAGAGATGTGAACATGTGAAATAGTGTGTACCTGTGCTCTGATGTTTGAGCAAACCTGTGGCAGAGCATCTTCGACGTGGAGGTGCTGGGCTGAGACGTGGAGGCTGCAAGGTGGACAGTACTTATGAAGCAACATGGGCAATGCAAAGATCAGAGGCTGGGAGGGACACTGATTCAAATCATTGACAGAGGCTAACAGATCATCCCTCATCAGGGCGGCGCCAATCCATCCTCCATGTGGGAGTCTTTGCAAGTGGTGACTGGCTGGGCACGGTGGCTCATGTCTGTAATCCCAGCACTTTGGGAGGCCGAGGCAGGCAGATCATCTGAGGTCAGGAGTTCAAGACCAGCCTGGTCAACATGGTGAAACCCCGTCTCTACTAAAAATACAAAATATTAGCTGGGCATGGTGGCCAGTGCCTGTAATCCTGGCTACTCTAGAGGCTGAGGCAGGAGAATCGCTTGAACCTGGGAGGCAGAGGTTGCAGTGAGCCAAGATCGAGCCACTGCACTCCAGTCTGGGCCACAGAGAGAGACTACATCTCAAAAAGAAGAAAACCAAAGTGGTGACTGACCTGCCTTAGTGCCTTGGGAGGAGACGCTTTGGTTTCCTTTTGCTGCTGGAACAAATGACCCCACACTGCATGGCTTAGAACAATGGTTTTGGATGCCAGGAGTCTGAAATCACCGTGTCTGCAAGGCCCCACTCCCTCTCGAGGCTCTAGGGCAAAACCCTGCCCTGTCTTTTCCAGCTTCTGGGACCCAGGTGTTTGCTGGCTTGACATGCAATACTTCAGTCTCTGCCACCATCTGCATGTGGCCTCCTCTTGTGTCTCTGAGTCTCAAATCTTCTGCCTTTCTCTCATGAGGACACTTGTTATTGGATTCAGGGTTCACTTGGATTATCCAGGATAATCTCATCTCAAATCCTTAACTTAATGACACCTGCAGAGACCCTTTTGCCAAATAAGGTCACATTCACTGGTTCTGAGTGGACATATGTTTTGGGGGCCTCTATTCCAATCTGTAACAGGAGGTGACTTCTTTGGGTGTGCTTGTCCTTAAGGGGACTCCTTAAGTCCCCAGTGTCCAGTGCAGAGCTGGTCACAGTGGCCCAGGAGCTGGGCAGACATAAGGGGTGGGCCTGTTTCTGGAGAAGCCCCATGTCCCACCAGTACCAGAGGCAGAACGTGAAGACTGGGAGCACAGGGCGGGAGAGTAACACAGGCAGGCGGGAGGGGCTGCTCTGGGAACAGGGTCGGGGGACGGGTACAGAGATGAGGAGGCTTCCCTCCTAGGGTACAATGATTGCTCAGCTGAGGCCTGGGAACCTGGGGAGAGACACAGACATTCTGGGCCCGATCCAGGAGGGTCGGGCTGGATTCAAGAGGTTGGGAAGACTTCTGCAGAATCAAGATATTTTTAACTAAGGCTTAAGTCCTGCTGACACCAAGGACTCGATCTTGCCATCTGTAATTGCCTGTGACCTTATAAAACCTGTCCTCCCCTCTGGGGTCGTGTTTGTCTCTTTCCTGTGAGCTGGCTGGAGGCTGGGCTGTCATTCACCATCCCCAGTAGCTATCAGGTCTCTATTTGGCAGTAGGCACGCACGAAACGCACTCTTTGCCTGCAAAACATCCTTGTCCTGGAGGAGAGAAATGAAGGTAAAGAGCTGTCAAAATGCAGCGTGGTAAGTGCTGAGTGCTGCATGCTAAGGGCTGAGTGCAGTGTGGTAAGTGCTGAGTGCTGCATGGTAAGTGCTGGATGCTGTGTGGTAAGTACTGAACGCAGCATGGTAAGTGCTGAGTGCTGTGTGGAAAGTGCTGAGTGCAGAGTGGTAAGTGTTGAGTGCTGAGTGCTGCAGGCCACCCAGCTGCCTTCCACTCGTGAGTGCCCCCACCCCCGTTTTACAGAAGAGGAAACTGAGACTCTGAGAGGGCGAGCTCCCGCCTAGCGACCCAGTGGTGATGGGGAAGGGCTAGAGCTCCACACCGCATCCATCAGATCCCAAAGTCTTGCTCTTTCTGGAATAATTCAGGAGTGAGAGAGGTTTGGTGGGGTGATGCCTGTGCAGGGAAGGAGGAGGGAGTGCAGAATGGGGCAGGGAGAGCCTCCCACTGGGGTGCCCTCTGACAAAGCCTAGGATCCCCCAACAGGGAGCTCCAGAGCAAAGGTTGCCTCGGAAGGGTCATGTGAGTTGCCCACCTCCCAGCTCCTCTAGGGCAGACAGGTGCCCAGAAATGTGGGGTTCATACCCCAGGCCTTGCATGACTTTCCTGGGGCTGCCGTGATGAGTTACCGCAAACTGAGCAGCTTAAAACAATGGAAATTGATTATCTCAAAGTTCTGGAGGGCCACAGGTCTGAGATCAAGGTGTCAGTAAGGCTGTGCCCTCCACAGGCTCTAGGGGAGACCCCTCCTTGCCCCTTCCAGCTTCTGGCTTGAAGCTGCCTCACTGCATCCTCTGTCTTCGCATAGCCTTCATCTCTGTGTGTCCAGATCTCCCTCTCCTTATAAGGACACTGGTCTTTGGATTTAAGGCCCACCCGAATCCAGTAGGACCCCATCTGAACTAACTACATCCACAAAGACCCTATTTCGAAATAAGGTCACTTTCTGAGGTTTCGGGTGAGCATGTTGGGGGACACCGTTCAACCTGGTACAAGTCCTGTCCAGAACTGGAGGAGTTTCTCAGAAATGAGATCAAAATGAACACCTGCAGGGGCTGGGAGGAGAGGGTTCTAGGAAGGGAATCAGCCTGTGCAAAGGCCCAGAGGCTAAAGATTGTGAAGCTGTTTCAGTACAGTGAGAACATTCTAGAAATGAGGATGGTGGGGGTCACAGGCAGGCAGAGTGCCAAGGTCAGCAGGGCCGCATCAGGAAGGGGCCCCTGAGCCAGGTTCTGGAATCTGGCCTTTCTCCTGAGCCATGGAAAGGCCCTAACCCAGGCTCCAGGGGATTGGCCTCCTCCCTCTCTCCAGGGCATGGGGTCTCCCTGGACGTCTGTCCCCGCCTGGGGATGCTGAATCTCCCCTCCCCCTCACCTCTTCCCCTTCCCCTCCCCCAGCACCTGGGCTGCCTGCAGTGACAGGTTCCAGTAACCCGTGCTCCTATCAGATCGCCAGCCAGAACTGGGGCCAAGAGCACAAAGAGGATGGGGAGTGGGCGGGAGCGCTGTTGCTGGGAAATGTCTGGGACACTTGCCCTGCCTCACAGAGAGTGTCCGGCCACCTCTGATGCGGGACAGGAGCGCTCAGGGGAGGAAGGAGAGGACCTTAGGGCCTGTGCATCCTCCTCTCCAGGTAGGAAGGCGGGAGAAGAGGCCCTTGGGGCAGCTCGGGACTGAGGCTTTCTCCCTCCAGGTGGGGCGGAGCCGCCTGCACCTGCCTCTCTGAGTGCCTCTTGCATCGCTGGGGACTGGGGTGATTTCCAGGGCATGGCACGGAAGCCCCTCTTCCTTTTGGATGACTTCAGCCCTCTTTGAATCTGAGTTTCTTCCTGACAGTTGATCCTGGCTTGGAGGGGGTTCCTATCTTGTGTGGCGGTTTCAGATCCAGACCCCAGCCATGTCAGACTGGAAGGCAGCTCCTCCTCTGGGGCTCCCGAAAGAGACATTCCTGGGTAATCATCATCAGCAACCCACCCCCATGGCACCAAATGGCAGACTCCAGAGCCCTGGCTGCGCCTCCCTGCTCAGCCAGCAGGTTGCCATGGCGACAAGCCAGTATAAGCATCTCCATCAATAAGCCGGAGGCTTCCCAAGACTCCTCGGGAGCCTGGCCCCCAACACAGCCTTGGGATGGGAAAGAAACCATGAGGTTCCATACAGAGGTGATTAAATAGCAAGGAGAAGAACTGGGCATGAGAAAGGGCTCAGAGATGCTTGCATCAAATGTCTGTGTCTTTTGCAAGTCCAATCCTGACACTGCAGTGAGAATTATTTGCTTGGTGGGAAATGGCAGAGGAGATGTTTTGGATCCCAGACTATGGTGCTCACCAGACTTTGATTTGGGGCTATGGGGGTGCAGGCTGTGAGTCTGTCTTTTAGCTGGTACACGTGTGTCCCCTGTGGCTACACCAGGCCTTAATGAACCCACAGGGGTGCCCCAGGCTGAGCTAAATGTGTCTGCAGGCAGGAATGCATTCACTTCTGCACACAACTGAATGTGCAGACCTAGGAGGGACGGAAAGAAGTGGGGGCCGGGTGCAATGGCTTATGCCTGTAATCCCAGCACTTTGGGAAGCTGAGACAGGTGGATCACTTGAGGTCAGGAGTGTGAGACAAGCTTGGCCAACATGGCGAAATCTCGTCTCTGCTGAAAATACAAAAATTAGCAGGGCATGGTGGCAGGAGCCTGTAACCCCAGCTACTCCAGAGGCTGAGGCAGGAGAATTGCTTGAACCCAGGAGGTGGAGGTTGCAGTGAGCCAAGATTGCATCACTGCACTCCAGCCTGGGCAACAGAGCAGGACTCTGTCTCAAGAAAGAAAAAAAAAAAAAAAAAAGGGGTGGGTTACGGGGGAAGTGGGGACTTCCTCAGTGATCTGCTCTGTGATTTGTGAAGAACTTCACTCCAGCCTGAATCCTGTGCTTGGCACCAGAGAACCAAACAGCCTCTGCCAACTTGGGTTTGTAAAGGGATAGAGAATGTTACAGGATAATAAGGTCTTTCCCTTTGGCTCCCCACTTTCTCCAGGCATAATCTTGTCTACATGGAAGATCATCCCTGAGCAATGAGCTACCTGCTGAGGGGGAGTGGTGAGTTGTGCAGAGTTGAGGTGCCAAGGTGGGGGGCAGAGTAGGACCACCCACCCCAGCTCTCTTCAAAACACAGCAGATCTGGGCTTCTCGCATAGATCGGCTGCCTCGTTAGAATAACCCGAATATAAACCAAGGTCTTGTGGGGCCCAGTCTCCAGACACTCAAAGAGGCTGGATCTGGCAGCCCCAAGCAAAATTAAAGGGGATTCATGTCCCAGCATCCTTCCTCCCCTCCCTGCCTCTCTTAGATGTCGTAGCATCTAACTCACCAATGGCAAGGATCAGGCTGTGAGTCCACTTAGCCAGTCTGTAGCACCCACTTATTTGATCAGACATGAACCCAGGTGTTACTGTGAAGGTATGTTGTAGAGGTGGTTGACGTCTACCATAAGCTGACTTTAAGTAAAAAAGATGACCCTCGAAAATGTGAATGAGCCTTGTCCCATCAGTGGAAGACCTTAAGAACAAAAATTGAGGTTTCCCTGAGAAGAAGAAATTCTGCCTCAAGCTTGCAGCATCTCCTCCTGCTTGGGGTCCAGCCTGCTGGCGTGTCCTACAGATGCCAGACTTACCAGTCCCCCTAATCATGCAAGCCCGTTCCTTAAAAAGAGACCTCTCTCTGGAGACCCCTGACCCCAGGCTTTCTGACCTTGTCCAAGCAGCAATTAGTCAATTTCTCTCTCTTTCTCCCTCCCTCCTTCTCTCGCTCTCTCTTTCTGACTCTCCAGCTTCTTCCTCTTTCTTCCTCTTCCTCCCCTTCTTTCTCTTCCTCTCCTTCTCCTTCTCCTTCTTCTTTTTCTTCTTCTTCTTCTTCCTCTTCTTCTGTCTTCTTCATGTTGCTCTGTTGCCCAGGCTGGAGTGCAGTGACACGATCTCAGCTCACTGCAACCTCTGCCTCCCAGGTTCAAGTGATTCTCCTGCCTCTGCCTCCCGAGCAGCTGGGATTACAGGTGCCCACCACCACACCCGGCTAATTTTTGTAGTTTTAGGAGAGACGGGGTTTCACCACATTGGCCAGGCTGGTCTTGAACTCCTGACCTCAAGTGATCCTCCCACCTCGGCTTCTCTAAGTGCTGGGATTACAGGCGTGAGCCACTTCGCCCGGCCTCTCCAGCTCCTTTTTCACTTTCCCTTTTTACTTCACCAATGACCTGGATTCTCCACAACAACAGAAGCCCAGGAACTGACTCCCCACATAAGATCTATTTCCTTTATTTCCTTTGGTCCAGTGCCTCTCTCCTCTTTCCAGTTCCACTCCCCAGGAGGCCAGGAGCCAGGAGGGAGGGAACCTCTCCCAGGAGGCAGGGCATGGAGGCAGGAAGGTGGAGCTGGGGAGAGGCAGAGACAAAGCTCTTTCCCTTTGAAATGGGCTGGGGTGGACCTGGGTGGGGCCGGAGGAAGATGGGACACACAGGTGAGATAATAGATCTTTCCTTCCTCGCGTAAGATTTTATATGAAGATTAGATTCTACAGCCAAAGAGAAGTTGAAAGCCGCTGGTCTAGACCAGCCCTTAGTCTAAGCTGGTGACTGAAGCTGAGGGTGTCAAAGTGGCTTAAGGTAGCCCTTGAAGCTTAAATGCAGGATAGGGGTTGCATTGGGTCTTCTGACCCTGAAGTCTGCACTGTGTGCACCATGCGATGTCTCCTCTGCAGCAAAGAAGCTGAATGAAGGTGTCATATATGGAGTGCAAAGAGGATCCTCGGAGCAAATTCCATGTGCGTGTATGGGCGGGGGCGGCGGTGGGGGTGAGAAGAGTTCCATGGGGAGGGTCACATCCTTCTGAGGGAGACTAAAGAGGCCTTGTGGGAGAGATCTCATTGGAGGTGAACCTTGTAGTATGACCGGGCTCCAAGTACTAGAAGGCAAGGGAGGGAAGGCATTCCTTCAGGAGAGGGTAAGAGCAGGAGCCAGGGCCGGGAGAGCACTGGGGAGAACTTAGCCTACAGCCAGCAGTCTCTATTGTGCTCAGCATGCCTGGAGCTCTGAGTCTACATGAGTGCAGCTGGAGAAAAGACCAGAAAGGTTGCTGAGGCCATGTCTGCATGTCTTTGCGTGGCAGGTGGTTGAGTGTGTGCTGAGTTTGTTTGGCAGTGAGGAAGTTTAGGGCTTTGAGCAAGACAGTGGCATCCTGGATTGTGGGACACAGTGGGCAGAGCCTAGAGCTGGGAGGCCAATGAGGGCCAGGATGCCAGGAGGACAAGCAGGGCAGAAGGGGAGATATAGCTTTGCCTGGAGGCTGGGTGATCTGTTCAGGCTTGAACCTAAGAGTGGAAATGCAATGGAGGAGTGACTCCTGAAGGGCTGAAAGCTGCCTCAGCAAGTGATCAGCAAAATCCATTGATAATTGAAATGGACCAAGGGGTCTTCTGTTTAGAAGAAGCTGCTTGTGGTGTAGCACTGTGGCTCTCACCTGCAATCCCAGTGCTTTAGGAGGCTGAGGTGGGAAGATCACTTGAGGCCAGGAGTTGGAGATCAGACTGGGCAACAGAGCAAGACCCCATCTCTACAAAATAAAAAATAAAAAAGCCTGGGTGAGAGAACAAGACCCTATCAAGGAAGATGAAGATGAAGACAAAGACGAAGACAAAGAAGAAGGAGGAGGAGGAGGAGAGGAAGAGGAGGAGGACAAGGAACAGGAGGAAGAGGAGGAGAGGAAGAGGAAGAGGACAAGGAACAGAGGAGGAGGATGAGGAAGAGGAGGAAGAGAAGGAGGAGGAGGAGGAAGAGGAGTGGCAGCAGCAGCTGGTTGTAAAGTGAAGAATCATCTTACGATAGGACTAACCATGACCAACCCATGTCCGTTAAGTTTGGATTTCCATGGGTAAAATTTTTTTTAAATCACAGCCTGTCTGTATCTGTCCATGCTGTCTGTCACTGGCCTGAATCTGAGTGGTGGAGAGAGCATCTCCTTCCTCCACACCGGCCCTGCCCCAGCAAGTCAGGTAGGCCCCCTCCCTCCCTGCTGATTGGATGGTGAGTGCCCCAAGCACGGTGCTGCATCCTTTTGCAGAGGAATGGGCCAAGCAGAGCCTGGCATAGCTGGGGTGGGGGCAGGGCCTCCCTGCAGCATCTTTCCATGACATTGTCACAGAGGGAACAGGCGAGTTCCATTGGCATTGTATTAGCTTCCTAGGGCTGCTGTAACAAATTCCTACAAACTGGGTGGCCTAGAACAATGGAAGTGTCCCTTCTCACAGTGCTGAGGTTGGAAGTCTGAAATCAAGAGGTCATCAGGGTCGTGCTCCCACCAGAGGCCCTAGGGGATTCTGTTCTCTGCCTCTTCCAGCTTCTGGTGGTCGTCTTGATTCCTGCACTGTGGTGGCACCATTCCAACCTCTGCCTCTGTCTTTATGTGCCCTTCTCTTCTTCTCTCTGTTTTTCTCTTCTTGAGTTTCTTTTTTATTTTTTCTTGAGACGGAATTTCACTCTTATTGCCCAGGCTGGAGTGCAGTGGCGTGATCTCGGCTCACTGCAACCTCTGCCTCCTGGGTTTGAGCGATTCTCCTGCCTCAGTGTCCCAAGTAGCTAAGATTATAGGCACCCACCACTACCCCCAGCTGATTTTGTATTTTTAGTAGAGACAGGGTTTTACCGTGTTGGTCAGGCTGGTCTCGAGCTCCTGATGCAGGTGATCCTCAGGTGCTCACCAGGTTCGGCCTCCCAAAATGCTGAGATTACAGGTGTGAGCCACCTCGCCCACCCCTCTTGAGTTTCTTATAAGGACATTTGTCATTGAGATAATCTAGGAGGATCTCATCTGAGATACTTCACTACATCTGCAAAGACCCTTTTCCCAAATACAGTCATATTCACAGGTTCTGGGGATTAGGATACGAACATACGGGTTTGGGGGCACCACTCTACCCGCTACAGGCCTACAGAGGAGTGAGCTCCATGGGGGTGCCCCAGCCTCTGAGCTGCTGTGGCTGGTCTGTGTTCCAGTTCTGTCTCTACCTGCCCGCTCCTTCACGCCCTCCTTGGGTGTTGGGCACCCTCTTCTCTTCCCTGGGTACCCACTGTTCCCTCTGTGGGACCCCACCTGTGTTTGTTCCCTCTAAGCAATATCCCATCTCCTCACCACCTTTCCTCCTGGAAAAGGAGCATATTTTGCATCCTGTCTGTAACCTGGCCTGACAAACCCTCCTGTCCTCATATCATAAAGATCCAGCGTACTGTGTGTGGTCCAAACAGCGAACTGGATCCTGCACATTACCAGGTGCGGGTTTGCAGCCCAGCTCGGAGCTACGTTAGCAAGGCAGTCAAGGTCAAATCCTCTGACTTCCCGTGTCTTCCATTCCCCATACGTATCATGGAGATTACAAGGCCCTGTGCTCTTTTGACTAAAAAAAAAATAGTTTCTGGAATGCATTTGCTTGCACCCCCATCTTGGCAATCTCTCTCTACTAATAATAGACTTAATTATTTAAATTTAATTTGTTAGAGGTTTGATGTTTAATTTGAGAAAACTAATGAATGATTAACATTTAATAAATAGTAAAATTTAATATCTATTAACTTGGGTTTAAATATATAAATGATTTAATTTCTTAATTCAATGCCTACTTTTTAAAAACCGATAGAAATTACTCCCCTAGAGTTATCTTGCCCTAAGTAAGTGCTTGGCAAAACTGCCACCCCATTCTCTGTGAGTGAAAAACAGCACAGAGCGGGTCCTGAGTCCTTGGATGTACAAGGAGAGGAGAATTGATCAAGAGGAGGTTGGGTGGCCACCTTGTCCAGTGCCCAGATCCAGGAGCAGCTGTGGCCGTGGAGGAGGCTGAGTTACAGTTCAGCTACAAAGTATCTCCAGTGAACACCTTCCCCAGTGGTGACTGCTGCAAAGGGGGTGGCCTCCCCCCAGGGAAGGGGAGGGAGGAGGCAGTCTAAAGAATGAGGCTTCTTACAGGGACATCAAACTGCACATAAATAGACGTGCCGTGCTTTTTATTTGAATATTAATTGGCATTGATGAACAGCATGTGTCTAGTTACATTGGCAATTAGTTACCAATGAGGTTCTGGGATGCCACACTGCTCCTGTAATTCTGATATGGAGGTTCCTGGAAAGCGCCGTGGAGCTCTCCCTGAAGCCGCTGTCCTTGCGGGGAAGGGTGGCTGCCCGAATCTCCACAGAGGCCATGTATTTGCCTTTTCATGGATGTCTAAGTAACAGCCCACAGGACGGATTCTAACTGCATCCTCCATTTAGGAGGGAACCACCTGCGGTGAATGAGTCCTGTGAACCTGCATGTCTCAACCATTCCTGGGTTCAGGGATTTAAGAACAGGGGAGAGGGTCCCCCCATTTCCTTGCCCTTTTGGGAAGCTGGGGACCTTCCTCTGGTCAGTCTGTCTTCAGAGGGAAGAGTGAGGGAGGCAGCCTGGACACGGGGCCTGGAATCCTGGGCAGGGCAGGGTCCAAGGACACAGGCTATCTGGCCAGGGGACGCCCCACAGCGCTGGGTCGGCTACCCAGGATCTTCTGTTACCTCTGGCCAACGTCCAGGCAGGCCCAGCATGTCACTGTATGTAAGTCAGCCTCCTCCTCTGGACTGGAAGCCCCTTAAGAACATCTGCCTGGCCCTGCTCATCTGTGTGTGCCCTGCCTCTAGCACCATGCCTGGCACATTGCAGGTGCTCCAGGAGAGAGGGAGAGGAGGGAGACTCAGAGCCCAGGAGTTGCCAACCGCTGAAGGAAGTAGGAATCCGATAGTCATTGAACCTGTGTTAGGGAGGCATAAAAGATGGGGGTGGGGGCATTTTCTAGCAGAGCTTCCCCGGGTGAGTCAGTGTCCATAGCCCCCCGACCAGTATCCCCTTCCAGCCTCAGCCCCCACCCAAGACCCACCTTCTCCTTCCTCCCCCATCCTGGAACTCCCATCCCAGCTGGGCTGGGGCAAGAAAAAGGCACGCTGGCCTCCCGGGCTCTGCTGCAGGGGGCCTCTGTGAGCAGCAGATGAAAAGCCGCCTCCGCTGGGGGCTAATCCTCTCACCTCCACGCTCCCCGTGGCTGCCTCGCCCTGCAGCTCAGGCTGAAGGATCTCGGGGAGTTTTAAATGGAGGAGAAGGAGCATTTCTGATCTCATTTTCCAGTATTTCAGCTGTGCCGTAATCTATTTACCACACAATTTGTGTCACTTTGATAAGCGGCTGCTTCGAGACTGCATTTATTAAAATCAAGAGCGGGGACAGCTTTTGAGTCTCTCAAGAATTGTAATAAATGTTTGAAATTAGTCATTACGGTGTTTGCCATGGTTCATATCATATACTCCATCTCGGTGACAAACGGTCACATCTTGCACACGCTCTTTTTGGGTGATGATGGTGAAGGCTTCACTTTGACGCCCCTGCATGGGGCTCGGGAGGGGACGCCGAGGGGTGAGAGCCCTTCCGGGGGCAGCCGGGGTCCCCCGGGGCCACAGCTCAGCCCCGTGAAATGCTCTTTTAGCCTAAGCTTCCGTACTTAAACAGGAGTGAAATGGCCCAGAGAGACTTTTCTTCCCTTCCCTCCTCCCCCATCTAAACCACCAGGCTCTTATTTCATCCTGGGTGATGAGGCCTCTCCTCCACCACCACCCCTGCCCAGCAGTGGCATCTAAGGACGCTGCAACTTTGTGGCTGGTTTACTGTTTCCTTTGGTGGGGTTTGTAGTTGCAGGAAGTAACCCTGGCCAAAACAATGCCACATTCCTAAAGGCTCCAGTACAGCAGGGCTCCGAGCCCTGGGAAGGGGAAAGGAGGGTCTCAGAGGCCTTCAGAGGCTTATTCAAAGACTGTACAGGAACCAGGCACAGAGATGGGACTCCCAGAGCCATGCTCCTTCTCTATGGTGACTTGCGGCTCCCAATCCTAAAGAGACACTCGGGAGATGACAATCAGAGCGTGAAAACCATCAGCATTGGAGGCAAGCTAGGAATGAGGCTCAGGGTACCAGAGGCTGGGTTCCAAGTGGGCACGGTGGGGAGGGCCAGGGGATCCACATTTCCTAATGATCGGGGGATTTGCTGTCTGTGGAGTCCTCAGAGCTGGTGGCCATCTCCCTGGGTGCCCCTGGAGCTTGGTAGGCACTGTCTGCTGTGGGAAACTCCAGGTGGACACAGCGGGAGACAGACATCGAGGGGCTGGGGGTGGGGGAGGGGGTGCCACTGCAGGCGACAGCTTCTCTTCTATGGAGAAATACATCTGAATTTTGTTTGTGTTCAAAGGCTGGTGAAAGGAAGTCCTTTCTGTTTCACAAACATATTGAAAACAGGCCTTCATCTCCTTTGAGAAAAGGGGTTTAGCAGGGCAGCCACCTAAAGGTCGCATGTTTAACTAACCTTGTTGGGAGGACGTGTGGGAGTGACAGAGGCAGACAGACACTACACTGCATTCACAGTCCTCTGTTTCACAGTTAACATTCTTACCCAAAGATGTGAATGGTGAAAAAGACATTTTTTACCGTAGCTTTATATAAAAAAAGAAAGCTTGGCTGGGCACGGTGGCTCACATCTGTAATCCCAGCACTTTGGGAGGCCAAGGTGGGCAGATCACCTGAGGTTAGGAGTTCGAGACCAGCCTGGCCAACATGGTGAAACCCTGTCTCTACTAAAAATACAAAAATTATCTGGGCATGGTGACAAGCGCCTGTAATCCCAGCTACTGGGGAGGCTGAGGCAGGAGAATCGCTTGAACCCAGGAGGTGGAAGTTGCAATGAGCTGAGATCATGCCACTGCACTCCACCCTGGGTGACAGAGCAAGACTCCGTCTCAAAAAATAAAAAATCAAAAGAAAGCTTTTGCGGAGCAGGGGTCTGACTTTAAGGGAAACCTGTCCTCATTCTGGAAAATACAGAAAAGAATAAAAACATATTTGAGATAGAGTCTTGCTCTATTGTCCACGCTGGAGTGCAATGGCGCCATCTCCGCTCACTGCAACCTTTGCCTCCCGGGTTCAAGCAATTCTCCTGTCTCAGCCTCCTGAGTAGCTGGGATTACAGGCACGTGCCACCACGTCCGGCTTATTTTAAACAAATATATATTTTAAAAAGAGGCACAATTGTGCAAGCTGGAGATGGCTGTGCGGATTTCCGTGTGTTTAGTGTACTTTCGTGCAAGCTGGAGATGGCTGTGCGGATTTCCGTGTGTTTAGTGTACTTTTGTGCAAGCTGGAGATGGCTGTGCAGATTTCTGTGTGTGTGAATGCACTTTCTGCTTTGCAAGCAGTTGCAGATCCTTGGTTTTCACTCTCCTGCACAAGCTCCCGCCCCCACCACCCTCATGGCCGCCACACTTCCTGGGTGATCCCTGCACCTTAGGACCCAGAGCCCGGCCGCTCCAGGTGCTCCTGGAGGTTGCCAAGGCAAAATCCCCACTGGAAAACCATGGCTGCCCCTTGGAGGCCTAGGTGCACGTTCAAAAGCACACTGGCGTCTCATGTCGTGCTCTTTGCAGGGCCTGGAAGGGTCAGCATCCACTTTAAGGCCAAGATCCACCTTGAGAAGCAATGTCTAATGGCCCATGGTCAGGCCTAAAATCGATGAGATTAAGAATCTCCTGCAGGACTGCGTTGGCATTACCTGTATGCAGGGACTCCTTCTGCAGCCAACCCTGGAACCTCTGAGGTTGCTGGTTTAGCAGGATAATGCCTACACCCTCATTAGCATCTGACATTATTCTGGTACATTTGTCACAATTAATTAATCCATATTGGCACATTATTATTCACTCAAGTCCGTAATTTATTCAGACTTCCCTAGTTTTTACCTACTGTCCTTTTCCTGTCCCAGAAGCCCATCTAGGACCCCACATGACACTCAGGCTTCATCTCCTTAGACTCCTCTTGGCTGTGACAGTTTCTCAGTCTTTCCTTATTTTTGGTGACCTCAACAGTCACGTGGATTCCTGGTCAGGCATTTTGTAGAATGTTCCTCTATTGGGGGTTGTCTGATGTTTTTCTTATAATTAGACGGAGGTTATGGGTCTTGGGGAGGAAGAGCACACAGGTAAAGTGGCGTTGTCAACATGTCATATCAAGGGTATGCACTATCAACAGAACTTGTTGCCACTGATGGTGATCTTGATTGCCCGGCTGAGGCCGTGTCTGTCAGGGTTCTTCTCTGTGGAGTTACCTTTTTACCCCTTTCCATACTGTACTCTGTACAAGGAAGTCACTGTGCAGGGCCCACACTTAAGCAGAGGAGAGTTACGTTCCAACTTCTTTTTTTTGTTTTTTTTGTTTTTTGTTTTTTTGAGACAGAGTCTCGCTTTGTCGCCCAGGCTGGAGTGCAGTGACATGATCTCGGCTCACTGCAGCCTCTGCCTCCCAGGTTCAAGAGATTTACATGCCTCAGCCTCCCAAGTAGCTGGGGCTACAGCTGCCTGCCACTGTGCCCAGCTAATTTTTGTATTTTTAGTAGAAACGGGGTTTTGCCATGTTGATGTTCCACCTTTTTGAGAGCGGGATATGTACATACATTCTCTGCAAGCTAGATTTACATATTCTTCCCCATTTATTGTCCTATTTAATCATTTATTTATATCCATATAGACTCATGGCTATTTATTTCATACTTTGGGTGATGACCCAATGCAATGTTATTTACTTTGTTGCTCAAGTTGTCCCAGCCTTGGCCATCGGGAGCTCTTTCAGTTGGTTCCTGTGTCCCTTTGACATATCCCGTTATTGTGGTTGTTTTTTGTTTTGTTTTGTTTTTTTGTATTTCCTTACTTTCTGATACTACACCATGCTCCAGACTCATTTTGTATCTTTCCAGGCCCAATCCAAGAATTAGTCATTTCTCCAAGGGGCTCTGGTTCTTTTTACTAGAGAAGGTAGAAACCATAGGCTGGTACAGAGTGTGCTCATAACTCCTGGGATATCATTTTTTTAGGCCCTCTCAGCAGACAGGACAGAAGATATACATGTTTATACTAATCCGTGTATATATATGCATCTACACCCCTTTCTAAATGCAACTACCTGTATCTATGTCAAGTATAGTTCGTCTATAAATACATGTATTAAATATGAGTCGATAGTGACTTCTCCAACTCTCATCCGTAATTGCATGTGTCATTTTAACTTTCTCTCCTTGCTTGTTTGTAACTTTTCATTCCAAATGCAATGTGAAACAGTGATAAAGGCTGGTTTGGCTGGTATTTGTTCCTGCTTCCTGGGGAAGAGTCTCTAAACCCTTGAATTTCCTGTGATAGGAGAATCTTTGCTGTTCACAGTGGGCCCCTTGGACAATTCCTGAGGTTGTGCTAAGGAGGTAACACATGGCGGGCCCCTAGATAGTTCATTCTAACAAGATGATTCAAGATGGAGGCTGGCCAGGCCAGAAAGGCCAACTGTGTGGTTGGAGGGATGGAGGGATGGGGCTTTGAACCACGTGGTATCAGCTTAGCCTCCAGGGAGGAGATTGAGCTCAATCATATGGTCAGTGACTCAATCAATCATTCCTACATAATAAAACCCCATGGAAACTCTGGTCCCCTGGCGGGTCCAACCCATAGACTTTGGCCAAACGATGGATGAAGGAATGCACTCAGAGACAGGTATCCAGTGAAAGAGCAGGCTAGGGGACTGGGCCGCTTACAGACCCTGAGGAGGGTGCTGTACAGGGTCGTCAGCCACGGCCTTGACTAGCTGGCACAGCGGGTATTTATTCAGCACAGATTTCATGACAAAGGCTTTGAGTCAACACACTTGTGGTTAATCAACATGGTCACCACCCCCACCCCAGAGAGAGTAGTCCTGCGTGCAGATGATTAAAGCCAGGTTTTGAGGCCTAAGTAAACTAACTTATCAAAACCAGTTTCTTTACATCCTTTTGTTATCTAACTTAAGCTCTTAAGAGAATTCAGCTGCCTTCAGCCAAATTTTCTTTCCAAGCTTTGCAGACCCCTGGCCTTCTAAGAAGGTTTGCATCTTTCTACTGTTTTTCCCACCTGATCGATCTACAGTCCCCAAAGCTTGGGTGAACTTCCCAGGTTAACAGCACTCTGCATATTGTGCACATCAGTGTGGGGGGAAAATGATGCATCCTGACTCCAGAGGGAGAAGATGCAGAAGCTTCACATTTGGGACCCTCCCTGACCTTGCCTTATGAGTCTCTTCTTTCAGCTAGTCCTGACTGTATCTTTTTTGCTATAACAAAACTGTAATAGCAAGTATAATGCTTTCCTGGGTCCTGTGAGGCATTGTTGCAAATTACCAAACTTGAGTGGGTCGTGGGAACACCTGCATTTGTCACCAGCTGGTCAGAAGTGAGGGGCCCCCAAGCTTCAGCTGGTGTCTGAAGTGAGGACAGTCTGGGGAGGACTGTGTGCTTGACTTGTGAGGTTTGGCCTAACTCTGTGGAATTAATGTCACAACTGCTTTGTAGAAGCTGCCTCCCACCATCTGCCATCCATTTACCTAGTTGTTCAGTTCCTGTAGACATACATAGTGTTTTCAGAGTCATTAACCCATACCAATATGGGACACAACTTTATCAATTACAGCACAGTGCTTGTGTACAGTTCTTTTTGCCTTTAGCTTCACAGACTCTGCTCGCTCCTGAAGTTACTTAAGTCAGCATCTTTTCCTCTGTCCACATTGGCGAGACTGTTTCATGCATTTGGAATATGTTTGGATTCTTTGGTCACTTTCTGCATTCCACCTTAGGATCTCCTGACCTTCTAAATGACTTTAAAAATTTTGCATACATTAAGATTCATTCTTTGGGCCGTAAAGTTCTATGGGCTTGGGCAAATGCACAGCGTCATGCATCCACTATTACAATATCATATAAAATAGTTTCACCTAAAAAAACTCTGTGTTTCCCCTCAGTTTTAAAAAAAATCAGATATATTAAGGTTTAGTTTATGTACAACAAAAGTCATCCTCTATAAGTGTGCCATTTAAAACATTTTGGAAAATGTATATACCCATGTAACAGCCATCATAATTAAGATGTGGAATATTTATATCACCTGAAAATTTCCCTCATGTCCCTTTGGGGACATTCCCTCCCTTCCCAGCAGGCAATACTGATCCACTTGCTGCTCCTATCATTTTGTCTTCTCTGGAATATCACATAAATGGAATCACAGATTATGCTATTCGTTATTTGTTTCTACACACAGAACACTTTTGATGCCAAATGTGTGGGCTTTTTTCCCCACCAACAGTCAATTCTCCAACTCTCCAGACACCAACTGGGTGTCCAGTGGTTCAACTCATTAACTGCCCAGAGTGAGTGTCAGACCCCGCAGGTTAAGGGCTCCATCCCACAAGACTACCCCCACTGCAAGTATTGTGGGTACTCAGGGTACCCACACTTCTGTCCAGCTTGGCTACACAGTCAAGAGTTCTTATGCCCCCCTCCTTGGATTTGACAATTTGCTGGAGCAATTCACAGAACTCAGGAAAAACAATTTTCTTACATGTACTGCTTTACTATTAAGTGTGCAATTCAGGATTAGCCAAATGGAAGAACATGCTTAGGGCAATGTATGAGGGAAGGGACAGGCAGCTTCCACGCCTTTCAGCCACCCACTGTCATTTCCACATGTTCACCAACCCGGATGCTCTCTGAACCTCATAGTTTAGGGGGTTTGATGGTTCTGTTACATAGGCATCATTGATTAAATCATTGGCCATTGGTGATTGACTCAATCTCGAGCCGTTCCTCCCTCCTCGAAGGTCACTGGGTGGAGCTGAAAGTTCTAACCCTCCAATCACATGGTTGATCTTCCCTGCACCCCATCCTGAAGCTGTGTAGGGGGCTCTGGCTGCCAGTCATCTCATTAACATACAAAAAGACAACTTCAGGGATTCCAAGGGTCTTAGAAACTCTTGTGTCAGGAACCAAGGACTGAGACTACGTATTATAACAAAAGACACTCCTATCACCCCTATCACTCAGGAAATTACAAAGGTTTTAGGAGGTCTGTGCCAGGAACTGGGATGAAGACTAAATATATATTTCTGATTATATCACAACATCACACCATGTTTTGTGCATTGAGCTACCTCTGGCTTCTTTCAGTTGGCATAATGCCTTTGAGACGCATCCACGTGTTTTCCTGTGTCAATAGTTATTTCCTTTTTAGTATGGAGTAATCTTTCAGTTAGGGGCGTACTTTGCTTGTTGATCTGTTCACTAGATCATAGATATATGCATGTGGCAAATTTTGGGCTATGATAAGCAAGGATCCCCTGAGCGTTCCTGCACAGGTCTGTGTATGCACACATGTTTTTATTTCTCTTGGGCTGAGATTCCTGGGTCATATGATAAGTGTATGTTTAGCTTCATAAGAAACTGCTAGTTTCCAAAGTAGTTATACCAGTATTTTTTAGTGTTGTTTTTTGTTTTTTTTGAGATAGAGTCTTGCTCTGTCGCCCAGGCTGGAGTGCAGTGGTCTGATCTCGGCTCACTGCAAGCTCCACCTACCGGGTTCACGCCATTCTCCTGCCTCAGCCTCCCAAGTAGCTGGGACTACAGGCACTCGCCACCACACCCGGCTAATTTATCTGTGTGTGTGTGTGTGTGTGTGTGTGTGTGTGTGTAGTAGAGATGGGGTTTCACCATGTTAGCCAGGATGGTCTCAATCTCCTGACCTCGTGATCTGCCCGCCTCGGCCTCCCAAAGTGCTGGGATTACAGGCGTGAACCACCGCACCCGGCCCAAAGCAGCTATACCATTTTACATCCCCACCGGCGACGTAGGAGAGTTCCAACTGTTCCACATTCTCATCAACATTTGGTGTTCTCAGTCTTTAAATTTTAGCCTTCTAGCAGCTTCATAGTGGTATCTCATTTTGTTTTTAGTTTTCATCTCCTGGATTAATGATGCAAGCATCTTTGCGTGTGCTTATTGGCCTTTTTAAAAAAAGTATTTAAAAGGTTAAATTACTACATATGAGCAACTCATAGACCAAACCTGTTGGTCCATTTCATAGTGTAAACAGTGGACGTCCCTCTCTCTCCTGTCTGCCTCCTCCATTCAAAGTGACCACTTTCACCACCTGTGTGTATGGCTTTCAAGATCTGGGTCTGTGCATGAACAGTGTGCCTGTGCCTCTTCCCATGTCAGCATCCAGAAATCTACCTTCTTCATAACGGCTGCAGATCCCATTCTTTTACCAGTTCTCCAAACCTAGAATCATCCTTGTATCCCCTTCCCTCCATCCTCTTGTCTAAACCATCACCAAGGCCTATGATTTTCCTGCCCTCCAAATACCTCAATCACCTCCTCTCTCCACCTTCTTCACCACCATCCAAATCTCCATTACCTCTTGCCTGGACAGTGGTCCCCGCCTCCCGACTCTTCTCCCACCCCCTTCTACTCCATTCTCTGTAGAACAACTGGAGTAAATTTTTCAAAATGCAAAAGCGATAATGTCATCCCTCCCCTCTTAAAGCTCTCAGTGCCTTCCTTAAAGGTCTGAAGATAAAGCCCAGGTGCCGATGGTCACCTGCAGCAGGTGGCCCTGCCCTCCTCCCTGCTGCCTGCCCCCCACTTTGAGCTCCAGCCCACCTGCCCAAGGTCAGCCATCAGACACACGGCAGCCCTCAGCACAGGCTGGGAATGCCTCCATCCTTTTCACCCAGGAAACCCCTGTCTCTCCTGAGATCTTGCCCCGATCCATCACTTCCTCCGAGAAGCCTCTTCTGATCTCTCCTGATCTTCCATTTCCAGGGGACCTTCCTTTGTTCCTCCTGGTTCTGAATCCCACTGCCTCTTCTTCGTGGCCCACATCACAGCCACACATTTTTGTGGATCCAGAGATCGTCTGATGAATGCTCAGCACCATTCCTTCCCAGTCCATAGGTCCCATCCCAAGGGCAGGATGGGGGGTTGTATGGGGAGGTGCTGAATCCCAGCAGGCACTTAGCATGCTCAGGTGAGCAGGCACGTCGTTCCTGGTTGTAGCCAACACCACTTCTCCAGGCCTGCCTTGCCTCCTCTTCCCCTGGAGCTCGTGCTCTGCTGGGGCTCAGGCTGGTGTCTGCCTGGCAGGGCCTCCTTACAATGCCTCACCTGGTCAAGGCCTGGTGCCACCCAGAGTGTGGGGGCCAATGTCCAGAGGGGACGGAAGCCAAAGTCCAGTCCCACCACCATCTCCCAGCCCAAGTAAGAGTGTATCCCTCCCACCCCTCCTGTCTGCTCCCTGGGGCCACACTTCTCAATAAAATCCCCCCAGCAAACCTGTCTCGGGCGGGCCCTGTTTCTGGGTCACTCAGAGGCTAAGACACCAATTTTTATTCTTATCCTTGGGTTTTTATCCATTAGGATACACAGGTTTCTATGTGGAAAGCCCACTTTGTAGCCATTGTTTGGGTGTGGGGGACCCCAGGTTTTTGTGTTGGGTGTAGGAATCCTTGCAGGAGCATCCTTTCTCTCCACGGGCCATTTCCTGTCATTCTTTCTTGCCTCCCTGTCTTTCCCCTCTCCCGCTTTCAGAACTGTCTTGCGGGCATGCCCGCTGCTGATATTTAAACATGCAGATCCCGGCTTCTGTTTTGCATGAATGTGTGACCTTGGGTAGAGCTGTTCATGCAGGATGGATGTGTTGTGCTTGCATTCAATCATCGGGAGCAGCCCAAGCCTTGAGAAAGCACAGAGACCCGGTTTCCCATCCCCGGTCTCGGGATGGTAATGAACTTCTGAGAAATGGCTCATCAATAAATGGAGCTAAGAGCTCAGGGCAGCGAACCCTCTCTGTCAGGACCTTAATTACAATCGCAGAAATAAGTTGGAGGGTGGGGAGCCACAGCGGGGAGGCGGGATGGGGCGCTTATGGTTAACCCCTGATTTCTCGGGTAGAGGTGGGTGGGCAGGCAAAGTGAAGTCCTCCTCTCTGGGGAGGAAAGGTTGGGGCTGAGGAGGCTGGGATTTGATTTTTGGGAGGAGTTGTTTCATTTTTCTGTCTCTTTCTGCCTACACCAAGCTGGGAGCACAGAGGTTTCCCCAGCTGGGCAAGACCTGGCCCCTGGGAGGCTGCCCCATACTCCCTGAGAGCCCCTGGTTTGGAAGGAGCTGCCCCTCGTATGTTTTGGGTCACACCATGGTGGCTGTGGGGGTCTGTGCTGGGCCCCTGGAGGCAGCAAGGAGCAAAGGAAAGGCTGCAGACTGCAGTGGAATGGTTTGATTCTGCTGTCATCTTGACCCCACCCAGCTGGGAGACTCTGGGAAAATCCCATCCCCTCTCGAGGCTGTTTCTGAATCTCTACCTGAGAATCCTAAAACCTGGCTCTTGGGGTCATTGTGATGGCAAAGTATGAGGCAGGCCTGGACATGGAAGAGGAGCCCCTTAATGTAGATTTACCCTCTGCCACCCCCGAAGACCCAGCCACACCATCCCTCTCCTCCCCATTGTCAGTTCAAGGCTGACTCCCTTTGGGGGTCTTCAGAGAGGGCCCTGCTAGGAACTCAGGAATCATGGTCACCTCCTCAGCAGCTCAGAGGGCCCCACAATCATTCCCCCTGCTTGCCCCTCACCCCCTCAAGAGATGAGGTTCAGCCCTGCCTCAGACCCTGCCTTTGACCCTCCTGCAGGCTGGACAGAGGCTGCAGGGTGGTGGGCGGGGGGGTTCCAGCTTTTTCCGCTTGATATCTTAGTCATTCCCAACCTGCACTCTGCACCCTGGATGAACAGGCTGGGGGTGAATGGGAGACAGGCGGTGCTGCCAGCCTGCTCTGACCATCCACGCCCTGAGAGCTGTCTTGAGAGGACGAGAAGAGGATTTTGAAAACCCCTAAGGTACCTCTCAGCCATAAGAAACGAGGATCACCACAACTGTCCCCCTCGGCCAAGAACCCACCAGGTGCCTGCACTTCCCAGGTCCACCATTTACCCCTCCAAGAAGGAAGGATTAGCCTGGGCCACTCAACTGGCCAAGTGACCTGCCAAGAGTTGCAGGAGCTGGGGGTAGGGGTGGCATCCTGGCACTCCTAGAGTCCCTTTCTCCCAGGGGGTGATTGACCATAAATAAGTATTTTATTTTTAAAAAATTTAAAAATTAGATAAGACCTGTTTGACTTTTTGACTTTTTTTTTTTTAGACGGGGTCTTGCTCTGTCACATTCAGGTTGGTGTGTAGTGGTGGGAGCTTGGCTTACTGCAAAGTCCGCCTCCCAGGTTCAAGTGATTCTCCTACCTCAGCCTCCCGAGTAGCTGGGATTACAGGCACCCACCACCATACCCAGCTAATTTTTGTGTTTTTAGTAGAGACAGGGTTTCACCATCTTGGCCAAGATGGTCTTGAACTCCCGACCTTCAGTGATCTACCCGTCTCGGCCTCCCAAAGTGTTGGGATTACAGGCGTGAGCCACTGCGCCCGGCCCCTCTTGACTATTGCAGAAAAATTAAAATTCAGATAAGCAAAAAGAAAAAGAATGAAATATAAATCATTCTAAAGCCTGCCACCTGGAAAACCCACTAACACCATGTGATATGCTCTAGGATAATTTTCTCAGGGGGTTTCCTGCTCCCGGCTTTATAATCACAGGAGGGGGTGAGTGTGTGTGAGTGTGTGAGTGTGTGTGAGTGTGTGAGTGTGAGTGAGTGTGAGTGTGTGTGAGTGTGTGAGTGTGTGTGAGTGTGTGTGTGTGATGAGAACAGGCAGCAGCAAGAAGCAAGATGCTGAGATGCTGGGTTGTGGCAAGCCGCCTGCCTTGGGGCCGGAATTTTCCATGGCAGTAAATCCATCTCTTCTGAGAGGTGGTAGCACAGAGGACATGAGTGAGGTGCCAGCGTCAGTGCAGTGTTTACTGCACAGATAGAATATTTACAGCTCCATCTTTGGTGTAAAATGTGGCTCTTTCAGAGCCCACGAAGGTCACTAGAATGTCAGGGAATTTATGGATGTTTTATAGCACATTGTGCTGGCGAGCAAGATAACAGGATTCTGTTCCTCTCTACCCAGTGCAGAGAGTGGGAAAACAGTGAGCAGCTGGCTGGGAATCGGCTTCCCCTGCCCGCTCCACCCCGCCCAATCCTGCTCATTTATGCTCGTGTGTATTCTATTTGTCCGTGTGCATGTAGAACATATGTTACTCCAGGCAGGGGAGGGGAGGTTCAAGTGTGCAGAAGGGAGAACAATTAGAAAAATCATGAATCACGAATCTGTTTCTGCTTCTACTGTTAGGGCTAATTATTTCTTGGTTTTACATAAGAGATGCTGTCTTAATTAAAGCTGGTAAGGTCCTGGGTAGATTATAGTTCTAGATTCTAGAATCACAGCAAGGGGCAGGGACGTTAGAGATAATAAAATCCATAGTTGTCATTTTCAATGAGGAAACCAAAGCCTGAAGAATGTTTGCTGAATGTGCTTTCATGTTATTAGAGTTTTGGGGAGAATGATTTTGAATGTTACCTCTCTTGCATCTCAGAGGGGAGCTGAGTTTGGCTGGCTTCTCTGGGAGTGGTCCCTAATAATCCTCTGCAGTTGGTACCTAGCTAGTTAGAAACCAGTAACCAGCCAACAGAAAGCCGCCCACTTTCTATTGTTACGCACACTTCTGCTTCTTGTGGGTTTCTTCTGCCCAGGCACTGGTTGGATCCTCTCGAATTTAAGTCATGTGTTTATTCATTCATTTGCCCAAAATGTCCCTGGGAGGGCATCCTAATTAGAGAGCCTGTGACATGGCTCTGGGGGACACAGATGGGAACAACGCAAAGCCAGTACCCAAGGAGCTTCCATCTTGTAAGGCACTGGAACCACTGTTGCTAAGACACAGCCAGCAAGTCCCGGCAGCTGCAGAGAGCTCTGCTCCCAGGGACGCTTCCCCAGCTACAAGTACCAGGCCAGGAGCCCAAGCTCTGCCGTGGTACTGTTCCTCTTGGCATTTCCCTTCTCTCCTTTTAGCTTCAGCCACGCTATCTGTAAAAGCATTTTGCTGAATTAAGTGAACGTCCATAATTCTGGGTTGTTCTAACTTTAAGGAGGAAGTGGCCAGCCAGCCTGAAAGGTATGTTAGGGTTGAGCCTGTTGCTGATGTCTTCAGTATGGGGTTGGCATGGAGGGGAATTTGGAGATGATGGAACATTACAGGGAACAAAAGTCCATGGAAACAAACAACCAGGGGCAGGGAAACCTTCATGGTAGGATGCCAAGGAACAAATACAGAAGGGATGACGGAGCAACAGAAAGGTCACCAACAGATGCTGACATGAGTGGGTGAGAGCACAATTAAGATCAGGGTGTTTATGCACCTCCAAGTATCTCCTCACAAATTGTTTATTAAATACAAAGAGAAGAGAGTAACGTCATTGTGGAAACACCTGGCAGACAGCACCTGAACCACATGATTAAGGATAGTTTCACCAATATGATGACAAAGGGCCAGGTGCCTCCAGATATGATGCACTGGGGAGGACGCAGTGTCACTTCCATGGCATTCCCAGAAAAAATGCCTGACCTGAATCCGATCACCAAGAAACATCAGAAGAACCCAAATTGGGGGATGTTCTGCAAAATAACTGGCCCACAGTCTTCAAAAATGTTACGGTAAAGGAAGGTGAAGAAAGGCTGAGAAGTTGGTTCAGATTAAAGGAAGGTAATGAGAGTGGCCAATGCAGCTTGTGGTCGCCAGTTTGGTTCTGGACCAAGCAGCTCATGGCAAGAAAGGATATTATTTGAATAATTGGTGGAATTTAATATGAACTGTGGGGCTGGGAGTGGTGGCTCACATCTGTAATCCCAGCACTTTGGGAGGCTGAGGTGGGCAGATTACCTGAGGTTGAGAGTTCGAGATCCGCCTGGCCAATATGGTCAAACCCCGTCTCTACTAAAAATACAAAGAATTAACCAGGCATGGTGGTGGGTGCCTATAATCCCAGCTACTTGGGAGACTGAGGTGGGAGAATCGCTTGAACCCAGGAGGCGGAGGTTGCAGTGAGCTGAGATCACACCACTGCACTCCAGCCTGGGTGACAGAGTGAGACTCTGTCTCAAAAAATAAATAAATAAATAAAAGACTGTAGATGAGAAAATAATATCTTATCAATGGTAAGTTTCCTGATTCTGATTGTTGTACTTCAGTTATGTAAGAGAATGTCTTTATTCTCAGAAAAGTGCACCTAGAGGAAGAGACGTGATGTCTCAGACTTACTCTCAAAAGGTGCAGGAGAAAAAGAATGTGCAGAGAGGGCCAGGTGCAGTGGCTCACACCTGTAATCCCAGCACTTTGGGAGGCTGAGGTGGGTAGATCATGAGGTCAAAAGATCAAGACCATCCTGGCCAACATGGTGAAACCCTGTCTCTACTAAATATACAAAAATTACCTGGGCGTGGCGGTGTGCACCTGTAATCCCAGCTACTCGGGAGGCTGAGGCAGGAGAATCTCTTGAACCTCGGAGGCGGAGGTTGCAGTGAGCCAAAACTGTGCCACTGCACTCCAGCCTGGGCAACAGACTCCATCTCAAAAAAAAAAAAAAAAAAAAAAAAAAGAGAATGTTCACAGAGAAAGCAAGATGGTGATAAAGCACAAATGGAACTCCATGGAATATGGTGGGGTATGTGGGAGTTCCTGCTGCTATTCTTGCAACTTTTCCTAATATGAAACTATTTCAAAATAAAAATTTATGAAAAAAAGTAAAAGCAGCTCAGTACATTGTGGAATTTAATAAGTTATTGGTCTTCAATCAAAACCTACCTGATTTGAGATTGATCTGTTCATCACGACCATAAAAGCATAATTCAAAGGAGCCAGTGTGATTAACCAGGCCACTGAGACTCTTAGGTCCTTTGCCCTTTCTCAGGTAAGTACTCAGCGAGCAAAAGAAACTCAGTTATTCATTACTTCTACCTGGCCAGCCAAAAAGTTGTCCCAGTCATAAACTGAATCAGTGATCTCTCTTTTCCTTCTTCGCTTCTTTCCTTCTTCCTTCTTTCCTTTCTCTCTTCCTTCTTTCCTCCTTCCCTTCCTTCCTTCTTTCTTCCTTTTCTTATCTTTCTCTCCAATTTTCATTTTTTCTCTAATACTGAATTACCAGCATTTTCTTTCTCCTTTCCCTCCTTCCTTCCTCTCTCCCTCCCTTCTTCCCTTCCTCTCTCTATTTCTCTTTCCTTCTTTCACATTTAGCCTCCATGTCAATAATTACTTTGATGTGAAAGAACAGCTTCTTCATTCTTGCTTTCCTGGTTTCCATGTTTCCAGATAGGAGTGGAAGAAACAGTCTTGAAAAGTGCTCAGTGAGAAAAAAATAGCAGAGTTGAAATTAAATATTGTAATGATGTAAAACAGTAAGCAGCCCTGCTTGACAGCCCTGACAGCTATTTGTTCTAGAAAACAGCATTTATGATGTCAGTCCCATACTGGAGTATGTTTGAATTAAAATAATTATGGCTGATAGCACAACAAAGATCCCTGGAAGTCAATCATCCTTCACAAATACCACAGATAGAACCTTCCCGGTGGCGGGAAAAGACTCTGTCAATAGACGGAAGCAACAAAGGACTTGCTGGAGATCCCTCCAGAAACCCAGATGTCCTCTGGGAAGCCAGAATGCCTCACCTCTGAAAGAAGCCCATGTGTGTATGACGTGGCCTCTGAGGCCGCAGTGCCTGTAGGACTGAGCGGACAGGTCACTGTCACTCCTGGGATACACTGTATCCTTCCAGGTCAACTGTGTTGACTGAATTGACATGCTTATTATTATTATTATTTGAGACAGGGTCTCGTTCTGTCACCCAGGTTGGAGGGCAGTGGCGTGATCATGGCTCACTACAGCCTCAACCTCACGAGCTCCAGTGATCTTCTCACCAAGCCTCCCCAGTAGCTGGGACTGCATCCATGCACCATCACACCTGGCTAATTTTTAATGTTTTTTACAGAAAGTGATCTCATTATGTTGCCCAGGCTGGTCTTGAACTCCTGGCCTCAAGCAATCCGCCCGCTTTGGCCTCCAAAAGTGCTCAGATTCCAGGTGTGAGCCACGGTGCCCATTGACCCACTGTTTTGGTGATATCATATAGACAACCCAAAGTGAACATCTTTGTCTGCTTTCTCTATTGCAGTTTTAAATTTGAAATTACCAATAGTGCTGATTCAATTTTTGTGCCAAAAAGAGGATCATTGAGGACCTGGCTGAGATGGCCTGATGCCCAGAAACACTTCTTGACCCATAGGTAGACCCCCTTCCAGCTTATTCCTGTTGTTTAGGATTTAATTCTTGGGCTGGGCATGGTGGCTCATGCCTGTAATTCCAGCACTTTGGGAGGCTGAGGCGGGTGGATCACTTGAGGTCAGGAGTTCGAGACCAGCCTGACCAACATGGCAAAAACCCGTCTCTACTAAAAACACAGAAATTAGCCAGGCATGGTGGCGGGTGCCTGTAATCCCAGCTACTTGTGAGTCTAAGGCAAGAGAATTGCTTGAACCCGGGAAGTGGAGGTTGCACGTGAGCCGAGATTGTGCCATTGCACTCCAGCCTGGGCAACAAGAGTGAAACTCTGTCTCAAAGAAAAAAAAAAAAGAAAAGATTTCATTCTTTCCAGAGTAAAGACCCCCTCCAAGGGGGTTGCAGCTTGGCACCCTTCAGGCTTAAAGGAAGTTGTTGGGTTTGGGACTGAAAGCTACTGGGGCTTGAAGGGGTAGGGAAGGAGTGAGAGGGGGGTCAGCGGGGCAGGAGATAAGCAGAGAAATGGGGGGCTTCCTGGGGCCCAAAGCTGGGCCCTGGTAGCGGCGAGCCTTGTCCCCTCCACTCCTTCAGCTCTGTGCAGGCTGGGCAGGGCAGAGCTTACAGATCCTAGCCTGGGTCAGAGCCCCCCATGAACGCTCCACCCCTTCATCTTGCTTCTTCCTTCTCCCCCTGCTCCACATTCTGGACCTGCTCATCCCAGCCCAGGCTGTGAAACTCTGTTCAGGCTGATCAGTTTCTCTGCATGAGCTCGGGACTGGGGGGTGTAGAGGAATTCCCTCTTCATCTCCGTACTGACCTCCCTCTGCACTGGGACGGAACAGTGTCACCCCAGAATTCACATCTGCATGGAACTGCAGAGCAGGGCTTGGTTTGGAGTAAGGGTCTTCATAGACATAATTGAGTTAAGGGTCTAGATGCAATCACCCTGGATTTAGAGTGGGCTCTAAACTGAATGACTGGGATCTTTGCAAGAGAAAGGAGAGGACATTTGGGATGCACAGACACAGAGAGGCAGATGGGAGTGATGTGTCTGTAAGCCAAGAAACCAAGGATTGCCGGGAGCCACAAGAAGCTGGGAGAGAGGCCTGGACAGAGTCTCTCTCAGAGCCTCCAGAAGGAAATAGCCTCCACCTTCATCTTGAACTTCCAGGCTCCAGAACCATGAGAGAATACATTTCTGTTCTTTGAAGCCACTCAGTTTGTGGCAGTTTGTTACGGCAGCTCTAGGAGACTTCCTTTCTTGCTGTTGCAAATATTTATTGAGCAGCTACTGTGTTCCGGGTGCTCTGCAACATCCTGGAAGCAACACCAAGACCAGGCAGCCTGTGCCACAGCAGAGCCCTGAGTAGCAGGCAGGTCTGTTGGGACTAGAACTCTAGATCCCATAGATCAGGGGACCCCAAATTCCTGTTAGGAACCAGGCCTCGAAGCAGGAGATGAGCGGCAGGCCAGACAAGCAAGTGAAGCTTCATCTGTATTTACAGCCACTCCCCACTGCTTGCATCACTGCCTGAGCCCCACCTCTTGTCAGATCAGGGCAGCATTAGATTCTCATAGGAGCGTGAACCCTATTGTGAACTGTGCATGTGAGGGATCTAGGTTGCACGCTCCTTATGAGAATCTAATGCCTGATGATCTGTCACCATCTCCCATCACCCCCAAATGGGACCATCTACTTGCAGGAAAACAAGCTCAGGGGTCCCACTGATTCTACGTGATAGTGCAGTCGTATGATGATTTCATTATATATTACAATGCAACAACAATAGAAACAAAGTGCACGATCAATGTAATGCACTTGAATCATCCTGAAACTATACCACCCACAACTCTCGGTCCTTGGAAAAATTGTCTTGCCCAAAACGACTCCCTGGTGCCAAAAAGTTTGGAGACCCCTGCCACAGACCATCACGTTTCCCTTCTCCAGACCGAGGCTGGGTCCACAGCGAGTAGACGATGCACCATTTGGCATCCTCTATGTGGACTGCAGCCGCTGAGGAAACTGTAGCATCGTCCCGGTTATTCTGACACCAGGACACATGTTCTTTCTCTGGTCATGAACTGAGCTCCAAGTGCTTTCATATTGCCCAGCTCTCAGCTTTGAATATGAAATGCTGTTCTTTCACAGAGCCAGGGAAGTTGCCCAGGAAGACCAATAAAACCAAATAAAGGCCGGGCGCAGTGGCTCACGCCTGTAATCCCAGCACTTTGGGAGGCCAGGGCAGGCAGATCACCTGAGGTCGGGAAATCAAGATCAGCCTGGCCAACAAGGTGAAACCCCGTCTCTACTAAAAATACAAAAATTAGCTGGGTGTCTTGGCATGTGCCTGTAGTCCCAGCTACTCGTGAGACTGAGGCACAAGAATCGCTTGAACCAGGGAGGCGGAGGTTGCGGTGAGCCGAGATCAGGCCACTGCACTCCAGCCTGGCAACAGAGCAAGACTCTGTCTCAAAAAAAAAAAAAAAAAGAAAAGAAAAGAAAAGAAAAAGAAAACATAGACTGATAGACTGGAAAGGGGGTGAGTTCCAACCAAAGAGCTTGAGAAATTGTGCTTTGGATGAGGAGTCAAGATGGAAACTAAAAGGAGAAAGGTCCATAGGAGAGCCCCACAGAGGTGGGCCTGTCCCTGGAGGGAGCAAGGCAGGGCCTGCAGCCCCTAGGGGTGAGTCTTCTCTCTGACGCTGACGATGCTGGCTGGCTGAGACACTGCCCTTGGCACAGGGAGAGGGAGGAGCTGAGCAGAGGGTTTACCTTTGGGGCTCTGACGCCACCTGGCTGGATCTCGACTTCAAGGTGACAGCCGGCTGGTAGAAGCCCTTGGGCATCACCAGGAGCGCCTTTTGGCCAGTTTTCAAGCACATATGGGGCCGAGCGCTTTCCTGCTTGACATCATTTACTTCTCACTGAGAATTCACAAGGGAGGTGTCAGTATCCCCATCTCACAGTTGGGAAGACTGAGGCCCACAGGAAAGTAATACCTTCCTGAGGTCGAATAGCTAGTAAGTGTAAGCTGCCTGGCTTTCTGTGTCCACAAGAGTAACACATGGCGAAATGTATGGCTAAGTTTAAAAGGCCTCTTTTAATAACTGGAAAATGACATGATAACTAAGAAGAAAGCATGGTGTCCTATGTCAATCGGCAGCATTTTCTCTCTTTCTTAATGGCAGAAAAATATAGGTACAATTTTATAATTGTTGGTGTCTTAGATTCCATGATACACAGTATTTAATGTTTATTCATTCAATAGGCACTTATCGGTGCCTGCTAAGTGCTAGACTTGGCACCAGGCTGTGCAAATGCAAGTTTGAGAAAGTGCCCGCCCTCAAGGAGCTGATGCCTCATAGGAGAAGTGAGGCAGATGATTGAAATATTTATAATGTAATTGAGAAGTCCCTTGAGAGGCAGGCAAAGCACCTCTGGGTGCAGAGTATGACAGGTTCTTCAGATGGGACAGTGTTTAAGAGGGTAAGGACTTAACAGGGAGGCAGAGACAGAGAGCTTAGCAGGGCACTCTGCATGCACTCCGACCCCTTCTCCATCTGATATGGTTTGGCTGTGTCCCCACCCAAATCTCATCTTGAGTTGTAGCTCCCATAATTCCCTCGTGTTGTGGGAGGACCCAGTGGGAATTAATTGAATCATGGGGCAGTTCCCCCATACTATTCCTGTGATAGTGAATAAGCCTCACAAGATCTGATGGTTTTATAAGGGGAAACCCCTTCCACTTGACTCTCATTCTCTCTCTCATCTGCTGCCATGTAAGATGTGCCTTCCACCTTCTGCCATAATTGTGAGGCCTCCCCAGCCACGTGGAACTGTGAGTCCATTAAACCTCTCTTTCTTATAAATTGCCCAGTCTCAGGTATATCTTTATCAGCACTGTGAAAACAGACTAATTCACTATCTATCCAAATTTCCTTTAGGGTCTGGTTGCCTGACTGCCCGGTGAGCCCCCAGATATAGGGATCTGGCCCTATATCCGCAGCCTCCAGTGCAGAGCTGTGTGGGGGAGCCTAGAATGAAGGCTGTGAGGGGTGGAGTCAGAGTTCAGAGAACCACTCACCTCTACGAGCTGTTTGCCTGGTGAGGGGTGGTAGAGGCAGGAGTCAGGGGAGTGTATTATGATTTTCGGTAGGGAAAAATTCTATGGGCAAGCTCCAAACATCACTCACATGGGGAGAGAGTTTTAGATTCCACACTCTGATGCATGGAATCAGGGTCAAATTCCTTCTCCCCGACTACCTTCCCAGCACACAAAACTCTATCCACAGCAGCGAAGTGGGTGGAAACAAAGCTCTGATGATTTAGAAGCTAGTCAGCCTCCGAGAGTGATTCCCTGGACTTGGGTGCTTACTAGCTAGGAAAGTCATTTATTCACTCTTCATTCATTCACTCATTCATTCACTCACTCATTCATTCACTCTTCATTCACTCATTCATTCAACACACTCATTCATTCATTCACTCTTCATTCACTCACTCATTTATTCATTCACTCTTCATTCACTCATTCATTCACTCTTCATTCACTCACTCATTCATTCATTTACTCTTCATTCATTCACTCACTCACTCATTCATTCATGCATTCGTTTGCTTAAGGCATGTTTTCTGAGTTCCTGCACACACTGGGTGCTGTTCTAAGCATGGAGATCCAGCAGGGAACAGGACAGGTGTTTAGATTTTATCCTGAATGGGATGATGGGTCGCTTGGGATTTCAAGTCAAGAGGACAGCCCCTGATCCAGGGGCTGGGGCTGGGGATATAGGGGTGAGCACACCAGCCACGCACCGAGGGGAGGTCTGTGCATGTTTATGTGTGGGTGTCATGGAGTGAATGGTTTAATTATAGCAGCACTGTGCACTGGCTTCCCATTAATAATGCAGTGAATGTCAGCAGCAGATTAAATCCTATAAAGGAGTAAATTGCCCAGGAAAGTGAAGTAACATCGTGGTTGAGGACAATCAGTACATTATAGGTCTTTGATTAGATACAAGCCTACGGCAGCGGGCAGATGGGCTCTTAGAAACGCACACATATGAGAAAAACAGGAAGTGCATCAATCAAGTTATCAACATCACTTAAAAGGAATGGGCTTGTGCTAAAGGTGCAAAGGCTGGGGAAGGATCGGCTGGTCCAGAAAGATTATGGCTCTCACATTAGCACCAGGGCTGGGCTGTGGCTTAGCTGCCTGTCCAGAGTTCTAGCTAATGGGTCTTTAAGAACTTTACTTGCCTGCCCACTTTCTGATAGTTAGAAAGCCCATCCATAAAGTTTCTTGCCTTTAGCAGAAAGTTTCTATCCCTATCTCAAAACAACATGTAGGGGCCCTTTAAGGAAAAAAACCTTAGGCTATTTCCTTTCTTCTGTTTTGCATTCAGGAAATACTCTTTGAGCTGCTGAACACTTAGTGTTCAGCCCCTTCTCCTAAGGAGAAGCTACACAAATGAAGAACTGTGGACCTGACCTCAGATGCTCTCTCTTGTTGGAAATTGGCACGCAAACCACAACCGCGATGGCGGCTTCTGAGAGGTGGAGGAGAGGGGCGTAGCAAAGCAGCAAGGAAGGGGGTCTGGGGTCCAGCCCAGCTGGGATGGTGAAGGTTCCCTGTTCAAGGGTAAGCTGGCCTTGATCACCCGCTTCAGGTTCATGGCAGATGAACTGATAAAATGCAATGAAAGACAAGAAGCCAATGTCAGCACGTAACACGCATCTTTGATGTATGATCAGGAACAAAATCATGGGCAGCCCAAGTGGCTGTTTTAACTCAGTGTAGGGACAGCTGTAAGGAGCAAAGGTGATTGTTTTATGTATTCAGCCATCGGAGAGCCTTGCTTTCAAATTCTCACTTTCTAATTAAGAAACTAAGTATCCTGTTTGATTGGCAGCCACCGTGGATGAAGCCCCAAGAGGGAAGTAAATGCCACCTGTGATCTGGGAGAGAAAGAGAATCAAAGGACTCAGAAGCTGCTGCCTCCTGCCCTCACCACAGCCATCCTGGGAACATCGTTTGTTTGTTTAGTCTTTAGATCATTCACTGGCTGATTCAGTCATTCTCTGGTTCATTATACATTCATTCATTCATTCATAACTCATTCTTTGTTTCTCTCATACATCAACTAACTCACAACTTGCCTTACTCACTGTGACAGCTGACATTTATTGAGATGCTGTGTGACAGACACAGGCATTGCAGATGAATTTTATAGTTTGTACTAAAAACTACAAACATTACTGAGAGAAAATCAAGAAGGTCTAAATAAATGAAGTGATAGACTCTAATTTTGAATTGGAAGACTTAATATTTTACTATATCAATTCCTTTTAAAATGATTTGTAGATAAAAGTGTAATCCCAATTAAAATCCTAGCAAGATTTTTTTTAAAAAATTGATAAACTTATTATAAAACATTTATGGAAAGCCAAAGGGCCTACAATAACCCCAACAATCATGACAAGAACAAATTTGGGAAACATTTTCTGATGACAAGATTTTTTTCGAGATTTGCTAATAGAGTGAGTACTTGTGTGTAGCTTGTTGCTCCACAGGAGTCCCTACAAGCTGATGTGGCGGAAACAATGCTGTATGTGAAATGAAGAGCAAGGCAACAGTCATGCCCTCAGTAGGCTCCCAGGTGTGTTCACTGTTCTCTGAGCTTTCCTCTTCTCTGGCTGAATTCTAGTCCTGTAGCCAGTGCCCCATGCAGCTGCTGGGAGTATCCCCAGTTCCGTTTCCCCCACACCAGCTTGTAGGGACTCCTGTGGAGCAACAGTCTACACACAAGCACTCACCCTATTAGTAAATCTTGAAAAAATCTTGTCATCAGAAAATGTTTCCCAAATTTGTTCTTGTCAAGCTTGTTGGGGTTATTCTAGGTCCTTTGGCTTTCCATATATGTTTTACAATAAGTTTGTCATTTTTTTTTTTTTTTTTTTTTTTTGAGATGGAGTCTCGCTCTGTCCCCCAGGCTGGAGTGCAGTGGTATGATCTCGTCTCACTGCAAGCTCCACCTCCAGGGTTCACGCCGTTCTCCAGCCTCAGCCTCCCGAGTAGCTGGGACTACAAGCGCCTGCCACTGCGCTCGGCTAATTTTTTGTATTTTTAGTAGAGATGGGGTTTCACCGTGTTAGCCAGGATGATCTCGATCTCCTGACCTCGTGATCCACCTGCCTCAGCCTCCCGAAGTGTTGGGATTACAGGTATGAGCCACCGCGCCCAGCAAGTTTATCCATTTTCACAAAAAAACTTGCTGGGATTTTAATTGGGATTACCTTTTCATCTATAAATAGATTTAAAAGGAATTAACATATTAAAATATTAAGTCTTCCGATTCAAAATTGTGGTCTATCGCTTCATTTATGTAGACCTTCTTTATTTTCTCTCAGCAATGTGTGTAGTTTTTAGTGCAAACTACAAAAATTTAGCATTCTTACGCATCTTTTGTAAATTTATTCCGAAGTATTTTACAGTTTTGATCCTATTGTAAATGAAATTGTTTTTGAAATGTCATTTTCTTACTGTTTCCTGCTATTATATATTCAATTGATTTTTCTATATTAACTTTATATCCTAATGCCTTTATAAATTCATTCATTCAGTCTGATAGATTTTCTAAAATTATTATTCTTTGGGATGTTCTATGTAAACAATCATGTCATGTGTTGATGAAAAACAGTTGTACTTATTCCTTTTTAATCTGATGGCTTTTATTTCTTTTTCCTGCCTTACTGCACTGCCTGGAGACTTTAATACAATGTTTAATTGAAGTAATGAGAAAGGACATCTTTGCCTTGTTTCTAATCAGATTTTCACCATTACATATAATATTAGCTGAAGTTTCTCTGTAGAAGATTTTTTTTTTTTAAGACAGATTTTTCACTCTTGTTTCCCAGGCTGGAGTGCAATGGTGCAATCTTGGGTCACTGTAACCTCTGCCTCCCGGGTTCAAGTGATTCTCCTGCCTCAGCCTCCAGAGTAGCTGTGATTACAGGCACCTGCCACCATGCCCGGCTAATTTTTGTATTTTTAGTAAAGAGGGGGTTTTGTCATGTTGACCAGGCTGTTCTCAAACTTCTGACCTCAGGTGATCCACCCACCTCAGCCTCCCAAAGTGCTGGGATTACAGACGTGAGACCGCGCCCAGCCTGTGGAAGCTTTTTAACAGGATAGGGGAGTTCCCTTCTACTCCTATTTTGCTGAGACTTCTGATTATGAATTGATGTTGAATTTTGTCAGATGCTTTTCTGAAACTATTAAGGTGATCATATGATTTTCTTTCAGCCTGTTAATAATAAGGGCATATTATAAATTGCTTTATGTCAATATACTTGACAACTTATAAGAAATAGATAAAGTCTCTAAAAAACACAAACTACCAAAGCTTATTCAAGAAGAAATAGATGATATGAGTAGAGTTAATTACATTGATTGATTTTAGAATCTTAACCCATCTTGCATTCTTGGGATAAACCCTATTTGGTCAGGATGCATAATCTATTTTATATATTAATGAATTCATTTTGCCAAAATTTAAAACAAGTTTTTAGCATCTGTGTTCATGAAGAGTATTGGTGTATATACTTCTTTTACTGTAATATCTTTTGTGTGTGTGTCAGGGTAAGGCTGGTCTCATAAAGTGAGTTGAAAAATATTCCCTTCTCTTAAATTTTCAGGAACAATTGTCCTTAATAGTTATGGTTTCTTAAATGTTTGTCAGATTCACCAGTGAAGCCATTTGGGCCTGGATTCACTTCTTTTTATTTTTAATTTTTTTTTTTTTAGACAGGGTCTTGCTACCGTCACCCAGGCTGGAGTGCAGTGGTGTTATCACAGCTCACTGTAGCCTTGGCTTTGCAGGCTCAGGTAATTTTTCCACCTCAGCCTCCTGAGTAGCTGGGACTACAGGCACATGCCATCATGTCCAGCTAATTTTCAGTAGAGACGTGGTTTTGACATGTTGCCCAGGTTGGTCTCAATCTCCTGGGTTCAAGTGATCCTCCTGCTTCTGCCTCCCAAAATGTTGGAATCACAGGTGTAAGCCACCACACCTGGTCTGGATTTATTTTTGTGAGAAGGTTTTGACTACAAATCAACTTTTAAAATACAGATAGGGCTGTTCATATCGTCTATTTCTTTTTGAAAAAGCTTTGGTAGTTTGTGTTTCTCAGAGAATTTGTCTATTTCTTATAAGTTGTCAAATTTATTGACATAAAGCAATTTATCCACCTAAAAAACCCTTATTATATTTTTAATTTCTGTAGGATCTATAGTGATATTTCCTCTTTCATTCCAGTCCATATTAACAGTCTGTGTTTTCTTTATCTTTTTTTCCTAATCAGTCTGGCTATAGCTTCTTTAAAAATTTTTTAATGATATTTTTAAAAATCCAACTTTTGGTTTCTTTAAGTTTCCTCTTTTTTCTATTTCATTCAATTCTTTTCTTACCTTTATTATTCCCTTCCTTCTGCTCACTTTAGGTTTAATTTGCTTTTCTTTTTTTTTTTTTCTTAAGATGGATGCTTAGATCATTAGTTTAAGGCCTTTCTTCTTTCTAGTGTTATTAGCCTTTAAATGCTATACATTTAACTGTAAGCACAGCTTTAGCTGCATCACAGAACTTTTGATATATTGTGTTTTCATTTTCATTCAGTGTAAAATCTTTTTAAGTTTTTCTTGTAATTTATTCAGTGACTTACCTGTTAGAAGTGTATTATTTAATTGTATTATTTGGGGGTTTTCTAGATATTTTCTGTTGTTTTTTAGTTTAGTTCCATTGCTCTCAAATAATACACTTTATATGATTTCAATATCTCTTCACTTGTTTTTTTTTTTTTTGGCTTAGAATATGGTATGTCTTGGTCAATGTTCTGTGTTCACTTAAAGAAATGTGTTCCCTTTTGTTGTTAAAAGGAGTGTTATATATTAATTAGGTCAAGTTGGTTGATAGTGTAGTTCAAATCTTATGTATCTGCTGATATTCTGTTTCCTTGTTCTATCAATTATTGTGTAAAGGGTGCTGAAATCTCCACCTACAATTGTGAATTTGTCTATTTCTCCTTTCAGTTCTATCTTCAGGTGCTTTGACGCTCTACTGTTTGGTACAACTAGATCTAGTACAGTTATCTCCTTATAAATTGGCCCCTTTATCATAAAATTCCCCTAATTTTTCAGAAAATATTCCTTGTTCTGAAATCTGCTTAGTCTGATACTAATATCAATACAGTCACACTTGCTTTTTTTTGATTCATGTTTGCTTAGTGTTTCTTTTTTCCATTTTTAAAAACTTTCAATGTATATATATCATTTACTTAAAGTGAGTTTCTTTCAAATAATGTAATAATTATATTTTTATTTTTTGATCCAATCTGATAGTCTTTGCCTTTTCATTGGAGTGTTTATATGATTATCATTATGGATTAAAACCCACTATATTGCTATTTGTTTTCTATTTATTTAATTGCTCTTTATCTATTTTCCCTTCTTTTTCTGACATTTTTGCTTGAGTATTTTTATGATTTAATTTTATCTCCACTATTAGCTTATTTGCTTCTCTTTCTCTCTTTCTCTTTTTAGTGGTTATTCTAGAATTTATAATGTGCATCTTTAAATTATCACAATTTACCTTCAAATTTTATTATACAATTTCACATGTATTTTAAGAACTTTACAACTTTACAAGTTTCCATTTCCTTTTTTTTGTGCTTTTGTTGTCATATATTTTATCTCTACGTACATTGTAAACCTCACAATACAAAATACGAGTGTATAAACATATTTAAAAGTACTTCTTATTTACCCACTTATTTACCATTTATAATACTCTTCCTTCCTTTGTGTAGATCCAGGTTTCCATCTCATATTTTCCTTTTGCCCAAAGGACTTTTATTAACAGTTCTTATTGTACAGTTCTTCTGGTGATGAATCATCTCAGTTTTTGTTTGTGTTCATTTTTTAAAGATATTTTTGCTGGGTTCAGAATGTTAGGCTTTTATTTTTTTTGAAGACTTTAAAGACCACTCCATTTTCTCTGCCTTGCATAATTTTATGTGAAAAGTCTGTTGTCTTATGTTTGTCTTTTTCCCCAGCTTTCAAGATTTCCTTTCTTTTTTTGCTATTTTCCAAAAATATATTTACATTGTGCTTAGTGTGGTGTTTCTTCTGTCTGGTGTTAGTCAGACCTCTCAGATCTGTGGTTTTTATAGTTTCATCAAGTTTGGAACATTTTCAGCCATCATTTTTTTTCAAACATTTTTTCTCTCTTCCGCTCTTTCTCCTCTCCCCCGGGACTCCAATTACATGATAGTAGAGCATGTAATATTGTCCCACAAGCCACTATTGCTCGATTTATTTTTTTTAGTGTTGTTTTCCTTTTGTTGTTGTTGTTTTGATAATTCTTATTGCTGTTACTTTAATTTCATTGATAATTTTATCTTATGTGTCCAATCTGTTGTTAATACCATCCAATGTATCTTTATTTCAGATATTATACTTTTTATCTCTAGAAGTTTGATTTTTGACTTTTCTACATTTTTCATTTATCTTATCATGTTCATGTTTTCCTTTGCTAGCTGTTTTAACATCCTATTTGGCTAATTTTATCATCTATGTCATTTCAGGGCCTTTTTCCCATTTCCTGATTTTTCTCCTGGTTGTGGGACATATATTCCTGATTATTTGCATGCCTTTTAATTAGATGCTAGACATTTTCATTTTACTACCTTTCATTGTATTCATTTAAATTGTTGAACCATGTTCTGGAACACTGTTAAGTTACTTGAAATCAACTTGGTTCTTTGGGGAATAATTTTTAAAGTTTTGCTAGAGTTGTAAATATTTGTTCATATATATTCATTTTATAAGCCTTGAACACATCCAGAGTAGCATTTATTCTGGGGCCAGTTTGGTTTCAAACAACCCTAAGACAATGCTGAAGGGTGGCGTCATCAGAAATAATTTTATTATTTATTTTACTTTATATTTGAAAGGTATTTTCACTAGATATATAATTCCAGGTTAACAATTCTTTCTTTCAGCCCTTTAAAGATGTTATTCCTTTATTTATTGGCTTCTAGTTTTTCTTGTAAGAAGTCAGTCATGATTTTTTTTTTTTTGAGATGTAGTCTTGCTCTGTTGCCTGGACTGGTGCAGTGATATAATCTCAGCTCACTGCAACCTCCACCTCCCGGATTCAAGCAATTCTCCTGCCTCAGCCTCCTGAGTAGCTGGGATTACAGGCACATGCCACCATGCCCAGCTAATTTTTGTGTTTTTAGTAGAGACGGGGTTTCACCATGTTGGCCAGGCTGGTCTCGAACTCCTGACCTTATGATCCACCTACCTCAGCCTCCCAGAGTGCTGGGACTACAGGTGTGAGCCACAGCACCCTGCCCAGTGGTGATTCTTATTGAGTGATTTTTTTTTTCCTGTATGCAATTAATTTTTTTTGGCTGCTTTTACATTTTTCTCTTTATCTTTGGTTTTCACAGAAATTTGACTCCGATATGCCTAGCAGAAGTTCCTTCGTATTTATCCTGTTTGAGGTTTGTTGAGATTCTTGGATATGTGGATTGATATTTTAAATCAAATTTGAAATTTGCAGTTACTATTTCTTCAAATATTGTTCTCTGCCCCATTTTTTTTATCCTCTCTGTTTGGGACTCCTGTGACGTGTATTTTAGATTACATAACATTGTTCCACAAATCACATGATTCTATTAATCTTGTTCACTCCCACTTCCCTTTGTACTTATGTTTGGAGAGTTCCTATTGGCCTGCCTTCAAATTTACTGATGCTTTCTTTTGCAATGTATCTGCTGCTGTTAAGCCCATTCAGTGAACGTTACAATTTCAGATCTTTTATTTTTAAGTTCTACAAGTTCCATTCAGTTTATATATATATATATATACATATATATATAGTGTCTATTTCTCCGTTGAGATTCCCCATCTGTTCATTTTTTACATATATATTCATTTTATTTTTATATATATATTTTTTACATATTTATTCATTTTACATATATTCATTTTATTCATATATATTCATATATATTCATTTTATAAGTCATGAACACATTTATAAGGGCTGTTTTAAAAATCGTGTTTGCTAATTCCAATATTTGTATTATCTCTGGGTTTGTTTCTATTGACTTGGTGTTTCTCTTGGGTATTTTGTCACATTTTCCTGCTTCATATATCTAGAAATGTTTTACTATATTCCAAATATTGCTGACACATTATTGATCATTTGGATTATTTTGTCTTTATTTAAAGAGTGTTGGATTTTTTTCTGGCAGGTAGTTAATTTGCTGGTGGATCGGCTGAATCTTGGCTTGGTTTTAAGCTCTGTTCACGTGGGGATCTAAAGTAGCTCTTACTCTAACACTGCAGTAGCCCTATTCCTAAGGTGTGGACGTTCGAAATCTCCACTAAATTTTTGAATGTTCAGCAATGTCTCCGCACTTTGGCTGGTCAGAACTTCAATGTCTCCCAGCACGGTGCTGGGAGACATTGTGCTTTAGAATCTCCATTTAGCTCACAGCTCTCTAATAGTTGTGTCAGGCCTTATGTAGTCTCCTCCTAAGCATAACCTGCTTAGTATTTGACCAAAAACTCAAGGGAACTCCATGTCAATCTTGGGACATACTTCTATGCATAGCTCTCCCTACTCTGGTACCCTGCCCTGCAAATTCCAGATTCCTCAGCAACCTTGAATTATTTTTATTTTTATTTATTTTATTTATTTATTTATTTATTTACTTATTTATTTTGAGATGCAATCTCACTCTGTCACCCAGGCTAGAGTGCAGTGGCACGATCTCGGCTCACTGCAACCTCTGCTTCCTGGATTCAAGCTATTCTCCTGCCTCAGCCTCCCGAGTAGCTGGGATTACAGGCACCTGCCACCATGCCCAGCTAATTTTTTTGTATTTTTAGCAGAGATGAGGTTTCACCATGTTGGCCAGGCTGGTCTCAAACTCCTGGCCTCAAGCGATCTGCCCATCTTGGCCTGCCAAAGTGCCAGGATTACAGGCGTGAGATACCACTCCCAGCCAGCAACCTTGCTTTCTGTTTTCTACTTTGTCCACCCAATGATAGAGCTTTCTGTTTGGGTTCTTCTTTCCCATGCCTCAGTTTGGAAATGCTCCTAGGCAAAAATCCTAGGTAGAAATGGATCTTACCTTGTATGTTTTCATCCTCCCATGGATCTTAGCCCTGTGCTATATTCTGCCCAAAGCCTGTTGTCAAAAGCCTGCCCGACGTAAAACTGCTCCTTTACTTATTTTATCCACCTCTGTAGTAGTCTGTAGCAAGGTGGTATGTCTGATGCCCATTAAGCTACCACGGCAAAACTACTAAATCTCTTTCTAGCTATGGAAATGTTACTTCTCAGAAGCCACCTCCAGCACCCCCACCCCGGCCTTATTATACTTATCTTTATAATTTAATTGGCATCACACGTTCATACCTAAAACAGTCATTGACAAGGTGAGTGGAATCACCATGATTAATTTTGACTATATCAAGCTCCCTCTTGGGCTGGTGGAAGGGATTCCCCTCCCTAAGCACATGCATGTCCAGGATCTGGACATGATCAGGTTCCATTACTAAGGGAGAAGGGGACAATGAGTGTGGGTGGCTCAGGGGTCCTGCCTCCTTTGTCCTCTAACTTCTCAGTTTCCAGACCCCATCTCAGCAAGCCCAGTTCTGCTCTTATGTCGGTCCTCAGGAGTTTGTGTCTTCATTGTCTTTTGCACTGGGCTGAGTTGTGTCCCCTCAAAATTCATGTCCACCCAGGATCTATGAATGTGAGCTTATTTGCAAAAGTGTCTTTGCAGGTGTAATCGGGTTAAGATGAGGGCATACTGGATTAGAGTGGGCCCCAATCCAATGACTGGTCCTTATAAGAGGAGGAAAATGTGGGCACAAAAACATGCACAGAGGGAAGACAAAGCCAGACACACGGAAGGTGGCCATGCGCAGACACAGGCAGAGGGTGGAATGAAGCCCTGATAAGCCAATAAATGCGAAGGTCAGCCAGCAGCCACCACAAGCTAGGGGAGAACATGGAGCAGATTTTTCCCTCCAAGCCTCCAGAAGGAACCAACCCTGCCACTACCTTGATTTTGGACTGCTGGGCTCCAGAACTGTAAGAGAAGACACTTCTGTTGTTTTAAGCCACCCATAGTTTGCAGTGCTTTGTTAGATCAGTCCTAGGAAATGAAGATACGTTCCAATAATAGGCCATTTTGTTGAGCTGGTTTGAGCAGCTTTCTGTCTCTTTGCTTAAAGCAAAGGAAAATCCTTCACCATCATGCTCCTCTTCCTCCTTCACCTTCTTTGGAAGTTCCACTTCCTCCTGACCTGTTAAGTCTGCACAATGCCCTCACCAGCCCTCCCTTTCTCTCACCAGGGACCGGCTTTTGCCCTTCACATGCCCTTGGCCCTCAGCCGCATGACCTCTATGGGTTATGTTGCAGACTTTGAGGGACATCTGCTCTGTCTTCTCCCAGTATCGGGATCTCACTGTCAGCACCCAGAGAGTAGAGAGACTGGTGTGTTACACAGTGTGTGATGGACCGGCACTGTGACGGTTAATTTTATGTCAACTTAACTGGGCCCAGATAGCTGGGACAACATTATTCTGGGCAGGCCTGTGAGGGTGTCTCTGGAAGATGTTAGCATTTGAATCAGTAGTTTGGGAAGAGAAGATCCACCCCCACCAATGTGGGCAGTCATCTATCAACCCTTCAAGGGCCCAGAGAAAACACAAAAGCAGAGGAAGAGCAAACTCTGTCTCCATCCTTGATCTGGGACATCCATCTTCTCCTGCCCTGACACTGGAGCTCCTGGTTCTCAGGAACTTCAGACTCCAGGACTTGCCCCAGCAGCACCAGGTTCTCAGGCCTTCAGCCTCAGACTAGGCGTTATGCCACCAGTTCACCTGCATCTCAGACTTTCAGACTCAGACTGAATGACACCTCCAGCTTTCCCTGTTGTCCAGCTCGCAGATGGGATATCATAGGATTTCTCAGCCTCCATGATCATTGAGCCAATTTCGTCACCTATATCAATATCAACATCTATATCTATGTCATCTATTAATATATCTATGTCTATTTCTATACTATCTATTTCTGTCTGTCTATCTGACTGTCTATCCACCCATCCATCCATTTATCTATCTATCCACTATCTATCCATCTATTTGTCTATCTATCTCTTTCTGTCTATCTATCTTTCTGTCTGTCTATCTATCTATCTATCTATCTATCTATCTATCTATCTATCTATCTCCCATTGATTCTGTTTCTCTGGAGAACCCTGACTAATGTGAGGCAACTATTGGGAGTGGTTTGGGGCTGGGGAAATCTGTGAATCTGAAGCCAGTCAACCAGATGGAGTCTGGAAAGGCCGAGCCCTCAGCGCCAGGGCCCTCTCCCACACTCCAGCTCCGCATTTGGAGCCAAGGCCCTTCATCTGCTAAATGCAAACCCAAAGTGAAGGGCCCCCGGGACCCAAGATTATGGACACTCATAACTAATGCCAAATAAACAAGGCAAAATTATTTGTAATTACTCCTAAAGTCATTTACTTGTATCAGTAATTGACCTGTGCATTCTTTAATCTTGAATGCTCTTTTAAAATTCAGCCTCAGGGAGTCAGCATGCTTATTGACATTTGTCCTGGTGAGGACTCTGGAGGCATGAGGCTTTGGTTAAGACGTCTTACAAAGAAATCACCAATTTAGGAAGACATGACTTTCACACATCAGGGTGAGGAGGCACAGGGAGAGGGGCTGTAGCTGCCTGTGTTTTCCCGGGTCAGGACAACCATGGTAGTGACGATGACGATGATGATGATGATGATGATGATGGCACTAAGATTTATTGAAGAATCTGTATTATTTCAATTAATCCTTTTAAGGAAGCTTTAGAATAGGTGCTATTATGAGCTTCATTTTACTGGAGGAGACTATGGCATGGAGAAGCTACATACATTTCCTTAGGACACACTTTGATCAGATACTGAAGGCAAACTCGACCTCACATCTGCAGAAGCCTCAAACCCTCATCCTACTGCCCCTGATAGGGTGGCCAACAACCACTGCCTTGCAAAGCGGCCGACTGAGGATGCCATACCTGCCGTTCACCTTGGGAAATTACCTGTCTCATCTGTGGTTTTCTTGTCTGCAGAATGGGCATCGTCTTTCGCATGTTATTGCAGGTGGTGAGGACTACATGAGACTACACGAACCCGGCTGCTTTACAGACACAGCTCTCTTAGCTTCCTTCCATGCGAGACTGGAGCAAAGGATCTGAGCCGGGTGCAGATGGGGTTTTTCCCCCTCATCTTCTGAAGACGGAAATATGGACAGACACTTTGCTAACTCTTTATTTTACCCCTTTGAGTGCTGCCAAAGCCAGTGTTTAGCATTGCGAAAGAAACCACACAGGGCTAGCTTGCTGTGGGAGTTACAAATCTCCCTTGGAACAGATTTGAAAACTGGTGACATCTGAACAATTGCCCCTGGGGTCAGCGCTGGGCCATTCGGGGGCCAGACACCACCTTTAGGATTCCCAGTGACGTCTCCCCTCCCATCCTGGTTCCAGGTTCTGCCACCAAGGGCAGAAGAATGCTGAGGAGCATTTCCAGAACCTCTAGACTTCCGACTCCCCCTCTCTGAAGGTGTGCTTTGAGGAAGGCTGGACAGTGGAGGCTCCACCTAAGTGGTCCTCTGAGGCCTGAGGTCGGATGAATTCTGGAGTCTCCAGATCTTACCCAAGAGCCCCTGTCTGTCCTCTTTCCTCATTAGTGTCCCCAGCGGGCTTCCTGTCCAGTGCTGTGGCTCCCGTGGAGACCCACACCGGGCCATCTCCAACCACATTGCTCCTTCTCCAACCCCAAAGCCCAAGCCCTCCTCCCCTTCCCAGCCATGGGTGCTGACACCTCCCACACTCTTCCTTCCAGCCTAAACCCCGGCACTTGCCTTTCTTTGGGGCCTCAGCTCTAATCAGGTGCAAGCTTTGCTAACCCTTCCTATGAGTGACCTCTCGAGCTCCTCCTCCCTCCTCCATCTGAGATTCTGCATCAGCTCCATCCTAGTCTGTAACTGGCCTCTGGATGAAGGGGACCAGGTGAGCCCCTCCATTTGCTGACTCCTCTCCCCGCTGTGGGCCCTGCAACCTCCTTGAGCTGGTCCCCACCCACCCACATCTTCTTCCTCACACTCCCCAGCACTGAGCACACCCCAGCCAAAGCCATGTTGTCACTAAGCCAGACCATGTCACACCTAGCCCAGGCTCCTGCCTTTCGGATGTTATTTCACAGTTGACACCCTCTGCTGTATTTCGAGCCAAGCTGAGCTTTATTTCCAGCTGAGCTGCCCCTCAGCTCTCAGCCACGTTCCTGCATTTGCAGCTCTGGCTTCTAGGTGCCTCACCAACCTGCCACACTCCCTGGGCCATCCACAAGAACCCAGCCCCATGCCCCCTCCCTGGAATTCCTCAGAAACATGGAGTCTGTTTCACATCGGCCACTTCCTCGTGTTTCTTAAACCAGCCGCCTGATTCCCTTTCCGGGACGGCGAGCGCCAGGAATGTGCCATCTGCATTCCACTTTGTCTTGTATCTCCCTCGGCTCCCAGCCCCGCGCCGGGCGAAGAGCCGGCACTCAATCAACGCCTGCCTAATGAATTGGCTGAATAAATTAATTTGGGGTTCATTTTCCCGGCTCCCTGCTTGGATGGGGAGGCTGCCTCCCTGACCTGTGGGGTGAGGTCCCTGAGGGCGGGACAGGACTGTGCACTGCCTAGTACATTAAACTGGGTCTCAGATTCCATTAAATCGAGGGGGAGGGAGTGCCTGCCGAGGAGGCTCACCCCAGAGGCCCTGCACGCTGGCTCGGGCTATTTAAGGAGGTTAAAACGAGAGGAGAAGGCTCTGCAGCTAATTGTCCTTGTGCGTTAATCACAGTGTGCCGCGGGGGCGCCTGTTAGAATGTGTTAATTTGGTAATTACCGAGGAGGGGGAGGCTGCTCTGTAACCCTCGGCCTTTGTCATTATTTTTTAACTGAAATATGAAATGGAAATGGAAAGAGTGAGAAATTCCAGCCAGGATTTAAACCCAGATAGTGGAAATTCCCATCAGTTCACGTCCTTCTCTGCCGCTGCTGGAATGCCCCACACAGGTGTCTCCTCTTCGTTTCTGCCCAGCCTAGATGTCTTTGCCCCCTTTTGAGCTTCCGGGTCCCAACACTGAGAGGGGCCCTGTCACCTTCTGTTTCTTGGAGAGACAGGAATGGCGGCCACACTTTATGACAGATATCATAATAGCCCAGCGATTCCAGACCCTGGGCCTCAAGCCCTCCTCCTTGCAGGTCTGGCCTGTATCCCCCACGGCCTTCATTAATGGGCCGGGGGCTCCCCACTCCCCCGGATGGAATCTTCTTCCCATCTCCCTGCTCAGGCAAGGCTTCCTTTTGCCTGTTGCACTAACTATGGTCCCGGCTCCTCTCCCTCCCCTCCCCATCTTCTTCTCTCCTCCCAGCCCCCCACGCTTAAATCACATCAAACCACAGCCCGTTCTCTTTTCACGCCTCTGTGCCTTTGCACTTGCAATCGTTCCTGCAGAAAAGAACCTCTGTTAACGTTTTGGGATTTCCTCCAGCCTGGGCAGCCTCCCGTCATCTCCTCAGTGGATGTGTATCGACCCCTTCTCGTTCACTGTCTTACTTCATCTTTCAGCTCCACAGAGCAGACTGTGTTTATCTCTAATAGTCCTCGTTCTGCTGCATTTTAATCATTTGTTTACCAGCTCTAAATGTGGAAATACAGGGGCCTTGGTGCCAGTAGACCTGGGTTGGAATGCTAAGTTCCACCACTTATATTCTGTGGCTTTGGGTAAGTCACAAAACAGCTCTGAGCCTCAGTTTCCTCATCTGTAAACCACAAACCTTCACTCAACCCATTTTTTATTGAGCACCTACTAAGTGCCATGCAGGTCAGACCCATCTTCTCATTTAACCTTTGCAGCACCCCTGTGAGCTAACACATGGCATTTATGAATCCAAGCTGGGGAGGGGACCAGCTCCAGCCTGGCTGGCCATAGACCTTGGCCAAATTGCTCAGGACCACCCCACCCCGCCCACCAACTGCTGTCCCCAACCCTGGATGCCCCATGTTTGTCTCTGGTTCTGAGGGTGAGACACCCACTCCATGGGGATGTTGTGAGGGTCATGTTCAATGCAGGCATGCGTGGCTTAACACTGGGAAATGTTCTGAGAAATTTGTCACTGTGCGGACATCACAGAGGATACCTACACAAACCCAGGTGGTACAGCCTGTGGTATATGGTATGTGCCTGTGGACCCAGGCTACAAACCTGTACAGCATGTTACTGTACTGCAGTACTGAATGCTGCAGGCAACTGGAACACGGTAGTAGGTATTCATGTTTCTTTTCTTTTTTTCTTTCTTCTTTTTTTTTTTTTTTTGAGATGGAGTCTTGCTCTGTCGCCCAGGCTGGAGTGCAGTGGCACAATCTCAGCTCACTGCGACCTCCACCTCCCAGGTTCAAGCAATTCTCCTGCCCGAGTAGCTGGGACTACAGGCGTCGGCCACCATGCCCAGCTACTTTTTGTATTTTTAGTAGAGACAGGATTTCACCACGTTGGCCAGGATGGTCTCGATCTCTTGACCTCGTGATCCACCTGCATCGGCCTCCCAAAGTGCTGGGATTACAGGTGTGAGCCACCATGCCTGGTATTCATGTTTCTAAACACATCTAAACATAGAAAAGGTTGGGTCAAAATACAGTATTATAATCTTATGGAGCCACCATCATCAATGCGGTCTGTGTTGACGGAAATGTTGTTACATGGTTCATGACAGTAGCACCTGCCGAGCACTGAGAACAAGGAAGCTCTCAGTGCACGTTAGCTGTCATTGCCATCACTATCTTCTCATCACCTGCCAGGTGGAGAAATGGCTCTTACACCTTCAGTCTTGTAGGATTGTTCAGAAGATTAAATGAGATAATAGAGTAAACTTCAGCATACAATAAATTGCTTAATAAATGTCCCTTTCCTTCCTTCCTTCTCCCCTGACCCCACTACCTCCTTTAGGGACTCTGTTCCTTGGACAATGATGGCTTCCTTTATGCTCTGGAGTCCAGCAGAGACTGACACACAGTTGGGGCTAAACACATCTGAGGGTGATGAAGCTCCCATTTCTGACACCGTCAACCTGTTTTCTGTAATGTTAGCCCTGCCATATTCCAGCCCGACAGAGCTTGGGCAGCCCCAGGTGGTGACTGTATTTGGCCATCAGCCATGTCCCTCGCAGGGCCAGTCTGAGGTGCCATGAGACCTTCTGTGCCTGGCAAGCCGGGACACTTCGGAGAATGGTGGCTGCCTGGTTTCTCAGGGGAGCAACTACATTCCTAAGTTGCTTGGGGGTCGCTTGACTTTCCTCATTCATTCACCCATCCTTCCATCCATCTATTCATTCATCCAGCAAATTGGACCCCTTCTGTGTGCCAGACACTGTTCTGAGCAGAAGCACCTGCCCTTGAGGAAGTGACACTCCAGTGGGGAGAGAGAAGTAAGCTCACAAAGATCTGTCGGCAAAATCAAATCCCAGGTAGTGATCAGTGCCACGAACAAAAATAAAAATGAATAGAGAGACATAAAATGATTTCCTTCCCCAAGGGCGGAGGATTCTTTCTAGCAGATTATTTGGAGAAGTTCCCTCTGAAGAGGTGACATTTGATCATTGTTAAAGTCACATGCGTCATTGTGAACATTTCACAAAACACAGAAGAACCTAATGCTTTCACACAAACCATCATCTAGAAATCACACCATCTCAACATCTTGTCTGTTTAAAAATTGATATATAATAATGGTACATATTTCTGGGGTCCCTGTGATATTTTGATACATGCAGACAATGTGTAATGATCAAATCAGGGTAATTAGGCTATCCATCACCTCAAACATGTATCATTTCTTTGCCAACGCCTTGTCTTTTGTTGTCTTAAAGTACAGATTTGCATCATGCTTTTTAAAATTTAACATTACACTATAATTATTTTGTAGCTGTGTTTATGTTTTTCTGTTTTCAAGTATCAATATATAGCATGGATTTTTAAAAAATTGGTACCGTAAATGTACATGAAGTTTTTCTGTCTTTACAAAAGAAGTGCATATTGTTATATGAATTCCAGAAAATCAAGATAAGGAAGAAAATTAAAATCCTTCATAATCCTACTCATTGAGCATACTGGTCTACGTCTTTCCCATTTTTTCTTTCCTTATAAACATGGAAAGACATCGTACCTAGAGTGTGTTCCGTTTGTGTCTGGCTTTTTCATAATCCTATTTTAAAACTGGGAGGCTGGTGTGTGCAAGTGGCAGGGGAGCTTACCTGACAGGACGCAGCAGCAGAACCCATGGGCTTTGGCCCACTCTGCCCCTGACTTTAACATGGCTAAGTCATTTAATCTCTGAGTCCCGGGTTTCCCATGTGCAAGAGGGAGTCATAAGTCCTCTCTGGACCTCAGGCCTGGGCTAAGAACCAGAGGGCAGAGAGTGGCCCTACAAGGTCTCAAGGAGGAGGGATGCCTCTCTGTGACTTTGCCCTGGTGTGAACATGCGGAGTTGACTTGGGAAAGACTCCAAGCACCTGGGGATGGGGTCATATGAAGCTCCTCCAAGAAGTGGTGGCTCACGCCTGTAATCCCAGCACTTTGGGAGGCTGAGGCAGGCAGATCACCTGAGGCCAGGAGTTCGAGACCAGCCTGACCAACATGGTGAAACCCCAACTCTACTAAAAATACAAATATTAGCCAGGCATGGTGGCAGGCACCTGTAATCCCAGCTATTCGGGAGGCTGAGGCAGGAGAATTGCTTCAACTCAAGGGGCGGAAGTTGCAGTGAGCTGAGATCGCACCGTTGCACTCCAGCCTGGGCAATAAGAGCAAGACTCCATCTCAAAAAAAAACCCAAAACAAACAAACAAACAAACAAAAACAGATGTATTGAATCTTCGCTTTACATTTTCTTTCTTTTCTTTTCTTTTTTTTTTTGAGTGTCGCTTTGTCACCCAGCCTGGAGTGCAGTGGTGCGATCTCGGCTCGCTGCAACCTCTGCCTTCCAGGTTCAAGCAATTCTCTTGCCTCAGCCTCCCAAGTAGCTGTAGCTGGGATTACAGGCGCATACCACCAGACCTGGCTAATTTTTGTACTTTTTAGTAGGGACGGGGTTTCACCATGTGGGCCAGGTTGGTCTTGAACTCCTGACCTTGTGATCTGCCCGCCTTGGCCTCCCAAATGGTTGGGATTACAGGCGTGAGCCACTGCGCCCGGCCCTGCATGTTCTTCTTTAACCCTTGCAACATCTCTTTGAAGCTGGCATTACTCAGCCCATGGGACAGATGAGGAAACCACCTCAGCCAGCCTAGGAAACCCATCCTGAGTCCCACAGTTCAGGAGCGATGTGGGGATTTGCACCAGGATCCACATGGCCCGAGGCCACGCTCTGAACTGTTCAGCTGTAGAAGATAAACTGTCCTGGCGTCTCCATGAAGCAGTGCATGGGCAAGCTGCCCAGAGCGTCCTGGGAAGAGCACATTTTGTTTGCTGTGAAATTACTCAAGTTAAATTGTGAGAGAGAATCCACTAAATGAGTCCTAACATTTCCTTCTCTCCGAGTTGACACTGGGCCCTCCTGGAAGCAGAATTCAATGCCAGAAAGCTGTCAGCCAGAACGATGCATCGGCTCCCCTCAGTCCCCCTCCGCTTCACCCATGTATGCCTGAGGTTGCAATTTTTTGAATTTTTGCAATCAGCCCTTGGTGCTGATCTTGAGCAGTAGGCTATAAATAACTCCCACATGCTTAGCGTTCCAATAATGGAACACTAGGCATAAACAGACTCGGGGACTGACATGTGCAGCCGGGGACTGAGAAGCCCCGATTGAGACAGGGAGCACATGTCTCTGATGAACCCGAGCTTATTCATTCAGAAAAAAATTAGAGGCCGGGCATGATGGCTCATGACTCTAATCCCAGCACTTTGGGAGGCCAAGGCTGGCAGATGACGAGGTCAGGAGATCGAGACCATCCTGGCTAACACAGGGAAACCTCATCTCTACTAAAAATACAAAAAATTAGCCAGGCGCGGTGGCGGGCGCCTGTAGTCCCAGCTACTCAGGAGGCTGAGGCAGGAGAATGGCATGAACCTGGGAGGCGGAGCTTGCAGTGAGCGGAATTCGCGCCACTGCACTCCAGCCTGGGAGACAGAGCAAGACTCCGTCTCAAAAAAAAAAAAAAGAAAAGAAAAGAAAAATATTAGAAATATTTTCTTAATGAAAAAGTAACATTTTCAGAATATAACAAATAAATTAGTGACAAAAAATGATTTAAGAGTACCTCTCCCTCTCGCCCCAGGCCCCGAAGTCCTCCTCCTCAGAAGCAACTGTTGAGAATTTCTAGTGTATCCTTCCAGAAGTTCCTTGTGTACATGTGCTCATATATGTTTGTGTATCTTTATACACCACTCTGCATCCTTTGCAAATAACCTGTCTGATCTCTTTTAATATCAGCACATTTGCATCTGCCTCAGTTGTTTTATTGGTTGCATTATTCCACTGCCTTGATTAGGCCCTGGTTTAATCTTTTTTTTTTTTTTTTTTTTTTTTTTGAGGCGGAGTCTTGCTCTGTCGCCCAGGCTGGAGTGCAGTGGCGTGATCTCAGCTCACTGCAACCTCTGCCTCCCGGGTTCAAGTGATTCTCCTGCCTCAGCCTCCAGAGTAGCTGGGACTACAGGTGTGGGCAGCCATGCCTGGTTAATTTTTTTTTTTTTTTTTTGTACTTTTAGTCGAGATGAAGTTTTGCCATGTTGACCAGGCTGGTCTCAAACTCCTGACCTCAGACAATCCGCCCACTTTGGCCTCTCAAATTGCTGGGATAGTAGACGTGAGCCGCTGCGCCTGGTTCATCCAACCAGTCCCATGCTGATGGGTGTTTTGGGGGCATTTTACAGTGCTCTACTCTTTACAGATGATGCTGCAGTAAACATTCCCGCACAGGCATCTTTGGACCCTGGTATGGTTTGGATCTGCGCCCCACCCAAATCTCATGTTGAATTGTAATCCCCAATGTTGGAGGAGGGTCCTGGTGGGAGGTGATTCGATCATGGGGGTGGTTTCTCCTGGTTTAGCACCACCCCCCTGGTGCTGTCATTGCGATAGTGAGTTCTCGTGAGATCTGGTTGTTTTAAAAGTGTGTAAACCGCCCCGTCCCCCTGACCCTGTCTCTCTCTTGCTCCTACTCTGGCCAGGTAAGACGTGCCTGCTTGTCCTTACCCTTCTGCCATTAGTGTAAGTTTCCTGAGGCCCCCGCAGAAGGCAAGCAGATGCCAGCATTATACTTCCTATATAGCCTGCAGAACTGTGAGCCAATTAAAACTCTATAAATTACCCAGTCTCAGGTATTTCTTTACAGCAGGGAGAGAATGGACTAATACAAACTCATATCCAAATATGCCTAAAAGCCACAACAGATTTTATTAGTGCTCTGCAAGTCCTAACAAATGTGGAGTCTCACTCTATCACCCAAGCTGGAGTGCAGTGGCATGATCTCTGCTCACTGCAACCTCCACCTTCCGGGTTCAAGCAATTCTCTGCCTCAGCTTCCTGAGTAGCAGAGATTACAGGCGCCGGTCCACCATGTCCAGCTAATTTTTGTATTTTTAGTAGAGACAGAGTTTAACTTGCCCAGGTTGGTCTTGAACTCCTGACCTCATGATCCACCTGCCTCAGCTTCCCAAAGTGCTGGGATTACAGGCTTGAGCCACTGTGCCCAGCCGACAATCGAATCTTCTACATAGACTATCCAGTAGACTCAACTGACAAATTATTAGAACTAGTAGGAGTATTCAGCAAGATGACTAGATAGAAGCTCAACATAAACAGAATAAATTGTTTTCACACACTCCAGAAATAACTAATCAGAAAATGTAATAGGAAAAAAAAAAGAAGTGAAATTTCTGGGCCAAAATGTCCTCTAAAGCAGTGGTTCTTGAACTTCAGCCTATATCAGAATTACCTGGAGGGCTTGTTAGAATGCATATTCCTGGGCCCCACCTCCAGTTTCCAACCAGCAGGTCCTGACTGGTGCCTGGGAATCTGTATTTTTTTCAAGCCCTGGGTGAGGCTGATGCTGCTGGTCTTTAAACCCTGCTTTGAGTAGCAAGGATCTAAAGATATTATTCCTGTTTCCACTGCGCCTATTCCCAAAAAGCCTTTGCTGTTTTCCCAGTTGGATGGGTGAAAAATCGTATTTTGTGGTTGTAATTTGCATTTCTTTAATTATGAATGAGGCTGAGGCTCTTCCCCCATGTTTGGCCTTGGCCTTGATTTTCATGCCACCAGATGTTAAAGGGACAGCTATGGGTTGAGGTGAACTCACATCACCAGATGGCAGTGCCATCCCCCGTTGGGTTCTGCCCACCTCTGCAGCTATGAGTTCCCATTTATAGTGAGACCTTGAAGACCCCACAGGCCAGTCCCTGCCTCCAGGAAGGCTCTGTTCCGTCCATCCATCCGGGAGCCGGGAGCCAGTACTCACAGCCTATGTAAGAGCATTTTCCAACATTGAACTACCCTTTTGGTGGAAAGAGCAAAGAATTTGAAACCAGAAAACCTACTATCTCAAGCCACATCTTCACTGAAAATGCAAAGTGATGCCAGATGGGCAAGTAAGTTGAATTGCAGCAGTGCTAGCATCTCAAGCAAGGGCTTTATTACATATTTAAAGCAATGCTTTGACACTCGGGAAATAGCAAGATGGATCGGAGGAAGCTAGAGAGCCACCCTGTGTGAGGTGGGGGTTTTCATGCCATTTAAATTGCGCAATTTTAGCAATGCATCCTGGCATGTTTGTTAATAAAGACACAGAGCTGAGGCAACACATAGTGTTTTTGTTTCAGCCCATTGTCTATCTCCAGAGAAATGTTATTGGCATCATATTGCATTTTCAGGTCCGATGAAGCTGCAGTAATATAAGCATTTTATGCAAATGTGTTGTGGTGGAAAGAATGGCATGTCATGTGCCATAAATCTTAAGGTAACCGCAGCCCTTGTTACTCCTCAGTTTTAACACATCCTGATAGGAGGCAATTATTTCGGACCAACAAACTGCCTTTCATAGAAGTTTGTCTCTGCTTGAAGCTAGAGCCTGTTTACTAGTACAGATTTATGAGGTCTGATGACAGGCCAGCCCAGGTGGCCATGAGCATGGCCATGGAAGGAGACGAAGGCTTGCCCATTCACCATTCACATATGCATCCCTCCCTCCCTCCATCCCTTCATCCCTCCATCCATCACTCCATACCTCCACCTCTCCATCCTTCTATCCCTCCATTCACCCATCTATCTGTCCATACATTCTTCCATCCATGCATCCCTCTATGCTTCCTCCATCTATCCATCCATCCCTCTATTCCTCCATCCGTTGCCCTATCCATCCACCTATCCATCCCTTTATCCCTTCATTCACCCATCTATCTGTCCATATGTTCCTCCATCCATGCATCCCTCCATCCCTTCCTCCATCCATCCATCCCATCCATCCATCCATCCATCCATCCATCCATCCATCCATCCCTCCATCCCTCTATCCATCCATCCATCCATCCATCCATCCATCCATCCATCCACACATTCTTCTCTCTCTCCATCTATCTATCTATTCTTTCACCCATCCCTCCATCCATCCATCTCTTTGTCCTTCTGGGAGATAGAATCAAGTCATGGAAAAAAGGGCTCTGGCCTAAGGCTCCAGGGCTAGAGCAGGTGAGATAGAGTCTTAGCTCTGCCACTTACCACCTGGGTGATCTGGGGTGGAGGTCTTAACCTCCCTCAGTTTCAGTTTCCTCATCAGCAGTCGTCAGAATCAAAACAGAGTCCACACTGACAAACCTGGAGAAGACCATAAAGAGAAGGTTATTATGCATAAATGCCTGATAACAAAAACTGTCCAAAAGACCCTGCAAAAAACACACCCTTGTACAAAGGTCATCGCAACCTTACACAAAAGATACCTTCTGCAGGGACACCTGCTCAGAAACCACCTGTTCGCTCTGGCATCACCCTTGTTATTGGTCCTTGTAGCCAAGGATAATCATTTCAGAACAGTTATTTGATCCTCCTTGTTTTATTTTATTTTCCCTTTAATACTCTTTGCCTTGCTTTACCTCCCTCACATGTACATTGTTTACTACAGCACGCATCTTCCCATTGCGATGCCCTATTCGTGAATGAGTATCTTTTTCTTCTACAGAGCTGCTCTCTGTGTGTTATTTAGGTTGATGGCATAATAGAGATGACAATGGCTCTTCGGAGGATCAAGTGGGGCAATGCATGTCAAATGCCTAGCACAGTGCTTAGCGTTCTTCTTTCTCTGTACGCTTACCCATTATAATGTTTGTTCAGCAATTTAACAACAACAAAGCCACTGGGTACCCACTCCTTAGAAGGCCCAGATGAAAAGAACAGACTGAGAGTAGGGGCAGGAGTGGAACATGCTTGGGGTGTGGGGATGCCTTGCAGATTGGAAAGGGCTCTGCAGGCTCTCGGAATAGGGTCTGTCTCTGTGCTGTGTCTGTGGCCTTCTCTGTACATTGCCCACAAAGAGTTTGCAGCGATCTTTCAAGGGACCGGTCACTCTCCAGGTCTCCTCCGTACTACCCACCAGCATCCTTCACTTGGAGATCTGAGACACCTTCCCGGAGTGTGGAAAAAGAGAAACCACCACTCCAAGGCTGTCTCCCGGTTTGACCTGGGGCCAGGGCCTTAACCTCTCTCAGTTTCAGTTTATTTTGTTTGTTTGTTTTGAGATGGAGTCTCGCTCTGTTGCCCAGGCTAGAGATTGTGCAATGGCACAATCAGCTCACTGCAACCTCTGCCTTCCTGGTTCAAGCGATTCTCCTGCCTCAGCCTCCCTAGTAGCTGAGATTACAGGTATGGGCCACCATGCCTGCTAATTTGTTTATTTTTAGTAGAGACGGGGTTTCCCCATGTTGACCAGTCTGGTCTCGTACTCCTGGCCTCAAGTGATCCACCTGCCTGGGCCTCCCAAAGTGTTGGGATTACAGGCGTGAGCCACCGTGCCCGGCCCTCAGTTTCAGTTCCCTTAACAGCATTGTGATGCTTCTGCACCTGCCTTGCTTCTCCCCAATATCCCTCCCACCCCTGCCTGAGCTCACCCCGGCCCTGGGACCAAAGGGGCTTCCCTAGGCATTTTTCACCCCACCTGGAGATATTTATTGGCCGCTTCATATATGAAGGCAGCAGGGATGACTCAGAGGTAGACAAAACCAACCCCTTCCTGCCAGGAGCCAGCAGTCCCATGGGAATGGAAGAGGTGGCCCGGGTGACTGTCACCTCTCAGGTGTTTGCCACGAGCTGGAGAGTGGTTGGGGGAGTGGAGCCTTGAAGGAAGGATTGGTTTTGCTTTCTCCACCCATGATGAAGCAGAGATGCGTGGCGTTCCATGGGCGTGGTCCCACCCTGACCTTGTTCCATGTCCCCCTCTGGCTCCACCACCAAAATTGAGGACCATGGATATTTCATATAAATGGGATCAGGCCACATGTGGCTTTTATGCCTGGACTTCCTTCACTGAGCGTGTTTTCAAGGTCCACTGGTGTCGTCGCATATGGCCATCTTGTGGATTCATCATATTGGGTTTATCCATTCATCAGTTGGGTTCCTTCAACCTTTTGGCTATTTTGAATAGTTGTCGTCACTGTTTCTTAAAATGTGACTGATGCTTTGTTGTCTGACTTCTCTGCTGGATGGAAGGCTTAGGGGGCTGGAGGTGGGAGGGGTTGGTTTTATTGCTGTCATGTCCCTCAGGCTCACAGGTTGTAACAGGGAGCCCCCAGGGGATGCAGGTGGGCTAGGTGAGAGGAGACACCCCCATCATCACTGCAGAATGATCTCCTGCCCAGCACACCCCCTGCCGATCCTCCAGCAGCCCCATGCTAAGGAAATAACAGCCTCCCTACCCACCTCCCCCAGCCTTCCCCTCTGCTCCCTGCTCCCTAGAGTTCCTGGAATAGTCAAAGGAGACAGGAACAGGGCAGGTATCCACCTGCTCACTCTCTCCAATCAACTCTTCATGGGCTTTTGCTATGAATGCAGCCCTGGAAGGGCGTAGATCAATTCCTCACGCTTCCACCCTCCCACCCACCCACCCACCTGCCCACAGAAATCATTGCAGCTGGAAAACAGTTGCATGTGGAGAGTAAATCTGCAAATCTGAGTGATATGGACGAAAAGGCATTTGAAGTTCTTAGGAGGGGAATCGTGGTTGGTATGGTTTGTAGCCTTGAGAGGTGTGAGGTAAAAATGGCTGTGGCTTGGACCCCGGTCCATGTGAGGAAGCCAGAGATCTTTTCTTTAGAAGTCTTGCTAATGTGGTATTTTAAAAAAAAATCAATGCCACATTGCCACGAATGGACACATCTATTCCAGGTAGAGAAGACTGTTGTCTGGGAAGCATAAGGCAGCTGTTATAAGCACTGAAAGTCAGTTGTTTAGCCCCCATTCATGGGCACTCTCTGAGGACCAGGCATATGAGGCTTCTGAGGGCATAAGGCAGCTCTCCATTTAGGAGGAACCAGATGATGAGCAAACAGGATCCCTTGAGGATCTGAGATAGACACTTCCAGCTTCCACCTGGCGTCCAACCCATCCCAAGAACTCTGATGAGCAAGTGCTTCCCATTTTGCAGAAAAGGAGACTGAGATTCAGAGTGGAGAAGTGAGTGCCCAGCCCACTCAGCTCTCCAGGGCCAGAGCAGCCAGAATGGGTGCCAAAAAAAAAAAAAAAAAGAAAAGAAAAATTGAATAAGACCTACTATTTGATAGCACAATAGGGTGACTATAACCAACAATAACTTAATTGTACATTTTAAAATAACTTAAAGAGTGTCATTGGATTGTTTATCACTCAAAGGATAAATGCTTGAGGGGATGGATACCCCACTCTCCATGGTATGTGTATTTCATATCGCATGCCTGTATCAAACATCTCATGTACCCCACAAATATATACGCCAACCACGTACCCAGAAAAATTAAACATAAAAATAAGGCCAGGCATGGTGGCTCACGCCTGTAATCCCAACACTTTGGGAGGCAGAGGCAGGCGGATCATTTGAGGTCAGGAGTTCGAGATCAGCCTGGCCAACATAGCGAAACCTCGTCTCTACTAAAAATACAAAAAATTAGCTGGGTGTGGTGGCATGCACCTGTAGTTTCAGCTACTCGGGAGGCTGAGGCACAAGAATCGCTGGAACCTAGGAGGCAGAGGCTGCAGTGAGCTGAGATCATGCCACTGCCCTCCAGCCTGGGAGACAGAGTGAGAAAAAATAAAAAATAAAAATAAACTTAAAAATAAAAGAAAATGAACCCTCCAAGAATTCTGAGCTCCACATACTACAACATGTCCTCCCTGGAAGGAAGAGGCAAGATTTTCCCTTTCCAAGCCCTGAAACAGCTTCATTGACCACTCCCATTCCAGGGACCAGGGTATGAGACGTCTGGGTGGCTGTCTGCCAGGCAGACCCCGTAAAATGGGACAGCCCACCCTGCTCCTGCCACGTCAGGCCACTGGGATGGGAAGCTCTAAACAGCCCCCGCCCCACTAGGCTGCAGCTCAAGGAGAGGCGAAGCCTCTTTCCTTGCACTAATTTGCAGTGCAGTGTGCTGTCCGCCTCGTGGGCACATGGAACATATATAAATTACCCCGCCAGGGCGATTAACTGTTTGTCCAGGCTAATTGTCAGTATTAAATCTTGCTCAGTCACAGTTTTAAAGCTTAATTTAAATTCTCTATCTTTAAGGAATCCATACTCCCTCCCACCACGGGAGAAAAAATAGATTTAATGGGTTTAGTCCATTTCCGTTTGTAGCAACCCAGGTTATAATTAGGCATGTGCAAAGCGGATGTTTCGGCGGGCGGCGAGCCTGCAGACTGGTTCCTCTCCTTCCCGGCAGGGCCGGTCCTGGTGGGGAGTGCCCTTGTCTTTGCTGCCCTAGATAAATTTCTGAATTAGGAGTTATTGCTCAGAGACCCCTGAGCCTCTATGGCAGCCCCTCCCGATTATGGCATTAATCTTGTCAACGTGCTTAAAGGTGGAGAAAGAATTCATCCTCAAAGGTGGAAGGCACAAGAAAGCAGCCAGGAAACCCCTCTGCCCAGGAGCCAAGAGCTGGGGTAGCCATGGGATGCAGGCAGATGGGGTGGCTTCCCCTCATGCCTTCCTGAGACCACTGCCCCACCAGGTGCCCCCTTGCCCTGAAGGCTGATGCTGCCACTGCAGCTTATCAGGAATGAGGACCCCTCCTTCCTCTGCTCTTTCTTTCTGTTCCCGGATACCCGCTTAGAAGCAGGTTGGAGCCAGGAAAATGCAGACAACTAAGGCATAGAAGTAGAGGATGCAAACTGAACAAAGCTACTGAAAGCCCCCACACTCATCCCCCTTAATGTCCTAGGGGGAACTGAGACCCAGGAAGAGACGTGACTTGCCCGAGGGCACACAGCTGGCCTGGGTTACAGCTGAATCCCAGGGGACTTGTCACCCATTGCCTTGCTACACATTCATGACCAGGGTGAGGTGCAATTCCTTGTCCAAAGGACACGCTTGGAAGATGAATCTTCATCACTCTTCCTAAATCTATGCATCATCAACACCAGGGCGCGTGTGTTTACGCCCATTGTCCCTCACTGGGCTTGCCCCGTGCGGAGGGTGGCCTGGGGGAGCAGAGATGGCAGGGAGGGCAGCTGGAAGTCCAGGTCAGAGAGGAGAGTGTGACCAGGGTGGCAGCAGGAGGCATGGAAAAGACAGACGCATGGTGAGGGGGAACAGCGTGGGAACCAGGGCTGGGACCACCCAGACCCGGACATTGGGGAGGGCAAGGCAAGAGTCAGTGACAACTCCAGGGTCTGAACCCGAGGGGTGAGGAAACAGGTGGTAGCAGTGACTGCCCGGGAGTCTGAGGAGGAGGCTGGTTAGGTGGGGAAGGTGAGCATGAAGCCAGGTGTGCTGGATGCAGGGGACAGCAGGTGTGCAGGCCTCTCCCTGGGGCCCCTAGGCTCCTGAAAGGCGGCGCCCTAAGCGTCGGCTCCATCTCTTTGTCCCTACCCCCGTCACAGTGGCCGGCAAGGGCCCAACACTTATCAATTGTCAAAGAATCAGCAGACGTGTCCAGCGGGAGCTGAGGCAGGGACAGGGACATCAGGCCCATGTGTTGAAGGCGCGGGCCTCCCACATCTCTGCCTTCAGTGTTGTGTAACTCAAAAACCCATGTGTAACTTTTGACTCCCCTAAAACTTAACTGCTAATAGCCTGCTGTTGACCAGAAGCCCTACCGAGAACATAGTCAATGAACACATATTTTGTATGTCATTATGTGTATTTATTTTGTAAGTTATGTGTTACTGCATTCTTACAATAAAGTAAACTGGAGAAAAGAAAATGTTGTTAAGAAGATGATAAGGGACAGAAAACATATTTACTCATTAGGTGGAAGCAGATCATCATAAAGGTCTTCACCCTCCTTGTCTTCACGTTGAGGAGGCTGAAGAGGAGGACGAGGAGGGGTAGGTCTTGCTGTCTTGCAGGTGGCAGAGATGGAAGGAAATCTGTGCATAAGCGGACCATGCAGTTCAAACCCGTGTTGTTCAAGGGTCACCTGGAGTTGAGGAAGGTGCCGTCTTTCTCCCAGGGCCCAGGGTTTTCTTTGCAGACAGCCTCATGATTCAGCCCTCTGGAGAGGAGGGAAGCGAGACCAAGCTCAGCCATGTGTCATGGATGTGTTGTTTGGGCCCCAGGGCATGAGTCACCTGCCCTAGTTTTTTTTTTTTTTTTTTGTAAAGGGCCTGCTGTTGGGTGGATTCACATTTTCGGTATCAGCTTAGGAGATCCTGAGTGCAGGATATGGTTCTGCCCCTCTGGTCCCTGTTCTGTTGTGTGCATTTGTGCACACGTGCACCCACCCCCCCTCCTTCAAGGTGCTTGCCCTTCTGACACCTGATGCCCAACAGGGACCCAATTTAAGACACACACAATTATTTCTACAGGTCCCTCAAGCTCAAAGTCACCTGAATGTGTGAGCTGGAGTGAATGCAACCAAGCGGTCCCAGCAACACAGACTGCCCTGCTGGATGCCAGCATGACTGGGAATTTCACTCCCCCACTGACGGGGGAGCCTGGGGGTGTTCACGCATGTTTTCCTCAGTGGGACGAAGAAAGTCATTTGGTCCTGTAACGGCTGCCCTGTCATGGTGGGAAATTAGAAAACGAACTTGGCAATCACACCCACCTTGACTTCCCAACCCTGCAAGAGAGCTTCACACCAGGACCAGGAGAACAGTTCTTGGGACCTTTCTCTTTTCACCTTTCTCTTTCTACCTGTTTCATCTCGCACTGCTGCCTCTGCTTCTGTGACCTGCAGCGGTCTGCAGGGTTTGAACCCCTGACCTGCCAGAAGCCCACCCCAGGGCTGGGACCAACTTGCTCTGCTGCCAGTCCCACCTGCCCTGGCCCAGGGACACATGCATGGGGATGTAGATGGGTGCTGACTGGTCATGAATGACCTCCAGAACAGGAACAGAGGAGGGTTTTTCAGTGGTGCGGCCCCAAGGTGCCAGCGTGGGGAAAAGTGGCTGCCCAGCCATTAGGTAGATGTATTATTTGTCCTCAAAGGTCTGCACAGAATCCTGGGCCAACTGGGGCAGCTCTCAGGCTGGGCTTTACCAGATCGGAGAGCAAGGCCCCCAGGCTGCTCCCACGTGGAATGCATGCTAAGGCATCCTCCCTCATCTGCTCTCTAGCCTTTCACAGAAAAACAAAAAATCAAACCTGTTCTCGTCTCTATCAAAGCTCACGTTAAAGATGACAGCGTTTCTCATTTCCTCGACTCTCTCTGAAAATATGTGAAATTAGGGGAAATGAAGAGAAGAAATTGAAATAACAAGTGAGGCTGGAGAAGAACCAGCCTCAGAAACAGAGGTGCCTGGAGAAGGAGGAGGGTGGGCTGTGGGAGGAGAAGGAGAGGAAACTCAGGGCTGGAAAATTCGGATGAGGCAGGTGCTGGCTCTCGGGAGGGAGAGAAACCTGCGGTGGAGACAGCATCCTCATCTGCCCCCTGGGAAGGAAGGGAAGGACCTTGGCCAAGGACCTAGGAGCATGAAGAGCAGGAGAAAGCAGGGGGGTGCCTGATATGGTTTGGCTCTGTGTCCCCACTCAAATCCCATCTTGAATTGTAATCTCCACATGTCAGGGGAGGGACCTGAAGGGAGGTGTCTTGATCATGGGGGTGGATTTCCTTCATGCTGTTCTCGTGAAAATGAGGGAGTTCTCACGAGATCTGATGGTTTAAAGTATGACACTTCCCGCCTCACTCTCACTCTCTCCTGCTGCCATATAAGACATGCTTTGCTCCCCCTTTGCCTCCACCATGACTGTAAGTTTCCTGAGGTCTCCCCATCCATGCAGAACTGTGAGTCCATTAAACCTGTTTTCTTTATAAATTACCCTATCTCAGGTAGTTCTTTCTAGCAGTGTGAGAACGGACTCATACAGTGCCACCGTCCCACCCAGCACCCCGTTTCTTCCCTGACTCTTGCAGCTCCCCTGCAGGTGCTCCCCACCCACCTTCTTCCCAGAGGAGCCCTCCAGGGAGGGGTGCAGTCTGCACAGCCTCGACACCCCACCCAGCTCCCAGCCCACGCAGAAGTTTGGGAACACCAGAGCTGGCCACTCCTGCCCCAGGAGGGTCCCCCACCCCTCAGGCCGTCTCTGCTCTGGGCTCCCACCTGCCGGCTGCGGCTTTCTGTGAGGCTCTTCCTCCCAGGCCTCTTTCTCTCCCCACTCCCTGCACAGGTCGGTCCTGCATCATGGAAAGAACCTCCTTCTGCTCTTTCCTTTCTCCTTCTCAGACATTTCCCTTCAACAAGTCTCATGGACATCCAATTCATTCCTGGCAACTGCTTCTCAGAGGACCCAAACCCACATCCCCTTGTGGCTCAGAGCAAGTGGCTCCTATGGCCCTCCCCACCCTAACTCCCTTCCACCCCCCAGCAAAGGGCTTTGCTCTCATCAAGCAGCCCAGCTTGCAGCCCACCTGAGAGCAGCTTAGCCCCTATCAGGCTCCCAGGGGCCCTGCCAAGGTGTGATGAGGCAGGTGGGGCAGGTGGGCATTTAAGGCAGGGACAGATGTGACCCCTGCCTCCTACTCTGGCTTCAACAGGTCAAAGGTACACACATGGGGAAGAAAAGCCCTTTTCTGCACCTGAGGGCACCTCCTGGGTCCTGGGCTGCCAGCTCCATCTTCTGTGCACCAGGAGTGAGGAGCACCAACCACACCGAGCCCCAGGAGGCGGCTGCCTGGCCACCATCACCCTCCCACTGAGGGGCCCAGGGGAGAGAAGGCTGTAACTGCTCTGGAAGCTTCCGGCCTTTCTCTGGCAACGAATCTGGGGTGTGGCTGGACCTGGACCCTTTCATGCCTGGGATCTTAACATTCACCATCTGGGGGGGTTCTCCTTCCTGGTCTCTCTGTGGATGGATCTTGTCAGTCTCCTGGAGGAAGGGAAGAGTATGCTCCACTTTCCCGGGGATGCTGGGACACAGATCTACAAACCGGGCTGCTTAAAGTGACAGACATTTTTCCTCTCCCAGTTCTGGAAGCCAGAGGGGAGAAATCAAGGTGTCGGCAGGGCTGGTTCCCACTGAGGCTCCGAGGGAGAACCTGTCCCAGGCCCCTCTCCCGGATCTGGCGCTCCCGGGGATCCTTGGCGTCCTTCACGTGGCTCCAATCTCTGCTGCTGCTTCACCTGGATTTGCCCGTGTGTCTCTGGGTCTTCATTCCTGTTTCTTGTCAGGACGCTCTCATTGGATTTAGGGCCCACTCTAATCCAGGATGACCTCATCTCCATCCTTACCTTAATGACATCTGCAAAGACCCTATTTCCAACAAGGCTGCATTCTCAGGTTCCGGGAGGAAATGAATTCACAGGTTCACTATTCAGCCCAGTACAGTATGACCTGGAGTGGAGCCAGGATCCCAGAAGTCCCGGGGGCTGATGGGGCCCAGGAGGGAAGCAGGGATGGGCAGGGTCTCCAGGGCACAGAGGAGGGGTGCTGCGCCCCTGCCCGCTTCCTGGCTCCCCTAGTGCAGCTCTTTCTGGGGCCTTCCACCCTCTCCATTTACCCACTCGCCCCTGCAGATGGGGGGCGCATGATGGCACCTTTTGATTTAACCAAGTTATTATAAGTAAGTGATTCGGGAGCTCTTCTTCAGGCAGGTGATCGGGGATGAGCAGGCAGCTGAGAACAAAAGAGATGCTGCCACCGTGGGAGACGCCTGGGTTGGCGGAGCGGTGGGGGGAAGGGCGAGGAGGGAAGGATTGAGGGGGTTCTTCTGCCACAGTCAAGCAGGGGGAGGCGCCGCCTTTCCCTTTCCCTTCCCTTCCCTTCCCTTCCCTTCCCTTCCCTTCCCTTCCCTTCCCTTCCCTTCCCTTCCCTTCCCTTCCCTTCCCCTCCCCTCCCCTCCCCTCCCCTCCCTTTTCCTTCACCAGGAAGCAGCGGCCGCGATTTAATATGCAAAGGTGGAAAGGCTGGCATTGGGCGCATCGCCCCGCATGCCGTATTTCAAACAAAGAATACACAACAAAGGGCCGGCAGGCGCGGGGATTTGTCAGAATTCGGCGGTGGGAGAGATTTATCTAAGCTGAGTGGAGGGGCCTGTGACCTTGGGTTTGAGAGCTTTAAAAGGAACAGGCGGCTGTTGAAGACGAACAAAGAGATGCTTGTGATTATCATTATTTAATATAATGGCTTTAAACTGTTAGGAGGGGGAATTAGGTGGCACAAGAGAATTGTTTTTTATTCCAGGAGATGTAAGAAAGATGTAATGGACAGGAAAAAGCAGGGGGGAGGCGGAGGGAGGGAGAGGCTGGAGAGATTTCTGAGATGAAGGAGGAGAGTGAGCGAGCCCGAGTGAGCCTGGAGAGGCAGCAGGCGGTAAACAAGAAACGCTCCCCTCCCCTCTCCCTTCTCCTCCTTCTTCCCCTCTTCTCCCCTCCCCTCCAGTCCCCTCCCTTCCTGGCAGGTTCAACCTCAGCCCCAAAGACAGGACAGTAGCTGGGAAGGAGGTGACCAGCCTTACCCCAGGAATGGGTTGGGTAGAAACGGTCCAAGAAAGGAGGACTGTCAAAGCCAGGATCAGGATGCGGCAGGGCTGGCAGCTTCCCCAGGTTGGGGGGCCAGGGCTGCCAGGAGACCTGGGCATCCTGTTCAGAGAAAGCCTGGCACAGGGGACGGGTGGGTGTGTGCTGCCCCGGGGCAGTGAGGGTCTGGGAAATGGAGGCTGGTAAGGTCTTTTCACTGGGGTCCCTAAGAAGGTGGACTGTGAGCCCTCCTGCCAGGGTTGGATGCTGAAAGTGCCAGTGCTCTGAGCTGCTGCACACAGGGGACAGTGGGGGTGGGAGGAGGTGGCTGGACTGGCTGCTTTGCTGCAGGGTTGACCTAGGATCTCTCCCACCTGGGTTGAGGCTTGTCCAGGTGCCTACTGCTTCCCAGAGCCTGAGCAGAGATACAGCTGAAGCCCAGGATCCTCCTCTCTTTCATGGGGCCTGGCTTTCTCTTTTCATTTGTAATTTTGTAATCTTTTTCTTTCTTTTTTTTTTCTTTGAGATGGAGTCTCGCACTTGTCGCCCAGGCTGGAATGCAGTGGCGCGATCTCGGCTCACTGCAAGCTCTGTCTCCTGGGTTCACGCCATTCTCCTGCCTCAGCCTCCGGAGTAGCTGGGACTACAGGCGCCCGCCACCACGCCGGGCTAATTTTTTGTATTTTTAGTAGAGACGGGGTTTCACCGTGTTAGCCAGGATGGTCTCGATCTCCTGACCTCGTGATCCACCCGCCTCGGCTTTCCTAAGTGCTGGGATTACAGGCGTGAGCCACTGCGCCCGGCCTGTAATCTTTTTCTTAAAGAGCCCCCTCCCAAATCTGCTGAGTGTCACCTCCCACTAAGGCAAGACCAACTAGGTCTTCACAGCCCGTCATGGGGAGCAACTGTGGTTCTCCCCGGAATGTGTGGAAGCCTGGTTCCCAGGCAGCTGGGGGAGGAGGGCACTCAGTACCAGGCAGCTGGGGGAGGAGGGCACTCAGTACCGGGCAGCTGGGGGAGGAGGGCACTCAGTAGAGCTTCACAGCCAGGCAGGAGTGGGAGGTGGGGTAGGCAGCAGGAGCTGGCTTTTGTCCTGGCAGCAGGGATGCCAGGTGGACACCCAGGTGGCCCAGGAGGGCCCCACGCTTCCTGCCCTGGGGTGGTCAGCCATCAGGGTGTGTTCCCCCAGAAAGGGGAGCAGCTCCAGCCATAGGTGGACTCACATCTGAGATCTGATAAACTAGAAGAGGAGGAGAAAACAGTTAGGAGTCAAACTGGAGAGGATGAGGCCGCACAGGAAGGAGAGGGTGTGAGCTCCTGGAGCCCGGTGCCCAGAAGCCTTGCGCTCTGGCTGATCTCAGGAGGCAGCAGAGGCTCAGAGGCCCACGGTTAGGGGGCAGGAGGGGGCTGTGTGGACCCAGCCCAAGCAGCTGGGTGCCAGCTGTGGGGCATTCACGGGCTGAAAGCTCCAGGAGACCCAGACACAGGCAGCATGGGTGCGTGGGGTGACGCAGATCACCCTGCGTGAGGAGGGACACCCCGTGCTTTTGGTGGGTGACAGCCTTGGTCAGAGTTAGGGCACCTGGGCCAGCTCTGCCACCCACTTGAGGCTTGGCCCTGGGCCTCAGTCTCGCCTTCTGTAAATTGAGGGCAAGGAGAGGACCCACCGTGGACTGACTGAGGGTGGGATGAGGGGTGTGTGTGAGAGAGAGGGCTCTGGGAGATACAGAGGGGTCTTCTCACTCCATCCTGTCACTGCCTCCGTCACCCACAAGAGCAGCCCCCTCTGTCAACCTGGAAGGAAGCCTGGCTGGGGGAGTCAGGGGGAGGGGTCTTTAACCACAGGAGATGCCTGCCTTTGCTTTTTCCTACATCACTAATAACCTCTCCAAGGCTCAGGTTCAAAGCCATCAAGCACTGGCTGGGAGATGGCTGGCTTGTTGAGGACCTGGTCAACTGTCAAGATTTTTTCAGTTGGCAAAACTGATGGTTCAGCCAGAAATAAGCACTGACATCTCTCTGATCCCGTCTCTCTGTCCCTCTCCTCCTCTGTGTCCCCAGGGCATGTTCCTAAGGCTGCTAGTGAGGTTGTGACCTTAGTAGTATTTGGTATTTTAGCTGCTCTCTTGGTGATGGCCTGGTCCCTGGCACAGGCATTCCCTCCAAATGAGAACTGCTCCCTGGACCAACCACGAAATCTCCTGCTTCTGGAGCATGGAACATTGAGCATGTCTGCGACTCTGTCCTCCTACTGGAAAATCCTTCTTCCCATCTAACCTAGATCCTTTGTGCTATGGCTTAAACTTTGCTTTTAATATTCATTCACTTCTCTATTTAATGGACTCTGACGGAAGGAGTTTATCAAACTCTTAATTCTGTCTCTGGAGCCTTTGTTCTCTCTCTGCTGCAGGGGAACCGCAGCCCATCAGGGCTGGTGCCCAGGCACCCTAGGTGAAGCCCTCAGCTCGGCCGCCACCCTGGCCTTGGCAAGATCCAGGCTCTGAGGTCCTCTTCTGGAGGCTGGGTCCTCTCTCATTTCACTCCACGTCATTATTAAGAGATGATGCAGGTCTTGGAGCAAGAACCCTTTGGCTCTGGAAAAATTATGTGTGACACTTTACATATGGATCAGGTAATTAATGGATGCCCGGATTTCCTCCACCATAACATAAAGAGGGTGAAGACGGCGCTTTAATTCCAGATAATTAAAGAGCAATCGGTTCGCGAGTGCTGCTTGGGGAGTGCTGGCTGCCGTCATTAACACCACCGAGCCCGCTCCATTCTCCACACCTCACTGCAAACCGCGGGGCCTCCTGCTCCCTGGGGTATGCTGAGCCGCAGAGCCCACTGCGCCGCTGTGTAATTGAAGTGGCCACATCTGCTGCACCAAGCTTATGGAATGGGAGTAGGTGTGTGCACACATGCACGTGCATGTGTTGGGAGAGGAGCCGCAGCATGGCCAGTCTAGAGTGGCCACACACGACCTTAGAGACCTGGTCCTAGGGAACGTGCAGAGCTCAGGTGGCTGTCACTGCCACCAGGGAAAACATGGGTCTCACTGTGCTGAGCATCCTTAATAAGGGCACAGCATCCCCACTTCAGCCCCAAGAAATTGTTCCTCATCCTACCGGGTTACAGGAAACTCCCAGGACATCCAAGGGCTGTGCCTTCCCCAGAGCTGAGTGTCCCCGGGTTTCAAAAGTGACAATAATTGGCCGGGCACAGTGGCTCATGCCTGTAATCTCAGCACTTTGGGAGGCCGAGGCAGGCAGATCACTTGAGGTCAGGAGTTCAAGACAAGACTGGCCAACATGGTGAAACCCCGTCTCTACTAAATATACAAAAATTAGCTGGGTGTGGTGGCGTGTACCTGTAATCCCAGCTACTCGGGAGGCTGAGGCATGGTAATTGCTTGAACCTGGGAGGCGGAGGCTGCAGTGAGCTGATATGGCACCACTGCACTCCAGCCTGGGTGACAGAGCGAGACTTCGTCTCAAAAAAAAAAAAAAAAAAAAGGAAAGCAACCATAATTAGTACTCTTCAAGATGAAGATAATCCCATTCCAGAGGATCATCTTCTCCTGCTGAAGTCCAGAGTCAGGGGCAGCTGCTCCTCCTGGGAGAAGGGCAGGGGTGGACGGACATCCCATGAAAAGGCAGAGCCCAGAGTCCCCAGTGGCCTCCCTGGGAGAGTGAAGCAGCAGCTAATTACGGCCAAGAGGACTGACAGGTCTTCCTGGTTCACACAGCACATCTGTCACATTTCCTGATAAATATCAGCCCCTTGCACTGTCAGATGGAGCCTCTGAGGGTGTCCATGCTTCTTTGCCTGGCTCTGCTCACTCCTGGTTAGCGGCTTCCAGAAAATCACTTGTACTGATTCCCACAAATATTTACAGAGTGTCTGTGAGGGGCCAGGCAGGCACTGGGCTGGTCTCAGGACCTGGAGGTGAATGAGAAGAGGCTGCTGTACAGAAGAAGCATGTGGGCACCAAGGAGAAGGGATGGAAAGAAACCCAGGCTGCACAACAGCGGGGGTGCAGGCATGACCCGGAGCTGGGGACTGCTGGGTCTGGGGAGGCAGGCAGGCCGGGCCTGTCGGAGGACTTATCCTTGCCTACCAGGCAGGGGAAGGCAGGAACAGGAGGGAGCTCATGCCGGAGCATGCACAGCAGGCATGGTTTAGCATGCACAGCAGGCATGGTTTTGCATGCACCTGGATCTGTGGGTACACAGGCCAGTATATGCCAGGATGGCTTTGCTGATCGATACCTTCTGTTTGTCTCATCCATCTGTCCTCTGCCTCACGTGGCTGTGGTCATCCTCCCTTCAGGCACTTAGCCACTCCTGCTGGGAAAAGTTCTGTAAGAAGTCTGCAGGGATGGCTGGCTGGCTGGCAATCATTGCCTTCTTTGCTCTATGGTTTTAGTACAGAGTGAAGTTTTTTCCTAAAACTCCCCTTTCTCTAAGCCTGGGTCCGGGGTCAGGGGGGTGGCCACTTAAGTTGCATTTTTATTTCAACCTAGACCTCTTTATCTCAAACCCTGGACTCTGACATCCAATTACCTACTCAACATGTCCACATGGATGGAATCTCAAATATAAGGTCAAAACTAAATGCCTCTTCTTCATCTCCTAATCTGTTCCCTTCTTGGCTGATAGCACCTCCACCCTTGCTGTGCCAAGACAAACAGCTTGGGGTCATCTTTCACTCCTCGCCTTCCTGAATGGCCAGGAAATCCTTGTGGCTGTACCTTCAAATTAAATTCAGAAGCCAATATTAGTGGAGAAACTGGGGAAATCCTAATAAAAGTTTAGCGAATGGGATTGCGCCAATGATAATTCCTCAGTTTTGCTAAGTGTGCGGTGGCTGTGTGAGATAACAGGGAAAGTCAGGGGAACACAGTGAAGGCAACATTCTGGAATATCTTTGCAACTCTTCTATTAATCTAAAATTATTTCCAAATAAAAAGTTCGATAGATACATAAATAACGAGCATTCGTCTGTTAGGGTTGCTGTAACAAAGCGTCACAAACTGGGTGGCTGAAAGCAACAGAAATGTATTCTCACCCAGGGCTGGAGGCCACGTCGGAAATCAAGGTGTCTGCAGGGCAGGTTCTTCATGAGGGCTGTGAGGTAGGAGCTTCTCCAGGTCTCCCTCCTTGGCATGTGGATGGCATCTTCTCTCTGTGTCTCTTTCAAATAACACTATAACACTTCACAGGTAGTGTGAGCACCTTAACATAACAAAACCATCCTAATTCCTCCCTCTGATGCCTCATATCATTGTGTAACAGTGACACAGCAAGAAACTAATGTCACTCCCTCCATTTTTCTTTAAGGGGCATTTACCCCTTCCTACACGTAGGCTAGGATAATTTTAGAGAACTGAGATGAAATGCGAAACAGCAATCATGTAGTTTTTGAAACTAACTCTGGGATTAAAAGGTGTATTATTAGTCCGTTCTCACATTGGTATAAAGAACTGCCCAAGACTGGGTAATTTATAAAGGAAAGAAGTTTAAATGACTCACAGTTCTGCATGGCTGGGGAGGCCTCAGGAGACTTACAATCATGGCAGAAGAGGAAGCAAACACGTTCTCCCTCATATGATAGCAGGAAGGAGAAGTGCTGAGCAAAAGCAGGAACAGCCCCTTATAAAACCATCAGATCTTGTGAGAACTCACTTACTGTCACAAGAACAGCATGTGGAAACCACCCCCATGATTCAATTAGCTCCCACCAAGCCCCTCCCACCACACGTGGGGATTATGGGAACTACTATTCAAGATGAGATTTGGGTGAGGACACAGCCAAACCATATCAAAGGGGAAGTTTGTAAACAACTAAGTATGTTTTGCTGGAGATTTACAGAAGCATTGTGACCTAACCAAGGACAAAAGAGTTCCCAACCTCCTCGCCCCCTCACTGGCACCCAAATGTTTGTGGTCCTCAGTCACCTTTTGATCCCAACCCCTGCACATAGCTTCCCCATATCCCCCCACCCATAAAAACCCTCTGGCCAGCCTGAAAAACTGAAAATGGTACTTTAGAATGCTAGTTCGCCATCCTCTTGGTTTGACTGGCTTTCCAAATAAACCTGCTTTTCCTCCTACCAACCCTTGTCTCTAGCGGCTGGCTTTCAGGCAGCAAGCAGACAAACCTGGGTTCCATTACTGTTGCTGCCATTCAGTTCACTTATAGATCAGCATACATAAGCACAATATATACATAAGACACTACATAAGCATATGTAACTGAATACATCATTGCTATTATTTGTTGAACCAACTGCTGTCAGGTCAATCAAGAATAAGAAAAATAAAAGTTTTTATTTTACCTTCACTTTTCCTTTCTTTAATGCACTTCCTTTGTTTATGCAGATCTGAGTTTCTTACCTATATTGTTTTCTCTAAAGAAATTTTCTTTTTAACATTTTTTGCCAGCCAAGTCTACTGGCAACAAATTCCCTCAATTTTGAGAACATCTTTTTTTCTCTTTCACTTTTTCATCTTATCTATTTTTTTTTTTACTGGGGTAAAATATACATAACATAAAATTTAACATTTTAGTTATTTTTAATTGTACAGTTCAGTAGCATTAAATATATTCATAATGTTGTATAACCATCACCACCATCCATCTCTATACCACTTTCATCTTATGAAACTGGAACTCTATTCTTATTAAACACTGACTTCCCATTTCTCTCTCCCAGGCCCTGGTGGCCACTATTCTACTTTGTTTCTATGAATCCGACTGCTCTAGGTACCTCATATCAGTGGACTCTTACAATAGTCATCCTTTTGTGCCTGGCTTATTTCACTCAGCCTGATGTCCTCAAGGTTCATCCATGTTGTAGCATGTGCCAGGCTTTCCTTCTTTTAAGGCTGAATCATAATCGACTGTAATGTATACACCACATTTTGCTTATCCATTCATCTGTTGATGGCCACTTTGGTTGTTTCCACCTCTTAGCTGTAGTGAATAATGCTTCTAGAAACATGGGTGTACAAATACCTCTTCAAAACCCTGCTTTCAGTTCTTTAGAGTGTATACCTAGAAGTGGAATTGCTGGATCATATGGTAGTTCCGATGTAGGACAGGCACAACCCAAAATTGGGGCTTAGCCCGGGACAGTACTTGGCTTCACCCGGGAAATAATTCAAGGGGAAGCCAGCAGTGTTAGACAGCAATCTTTTATTGAAACAGAGCTGCTCCTTGCAGAACAGGGCTAACTCATAGGCAGTGCACCTAGAGTTAGCAATGTATGGGTTGTTGGCAACTGTATTTATACTCATGTAAACCCACTTTCAATTACATGCAAATTAAGGGATGGGTTAATGCTAAGGGCTCTAATGGATAAAGTAGACAGCATGCAAGAATAGATGGGCAATGTAACCAGAGACAGAAACCCTGAGAAAAAAACAAAAAAGAAATGCAGGCAAACAACAGCACTAACAAAAATAAAGACTGACTTTGATGGGCTTATCAATTATCTTGGATAGGACTGAACAAAGAATCTCTGAACTTGAGGCTATATCAATAGAAACCTCCAGAACTAAAAAGGAAAGAGAACAAAGACTCAGGAAAACACAATAGAATATCCAAGAACCGTGGAACAACTATAAAAGGTATAACATACGCACAATAAGAATACTGCTATGGGAGTCCTAGGAAACTAATACAATCTGCTGAGAGGCCGAGCAATGTTGTATACTATAGTATTGGTCACCATTTTTTGACTGTGTGTGTACTTTAACCTATCAAGGAAGAGGGTACTGCTGTGCCCATTTCACAGATGAGGATGCTGAGACCTATGGTGGTTATGTATCCTTGCCAAGCCCCTGTTCCAGGAAGAGAAGTTCCAGATCTAACTGACCCAAGCCTGTGTGCAGCTGCTGTGCTCTGCTCCCCACATCTGTAGGCTCTGATGAGCCATGAGATGCTCACTCTAGCTTTGCTGAAGCCCCATGTCCAGACTGGCCATGTGGAGACCCACAGCACTGGGGATATGTCTCTGGTTTCAGGTCCAGGAACCTGGTTCTGCAGCCCAACCTCAATGCCAGGGGCTGCCTTGACGAATGCTGTGCCTGCAGACCTGGCCTGGGACTCCCAACAGCTGCAGGGGTGCCTTCCACTGCCTCCCTGTCCTCTGTGCCTTTTCCCCACCTGGCCCCAAACTGCTTGAAACCATAGCTCGACTACCAGCCTCTTCCCACTACTGTCAGGGACATGTTTGCTGCTATCAGTGGCTGCATTGCATGGAAGCAAAAAGAAAAATGGTTTCAGACTCTGAAGCCACTTCTGGAGGTGGAGGTGTTCAGTTCAACTCTGCAGTCCTTTGGAACAGCTGTTCCTGGCTGTTCCACTCTAACATGTGAATGCTCTCAAGGCTATTCACAGTATTACCTCCACCTTCCTAGAGAAAAGTGCTGCAGAAATAAGCCAGGCAAATTGTCTCTGTGCATCATCATACACAGTAGGTGCTCAAGAAATGTTGGCTGGATTGATCTGAAAATAAGCATGCACAAATGGCAGCCATGCAGTGTTCCCGTCCATCTGCTGGAAGGCTGGCATTGAAACCCTCCTCCTGGTAGTCTTTTGCCAGAGAACCAGGCATGCTTGCCCAGGGAGCTGCCTCTTGTGGGTAGGGCCCCGGAGGCTCCTGCTACAAAGCAATCTCAGAAGGCTTATCACAGAGTGTCAGGTGAAAAGGGCAAGATACAGGTGCACTTGCAGTATGATCTCAGCCATGTGAAAAAATATGTGCATAGAAAATGCCTAGAAGGGACGCAAAGAAGAAAGAGTTTATATAAATAGATCCACAAATGCAGGTGGATGCATTTTTTTTCTGGAAAGAATCACAGAAACTGTTAACAGTGGTTAATTTGGGGGAAAGAGCTAGGTTGACGAGAAGGTGACTTTCACAGTGGCCCCCTTTTGTGGTCTGTTTTCTAACTTTACGTGTGTGTGACTTTTATTCATACTTCAAGTGTTAGCAGGGTTATTGGGTAGCACAATTTTGGCCCTTTTGTTTGCTTTCTTTATCTATACCTCTCCAGAGTAAAAAGCATTTTTAGTAATCAATTCATTTTTATTCATGTTGTCAAACAAATGAAATAGAAAATTAAGCAAAAAAAAAAAAAAGAAAAAAAGACTGGAAACAATATGGCAGGATTTTAATGATGGTAATCTCCGGTTAGGTAGGTTACTGGATTAAGATTTTATTTCTTCTTTATATTTGATCTCTCTTGCAGCCAAAACCCAGACAAGTAATTGTAAAGGGAAAATAAAGTACCCAGACAGCAGCAGGGAAAACCATGAATTAGTGACTTTATTTGGGGAGAGGGCACCCAACTGTCCCCTCCCCCACCCATCATGCTTGCTCTGTCCTCAGTTGCAGATTCCCTTTGGGATCGGGATTCCTAATTCATGAACCCTCCATTTTGCACGAATCAGGGCTAATGTGCTATGTCAGTAATAGTTTTTGTTGCTTGAGAAAACACAAATTCAAAGAATAATCTCAATAGTGAATTGTGGCCTCTGGGGGAAGACAATGAACAGACAATCAGGACCAATATGGTTAAGACCACTGCTGTGGGTTGGCTGTGTCCCCACCCAAATCTCATCTTGAATTGTAGTTCTCATAATCCCCACGTGTTGTGGAGGAACCAGGTGGAGACAATTGACTCATGGGGGCAGTTTCCCCCTTCCTGTTCTCATGATAGTGAGTTCTCACGAGATCTGATGGTTTTATATGGGGTTTCCCCCTTCACTCAGCCCATGTTCTTCTTCTCTTCCACCATGATTGTAAGTTTCCTGAGGCCTCTCCAGTCATGCTGAACTGTGAGTCAATTAAACTTCTTTCCTTCATAAATTACCCAGTCTCAGGTACGTCCTTAGAGCAGCATGAGAATGGGCTGCTACAACCACAGACTCTGCGAGCAAACTCCCTGGAGTCCCCGTCCATTGGTTTACTAGCTGTGTGACTTTGGGCAAATGACTTAACTCCCCTGTGCTTCATGTCCTCATCTGTAAAATGGGTATAGTCAGTGTTGCTAACAGATAGGGTCATTTGTGAGGCTTCTAAGAAGGACAATGGGTGGTACATATGAAGTGCTTACCAAAGGATGGCTGTGATTCTTCTTGCAGAGTGGATGCCTTTCCTGGCAGCTCATCTCAGCACCACAGCCTGGGTGCCTGCATCGCCTGCACCTTGCATACGGAAGCTAACACCAGGCTGTATCAATTCCGGGGCCCAAGAGAGAAACAGGATGTTCCATGTGACTTCTGCTACTTTGGAGTGGGGTCTTCCAGGAATCTTTGTGATATGGTTTGGCTATGTCCCCACCCAAATCTCATCTTGAATTGTAATTCCCAGAATTCCCACATGTCATGGGAGGATCCTGGTGGGAGGTGATTGAATTATGGGGAGGGGGAGTCTTTCCTGCACTGTTCTTGTGATAGTGAATGAGTCTCGCAAGAACTGATGGTTTTAAAAATGGGAGTTTTCCTGCACAAGCTCTTTTTGCCTGCTGCCATCCACATAAGATGTGACTTGCTCCTCCTTGCCTTCCATCGTGATTGTGAGGCCTCCCCAGCCATGTGGAACTGTAAGTCCAATAAACCTTTTTCTTTCATAAATTGCCCAGTCTCGGGTGTGTCTTTATCAGCAGTGTGAAAACAGACTAACACACTTTGGGTGATAGGAAGAGCTGAGGGATGTTGAGTACGTTTCCTCCAGCCCAGAGGTGAGGGGCAGGTGGAGTGGGGGAGAGGCAACTGCCACAGGCTGGACATCTGTATCCAGGCTGGCCCAAGTGGGCTCTGACAAGGCTAAGGATGGCAAGTGGGCAAGCAGAGAGGAGGGGCCGGGAAACTGGCCCTCACCTGGCCCTGATGGGAGGGGAAGAAGAGGGTGGTTGGCTCTAGAGTGAGGGGGCCCTTGTGTTAGCTCTGACAGGAACTCTCTGCAGGCTTTGCAGAAGGGCAAATTTTGAGTTTGGAGAATTCAAAATAATAGGAACTTTCAAAACCCATTCCTGCCTAGCCCGTTCCTGGTGCAGCAAAGATCCTGTGGATCAGGGAGCGCTGCGGATGCTCATGTAGCATCATAGAGACAGAAAGAAGCCTAACCGTGAGCTTCCAGGATGGTGTCTGTGGCCCCAGTTTAAGTGGAGGGTGCCGGGAGCAAGTGCAACACACAGGTTTCTGACCTGAGACGCCCAGGGGTGTGCTGAGGTGGTGGTGGTCATATGAGTTATAAATAGGCACTGGTAGAAGTTCCCCTTGCCTGTCATAATCACATACCACAGTCAGAGTGGCTCAGAAAACAAATGAATTTGCTCACAGCTCTGGAGGCTGAAGTCCGAGATCTCGGCATCAGCAGGGTTGGTTTCTTCCGAGGCCCCTTTCCTTGGCTTGTGGAAGTCTGATTTCTCTGTGTCTTCACATTATCTTCCCTTTGTGTGTGTCTGCCCGGATCTCCTCTCCTTATAAGGACATCTGTCATCTTAGATTAAGGGACACCCTAATGACCTCGTTTTAATTTAATTACCTCTCTAAAGACCCTGCTTTCAAATGCAGCCACACTCTGGAGGTACTGACGGTTAGGGTTTCAACATATGAATTTTAGGAGGAACACAGTTTAGTCCATGACAGCATGGATATAATATTAAGGGTTTTTTGTTTGTTTGTTTCTTGTTTTTCAGACAGAGTCTTGCTCTATCACCCAGGCTGGAGTGCAGTGGTGCAATCTCAGCTCACTGCGACCTCCACCTCCCAGTTTCAAGTGATTCTCCTGCCTCAGCCTCCTGAGTAGCTGGGATTACAGGCACCTGCCACCATGCCCAGCTAATTTTTGTATTTTTAGTAGAGATGGGGTTTCACCATGTTGGCCAGGCTGGTCTTGAACTCTTGACCTCAGGTGATCTGCCCACCTCTGCCTCTCAAAGTGCTGGGATTACAGGTGTGAGCCACTGTGCCCGGCTGGTATTTTTTTAAACCAGAAATTACCTTTGATATGCCTGCACGCATAGAATAAGCTGTCTGTTTGCTTTTCTTTGTCCGGGTGCAGTTGTCCTCTGATGACTCAAGTGTGAGTGACATCCACTCTGTCCTGGGACCTGCTACCATCCAAGTTCTGTCCCGGGTGTGTGGATGAGTCCCCAGCATGATCCATGCCTTCAAGGAGCTCAGGGAGAGGAGGGGCAGAGGACACAGGAGTGTGGACAACAGCCGCCGTCACCCCACACTGCTTCCCGTCCAGAGAGGAAGAAGTGCTGAATTGGTGTTGGGAAAATGGAGCTGAAGCTGATGCCTGGGGAGCAGGTGGAGTTTGGAAAAGTGGTCTGGGGTTCCTCCAGCTTCAGAGGCAGAAGAGCTTTCCTGGAAGAGGAGCCACCCTCAGCCAAGGCAGGAAAACGTGAAGAAAATCCAGCATGTTGGTTGGATCTCGTTTTGTCTGGCAAACGTCAGGGCCCTGTGGGAGATGAAGAGGGAGGGGACACCGAGCACCCGAGGGAAGGGTCCTGTCATCCAGGCTGCAATTAGTTTACCCTGCACAGGTGCGGAGCTGGTGAAGGATGTCAGTCGGGAGCAACACAATCAGACTCCATTTTCTTAGGATAACTCTGATATAAAAATGCATAACTAATTGCTAATAAATAATTTATCAACACTTTTCAAAGCTTGGAGTCTGGGTGGAGGCTGGGCATAAGTCACAGACTCATTGACCGTGAAGTGAGGAGACCCACCCCAGCAGGGGTTTCTGTCCGCTGAGCCATCTCATCACCACGTGCTCTGAAATGAATGTCTCCTTCTCTGAACTTCAGCATCCTTTACTGAGGAAAGGGCCTGAACATTGATCAATACCATCTATGCCAGCCCCCAAACTGTTAGCTTAGCATTAGAAACTGTACACACATCAAGGGATTCCAAGGAGCAGCGGGAGAGAGGAGAGCTCAGAGAAGCAACACTGTATTTACTTTTAAATACAGGTTTCAGCCAGGTGCAGTGGCTCACGCCTGTGATCCCAGCAGTTTGGGAGGCCTAGTTGGAAGCATCACCTGAGCTCAGGAATTTGAGACCAGCCTGGGCAACGTGGTGAAAACTCCATCTCTACAAAAAAAAAATACAAAAATTAGCCAGTCAGGCCTGGTGGCATGATCCTGTAGTCCCAGCTACTCAGGAGGCTGAGACAGGAGGATCCCTTTAGCCCAGGAGTTCGAGGTTGCAGTTAGCTATGATTGCGCCACTGCACTCAGCCTGAGCAACAGAGTAAGACTCTGTTTCAATCAATCAATCAATCATCAACAGGTTTCCATGTTAATCCTCCCCACAGTCCTGATCATAAGATGTTACAATCTCATTTTACAGATGGGGCAACAGAGAGTGAAGTTAGGGGACTTGCCCAGGGTTACACAACTAGCAAGCAGCAGAAGGGGGATTCGAACCCGGGTCCTCCCATCAACCCATGCTCTGTCCCTACTGAGTTAACAAGCCACATCTCTGGCTAGTCCCTGACCAGTCCTAGCCCTCTCCCATCTCTGCCCCCTCTTTGCATCCAGCTGTCCCTTGAGCACTGAGTCCCAGTCATACTAAAATAACTGACACCTGTTCCTCTCTCTCGGGTACAGTTGAGTCTGGGTTGTTATTGCTATGGATTCTCAGGGACACAGAGGTTAACTCCACTGGAAATTATTTGAGTAAGGTGGCAACAGAGTAAAGCTCACAGTGATGAACAGATAATGGCCTGATGAAAAATCGCCTCATCGCAGATCATTAGCTATCTTCCCTCAATAATGCGGTTGAGTGGAAGGCCACAGTGGGTTTTCCTCTGTTGTTTGTTTATTGGAATCTCTTTCCAAAAAGTATAAAAGTGTGGTGGGCTCCTCACACTGGCTGGAGAGTGCCCAGCTGCTTAAGGTGAACATTTGTGTTGGGGGGAAAATCATCCTGGTATTGAAAAACAGGACAGAGCTCTCCAGAAGGATCTGGACACTGATTTTTAGTTACTAGCTAAGTGTTTGGGAAATCCACTTGTCGTAGGTGGGGTATTCTGAGAAGCAGATTCTGAGACAGAGCTCTGTGTGCAGAGAGGATTCACGTCTATGGGGGCAAAGGATCAGCATCTGGTAAAGAGAGAAACTGAACTCTGCTGAGTTCGCAACAAAGACCTCAGCGGATCCCACGGAAGCGCTGGAGCCAGGATCACTTTTGTAGGGACCTGACTGGTGAATTAAGGGGCAGGGGCGTATGGACTGCATGTGTCCCTCCAAAATTTCTATATCGAAGCCCTAACCCTCAGTGCGATCGTACTTGGAGATAGCTCCTTTACAGAATGAATTAAGGGGAAATGAGGCCATAAATGTGGAGCTCTGATCCTATTGTACTGTGGCCTTACAAGAGGAGGAGACACCAGAGCTTGCTCGTGTGCTCTTGCTCTGCCCTCAACCCCCTGTCTCCCCGAGCATCCACAGATAAAAAGCCACGTGAGGACACAGTGAAAAGGCGGCTGTCCAACGCCAGGAAGACAGCCCTCACCGGGAACCAACTCTGCCAATACCTTGATCTTGGATTCTAGCCCCCAGAACTCTAAGAACATAAATTTCTTGTGGCTTAAGCCCCCTCTTCTGTGGTTGGTTCTTTGTTACGGCCATTCTTTGTTACGGCCATTCTTTGCTACTATAGGGGACATGTGACCACCTCTGCTCCCATTTCCTCAAGATGGAATATTGCTTTCGATTTTTCTTCTTTTTTAGTTAACTTTGTTGAAACAGAATTTGCACAAAATAAATTTCACCCATTTGAGTGTACATTTCATGAGTTTTGACAAATGTAAACAGTAGTGTAATCACCATCATAATCATACTATAGAACATTTCCATTACCTTGAAAAGTTTTCTCCTGCCCTTATGTACTCAATTCTCTCTCCCTCAGCCCCCCGCCTCCGCCATCCGGGCTCCCCCGATCTGCTTTCTATCACTATAGTTTTGCCTTTTCTGGAATTTTATATAAATGGAATCATGTAATATGGAGTCTTCTGTATCTATCTTTTTTTACCTCTCACAATGCTTTGGAGATTCAACCATGTCATTGCCTGTGTCAGTAGGTCATTCCTTTTTATTGATGAGTAGCACAGCATTATATGGATATGCCAAATATTTATTCATTGAGTTGATGGACATTTGGGTTTGCTCTGATTTGAATGTGTCCCCAAATTTCATGTGTTGGAAACTTAATCCCCAAATTGATATGCTGATGGCTTTTGGAGGTGGGGCCTTTGGGAGGTCATCAGGATTAGGTAAGGTCCTCAGGGTGGAGCCCTCATGATGAGACTGGTGGCTTTATAAGAAAAAAAAGAAAAGAGATGGGAGTTGGCACCCTCTTGTCCTCTCATCACATGATGCCCTGTGCCACATGATGCCACAGCAAGAAGGCCCTTACCAGATGCTGGCGCCATATTCTTGCATTTGTCAGATTCCACAACTGTAAGAAATAAGTTTCTTTTGTTTTATAAATTACCTAGCGTCTCAGGTATTCAATTGTAGCAACAGAAAATGGACTAAGACATGGTTGTTTTCAGTCTGCGAGTTTTATGAATAAAGCTTTGATGAATATAGCAGCATACGAGTCTTTCTATGGATGTATGTTTCATTTCTCTTGGCTAAATACCTAGGGGTGGGATTGCTGGGTCACGTAAGTGTAGTTTAGCTATATTAGAAACTGCCAAACTGTTTCCCAAAATGGCCATGCCTTTTCAGATTTCCACCAACTATGTATAGATTTCCAGTTCCTCCGTGTCTTCACCAACACTTGGCATTGCCAGCCTTTTCGATGCTAACCTTTCTAGCAGGAGTGTAATGATTTCTCATTGTGGCTTTAATTTGCATTTCATTAATGATTGATGACATCATGCATGTCTTCAAGTGCTTATTTGCCATCTATATATATTCTTTGATGAAGCATTCCAAATTGTTTATCCATTTAAAAAAATCGAAATTGTTCACCCATTTTAAAAAATTGAATTGTTTATATAATTGAGTTGCATGTTCTAGATACAAGTCCTTTATCTAACACACGTATGCAAGCCTTTTCTTTTAATCTAAGCATTGCCTTTTCATTTTCTTAACAGTTTATTTTGAAGAGCAAAAGTTTTTAATTTGATAAAATCCAATTTGACAATCTTTTTTATAGTTTCTGGCTTTTTGTTTACTTGTTTTGTTCTAAGAAACATTTCCCTGACATCTTCCATATTTTCTTCTGAATGTTTTAGAGTTTTAGCATGTATATTATTGTCTATAATCCATTTTAAGTTAATTTTGTATATGATGTTTAAAAATTGAGGTTTTTATTTTCCCATGTGAATATTTAATTTTTTCAGCACCATTTGTTGATAAGGCCATCCTTTCTCCTACTGAATTACTGGTACTGTTATTAAAAACCAATTGGCCATATATGTGTGGACTCTGTTACATTGATCTACATGTCTATCTCTATGCCAGTATCACACTGTCTTCATTACTGCAGCTTTATAATGAGTCTTAAAACCATGTAGTGTAAGTTTTCCAACTTTATTCTCTTCAAAATTATTTTGGCTGTTCTAACTGCTTATCATTTCCATATAAATTTTAGAATCAACCTGTCAGTTTCTATTTTTAAAAAAGCTTGCTGACATTTTAATGTGGTTTCATTGTATATATAAATCAATTTGGGGAGGATGGGGAGTTTTACAGTATTGATGCTTTGGATTCATTAACACGGTCTACTTCATTTATTTAGATACTTTAAAATTTTTCTCAGAAGGTTTTGTAGTTTTCAATATATAGGTATTGTAATATTTTGTTAAATTATACCTAAGTATTTTACTTTTAGAATTCTTGTAAATAGTATTGTTTCCTAATATAAATATCCAATTTTCTGTTGCAAATATGTAGAAATACAATTTTTTATATTAACATTGCATCCTGTGACCTTGCTCACTTATTAGTTCCAGTAGCCTTTTTTGTAAATTTCTTAGGATTGTCTACATAGACAATCATGTCTTTTGTGAAATAAAATTTTAATTTTGTCTTTCTAATTGATATGCCATTTATATCTTTTAATTATTTTATTGCCCAGGCTATGACTTCCAGCAAAATATTAAATAAAAGATAAAAGTGGATATTCTTGCCTTGTTCATGATCATAGAGAGGAGCATTCAACCTTACGCCATTAAGTATGATGTCAACTGCAAATTTTTTGTAGATGCCCTTTATCAAGTTGAGGAAATTCTCTTCTATTCCTAGTTAACTGAACTGGTTTTTTTGTAATCATAAATGGTTTTGAATTTTTTCCAGTGTTTTCTTTACTAGATATAGAGATCTTTATATTTACATATTGCTCTTGAGTGGGCTTTGGTAATTTGTTTCACTTAAGGAATTAGTACATTTCACCCAAGTTGTTAAATTAACCTTTAAAGGTCTGTAGGATCTGTAGTGATGCCCCTCTTTTATTCTTGATGTTAGTAACCTGTGCTTCTCTCATTTCTTTTCTTAATTAATCTGGCTATAAGTTAATCAATTTCATTGATCTTTTCTAGGAATCAGCTTTTGGTTTTAGTAATTTCTTGATTATTTGTTTATTTCATTGATTTTTGCCCTTACCCTTACTATTGCCTTTCTTCTACTTATCTTGGGTCTAATTTGCTCTTTCTGTAGCTTTTTATGGTGAAATTTTAGGTCATCGATCTTAGGTTTTTCTTCTTTTCTAATATAATTATGTAATGCATAAATTTATCATTAAGCACTCTTCAGCTGCATCTCACAAATTTTGATATATTGCATTTTCTTTATCATTCAGTTCAATGCTTTTTCTAATTTTTCTTGTGACATATATGTTATCTAGAAATCTAATTTAAGTTTTGTTTAATTTCAAATTTTGGGGATTTCCAGATGTCTTTTTGTTATTGATTTTTTTAAAATTTAATTTTGTTATCAGAGAACACACTTCATATTACTTCAGTTCTATTAAATTTGTTAAGGTTTGTATTATGACCAAGAATATGATCAATCTTGGTAAATATTACATATGCACTTAAAAGACTATGTATTCTGTTGCTGTTGGTTTTACAAATATCAATAAGGTCAAGTTGGTTGCTAGTATTGTTTAAATCGATACATAATTATTTTCTATCTACTTGTTCCTTCACATATTGAGAGAAGAGTATTGAAATATCTGCTATAATTATAGATTTGTATATTTCTTCTCTCTATTCTATTTGTTTTTGTTTTAAATATTTAAGATTACATTGTTTTCTTGATGAATTTACTTCTTTATAATTATGGAATTCTCCTCTTTATTCCTAGTAGTATTTCTTGGTCTGAAGTCTACTTTGACATATTGATATAGCCACTCTAATTTTCTTTTGATTAGTGTGTGTATGATATTTCTTTTTCCATCCTTTTACTTTTTAACCTTTCTATAGCTTTCTTATTTTGGTAGGCTTCATGTAGATAGTCAATACTTGGATATTACTATTTTATCCAGTCTGACAATACTTGCATTTTAACTGTAATGTTAGAATATTAACATTTAATGCAATAATTTATACAGATCTACCATCGTAATATTTGTTTTCTATTTGTTCCATCTGGGGTTTTTGCCCTTTTTCTTTCTTTTCTTTTCTTTTGAATTTATAGAGTAATTTTTATAATTCTGTTTTATATCCTGCCACTATTGTATTATAAGCTTTTGTTCTTATTTTTTTAGTGGTTTTTTTTTTGTTTTTGTTTTTGTTTTTTTTTTGACAGAGTCTTGCTCTGTCTCCCAGGCTGAAGTGCGGTGGTGCATCTTTGCTCACTGCAAGCTCCGCCTCCTGGGTTCATGCCGTTCTGCTGCCTCAGCCTCTCACATAGCTGGGACTACAGGCACCCACCACCACGCCTGGCTAATTTTTTGTATTTTTTTAGTACAGACGGGGTTTCACGGTGTTAGCCAGGATGGTCTCGATCTTCTGACCTCGTGATCCACCCGCCTTGGCCTCCCAAAGTGCTGAGATTACAGGCGTGAGCCACCATGCCTGGCCTTTTAGTGGTTGCTCCACAGTTTACAACGTACATCTTAACTTATCACAATCCACTTCCAAAGAATGTTATAGCATTTCACGTATGGTGTAAAGACCTTAAAACGGTATATTCTCATCCCCTACCTTCTATTTTTGTGCTATTGTTGCCATATATTTTCTTATATACCTCTCAATGCATAATTATCATTTTTACTTTTCTAGTCAATTATCTTTTCATGAGATTTTTTTAAATTAAAAGATACCTTTTATACCTTCCCACATATTTACCATTTCTGATGCTCTTTTTTTCTTTGTGTAGAGCCAAGTATTATTTTTCTGGCTGAAGAAATTTTTTTAACAGGTCTTGTGGTGCATGCCTACCAGCAAGAAATTCTCTTATTTTTTTCTTTGTCTAAAAAGGTCTGTATTTCATCTTTTTTTGAAACTTATTTGATATTTTCTGCTGGCTATATAATTCCAGGTGACTTTTCTTTTTCTTCCAGCACTTTAAATATGTCAATCCATTGTCTCCTGGCTCTCACGGTTTCCAATAAGAAGTCTTCTGATATTCTTATTTTCATTCTTGTCTTTGACACTCTGATGTTAGACTACGTGATATTCTCCCACAGGTCACTGAAACATTTCCTTCCTTTAAGCATTTGTTTTAGTCCATTTGGGCTGCTATAACAGAATATCACAAGCTGGCTAATTTACAAAGGACAGATATTTATTTATCCCTGTTCTGGAGGTCTGGAAGTCCAAGATCAAGTCACTGGCATTTGGTGTTTGTTAAAGGCTGCATTCTCTGGAAGGCAGGGATGTTGCATCATTATACAGCAGAAGAGCAGAAAAGAAAGCTAATTGAACACTGCATGAAGCCTCTTTTATAAGCACCTTAATCCCATTCACAAGGAAGAAGCCTAATTACCTCTTAAATGCCTCTTGTCTTAATATGCTCACATTAGCAACCCCTGAATTTTGGAGGAGGCACAGTTAAGCCATAGCAGCATTCTTTTTTTTTCTTCCTGAGCTTCTCTCTCTTTTTTTTTTTTTTTTTTTTTTTTGAGATGGAGTCTTGCTTTGTCTCCCAGGCTGGAGTGCAGTGGTACAATCTTGGCTTACTGCAACTTCCACCTCCTGGGTTCAAGCAATTCTCCTGCCTCAGCCTCCTGAGTAGCTGGGATTACAGGCATGCACCACCACGCTCAGCTAATTTGTGTGTGTGTGTGTTTAGTAGAGATGGGGTTGCACTATGTTGGTCAGACTGGTCTTGAACTCCTGACCTCATGATCCGCCTTGTCTTGGCCTTCCAACCGAGCTTCATTTTTTGGATAGTTTCTATTGCTATGTCTTCTGGTGCTCTAATTTTTCTTCTTCATGTGCAATCTGTTTTCAATGGCACCCAATTTATTGTGTTGCAGTGTGTTTTCCATTTCTAGCAGTTTTATTTGGGTCTTTTTAATAGCTCTCATTTTTCTCCTCATAATGTTTATGTTTTATTTACCTTCCTGTGTGTTTTGCTTTCCATCATTTTGCTTTCCACAGTTTCAGTTACCTGTGGTTAACTGCAGTCTGAAAATAGGTGAATTTACTACAATAAGATATTTTGAGAGACAGAGAGAAAAAGACCATGATCACATAACTTTTATTATGGCTTATTGTTATATGTGCTATTTTACTATTATTTATTATTGTTAATCCATTACTGAGCCTAATTTATACATTGAACAGTATTATAGGCATGTATGTATGAGAAAAACCTGGTATGTATAACGTTCAGGACTATTTGCAGCTTCAGGCATCTACTGGGGGCTTTGGAACATATGCTCCATGGATAAGGGAGAACCACTGTATATAGTGTCTCTGTGTGTGTGTGTGTGTGTGTGTGTGTGTGTGTGGAGAGAGAGAGGTCCTTGTCTATTAAATCCATCATTCTAAAATTTTTAGATTTCTATTTATTGATTTCTTTTTCCTGGTTGTGCCTCTTACTTTCCTATTTCTTAGCATGCCTGGAAATTGTTAAATAAAATGTTAGATATGGTGAATTTTACATTGTTGAACACTAGATTTCCTTGCATCCCTTTAAATGTTTTCGGATTTTGTTCTAGCATGCAGTTAAGTTCATTGTTTGGTCCTTTTGAGTCTCATTTTTAAGCTTTGTTCAGGGGGATCCAGAATGGCTTTTAGACTAAAACTAAGTTAACCCTGATACAAAGGCAACATTGTTCTGTGGACTCCACTTAATCCCCGGCATTATGAGGTTTCTTCACTTTACCTACTGGGAACATGAGCAAAATCCCAGCCTTTTGTGAGGCCCATGAAATGTTTGGGTACTTCTTCCTCTTTGTTCTTTCCACAGCTTTGTGGATTTTCACCACATGCACGTGTGCGTGCACACACACACACACTCTCTCTCACAGGTCAGTACTCTGCCACTGAGTTGTGGGGACCACTCTGCAGATTTCTGAATCAATCTCTCTCCATCTCTCTGAGTTTGCGTGTGTGTGCATGCATGCGTGTGTCTGTGTGTGTTTGTGTGTGTGCGTGCATGCATGTGTCTGTGTGCACACGTGCATGTGTGTGTTTGTGTGTGTGCACGCATCGTGTGTGTGTGCACACATGCATGTGTGTGTCTCTGTGTGTGTTTGTGTGCGTGCGCATGTGTGTGTGCATGTGTGTGTTGGTGTGTGTTGGTGTGTGTGCATGCATGCATGTGTGTGTGCACATGCATGTGTCTCTGTGTGTGCACATACGTGTGTGTCCGTGTGTGTTTGCGTGCATGTGTGTCTCTGTGTGTTTGTGTGTGCATGTATGTGTGCCTGTGTGTATGCACGCATGCGTGTGTGTGTCTGTGTGTGTGCACATGCATGTGTGTCTGCGTGTGTGCAGGCATGTGTGTCTGTGTGTTTGTGTGTGTGCACACATGCATATGTGTGTGTGTGTGCGCATGTGTGTGTCTGTGTGTATGCGTGCATGCATGTGTGTGTACGCATGTGTGTGCGGCACACGTGCATGCATGTGTGTGTGTTTGTGTGTGTGTGCATGCATGCATGTGTGTGTCTGTGTGGGTTTGTGTGTGGTGCACGCATGCATGTGTCTGTGTGTGTGTTTGTGTGTGTGCCACACATGTGTGTGTGTCTGTGTGTGTGTTTGTGTGTGTGCACATATGCGTGTGTGTGTGTTTGTGTGTGCGTGCACACATGCGGCTGCATCTCTTCTGGACCTGCCCTGAAAATTCCTGCTGCCTCAGTCTCCCTGAACAGGAATCCCTTTTTCTTCCATTTAGTGGACTATTGAGCTCTGTTGGGTTCTCCTCCCTACCCAGGGGCCTGGAATCCGCCTCCAGGAAATAAGCTGGGAGAATCTTGAGGCTCACCCTATGTTTTTCTTTTCCCTTAGAGATCAGGGTCCTGTGATACCTGTGACTCAATGTCTGAAAGCAATTATTTTATGTATTTTAATTTTTAATTGCTACAGTTGGAGGGTCATTCTCCTAGCAGTTAATCCTTCATGGGAAAACTACTGGATTCACCCTCTATCTTGGTCAGAGGTGGGGAGGGGTCTAGTTCAGAGGCTTCTACTTGGTCCATGCTTCTACAATAGCTCTTTCCCTACATGCCCAGAAACAACACGGCAGTTCTGCCCACTACCAAGTATGTCCAACCGTACATCCAGGGACCAGAGAGATGACCTCCGGGTGGATCCATGGAGCCTAGAAACCCAACTTGAGCTGTATCTGGCCAGGACTCCCTTAATGATATGACCCCCTCTTTTAGTCAGTTTGGGTGTTCTGACACAGGGGTGTATCATTTTGTGGTTTCCCTGGGATACACTGGAAGAAATGTCTTAGGCCACACAAAATACACTAACACTACTGATAGCTGATGAGCTAAAAAAAAAAAAAAAAAAAAAAGAAATCACCAAAAAATCTCATGATACTTTAAGAAAGCTTAGGAATTTGTGTTGGGCTGCATTCAAAGCCATCCTGGGCTGCATACAGCCCATGGGCCACAGGTTGGACAAACTTGCTCTAACAAATACATCATAGGCTGATAGCTTACACACAAGCATTTGCTTATCACAGTTCTGGAGGCTGGAAGTCCAAGATCAGGGTGCCAGCAGATCTGGTGTCTGGTGAGGGCCTCTTTCTGGTTTGCAGATGGTCAGTCATCTTGTTTTGTCCTCACATGGCAGAAAGAGAGAGGAAGCAACCTCTCTCATGCCTCTTATAAGGGCACTAATCAAAGCATGACAGCTCCACCCTCATGACCTAATGACCTCCCAGAAGCCCTCCTTCGATACCATCACACTGGGGACTAGGCTTTGACATTTGGATTTTTGGGGACACAAATGTTCAGTCCATAGCCCTATGCCATTGCTCTAACAGAAGCTATGATAATGTATTGTTGTTATTATGATTATTAGTTAGTTGAATGGGCATTTTTGTGCCAGGCATAGAGTTTTACCTGCAAATTCTCTCTTTCATTTCTCAAGATGCTCTTGAATAGGTACCGTCATATTCTATATCTTGTAGGTACAGAAGTTGAGACTTACAAGAATGAAGTTAACCTGCCCAAGGTCAAAGGATCTGAACTCAGGCTTTCTGATTCTAACTTGACAATTCAGTTCCCAGCATGACAGCAACTCACAGTTGTAGAGGGCAGAATAATGCAGAGAGTGTGGGGAAATGCTGCAGAGGTGAATGGGATGTGGATCAAAGGGCAACGGGGGTGCCCTGTCCAGTTCAGTGCCTTTAGGCCACTGCAAAGGTAGTGGCTTACTCCACAAAGAATTAGGCCTCAGACACCTGCTCAGGACAGACCTGTGAAGATCTTCCAAGATTTTCTATCGGCATTTAAAATATTAAAACTAATGCATCGACTTCTGTTTCAAGGAATCTCAATTTGATGACCCCCAGACTAATAAACCTACTCATCCTGGAAACCGGCATAAGATCCAGCGAGACTGTGTCCTGGAAAGTAGCACATGAGCCTTGTGCCAGGTGCTGGGGTGCAATGGACGCAAAGGCCACGTGCACCTGCAATGTCCAAGTTTCAATCTAGAATCTAGATCCACACTGGGAGGTACAGGCTGAACTGGTCTGGGCATTGACCCAGGTTGGCTAAAAACAGCAAAACCAGAGAGAAAGACTAAAACCTGGATAGAAAATAGATTTAATTTCTCATGTCTGTTCTGAATGATTGCCCGAGGCTTCCTGGAATCTTTTATTGAGAAAACTGGGAGGGTGTGGAAGGGTCCAGTAAACCAGAGTGCGATGATGGATTAGTAATGTCTGCTATGGTCAGGGAGATGGAGAGCGGCTGCCTGAAGCTCATGATTTGCTGACCCTGATCTAAGCTGCTGTGCAGGAGAGGGGCAGACAGTCCTAGCCAGAGCAGTGGTGCGGACTCTCAAAGCTGAGTTATAAGAAGAACCAGGAAACGGGGCCCAACACAAGAGGGTTTAGAACGTGTTGGAAGGAGGATCAGCCAGGTGAAGGCAAGTGGACTGGGACAGTCCCTGAATGGCAGGTCTTTGCAGGTCTTTTGTGAACCGCTATTTTAAATGCCAACTTGTCCCCAGTTCCCTTGCTCCACGAGTCTCCCTAGATCTGCCATCTCCTAACACACTGTACATAACATTTACTATGTTTTTCATTTCTTCTGTCTCCCTGCTGCTGGCACATAAACCCTGAGGATCCTGTTTGGTTCACTGACATACTCAAGCACCTCTAGCAGTGTCTGGCACTTAGTAGGTATGCAAGATTCTGAGATGTTGGGTGAACCTCCCCCTCTCAGCCAAAGCTCCTAAGCCTTGGCTCCCGCCCGGGGCTGGCTGCTGCTTAGAAACTGTGATTGGCAGATACATATGTCTTTGATTAATACGAATGGGGAAACACATTCACACTTACTTAATACATTCAGTTTTGTTGGCAATATATTTCAAAATATGGAGCCCTTCAGGGGAGGCAGTGGGGGTGAGGATGATAATGAAGGAGTCCTTCCCCGGGAGTCCTGGTTCAGGAGGAGGGGAAGGGCCAGCCCCAAGCTGGAGGCACCGGCTAACTGTTCTCCACGGGGGCCCTCCCTCCTCACATCCTGGTCTGTAACACCGGGATGCCAGCATCAGCCCTGTGTACCTCACAGAGGTGTAAGGTTTCAAGGAGATAATCTATGCTAAAAGATGCTTCGTGACAGGGTACACCTTTGCCCTCCTTTTGTTATTGTTGTTATTATGATGATGTTTCGTTAAGTGGATGGGAGTTTTTGTGCCAGGCATTGTGTGGGGAGTTTTACAGGCGTTCTCTCTTTTGTTCCTCAAGGTCCCATGGAATAGGTACCATTATATTCTATATCTTGTGGGTACAGAAATTGAGACTCGTAAGAGTGAAGTTCACCTGCCCAAGGTCGAGGATCTGAACTCAGGCTTTGTGATTCACACTTTACTGAGCAGGACAGAAAGAGAAGATGCCTAGCATCTTCCTGCTTTGCAAACCAGGAAGAGCGTCCTCACCAGACACCAGATACTGACTGTCGCCAACTGCAAATCCAGCCTGTTAGCCACTAGGAAAAGAATGACATCAGGGGAAGGCTGAATCGATGTGCATGGGAAGGCAAACTCTCCCGTCAGTGAATCAGGTCACCCTGGGCAAGGCAGATGACGGTAGTGGAAATACAGTTGGCCTTCGAGCACCATATGGGTTTGCATGGTGAGAGTCCACATAAATGCAGATTTTTTCCAATAAAGTTGACACTGAGAGTGGCTGCCTCCCCTTCCACCTTCTTTGCCTCTTCCACCTCCACCATCCCTAAGACAGCAAGAGCACCCCCTCTTTCTCCTCCTCCTCAGCCTCTTCAATGTGAAGGCAACAGGGATGAAGACCTTTATGGTGATCTGCTTCTGCTAAATGAATACTAAATATACTTTCTCTTTCTTATTGTTTTCTTAATAACATCTCCTTTTCTTTGGCTCGTTTATTATAAGAATACAGTATATAACACATATGCAAAATATGTGTTCATCAACTATTTATGTTATTAGTAAGGCCTTGATCAATAGCAGGCTATTAGTAGTTACATTTTTGTGGGCATCAAAATAAAAAAGACTTCAGCATCACCAGGCCTGAATTCAAATGCCACGCTGCCACTCAACAGCTCTGTGCCTTCAGCCACATGGCCACCAGGTTAGTTTTGTTTCCTTCTCTGTTGGGCAAAACTGCAATGGTAGTTGTGAGGATGAAATGATAAATGCAGCCCCCAGCCCAGGACTAGGCTCCCAGCGGGTGTTCCGGAATCCTAGTTTCCATGTCCCCTCTGCAAATTCCCATAGAATTCAGGAAACACTGTTGGCTCTCTGAGGAGCATGTGGCCTGTCACCGTGGGTCCCACCTCTATTGGCCAGCAGCCCCATTTCCTGGGACTCTAGGTGCTGTTTGAATTTTGCAAGCGTAATGACCGACTACCCCTGTCCCCAAAGGGAGTATGGCAGAGGCTGGTTGGGGGGATTTAATTTGGACATAGCTCCGTTCCAGTTTGTCAAACATGGCAGCTGCTGCCTTTGGCACGTGCGGTCCCAGCTGCTGGTCACTTGCCAAGGAAGCAGTGCCCTGGGCAGAAGGCAGCTTTGTGCTCCTGTCTCCAGAGAGAGCTGTGCAGTGACTGAACAAGGGGTTTCTTTCTCCCTTTGGGAAGGTACGTAACAGCCCCCCAAGAATTCAAGCCCTGTCTTTATCAACAAGGGGCCTTCCTCAGTGACTGGCATGCCACTGGCTCAGCTCTCCAGCTCCAATGTTGGCCCCGGAGCGGCTGGTCTTGGCGTCACTGTCTGGGTTCTGTGAGTCAGTTGGTTTGCAGGCTGCTGAACACCCTTCAGTGCTGGGGAGCCCCGACGACACCTGGAGGGGGTGCCCAGGATGCCTGGGAAGCTGGCGCATCCCCTGTGAGTGAACAGCCCGGCTGGTGAATCGGAGACTGGGGGGCTTGAGCCACCGTGCCCAGCCAGGGTCGTCGCAGCCACATTGTTGCAGATCTGGGATCTGAGCCCCTGCAGCGTGATCCCAGGCCTGTGCTTTAACCACGACACCACCCGCCTCCTTGTCCCACCCGGTTAGGATTCCTGTTCCTCGTGAGCCAAACATTTTCACAGCCTCTGTGCCCTCTCCTGCCTCCTTTATTGACCGTGGTTGCAATAAATGGCCGTGACAGAGACAAGGCCAGAACATCCCAGAGGAGGGAAGGGAGCCGTCCCAGCTCAGGCGCCGTCCCACACAGGCCTGACAAACGGGTGCCTGGACTCTGGGATGCCTGATGCAGAGCCCAGCCTGAGTCAGGAGGATGGGATTACAAGGCAGCTACAATGCAGGAGGGATGGTCCCGTCCACACTACAGCCTGTTCCTTCCTTCCAGAGTTCAGTCTCTCACCAGCTTGCCTGGCCAAACCACCCTGGGTTCCCAAGGGCTTCCTGGGGCCCTCATCCTAGACAAGGTCACCGTCACCTCTCACCTGCCTAGCCAGGGCCTGGCCTGCTCATGACCTCTCCTTTGCATCTGCTGCCCGAAGCCAGCTGGCTAAAGTCCTGGATGTCAGCCTGTGACTCCATTCTGCAAATTGCTTTGGTCTGGAGTGCCTGATGTACTTACTTTCTCTGTTTTATTAGCCTAGGGAAGAAAAGGGGTTATCCTGGGACCATGGGTGGGGTGCAGTATTGGCCAAGGGTTTCTTCAAGGTGAGATGGAGACAGGAGCATGTTTGTAGGAAGAGGAGGACAGGAGGGTGTGAGAGAGGCAGCAAGGGCATTACCAAGATTCACAGGGGAGAAGGCTTGATGGGGAGTTTCTAGAAGAGGCAGCTGGTGGCATGGGAGCCCTGGGGAAACAGCAATGAGAATGAAGGGACCCTGCCCATCGCTGGTACTGAGAGGCATGTGGGGCAGAGGCTGCCCCTGGGGCCTTTCTTAGCTGAGAAAGGAAACCCCTCTGATTCTCACTCCCTCCCCCTGTCCCCGTGGGGGCATCTCACCCCTGATCCTAATGACTTACTGCAGCCTGGCTCGGCAATTCAGGTGCTCCTCAGTTCCCCCTCGGTGCACACAGGTGTGTGTGCCAGCCAGGTGTGAGCGCCTGTCCAGCTTCTCTCTGCACCTAAAAGTCAGCACAAATGCTGTGGTCAAAATGGGAGCTGAGCTCAGGGTGAGGACAGAAAGGGAATTTTGCAAGCTGAGCAGGGCAGGTGGTGGTGGGTTTCGGGGGCTCCCAAGACAAGTCGAACCCCTCAGTGGTATGTGGTGGCACCAGGGGGTCTCTGGGGAGCCACTTGCTGCTGAGGAGCCTGTGAAGAGGGAGACATGCCCCCTCCAGAGCCTCCCAGCATCAGACAAACTGCTCTGCTGAGCTCTGGGGAGGCTCCGATACAGCAGTGGCCAGAGTGTCCTCAGCAGGCCTCAGTTCCCGTGAAACCAGCAGGTGGGACTGAGGGCACCTGGACCCCTTCAGAGCCTGAACCGCCGTGACCCTGTGGCCTGCCGCCTCTCTTGGCTTACCCTCGTGTTTCTAGAATGTCCTCTGTGCCTCCGAAGGCAACACCAGGTGCCGAGAGCCACGTGTTGCCCTGAGAACCACAGATGGTGTCACAGGGGCCACGTGTCCCTGACTTGGCCTCACATCTCAGAAATGCTCGTGCTAAGGTGCAGAAATGCCACAGAAATGGAAGGTGAGGTGCTGGGGATCTGTGAGGCTCTTGATGCAAATACAGAAAGCTCTTCTGGCTGAAGTAGGAGAAAGAGGTTTGAGGGAAGGCTATGGAGGGGGAGGGGTCCTCCCAAGATGAGGAAGTGTGGGGAGCCATCCTGCAGCCATGGCCTCATGCTCACTGGCTTGTTCGGCAACTCCCTGAATGACTTTGCCCAATTCCTGTCCATCTTGAGTCACTTCCTCAGGGGTCAGTGTCCCAGGAGATGATCAGATTGGCTGAGCTCAGGACACGTCCGCCCCTCTGGAGGTCCTAGGGCAAGGAACGAAGGGCTGGTCTCTTTGTCTTCTGTGACGGGAAGGGCACCTGGCATCACACTCCTCTAAGCATCATGCCAATCAGAGGGGAGACACCCCGAGAAGAAAGCAGGGTCTCCTTGCAGGCATGAGGTGCCACCGTGACCATCAAGCCCCATGACCACCTAGTGAGCATCATGAAAGGCTTGAGCAGGCAAAGAGATGCATGCCTGAAGACCCCAATGGAATGCAGAGCTCTGGGTTGGGAGGGGTGCTCGTGGAGAATGCCAAGCCCCAAGCAGAATGGATGGGGCAGGACCCTCCTAGAGCAGCGTTCCAGCTACTTCTGCAGACCATGTGTCCTATTTAGACAGACAGTGGCCCCCACACTAAGTGCTAATCTCTGCCTCACAAAACTTCTCCAAGGGAATCAGCTTAACTGAATGTCCCCAGACACTGCTCCCATGGAGCCAGTCGGAGCATGTTTGTGTGGCTTTCTTCGATCCATCTGGGTTGGGAAACTTCTAGGGAAAAGGGAAAGGTCCTCTCCAAAAATCTCCATTCCCTCGTCAGTCCTTGTTTTAGTCAAGAAGCCTCAATTTCACACATTTATATTCTTGGGGGCTGTGGTTTTTCCTCTTAAAAATTGAGCTGTTCCATTGCCTCTTTGCATAGCCAGACACACAGGGAGGCAGCAGATGCTCCAAGAGCCCAGAGCAGAGATGATTTCTAACCCCCTCCCATTGTCCTTGTGGGGGACACCTCACCCCCGATCCTAACACCGTCCTGCAGCCTGGCTTGGCAATTCCAGCACTGCTCAGCTCTCCCTCCGTGCACAGAGGTGTGTGTGCAGGTGGGGAGTGGGCAGCAGCTCAGCTTCACTCTGCACCTCAAATTCAGCACAAACTTTGCAGTCAAAAGGGGAGTTCAAGCCCTGGGGAGACAAAGAGAAACCTGCAAGCTGAGTGGGGCAGGTTTGGGGGGCTTGGAGGCACAAACTTCTATGGCTCATCCCAAGGGGGCTGAAAGCCAAGAGGGGCTTGGCCCTGCACAGGAGCTTTCCTCAAAGCCAGGCCCATCTTCCATGCCCTAGACCCCCCAATCCCCAATTGATTGCTAGTGCTTGAGGCTGGGCTGGAGGGGCCCTGGCCCCCTCTTTGCATGTTCCCTGGCTGATTCCCACCCAGAAGCAGGGTCTCTGCATCTCAGTGTCCTCCTCCTTCCTCTAGATCCTAGACTGGAACCTCCTTGGCCATGGGGGAATCAGGATCTAAGGAGTCTGCGGAGGGAAGTACTGTCCCGCCGCCCCACCCCGTCCCACTTCCCCCGCCTTGCTCCTTGCCCTTTCTGTTGATATTGCCTATGTTGATTTGCATGCCATTTTGCTTGTGGTCTCCATAGCAACAATGACCAAATGGCCTATGGATAATAGAGGGACTCTCGGGGTGGGAGGGGGAGCCCGATGAGGCATTTGACTTTAAAAAATGGAAACAGTGATTCTGCCGCAGGCCTGGCACAGGGTGGTCACCGCTTCTCTGCCCATCATCACACAAGCCCCTCAGTCCCCCTCACCCAAGGGCCTGCCTCCACTTGGTGGGGAAGGGCAGGGAGGCCGCAACCTGCAAGAACAATGGAAAGGCCCGAGGGAATCTGAGGGGCCAGAAAGGGACAGGAGCATGGAGGGCAGCCAGGAGCCTCTGCAACTAACTCCATCTCGTGGTAAAAATCTCCAGCCAGAGTCTTCTCCATTGTCCAGCTTCGTTTCATGTCTCACCACTTCCTTCCATCCTTCCCAGAATCCCTTTCACACACACACACACACACACATACACACACACACATACACACACACACAGAAGCATTGCTCCATGTCTTGGGGCCTGGCTTCTAGGTCCAATGTCCTGGGAAATAAGTCTCTAATTGTTTCCATGTGTCCCGCCCTGAGCTGTTTACAACAGACATTCATAGCCCTGGACCTCGAGCCCTGGTGAGGCCGCAGGGTCAGCACGGGGATGGTTCCCACTTAAAGATGACCAAACTGATGTGAAGGGCAGAGGGAGGGACCCAGGCCTCCCCCAGCCCCGAGTGTCTTCCACAGTGAGCTGGAAACCTGTTCTCAAGTCTAAATATTTTACATTTTATCCGGACTAGACTTTCCCCATTTTATTTATTTTCAAAGCATTTTCCCAGATAGTGTCTCTTGTCTATTCCCACGGCTCTGTGAGTTCAGGAGATCGACCCTGGATGGGGCTCCTGCCCACGCCTCAGACTCTGCAATCCTTGGCAGCAACAACCGGAGAGAGAGAGGTGGGGAGAGTGTGGTGGGGAGAGTGTGGCGGGGAGAGTGTGGTGGGGAGAATATGCCATAAAAAACAGAAGACAGAAACCAAACACATTGCCTGGGGAGCAGGAACAAACCCCGATCGTTCCCCCAACAGATGAAACATCTGAAGCCCAGAGAGCTTAGGCAATTTTCCTGAGCGTGTCTGGACACACACACACGCGCGCACACACACACACACACAGAGCTTCCATTAGCAACAGATGTCACAAAAGGACAGGCCCCACCTGACGATAATCTTTCTACTCACCACTGTCCCCTGTAGGAAGGATTCTCCGGGCTTTTCACAGTCAGGCTAGTTGTTAAAATGTTTAAACTCATGGGGTGGGAGAAGGCCTGGTCAGGTTTCAGGGTGCAGGCAGAGTGGGCGTACCCAGCAAGGGTGGTGCACAGCATGCTGGGTGAAGCCCAGCTGGGCTTAGGTTAGGGCGGAGGAAGGCCAGACCCAGCCCTCTGCCTGTTTTGTAAACGGCATCATTGGAGCACAGCCATGCCCATTTGTTTGTATACAGTGCACTGCTGCTTGCAAGCTGCAACAGCAGTGTGACTCACAAAGCCTAAAAGATTTACTATCTGTCCCTTTAAGACAAAGTTTGCTGACCCCTCGTTTAAGGGATTAATCCCAAGAATGTTCTCAGGTTCATTTTTTTTCTTTCCCATGCAACAGGGTCATATGGCCATCCAACCCCTATCTGTCAATCACTATTGTAAGGGAACCATTTATTTAAGGACAATTGATTGAACCCCTGCTATGTGCTAAGCACCCGAACAACCCAAAACACACATAGAAGGAACACGACGTGCCTCAAGGGGCTCACAAAATCCCAAATGATGGTAGCCAAACACAGGCACAGGGTACAACAGGGACGATGGTGGCTGATCCAGCGTAGGCTGGGGCTGCAGAGGTAAATGTGGAGAAAGGCTGGAGAAGTTAGGGAATGTTTTCTGCTGAAGGAGACAACTTACTAAGTTTTAAAGAGCCACTAGCTCATGTCAGAAAAGGATCTGAAGACATATGATTTGGAAAGAACATGAGTGCATTCGGTTTTGGGTATGTGGAGTTTGGGGTGCTGGTGACATACCCGGGTGGAGATGAATCAAATGTTTTGTTATGTGCAGGGGTCCAGAATTCAGGAGAGAGAGAATCTGCGCTGGAGATGTAGAGTTAGGGGTATATGGTTGGTGTGGTAGGGATGCTGCCTTCTTGGTGATAAAAGCCTTAACCAACAAGTAGAAATAATTTTCTCTTCCTGTGAGCAATTCTAACAGCTTGCCTTTACTGCTCTAGAGATATTATGGCACTTTGCATTTCAATATGTATGTACTTGGTATCTCTCTCCATTGAACTGTAAACAACAGAGACTTCGGCCATGATGGAGTAAGCATTTATTGTTCCACCCTAAACAACTAAAAATAGACCAACTATATACAACAGTTTTCAGACATTGGACCGCAGGTGTCACAGAAGTGTAATCTCTGACAGAGGAGAAGCAAATGAGGTGAGACCCACAAGGGCCCCAGATGACAACCTGGAGACAGTTGCCACGCCACCATACAGGTAAGTGGAAACCACACAGTGTTCAGTGGCTTCACTGAATTAAGGAGATAGTGTTCAGGGTGTGGGGAGGCCAAGGCAGCTAACATTTGTAGGGCAGAGCCCTGGAGAGGAGAGAGCTGCACACAGAAAGACAGGACTCTAGAGATCTGCAGAGGACTCACTTAAGGCCTTTGGCTGAATATTGATCAGTGCATGCATATGAGAAAATTACTAAGGCTGTGGAAAAGGCAAGTAGCGGATAGAAGAACCCCAGGAGCTCACAAAGCCTGGAGAATATCTTATATGCCCAACAGCCAGTAGAAAGACCTCCTAACCCAGGAAAGACCAAGCAGAGTCTTCAGAAAGGCATTGCTTCAGAAGCGGGACTAAATTAGCCCTAGACTAAAGGTTGTTCTAAACCTGTGAAACAAAGCTTAAAAGTAATCCTTGAATAAAAATCAGATTGTTTCCAAGTAACTTAACTATGAACTAGAAAAAGAGTATGAATACATTTAAAGGAATAAACACAGGAATTAACAATGTCTGGCATCCAATCAAAAACTAGCAGACATACAAAGAAGCAGGAACTAGGCCGTATAGCCAGAAGAAAAGCAGTTCATAGAAACAAACCAGTAAATGACACAGATCATAAGTTTAGTACACAAGGGCCTTAAAGCAGCTATTATAAAAATAATGTATATGTTCAAGAAAGTAGAGGTAAACATAAACATGATGAGAGAAATAGAAGATACGTATATATTTTAAATCTAAATAAAACTCTTAAAAGTAGAAAGAAAACTGAGATGAAAAATACTGTGGATGGGATCAACAATAGATTAGACACAGAAGAAGAAAGAATAGTTAAAATGAAGACATAAGAATAGAAACAATTCAAAAGGAACTTTAGGGAGAAAAATAATTGAAAAAATAAACAAAACATTAGTGAAGTGCAGGACAACATCAAACAATGTAATGTATGTATAGTTAACATCCCAGAAGGAGCAGAGAGAGAAAAAAGGACAGAAGAAAATTAATGACAAAAAAATTTAATATGTGATTAAATCAATAAACCACAGATCCAAGAAAATCAATGAAGCTCAAGCCAAGAAAACCACACTAAGCCACCACATAATCAAATCATGAATAACCAGTAATAAAGAAAAAAACCTTGAAAGCAGCCAAAGAAAAAAGGATGGATAAACAAATTATGTTTATCTAATACTAAATACATAGGAAAAATATAAAAATGACAGCAGACTTCTCATCAGAAACAACACAAGTCATAAGACATTGGAGCTAAAGTTCAGACAGAGTGAGCAAATATCAATTTAAAACAATACCCTGTGAAAATAGTTTTTTTAAATGAAGGTAAAATGGAGAATTTTCCAGACATAAACTGAAATAATTTATTACCAGCAAACAAGCACAATACAAATTTTTTAAGGAAGTTTCAGGTAGAAGGAAAATGATATCAGATGGAAATTTATATCTACACGAAGGAATCAAAGACACCAGAAATGGAAAATATTTGCAAAATATAAAAACAACAATTTTCTTATGTTTTAAATCTCTTTAAAAGATAACCAAGACAAAAATAACAACAATAACAAGATAGTGGAGTTTATCACATATACTTTTGAGATTCATACATGTTGTTTCACGTATCAATAGTTCACTGTTTTTATTGCTGAGTGATATTCCAATCTGTGAATATACCATAATCTGTTTATCCATTCACTAGTTGATGGAAGCTTTAGATGTTTCCAGTTTGCAGCTGTAATGAACAAAGCTGCTATAAATATTCACATACAGTCTTATGGGGGCATATGCTTTCATTCCTCCTGGGTAAAAACTGGGGAGTAAAACTGCTGGGTTGTATCATAAGCGTATGTTAACTTTTTAAGAAACTGCCAAACTGCACCATGGAATGTATGCACCATTTTGCATTCTCCCCAGAAGTACATGAGAGTTCCAGTTGCTCCACATTATCACCAAAACTTGGTATTCCCAGGCCTGGCACGGTGGCTCATGTCTGTAATCCCAGCACTTTGGGAGGCCAAGGCAGACCGATTACTTGAGGTCAGGAGTTCGAGACCAGCCTGGTCAACATGGTGAAACCCCATCTTTACTAAAAATACAAAAAATTAGCCAGGTATGATTGTGCATGCCTGTAATCCCTGTAACTCAGGAGGCTGAGGCATGAAAATCACTTGAGCCTGGGAGGTGGAGGTTGCAGTGAGCCAGGATCACACCATTGCACTCCAGCCCAGGCAACAGAGGGAAACTCTGTCTCAAAAAACAAAAACAAAAACAACTTGGTATTACCAGTCTTTTGAACTTCAGTTGCTTTAATGTACATATGAATTTCGTATATGTGTTTCTTGCTTCATTGTGGCTTTAATTTGCATTTCCCTAATAACTAGGGATGTCAAGCATCATTTCATGTGCTTGCCATTCATATATCTTCTGTGGTCAAGAATCTGCTTAAATCTTTCCTCCATTCACGGGGATAGGGTGTTAACCGCCTTATCATTGAGTTATAAGAGTTCTTTGTACATTCTGAGCACAAATAATTTATCAGAGATATGTTTTCCAAATGTTTCCCTCCAGTCTGTGTTTGTCTTTTCACAGTGAGGGGCAAAGTTTTTAATTTTGTTAAAATATGACTGATCAATTTTTTCCTTTTGTAGTTTGTGCTTTATGTGTCCTACGTTTGCCTAAGCCAAGATTACTAAGATTTTCTTCCTATGTTTTCTTCTAAAATTTGTATATATTTAGCACTTATATTTAGATTTAAAAATCCATTTCAAGCTTTTGTATATAAGGTGAGTTAGGAATTGAGGCTTTAAAAAAATATGGTTATCCAGTTGATTCAGAACTATTTGGCAAAAAGACTATATTGAATTTATTTGGCATGTATGTAATAGAAGCAAAATACGTGACAATAGCACAAATGCTAGGAGAGGGAGAAATGAAAAGACATTGCTTTAGGGTTCTTAAATCATACACAAAGCAGCATAACATTATTTGAAGCTAGACTTCCATTAAATGGCGTGTAATATAAACTTAACAGCAATGATTTTTCTAATAGGGTATAGTTAATAAGGCAACAGAGAAGATTACATGGAATCATAAAAATTACCAAATCTTCCAAAACAAGACAGAAATGAAAGGAAAAGAAAACAAAGAACAGATGGGACAAATATAAAACAAATAGCAAGATGGGCAGATTTAAACCCAACCATAGTAATAATCACATTAAAAGTGAATAACCTAAACACCTCAGTTAAAAGGCAGAGATTGTTCTGCCGGGGCGGGAGTAGAGAAACACTGTATCATTCAATCCCTGGTAACCAAAATTCAACAAGAGACGTGGTAAGCTCAAGATATAATGTTTAGGAAATTATTTTTGTCATACTGGTGGGACAGCCACATCAAATCTAGTCCTGAGTCCCTTGGCAGCAGAGATATAGCAAGCTAAATAACCACCTCCACCTTCCCACTATCTTTTCACTGGAAGGCAGGGAAGAGAAACCTTGTCTTCAGATTCTCAAATGATTAACTGGGGAGAGAAGGGGGTCTGTGGTCAGTAGGTGAGATTCTATCTGCAGACTTTACATGAAAATACATGATACAGGTTAAGTTGGAGAGAGGAGAATGTTAAATTGGAAATTCAAAGTTGGTCTTTCTGCAGCTCAAGCCATGACATGAACCCAAACAATGTTCATAATGATTCTCAGTAACCATATCAGAAGGATGACTGTATCACCCAGCAAAGCAGACCCTTGAAACAATTCTTTTTTTAATCCAGTACTCAAACGAAAAGTAGATGAATTCAGATTTTTGCAGCAGTCCATCTTTGAACTCCAGGTTGGTCAAATAGCCTTTCTCTGAGCTTCCCCAGCTTTCTCGGCTCTGCTCCACACCCAGCACCACATACACTACCTTGAGGTGATTTTGACATCATACTTGTGCACATCTGAGCTCCATGCTCCATGACACAGGGGATGGTCTTACTCAGAAGAGCAACCCCAAGGCTTTGACCGGAGCCTGACACATGCATGGCAGAGGCTCAGTAAATATCCCTTGACTGATTGACACTCTCAGTGTAGGGTTTGTGTTCGTTTCTCTTCCTGGGGCTCAATAAGAATAATGCATGTGGATTTAGGCGCAGCCAAAACAATGGAAGTAGAACGTTAGGGTGATCATTGCAGCAAAAGTTGTTTGGTCTTTGTTTTTTGTTTTGTTTCATTTTTGAAGCACGGGGCCAGTTGCTGAAGACAAGAGCAGCCCTGATCAACAGAACATTCTGCAATGATGGCAACACCATACCCGCACTGTCCACGGTGGCAACCACCAGCCACTCGTGGCTGCTGAGCACTTGAGATGGCAAACGAGGAACTGAATTTTACATTTTCTTTCATTTCATCTCATTTAGGTTTAAATAGCTGCATGTGACTAGTGGTTTCTGCACTGGATGGCACAGCCCTGGAGGCTGTCCCCATCCTCAGCGTGCTCCTACCGGTGGGGCCTGATGAATGTTGGGGGGAGGGGAGAGACACCCCCATCTGTTGAACTGGCAAGTGCGGGCGGGGGAGGAGTGAATTGACCTTCAAACAGCTGGCTTTGTTCTAGGCAGAGTACCATTCCCCCATCTCCCACCATCTCCCCAGGCCCTGGCACGTGGCACTGCGTTGGACACTTGGCACATAGGACCTCTCTGCGTGCCAACTCCCCCGCCTGCCTTCCTCCCTCCTTAATTAACTCTGCAGCAGTAACTTTGTTTCCCTTTGCCAAGATCGGGAGAGGGTCCTGACATGTGCCAGCAGGGCTGAGAGCACAGGAACAGACCCGCATGGCCTGGCTCCACCCCCTTGCTGGGCTCTAGCAGCCTCCCCAGCCCACCAGAGAGCCTCGGGTCCCCGGCAGGCCACTGGCAGGGCACTGACAGTCCCTGGGCTTTGCCTGTGAGTTAAGCTGGGAGTTGAATAATTGCTGGCTGGGTTCTGGCTCCTCCCAGGATTCAGCTGGGGGCTAGAAGATGTCTCCATCCCGGGAAACCTGGCAGTCAGCCCAGGGGGCGGGGCTGAGCGGGAGTCGGGGAAAGAGGCCCCTGGGCAGCTCGGTGCCTCTCTCCCCACTCTGCCTTCCTGTCTCTGACGGGCACCAGCACTCCCTGCAGAGAGAAGCTCCAGCTTGGGAGAAGCCTGTGCTCCTCTCTAATAACCAGGGGGCTCCTACCTGCCCTGCCTGCCCTGCTAAATTTCCCGCTGCCCCTCCATCCTAGGTCTTGCCACAGAGGCATCTGGTCCTCAGCACAGACCAGGCCCACCTGAGGGGGTTGACAGACATGCAGATTTCCAGGCCCAAACCCGGCTATTGCAACCCAACGATCTGGAACAGAACTGGGGACTCTGCATGTTTAACCATCCTCCACGGCGATCCTGGGACTGCCCACCCTGTAGCTCCCAGCTAGGCAGGGGCCAGGCTGCAAGGGGCCCTGCCTCAGCTCCTGCAGGCCGCAGAGGTACTGACTGGTCAACAGAAGCCTGGGAGTCGAAAAGGGACCTCCCCATGCCTGCTGGTTAGACGATAAAGACGAAGAGTCTCTCTTTGGCTCACAGCCAGGATGAGGAGTCCATAGGTAGAAGGAGGAGTCTCACAGTCCCTCCCCTGCCCCTAAGCCTCTGCAGAAGTGAGGATCCTGCTCCGAGGAGGAGGATCTACCCAGCAAGGGCCATACCAGTATTTAACAGCCCAGCCTCCCTTCCTCCAGTGCAGGGCAAGCCTGTCTGCGCTTGCTTCCCCCTCAGGGATGATGTAGAAAAACCCTCTGACCCTGGCCCCTCCAGTCCTGCAGGTGGTCGGGAAGCCCTGCCCGTCTCTGGCCCAGTCCCTGGCTGGAGCCGGAGGCCCTGCTCAATGGGCAGGTGCTGCGTGGAAGACAAGGAACCTCTTCACATGGAGGGCACTCCAGCCTGCCAGGCCCAGCCTGCCCTGGGCGAGCAGCCTCCCTCCCTTCCTCTCCGCCCACTGCTCTCCCCTTAAATGGCCCCTGATGGGTGTCTGCAAACTGGAGCTGAATAAAAATAAACACTGCAGAGTGCCTGGCACAGGGAAGGCTCTCTAATATTTGTGAAAACGGGAGGGAGGGAGGGAGGAAGGGAGGTCGGATGGGGGGAGAAGAGAAGGGGAGGAGAAGGATGGGAAGAGGAGAAGGGGAACGGAGGGGAGGAGAGAAAGGAAGAGAGAGGAGTGGGGAGGTGGCAGGAGGAAAAGGAGGGAGGGACAGAGGAATGAAGGGAGGGAGGAATCATTTTTACAAAGCCAATGGGAGAACAGAAAGAGTGCTGAACTGGAAATTAGAGGACCTGAATTTGGTTCTTTCCCTCTCCTCAACTAATAGCGAACCCTCTCTCTCCAGACTCTGCAGGGGACCCTCTCTCTCCAGGCCTCTGTTTGCTCATCTGTAAAGCGAGGGGTGGGCCAGTCACCCCGGCATGAGCTTTGACATTTTAGGATCCCAGCCTTCCCGCTGTGGTTGCAGAAGTGGCTCTTAGGATCCCAGCCTTCCCGCTGTGGCTGCAGAAGTGGCTCCTCTCCAGAACAGCATTTATGGCGTCTGGACTCCCGCCCCGGCTTCCTAACGGGGCAGGGAGCTCGCCTCCTCCTGAAGCATCCGCCTCCCAGCCTCGCGCAGGTGACGCTCATCAATAACGATGGGAGAGGATGTCAGGCTGCGTCTGAAGCCACCAGGGGCCCAGCAGGCTGCCGCGTGCTTTGTCATAAACTATGTTGTCACCTGGGGAAGAATCATCACCGATAACATTTCAAGAGACAAAAACAAGAGGTGCATCGATTTTTTCCACGAGGTCAGACAACTTGTGGGAAGGCTCTTGGAACTCAGTTGTCACGGCATCTCTCCCTGAGCTTCCGTTTGACCCGGGGTGTTAGTGGCCTCTGACCCAGGTGGGCTCTTTTTCCTGATCACAGGCTGTTCTTTTCAGAGGCCAGCACCATCACTGGCCTTTCTCAGACCCTGAGGATTGAGGCTGACTTGGATCCAGGGAAGATTTGCTCTCTGGCTTCCCTGATCTGGCTCCAAGAAAGGTCTGCACAGGTGGCCCCGGGAGGGGCTCTGCTGACAGCCAAGTCTGCCGTTTGTTAAGCTTATGACACACACCAGAGTGACCTGTCTATTTCCCTGGCCACCACCCAGCCCAAAGCTGAAGACAATGTTCAAAAATACAGTATATTAACAGAAAATCTGAGGCATAGTGAGGCCAACAGATCAGGAGACAACTGCCATTAAAAAGGTAGTTTGAGGCCGTGAGTGGTGGCTCACGCCTGTAATCCCAGCAATTTGGGAGACCGAGGTGGGCAGATCACATGAGGTCAGGAGTTTTAGACTAGCCTGGCCAGCATGGTGGAACCACCCTATCTCTACTAAAAATACAAAAATTAGCTGGGTGTGGTGGCGGGAGCCTGTAATCCAAGCTACTCAGGAGGCTGAGGCAGGAGAATCACTGGAACCTGGAAGGTGGAGGCTGCAGTGAGCTGAGATCATGCCACTGCACTTCAGCCTGGGCAACAGAGTGAAACCCCATCTCAAAAAAAAAAAGGTAGTTTGTTACTCACAGTTCCCAAGAGGAGGGGAGCACCATGCCACACCATGCCATGCCACGCCACGCCATGCCATGCCACGCCATGCCACACCATGCCACACCATACCACACCATACCACGCCATGCCATGCCATGCAGGGCCACACCCGGGGAGCCCCAGAGGGAGCAAGGGGCAGAACTCAGGCAAGCGGTTCCCATGGGAAGGAACAGGCGAGGCAGGGCACACAGGTTTAGGACTAGCTAGTTTGAATAATTTCAGCAGGCTCTGGGACGTAGGAGCCATGTGTAGTTGTCTGGTACCTGGCCCTGGGGGATGCAGGCAGGTGGATAAGGGCCCAGAGTGTGGTTGTGAGGTGTGGGCTCTAGAGTGGGTGATTTGTGTTTGAAAAGCACACTCCCAGGCCAATTGTTTGCTGTCTCTAGGAACTATCTAATCCTGGGACGGACTCTCTCCACTGTCAGCAAAGCCCCTGATGTCAAAGCATCACAATACAGAGAATAAAAGATGCGGCCCTTACGCAGAGCTGAAGTGGCTCTCTGTTATTTGCAGATGGAAATTGGAATCTCTACAGTATGACAGACACTTGAGCAGAAATTCTAAGCTTTTATGGGTTGCCACAGGTCCCTTTCAGGAGGATGGCGAAGGCTATAGTCATGAGCCGTCTAAGGTGGAGGTCACGAGCTGCAGGTGGCTCTTAATAAGTGCTTGACGTACAACTTGTCCCAACTGAGATGTGCTGTACGTGTCAAATCCAAACTGGATTTTGAAGATTCAGAATGAATAAAGGATTGAAAAAATCTCATTCATGATTTTTATATTAATTACATGTTGAAATGATAATATGTTGGATATATTGGGCTAAACAAAATAGATTATGAAATTTAAGTTTGCTTGTTTCTTTTTACTGTATCTGCTAGGAAAATATCCTCAGTTAAAATGACCTCAGTGGCTCACATTCTCTCTCTGTTGGACAACGGGGCTCTTGACCTCCCTAGGGGAATGGACCCAGGCACACATGATGCAGGCAAAATACAGTATTGAGGGGTGTGATTCCAGGATCTGAGAGTACACCAACCCCAAGCTGATTTCACTCTCTCTTTCCAGAATTATAGGGTGAAAAGAACCCTAGAGAAGGATCCCTGGCCCCAGACACATAACTATCAGTGAGAACCCACAGCATTGAAAAGCAAATCTTTCCCAAAGCTTCATGTTTTGAGCCAGCCTGCTGTAAAACTTTGTTAAAAAAAATCAGTAGACAATAAAGAAGAAAATCAAACTTTTTAGCCTTGATTAAGTGGTTCGATGGAGAGAAGAGTGGTAGCGCACTTTCCTCGTTGGCTGATAATCGATTCTTTTCTTGGTCTGAGCCTTGGTATGGCTTAGGAGCTTGCCCAAGCCAGCAGTGGTGTGGGGCAGGCAGAGAAGAGCTGGGACTGGGAATTGCTTCTCCAGCCCTGGACTTAACTTCTCAGGACAGATGATGGCTTGTGCACGTCATCAGTTCTCCACGGAGAGAGGCTCTGTGTCCTTTCCCAGAAGCCCAAGCGCTGGTTTTCACTCCCTGTGAGCCAGAAGCAATTCTCATGGCATTATACAGTTCCTCCGTTTCTGAAATGGAATTCCCCCTCTCCTCACTTGGTCTGCACTGGTCCCAGGGAAAGTTTGCTCAGCGCTCTTCCTCCACCCACCCTTCGCGTGGTGGCAGTGGCTCAGTTTAGGGGTTAAGCCCAGAGAGTTTGAGGCTGTCAGGTCTGAGAGCTGCCCTTGTCTGTCAGAGGCCAGCTGCAGGATTTGGAGCCAGTTACTTCCTCTCTCTCTCTCAGCCCCAGCCTACGCTTGGCAAAAGGACAATGACAACACCTCTGTGGTATAATAAAGAGTATGTCTTTGTCCCTGGTTCCTGGCACAGAAAACCCTTGGAATTTCCTGAATGATACGAGTGTCTTGATTGTGTTAATGGTGTGACTCCTGGCACATGCCAAGAGGACTTCAGGATGGAGGCTGACCACCAAAGACCAACCATGTGATAAGAGGGCTGGAACTTTTGGTCCACCCAAAGTCCGGAGAGGGGAGAGGGGCTGAAGATTGAGTTCAGTCATGTGGCCAATGATTCAATCAGTCATGGCTATGTAATGAAATCCCAGTGAAAACTTTGGGTCTGGTGCAGTGGCTCATGCCTATAATCCCAATGTGGGAGGATGAGGTGGGAGGATCACTTGAGCCCAGGAGTTCAAGACCACTCTGGATATCATAGTGAGACCTCCTCTCTACTAAAATTAAACAAATAATAATTTTAAATCAACCAGGTATGGTGGTGCCCACCTGTAGTCCCAGCTACTCAAGAGGCTGAAGCAGGAGGATCACTTGAGTCCAGGAGATCGAGGCTGCAGTGAGCCATGATCACACTGTCACACTCTAACCTGGGCAACAGAGCGAGACTCTGTATCAAAAAGGAACAACAACAACGACAAAACTCTGGACGCTGCAATCTCTTGGGGATATCAATTCCTTACCAGATACATGATTTGCAAATATTTTCTCCCATTCTGTGGGTTGCCTTTTTACTGTGTTGATGGTGTCTTTTGACTCACAAAAGGTTTTAATTTTTATGAAGTCCAATTTGTCTATTTTTTTCCTTTGTTGCTTGTGCCTTTGATGTTATATCTAAGAAATCATCACCAAATCCAATGTCATGAAGCTGTACCCTTGTTTTCTTCTAAGAGTTTTATGGTTTTAGCTCCTACATTCAGGTCTCTAGTCCATTTTGAATTAATTTTTGCATATGGTGTTAAGTCAGGGTCCAAATTCATTCTTGTGTAGGTGGAGATTCAGTTTTCCCAGCACCGTTTGTTGAAAAGACTTTCTTTTCGTCATTGAATGGTCTTGGCACCCTTGTCAAGAATCACTGGACCATATATGCGAGGGTTTATTTCTGGGTTCTCTATTCTATTCTTTTGGTCTATATGCCTGCCTTTATGCCGGCACCACACTCTTTGGATTACTGTAGCTTTGCGGTGAGTTTCAAAGCTCAGTGGGACCTCTTGGTTGAACACATGGATTTGCTGGGAAAGTGATGCATCCTGATTCCACAGGAGAAGGCATGGAAGCTGCAAGTCCAGGATGCTCCCAGACCTTGTTCTATGTGTATCCTTTATAATAAAGCTGTAATCGTGAGTGTAGCACACACCCACGTTCTGTTAGTCATTCTAGTGAATTGTTGAACCTGAGAGTATCATGACAACCCTTAAATATATACCCAGCTGGTCAGAAGTGCAGGTGTCCTGGGGACCCCGGCTGGTGTCTGAGGCAGGGCAGTCTTGTGAAGGCCAGAGCCCTTGACTTCTGGGGTGTGACACTAACTTGGAGTGGTTAGTGTCCGAGTTGAATGGAGTCCACCCAGTTGGGATAGAAGCAGAACGCCTTCATAACATTGTTGTAAGGATTAAACGAACTAATCATTTAAAAATTCTAGTGCCCTACACACATCAAAAACTGCTGACGGTAGGTAGCACTCTCATATTTGATTTTTTAAATAACTGTCTTCTTCTGCTTCTGCCAATGGAAGATAACACTAAAGCCTGTCCCAGCCTAAATGGCCTTGAAAGAGCCATCTCACCTCTCTGGGCCTCTTTTCTTCATCTGTAAAATGAAGAGACCAGACAAGATCACTTCCCACGCAGCCTCAGTCTCTAAAATTTGATTTTATGTACCAAATTGTACCTAAAATATGCTTTTAATCTTGAAAATGTAATATTCTACGGTACTCCAGGCTTCCTCATTAATAAAGAACTCTAGTTCAAGAAAGATTCATTTCCATGGGAAATCATAATTGAACGGCAGTGGGCTCCCCGCCTCTGAAACTGACGATTCTCAAACGGCAGGGGACACCAAAGCACAGCGCCCCCAGCTGAGCACTCACCCAAATTGCAGGCAAAGCACCTTGAAAATCAAATGCCACGGAGGCAGCTCCATCCTCAAGAGTGAAAGTGCCTGTTTTCAAGACTCAAGATAGCCAGGGGCCAAGTAAGCAGAATTTGGGCAGGACTATTCAATATCCATCGAGCCCAGCCTAACTTTGAAAGGCTGTGCAAATTGTCCAAGACCGAATTGGGCTCTGGTGAGTGTATTCAATGACTTCCATTGCTTCCTGATCCTCTTAAGTCCGTAACTGTGTGCTATTTAAATAACAGGAAGCCGGCTTTCACCTGTGAAATGCCATCTCTCCAGGTCTTTCCAATCCTCCCTTCTCTCCCTCTGAGCCATGGCTGCCTTCTCTTTGCAGCCGGCTCTCCACCACAGACCTTGTTCTTTCTCACCTGGCTTCTGAGGGCCTGATGCCTTGAAATGTTCTTGGCTTCCCATCCAGGCTCACACCTTGTGCAGGGCCCACATCCCCAGCCCTGAGACCCTGCCCTGGGCCCACCCCTTGCTCCGGGAGAGGAGGCTTGCTATCGGAGAAACGGAGCTCCCCGTCTCCCTCCATCCCTGATGGCAGTTGTAGAGATGGGACAGTGGTTGTTTCTACTGGTAACTAGCCTGGCTCCCTCTAAAGCAGCAGTCCCCAACCTTTTTGGCATCAGGGACTGGTTTTTTGGAAGACAGTTTTTCCACAGACGGGACAGGGTGGAGAGGTGCAGGATAGTTTTGGGATGAAACTGTTCCACCTCAGATCATCAGGCATTTAGATTCTCATGAGGAGGATGCAACCTGGATCCCTTACATGCACAGTTCACAATGGGATTCATGTTCCTACGAGAATCTAATGCTCAGGTGGCTCCTAACAGGGCATGGACCAGCGCGGTTCCATGGCCCGGGGTTGGGGACCCCTGCTCTAACGGATGCTGATTCTGTCAGAACCACACAGCATTTGTGCTGGAAGAATCTGAGGCATCTCCTGAAGCAACCCCTCACATCACCAACGAGGAAGGGACCCAAGGTCTGCAGAGGGGAATAGCCCTGCCCTGGGTTGCATCTTTCACAGGGGCAGTGTGAGTTCAGGAGGTCCCCAAGACCATCCTCAGGTCCAAAATTTTGCTAGAAGGACTCACAGAACTCAAAACAGGCATTCTACTGCCATCAGTACAGTTTATGACAGTGAGAGAATACGGATTAAAATCAGCCAGTGGGAGAAATACATGGGGCAGAGTTGTCCTGGAGAGACAGGCATGGGCTTCGATTGTCCTCTCCCAATGGAATTGTGTGGATGGTGCTTGCTTCTCCAGCAAGGATGCGTGACAACACACACGGGATACTGCCAACAGGGAAGTTCACCCAAACCTTGGTTCCCAGAGTTTTAGTCAGGGAGTCCCAGGCCTCAGTCAGGTAGACACGACTGACCATCCATGTGCCAATACCATGTGGCCCAAGGCCCCTACACTGAAGTGTAAACTAACTGGCTGCCCCAAGACCCCAGGGAAACAAAGACACTCATACCAAGAATATTCCAAGGGCTTAGCTCTTCCCTCTCAAGAGCCAGGAACGAACAGCCAAACCTTTCTTTGGGGGAGGTTAATCCTTTACCACACAGAAGGGACCCCGTAGTGCTCCTTTGAAAATCCCCTCCATACCAGCAAGAGTTCTAGGCACACACCAGATATTTAATAATAAATGCTTAGTGCATTGAAGGCATGACTTGTCAGCTCTTATTTTTTCTATGGACTCATCGAACATGATTCTTTTAACTGTCCTCACTGACTATCACGTTCACGTCTCCAGCAGCACACTGCCAAGAAACAGGAAGAAAAGAAAAAGGTCCCTGAGTAGCCAAAATTGGTATCATATAGTCATATCCTTACCAGCCAGAAACTTGGGTCTCACCCACAGTCTGCTTACTTTTATCTACTTACTTAAACAGTTTGAGTACAAATAATTTGGTTTTACAACCCACAGTGCATTATAAACAGCAAATTACAGGGGGAGAGGCAGCAGGTAGAAAAGACAGAGTGTAGCAGACATATCAGTAGCAGGAAGAATTGAGAGCAGGCCAGGTATGGTGGCTCACACCTGTAATTCAGGCATTTTGGGAGGCCGAGGCAGGAGGATCGCTTGAGCCTAGGAGGTCAAAACCAGCCTGGGCAACAAAGTAAGACTCCATCTCTACAAAAATAAATAAGTTAGCCAAGCATGGTGGCGTGTGCCTGCAGTTGCGGCTACTTAAGACACTAAGGTGGGAGGACCACTTCAGCTCAGGAATTCAAGGCTGCAGTGGGCTATGATCGCACTACTGCACTCCAGCCTAGGTGACAGAGTGAGACCCTGTCCAAAAAAGAAGAAGAAGAATTGGGGACAGACAAGAGGAAGCAGGGAGCAGAAAAAATATGAAAGACACTCCAGAAACCAAACACTGGGGCCATTTTGCGGAAGGGCAGATGGGTCTCCAAGCTATAGCTGCCATGGGCTCAGCTGCAGTAGGACACGGCATGGTGATGAGTGGCCAGAGACGTCATTCCTGAAACATCAAGGGAAGGTTAAGTGTGGTCTATCATCTAAGATGGCAGAAGGCAAGCCATGCATTTTTAAATTGCATTGGTAAAGTTGCAGTCGGTGGAAAATTCTCCAGCCTGGAGTATCCCCTTTCCCATGGGTGCTGATTAAGAGCATCAGTGTGTGTGTCCTATTCTCTTAGAGACTTCTGCCCCCTTCCTTCTACCTGACACTTAACTGAGACTGAACACAAAGCCTACTAAAAACTTGATTCTCAAGCGCTACATCCACTTCTGCCTCGAAGGGCCCCAATCCCCAGGTGAGCCAGTCTCGGGCTGTTCCCTGGATGGTAGTTGTGGACTACAAATGACCTTCAGGACATCTGTGAAGTTCGTGAGGGTAGAGGATGGGGATGATTTAAAAAGACAGCCCTGGAGGTTGGGATTCACAGGGAAACAGTCAGGAGGAAACTGGAAGGGCCCTCACGGGGTCCCTGGGGCCTCCCTCTCTCAGCCAGCGGGGAGGCGATGGGTCTGGTTCCTCGTTTGTTAAACTCCAGGGACAAGCGAAACTGCCTCCCAGGGGGACCCAGGCAAAAAGATCTCACTTCACTTTGAAACTCTGGGACTTTGTTTCTCTGGAGCAGACTCAGAGCTCTCGAGGCTGACCTGGGCCTGAACCTGGATGGGGCTTGGCTGTAGGAAAGCATTCTGACGCAACAGGCACCCGAGGGAGCCAGTGAGGCTGTCTTTCCGTCTCTGCTGGCCTCATCCCTCACTTCACGTCTTCCTGGTTCTCATTACCAGCAATGCTTTCCTCCCTTGCTACCCTCTTCTAAGCGGCCTCTGCTCCTCTCAGGCCTGGGTCCAATGTGCCCATGGAGATGCCCAGGCCTTCCCTGCCCACCATGGCCCTGGCCTCACCACTCACTGCTCTCCTGGCTCCTGCCTGTCCCCACACCATCCACGCCACACCCCGGCACACTGGACTGCGCTTTACTCTCTGCCCTGTGTGTCCTCAGCCAACCTCTCTCACTGGCAAACACCCAACCACCTTCCCATTCAGTCTTCATCTTGTCTGGACCATAGACCATTGTGAGGTTTTGACCAACACCATGGGCCAGAACAGGGCCACACACACTGCATCTAGGGAGGCTCTGACCTCCCCCAGAGTCCAGCCACCAAGCCCCTGGAGGCCGATAGACCCAACTCCAGGCCACAGCTCAGAGGACGCTGCTACAGGAGAGCCTCTTTGGCCCATTCCCCCATCAGCCAACTTTTACTGAGGGGTTGCCATGTGCCATGCCCAGGGGTGGGCACCACTAAGATAATTGATCAAGAAGTGCCTCTCCTGCTCCCGGAGCTCTTGGCTCATGCCTTTATCATGGTGCCTGTTGTCTGCTTTGCACTTTATCTGTTTCATGATCAGATCCCCAAGTACACAACAAAGTCTTCTAGGACACACACAATCATGAATCAATGTTTTCATACCCAGCAGAGCTAGCACTGAATTTAAATGTTTGTTGAACGAATGAAGGAATGCACAGTCACAGAACATGTTAAATCAACATGATGTTTGCAAGGCTAGCTGATTGGAAGGACATGATCACCAAAGGCCCTGCCTACACTTGGCCTGATCACCCAGGGGCCAACCGTTCTTATTAAGAATCACAAAGTTCTGGCTCTTGCATAGCCTTTGTTTCTCATTTGTATGCTTTATTAGTCCATTCTCATGCTGCTAATAAAGACATACATACCCGAGACAGGGTAATTCACAAAGGAAAGAGGTTTAGTTGACTCACAGTTCCATGTGGCTGGAGAGGCCTCACCATCATGGCAGAAGGCGAAGGAGGGGCAAAGTCACGTCTTACATGGTAGCAGGCAAGAGAGTGTGTGCAGGGAGAGTGTGCACATAAAACTATCAGATCTTGTGAGACTTATTCACTATCAGAACAGCATGGGAAAACCCCGCCCTCATTATTCAATTACCTACCACTAGGTTCCTCCCAGGACACATGGGGATTATGGGAGCTACAATTCAAGATGAGATTTGGGTGAGGACACAGCCAAACCATATCATATGCTTTACACAGAAATGCTCCTTATTATGTTTACTCTTGTTCACTTTATTGTTTTATTGCATAGTGTGTATATAAATCATTTTCTCTGTATGTGACAGTGTGGCTAGAGAAACTGGGCTCTTAACTTTGAACCTGATTATAATAACACCCTTGGAGTGAAACACCACAGTTTTGCAAAATGATCATATCCACATGACCTCGTTCTAACCTCATAATAGCTTTGTGAAATGAATGGGTATCGGCTCTTATCTCCGATGTTAAGATCAAGAACTGGTAGCTCCCAAGGATTAAAAGACTTGCCCAAGGTCTCACAGTTACTACTCAGCCCTCCCCGCTACCCCTCCTAAAGATTCTGTTCCTCCTCTGGATCCCTGGTAGCTCACTGTCCCTTGCCCACAAAGCCCCTTACCCTCTTTCTCTGCTTTTGCCCTCCCACCTTGGAGAACTCACTGGTCACTCCAGTCTCCTGCTCCCAAGATGAGACCTTGAGAGGGTCAATTCTGCTCATCTCTTTCCAACTCCACGGGCTCAGTGACATCACACCAGTGGCGTGAGATCAGCTTTGGCGGGAGTATTTATACCATGGTAACTGGCCAAGTCCTAGCGTCCATCCCAGGCCCTCTATCCTGTTCCCTTGACTCTGCCTCCTGACTCCAACTGGTCAGGTCAGAACTCTGGAAGCTTTGGGTCTCTCTGAGAGAACTGCACCCTTTCCCCGAGCACTGTGGAGCAAGAGCTGCTGTGCTTTGCCGGGAAGGGTGGGTCCTGCCTGCGGAGACAGAAGGAGCCTCCCTGGGAGGGGGCGGGAGTCAGCAGCCAGGAGTTGAGCTGTGATGAGCCCTGGAGCTCATTTTCTCCTGCTTGAGCCTCCTCCAGAGCCCCCTTATAAATGCCAGTCAAACCTTATGATTTTCATCTTTCATTATTCAGTGAGGAGAAGGCAGATTAAAAATACATGATGGCATTTTCCAGGTCGGATCGCCAAGCATGGTGAGGGTGTTTATCAAGGGTCCTTGTTCCTGCTGTGGCACCTGGGATGTAAAGCTCAGCTCCCCTCCCTCTCAGCCCCCTGGGCCTGCCCCAGCCCAGAGCCCCCTCCGCCTCCCCATGCCTCATTCAGGCATTGGCTGTCTGGGAAGTGTAAGACTGTCTCCTGCCAGAAGAGGCAAGGCCTTTGTGCTTTATTGAAAGAGACAGGATTTATTTTCATTTTCCTTTGCCTTCTGTGCTTTGAGGTTCCCTAAAGCTGGGGGATTCAGGAATGAGCAAAGAAATCAGATCCCCCATGAGAGTGGCTCTCTGGCGTGTGGGCACTGAGAGGATTAGCTGCGAATCCACTCCTGCTTTGAAATCTGCTTCCTCATTAGGCCTTATTGATCCTCAGGTAGGACAATTCCCAGCTGTGCTTTCATTTTAGGAAAATGTCTAGAAACCTCACCCTTTCTTTCTATAGGGCTTTGGTGTGGGGGATGCTTCAGGACAAACTAAGCTGTGCTGGCTCTGTCCCCATCGTGGGCCCCATCTCTCTCTCCAGACCTCCCTGACTGGCAGATCCATCAGTTTTTCCCCCCGAAGCCCCCAGGAAGTAGAACAAAGGCCCCTTATGCATAAGGCAGAGGTGCCTGGGAAGGATGTGGGGTCTTCTGGGGCAAGGGTTGCAGGGCTGTGTATCCCCCCTCTACCCAGCAGCATGCTGGAGCCAGCTTGCACCAACTGAAAAGAGCCCATTCTTTCCAATGCTGTGTTTATCAACATCACTTTGGCAGCTTGCAGTTGGCCATAGTGGGGGTATTTACACCATGGAAATTGGCAAGTGTGACCATCAGGGCTTTTATTTTTCTGGAGAGCCACTTGTTCAGCACTTATTAGCGCACCACCTCCCTCCTGTATGTTGCTTCTTTCCCTCCCCAGGGCTAACCCATCTGCCAGGCACTTCTGCAGTGAACTGCTGGGATTCAGAAAGCAATACCTTAATTGAAGACCTCAGAAGCAAAAGTTTTTCTCTGACCCTCTCCTGTCCACTGTCTGTCAACCTCATTCTCCCCCGAGGCTAGCCATAGAAACTGCAACCCCTCTTCTCCAAGGGGGTCATTGAAACCAGAACCTCTTTTCCCCAAAGCCAGCCGTAAAACCTAAAATATATGACTTTAACCTTCCCTCCACCTTTCTGTGTAAGAACTGGCCATAAATAAATGATCTGTCCTACCTCGTTTGACCGGAGGCCGTAAGACCCCCATGCCAGAGAGGGTTCAGCTCCTCACCCAGAAGGAAGGAACACTGCACAGAGAGGCCAAGAAGAATCCAAGCAGACAGGCCTTACTGAGCTTCCCCACTCAGTCCGTTAGCATCAGCTCAAACCGTGTGTGTCCATCCTGTTTCTATACGGCTGGTTATACTTTGTTGAACATAAAATGGACAATTTCCCCTGTATCTTTGGGTCTTCATTCTGAAGGCTGCTGTGTACACATCAATAAATTTTGCATGACTTTTCTTCAATGAATCTGCCTTTTGTAAGTTTGCAGCAAAACTTCAGAGGGAAAAGGGGACATGGACTCTACAGAACCAACCAAGCAAGGACTAAGGAGGGTGAGTTGGAACCAAGAAAAGCCAGTGGGCGCATCCGCCTTTCCACATAACAGAGCTGGGGCCTTGCGTGGGATTCTCCATTTATCCCAGCTGATGTGAATGGGGGTTCCTGAGCCAGGCTCAGTCAGAGCCCCCCACTCCATGCAGAGGCCCCTGTGGGGTGAGAAGAGGCACAGGGGAGAGGCCCACAGGGAGACGCCCGTCTCCTCCCCATCCCAGGCTTTGGTTCAGTCTCCACTCTGAGGGTGGTCTCTGTGCCTGGGGTTTGGGGGAGTGAGTAGTGGGGATCCTGCTTACTCTGGCTCAATGGCAGTGCGTGCAGGCATGTGGGGAGGGGAGGGTGTGGCGGCAGAAATGCTGCTCCTGACCACACATGGTGGCTCACGCCTATAATCCCAACACTTTGGGAAGCCGAGGCAGGTGAATCATTTAAGGTCAGGAGTTCGAGACATGGCGAAACCCTGTCTCTACTAAAAACGCAAAAACTAGCTGGGCTTGGAGGCACACGCCTGTAGTCCCAGCTACTCAGGAGACTGAGGCAGGAGAATCGCTTGAGCCCAGGAGGCAGAGATTGCTATGAGCTGAGATCATGCCACTGCACTCCAACCTGGGGCACAGAGTGGTTTTTTTCCATCTCAAAAAAAAAGGAAGAAAGAAATGCCGTTCCCCGAGCCGCAAGGCTGGGCACAGCCAGCTCCTGTTCATAATCCCAGAGGCAGATGCCTCAACACCCCTGCCTCAGCTAGCTCCAGAACTGAGCCCTCAACCTCCTTCCCAAAGTCTCCCCAAAGCCTTGTGTTTCCAGCCGGGGCTCTGTCATGGGGGCCTGCTCCCCAGGAAAGGGCTGCCACCTGTTTGAAGGAGCATTCACCAGGTTTCCTCTAACCTGGCCTTGGCCTCCTTCTGCTTTTAAAATTCGCTCCAAGAAGACATTAGCATGAATCCCAGGGGAGGGTTCCAGGCCATCTGGGGCTCTTCCTCAAGGACAGTGACCCCAGGGGCCAGGGAGAGCACCAGTGTGGTAACGAGCGGCCTGGCCGATGAGAGCCTGGCCCTGGTCTGGGCCACCCCAGGAGAAGGGGCTCCAGCCCCATCTGCCCCTCAGGAGCTGCATCTGCTGGCCCTGCAGGTGATGGGCCCCTCTGCTTCGCTGTAGGTCTCACCTAGGGTGTGGGTGGGGCCAGGTTTAGGAATTTCACTCCAGCTTGGTCTTGCCCATCCTGAGCAGCCCAGGAAGGCTCCGGCAGAGAGCAGAGCACACGCAGAAACTGGGCCAGACAACTAGAACCCCCAGCCTAAAAAGGAAAAGGTGATGTCTGATGTCTGGGTTTTTGTCTCCTCTGGCCACCCTGACCCAGGGGATTGTCCCAGAGCAGTACATCAGTTGCCACTTCCTGGATGCAACCCAATGCTGGCCCATCTGAGAGACTCTCCCTGGTTCATTCCAATTAAACGGAGGCTTTAGCCTGGCTCCCAGACGGAAACAGCTCCGGCAAAGCAATGAAGTCCCCAGCCATCTCTGCCTAACCCCCTTTCAAATTAAAAGGGGCTCTAAAGTCTAATTATGGCGGGGAACGTGTTGCCTCTTTAAACTGGAGGATCTGACTCCGCTCAAGGGATATTTGTGCTTGCCTCCAGCCTCCCCTGAGCTAAAAAATTATATGCTTTCTCTCTCTGCTAAATTACAACATCCTCAGATTGGTGCTGGGCCTGAAGGGAGCCCCTGCCGGAAAACCCAAGCGTCGACCCTCTTTGCAAACTCTGAGCCAGTAATTGGTTTGGAAATACCGAGTGAATGGCTCAAAAGACTTCAGGGGGATTAATGTGAAATAATGCATCCCCCGATGGCATGGGGGGCACTTACATGGGCACAGATGGTGGCAGGCGCGGCCAGCTCCTGTTCATTCCTGTGAATTTCAGCCCATGGTGGAGAAGCATCATTAGACTTCTACTGGAAATGCAGCTTCTGGAGCCCAAACCAGCCCAAACAGTCAAAGAACGTTGCAGGCACCTTCTCAGCCACAGCCCGTTCCTTCCCTCAGGGGGATGTCTCACCTGCGTTCTCCTCACTTGAGCATCCTTGCAGGCCAGGGAAGAACAAAATTTGGCCCAAGGCAAATCACGTAACCATTCTGAGCCTCAGTTTGCTCATCTGTAGAATGGGAAGATGATTCCAGTGACTCATGATGAGGGTGAGATGCAGAGGAGAAGTGTCGGGCTCTGGGGCCGGCCGTGAAGGGTGCTGGGCACACGGTGATCAGTTATTATCAGGACAGGGCTTAGATCTGCACCAGGCACATCGCAGGTTGTCAGGAAATACCTGTCAGGCACTGGATACCCTGGGGACTGGATACACAGATAGTAACAGGATAAGAGTAGGAGGAGGTCAGGCAGCCTTCACCAGCTGGGCCAGCTATCCCTGCGATGCCATCCTTAGCAAAGACTCCGGCAGAGGAAGTAACAAGCCCATCTGCCTTAGGCTGGAGCAACCTGGGACCTCGTTCTCCCTTCAGGCGACACTGAGCCCAGGTTTCAGAGCAATGGGAGCGAGAGGGACAAGGTTTCTAGCTCAACAGATGCACTCAGAAGGTCACTCTGCAGATACCAGGGAACACAGAAATGGAACCAGCGATGTCTCCCACAGGGACGCCCTGGAAAGGAGTTATGTGCCTGGAAGACCAAAGTCAGGTACATTCTGGTGTACCTCCCCACTGTCTCTTTCAATTACAATGACTTTCTCTTTTTTATTGGTTATGTTTAACAAATTCTAACAATGAGAACTGTTTATTGTAGAAAATTTTTAAAGCATAAAAAGTAATAAGAAAAAAAGTTTCCATACACTGACAACTCAGAGATACCTGTTGAACATTTCCCATGCATTTCCTTCTAGTCTTTTTTCTATGCTCCAGTTTTTTAAAATATAGAACTATCCAGTGCATAGTAGTAGCCTCCACATCTGGAGTCACATAAGAGTCACTTAGAGGCCTTTGAAAATATAAATATTATTTCCCCTCTTCCTATCCCCCTCCCACCCTATGCTGAGATTCTGACTCTTTAAGTCTGAGATACAGACTAAAAAACTATCTTTTTAAATAACTTTTGTAAAGTCCCCTAAATGAATATTATGTGCAGCCAAATTTTGAAAACAATGTACAATATTGTACCTTGCTTTTGAACTTGATATCAAAAGATGGCTTTCCAAGCACTGTTCTTAAGGTCCTCACATTTGTTCCTATTTGTATGTTCGTATGTAGCTCTCTGTCAGACTGTAAGCTTTTTTTTTTTTTTTTTTTTTTTTTTAATTCAGATGGAGTTTTGCTCTTGTCCCCAGGCTGGAGTGCAATGGAGCAGTCTTGGCTCACTGCAACCTCTGCCTCCTGGGTTCAAGTGATTCTCCTGCCTCAGGCTCTCAAGTAGCTAAAATTACAGGCACACGCCACCATGCCAGTCTAATTTTTGTATTTTTAGTAGAGATGGAGTTTCACCATGTTGGCCAGGCTGGTCTCGAACTCCTGACCTCAGGTGATCCACCCGCCATGAGCCACGATGCCCCCCCAGACTGTAAGCCTTGCAGAGCTTCTGATGTGCTCTGGACATGGTAACAAAGTGGTTCCATCCCCACAGTCGCTTTGGGTGGCCACTCCTCGGCTTCCAATCACATGCCTTCATTCTTTCATTTGTGCATTCACTCATTCATGTAGTGGGTACTTCCTGTTACTGTCCCCAGAACCCTGGAAGCAGCTGCCTTTTTTTTCTTTTTTTTTTTTTCCTGAGATGGAGTCTCGCTCTGTCGCCCAGGCTGGAGTGCAGTGGCGTGATCTCGGCTCACTGCAACCTCTGCCTCCCGGGTTCAAGCGATTCTCCCACCTCAGCCTCTTGAGTCGCTGGGACTCAGGTGCCTTCCACCACCCCCAGCTAATTTTTTTGTATTTTTAGTAGAGACGAGGTTTCACCATGTTTGGTCAGGCTGGTCTCGAACTCCTGACCTCAGGTGATCTGCCCGCCTTGGCCTCCCAAAGTGCTGGGATTACAGGCGTGAGCCACCATGCCCGGCCAGCAGCTGCCTTTTAACATTAAGCAACTTGATCACAGTATGCTACAGAATCATAGCGACACCTCAATTCACGAACATGCTGTGAAGAAAACTTCTCAATGAAATTAATAATGTTGTCACCATTAAAAAATATCTTCCTGTGTCACACAGACAGCGACTCTGCTGCATAACCAGGCAGACAGAAGCACGAAGGTGACCAAGCTGCCGTCTGCCGATTTCCTCAAGGATTTTGGTTTTTATGAATGTCCTGGGCCGGGAGATGGCTGTTATGGACACTATGCAGTTCCATGTTTGATGATTTTATGCCATCTTGGGCTTAAACTGTCTCGGCTGGGAAGAAGCCTGGGGAAGGCAGAGGATGAGCAGCTTGGGACTCCCCGGCAGCGAGAATGTTCTGCTTTCTTGACTCGGCGTAGCAACCATGAGCTTGAGGGCCAGAAAGACCTGAGTTTGAATCACTCCTCTGAGACGTACCGTGGGGCCACGGGTAAGGAGTGTAACCGCAGGCACTGTTTTCTCATTTGTGCAGTGGAGATTCTGATACTCACTGTAGTGACAATGAGGCTTAAGGCAGTGGGGTGTAAAAGCATTTGTGCACTATTTATAGGCAGTCCTTGTTCAAGACAGCTTCCTGCCTTCATCTTCTCCAAAAAGATACTGACACTCTGCATTCTGGCATTTGACACTGTTTGGGAAGCTTTGTGTGTGTGTGCGAGAGACATTATCTCATTCTGTCACCCAGGCTGGAGTGCAGTGGTGCGATCACAGCTCACTGCTGTCTCTGTCTCCTGGGCTCAGTCAATCCTCCCGCCTCAGCCTCTCGAGTAGCTGGAATTACAGGCGTGTAATTCCCACACCTGTAATACCCAGCTAATTTTGTTTATGTTTTGTAGAGACAGGATCTCACTATGTTGCCCTGGCTGGTCTCGAACTCCTGGACTCAAGTGATCTTCCTGTCCCACCCTCCCAAAGTGCTGGAATTAGAGGCATGAGCCACCACACCTGGCCTGGGAAGCTCTTAATTTTGGGTCATAGATGGTCTTTCCTGACACTCACTTGGTAGTTCCCAAATACTATGGTGCAGATGGAAAGAGCCATAGGAGATCCCACGGGCTCCAGAATCCCTCTCTCTCATACACCCCATTGAGGAGATGTGGGGGGGGGAGGGGCTAGAGAACCTTTTGTTCAGTGACCCAGGTGATTCGGATGTGTAAGCAGGTGAGGAGATGCCTCCCTCCACTAGCAGCATCCTAACAATAAAGCAAGTCCTTGATAGCACATCACAGAAGCCTGGGGCGCTTCAGTAGGGGCTCTCTCTCAGACACGCAAACCCACAGTGTTTAGATCCCCCGGGTCTTTAGCTTCTCTCCAGCTGAAGGCTCTGATGCCCACTGGCCCCAAGCTTCCCACGAAGGGTGGCTGCAGTGCCCGGTTCACCCCACCTCTCTCCAGGTCCTGCCTCCCACCCCCAGCCCTGAAGCCATTAGCTCTGGCCTGGTGCCTACAGACCCTGGCTCATAGAGAGGCAGTGGCTAGGGGCATGTGTGTGAGATCCAGATTTGAGCTGCCTTATAAAGTAGCCGCCAGCCATCTGAGTTACTATATAACTCGAATCCAAATTCATCGATTAAAAACCCAGCGCCTCAGTCTCACCAGTGAGAAGTAGAAATAAGGGCAGCCCTGGCCTCTGGAAGCTGGCCTGGGCCTCACTCGGGAGTCCTGTTCTCCTGTTCACTCCCCACTCAGACAAGGCTGCTCTGAAACCACAATGAAATGAGACAGAGCGAGGACGCACGTGATTTTGCCCTTGCCCTTTGACAGCATCGAATCTGGAGTGAGCTCCTGACTCCTCAGACCCTCCCCTAAGTCAGCCAAAGACCACATCCTAGAATAGGTCCTCTCTGACACCCCCTCCCTGTGACACCCTGTAGTTCCACATGGTACGCGTTCTCCCTCACTGCAGCCAATAATGACTCAGCTTGTTCAACCGCAAGTGCATTCCTGGTGGTCTTTGACTGGGACAACATTGACTAGCTACACTTCAAGTGCTCAGTGGTCAAAGGTGGCCAAGGGCTACCACATTGGACAGCACACCCAGAACCATTCCGCCACTATAGAAAGTTCTGTTGAGCAGCACTGGTCTACACGATCTGACTCCAAATCCTGACTGCAATTAAGCAGCTGTGTGAACAAGGACACCTCCTGTAACCATTCTGAGCTTTGGTTTCCTCGTCTGTAAGATGGGAGTTGTCCTGAGGACTAAATGAGGCAACACATGTTAAGCACCTTACGCCTAGTGTGGTAGTTTTTAAGTATGTTCTTACATTCTTTGATTCTCCTCCCTTTAAGAGGTGGAATTTAATTTTTCTCTTCTTGAAGGCGGGCTGAACTTAGTGACTCCCTTCTAATGGATGAAATATTGCAGACATAACAATGCCACTTGCAAAACCAGGTCATAAAAGGCCGGGTGGCTTCTTCTTTGTGTTCTTCTTCACATGCTCAGGGAAAGTCGGCTGCCATTTTGTGAGGACGCTCAAGCAGCCCTATGGGGAGGGCCACATGGCGATGAACAAAGGCCCCCAAGTGACGGCAAAGTGAGGGAGCCACTGTAGATGCAGATTCTTCTGCCCCTGTTCAACCTGTAGAGGCGGTGGCCCTGGCTGACAGCTGGACTGCAACCTCATGAAAGACTCTGAGCCACAACCACCCGGTAAAGCCATGCTCAGATTCCCAAGACCTCAGAAACTTTGTGAGATAATCAATGTTTCTTAATTTAAGCCACTAAGTTTTGGGGTAATTTGTTACACAGCAATAGGTAACTAATACACATGGCGTATGAGTGGTGCTTAGTTTATGTTAGCCATGCTAGCCAATGGTCCGTGGAGCTGACCTACAGGGAAAGAATCCAGATCAGCTCACATAGGCAGCAGGTCTGCCAAGTTGTTCTCCATATTGCAAATGGAGAACTGACCTCTGGTCTTTGATGTCAATCTGTGAGTGTGGTCAGTGGGGTCACTCCAGAGATGAGCGATTGGACTCAAAGCAACAGCCAGGAAATGAGTGGGGGCTGACACGTCTGGGTTCTGGGTGTCCATGGCCTAGGACAGCTCTCAGGTACAGCCTACCAGGGAGCACCTTGTGAGCCAGAGAGGGTCTTTCCAGCAGAACCTACGGGTCGCCTGGCATCCACACTGTAGCCCTGAGCCTATAGCAGGCTGCCCAGGGACCCATGGGTGAATTCCCACTTTTCCAGGAGAGGAGCTATGAGGTTGGAAAGGCAGAGGGAAGCCCAGCACGCCCCAGCCTTGGCACCAGCCCTTCCTTAGCTCAGCCCTCCCCTGTCCCCACCAGAGCCACAGGCTGCATCACCGAGGTGAACTCTTCCTGCTTCCTGGGAACACCACGGTGTCCCCCCGGGAACACGCGATGTCCCTGGCACGAAGGACAGTCAGAGACAGCATGCACCGCCCCACACCACTCACACACAGACCCCCATCTCCAGAACCCCCTCCCTGCACAAATGGGCTAGAACCCCAGAGAGAAGAAGGGGTCAACCCAAAGCAAGAAGGCAGCCTGGGACCACACGACCCTTCAGCGTGTGACTCAGGGAACATGGTGCATTCATCCCAGAACTGAATGTGCGCATCCCTGCTTCTCTCTCCACGTCCCACAGCCAGGGAAGGGAGGGTGCTCCTGCCGCAAGCACTTAACAAGTTGACCTGAAATGCCCCGTCCCTAGCTCCGCAGACCTCAGGGCCCCCAGAGGGAATGAGGCAGAGACACCCAGAACCCTCGCAAGGAAATTAATTGAATGTTGAACTCTGCACTCGAATGAAGAGGCATGTCACCCCCCAGCCCCCTTGAACGCACAGTCTAGAGCTCTCTACCATACTCTGCTGGGGCCCCTCCATCCGGTACCTAATGGCTATGAAGAATAGGGGACCCCCTCTTTTTTGAGTAACTGGAAGTAAGCCGTCTACACCGGGTTAACAATATGTATTTATGATACAAAATTGCCAGCGGCTTCTGCATTTTCACACGTGTTTGATAATGAAAAGTAACCCAGGGGTCAGGTTATTATGTAAATATCCGCTGTGGGTGGGGGGGTTGGAGGTGAAGCCCCCCATAATGAGGTGTCTCCATCCATCTCTCAGGAGCGCTAATGAATATTGGATCTGGTCATTTGCCCGGCACTCAGGCCTCACTTTACCAAAGAGAGGTACAAGAAGGACGTTTGAGCTCAAATGAGCCACTTCTCCCTTCATTTCCACGTGACCCCAGTGAATTTCAATCCTCCTACCTCCTCCCTCCCCATTCCACCATGCTCAGGTGTTCTGGAGCCCACAGAGGCGACAGACAAGGGACATTGGCTGGAGAAGCTTCTGGCTGTTTATAGTTTGCAGGAATCACAAAGAACCACCCTCCCTGCCTTGCTGCCTCTGGCTCAGAAACCATCAACCTGAGCCTCCCCCAGAAAATAAGATGAGTGAAGGATAGAGTGGTATCCTGGAGTCCCACTCAGGGTGGGAGGTGTTAACCACGTGGTGGGGGACAGAGGTCCTGCAGTTGACCCAAGGAGGGGCAGCCAGCCTCTTGACATCTGCAAACAGGAGTAGTGGACTGGACCAGGCTGCCAGGTGAGGTCAGGGGAGGCTGAGCAGCAAAGACCATCCTGTCAGGAAGGCAGGCCAGCTGCACACAGAGGGTTCCCAACTGCAGGCTGTAGGGAAGAGTCTACCTTTTATTTTTCCAGTGCCCAAGCTGAAGGCTCCACCCAATGCCATCGAAGGCAGGAGGCAGCTGGTCCCAGTAGGCTCAGTCTTCCTGACAGTGGAAGGTCCGCCTGCCCTCCCTCCCAGAGTCTGTGCAAAGCTCATTTAGGGCTCTGAGTAATGGAGTGTTGCCACTGGGGTGTCTCTACAAACGAGATACTACATCTCCCAAGACTTCCCTGGGTAAATAAAAGCTAAATATAAATAATGTGCCTGTGTCGCACTCCAGCTCTGCCTTTGACTAGAGGGAACATGCTGAAATGGTTGATTAAAAATAAATAAAATTAGGCTCTTCTAGCTCCTCCCAACATAAAGGCAGGGCTTCTCCCTCTGAGCCGCTGAGATAAGCCACCCAGCCTGCAGCAGGAGCTCCTGGGGTCCTGGCCGTGCGTGGGTTATGGCCGGTTTTATGGCTGCTGTATGATTTACACCCACTTGCAGGCATGTAGCAGACAGATACATTTTTAAGCAGTAATTGTCATGTATATGGGTCCTTGAGTGTCTGGAGAAACATCTCTCCAGAGGAAGGCTGGTATTCCGTCTCTCCGATCAGGAGCAGGATCATGAAGAGCAGGTGACCGGGGATGAACTTCAGGGGCTCCCCCCGGGGACCAGGAGGTAGGGATATCAGTAAGCCCAGGCTGGCCTTCCTCTACCCTTCTTGGAAATGCTGACAAACACCAACTCTGGAAACTGCTGCTGTCACCCCCTTCCCACAAGGCACCCTCCACAACAGGAAGACCCCACCCCCAAACACACTCCTTTCTCCCAGGCTCTGGGCTTGTGTAGGGAAGAGCAGCGGTGGCACCTCACCTTTTCATGCTGCTCTCAGTGCTGGGGTTCCATCGCTCAGGTGGCTGGATCCACCAACAGGATGGAGGCAACCAAAGGAAGCAGCTTGGTCTGTCCTTTCTTTTTTTTTTTTTTTTTGAGATGGATTTTCGTTCTTTTCGCCCAGGCTGGAGTACAATGGTGCAATCTCAGCTCACTGCAACCTCCGCCTCCTGGGTTCAAGTGATTCTCCTGCTTCAGCCTCCCGAGTAGCTGGGATTACAGGCTCCCACCACCACACCCAGCTGATTTTTGTATTTTTAGTAGAGACGGGGTTTTGCCATGTTGGCCAGGCTGGTCTTGAACTCCTGACCTCAGGTGATCCTCTCGCCTCAGCCTCGCAAAGTGCTGGGATTACAGGCGTGAGCCACTGCACCAGGCCTATTGTTTTCTTTCTCTGGCCTTCTTCAAAGTTCTCCATCACTCTTGTCTCTCATTCTTTCTCTGCTTCCTCCTTTCCCTTCCTTTTTCTCCTCTATTTCAGCTTTTCACTTTGTCTCCCTCCCATTAATTGGCCAGAATACATAACTGAAGTTTATAAACTTCTCTCTTTTTTTTTTTTTTTGAGATGGAGTCTCACTCTGTCACCCAGGCTGGAGTGCAGTGGCGTGATCTCAGCTCACTGCAAGCTCTGCCTCCCAGGTTCACAGCATTCTCCTGCCTCAGCCTCCCGAGTAGCTGGGACTACAGGCGCCCACCACCACGCCCGGCTAATTTTTTTGTATTTTCAGTAGAGATGGGGTTTCACTGTGTTAGCCAGGATGATCTCGATTTCCTGACCTCGTGATCCGCCTGCCTTGGCCTCCCAAAGTGCTGGGATTACAGGCGTGAGCCACTGTGCCTGGCCGCAGCTTGGTTCTTACAGACCATAATGCTGTGATGATACAGGGATCCTGATGACACCCATGGCTGACATTTACAGCCCACTCACTGTACCCAGCCCTTGCTGTGCATGGCCACGTGAGACCTTCACAAGCACTCCAAAAGCAGCCTCTGCAGGTGCATCTGCTTCAACAATGAGGAAGGCATGCTGTGGAGAGGTGGAGGACTTGCCTGGAGCCCCATGGCCAGTGACCAGAGATGGGGCATTCGGACCCACTTTGGTCTCACATCAAGCCTGTGCTTGAATCCAACCAAACAGAAGCTCCAAGAAAGGAGAAACTCCTCCCATGTGGCAGGTTTGCTGTGCATTCAGCAGACACTCAATAAATGCTCACTGACGGAGATGTTTACTATGCAGTCTATGTGTAGGTTTTATCAGTATATACCTTGCTTTCCATTTCTAGACGATGTAATGAATTATCTACTGTTTCTTTCCAACTTTGTGGCTGCCTGTCCTGGCTCTGTTGCCTCTTGTTCCTGAGAAGAGAAGGTCTGGCTTCTCCCCTGTAAGAAGCTGTGTGAGCTCGGACAGGTCACTTCCCCGTGCTAGGTCTCAGCAAGTAGGACAAAGGGATTGTGTTATTCTAAGTGAAAGATGTCAGCCGCAAAAGGCCACACATTGCATGATTCCATTTATATGGAATGTCCAGAATGGGTGAATCCATAGATAGAAAGCAGATTGGTGGCTGCCAAGGCCTGGGGATGGGGCATGGGAAGTGACTGCCAATGGGTATGGGGTTTCCATGCAGGGCAATGGAATTGATCTGGAACTAGGCAGATGTGTGGTTGCACAACACTGACTGTGTTCAATAACACTGACTGTCACAACACTGTGACTGTGTTCAACAACACTGTGACTGTCACAGCACTGTGATGGTGCTCAACAACATTGTGACTGTCACAACATTGTGCCTGTGTTCAACAACACTGACTGTCCCAGCACCATGAGAGTGTTCAATAACACTGACTGTCACAGCACCATGACTGCATTCAACAACATTGTGACTGTCACAGCACTGTGACTGCGTTCGACAGCACTGTGACGGTGTTCAACAACACTGTGACTGTCACAACACCATGACTGTGCTCCACAACACTGTGACTATCACAACACTATGACTGTGTTCAACAGCACTGTGGCTGTCGCAACACCGTGACTGCGTTCAACAGCACCGTGACTGTGTTCAACAACACTGTGACTGTCACAACACCATGACTGCGTTCAACAGCACCGTGACTGTGTTCAACAACACTGTGACTGTCACAACACCATGACTGTGCTCCACAACACTGTGACTATCACAACACTATGACTGTGTTCAACAGCACTGTGGCTGTCGCAACACCGTGACTGCGTTCAACAACACTGTGACTGCGTTCAACAACACTGTGACTGTCACAACACCATGACTGCGTTCAACAGCACCGTGACTGTGTTCAACAACACTGTGACTGCGTTCAACAGCACCGTGACTGTGTTCAACAACACTGTGACTGTCACAACACCATGACTGCATTCAACAGCACCGTGACTGTGTTCAACAACACTGTGACTGTCACAACACCATGACTGCGTTCAACAGCACCGTGACTGTGTTCAACAACACTGTGACTGCGTTCAACAGCACCGTGACTGTGTTCAACAACACTGTGACTGTCACAACACCATGACTGCATTCAACAGCACCGTGACTGTGTTCAACAACACTGTGACTGTCACAACACCATGACTGCATTCAACAGCACCGTGACTGTGTTCAACAACACTGTGACTGTCACAACACCATGACTGCATTCAACAGCACCGTGACTGTGTTCAACAACACTGTGACTGTCACAACACCATGACTGCATTCAACAGCACCGTGACTGTGTTCAACAACACTGTGACTGTCACAACACCATGACTGCGTTCAACAGCACCGTGACTGTGTTCAACAACACTGTGACTGTCACAGCACCGTGACTGTGTTCAACAGCACCGTGACTGTGTTCAACAACACTGTGACTGTCACAACACCATGACTGCATTCAACAGCACCGTGACTGTGTTCAACAACACCGTGACTGCGTTCAACAGCACCGTGACTGTGTTCAATGCCACCAAATCGTTGACTTTTAAAATGGTTCATTTTATTTTATGTAAATTTTACCTTCATATAAGAAAAAAAGGGATGAGACGGTCCGTCAAACCCCTTCCAGGTGTCGAATTTTGTGGATTATGATCTCGTGTGTTCCCATCACTGCGCTCCCTCCTCGGCCAGACGTCTGGAGACACCTAGACACCCTAATGGTCCCTAGCATTGGAACAACTCACCACAGTGCCTCAATTAATGGAGAAGAGAAGATCCTTCGTGGCCAGAACCTCAAGGTAAACCCCACACAGGAGAAGCACGTGTTCCAGCATGTCAGAGAAGGGTGGCAGTGATGTGGGGACATCGTGAAGTGGCTGCATGGAGAGTACAGGATCCACCAAGACGCTGGCGGTGCCCACGGAGGAGACAGCCCTGGGTCAGGGCTGGGGAGCCTAGCAGGGAGGTGGGGTGCTGTCTGGGGGTGCGGTAGGGACTGGGGAGCCCCAAGTAGGGGACGGGGATCAAGGTGCAGGCCACAGAGGATATTCAAACTGGTCAAAAACCCTGACAAATCTGCACATCCCAAATATCCTGTTTCTTCCTATCACGCCCCAGGGTGCTGTATGGGAACACATGACATTTTCCTTAAAAGGTTAGGGCTCCATTCTTAAGCATCCCTAATTCCTCTCAATGACCCATCTGTGTATTAGGACACGCTTCCTGGATCTACATTTATATAGTGTAATGTGTCCAGAGATGTTTCCTGGGGAACCCGTGGTAATTTTTTGCTGAGACCCGCAGAGGTGAGATGCGTGTCCCTCACAAGCCCCCATCTCCCTCGACAGCCATTCCATGGGCATGTGGGTGAGGACACCCTGCTTCCTCCCAACCTTCCTTCCAAATGAGCCCTCCCAATGAGGACAGAGCCCTGCGTGGGCCTGGGGGTGATTATGGAGCCGCCTTTGGGCCAGGGGCGCGAGGACACAGAGCCCTGCTTTTGGGCCCAGCCTTGATCTGGGCCTTATGAGTCTCTCTGCCCAGTTCTCTTTATTCTCCCTTCATTTTTAGAAATGAGGACACCAGCCTGGCTTCTGCTCTACTAAGAGGAATGAGGAGAACAGAGTTTTTATCCTGCTTGGACATGAGTCTAAAAAAGTGAGTCCCCCATGGGTAAACCCCAGAGGGAAGGTGGCTCTCCCTGCCCACACCAGCCCCCTGACGCAGCCTCAGATGCATCTGCACTGTGGTTTCTGTTGGTATGGGAGAAAACATTCATAATCCTTTTCTTCTGAAATGAGAGCAATCCATGTAATGTGGAGAAATTAGAACTTACAGAAAACATGAAGAAGAAAATGTAAATCCCAGCTGGGTGTGGTGGCTCTCGCCTGTAATCCCAACACTTTGGGAGGCCGAGGCAGGTGGATCACCTGAGGTCAGGAGTTTGGGACCAGCCTGGCCAACGTGGTGAAACCCCGTCTCTACTAAAAATACAAAAATTGGCCAGGCATGGTGTCACACACCTGTAGTCCCAGCTACTTGGGAGGCTGAGGCAGGAGAATCGCTTGAACTTGGGAGGTGGAGGTTGCAGGGAGCCGAGATCGTACCACTGCACTCCAGCCTGGGTGACAGAGCGAGACTCCATCTCAAAAAAAAAAAAAGTAAACCCCTCTTATCCCACCCACAAGTGTGTCCCTTAACACTTTGGGAAACATCTTTATAGAAAAATGCACGGCCAGCTTCATGCACGTGGACCTGGGCAACGCTGGGCTCAGTGCTCAGAGGGGCCCTGAGCTGGGTTTAATGTTCTGCTCTCACCATCTTGAATATCACCATCTTGAAATTTTCCATTTTATTTTATTTTATTTTAGAAATGGGGTCTCACGATGTTGCCCAGGCTGGACTCCTCAAACTCCTGGACTCAAGCCTTAGCCTCCTGAGTAGCTGGAGCTGGGACTACAGGGACACATCACTGTGCTCAGCTCCTAAAATTCTTAATCACTTTTGAACAAGGGAACCTACATTTTCATTTTGCACTTGGCCCCCAAAATTATATAGCTAGTCCTGGATATGAGTTTTTAACATCAAAATTGAGATTATATGGTGTTTGTACTATTTTAACAAGTTTATTTAAGATAAACCCCTTCGAGTAACATATAAATGGTTTTCAAAAAACTGAATGATGTAAGAAGTCCGTGAGACTGTAAGCACCCAGTGCCTGAGAACTGCCCCTTGTGGCTCCTGGCTCAGCAACTGGCACAAGGCAGGTGAAATGGTCAAACAAGTGAATGAACAGGTCCTAGAATGCTGGAGGGGCCTGTGAGATTAGCTAAGCCCTATGGTTTCCTAACTGTGTTCCAAGAACCCATGCCGGGAGGGGATGGGGGCAGGGCAGGAGCTGGGGGTGCTAGAGGGGTTGTGGGGAGAGAAGGTGCCAATCTCCCCTACTGCAATCGGAGAAGCTTTGTTTTTCTCTATTCTATATAGTGGAGTCTCAAGCAAGATTCGATTAGGTAAAAGAGTTCCACTGCAAATGAACAACCACAGCAATCCGGCCCATCATTTGCTTTTGTAAATAAAGATTTTTTGGAACACAGCCACACCCATTCATGTACAGATTGTCTCTAGCTGATTTGCTGTGAAGCAGCAGAGGCGAGAAGTTGCCACAGAGATTTCCTGGCTGAAGTATTTATTATCATACTCTACAGAAAAAGCTCGCCGACCCCTGATCTAGTCAAATTCTTCCATTTTATAGGCAAGTAAACTGAGGCCTAGAGACATGGTCAAGGTCATAAGTTAAGACAACAGGGAACAGGGAATAAAACTCCAGTCCAGGGAATTCTTGTGCATGGAGAACTGCAACAGCCACCCCCAGCCCCACAGCTCGCCTCCAGGAAACAGCAAACCAGAAGACCTAGTTTCTACCTTTTCCAAAAAAGTCTACAGAGGGAGAATATTGTGGTATGGCTCAGTACCTCCTTCTCCTTGCAATTCTTCAACTTTGGCTCATTGCATCCTCTCTGCTGACCACGGACAGGAAAGAGTGCCATCTTCCATGGCTTTGAGGACAGTACAGAAAAGAAAGTGGAGACGGACAGAGCAATTTGTAAACAATCAGCCCACCACCTCCCTCTCCCCACCCTCTTCTCTTTTACATGGAAGCATCCCCAGTCTCTTGGGCTTGGAAATTGGATCTGCCAGGAGCCCTGCTTGTAAGCCCAGGTGAGCAGGGCTCAGGCACCATCAATAATGAGCAGAGAACAGATTTGCTGATGATAGAGAGACCTTCAGAGGAACGAAACAACCACAGCAGCCAGGAACCCACGCATGCCCAGAGATACTGATGAGCAGACTAAGTGGAGTGGACATGTCATTAACACCAGCCCAGCAAAATAATTACATGCAAAGGGAGCCCGTCAGCAAAAAGGAAAAACAGCTAAGAGTCTTGCAGTGATCGAATAGTGTAAGAAGTCTGAGAGACTGTAAGCACCCAGTGCCTGGGGGCTGCCCCTCATGGCTCCTGGCTCGGCATCTGGCACGAGGCAGGTGAAATGGTCAAACAAGTGAATGAAGAACAGATCTTAGAATGCTAGAGGGGCCTGTGAAATTAGCTAAGCCCTATGGTTTTCTAACTCTGTTCCAAGAACCCATGCCTGGAGAGGTTGGGGTAGGGCAGGAGCTGGGGGTGCTGGAGGGGTTGTGGGGAGAGAAGGTGCCAATCTCCCGCACTACAATCAGAGAAGTGTGCATTTAAGGACAGGTGTGGATTTCCAAAGTCTGCAGGGGTCTGTGCACACAGACTTGGGAAGACCCAAGAGAAACGATAGGATGTGCTGAGGATTCTACCCCAGTGAGCGAGCACACGGCCCCACTTGGGGACAGAGAATGCTTGCTATTCATTCCAAAGGACCATCCTGAGCCTGAAACCCGGACCTCCTCTGAGTTTCTCCTAGACAAAGATTCCCTAGCGAGGCCCAATAGTATCAGAGAAAGACTATAGGCTTGAGGGTGGACAGGCCTGTGTGGTTTTGGACCAGTCGCTAAACCTCTCTGAGCATCTGTGTTCTCATCTATAGGATGTATTTACCTCAAAGTGTTGTGCGAGCAAGTAATTGTCTTGGGCATTGGCTGAAAGGAGTGAAAAGCTTCAGCTCAGGTTGAAAGGGAGAATCTCCATCCAGCAATACTCATTATATAACTTTTTTTATAACCTGCTCTGAGGGAGCTCATCTTCCCATTGTCCATCCATTGCTGAAGTTTGCTTTCTTCCATTGCCAGTTCAGCTTGCCGCCTACAGGCACATTTTCTGCATCAAAGACGAGACACACCTGGCCCTGTCAGTGTCACGCCCAGAGGAGCAGGAAAGACGCCCTTCTGTGTCCCCACTTACTTCTTCACCTACAGTCTGCTGTGGGCCTGGGGGAGGGTCCCTCCCTCCCTCTCATGCTATTGCACTCTCCAGAAATGCCTTTCCCTCCTTCTCTCTCTGGCCAAAAACATAAGAACCCAGCATATGTGCCACTTGCTCTGGTGAAGCCTTCTCCACGGTCTGCCATCCCAAAAGGTGGACAGGATTCCTCAGCCTCCTCCCATGTGCTGCAGGCTGGCCATGTGCATTAGAGTGATGGGAGCAAGAATGCACTCTCTGTGAGGGCAAAGACTATTGTCCACTCATCATTATTAGCCCAGCACCCAGCACAGCCCTAACACATGACCAATACCCAGTAAATATTTGTGGCATGTATGTATGCATGGATGGATGAATGTGCAGATGGGCGGATGGAGGGATGGATGAATGTGCAGATGGGAACTTAGATGGATGGGTGCATGGATGGATGAGTAGATGGGAAGTTGGATGGGTAGATGGATGAGTGGATGAATGGATGGATGGATAGATGGATGGATGGAAGGAAGGATGGATGGATGGATGTGCAAATGGGAAGTTAGATGATGGATGGATAGATGGGTGGGTGGGTGGATGGATGGATGGATGTGCAAATGGGAAGTTAGATGGATGGATAGATAGATGGATGGATAGATGGGTGGGTGGGTGGATACATGAGTGGCTGGATGGGTGGGTGACAGCACCCATTTGAGACAGCTAATTCCTGGCTTTGGCAGCTTAGCGTCAGCAAAGGGGAGCAGATAATTCCAGGCCAAGGAGGCCCTGAGAACATGTGGGGACCTCTCCCTCCACAGCATCTCTGTTTCCATGCAGTGTTTCCCACTTCAGCCCTGGAGACCATGGAAATTGACTTGACAACAGCCCAGAGGGCTGTTTCTGTCTTCAGGCTGAAGCTTTCAGAATCATTCTCCCATCATCAGAGCCTGCAAATAAAATAGTAACTATGCCTGGCAACCTCAGAGGATCAAAGGTAGCAAGAGAAAAGCACAATCAAATTACCCTGGATGGCAGCAGCTCCAAGGAAGAAACATGTCTCGAGAAACTGAAGCAGAAAGCCTAGAGCAGGGCCCCCCACCCCTTCTCTCCCACCAGTTGCTCAAGATTTAGAGCAAAGGTTGCAAAGTACCCGGGTAAGGAAGGAGAAGCCAGCCCACAAACAGTTTTGTTTGGCCTATATCATGCTTTTTGATTTTAAAATTTGGATTCTAACATTTTAAAATCAAGCTTTCACATAAAAATCTCTATGTCTGGCTCCTCTAGAGAAACCAGGTACTCTACAGTCTCCCTCTTCCACGTGGCAGCAGCCCCCAGACTGAGCAGTCGCTGCCCTTCTGCACGAAGGCATCCTCCAGGTGAGCCCAGGCCCACTCACCTGTACCTGCCAGACCCCTGAAGGTGGGTGAATGTGCCACACTTCTGTTCGTGGAGGATCCTGACTCCCCCAAAGTGCACTCAAATGTCCTTGGTTAGGAGCACTCTTCCTGGTCTTCCACAGGATGGGGCCAATGTGATTGTCTCTCTTTCGTCCGTCTCATTCATCTGTATTTCCCAGGATCCCCCAGGCCAGTCTGTCATCTCTTGGACTCATCTGTCTAAAGGAAAGAGGCCTGTGGGGGCAACTGAGGCTCATCACTGGCCGGTTCTCAGCTTTCAAAATCTGCTGTTGTTGAGTCAAAGGTTATATGGGGCCGAGTTATGCCTCTCTCAAGTTTAAGGAACAAAAGGGAAACATGACAAGGGCTTCACCCAGCCACTGCCTGCTCCAGAAGGAGTATCAGGATCCCCCGTTGTTCCCCCAACACTTGGGCTCTGTATTAGTCAGGGTTCTCCAGAGAAACAGAACCAATAGGGTAGATAGATGGATAGATGTATAGATAGATGATAGATAGATAGAGAGATAGATAGATAGATTAGATATAGATAGATAATAGATATAGATAGATAGATAATAGATAGATAGGCAGATAGAGATAGGCAGACAGATAGATAATAGATAAGTAGATAGATGGATAGATAGATGATAGATAGAGAGATAGATAATAGAAAGGCAGATAGACAAGTAGATAGATAGATGGTAGACAGACAGCCAGCCAGATAGGCAGACAGACAGGCAGGTAAATGATAGATACATAGATAGACAGACAGATAGATTATGATAGGCAGATAGAGAGATAGACACACAGATGATAGATAGATGATAGGCAGATAGATAGACAGACAAGGGGATAGACAGGCAGACAGGCAGGCCGACAGGCAGATGATAGATAGATAGATAGATAGATAGATAGATAGATAGATAGAGAGATAGAGAGATAGAGAGATGATAGACTTCTTATGGAAATTGGCTCATGCAATTATGGAGGCCAAGAGTTCCATGATCTGCCATCTGCAAGCCCAAGAACCAGGAAAGCTGGTGGTGTGACTTAGTCCAGGTCCAAAGGCCCAAGAACCGATGGCGGCACTGGTGTAAGTCCTGGAGTCCAAAGGCCCAAGAACCAAAAGTACTGACGTCCACGGTCAGGGAAAAAAATCGATGTCTCAGCTCAGGGACAGAGAGAGAGAGAATCCACCCTTCCATTTCCTTTTTGTTCCATCCGGGTCCGCAACAGATTGGATGATGCCCATCCACGCTGGTGGGGGCCGAAATGCTTCCTCCAGCCCACCGACCACCCTCACAGACGCACCCGGAAAGGCACGCTGTCCTTGCCGGGCACTCCTCAGCCAGGCCAAACTGACACATAAAATGAACCATCACCGGCTGCCTTCCCTGCAACTCCAGCTAGAGATCCCCCACCTCTGGGTTCTGTTCTTGAACCGCTGTTTGTCTGGAGGAGGGAGATAGAGAGAGAAGAGAGAAAATGGCAGGCTCCGTACCTGTTTGCACTTGGATAATGCAGTGGGCTGTGTGTGGAGGGTGGAGTGCCAGCCAGGGCTGTTTGTTCTAGGAATGGTTAATCCCTGTTCAAATTTATATCCTGAATCTTTAATGCAACTATGTCAATGAAGAGTCGGCAGCATTGCTCCACACCGCTGGCTCTGACTTGCAGAGTACTTAACTCAAGCGTGAGGAGTTCCGAAGGTCTTTGAACACATTCCTCCCATACACACTCACACTTCCAGGAACGCTGGAAGGCTGTCCTGGGGGAGAGAGACAGATCAGAGCAATGCAGGGCCGGAGTTTGTAAGTGGTGATGCTGACCGGCATCCACCTCCTGTTCACTGTGTAGAGAAATCATACTACCTGGCTCCATGTAGGGACCTTGCTTTGTTTCAGTTTACAAGTATTTATTTAAAAAATAAGTTCTGGTGTTGGCCAGGAGTTGAGTAATCTCAAGAAGCCGATTGAGAGCAGTACAGACTGTGTAACCAGCTACACACTAACTGTAGGGAGGTGTGGCAGCCTGAGCTCTGGGCAGAGGCAGGAGAGCCAGGAGAAGCCAGCAGCCAAGGGCTCCTGGGCGGGACTCTCCCCTCTAACTGGAGAGGAACCTGCACAGGGCCCCACAGTGTGCGCTGGTGAAGGTTCCATGGCCGGGTCTCCAGTGAAATGGCCCTGATTTGGAGCGTGTGCCAATTCCCAGGTGTAAACGCTCCCCTGGGGCTCATTTCCAGCTGTTGAGGTGCGGTCACACACCTGTGCAGGACGCCTGCAGCACACCACCAAACCAGCAGGCTTTTATGCTACTCTGAAGTTGTATTCTCTTTTCTGCTGAGCCGCAAGCAGAAGAAATAGAAAACTTGGGAGGAAAAGCAGGGTCCTTCACCAGAGGAACAAGAAGCAAACAGCAGAAACCTTTACCTGCAAGTCAAAGGGCCAGAGGGCTGGCCAGAGGCCACCTGCAGGGACAAAACCACCTGGGAGCCCCAGATATCCCTGCCCGAGTCCAGGCTGGCTCCAGGCAGGGGCAGCAGGGCTGGGGGTGCTGGGCAAGGTCACAGCTCAGATGGGAGTGGGCCCATGGCACAGGGAGCCATTCCTAAGGGAAGATCCCAAAGCTGGTATCTTGACAGAAGAATGGTGGCAGCTGTATCCTCATCTGTGAAAAGGGGTGATAGCACATCCCCTTCAGAAGGCTGTCATGAGAATTAAACGAGCAGGTGCCTTGAAGTGCTTGGCAGGACGCCTGGTGCATACTATGAGCTCATTCAACAGCGACCCAGTGATACAGATGCCAGTGGTGTGCGGTGGGAAGGCCTGCTTAGGAGTAACTAGAAGCGGACAGGACCCATCTATACCGTGGGCCCAGGGAGAGGAGGCACACACCACAGCTGTGGGCATCTGCTCCGTGGCTGAAGAGTTGATCTCCAGCAAGGACAGGGAGGAAATCAGGGGATCTTTGCGGAGCTGGGAGCATGGCCCGAGCCTTGGAGGACAGGAGGACTGAGACCTGCAAACCCATAGCAGCGGAGGGGAAGGGATCTCTAGAAAAACAAAACATGGAGAGGGGTGCACTGGACTCTTTCTCACCCACTGCTTCTCCATAGGGTGCACTGGACTCTTTCTCACCCACTGCTTCTCCATAGGGTGCACTGGACTCTTTCTCACCCACTGCTTCTCCATAGGGTGCACTGGATTCTTTCTCACTCACTGCTTCTCCATAGGGTGCACTGGACTCTTTCTCACTCACTGCTTCTCCATAGGGTGCACTGGACTCTTTCTCACCCACTGCTTCTCCATAAGGTGCACTGGACTCTTTCTCACCCACTGCTTCTCCATAAGGTGCACTGGACTCTTTCTCACCCACTGCTTCTCCATAGGGTGCACCGGACTCTTTCTCACTCACTGCTTCTCCATAGGGTGCACCGGACTCTTTCTCACTCACTGCTACTCCATAGGGTGCACCGGACTCTTTCTCACTCACTGCTTCTCCATAGGGTGCACCGGACTCTTTCTCACTCACTGCTACTCCATAGGGTGCACCGGACTCTTTCTCACTCACTGCTTCTCCATAGGGTGCACCGGACTCTTTCTCACTCACTGCTTCTCCATAGGGTGCACCGGACTCTTTCTCACTCACTGCTTCTCCATAGGGTGCACCGGACTCTTTCTCACTCACTGCTTCTCCATAGGGTGCACCGGACTCTTTCTCACTCACTGCTACTCCATAGGGTGCACCGGACTCTTTCTCACTCACTGCTTCTCCATAGGGTGCACCGGACTCTTTCTCACTCACTGCTTCTCCATAGGGTGCACCGGACTCTTTCTCACTCACTGCTTCTCCATAGGGTGCACCGGACTCTTTCTCACTCACTGCTTCTCCATAGGGTGCACCGGACTCTTTCTCACTCACTGCTTCTCCATAGGGTGCACCGGACTCTTTCTCACCCACTGCTTCTCCATAAGGTGCACCGGACTCTTTCTCACCCACTGCTTCTCCATAAGGTGCACCGGACTCTTTCTCACCCACTGCTTCTCCATAGGGTGCACCGGACTCTTTCTCATCCACTGCTTCTCCATAGGGTGCACCGGACTCTTTCTCACTCACTGCTTCTCCATAGGGTGCACCGGACTCTTTCTCACTCACTGCTTCTCCATAGGGTGCACCGGACTCTTTCTCACTCACTGCTTCTCCATAGGGTGCACCGGACTCTTTCTCACTCACTGCTTCTCCATAGGGTGCACCGGACTCTTTCTCACTCACTGCTACTCCATAGGGTGCACCGGACTCTTTCTCACTCACTGCTTCTCCATAGGGTGCACCGGACTCTTTCTCACTCACTGCTTCTCCATAGGGTGCACCGGACTCTTTCTCACTCACTGCTTCTCCATAGGGTGCACCGGACTCTTTCTCACTCACTGCTTCTCCATAGGGTGCACTGGACTCTTTCTCACTCACTGCTTCTCCATAGGGTGCTTGGAGGCAGTGACAGCTAGGGTTCATGAAGTCTTGACCACCTACCGGGCCAGTGTTTCCCAGACGCATTCCCTGGAAGACAGCAGCCGTTAGGTTAATAGGTGTCACCAAAACAGGTTCCATGACTAACGCCAGCCCGCCTCCTGCCACAGCTTCCCTGAGAGCGCCCCAGCCCTTCTGAGCCTCAGCCGAGTGACCAGGGCTGCCAAATTAATGGGTGCTAGTGAACAAATGCCCTTCTCAGATCTCACGCTTACATTTTAAGCTGGGTCTCGGTGGCCTTGCCCAAAGGAATAAACAATTGGCAATTTCGGGCAGGCTGAATCTCTGTGGCAGGGACCTATTTAAGGCAGAGTCTTTCCAGTCTCTTCAAATTATAACACCATAGTAAGAGGTCATGTCGCCCACGCAGGAGATGTGTGCCCTCTCTCTCTCCCCCTCCCCTGTCTTCCTCTCTTCCTCTTTCCCACTCCCTCTCTTTCTCTCTCTCCCCTCTTCTCTCTCATCCTTACCTCCCTCCCTCTGTCCCTTCTCCTCCTCTCCTTTCCTTTCTCTACGTTCTGGAACTGAGGAATCCCTAGAGCCAAGCAGTCCCTGACTGACAGCTGACTTGGTGATGCAGGCGGAGACTGCAGCAGGAGGGGCTAGATGCGTGCGGCGCTGGGGGCAATGGGCCTGCTGGGCGCATTGGGCTGGATGATGCCCAGGTTGGCAGGATCACCGTGAACCTGGATGAGTGGATCCCTGGGTGCCCACTTCTCCGAGGGAGGGCTGGACGCCTCCTCCTGTCTGGGGTCAGGGCAGCAGTCTTCCCAGCCCCAGGGTTCTCAAGCCCACGGTGGCCTCTCCTGGTCTGTTCTCACCTCGCCTGCTCACTGCCGGCCCCAGGCAGAGGCCCAGGGAGAATTTCTTCTCACCTCTGACGCAGACCCAGAAGGACTGAGGACGGCAGCCCCACTGCGTCCTCTGATGACGCAGGGAGAGAGGGCTTCCCCCAGCCCACCCCCGGCTGCAGCCAACCCTCCAGAGCCTGCCCCAGCCGGCCAGGCTCCGTCCCCTGAGACCAGCTTTCAGCAAGCGTGAGACGGCTCAGCCCAGGCACCTGGTCAGCATGACTCAGTGCTAAATGATCAGATGAAATGGGCCTTCCCAAGGCCCAGCTGGAGGTGATGAGCTTCAGCAAGGAATTTGTTTTACCTCAAACTGGGATGTTTAACCCCAGGACAGGAAAAAAAAAGAAAGAAATCCCTGCTCACTGCCTTCCCTGGTGATTTCCCTCTGTGTGTGGAGGGGCCGAGTTGCTGGGCTGTTTGCAGGGACAGTTGGATGGAGCCAGATTCCGTGGCAGGAAGTGGTATCTCTTGTAGCCACTTAAGACAGAGTGAGCCCTGAGCAAGGCAGAGGCTGGGGTCTTCCCCTGTGTGGAGGCTCCTGGCATCTGGCGCCTCCAATGTCAGGAAGGGAGCCCGGCCCACCACAGCGGGACCCAAACCTCCGTCACGCTCCCTGTGGAGGCACTGAGTGCAAGTCGGTTCTGGCTGGGACGAGTGAAGATGGGACGATGCCCTGGTGAGATGTGAGCTGAGCCCCAGCTGCACCCCTTAGCAGCTGTATCACCGACAGTAGGTTCCCCGGTCTCCCCGCCTGGGGTTCCTCATTGCAAAACAGGGTCCCAGACTCCCAGGTCTGTCGCGAGGGCTTCTCTTGGCACAGAGCCTGGCACGTGCGGGGTGCTTGTAGGGGGCCTCAAATGGAGTCAAGAGATGGAGAAAGACGGCTGGACTCCGGGGCAAGCCAAGGTCAAGGGGTCAGGAGTTTCTCCTGAGGCTAAAGGGGACCCTAACAGGGCACAGGGAGATAGAGACGTCTGCTGAGCTGGGGACAGGACCGGGCGCCCTCTCAGGGACCCTCTCAGGGGCCTGGGGAGACAGACGGCCTCGGCCTTGGGGCTGACAGGGCTGACATGGCAGAATGCAGACTGCGCCTCCCTGGACCCACCCCAAGTGCTGGCCCTCATATCTGAGGCTCTTTCTTCTTTGCACATGGTCTCTTCGCTCAGGGTGCCTGAGGGCTGGCGCAGGTAACCCCAAGGTGACCCTGGGGTCTGGCGATGTGGGTCCTGGTCCCACCTCTGCCTCTTCCTTGCAGTGAGATCTTGGGCACAAGACACCCCCAGAATGGAATGGGACTAGGAGCGAGAATGGGGTGGGACGGGCATCTTCCAGGGGAGCTCCAACCTGGGCAGCCCCACCCAACATACCCCAATCCCCAGGATTCAGGTTCTCCCCTCCCTGCAAACATCATTCTCCTCGCAGCCTCATTACAGGCTAATCCCAACCCAGCCTCAGGGCCTCAACGGCAAAGGGAGGGCAGACAGGCTCCTGCTCAAGTCCTGACTCCTGTGTGACCTCAGGCAAGTCACTTAACCTCTCTAAGCCTCCATGTCCCACCTCAAGGAAAGGGAATAATGAGCTCTACCTTCCAAGGCTGCTGTGGCAATGAAATGTCACATGTCATGTAGTTTTAAATAAGGTCATGTGTATAAAATGTGCGGGTGCTAGGAGCCACCCAGCACATGCTGGTTCCTCTCCTGTCGCTGGACCTAACTCTGATCCCAGACTGCTGAGTTCCTGGAGAACGTTATTCCCTGGGTTGCAAGCCACCTGCCCTTCCCAGGCCTGTTCAAGGTCCCCCAGGGCTTTGTTCTACCAGGCGACTGAAGGCATTCCCCTTCCTGCCCCCATCTCCCTGTTCCCAGGCCCTCCAGATGAGGCCGCTGTCTGCCCTCAACCCGCCCACAGCAGCCCGGCCCCTCCTAGCCCGCGTTTGCAGGGCTTGGTCAGCCGCTGTGTCTGAGCCTGCTGGAATCTCAGATCCCTCTCCGCTTATCCCGTGTGACTCAGTCTCCTTCCACCCACGGAATCTCCTCCTCTCTCTCCCTGTGTCTATCCTCACCCCCTGCCTCATGTAGGGTGGGAGGCTGGAGTCCTGCCCACTGCTTCAGACCTCTCGTCCTGGAAGGCAGCCCTCTGGCTGGGCCCTGCCACCTGGGGCCACATCGGATTTTGCTGCATCTCCAGGGACCACCCTGCCCCCCTCACTTCCCTTTTCCTCTTCCCACCAGGATGCCCTGATCCCCCTGCCCAACCCAGAGTCTGAGCTGTCCCCAGCCAGTCCCAGCTACGAGTTCCCAGTCTCCACTCTCCCCAACCCCTCTCCAGCAAAGGCCAGCTCTGCGCTTCTCCTTGCTTCTTGGCCTTGCCCTTCAGGCCCTCTTCTGGCCGAGATTCACCCAGCCTCCACCCCTCACCTGGGTGAATGGCATCTCTGGCCTCACAGTTTGGGTGTCAGATTCTGGAGTCAGGTGCACAGACCTCAAAGCCTGCCTCTGAGCCACTGATGTGCTGAGTGATCTTGGGCGGGTCCACCCTCCCTTGCAGACCTTCAGTTTCCAGATCTGATAAAGCAGCAGTGATTATGCCGTTGAGTCGAACAATTCGAGTTTGAATTGCAAGAGTTCCCTTATGCTGGGATTTTCTGCCTCTGTCACTCCTGAGACAGCAAGACCAACTCCTCCTCCTCCTTCTCCTCCTCAGCCTCCTCAACGTGAAGACAAGGAGGATGAAGACCTTTATGATGATCCACTTCCACTTAATGAGCACTAAATAGACTTTCTCTTCCTTACGATTTTCTTTTCTTTTCTTTTCTTTTTTTTTTTTTTTTTGTGATGGAGTCTCACTTTATCACCCAGGCTGGAGTACAGTGGCGTGATCTCGGCTCACTACAACCTCCGCCTCCCAGGTTCAAGCGATTCTCCTGCCTCAGTCTCCCAGATAGCTGGGATTACAGGCGCCCACCACCACACCCAGCTAATTTTTTTATTTTTAGTAGAGATGGGGTTTCACCATGTTGCCCAGGCTGGTCTTGAACTCCTGACCTCAGGTGATCCCCCACCCCCAGCCTCCCAAAGTGCTGGGATTACAGGTGTGAGCCACTGTGCCCGGCCTCCTTATGATTTTCTTAATACCATTTTCTTTTCTGTAGCTTATTTTATTGTAAGGTTACAGCATATCATACATATAACATCCAAAATATGTGTATTAACTCTTGGTGCTATCAGTAAGGCTTCTGGTCAACAGGAGGCTCTTAGCACTTACATTTTGAAGAGTCAAAAGTTATACTCAGATTTTCGGCTGTGTGGGGTCAGCACTCCAATCTCCACATTGTCCAAGAGTCAACTGCACAACCTCACAGAGCTGTCGTGGGACTGAACAGGACACCGTACATCAAGGGCCTTGCACACAGTGAGTTCAATCCACTGAAGTTGGGCATGATAACCCCCAGGGTGGCAGACACAGCCCCCAATATCCCGATACACAAATCCTGTTTGGGGCCCTGCCACCTTTCTCCCAAGACACCAGCTGTTGGGCGTCCTCTGCTTCTGACGGGCCCTGTTGCATTCTGGCTTGACAAATGCCAGCTTGCCGAATCTCCTGCTCTGGGACGGGGGACATCACACTTGGGCAGTCAGAGCAGAGAAGGGTGTTTGAAAGGGCACGCGGTATTTAGGCCATGGAAGACGAAATGGAGCACTGGTGGGTGGGATGGCAGGGCTGCCAGCATCTGACCCAGGAGGCTGGGAGGAGGCTGCTGTGTGAATACACGCTCGGCCTCTCACACTGGCTGCTGCCACATTAGCCCCTTGTGCTTCAGGGAATAGCGCATCCGTGATGGATGAGACTTTAATTAAAGTAATGAGACATTTATAATAGTGGTTATCTCCAAAATTAGGCCTTTTAGCAATTATTCCTGGGGAATATTCCTCCGGTAGATAGCTCCCTTTTTAGAACAACGTCAGGGGGTGGTCTGTACCTGAGAGAGATTTTCCCAGCAGGCCCCGGGCTGTGACAGGTCAATGATGAGGTTTCCCTGGAAAACAGGACGTGGCTTCTGCCTCAGGTTTCTCTCCAGAGGAGCAAAGTTCGATGACCCTGGGCACATAGTCAGGTCATAGGACACTTCTAGTGCCCTCAGAGAGGGTGCCTTTGGGCTCAGAAGCTGAAGATCTGGGTTCAAGTCCTGACTTTACAACCTTGCTGTTTCTGAGACTATTTGCCAGGTGGGATGTGATGGTTGATACTGAGTGTCAGCTTGACTGGACTGAAGGATGCAAAGTATTAGTCCTGGGTGTGTCTGGCAGGGTGTTGCCAAAGGAGATTAACATTTGAGTCAGTGGGCTGCGAAAGGCAGACCCACCCTCAATCTGGTGGGCGCCATCTAATCAGCTTCCAGTGAATATAAAGCAGGCAGAAAAACATGAAAAGGCGAGACCGGCCTAGCCTCCCAGTCTACATCTTTCTCCCGTGCTGGATGCGTCCTGTCCTTGAACATCAGACTCCAAGTTCTTCAGTTTTGAGACTCAGACTGGCGTTCCTTGTTCTTCAAACCTGCAGACAGCCCATTGTGGGACTTTGTGATTGTGTAAGTGAATATTTAATAAATTCCCCTTTATATCTATCTATCTATCCTATTAGCTCTGTTCCTCTAGAGAACCCTGACTAATACACGGGATGAAAAGCACATGGGCTGAGAGGCGCCAAAGCCATAAGGTCTGTGAAAGTACTTTGTAAGGTCTCAAGCATCAGGCCCCAATATGTGACCATCATGTGTTCATAACAGCAGATTCCAGAACATTCCTCTTTAAACTCCAGGACAGTCCCTTCCCTAGGGTAGGGCTTTGCCCCCAGAATTACTCATTGTCTGGGTTTCCAACACTGTTCATGGCCATTGATTAAAAAAAAAAAAACAACCAATCAACAAACAACCTCATAAGTCCAGCAGACTGTGAAGGCCCCAGGAACTCAGGGCAGAAGTTTGCAATGTGGGTTCTGCCCTCGTTGGCCAGAAAGGTGCGGCATGGCCATTTCACTTCATTCGCTGGGCCTTGGATTTCCTTACCAGAAACATGATGGTCATAGTCACCGGCCAGTTGACTGCCCAGAGGTGACACAAGGATGAAATGCAGTTGGCCTAAGAGAACCATGCCATGAGCCTGAAGCATCTCATCATTCAGCCCCACAAATCTCAGGACAAAGTCAGGGCTCCACGGCATCCGTCCACGGCTCCTCCCTCCCTAACTGGCAGAGACCAGAGGGACACACACGTGCCTCAAGTTCACACAACAATGTGGAACACCCAGGGCTCTTGTTTTCTGAGGCTTTTCCACCCATCCAAACCTTTGCTATAATTATCACCACTGCAACGTTTAACTAAAACTGATTAAAAGTTTACCATGTACCAGACACTATTTTAAGCATTTCTCCTGCATCATCGCATCAAAACCTCATAGTAACTGTGTGAGAGTTGTTATTGTTGTTTCTATTTAACAGACACAGAGGAGTTGAGAGATTTCCCCGAGGTCACACAGCGACGTGAACCCAGGTGTATGTCCCTTGCAAAGCTTGTGCTCTAACCATGACACCACACTGCCTCTGGCCCTGATGACTCTTGCAGACACTCTGACGGTTTGGTCCCAGCTCCTGGTTGGAGGGGGATGCCTGATAAATGGGGGTCACTGCCGATCTGGCCTTTCTGGAATTCTGCAGGGTCTGCCCTCACTTCCCTGCCACTCACCCTCACCACACCCCTAGCCTCTCTGCTGTTTGCCGCTGTACTGCACAGCCCGTTCACCCCAGGATCTGCCCCTTCCTCTTCCAGGGTTCCAGGGCTTCCCAGAAGTCAGGCTTCTGTTCCCGCAGGAAGGGTGCAAACAGGCCAGTTCCTGCTGTGGGGAGGAGTGGGTGCCACAGCCCCTCAGATCACTAATCTATTCGATCCTACTGTGTGCCAGGTGCTGCTCTAGGTGCAGATGAACAAGCCAGGTGGGGCCTGCCCTTGGGGAGCCTGAGGCCGATGTGCCCGAAGGGTGCCCAGTGCCCTGCAGCCCGAGACAGACCCTGGCTGCAAGAGGCTGCCCAGCACTGCACCCCAGGAGACAGGACAGCAGGAGAGCAGGAGTTGGGCGCCCGCCTGCCCATCCAGCAGCAACAGGCACTGGGAAAGAGTGAGGCCCTAGGGAGAAAGAAGGTGAGGGAGCCGGGCAAGCAGCAGGCAGGAGAATCACAGAGCAGCTGTGCCCAGGAGCCCTGGCATGGGGGCCATGGCCAGGCAGCTGTGGCTGCTCCCCCTGTGTCTGTCTTTGTAGCCCTGGCCAGGATGGTGCTGGACCCCAACAGGCTGCCTAAGCCAGTGGGCATGGCCTCCTTAGGCAGCCTGGGTGATGAAATGGACCAGCCCCCTGGGTGTGGGCATCACTCTTGCTCTTCCAGGAAGAGGCAGAAGGACCAATGGCAGTGGCAGGGGTGGATTATTGCCTAGCAACAGCTGCCAAGACTCTGGGTACCGGAAGCAGCCCCTCCCTGCCTCCTTTCAGTGCCCTGGCTTTGCAATGCAGGGATTTGCCAGGCTGAGCTCTGCCAGCCTGGATTCAGCAAATCCCGCAAGAAGAGCTGGCTCCCTGCAGGATTGCCAGCGGACCAGTGAGATGCCTCCTTACCAGTGCCCACAGCGAAAGGGGTGTGAAATCGGGACCAGCTCCCTGAGAGCTGTTAGGGGCCACCCTAACTGCCCATGCGTATTCGGCTGAAATTCAGCTCCTCTGGGAGAAAAATCTGGAACAGAGAAGGAGCCTTTAATCTGTCTGCAGGCCCTTCAAGGGAGAGAGGAAGGGTTCCTTTGGAAGGGGGCAGGGGTTGCTGGAAAACAAGGCTGTGGTTTTAGAAGAGGGCAGTTAGGGTGGCCCCTTCCTGGGGGTCCGGGCCTGGGGCCCTGCCTGCAGATGAGGGGAATCCTCCTCGGGCAAGGTCTTGAGAGGAGCCCCGTAGATGGCCCCTGTCATGTGGAGTCAGCGGCTGTGGTTCGGGGGAAACAGGGAGGCCACCGCCTGCTTCCCTGGGCACCGTGCGGCTGACCCACCGCAGTTGGAGGTCTTGGCTCTCAGGGAGCTTGTCCCGATTTCCCACCCCTCCCCCTTAAGGGAACCATGGCCTGGCCCTGTGCTGCCCACCTGCACTGGTACATCTTCAGCTGATGAGAGGATGTGAGGTCTGGAGTGAGGCCAGCGTGGCTTCGCCTGCCAGGAGCCTTCCTCTGCTCGCTCCTCTCCCCCAGCCCCGGGACAGGTCCCCAAGTCCCAGGCACAGTGACACTCTCTGGCATGGAGCCAAGGCAGAACTTGCAGCAGCCTGGGAAGGTGGAGCCTGGGGCCACAGATCTGGATGAAGAAATTTCCTCCTGGAAGGCGAAGGCGGGCACAGCTGCTTACCCCGGGCACTGGGGGTGCTGAGGCCTTTGCGCCACGCCTCTGCGGGCGCAAGAGGACCATCTTGATCCAGAGCCGAGAGTGTGCATTCCAGAACCTGATCTTATCACTCCACCAAGGATGCTAGTATTCTGGGGGATTGATTTGCTCCAACAAGTGATGGATTTAAAACACATGAGGAAGCCAATTCTTTCCTTCACCCTGGGCCTGCGGAACCATCTGAGCTGCACTGGGGCAGTTCTGCACATCCCTAGTGAATCCAGCCCTGCACCCCTCTGTTAATGTGCTTTTCAAACCAAAAAGTGGAATGCATTGGTCATCACAGGGTTTGATCTCGTGTGAAAAGTGTTATAAAACCATTCCAATTAAAGTGCCTCTGGCCATGTGTTTCCTGAAAGCTGCTATTGAGAGGAATACAATTGCATGAGAACAGCATCCCCTGAACTTGCTGCTTCTTGGGGACCCCACCACATGGCTTGGGTCAAACAGCACACTGGCAGGATACCCTGGGCCACAGGAGGCAGCCTCCCATCCACGCTTCTCTTCCTAATCTCCTTGTAGCCATTCCCCTGTGTCTGCCTTTGTCCCCAAACTGCCCAATCCCCAGTGTCCCCATCGGCGGGTCAGCATTTACAGGGCACCATCCTTGTCCCCATGATACAACTCTCACCCCACAGGAGGAGGGTGCTGGTGGCCCAGATTTCACAGATGGCTTGGTGGGTTTCCAGTCTTCGTCTGTGAGTCTCGAGTCCCTGAGGACAAGCCCCCGCTTCTGTGTCTCTCTCTGGACTTGTGCAGGGGTACTCAGCAGACTCTTGGGTGATCCACTGAAGGTGCAGTGCCCAGCAAGAGCTGGACACCTTGAAAATAGAAAGGGGGTTCACTCCACATGAATTATAATCCTGGGAGAAGGGTGCTTGGCCTGGCAGCAGCAGGGGTGCAAAGAAAACGCAGTGGAGGGAAAAGTAAGAGAATGGCCACTGCCGCCCATCCAACTCCAGCAGTGCCCCCCCACTCCAGCAGCCCCCACCACTCCAGCAGCCCCCCATCTCCAGCAGCCCCCACCACTCCAGCAGCCCCCACCACTCCAGCAGCCCCCACCACTCCAGCAGCACCCCCACTCCAGCAACCCCACAGCTCCAGCAGCTCCCCCTACTCCAGCAGGTCCTCCCCACTCCAGCAGCTCCCCCCAGCTCCAGCAGCTCCCACCACTCCAGCAGGCCCTCCCCACTCCAGCAACCCCCCAGCTCCAGCAGCTTCCCCCGCTCCAGCAGGCTCCCCCACTCCAGCAGGCCCTCCCCACTCCAGCAGCCCCCCCCACTCCAGCAACCCCCCCAGCTCCAGCAGCTCCCCTGACTCTAGCAGGCCCCCCCAACTCCAGCAGGCCCTCCCCACTCCAGCAGGCACCCTCTACTCCGACAGGCTCCTCCCACTCAGCAGGCCCCCCCCCCACTCCAGCAGGCCCCCCCAACTCCAGCAGGCACCCCCCCACTCCAGTAGGTGCCCCTCACTCCAGCAGGCCCTCCCCACTCCTTCTCTCCCTCCCCTCCCTTCCCATCCTGGGCACTCGCTTTCATTCCCCTTTTCTCTTCTCCCTTTCTTTCCCCTCCTCTCTCCTCCTCAGAGTTAAAGACCCTGATGGTGGGTCCCGGTAGGAGAAGAGGATGCTTGCTCCTCACTTCTTGGACAGCGAGACTTCGCTCGGCAGGGGTCTCTGAGAGCACCCTGAGCTGCTCACACCCCCCGTTGCTCACCACCAACCCCTTCAATGTCCAGGGTCCTGCAGAACTCTCAAATCCAGCCAGGTGGGTGTGGCTCAGGCCTCCGGCTACCTGTGCTGGGGTGGGAAGCAGGCAAGGGGGCACAGCCTCTCTTTTATTGTTGTTGGGTTCTGGCCCTGCCACAGAAAGCATTTTGCAACTGGACCCTCCACCCACCTCCCCCGACCCCCTAGTGCCTGGCAGATGCTTCCGAGTGCAGGGGGAGGGAGGGAAGGAGAGGCACAGACGGCCCCCCCAAGGGGTCTCACCTGCCATCAGCCTTCCAGTCTCCCTCATCCCCCCTTGCTGACCTCCCTCCTGGCCCCCAGAGGACCCACGAGGCACATCCTGCATGGACTGATGCCGCCCAAGCCCTGGCTCCTTGACCCAGCTGACGCTCCACAGAGCTCTCTGCCTTGCTAACTTGGAACAATCATAGCATGAGTGGGTTTTTTTCTTTTAGTCAAAATCAATGACAATGACAGAGTTATAAGGCGAGCCATGGGGAAGAAGAAGAAAGCGCCTGGTGTCAAGATTGATGCAGGAGGCAGTTAAAGGGACCTATTAGGATTTCAGTTGCCTTAGGGTGTGCTGCTCCACGGAGCGGGTGTGATGTCAGGGAACCCACTGGCAGGCAGGCAGCCTTGTCTCTGCACACCTGTCATTAATGTGGAAGACGCAGCATTGCAGCTATTAGTTGGGGGTGGGGAGGCGCGTGATGGAGACATCTCAGTTATACAAGGGGGACCAAGAGTTCCACTGGGAGAGGAGAAGGAGGAACCTGAGGGGTCTGCCCCGACTCCAGGGCCCCAAGTCTGGAGAGAAGGGACCTCCAGAGGGGGCGTTCACCACAGTGCCATGGACAGGGCCTGACCGTCACAGGTAGGGGGTGCCCGGAGCCTGCCAGCCCGAGGAGTGGGGGCCCCTTTGTTTTCCTCCTGAAGTACACTGTTCCTGCTGGCTCCAGAACAGCCGCCAGGCATTGCCACGCTCCCTCCCTGGGCCACACTGGCTCCCCGCACCTCAAAAGAGAGAAAGACCCACAGGGCTGTGGGAGATGGCAGAGCCCCCACCGTCCACTTACATAGCTGGGGTTCTTGTCACTTTGCCAGGTCCCTTTCAATTTCCACTCTGAAAGAAGGGCTGGCACATGACAACGTTAACCTCTGGCCTCCATTCTCTGCCCCCCAGAGAATGAAACAAAGGGAGCGCTGGGATCTCCCCAGGGGTAAGGCAGGCTCAGGTCAGAGGCCCTCATTGCCCAGTCATCTTGGGCAGCTCCCTAGCTCTGCCGGTGGGTTTCCTGTCTGTAAAACGGGGTGCTAATACCTGCTTGCTTGGGGTCATTAGAAGTTGGATACAGGACGGGCTACCTAATCTGTGGAGCCCAGCGCACATGACAAGGGGAGGCCTTGTTAATAAAGTACTAAGAATTTCGGATCCAGGTGCAGTGGCTCACGGCTATAATCCCAGCACTTTGGGAGACCAAGGCGGGAGGATCACCTGAGGTCAGGAGTTCAAGACCAGCCTGGCCGACATGTTGAAACCCCATCTTTACAAAAATACGAAAATTAGCCAGGCATGATAATGGGTGCCTCTAATCCCAACTACTCGGGTGGCTAAGGCAGGAGAATCGCTTGAACCAGGGAGGCGGAGGTTACGGTGAGCCAAGATCGCACCATTGCACTCCAGCCTGGGCAACAGAAGGAGACTCTGTCTCAAAAAAAAAAAAAACCAAAAAACCAACCAAAGAAACAAACAAAAAAACCTTCCAGACAGCAGTCATTCTTGCTAAGAATTTCAAGAGCAGGAAGCAAGGGTCTTGCTCCCTGCCCACTGTGCAAATGAAAGAATCAAGTACAAGGAGTTGGAAAGACAGCCTAATGCTTCCTGGACATGATGGCTGGGGACTGGCTGGAAGTTGGGGAGGGGACCCCCCAGCCTAGGCAGGCCCAGGTTCCTGCAGCCACAGCCTTGATGGTGATGGTCCAGGAAGAATGGCTGAGGGTGTCCACCTGGCAGGACCACCACTGTGATGAGTGAAATCAGGACGAGAAGGACTCTGGCACCCAGTTTGGGGGTGGGCAGGCAGGATGAGGCAGTGACAGACACTCCCAGCCCCCACCACACCTGCCTTCATCAGGGGCTTCCGGGTGCCTGGACGGATGCTGGTGACCATGACAAGGGAGGGCTCAACGGTGCTGCCAAGGTGGTGGTGCCTCTCAAGAGGCAGCTGGTTAGAAGTGAGAATGCAGTGTCTTCCGCCTCTCCACACCTTCTCAAGGGGTGATTTCCCAGCCACCCGCGAGCAGCCGAGCATCCTCATTCAGCTCCTCAGGTGTCAGAGCACTGCTCTTGTTTACATTGTCATCGCCCTTGCACTGAACAGCAGAGGCGTGGGCTCCTTTTGGCTGATCTTTGCTCTGAGCACCCAGCGCTATGCCAAGGATGGGGAGCCCCATCCAGAGCCCAGGCACCGTCTCCAAGCAGATGGAGGAGCTAGGAACAGTTAGGAGGGCCTGTTACCAAAACAAAACTGGCTCCACTCACCCAGGTTGGTAAAGCCAAATACCCACACCGAGGTTTGCAGCAGGAGAAAGGAGGGCGTTTATTTGCCGGGTGCCAAGCAAGGAGAATCAGGCAGCTCACACTTAAGACCCGACATCCTCAATGGCTCATGAGCAATGGTTTTGCTTTTTCTTGCTGTTGGTTTCTTTTCTTGTTGTTGTGTCTCACTTTGTCGCCCAGGCTGGAGTTCAGTGGTAAGATCACAGCACCCTGCAACTTCTGCCTCTTGGGTTAAAGCAATTCTCCTGCCTCCCTCAGCCTCCTAAGTAGCTCGGACTACAGGCATGCACCACCATGCCTGGCTAATTTTTGTATTTTTTATAGAGTTGGGGTTTGGCCTTGTTGGCCAGGCTGATCTCAAACTCCTGACCTCAGTTGATCCGCCGACCTCGGCTTCCCAGAGTGCTGGGATTACAGGCATGAGCCACCGCATCCGGCCACAAGCAAGGGTTTTTAAAGGCGGGAGTATATTTCAGGAAAGCAGAAGTTTCAGGCAAAATCGTTAATCAGTACATGAACATTATACATTGGTTTGGCCTGAAAAGGTGGTATATCTTGAAGTGAGGGGACTTACAGGTCATAGGTTGATTCAAATATTCTTTGATTTGTGATTGGTTAAGGAAGCAAAGCTTTGCCTAAAAACTTGGGGTCAGCAGGAAGGAATGTGAAGGCGTGGCCATGGGTGTGACTCTCCAGGCCCCCTAGGAAGAAATTTTGAATCCAGAACGGCCATCAGAGTGCAGTCCTCTGTTCCCCCATATCTGAGGTCCACCTGCCAGCAGTTAGCATTCTCCCTCTGGTGGAGTCCAGGTTTCTGAAAAGCAACTTCTTGCTTATCCAATTGCTCATTTACTCCTTAAGACTGGTGGAGTGCCTGGAATTTCCTGGGAAGGAATTCAAGATTTTCTTTTATTTCTATGCCTGGGGTGGGGTGGGGGTGGCACCAGGCCCTAAGGAAGTCCCTGTTCTGTCTCAGGGCAGGCTGGGGTGGGCCCCTCCTGCAGGGCACACACTCTCCATCTAAGGATGCGGAAAAGGAAGGGGAGGGTGTGACATCACCTGGAAGGCTCCCAGGAGGAGGTAAGACCAGAGCAGGCACTGGTCCTCAGAGCCAGTGGGACCAGACGGGCAGAGAAAAGTCACATCCGCCCCCCAACCCCCAATCCTCAGAACTGGCCTGGCTTGCAAGGAGGGGATTTTGTCTCCATTTCACAGATAATAAGGAAACTGGGTGCAGAAACTTTCAAGAGCCTGCCCAGGATTCACAGAGTGAGAAGCCAGGGCAAAGCCAGAATTTACACCTAGTGCTGTGTGGACTCACCCTTCCCACGGGAACATCCTGCCTCAGAACCGAACACCTGCAACTCAGCGTGGCTCACCCGATCCCAGCTCAAGGGGGTGACCCGGCAGCCCACACCACTCTCTCCCCACCCCACGCCGTGGGTCCTGGGCTGCTTCACCCTCCCTCATTGCCTCCTGCATGCACAGAACATCCTTTCCATGGGGGACAGGCGTCAAGAGTGGAGAAGGCCGGGCAGGGACGTGGTGTGGGATTGCATGTGGCTGATATTCCTGTTAAATAAATACATTTTGCTAATTGGATTACTCAGACAGTATAATATACTACTGGATTTCCAACATGATGCTAATAAATTGTGTGAAGAACTTAATCATGTTAGCGTCCTGAAAGCTTGTAAGAGATGAAATGAGAAAATCAGGCAACATTGACACCCAGGGCCTCCTAAGGCTCTCAGGCTCCTGGAGCTTCTGTGAGCTCCCTTCGCCGGGCTCTCTGCAACAGAAGCTGCCGCTGGGCATGTGGGGTGAGGGTGGGGGTGTCAAGCGGAGGGAAGAAGGGGGGTATTCAGCCAGAGAATGAGAGTCACTGTGCCAGGCACTCGAGGACCTGTCCCTGGGCCGGGGGAGCGGAGCTGGCCGAGCAAGCCTCCTGGCAGGTGAAGCCACCCTGGCTCTCACACTCCTCTCATCAGCTGAAGGCCCAGCGGGTACAGATGGGCAGCACAGGGCCAGGCAGCCTGTGGTTCTGCGAATCCAAAATATCTGAGACAGGTCTCAGTTAATTTAGGAAGTTTATTTTGCCAAAGTTGAGGACGCTCGCCCATGACACAGCCTCAGGAGGTCCTGATGACATGTGCCCAGGGAGGTCAGGGCATAGCTTGGTTTTATACATTTTAGGGAGACATGAGACATCAATCAACATATGTAAGATGAACATTGATTCTGTCCCGGAAAGGCAGGACAACTCGAAGCAGGGAGAGGGCTTCTGGTCATAGGTAGATAGGAGACAAATGGTAGCATTCTTTTGAGTTTCTGATGAGTCTCTCCAAAGGAGGCAGTGCGTGTATCTCAGAGAGCAAAGGGGGGACTTTGAATAGAATGGGAAGCAGGTTTGCCCTAAGCAGTTCCCAGCTTGACTTTCCCTTTAGCTTAGTGATTTTGGGGCCCCAAGATTTATTTTCCTTTCACAGTTCCCTCAAGGGTCTGTGCAAAAAGCACCAAGACCCTACCCACTCCCCTTGCTGCCGATGTCTTTCCAGAAGTGTTTCCACCCACATCACCCTTCACACAGGGAACCACTGTGGGCTGAAGGTGGCCAAGAAGTTGTGGGAAGCACCTGCGGTTTCGAGGAAGGAAGGGCAGGGACTGAGCCAGGTGGCCGGAAGACAAGGCCAGGAGAGCCTCCATTAGTCCCTGAGAACTCCAGAGAGAGGTGGCTTCCCTCCTTGCCTTCCAAACTGGAAATCTAGGTGGTTGACGTTTAATTAACATTGTTATTGACTTGAAAAGCGAAGACTAGAATTTAAGAGCTCATTTCCCCTCTTGCCTTCATATCTTGGCTCCTGGCTACCCAGGAGGGGTCTGTGCTACAGAGGCAATGAGACTTGCCGTCTCACCAAGCAAGCAAGTGCATAGCACGGGACAGGCCATTAGAACACCACACACAGGCACGTATGCATGCTCACACCCAGGCACACTCACACGCACACATGCACACACCTGAACTCAGCCCCCAAACAGGAGCACTCTTCAATGACCATCATTAAAATAATAACTGGCTTCTGCGGCAGCTTCCCAGGTATTAATGCAAATGTTTTTCTAACTCTCCAGGTTCAAGAGCAACAGCTTACACAAGTCTAATTAGCATAACAAAATCCAGCCAGGAAGAGAAAAAAAAACTCCTCTTATTTGATGCTTCCTGGTAATTAGCAAGAACAATTACTGCAGCATCCAGAATTTCCAACCCCCAAAGATGCCAGGGCCACACTTCAGCACATCAGGAGTCAATTTAGAGAATCCAAAATAAGGCCATTAGGAGGGATGCTCGCCCCGAGCGTGACGTGTGTGTTTGCAAGCAAGCAAGCAAGCACTTCCCCGACCACACCGCCCCTGCGCCGACCGCTGCAGCCTGCCTCCCGCCCTTTCCCGCGTCCACACACACACGCCCGTTCATATACTCCTCGCCCAGGTCTTCAGGCATCCAGCGTCCATTCATTCGGCAAATGTCAGCGACTGGACCTGCTGCTTTGTTCAGAAGGTGCAAAGGTGAGAAAGGCAAGGTCCCCGCACCCAGAAGGTCTGGTTGGGTTTGTTTAACGTGCATTTCATGCTGCCTTCTGTGTGCTGCGCTAGGTGGTGCAGTGCAGAGATCAGAACAAGACAGCACCCATCGTCAAGAATGTCATGTCCATGAGGTATTGGATGCCTTCTAGGTGGTGAAGCTCGTGCCCGGCTCAAAGGGCACACAGAAGAGAGAAGGCCTCTCTCGTCTTGGGATGGGTGGGTCATCAGAGACTTCCTGAACCAGGTGACTGCAGAGCTGGGTTTGAGGATGAAAAGAAGTTGGTCATAGTGGGTGGACATAGGTCAGAAGAACAGAAAGCTCGCTTAGGTAGGCACCGTGGGATAAAGCCACAAAGGCCAGAAACAGGAGCGGATGCACGGGGGCCTAGCAGCAGAGTGGCAGAGGAGTGAAGGAAGGAGCCACAGGAGATGGGGCTGAGGAAGCTGGTGGCTGAAGGTCGTAGCAGGTTTCAGGGGCTGGACCATGGATCGAGCAAGAGGGAATCAGGGTCCTGGTGCGATGACTCACGCCTGTAATCCCAGCACTTTGGGAGGCCGAGGCGGGCGGATCACTTGAGGTCAGGAGTTTAAGACCAGCCTGGCAAACATGGTGAAACCCCTTCTCTACTAAAAATACAAAAATTAGCTGGGTGTGGTGGCACGCGTCTGTAGTCCCAGCTACTCTGGAGGCTGAGGCAGGAGAATCGCTTGAACCTGGGAGGTGGAGGTTGCAGTGAGCTGAGATCGCACCACTGCACTCCAGCCTCAGAGTGAGACTCCGTCGCAAAAAAAAAAAAAAAAAAGAGGGAGTCGGGAAAGGAGAGAAGACTGTGTGGAAGAGGCACGGTCAGTGTCGGTGGCTGGAGAGGATGCCACTGTCCCATCCAGGTGGGGTGGACGGTCTCCTACCCACAGGCCAAGAGGGTTAGGCATGGATCCAAACGGGAAATGACAGATGCTGGACTCCCTGGGAGAGAAATCTTGACTGCCTGCGTGTCAGGCAGAAGGGAGAGGGAGGAGATGTCCAGAGTGACCACGTGGATGTGGGGAGGAGGCTGGGGGAGCTCTGCGTCGATGGGATGGGACGGTCGAGGCCAGCTGGGAAGAGGCCCCACTCACATGCCTCATTCATGTGGGTCACAGCCTTCTGCGTCCAACCTGTGTCTTCTGTTCAGATCTGCACCCTTGTTGATACCCAACTACCCAGGCGGAAACAGAGCCCTGTCGTGACCATTCACAGAGACACAAGGCATGGAGCCCCAAATAAGAGACTATGTCATGAGCTGAGCACCCCCACACCCATCTCTACCTCAGAAACAGGTCCCCCAGGCTGAAAGAGGGGAACCATTCTCTTCTCCTTTGTAATGGCAGCCTGAGAGGTCTCCGCGGCTTCTCTCAAGCACCCATGCTGAGGCTTTGCTATAAAACCTTCCTTCCAGCCTGGGAAACATAACATGACCACATCTCTACTAAAAATTAAAAAAAAAGAATAGCTGGGCATGGTGGTGCATGCACCTATAGTCCCAGGGTGTGGAAGTGGGAGGATCGCTGGAGCCCAGGAGTTCAAGGCTGCAGTAAGCTATGATCATGCCACTGCACTCCAGCCTGGGTGACAGAGTAAGACCCTGTCTTAAAAAAACAACAATAACAACAACAAACAAACAAAAATCTTCCTTCCTTCCTGGTCTACTTCCCTTTGCTTCTGCTTAAGCTGATCTTAGCTGGTGCCCAGTGCAAGCAATACAACTGGGTACATTCTTCCCTCTGCAGAGCCCGTGAACACCGTGGTGAATCTTTCGGGAGCTCTTTCGCCTCCTTTGCTCAGGTAGCCCTTTCCCTGGACACATGCTCCTGATTCCCAGGCAGGCCTCGTCTTATCTGGGCCTTCAGGGAGGTGAGGCCTCACTCAGCATTTCAATCCGGAAAATCGAGTTGACAGAGGGTAATTCACATAATTAACTTCCTTTTCTTTTCTTTTTTTTTTTTTTTTTTTTTGAGATGGAGTCTTACTCTGTTGTTGCCCAGGCTGGAGTGCAGTGGCTCAATCTTGGCTCACTGCAACCTCTGCCTCCCGGGTTCAAGCAATTCTCCTGTCTCAGCCTCCCAAGTAGCTGGGACTATGGTAGCATGCCACCGTACCCGGCTAATTTTTGTATTTTTGGTAGAGATGGGGTGTCACCATATTGGTCAGGCTGGTCTCAAACTCCTGACCTCAGGTGATCTACAAGCCTCAGCTTCCCAACGTGCTGAGGTTACAGGTGTGAGCCACCATGCCTGGCCCACATAATTAACTTCTAAAGCAAAAGTTGGAACTGAAAATGCAGTTTTCCTTGTCCTTCACATTCCAGGTTGATTTCTCCCATCTCCCTTCCTTGGAGATGTGGGAAGAGAGGGCCGATGGTCCTTCCAGATGGGAAGCACAGCCGGTCCACACTGGTGTCCTTCTCAGTGCCCAGCAGCGGAACTCAGGGTGTGCTGAATGAATGGAGGAAGGAAAGCCATCAATGCCCTACCTCCTTTCTCTCACCGCAGTAATGAAGTATGTGCTGCACTTTCTCATTAAGAAGCATTTCTGTTTCCATCCCCACATTTGCGTCTTCCAAGCATTGTGATGCTTTTCCAATCTAGAAGGAGGAAGTGGAAACCCTAGTTTCTGTGGGCTTTGTCATAGTGCCTTTTTCCTAATCCACTGGCTTCTGGTTACTCTCCTCTGAGCCACGTTCCTGACATGGAAAAAACTGCAGGAGCCCCAGGGCCACTCCAATGCCATTTCTTGTCCAACCTGCTCTCCAGTCCTTGCGGTGCAAGGTGGCACCTCAGGGCAATCCTCATGGGGCCAGAGTGGGGAGGCTCCCGGCCCACTCTGCTTACCCCTTTGTCTCCACGTGGCCAGCACCTTGGCTGCTCCATGAAGGTGGAAGAATCAGGGGGCAAATGTAGAGAAGCACAAATACCAGGCCATGGTGCTTGCTGCAACTGGAGGTAAAACAATGTGAGTCATTTAAACTGCAAGCTCCAGGCTGGAAGGAAGGCTCCAGCAGTGAAAAGAGAAAGGAAGGGAAGGGGAGGGAAGAGGAGACAGGTGGCTGGACAAAGGAGGTGAGGGGAGGAGAGCTCTGGGCATAGGAAACACGATGTACAAAGGCTCCAAAGGCAGGGAGAGCTCAGGGAAATGCAGGCAGCCAGAGCAAGGAGGGGGCAGGCCCAGGTGACGGTGTGGGGTGGGCACAGGCAGCCTACAGGCGCCAAGGCCACGGAGTGCTGAAGCCAGCTCCCACCTGCCCAAGAGATCTCATTACTCAATTTCCAGAAATGTGATGAACTGGCTATTAAACTGGGCCATTTAAAACATTAATGTATGTGTCAACTTACGATCAAATAAATTTTACTTGAAACAATGGTAATAAAAAACCCCAAACTCCTTTCCTCCTAATGATTTTGCTCTATTTGGTTATTGGCTGTATTCTGGAGGCGAGTGATATTTCTTGTATTTGCATTGTGGAACTATTATAAAATGAGGGCTACACCTCTTTCCCACCATGAGTTCAGAGATGTCATGTCATTGGTTTGAAATTGGCTGCAATGTGGCTGGGCACAGTGGCTCATGCCTGTTATCCCAGCACTTTGGGAGGCTGAGGCGAGCAGATCATGAGGTCAGGAGATTGAGACCATCCGGGCAAACACGGCGAAACCCCGTCTGTACTAAAAATACAAAAAATTAGCCAGGCGTGGTGGTGGGCACCTGTAATCCCAGCTACTCGGGAGGCTGAGGCAGGAGAATCGCTTGAACCCGGGAGGCAGAGGTTGCAGTGAGCCGAGATCGTGCCACTACACTCCAGCCTGGGCAACAGAGCCAGACTCTGTCTCAAAAAAAAAAAAAAGAAAGAAAGAAAGAAAGAAAGAAAAAGAAATTGGCTGCAATAGGAGTATCTACAACACAGACATTGGTAAACTATACAAATCAGGGCTTGATTTGTATACTTTTGTTGATTGTCTAGACTTATGAATGTGATGGAGAAAATGTTAATAACACAGATTCAACTAAAACAGGCTCACTGCCCTTACATGGTGAATATCACAAAAAAGATAGTCAAATTACACTTCAATTGCAGCCGTAGGTTGGCTACAGGCACAAGAGTTCAGCAAAAACCTGTGAAAGCATTCTGTGTAACCGGCTATATGGAATTTACATTAAGGAATATTATATATCTTATTATTATTTGTAAATTGGGGCCACTCATCCTGCAGATCAGTAAAATGCATACTCAAAGTGTACACATTTGTTTTTCAGGAAGCTAGCTGTCCAACACTCACCAGCACGCCATAGCCTGAAAGCTACATTCAGTGTGTGGACTTCATCCTGGATGAAGGGGATATGGCTTTTCACTAGGATTGAAAGCACAGGCCGGGTGCAGTGGCTCACGCCTGTAATCCTAGCACTTTGGGAGGCCGAGGCAGGCAGATCACCTGAGGCCAGGAGTTTGAGACCAGTCTGGCCAAGATGGTGAAACCCCGTCTCTACTAAAAATACAAAAAATTAGCTGGGTGTGGTGGTGCGCACCTGTAATCCCAGCTACTCGGGAGGCTGAGACAGGAGAATTGCTTGAACCTGGGAGGCAGAGGTTGCAGTGAGCCGAGATCACACTACTGCACTCCAGCCTGGGTGACAGAGCGAGATTCTGTCTGGAAAAAAAAAAAAAAAAGAAAAAAGAAAGCACAGAGGGCTCTGTCATTGGATTTGGGTTTTGGACACTGGTGATAAGGTGGAGAAGAGACAGGAGGCCACAAGCTAGGAGGCAGGGGACCCGTGAGGAGGCTGTCCTGACACCATGCATGGACAGCCGCGATGTGGGGGGGATAAGTGGCCCCGGGGGTGGGGAGTGGGGAGGATGCCACCGAGAAGTCATGAACAAAGCCCCCCACCCACTCTCACTGCCCACGGTGCGTGGCCTGCCAGGTAGAAGCCTGGAGCTCCTTACCCAGGTCTCAGTGAGTGTGAGGTCATTCTCCCGGGTCCGTGGCTGCTCACTCGTGTTGTGAGTTGCCAAGACCCGGAGTGATCTTATTTTGGAGACATTTGCCCCAGCCTCCAAAGTAAGGCATTCCAAAGCACAGGCTTCCACGCTGGACAGGTAGACCAGCTGCAGTCATCTGCCCTTGGTTAACCTCACCTCCACGGTTTTCATTTGACCTGTCTTTATCAGGCACACAGAGGCCGCTTCTGAATTCCCTCGCAGCCTCCGTGTATCAGAGGCCAAGTACCAGCCTGGGCCACCGGGGCTTGAGCTGAGCGCTCTTCCTCCCTCCCGACCCCAGCCTGATGGGGGAGCCCCGCCCCCAAAGCCCTCCAGAGGAAATCAAAGCTGGCGAAAGCCACGCGGATGTTCAGAAGAAGTCTCTTATCCCGGCAGCCTTTCACAGGCTGTGGGGCCTCATGCCCTCTGCCCCCCGACGCCGTGAGAGGCCGGCAGCCAATTCACCGCATTGTCTGAAACCCCTGCATGGTGCCATTGCCGCGGTCTTTTATCCCTTTTGGCAAAGAACCCGCGCCATCGGGTCCTCTGAAGTGCGGGAGACGGATCGCTGATCTGCCGGGGAATGTGCTCTACAAGGTTAAGCATGTTTGCCCAAGAAATACGGATAATGCTCTTAGCACGTATGACCTTTACGATATGTGGAACACTGTCCGTGACAAAAATGCCATTTTTTAAATGGTTTTCACGCCGGGGTATCCAGCCATTAATCATGCTGCATGTGAGTGACTGCAGGGGCTGCCTGGAAAATCCTAGAGCCCCACGTTAGATTCCCGGCGGGCCAAGGGCTGTGTGTGAACCTTGACTTCATTAGGATCTGCACCGCCGATGGCTTCCCGGGCTGGGTGCCCCCCGGGGACTCCTGGAAAAGAGCCTGGCTTCTCAGCATCCTTGCAGGAGTGGCCACGGGCTCTTTATTTTAAGGTGTCTTTGTGTCCTTGGAGCTGATAAATAACTCATTTTGGATGCCTCTGCTGAGCCTGCATATTTAGTGCCCACGAACTGCATCTGAGATGCTGGAGGCTATGCCGCCCCTCTCCCTCCCTCTCCTGGCTGCAGAGCTGAATATTGCTCAGTAGGGGAATGGCTGATGCTGGGCACCGGCCTGATTGGAGGGAAGTGATAGAATTCAGGATTTTCACTTCCAAAAGGGCATTTTCCAGGGTCAGCCAGTTAATACCTGCACAGCCCCAGTCAGAGAGCCCCCAGACGCCTGTGGGTCCCAAGCATGAGAAATGAGTCTGGTCTGTGTCGAGAGGCGCTGGGTGTGCAAAACACACACAGGATTTCAAAAGCTTGATATAAAAAACACAAACTACCTCATTCATAATTTTCACACTGATTAGGCCTTGAAATGATAATGTTTTGGAGGTACTGGGTTAGATCATATGTATTATTAAACTTAACTTTACCTTTTCTTTTTGATTTATTTCTTGTGGCCACTAGAAAGTTTAAAATTGCCGACGTGGCTTGCATCTTACCTCTGTCAGAAGCTCAGGCCACACACCCATGCAGAGACCCACCCTGGGAGTGGGGAAGTGGATGGGAGGACAGAAGAGAAGGCCCTTCCATGCCCTGGGGGCAGGGTGCTCCCAATCCCATTGCGGGGAGGGAGTGCTCACACAAGCACCTGTGCAACTGGCACCTTTTGGGGTCTGTTTGTGTTTTCCAGGCCTGACACTCGGGCAAGGAAAAGCCAAGACACATTGCGCTTTATTAATCAACATTTAGTAATGCTTTTGGAGACAGGCAGAGGGAGCAATGGGTGTCCTGAGTCCCCCTTTGGAAGGGAATAGGGATAGGGAGCAGGCAGTGGGCAGTGGGCACAGACAACCAGCAGTGCCCACCCAGATGATGCACAGATCTCCCCTGCCCCGCCTCCCCACCCCCCCCCCCCCCGCAGTTGGGTGCTTGGCTCTGTCCTGGGTGACTTTTTAAACCTGCACCAAGCGGCTGCTACTGCTGACCCCAGGGATGTCCTGACACCTTCTGGGTGGCCTCCAAGTCACATGCACGTATAACCCAATTTCCACCACTGTCTGAGGAAGGATGTCGGAAGTGCTGTTCCCCCGACCCACCCTCCGAAGCCTTCACCAATCCCCCCAGCAACCACAGGAGCATCTCTCCATCAGAGCCATTCTGGACCCATTGCAGACACAGGAAGAGCAAGAGCATCCCAGCCTGGCGATGTCAGACGGTTTGGCAGAGTTCCTGTGCGCCAGACTCAGTGTTAGGTGCTGAGGATTCACAGCAAACGCATAACCCCTGGACCAGCATGTGAAGTGATCATCCCAAACCCATCGTGAGGGACCAAAGGGGGTCCTGGGATTCCTAAGGGCATTTAGCCCAACCTAAGGATTTGAAAATGTACCCAGCGGACATGGAGAAACTGGCCCCTTGGGTGTTTTAAAGGACAAATTGTAGGTACACAGGAGAAGAGAAGTGGGAGGGGCACAGAGGCAGGATATTGTAGAAGTGAGAGCTGATGAATGCGGAAGGGTCAACTGTGGGCAGTCTGTAGTGCAGGTGATGGCGGACTATATACAGGCTAAGGCAGGGAGCAGCAGGAGACAAGGCGGGGAGTCACTGGGGTCCGGGGAAGATCAGAAGGAGCCTTGAATGGCGTACTCAGGATTCGATCTCCCTCCAATAGGCGACGGGTGCCACCAAAGGGCTCTGAGCTGGGTGAGTGGCTTTGATTTAGAGTTTCCAGAAGTGGCTCTGGTATCAGGGCATGAAGGAGGATTAACACCAAAGGCACAAAGTTTGGGACCTGAACTAGGACATTGGTATTAGGAAGAGAAAAGAGACAAAGATCCAAGAAATATTTAAAAGATGTAACTGGCCAGACCAGGTGTCAGAGTCAACGTGCTGGGCAAGGAAGAGCTGCCATTGTGTGTCTCCCAGATATGGGCTCTGATCTCCAGGTCAGAGAAAACCGCAGGCTGGCCTCAGTAGATCCCAGAGGCAAAAGCAACATCTACCAAGCCTGCCTCACTGGGCTGGAGCAGCCTGGCATCTGCGCACCAGCCTCCTGCTGACCTCTCACCGGCTGTCAGGACAGCCCAGGGCAGAGAGGTGACATCCAGGCTGCCCGAGGCAGCAGGTCAAACCCAGCTAAGTAACTAAATAAAGATATGATTGTAATGATGATTAAATTGAAGCACCTCATTAATTTCATGTGAGAGGTGGGGAAAACACAAGATAGCCCTTCCTCGAAACTCATTGTTTGCCTGGCCTTGAGACATCCCCACGCGATGTCTTGTTGGGTCTAATTTAAGTATGTACATTTAATGGTTTAGTAAGTAAAATTGCCTTTATTGTTTGGAATGGTTTTTGCAATAATTTATGGGCTCGGCTGGTTCATTTGATGGGTCCCTATGATGGAGTAGGTGTCGGCCCTGAAGCGGGTATTTATATAAAGAACTCAGGGGGAATTCAGCCCTGCGGCCCTGAACATCATATTCCCAGGCAGCAAGGGAGACTCGTGGAGGCCACCCTGACCCGGGAGAGACAGCTGCATACGCCCAGGACCACTGCAGCTCTGGGCACCCTGGAGGATCGAGGGGCAGGAGCCTGGTGAGCCTAAACCCTTTATTTTTGGTTCTGAAGTGCCCTGGCAGTGCAACTTGGCACACAGAAACTGGAAAGAACCAGAAGCACATGGAATGGGCAAAAATCTAGACATTTTTCCACCCACTTGCCCTGACCGCCAAGGCCTGAGTCATCCATCACCCACTTTCTGACCCAGCCTGCATCTTGGTCCTCCTCCTTGGATTCTGGGAGGAGAGGGGAGGTTTCCATTGCTAGCACCAGCCCTGGCAAACACTCCACACCCATGCCTTCCGGGGGCAGCTGGGGACAGCTGGGGATGGGGAAACTCATCCACAGAGAACAAGAGGCCAGCAAGTGATGAGTGGACATGACCAGCAAATGGGCCGGGCCCAGGAATGGATCCTGACCCAGTCTGAGCAGGGGCCAGGGCCGGAGCAGGGGCCAGCTGGAGGACCAGAAGGATGGTCCAGATGGGACCCAGTGTGTCCGTCTCACTGGGGATGAGGCAAATGCAGCTACCATGAGAAGATGGAGGTCTGGGAGGCAGGGCCCCAAGGATCTTCCACACATGATGGATTTAGTAGGTGGGGGGATAGAGTAGGTTGTAGCAGAAACTCGATCCTCTTTCATTTTGCCCTGGGATAACTGGTGAACACTCGAGCTCCTGCCAGCTGGAGCCAAAGATGGGGAGCTCAGGGATGGCAGGTCGTTTGATGCTGTTGATCAATTCCTTGACCTCGCCCCTCCATTCTTTTTCCATCTCCTCCCCCTGTCCTTTTGAGCCCTCCTCACTCTTGCAAAAAAAAAAAAAAAAAAAAGAAAAAGAAAAAAAAAAGCCAGTACTGTAAATTAAAATTGGGTAGAGAGAGAACCACTTACCGCTTTGATTACCTAACTTCTTTCTTGAGCCAATGGTAAGCTAGCCCAAGTTTAAAATATCCCACCTTTGGGCCTGGAGCGGTGGCTCCCGCCTTGGGAGGCTGAGGCGGGCGGATCATTTGAGATCAGGAGTTTGAGACCAGGCTAACCAACATGGTGAAACCCCATCTCTAATAAAAATACAAAAATTAGCCGGGTGTGGTGGCCCACGCCTATAATCCCAGCTACTCGGGAGGCTAAGGCAGGAGAATCACTTGAGCCCGGGAGGTAGAGGTTGCAGTGAGCCGAGATCACGCCACAGCACTCTAGCCCAGGTGACACAGCGAGACTCCATCTCAAAAAAAAATCAAACAAAAAAAAAAATATCCCACCTTTAAAGGGCACAGACATTTTAATTCTGGTCTCAAAGATGCTGCTACTAGCACACAGCAAATGGGTGGTGCCTCCAGAGTGAAGGACGGCAAGTGTGGTCCGGGAGCTGATAAGATGCCTCCCTCCCTGCACTCGGCTCTGACCAGCAGCCTCCTTATTCTGGGAGGGGGCTTCTGTGGACTCCACTGAGCCCCCTGCACTCTGTCCAGGTTCTGGTTCACCGACAGCATCAGGTTCCATTCCTCCCTCTGCCTCCCCTTCCTCCCGACGTGATTGACCCTGTGGTGGGCGAGGGCGGTGACTCAATAAGCACAACACCTCTCGATTTCCCACTGAGCATGCACTGTGTGAACTATCTAAAGCCAATGTGTGCTTCCAGACCAGCATAATTGCACCCACTGCCCTCTCTACCCCGCCCAAACGGGAGTGCTCCAAGGGGAAGCCGCTTATCTGCGATTTGGCCTTGGAAAAGCGCATTTCAGAGAGGAAAGCAAACCACTGTCCAAGCTGCATCCCATGCTCAACAGATAAATGCCCCAGTCTTCTATCTGATGCTGAGCTGTTGACAGAGTAAGAAAACTGTCCTAAAATGAAGCTGCCTCTGTCTTTGCTTCTAGCTCACTTCTCCTTGTGGGGAGATGGGCCCCTCAAAACAGACTGATAACCACCAATTTTGCCACAATCCACTCTAACAGAGACAAGGACCTTGGCTATCCATCAAGGGCTCGCTCACTTCCCGGCCATGGAGTCCATTTAGGTGGATTTTCTCATCTGTGCAGCCCGCAGCTGGGCTCCCCAGAAGGGACTTTGAGACAAGGAGTTGGCTGCAAGTCATTGAATTGGGAGAGGAATCCAGGAGTGGGGACAGGAGATGAGGACAGGAAGGCAACCAATAAAAATGCCTTATTCATACAATTATCACCATGATCACCAGGCGCTCCATCCCGCTCGGGAGCTCCGGCAGACAGCACAAGCTGCGGTGGTGCCACCATGGCCTGCGCACACCTGGCTGAGAGTTGCTCCCAGGTACTCACTCATCAGTACCGTCTCCTGCAGCTCCACCTGGTGGGATCCTGCCTCAGGGACTGAGTCCCAGGTGTTCTAAATAACAGAGGTGAAGATCAGCGGGACGTGAGGTGTGGGGGTGGGGGTGCTAGCAGGGTCTGCTACACCATTTCATACAGAGGAGAGGAAAGGTCAGCTGCGACTTGGCCAAGGCCATGCAGCTCATCATGGCCAACAGGAGACTCCAACTCCGAGGCCCAAACCCTCATGACTGTCAAAAGGCCTCCAGCCTGGCAACTCTCCCAGTTGAGCCAATGTCCATGGGTTCCCCACAGGACCTGGGGTCCCAGGTTAGAGGGATTAGCAACACTCCTGCTGTGAACACGTCCCCCTCCATCACCTGACCCCATGGAGAGCCACACAGGGGAAGGCTCCAACCAGTGCCTCGGGCAAAATCGAGGAGGTGGCTGGAGGCTGATGTTGAAGATCCTGTGTTCTCCCTGCAAAGATCCGAAGAGTTGACTGAGCGAAGAGCTGGCAAGTGCTGGTGACAGGAGAGGTTGGATTCTTCACATGCTGCCGGTAGGAATGGAAAGTCGTGTAGCCAACCAAATTGTAAAATGGAAAATCGTTTCGTTGTTCCCCAATAAGTTAAGCATAGACTTCCCCAATAAGTAAGACCCAGCAATTTTACTCCTAGAAATATATTCCGGAAAGGCCGGGCGCGGTGGCTTATGTCTGTAATCCCAGCACTGTGGAAGACTGAGGCGGGTGGATCACGAGGTCAGGAGTTCAAGACCAGCCTGGGCAAGATGGTGAAACCCCATCTCTACTAAAAATACAAAAATTAGCCGGGTGTGGTGGCAGGTGCCTATAATCCCAGCTACTTGGGAGACTGAGGCAGGAGAATTGCTTGAACCTGGGGGACGGAGGTTGCAGTGAGCCAAGATTAAGCCACTGCACTCCAGCCTGGGGGACAGAGTGAGGCTCTGTGTCAAAAATAAATAAAATAAAATAACAAACAAAAAAGAAATATACCCCCCAGAAGGAAGACAGGGGTTCAAAGAGAAACCTGTCCACAGATGTGTGTAGCAGCACCAAACAACCCAAATGTCCATCAACTGATGGATGGACAAACAAAACGTGGTGTAGTCATAATACGAGCAAACGCGATTTCAGCCATAAAAAATCATAAAGCAGCCCAGCGCAGCGGCCACTCCTGTAATCCCAGCACTTTGGGAGGCCAAGGCAGGCGGATCACTTGAGGTCAGGAGTTCCAGACCAGCCTGGCCAACATGGTGAAACCCCATCTCTGTTAAAACTACAAAAGTTAGCTGGGCGTGGTTGCGCGTGCCTGTAATCCGAACTACTCTGGAGGTTTAGACTCCAGCCTGGGCGACACAGTGAGACTCCATCTCAAAAAAACCAAAAAGGAATGAAATACTGATACATGTTATAACATGGGTAAATTCTGAAGACACCATGCTCAGTGAAAGAAACCAGACACAAAAGGCCTCCTACTGCCGATTCCATTCATATGAAATGTCCAGAATAGGCAAATCCACAGACAGAAAGCAGATTGGTGGTTGCCTAGGGCTGCGGAGGTGGGGCGGGGTGGGGGGTGGGGGGGGTGGGAAAAAGAAATGAGATGTAATTGCTTAATGGGCACAAGTTTCCTTTTGGGGTGATGAAAATGTTTTGGAATTAGGAACGGCAGTCGCACAGCACTGTGAATGTACTAAATGCTACTAAAGTATCCCTTTCAAATGGTTAAAATGATACATTTTAGGTAATGCATATTTTGTCATAAAAAAAATAGCCACCCATCCTCTACCCCAGGAGAAGGGAGGAGCGCTATTGAGATTATAAACATTTACTGCAAATAATTCAAAAGGGGCAGTTAAGAAACATGTGAGCAATCGGGACTCTTTTTCATGTCCCACATAGAGCCTGGGGAAAATCTGAACCAATAACAATAAAATAATAAGGCCTAACAGCTGTGGGAATACGATTGTCTCTTGGGCTCACATGTGGATAATCGAGAGTTAACTCTTAATAAAATAATAAAACGCAGGAGCAGTGGGAATAAAGATTACCTCCTTAGCCAACTGCCAGAGACCATATTCAGAAAATAATGACTCCCCTTCTACTCTCCTCGTTTTATGGTATGAGATGTAATTGTAGCCGGGCTGTTCGCAAACTTCCAGGGGAAGGTAATTGTCAATCAAAATGAAAAATGTCATAATTTAAGCGTGTCCCAGCCTGACAAGAAGGTCCATATGGTCTTTCAGTGAGGCGCATGGAGCGGTGATTTACGACTGTCACCAGCCCAGCGCTGTCTCCGAGACGTTCAAGGACCGCGTGGGCTGGACACTCACCTTCGGTGGCAGGGCCACCGAGTCACACTCCACTCTCAGCTGCAGAGAGTTCCTGACCAGATGACGCCAACAACTGTAAGGTCCTTGGTGAGTCCCCAGGGCCCAGGAAAAAAGATGATTTAAAAAGATGATTCCCACCCAGAAAACACTGGGAGGAGAGAAAATGACAGAGAAAGAGGACCCGGCCTTAAAATGGGGGGTGAGGGTGGGGTTCTGCCCCACGGTTGCCCACAGCTTTAACCTTTATAGCAAAAACCATACATTCTGGATGTCGGGGGAGGAGGGGTCAGTCGTATCTGGTTGGTTGTTGCATTGCTGTGGTTTTTCTGTCTTATATTTGGAGGTTTTGTTTGTTTCCTTTGTAAGGATGCTTAAGCGGGAATGGGTATTAAGGTGGCCATATATTGTTGAGGTTGCCCTAGAAACCAGAAGATAAGAGATGCCCTCAAACCTGTACCCAGCCAGGGCCTGAGGAACCTCTACACTCCTTTTGCCAGGAGGAAATGTCATTTCAGGGACCCTCCACCCACCCCCGGCCCCACCCACATAAACTAAGGCAGCTTTATGGGCTAGACCCTGCCCCTCGACACACACCACTCCCTAACCAGGAAACTGGAGGGTACATTTTCAGACACCCTGAAGCCAATAATTAGACCAGTCTGGGGTTAGAAAAATCCCTGAAGCACAACCACACTCAACCGTCTGGGCATGTCTGGTGTTCAGCAGAAGGTGCCCTGCCATGTGTCCCTCAAGGAAACCCAGCATCGCATTTGGCGACCATCCTTTACCTCCTTTGCCTCCTTCTCAAATCCCATGTTCAGGGGCTTAAACTCCCACCTCTGAGGATGAACAGAACCCAGATCTGGTTCTGGCTCCTCCTCCTCTGGAGCTTGTCGTATGCAAGCCGGTGTGCACACACGCACGCATGCACACACATGCACGCACATGTACACACACGTGCACATGCATGCACACACACAAATGTGTGCACACACACATACACACGTGTGCGCATGCACACACACACTCGCATGCACACACATGCACATACACACGCACACACCGGTGCTGTTGTTTTTTTATTTTAAGTAAACACCATCTGTCACCCTAAACGCACAGCGGGGGCTCAGCTGACTGTGGACAGCAGCCTGTCTTCCCTTCACTCTCTCAGGTCCACTGGGCCAGGGGGGCCGGAGTTTCTCCCAAAAATCAGGAGATTAGGGAAGCTCCTGGAATGTCTGAGGACCACAGCAGGAGATTGCAGAGAGCATGTGTCTAATGCTGCGTGCACACACACACACACACTCACACACACTCTCTCACACGCTCTCCCTACTCTCAGGAGCACCCACTCCACACCCCACACCTCATTGCATCCAGTGCCATTACACACACGCACTCACACACACTCTCTCACACACCCTCCCTACTCTCGGGAGCACCCACCCCACACCCCACACCTCATTGCATTCAGTGCCATTAACTGATCGCTTCTCCCGTGGTAATATTCGAGGCTGTTCAGCAAGCCTCCTTCTTTTGTTTCCTCTTCCCCGTGCTGCTCTGCCGTCCTTCTGAGGGACCTGCTTTGATTAATATCAACCCTCCCTCCCAACCTCTTTCCCAACCATTTTAAAGGGCAATTCCTCTTTTCGGCAGGGGCATTGATCAATTGATACCAAGCAGGGGTCGGGATCGATACGGTTCCGGGGTCTTTAGATACTGGGGTTTGATATCTTTTTCTTCCCCGACCCTCCCCCTTCTGCTACCTAGACCCAGAGCTTTAAGTTATACTGGAGGGGCTTCTAGAACGCGTTGCTGGGGGCCTCAGGAAGCCCAATGACCTTTAAAACAATGTGATAATCAGCTGGGCGGGACGGCTGCCAAAGACCATCCCGCTAATCCTAGGTGGCAGTCCCCTCCCCTCCCCCATCTCTGAAGCTGCCTGCTCTGGTAGCAGCCCCTCTCGTTCAAGAAGCCAGCCTCCCTGATCCCCTGGCTCGCTGGGAGGAGGGCACCAGCCCAGGTGGGCAGGAGGGTGAGCCCTTGCCGGCCCTCCTACTTCCTCCCTCGCTCCATCCCACCACTTCTTTCCTGCGCTCCCAGATCTGCTGTAACTGACATTTTCCATCTGACAGGTTCTGTTTTCCCTGCCTCTGGTTGCCAGGGAAACAAGCGAAGAGGACCGCAGCCAGAGAGCTGTTAGCTGCCTTTTTAAGGCGCCCTGGACATAAACAGCACTTTCCATAATGGAAGCTGGGCACAGAGGCTTAAAAAAACCAAAACAATACAGAAGAGGAGGCTAAAGTGGGAAAAAGTCGGGGTGGGGTCCCCACCAGGTTAATGGGAGAGTAAAAGAAGAAATAAAAATCCTAGAAAATCTCACACTCTTGGACAAAACCAGCCCCCTTCCTGAAAGGTCTGATTCTCTCCTTGACGTGCAAAAAAGGAGAAACTGGACCTCCAGACCCCTACCTCCTAACGTCTTCTATGAAGCCAAAATCTCTGCAGCCAAGCCTCAGCCTAGTGGCTACAGGGAACCTGGGCTCTATTGAGCTGCAGGGGAGCTATTCGGATTGAATCACCCTCGAGGCTAAAAGATGCTCTAATGGAAGTGATGGGGTCCATCTCCAATTTGGAGACCACGCAGGCCTGTCCTTCGAAAAAGGTTACAGGGTTTTTGTTTTTATCTTGAGGGATGCATGCTCCCCAGGCAACTAGGAGTCCAGATGCTGGAGTTTGAGAGAAAATGGCTGAACTGTAAGGCAGGGGAGGGGAAGGGAGGGGAGGGTGTCCTCTTCTTTCAGAAAACTTATTGGGGTTGGGTAGACAGAGATAGCTGTCACTCATCCCTGGGTCGTCTCAAAGCTGCCCTTGCTGTGCATGCGTGTGTGTACGTGTGTGTACATGTGTGCATGCGTGTGTGTACATGTCTGTGTGCATGTGTGTGTACGTGTGTGTACTTGTGTGTGCATGTGTGTGTACATGTCTGTGTGCATGTGTGTGTACGTGTGTGTGCATGCGTGTGTGTACATGTCTGTGTGCATGCGTGTGTACGTGTGTGCATGCGTGTGTGTACATGTCTGTGTGCATGTGTGTGTACGTGTGTGTGCATGCGTGTGTGTGCATGTCTGTGTGCATGTGTATGTACATGTGTGCATGTGTGTGTGAGCGTGTGTGCGCATGCATGTCTGTGTGTGTGTGCATGTGTGAGTGTGTGTGTGTGCACAAGTGCCTAAACACATGGGCATACTTGGGTGGGCCTAAGTGAGCCCAGTGGGAAGCAGGCAATGTTTACTGGGGAGCCACCACAAGCAACACCGTTTCTCTTCCACTCCTCTTTCCTCCACCTTTACTTCCGCCCCAAGCAACTGAGTAATGGCTTGCTTTTTTCCACGAACACCTCCACCAGACTCTGCCCGTCTCACCCCAAAACACTCAGCCCAACACCCCACACTCCTGATCCTGTAGACCTCAATCTTCAAGGCAGGTGACACATCACCAGGAATCACGGGTCCCTATTTATACTGCGTTTTTCGCCATGTGTTTGCACAGCGTTAAACCTTCTTTCATATGCCATTTGAATGATGTAAAATGCCCTGCCTTGGCCCCGAGTTTCAGGCCTGCACTTTTATCTTCCTCTGTGCCTTTCAACCTGGACGTCCCAGTGAGTCCATCAAACTCAATCAACTCAGAACAGAACTCATTGCCTTCTCCCCAAATTAGCTCCTTCACCCAGAGTTCCTGAGTCAAAGCTGCAGTGCAGTCCATCCCCCACTCCCCTGCCACCACCACCCACACACACACACCGGGTCTGTCTATACATCGTCGAACTTCAGATCCTACTTCTTGAGTATTTCCACTCTTTCCACCTGCTCCCATATTGAGCAGCCCAGGCTCCCACAATTTTCCTGAGCCGTTGCAATTGCCTCCTGATCTGCCACCACCCCCCAACCACCCCTCCATGCCTTCCCCTCCCCTAAGCTGCTGCCAGCAGTCATCTTTCCTTACAGGGACCTGCCCTGCTGTGGAGCCCGCAGTGATTCTGCTTAAGAGCAGACGCAAAACCCTGAGCCTGGCACCCAATGCCCTTCACCACCTGACCTTGACTGAGCTTCCCAGCTCTTTCCCTCTACACCCGGCCCTCTGACCAGGCCTGCCACGCAGAGACTGGAAGCCCTTTCACACCTCCGTGTCCTCAAACTGGAAGTTTCTGCCTTATCCCTGCTCAGCCCAGCAAATGCTGACCCATGTCCCAGTCGAAGCCTCACCTGGCTGAACTGGGGTCCCCTCCATTCGACACTCACCTCTTCTGTCAAGCACCACACCTTGGGTTTGGTTACAGGCTTGTCGCCCCACAGGTCTGAGCACTCTTCGGGGGTTGACACCTTGCCCTGCACCCCCAGCACCAGGTGCAGTGCGTTGCATGTCACAGTGCTCATAAATGTTCTCTTTTTGTCTTCACAGTGGGCTCCGGAAGGGGGAAAGACAGATCTCCTGTAGTAAAAAGGAGGACATGACTGTCGTCATCCTGAACACTTGTCCCCGTGCATGATGACATCCCTGCATGAAGGAGCAAACCCACTGGCTGAGAGGAAGGACCAATTTTAAATGTATTCATTTCATAATTGTTACAGTGATATATTAGAAAAATTTTAAAAGATTAAAATGGGGCCGGGCACGGTGCCTCACGCCTATAATCCCAGCTACTCAGGAGGCTGAGACAGGAGAATTGCTTGAACCCAGGAGGCAGAGCTTGCAGTGAGCCGAGATTGTGCTACTGTACTCCAGCCTGGGCGACAGAGCAAGACTCTGTCTCAGGAAAAAAAAAAAAAGAGAGTCGGTCAGGCTCCAAATTGGAGGAAATGAACTGGGATTGTTTGGGAGGTGCCGCACAGGATGTGGCAAGGTAGCAGGACAGCGCAGCCTGGATTATGGCACAGAGGGGCTGCCAGATGGGTGAGGGGACGCTGGAGGGGGGAGGGGATGCCGGAGCGGGGAGGGGATGTCAGATGAGGGGCAGCTGCCGTACTGGCCAGGGGAGGCCGGTGGCTCACACCCCGAACATGCGTGGGGAAGAGAAGAGAATGACCCCAAGGAGGTGATACTCAAGAACACCTAATTTCACATCAGAAGAGACTGAAACAGGCAGCAAAGAGACCATGAGAGTCAGGTGTGGTGGCTCACGCCTGTAATCGCAGCACTTTGGGAGGCTGAGGCGGGTGGATCACCTGAGGTCAGGAGTTTGAGACCAGCCTGGCCAACATGGCAAATCCCCATGTCTACCAAAAATGCAAAAATCAGATGGGCATGGTGGCAGGTGCCTGTAATCCCAGCTACTCAGGAGGCTGAGGCCCGAAAATCACTTGAACCCAGGAGGTGGAGGTTGCAGTGAGTCAATATTGCACCACTACACTCCAGCCTGAGTGAGATTCCTTCTCAAAAAAAAAAAAAAAAAACGAAAAAGACAGAGACCATGAGAATATGTGTGTGATACAGCTGAGAACACGAAGAGCAGAGGCTGAGATGGACAGTCAGGCAGAGGGGCTCACGGGTGATCTATTTTTTCAAACATGTATTTATAGTTGACTCTTGAATAACATGAGTTTGAACCACATGGGTTCACTTATTCACGGATTTTTTTCTGCCTCTGCCACCCCTGAGACAGCAAGACCAGCCTCTCCCCAACACATACACCTTCCTCTTCTTCCCCAGCCTACTCAGTGTGAAGACCTTTAGGATGATCCACTTCTGCTTAATGAATAGTAAATATGTTTTCTGTTCCCTACAATTTTCTTTTCTTTGCTTTTTTGAGATGGAGTCTTGCTCCGTCACACAGGCTGGAGTGAAGTGACACGATCTTGGCTCACTGCAACCTCCACCTCCCAGGTTCAAGCAATTCTCCTGCCTCGGTCTCCCTGAGTAGCTGGGACTACAGGCACCCACCACCACGCCTGGCTAATTTTTGTATTTTTAGTAGAGACGGGGTTTCACCATGTTGACCAGATTGGTCTCAAACTCCTAACCTCAAGTGATCCACCCACCTCAGCCTCCCAAACTGCTGGGATTACAGGCATGAGCCACCACACCCAGCCTGCTCCTTACAATTTTCTTAATACCATTTTCTTTTCTGTAGCTTACTTTATTCTAAGAATAGAGCATATAACACATGAGACATACAAAATAGGTGTTCATTGACTGCTTGTGATATTGGTAAGGCTTCTGATCAAGTAATTAAGTTGTTGAGGAATTGAAATTTATACTCAGATTTTCCACTGCACCAGGGTCTCTAAGGGTCAGCGCCCCTCACCCCCACATTGTTCAAGGGTCACCCATAAAGCCGTTATGCTATTTTCACACTTAAAAAATAAGAAAGAAAACCCAGGGCAATTGCAATGAACCGTTGTGAGATGCTGAGGGGCCTGAGAGGTTGGGGCACTCAGGGGTGCCGACATGGGTGTGCAGGCTGGACAGAGGCAAGGGGCTTTGCAAAGGACAGACCACCAAGATGATGCAACTGGGCGGATGCCAGGGCAGGTGGAGCTGGAACAGCCCAGGTCGCCATGCCTCCCATCTGGTATCCCCAGTTCCCTCCCCGTCTTTTCACTTGGCTGTGATGTGCACTGGGCTGGATATGGGCTTCAGTGACCAGCCATCAGCTCCTGCCTCACCTCCTCCAGGGACTCAGGTCATGTGTGGCCAAGTGATGGAGACTGGCAACGGCTCCTGCAATGCCCAATACTGTTAATAACAGAAGGAATAAATTTTGCATTGCTGGTTTGAGGGTGACCGGGAGGGTCTCTAGGGCCACAGCCATCTTCTCCAGGTAGGCTGGAGCAAAGGCTTGGCTCTGAGGGTCTGGCTTGGATCTCCAGTGCCAACCTAGTGCAGACACCACTGATATCTGTGAGGGGGCCCTCAACACAATGATGCCAAGCGGCCAGAGAGAGTGCAACAGCCCTGAGCTCACAGAAGCAGACAATTTAGGAGCTACCTCTCTACATTATTCCAACCCTCAGAAACCTCGTGCTTTTCTTCCCAGAAGCAAAGGGCGCTGACTTGTTATAAATGCCAAGGTTACCTCAAGAAGCTCAGGATCATTCCAGTATCCAGGTGGCCAAATCCCAGGAGACGAGAATGATCATGCGTGCACCTCATTTGCATCACACTTTAATTCACAGAGTGCTTTCCAACTTTCATGTGTTTTGTCCTCTCCATTACCCTGTCAGATAAGCAGGGAAGACATACGTTTACCCTTCCTGTATGTGCGTCATGCTTGGACAGCTCACTAAATGGGTTGTCAAGTGATTACAGAGGGAAACTGAGGCCCTAATACCTTAGGTCAACTGTCCAAGAGGCCAGAGTCAGAGCAGGCTCAAAAGGAGTTAGAAGACTAACTTCTAAGTCAGGACTCTACTTGGACACTATCACCTTCTAGAAGACATCCCTGATGATGATGATGATGATGATGATGATGATGACGATGATGATGATGATGATGACGATGATGATGATGATGATGATGATGATGGGGGCTTGTATAAGATTCATGTTGTGCAGGTTCATAATAGATAATAATGTTGGAGAGGGGATGAAGAACCAGACTAAAGGGGATCTTGGGTGTCAAGGTCAGAAGTTTCCGCTTTTCTCAGGAGCAGTGGGACCCCACATGTCTTCAGCAGGAAGTATGTAGTGGATTGAATAATGGTCCCCAAAAAGGTGTGTTCATGTCCTAATCCCCACAACCTGTGACTGCGCTCTTATTTGGAAAAAAGGTCTTTGCAAATGTAATTAAGTGTAAGATCTTGAGATGAAGAGATCACTCTTCTGGGTTTGCTCAAACTCTGGCCCCTTAGACAGTTGGTATAAGGTTTCTGGGCCTCAGTATCCCTCTATAGTCATTTGACAACCCACTAGTGAATTGTCCAAGCATGATGCACATACAAGAAGGGTAAACATATGTCTTCCCTGCTTATCTGACGGGCTTGTGGAGGGAACAAAATAAATGAAAGATGGGAAAGCGCTCTGTAAATTAAAGTGTGATGCAAAGGAGATAATTATCCTGGATTATGTGGGTGGGCCCTACGTCCAAACATAGGTGTCCTTATAAAAGACAGGCAGAGGGAGATTATGCAGACAGCAGAGGTGGAGGTCATGTGACCACGGAGGCAGAGATTGGAGTGATATGGCCACAAGCCAAGGAACACAGCAGCCGGCAAAAACTGGAAGAATCAAGGAAGGGTTCTCCCCTAGAGCCTCCAAGAGGGAGTGTGGCCCTGCCAGATTTCAGACTTGAGGCCTCCAGAGCTGTAAGAGAATAAACTTCCATTGTTTGAAGCCACCAAGCCGGCACTAATTTGTTACAGCAGCCACAGGACACTCATACAGGGTGAAATGTGCAATGCTGGGGGTATGGGCTTGGTTTCATTTGCTGCTCTGTCCACACTCACGGCAGGCCCTGCTCACCTCTTTGGACTGATAGAGAGCCAGCCTCTGGGCCTGACCCAAGGTCACAAGGTGGGTGAGTGCCAAGGTGGGACCAGGGCTTGAGTGTCCTCACCGCATCCCAGGTTCTCCCTCACCAAACTTCAAAAGGCCAGGTGGGCCCCGGCCACCAAGAAATTTGTCCCTTCACACCCTACTCCGTTTGTTTGCTACCTAGACCCTACTCAGGATCTACAGAAATTTCCATATGATTTTCACCGATGTAGTAAAGATTCAAAAGAAAAAATAGGGGGGTGGTTGGGAGGCAGGCCCCAAGTTCTAGGAATATTCCCGTTTTCTCTGCCCATGCTATTGTGGTCATGCATAACTCAGTATAACTCTGAGGAGGCCGTGATTGAGACTGGGGCATCCAGAGAACGCTTGGAAATTCCTCCCATTCTCGGGATTATCCATCTTTGAGGTCAGACCCAAATCTCTCTGGTCCTCAGTTTATGCCTCTGCAAAATGGGATCATTTTCATGTACTCCCCACAGCTGTTATGAAGGATAAATTCAATCAGATAATGTGTGCAACATGTTCAGGAAGATGGACATGTCAAACTCTCCATGGATGATAGTGATGATGATGATGATGGTGATGGTGGTGATAATGGTAATGGTGATGATGGTAGTGGTGATGGTGATGGTAGTTAGTGATGATGGTGATGGTGATGATGATAGTGATGATGCTGGTGACGGTGGTGATGCTGGTGATGGTGGTAATGGTGGTGATGGTGACGGTGGTGATGAAGGTGATGGTGATGGTGATAGTGGTGATGGTGGTGATGGTGATGGTGATGGTGGTGATGATGGTGATGGTGATGGTGATAGTGGTGATGGTGATGATGGTGATGGTGATGGTGGTGATGGTGATGGTGATGGTGGTGATGATGGTGATGGTGATGGTGATAGTGGTGATGGTGATGATGGTGATAGTGGTGATGGTGATGATGGTGATGGTGGTGATGATGGTGATGGTGATGGTGGTGATGATGGTGATGGTGATGGTGGATGGTGGTGATGAGCGTGATGATGGTGCTGATGGTAATGGTGATGATAATGGTGGTGATGGTGATGGAGGTGATGCTGGTGCTGGTGATGGTTGTTGTGGTAGTGGTGGCGATGGTGATAGTGGTGATTATGGTGGTGATTATGATGGTGACAGTGATGATGGTGATGGTGATGATGATGGTGATAGTGATGGTGGTGGTGATCATGGTGATGGTGATGGTGGTGACGGTGGTGATGATGGTGATGGTGGCGATGATGGTGGTGGTAATGGGGTGATGGTGAAGATAACAAGTGGTTGAAATGGGCAAGACTCCCAGGAGGCTGTGGGGCTCATTTAGGGGCCTAGGGAGTCCACAGGAAGAAATCCACATTCTCTAGCCTTTCTAGCAAGCTTGCTGTGATCACACTAGAACAGCACATACAATGCCCAGGTCTCCAGGACCGTGCCAGCTGCCCACCCAGAAAAGCTATTTTCCTTTGCTACCCCTAGAAAACCTTTGGGTGCCTCCACTCCTGAGGCACCGACAACCCCACCATCAGCCTTTCATTTCTCTTGCCTCTCCTGGATCAAGGAGCACTGCCAGGCTGCCTCTATCCCTGAGAGTTAGATCCAAATAATTGCCTTTGTTATGTTAATTTTGCAAGTGTCTCCCCCCCCCCAATTCTTTGTCATGCAGCGATTCTTATGTGTTGCTAAAAATACAAACACATGACTCACACAGCTTTTGGCATGGGTAAAGGAAAGAGAACATGCGTGGCCTCTCTGCTCTTCGGAGCCCAGCCAGGACACCAATCCAAGCTGAGGGGCTGAGAATAAGCTTGTCTCCAGTTGCAGAAGGACAGAAAACAAAACGCCCAGATGAGACAGAGGGCTCCAGGCTGGTCAGCTACATCTCTGGGGCATGACTCCACAGTTATGAAACCCTTTGCATCTGCTATTTGCTCTATTTGGGGCATTACCTTGTGAAAGGTTCAGATCTCAGTTCTTGTTTAGGGTCTTCTGTATTCCACACCCACAAGCTCATACCAGCCTCCATGTGCCCAGATGTGCCTGCTACTCATGGGCCCTCCACAACCTTGCACCAGCGAGGGGCAGGATAAATCTTCAGGGCACCAGCCTCATTCAGAAAAGGAAGACAGCCGCATTCTCACCCCTTCCCTGTGATTTCCTCCAGCAGTCCACATGTCCCTACCCTGGGGATGCTTGTGCAGGTTGGACTTCATTTGCTTCAAGGACAGACCCTGGGGCCAAGAAGCAGCATCTCATGCCACTGAAGAGATCAAACTCTAGACCTGGCAAATTCGGCTCAGGCAACTTCTGCTTTTTTATCATCCAAATGGGAGCATTAACAGACACATTTTGAGGGTGATGTGAGGATTAAGGAAGAGAGAACCTGCAAAGCCATCAGCCCAATGCCTGACCCAGGGAAAGGTTCAATCAGAGTCATCACTGAGGAGCACATATTGTTTTTATAATCGTATTCGTGTTCCCAAATCCAGAGGTCGTCTGGCTAGGCAGAGCCATACTTTGCTCTCCCAAATTCGGGGCCCACTTCACCCCTTGCTCACCTTACATTGGGGCCTTCTGCCCCTGCTTCCTGGGCACTTCAGCCTCTGAGTCAAGAGGGTGGTTGGCTGAAAAGCAAACACTATAAGTTCCTGCCCCTGAGACGCAGCAGCTGAAGAAAGGAAGTTTTCAAGAGCATTTGCTTGGCAGCCAAAGCCCTCTGACGAATCAGGGCCCTTTTGTGATGACTTACTTTATTCTAGGTGACCTGCTGGGCCATATCCCACTTCCCTCCAGGGTGCTGAGCCGGCAGGAACAAGCATGCGGAGGAGGCAAAAGGGGATGGAGATGGATTTGTGCTTAGAAATAAGATGTGGAGGAGTCCACCTCAGGTCCCCAGGAAAATCTGTCTTGCCTTGGCTGGAGCTGAGGGACTGGACATCCGGTCCCATGCACGAAGACCATCTGCCAGGGCCACCACCTCCTGCACGAAGACCATCTGCCAGGGCCACCACCTCCTTCCTCCTGAGATGTCCTCCTCCCCAAATGCTCAGCCTCCCTGCAAATGATTCTGCCTCTCTGTGGTCAGTGTACAGAGGGATTTGGAAATGAGTTGGGGCTGGGGTAGAGCCAGATAGAATACAGTGAGGATTTGGAAATGAGTTGGGGCTGGGGTAGAGCCAGATAGAATACAGTGAGGATTTGGAAATGAGTTGGGGCTGGGGTAGAGCCAGATAGAATACAGTGAGAAGGATGCCCCAGGGCACTGCAGGGTCTCTGGGGTGCTCTTCATCCATTCAGCAAAATACGTCAAGCATCTATTGTCTAAGGTGTGGCATTCAGTGTCACATTGAATAAGGAAAGGTGGTCCCGGGGATCAGGAAGGGAAATGAGACCACACACAAGCAACCCCATCTCTAACCTGAGCACTGGCAGAAAGTAGCAGGGACTTCCTTCTAGGAGGGAAGTCACCATGTCCCAAGAAAGCTCAGCTGCCAAGCTTGCTGGGCCCTCTGTGGGAAGATGGCAAAAGTAGAAATTGACCTCGTCATCAATGAGTATGGCCCAGGGAGACAGATGGCAAGCTGAGCTCCTCACCTGACTGGTGTCTATTTCATTGAAGTCTGAGCTAATCCAGCCGTTGGAGTCTGTGTGTCACTAGAATATTTGTAGGTCATAGAGTACTTGTTGGCTGATCAGGGCCCAGAGAGCAGCCACTAGGATATCAGCCAGAACATGGGGGTTGGGTTCAGGGCCAACACCAATGGGGTTGGGCTCTGGGGTGGGAGGTGCCTATGGACTGTACCCTAGAGAACCCAAAGACCATAGCCACCTCCCTGGCCTTCTTTACCCCAAAGGCCTGTGATTTCCAAAGCTAGGTCATAAGCACATTGCAGCCTTCACTTGCTCTCTCTTGCATCCCTTCCTCTAGGGAAAGAGCCGCCATATTGTGACGACACTCAAGAGCCCCATGGAAAATTCCACATGAAGAGGAACTGAGGCCTCAGCCAACAGCCAGCAACTACTTGCTCACCACATGAATGAGCCATCTTGGAAGCAGACTCTCCCGCCCCAGTTAAGCCTTCAGATGACTCTGGCCCTGCCAACATCTTGACAAAAGGCTCAGGAGAGACGCCAACCTAGAACCACCCAGCTAAGCTGCTCCTGAATTTCCTGAATCACAGAAACTATGGGCAATAACAAATAGCCATTATTCTTTGAATCCCTTAAGTTTTGAGGAAAATTGTGATGCAGCCATAGATAATGAATAAAATGAGGTTCTGTTCAGGTAGACATTCCTTGAGCTTTGATCTTTACTTGACCCTAGGAAGCAGGTGTTTCACCGAGCCTCACACCTTATAGTCCTTTTCCCTGTACCTGCCTTGTCTTTTCCATCTAGTTCTTCTTGTCTATGCCACTTTACTTGTGATTTTCTCTATTTGGGGCCATCTAGGGATGTTTTTTAGAGAAAGATTGTCATGTTTAATTTTTTAAGCCAAAAACGGCTGTAATCACCTTTTAATTATACATACAGGATAGAGACTGTGATACGGTCAGGCTGTGTCCCCACCCAAATCTCATCTTGAATTGTAATAATCCCCATGTGTCAAGGCAGGGCCAGGTAAAGATAATTGAATCATGGGGGCAGTTTCCCCCATACTGTTCTCGTGATAATGAATGCATCTCACGAGATCTGAGTATTTTATAAAGGGTAGTTCCCCTGCACACGCTCTCTTGCCTGCTGCCATGTAAGATGTGACTTTGCTCCACATTCACCTTCTGCCATGATTGTGAGGCCTCCCCAACCATGTGAAACTGTGAGTCCATTAAATCTCTTTCCTTTATAAATTAGTCTTGGGTATGTCTTTATTGGCAGTGTGAGAACAGACTAATAATACAGGCTGGAAGGGGCAAGGACAGAGAAAAGCTCATAATTAAACCTCTGAGTCAGAGAGGGGTACATCCTGGCAGAAAGCCAATTCCTAAACTGGCCACTCCTTATCTAACTTGGGAGTTAAGTAGGACTTTTTGTTATTAAGATGGTGAACTTTTAGAATGTTATTTTTATCATTTGCCTGCCAAAATAGATTCTATCTTCTTGCCCCTTTGGGATACATCGTTGAAATAATGGCCTCCAATTAATTCATGCCTGCCTGTACCCGTGCCCTGAGTAGCCCCCTCCTTGACTGCTTCTGGGCTTGGCCACGTGCTTGACTTTGGCCAATGAAAGAATGGCAGGTCTGGCACCATCAGAGGCTTCGAAAGTGCTTGTGTACTAGGAGCCCTGATACTACCTTGAGAAGAAGCCCAGGTCACCTCCTGGAGGATGAGAGGCCACATGGAGCAGAGATGGGCCATCTCAGCTGCAATTCTAGACCAACAAGCCTGCCACCTGCCAGAAGGCAAGCGAAGCCACCCCAGACCCCCAGCACCAGCCGAGCCAACAGCTTGCCATACGAATCAGCCAAACAGCCTAGAAAAGAACTGCCCAGCCAATCCACAGGAAACAGAAATAATCAATGTTATTTTATGCCATTAAATGTTGAGGTGGTTTGTTACTGGTACACTCTCCAACCTCTGTCCCACCACGTGTTGCTGGAGGACAAAGACTCTATTTTATTTACACTTGCATTTCCATTCCATGTCTTTCCATGTGTATTTCCATTGCATGCCCTGTACACATGTATGGGCGCCCACGTACACATGTATGTGCACATGACTCACACACACATAGAAACATGTACACATGTACATGCAACATGCACACACACACACTTCTCTCACATGCTTAACTCCTAAATTAATTGTAGACATGAATTTATTTCTTTCTAATTTTTTTTTTTTGAGATGGAGTTTTGCCGTTCTTGCCCAGGTGAAGCACAATGGCACGCTCTCTGCTCACAGGCACCTGCCACCAGACCCAGCTGATTTTTGCATTTTTAGTAGAGACGGGGTTTCACCATGTTGGCCAGGCTGGTCTCAAACTCCTAACTACGGGTGATCCACCCACCTCGGCCTCCCAAAGTGCTAGGATTACAGGAGTGAGCCACCACACCTGGCCTCTTTTTAATTTTTGTTTTAGATTCAGCGAGTACATGTGCAGGTTTGTTACGTGGATGTATTTCATGATGCTGGAGTTTGAGCTTCTACTGAGTCCATCACCCAAATAGTGAATATAGCACCCAATAGGTAGTTTTTCAAGCCCTGGCCCCCTCCCTCCCTCCCCACTTCTGGAGTCCCCCGTGTCTATTGTTCCGTCTTTATGAACATGTGAACCCAGTGTTTAGCTCTCACTTATAAGTAAGAACATAGCTGCATGAATTTCAAGTATCCCTTCTGCAACTTCCTCTTGGGATTTTTCACTGTACCATCGGTGCCTGGAAGCCCCAGACAGCAGGTGTAGACGCCCTGCATTCTCAGGCTTTAGAGAAGGTCACTCTAAATCCTGACCGGGACACAGTCCTTCCCCTTCCGGTGCTTCAACACCATAGACAGGTGGCAGAGGGGAAGAGCTGTCAGTGTGTTCTCGGCTAGCTGGGCGATGAGACCTGCAAGAGGTAGTGATGGAGGCCTCACAGGGCAACAGAGACCACCCCCTTAATTCCTTTTCCAGGGTTAGAACTTATGGGGTCCCAGGCCATCTGCTGGAACTACCTCTGTCTACACAGTTGAGACTTCCCCCTGGCTGGGGCCTGAGTGAACTTAGCTATGACCAAAGTTTCTCGTGGCAGCCTAAGGGACTTTTTATAATCTGTGCTGTGATCTGAGCCTGAGAAATAGCAGCCTGCCTCCCGCTGGCCCTGTAAGAACAGGGCGCTTAACTCACCATCCTCTACATTGACCACTTGGGAGAGCTTCTCAGAGCTTACGGGGTCCAAGGTCAGGCTTTCATTCTGAAGCAGCCCAACATTCAGAGCTACTTGCCAGAGACGGGCAGGTTAGACATAGGCCATGCCTGGGATCCGGGTCTTCAGCAGGCTTGGTGCCTTACCTCTGGCCCTGCAGTCTCCAGCCTGGTGGCTGGTCCCAGGGAAGCCTTCCTCCTGCCCCCGTGAATGCCTGGAACCTGGAATTATTCCCCTGCTCTCAGTCCCAAAGGCCCAAGCCAATTCTATGAGAAATGCTCAGAAACCACTGCTTTTAACAAAATGTTGCCCCTACATACAGTCAAACACTGTTTCGGGAGTGTAAGTTGCTGTAAGCTTTATGAGGGTAATTTGGCAATATATATAACATTTTAAAGTGGTCATTCCATTGACATAGCACTTTTACAAATTTACCTTCAAGTATACAAAGTTTAAGAATATTTAATTCGGCCAGGCACGGTGGCTCACGCCTGTAATCCCAGCACTTTGGGAGGCTGAGGCGGGCGGATCACGAGGTCAGGAGATTGAGACCAACCTGGCTAACACAGTGAAACCCCGTGTCTACTAAAAATACAAAAAATTAGCCGGGCGTGGTGGCGGGCGCCTGTCGTCCCAGCTACTCGGGAGGCTGAGGCAGGAGAATGGCATGAACCTGGCAGGCGGACCTTGCAGTGAGCCGAGATCGGGCCACTGCACTCCAGCCTGGGCGACAGAGCGAGACTCCGTCTCAAAAAAAAAAAAAAAAAGAATATTTAATTCAGTGTTGCTCATAACAGCAAAAGAAACTGGGAGCAAGGGATGGATCATCTGTGCTCCCAGGACAAGGCAGACCCAAAGAGCAAGTGAACAAAATGAAAAGGCACCAAAGAAAGGCAGTTTGTTTGTTTGGGGATTTTTTTGGCCAATTAGAATTCACACTTTTTAGGGTCAGAATAGAATACTCAAATATTTCCTAATAATGCTTATTTTTTATTTAGTTACATATTTTAAAGGATGTTATATAGAATAATAATTTAGAAATATTGCTTTTTTTCGACCCCTATATTTTGTGAAATAACCTCTTTCTGTTCATTTTTAACTGAGTGTCCTGGGCACCACAAATCCCCTTTTGGGTCATTGAGTAATTTTCAGAATGTGCCATCTCACTGGAGATTTTATTCTGGGCCATGGGGGAACATTTATTTCATATGAGGACAGGCTTTCATTTGGTTTTGTTTCATCCATTCATCTTGCAGGGGAATATTCATGCTTTCCACAAGAGAGGTAGCTACTTACTTACCATACTGCTTTTTTTTTTTTTTTTTTTGGCGAAGTCTCACTCTGTCGCCCAGGCTGGAGTGCAGTGGCACGATCACAGCTCACTGCAGCCTCAACCTCCCAGGTCTAAGTGATCCTCCCACCCCAGCCTCCCAAGTAGCTGGAATTACAGGAACGCACCGCACCACCAGGCCAGCTAATTTTTAGTACGTTTTTTGATAGAGACCAGGTTTCTCCATGTTGCCCAGGCTGGTCTTGAACTCCTGGTCTCAAGAGGCCTCCCAAAGTGCTGGGATTATGTATTGCACTTTAAAATAATATTTAAAGTTCTGTTACAATACCATTGATAAAATTCTAATAGAGGAAATATAAGATAATCTTTATTTCTGAGGGAATTATTTTTAAATCTTGCCTTATATTAACTTATGCACAATAAATGTCTACCAATAAGGGTTTCCCTTAATCAGTTATGGCACAGCCATACAGTGGAGTACTATATAACCCTTAAAAAGATAAAGAGAACTTGAGCACAGAAAGACATCTGCAGTGTATTTCTGAATGAAAAGAGCAAACTGCAGAACAATATATACAGTCTAATTCTATTTTTCAATACATATATGTGTTACTATTCACAGAAAATGATATAGATTAAAATGTCATATTACTAATAGTTACTGAAATTGATAGGATTGTGAAAGCTTTCACTTTTTCTTCCTATATATCTGTTGTCCTAAAATTTTCTTATAAATGAGTATAGATTCCTTTTATAATTATAAAAAAAGGTTAAAATTAAAAATAAATGTATTGTGCCAATCCTAAAATTACCAACCATAAGTTGCTCATCAGATTTCTATGATAGACTTCATGATGCTTAATATTTGTGGGTAAATTATCATTTCTGCTGTATGGATAATGCTACTTCATAAACATACAGGAAATCAAGTGGATTTCCAAAATCTGAAATAGACTCTCCTATAAATTAAAGGAGACTGAAGACCCTGGCATGATTCTCAGAGAACAAATGTTTCCATTGTAACCCCCTGAACTAATCCATGAGGACATACCAACTTCAGGGCTTAGAAGCTCTTGCAGGGGCCTCCTGGGATTGTAACTAAAACCACAGTTACATTCTCTTTTAATGAGCCCACAGGCCCACCAGAGATCCCTGCTGCATTCGTCAGGATGTGCTAGGGGACAGGCTCGCTATGGACAACCAGTCCCCCACTGAGAGCTAGAAAGCTGGGTAATGTGAGACAACCAGGAGCTCTCAAGGCAAGAGGACTTGAACAGGCAGGCCAGGACCCCAAAGTGAAGGGAGACTCCGCGGGCTAATCATGACATTCTACACTTCTTTCCTTCCTGGGGCATCTGTTGATCCATAAATGGCTTGGACAGAGGACCAAGAAGCTCACCAGACAACAGCCCCTAAGAGATGGAGAAACAGAGCCATTTCAGCCATCCCATGGGGCTGGATGCCAAGCATTGGAATTCAGATCTATTTAGGAAGCCAGGATTTATAGGGATCGGGAGACAACAGGATCCCAGAAAGAAAAGATGCCCAGAGAAGTCAATTCGACACACTGGGCCACTGTTGTTTGCAAGGCATTCAGCGGTTTCGAAGTGGCACAGGCCACGAGGAGGGAGGTGGAGGGGCAGAGGCAATATCTGAACAGATACCGGCCGGGAATTTTCAAACCTGACAAAAGACGTCAAGACACATATTCAAGAAGCACTTAGAACCCCAAGCAGAAGCATTATAAACACACACACACACACACACACACACACACACACATTCACACAGTCTTCCTGGTACATCATAATAAACTTGCTGAAAGGCAAAGACAAAAAGAATATATCAAAAGCAACAACAACAACAAAAACATATTAGCTTCACTGGTTCAAGAATTCAAATGACAGCTGATTCTCAACACAAACGTGGAATGGAATGACATCTTTAAAATTCCAAAAGAAACCAAAAATTGACTAGAAAACTAAAATATCCTTCAAAAGCAAGGTGAATAGACCCAATAGAAATGCAAACATTTGTTCACCAAGAGATATGCACAAGAGCGTTCATGGCAATGTTAAATACTATTATACTAATGTCAGACACCGGAAACAGACCAGGCGCTGTGGCTCACGCCTGGAATCCCAGCACTTTGGGAGGCAAAGGTGGGTGGATCACTTGAGGCCAGGAGTTCGAGACCAGCGTGGTCAACATGGTGAAACCCTGTCTCTACAAAAAATACAAAAATTAGCAGGACATGGTGGCACGTACATGTAGTCCCTGCTACTTGGGAGGCTGGGGCAGGAGAATTGCTTGAACCCAGGAGGCAGAGGTTGCAATGAGCTGAGATCATACCACTGCACTCCAGCAGCCTGGGCAACAGAGTGAGACTCCGTCAAAAACTAAAAAATAAATAAATAAAAACAACAACAAAACAAACAAACCTGGAAACAGCTCAACACCCATCAGCATTAGAAGAGATAAACTGTGGTAAGATTTATAACATTGAATGCTACATGGCAATGAGGATGAATGAACTAGGACTATACCTAACAGCCTGGAAGAATCTTTCAGACACTGAATGAAGACGGCAGAGACAAAAACAACAACAAGCTAACCTTTGGTATCAGAAACCAGGGCAGTGTTTACCTTAGGAGCAGTAGTGATGAGAAGAGGCTTGGGAGGCAGCAGGCGGGCGGGGGAAGGTGGGGGTTCTGGGGAACTGCTAACGTACTCTTTCTTGATCTGGGATCTGGTTTCACAGCTATACTCACTTAGTGAAAATGTATCAAGCTGTGCATTTATAATGTATGTGATTTTCTGTATGTATGCTAGACTTTAATAAATAATTTACATATAACATGGAAGCTAAACTATAATTTTTACAAGACAAATTCTAGAGAAAGAGCTAATATTTAGTGCCAAATGCACAGTAGGTGGTGAATAATTTTTTTAAAGCACAGAAAACCCTCAGATATAAGATTACAGATTCCCAGCTTTCCTGGCATTCCCGGCTTTTCTCTCAGCAATGACTCACACCTTTATTTAGTATACCTAAAGTTTTTTCTAATTACAAGAGGGAATATATAATTATTATAAGAAATTTAGAAAAATATAGAAAAAAGTAAGGAAGAAAAATGTAAAATACCCACAACCCCACAACTCCAAGTTTATGTAAAGTGTTTTTATTTCTGATCATCTTTTTGCACACTTTTACACTAATGTTGTGTAAGTGTGTGTTTTTACCTTATTCATTTAGCAGCATGCAATAAACACTTTTCTTTGTTATAATGAGGTAAAGAAATAAAAGTGAAGGTAAGATAAAAATATTTCCAGACTTCCCCTCAAAAAAAAAAGGAAAGAATTCATTGCCAACAACTCACACTAAAAGATAGGTAAAGAGGAGATATAATCCCAGACGTAAACCAAAAAAATAAGGCAATAAAGAAAATCCCCAGAAAAGGTAAACATTTGGGCAAATACAAATGAATTTTGACTACATAAAACAAAATGAATAGACAAAAAAAATTCAGGTTAAAACATATAAAGGATTAAATGACAAGGAAACAATAGCATAAAAAGGCAGGAGGGGTAAATAGTGTAAAAGCTTTCCAAAGTTCTGGCCTTGTCTGGGAAGTGTTAAAAGTTTTGCTCTATATTAGTCTTCAGTAAATCAAAGATGCATGCTATAACCTCAAGTAGAATCGCCACTGCAAGAATAGTAAAAGACAGTTTCACTAACAAGCTAATGATGGAGGAAATGAAATAATAGGATTTACTCATTTCATCCAAAAAAAAGGCAAGGAAGGAAAGAAAAAAAATGAACATAGAATAGATGGGATAAATATAAAACCCACAGTAAGATGGTATGTTTAAACCCAAACAAATCAGTTATTGGATTAAATGTTCAACCAACATGCCAACATTTATTAAACAATATATAACAAGTGTTAAAGGTTGGACTAATATGGCGAAAATTGGACTGAATACTCCAAAGATGAAGATTTTCAGACTCGATTTTTTTAAATCAAACTATATGCTCCTTATGATATCACAGAAATGCTGAAAGTCAAAGGATGGAAAACAGCACAGGTTTATTTCTGGCTCCTGTAAGGGGCACCAGGCTCTGGGTGACCTCTGGGGCATGACTGGGCCTCCACGACCTTGGTGAGTGTCACGCAAGCATTCAATGCTCCCTAGAGGATGTGGCCAGCATTGCTGTATTCACATTTCATCGCCAAAGCACACCACATGGCCGCCACTGCCTCCAGGGACCGAGGAGCACAGCACCTCATGCACAGAGGGAGCCCAGTGCCACACGGTCCCTGCAGATGGCCAGCCCAGGGGGAGAGGCCAAGTGTGGGCTGTGGCTTTCACTTTTGGCCACGGTCAAAGACTTCACCTTGGCCGGTCTCCAGCAGATGTCCCCTCCTGGTCATAACAGTCAGGGCAGCTGGGCATGGTGGCTCACGCCTGTAATCCCAGCACTTCGGGAGGCCGAGGCAGGAGGATCACTTGAGATCAGTAGTTTGAGACAAGCCTGGGCAACATAGCAAAGCCCCGTCTCTACAAAAAATACAAAAATTAGCCAGACATGGTGGCATACGCCTGTAGTCCCAGCTACTTGGGAGGCTGAGGTGGGAGGATAATTTGAGCCCAGGAGGTGGAGGTTGAAGTGAGCTGAGATCGCTCCACTGCATTCCAGCCTGGGCTATAGAGACAGCCGTGTCTCAAAAAACAAAACAACAACAACAACAAAAACAAAAAACGGGGCAAGCACATACATGGACAGCTGGAAACCCATCTCACCCACACGTGCCCTCCTGCCAGGTGGTCATGGGCCTCACTTGGTCCAATTTTGTCCAGGTCACCAGTGGTTTCAGACTTGGATGAGAAGATAATGGCTTCACCTTGGATGCTCTGGGCTGATGCACTTGGGGAAGATTCTGTGAGCTTTTGGATTCTGGGAAGAGTCGGCATCCAGTAGGCAGTAAGGTGCACATGCCAGGGGCTCAGGGGAAGCCTTGCCCTAGAGATACAGGTGCAGACGTGCCCCAGTTATCTGTTGCTGCACAAATAACAGCCCCTAACTTAGTGGTATCAAATGGCCATTTTATGATGCTCATCCGTGGGCCATGAATTTGGATGAAACCATCCACAGCACGGACGGTTTGTGTCTGTGCTGTGGAATCTGGGACCTCAGTTGGGAAGAGATCTTGGGCTGGGAGTGTGTGGGTGTGGGACCCAATCCCCATCCTGACCTGAGAAACGGTGTGACCTCAATACCGATGAGCTGTCAGAGGGAAATGAAGTGCCTGGCCACTTCCCTGGAGGTGCACGCCTCCCCTAATCTCCTCTCTCCACACCAAATTCGGGCTTCGAGAGGGGATTCCCAGAGACCCCAAGGCCCATGCGCTGCTGCCCTCTGGAGACACCCCAGCCCCCCCTGCTCCTCCACTCACACTCACACACACACACACCCTCACACACATATTCACACATCCTTGCACACATACACTCAGACCTTTCCAAACAGGCGAGGCGGTGCCTTTTGATCAGACGCGAGACCCCTTACCGGACCAAAGGACAAACAGTGAAGCAAGGGCTAGAGCCCTTCTCATCCAATTGTCATTTTTATTGGTGGCCCTGGATTCTTCAGGCAGTGGAGAGGGAGGCGCTGATGAAATCTCACAGGGAAGCTGATGAGAAGCAACAGCCAAGAACTGCCCACTCGTGGGAGCAGCCTGTCTCTTCCCACCTCTGCCAGGAGGGTGTGGTCACCGGAATTCCCCAGCTGGAGAAAGGAGGTCGAGGGAAGGTCACCCCTCCCAGCGGAAGGAGGAGAGTGCCCTGTGCCCTGTGCTCAGGAGAGGTTGGGGCCGCACCCGCCTGGCATTGCCACACCTCTGGCCTCTGCGCTCCCAGTCCCTTCATCAGTGCAAGCCTCGGTTCCCGCCTCTGTCAAATGGGCATTTTAATGTCATAAAGCTTCCCAAGTCGTTTTCAGAGAATCCCATGGTGGCCCTCATGAAAGCACCCTGTACACTGTTAATGCAGGCACTGTAAAATACTATCATTAAAAATCATATTTTCTGGCCAGGTGTGGTGGCTCAAACCTTTAATCTCAGCACTTTGGGAGGCTGAGGTGGGTGGATCACCTGAGGTCAGGAGTTCAAGACCAGCCTGGACAACATGGTGAAATCCTGTCTCTACTAAAAATACAAAAATTAGCCGGGCATGGTGGCAGGCACCTGTAATCCCAGCTGCTCGGGAGGCTGAGGCACAAGAATTGCTTGAACTTGGGAGGCAGAGGTCGCAGTGAGCAGAGATGACGCCACTGCACTCCAGCCTGGGCAACAGAGGGAGACTCTGTCTCAAAAAAAATCCTATTTTCTGTTAGTGGAGGGGGCAGAGGACAGATTCTGGGAACTGTATGTGCACTCAGGACCTCTTCCAGCATTGCATGGAAATGATCTCTGGGGCCTAAGGAAGCAAGGGGAGGGCCGTAAAGGGTGTCCCAGAGCCAGGAAAGGGCAGGGAGGCAGTGTGGCCTGTTAGGCAGGTGGCACCACGATTTCTGCCAGGCCCTGCCCCAGAGCCCTGCAGAGCCAGGGTTCTTCCTCTCCTGCCTCACCCCAAATGGTTTCCAGAAAAGGCACTGTTGCCGTGGGAACACTTGTCCAATTATTCTACTTTGCAGAAAATCACTTTTCAGCCAACTTGGCTAGAACACGTCCCTTCTACAGAGCAAAAATTGCATCTTGGTTTTTGACCTCACCCATGACCAAATATTTGAGTGGAGAAGTGGCCAGGGGACTCAGACCACAAGAGAGATGGTCATCTAGCTGGAGATGGCGGGAGAGACCCAAGCCCTGTAATAAACCGCAGGTGGACTCCCAATGTCTGCAAGTTGACAGACGAGTAAGAGCCTCCTTGCGGGACCAAGGGACAGCAGGAGTGGGGAAGGATTGAGGTTGCTGGATTCCATTCAACCAATAGCCCTGAGGGCCAGGCCCTGCTAGACACTAGGAAAGCAGAGATGCTTCCAGCACCACTTTCTGCCTCCGTGGGGGGCTCAGAGTCCAAAGGGGAGTGGACACTGGTGAGCAGATTAACAATAAGTGACAAGGACAAAGATAGAATATGTTCTAGGTAGTAAGAAGTAGCTCAAGGGAGGAGAGAGAATGGAGGAAGGTAACTTGGAGGCTGGGTTTTGACGTATGAATAGGAAATTCCAGGCTCCCTCCAGCTCCCCACTGAATGCACATCCTCCAGGGATATCCCAGAGGCAGAAGAGGTGGGTGGAAGGGACCGGGCTCCCCCACACCTGAGTCCCTGCTGTGGGTTAGGGATGCCCATCTGATGTCAGACTGGCAGCATCTATTCAACCATGTCTACCTTGTTCCCTAGAGGTGGGAAGGACTCGTTCTCTTACACAACTTGTTTCATGTTTAGGAATCAGCGGACAGTGGGACATAGCAAGGAAATCTTCCCACCACTCAGATTAAAAGAAAAGGTGCCTGCAATGGCTCCGCCGTGGTCTCCTCCTTCCTAGCTGCTTCTGGTGTGTGCAGAACCAACAGCATGATGAGGTCAAGGACCAAGCCAGGATCCGCTCAGCCCAGGAAGAAGGAAAGGCTTTCAAAAACCGTGATTTGAACTCACTTAGTTGCTCTTCAATGAAGTGCAAAGCCCTTGGTTCCCTGCACGCACACCAGCACACCCAGCCTGTGCGTTCCTCTCTGCTCCTCCTGAGACACTGCAGGCTGCACCTACGCGAGCGCTTGGTCCTCCCTCACTTGTGTCTTCTGGGGCGCTGCCTGCAAGAGGCCCACCCTGCCTATGAGTTCCTAGTCTCCGGGGCCCTGCCTTCGTTACTTTGCATGTGTTGATTGGACATGAATCCCGAGCTAGGTATTTTACCGACCTGGGTGACGTTACTTTTTGGGGAACAGAGGTGTTCTTTGCCAGCTTGCCCGCTCTGAGGACTTTGTGTGCATGTGGGTGGCTGTGTTCAACGGGTGACCTGCTGGCACTTGGGATGAGACAGTCCAGTCTGTTCAACGGGTGACCTGCTGGCACTTGGGATGGGACAGTCCAGTCTGTTCAACGGGTGACCTGCTGGCACTTGGGATGGGACAGTCCAGTCTGTTCAACGGGTGACCTGCTGGCACTTGGGATGGGACAGTCCAGTCTCCTACCTCCTGGCCGTGTCTTAGAGAAGTCTGAGGAAATGACTTCCCTGGACAATACACACCTCTCCGCCAGATGTGCTGCTGGCCCTTCACCAGCAAAGCCACCTGGAAGGTAGCTCTGGCATGGAGAGTTTTTCACCAACCCTGAGCTCCTCAAAGATGCTCACCTGGCTCAAGCCACTTCCACCTTCCTCCTCCTGTGCCTGCCACAGTGCCAGGCATGTAGGAGATGCTGGCAAATGTGTGTGAATTCATTCATTCATTCATTCATTCATTCATTCATTCATCTCTAAGATGGTCTCAATTCTCCCTAAAGGCCAGCATTCCTCTGCAAGAGACTGGGGAACCTGGCATGTATCTGTGTAAGAAAACCCTCTGCGGAGAGCTGGTAGGGCTATATGGCCCCCGAAGAACAAAATAGAATAAGCCAATTTTAGGGGACTAGATAGGGGCATGTCCAGGTGCCAGGGAACATGAGTACTGGTAGGCAGCTCCACCGAGGCTGGCTGCTGATGGCAGAGAGCAGACTGGGGGAGTCCAGACATAAAGGCCAAGGCGTGACCTTGACCCCCAAAGGAGTGGAGGAGTGACCGAGGCAGCAGGACTCTGGTTGGGGCTGACAGTCCAAAGTCTCTCCTACAGAGCAGTGGTCAGTGCCCGAGAAGCATTTGAAGGGCACTCCCTCAGGGTAGCTCCCCACCCTGCCACCCCTCCTCATCACTGCCCTGACTCAGGAAGCAGAGGCTGGCTTCCACAAGCCAGGAATTCCTAGACCCCCAGGGTGTCTGGGAACATCTCTATCTGCAACCCCCACCCTCACCCCCAGCCGCTTCCCAGGACAAGGACCTCACTGCCAACTCTTGGGAACCTTCGTTGTTGGCATCTGCTAGAGATGGCCCCTGGGACCTTCAGGGCCTCAGACACCCACCTACACACCCACCCCAATTTCCCAGACCATGCAACAGTGTCCTTGAGAGGCCTCTCAGAGCAGGGCAGGATCGTGAGCTTGGGGGCTCCACAGACCTGGGGTGGAAAACAGCACTTACAGTTGTGTGGCCTTGAACAAGCCGCCCTCCCAGACCTGAGGTTTGCTTGTCTATTCCGCAGAGGGGATGACACCGCCCCCACCCCCAGAACTGCTGGGAAGGGGAGCCACAGGGTGACATGCAGACAGCACCTGAGACAGAGCTTTCCCCTCCTCTCCACCGCCTCCCGCCCCACCCTGCTCCGTGAGTGGAGTGATCACATCTTCCGCACCCAAAACTGAAACACGTGGTTTGACAAAGGATTTCTGGGCTCTTGCTAGATACACGAGGGGGTTTGAAGGATTCCATCTGAATGTCAAAATGGCAGGAAATCCACATCCTGCAGGTGGAGCTGACTTTGAAAACAGGACTGCTCTGGGACTCCAGACTGAGTCTCCTCCACAGACACAGGGTTGGTCCTGCCTGACCCCAGATGTCCAGCCTTCCCCCAAACCTGCTACCTCGCCCATTACCCAGAGGCCTGGGCTGCAGAGTGCCCACCCCCATCCTTGATGCAGCAACAAGGACTGAACATCCCTGGCTCAGCATGGAGCTGGTGCCAAGAGCAGCCCACCAGGCAGAGGAAGAGAACTGAATCCACCGCTACTGCGGAGGGAAATGTTGCAAATCGTAAAAGCATCAGACCCTCCCTGGCCCCAGCATCACTGCAGGTGGAGACAGACCCCAAACAGGTGCCTGGGTTTCCACTGCAAATCACCCTATTGGGAAAAAAGGGGGAAAGATCTCCATAATGGAAAACCATGACTCAGTTTTGTTGGTTTGTTTGTTTCTTAAGGCAAAGCTCTCAGCTCTGCAGAGCAATCCCAGGTTCCTTATAATTTAATCAAAAGGTAGGGCATTTGGTCCACCCTGAAGGGCCAGGCATCATTTTCTGGATGTCTGTTCAGTTGGAAGGAGAATGAATCTCTTCCTTTCTAAAACAATAAAAAGGTGGATAATTAGCGTGTAATGGTTAATGGGTAATTTTACAGGGGTGAGCTGAGTTCATAACATCATTCTGAATATATTTGCATTTAACTGAACTCCTTTTTTCTCTCTCTCTTCTGTGATTTTTTTTGTTGTCACTGTAATTATTTTAATTGAGATCTTCCTCTAATGAAAACAAAGAACAATGTCTGTGGGAGGCTTCTGAGGTGGCTGTGAGCTTGGCGGTGCCTCCTCTCCCAAGTCAGCTCAGGGTCCGCAAGCCCCTCGCTCAGCCTCTGGAGGCCTCTGCCCTCTCCACCTGCTCTCTCACTCGGCTCCACTGATGACAGGAACAGGCAGGGAGGCTCTGTGTATGCGTGTGTGCCTGTGTGTGTGAGGGCTTCTGTGTGCATGTGTGTGCATGTGCCCATGTGTGTGCATGTATATGCATGTGGGGTGTGCATGCGTTCATGTGTGTGCATGTGTGTGAGCGTGTCCATGTGTGTATGTATATGCATGTGGGGTGTGCATGCGTTCATGTGTGTGCATGTGTGTGAGCGTGTCCGTGTGTGTATGTATATGCATGTGGGGTGTGCATGTGTTCATGTGTGCATGCATGCATGTGCGTTTTTGTGCACGTGTGTGTTCATGTGCTTGCTTTCATGTGTGCATTTGCCTTCCTTCATTGACCCTCACCTGTTCCAGGACAGAGTCTTGCTATGTTGTCCAGGCTGGACAGTGCAGTGGCTATTCACAGGGGTGATCACAGCTCACTGCAGCCTCGATCTCCTAGCCCCAAGTGATCCTCCCACCTCAGCCTCTGAGTAGCTGGGACCACAGGTGCCTGCTACTGCACCAGCTTCAATGCAGACGTGCAAAGGCACAAAGTGAACACTCAGGGAGCTCAGAGAGAGCCTGTGTTCCCCAGGAAAGTCTGCTCAAAGCGAGCTCCTAGGGACAAGGCCAGCAAAGAGCTTCAGGCTGTTCATCATGTGTCAACCACCTTGGCTTTGGGGTCCTAAATGTACCAAACACAGGGAGGACAGGAAGACGTGCCTGCTCACAGAAGCCTCTGTCCCAGCACAGAGGGGGCTGCCCTCGTTTCTTCAGCCCCCTGTCTCTCCACATGGTCACCAGGAGCATTGCTTAGGAAGGCCAGTCCCTGGGAAGAAACAGTAACTTTCCCAGAATGAAAGCCGCAGTCTAGGCCACAATGGGGCCATCTGTGAGGTCAACAGGGCCTCAGCACAGCTGGGGACACAAGCAGGCAGCAGACCCTGGAAGACTCCATCCCTGGAAGTCCTGATCAGGAGGGGCCCCTGCCCACCCACTCAGCCCAGCTCAGCAGGGCACCTCTCCCAGAGCCAGTCCCTTCTCCCTCTGCCCCAGTAACAAACCTTTCCTCCCAGGAGTGCTGAGTGGCTGGGGGGCGGGGCAGAGGAAACTCCACCCTGATTTTTCATTGTTTTTACAGAAAAGTTAGTTTCTGCCAAAAGGAAAAAAATAAAATGGGAACAGTCTCCCCCACCCCTGGGGAATTGTTATTCTCTTGATTAAACCCTCGCCTGGCCTGGCCACCGATGCTGTGCCTGGCAAATCTTCTCTCCTCCTTAGCTAAAGAAGTCCTTCCCGCTTCCTGCTAAGAAGGCCCAGGCCTTGTTGGAGTTTGAAGCCAAAGCAAAAAAGAGGCAGGACCAGTCGGCCTGGGCGTGAGTAGGAGGGGCCCGGAGAGAGGGCCCCAGTGCACAGCCATGGCCCAGGACCACCTCCAGACCCCACCCACCCCTCTGGACACACAAGTTAGAGTTCTGATTCTGAAAAGCTGTCATTGAGTCTCTGCAGCCTCCAAGCTCCGTCAGTCCTGAAGTTTATCCTCCCTCCCTCTCCTTGGAGAACCAGCCCACTCGGGCTCACCGTGAAAGCCGCTGAGCTCTGGGCGTTCTATTTTCCCTTTCCAGCCTCCTCTGAGTCACAGTGCTGGGAGGAGGGGAAGCCATTCTTGGAGATGGGCCCTCTTCTCCCCTCCTTGGAAGGCCCTGGGGGTAACTGGCTTTTGATCCCCTACCCCAGCCCGTGGGTGGATGGCTGCACCCTGCTGTGCCCAGGCCAGTGTCCCTTCCCAGCCTGGCCCATCTCAGCACATCCTGGCTCCCTGCTTCCCTGTCCCAGGCAGGTGATGTCTTCAAGCGTCTGTCTCTGCTATTTGGGGAGGTCAGGTAGGGGTGGGTAGGGTTAACGCCTGGGCCGATAGTAAGTTGAAATGCTGGGAGGAGAGGACAGGAGACGTTCACCCCTCCCACCACCTCCAGAGAAATCCAAGGCAGAAGTGAGGCAAAGGCCGACGGGGCTGTATACAGGGCCGAAGGGGAAGGTGCAGGTGCAGGCACCGCCTGCAGCCCATTCCATTTCTGGGCTTGCTGACTGAGCTCCCACCGCCAGTGCCTGCGCCTGCGCCTCTTTCTCTGGCCACAAGCGCGGCAGACCAGAAGTGCCAGGGAAGAAACACCTGCCCCCAGCCAAAGCAGCCCTCAGTCAAAGCCCAGCAGGGCTTGGTGCACGAATGCCCCAGGTCCCTGGGTCCTGAGGGATTAGCCTCCACCTGCTTCCCAAAGGTCCTGGCAGGACTGCGCTCCAGCCACCTGCAGTGGTAACCGGCTTCACAGCCCACTTTTTGTGTGCAAAGGTCCTTCCCTTCCCCGGCTCATTTCTCACGCCCCTGCCTGTGCCCCTGGGATCACCTCCCAAATAAACGACTGGAACTCAAGTATTTGAGTCAGAGTCTGCTTCAGAGGGAGTCCAAAATAAGATGGGAGGGGCGGCGATGCTCTAGCCACCTGCTTCTCTGTCCTCTTTCACACAAACGTATCCTGCTTCTTTCCTGATGTCCTGCTTAATGGGACTGGATTTATCTTCAAAAGTCCTGGTTTGCCTCTGATTGAAAACCAGTGTGCTCCCCGTGATTATGGACGGCTGTGTGGGTTTTTGTTTTGTTGAAGGGAATTGGCTCACTCTGAGTCAGCCGTGCACCCGTGCTGCTGATGCAGTCTCAGTGTGATGGTTAAACTTTAAGTGTCAATTTGACTGGGCTAAGGGATGCCAGATATTATTTCCGGGAGAGTGTGCGAGGATGCTTCCAGGAGATTCGCATCTGAATCAGTAAAGATCTGCCCTCACCAAGGTAGATGGGCATCAGCCAATCCATTGGGAGCTAACAGAACACAAAGGCAGAGGAAAAGCACATTTTCTCTCTGCTGGAGCGGGGACAGCCATCTTCTCCCACCCTCGGACATTGGACATTGGAGCTTCTCCTGGGCCGATGCCAGCACCCGCCTCCTGCGCCCGCCTCGTTCTCAGGTCTTCGGACCCAGGCTGAGTTACAGCGCAGGCTTTCCTGGTCATTCAGCTTGCAGACAGCATTTCCTGGGACTTCTTGGCCTCCATAATCTTATGAGCCAATTCCCATAATAAGTCTTCTCTTACATATCTCTATATATCCTACTGGTTCTGTTTCTCTGGAAAACCCTGACTAATACACCTGGGCTCCATCACTAAAAGTATTGTCTCCTTAAGAAGGGAGATTAGAATAACTCACTCTCCTCCACTCTGGCCTGACACCCTCTAGCCCAGGGGTCCCCAGCCCCGGCGGGCCACTGGACATTGGAGCTTCAGCAGGAGGTGAGCTGTGGGTGAGCGAGTGAAACTTCATCTGTATTTACAGCCACTCCTGATCCCTTGCATTACCCCCTGAGCTCTGCCTCCTGTCAGATCAGCAGTGGCATTTGATTCTCAAAGGAGCACAATCCCTATTGTGAACTGTGCATGTGAGGGATCTAGGTTGCACGCTCCTTGTGAGAATCTAACACCTGATGATCTGTCACTGTCTCCCATCACCCCCAGATGGGACCATCTAGTTGCAGGAAAACGAGCTCAGGGCTCCCTCTGATTCTACATTACGGTGAGTTGTATAGTTATTTCAACGTATATTACAATGTAATAATAATAGAAATAAAGTGCACAATCAATGTAACGCGCTTGAATCATCCTGAAACCATCCCCTGCCCCTAGTCCATGGAGAAATTGTCTTCCACGAAACTGATCCCTGGTGCCAAAAAGGTTGAGGATCACTGCTCTGGCCTATTATTTAGTTTTGGTAAAAGGAGGAACAGTGGAGCAGAGAGTAAATCATATTACAGGGAACTAACCAGGAAGGTAAAGGTTGAAATCAGACTCCTTGAAAAATGATTAGGACTGGAGAAGACAAACTCAGGAGGAACAAAAGCCTCTCTTCAAGAATGCTAGGGGCTGCACTGCTACAAAGAAAACAGATGCACTCGAGGCCGGGCACGGTGGCTCACACCTGTAATCCCGGCACTTTGGGAGGCTGAGGTTGGTGGATCACGAGGTTAGGAGTTCAAGACCAGCTTGACCAGCATGGTGAAACCCCGTCTCTACTAAAAATACAAAAATCAGCCAGGCGTGGTGGCACACGCCTGTAATCCCAGCTACTCAGGAGGCTGAGGCAGGAGAATCACTTGAACCCGGGAGGTGGAGTTTGCAGTGAGCCGAGATGGTGCCACTGCACTCCAGCCTGGGCAACAGAGCGAGACTCTGTCTCAAAAAAAAAAAAAGGAAAAGAAAAAGAAATAGATGCACTCTGTGGGCCTTGTCTTATCCCATTTGTGCTTCTATAAGAAGACACCTTAGACTCTTCTTACAATTCCGGAGGTTGGGAAGTCCAAGATCGAGGCACCACGTTGGTGTCTAGTGAGGGCTGCTCTCTCTCCAAGATGGCACCTTGGTGCTGCACCCACACATGGCAGAAGGTGGAAGGGCAAGAGAGCACTCCCTTCAATCTTGGGACCCATATAATAGTGCTGATGCCATTCATGAAGGTGGGGCCCTCATGATTTAATCACCTCCCAAAGGACACACCTCTTAATACTCTTGTACTGGATTAAGTTTCAATGGGAATCTGGAGGGGACACCATCATTCAAACCATAGCAGGCACAAGGGATAAAATTAAGATGAGTGAGTGAAAGCTCTAGAAATATGGATTTTCAGTCTCATAGCTGCCTCAAGATGCCGTCAGCTGCTGTTGGAAGGTTACTGAGGTCCTCATCGCAGAAGGCATTCAAATACTGGAAAACGAATTGTGGAGAATAGTACAAGAGGACTCAGCTCAAGACTAAGACTTTGGGGTTTTCCCTGGCAGGTTTTAATTTGGCCCCATGGGTAAACTGATGGATTACTGTCTCTTTGATCGGACATGTGATAATACTTATTGAACACTGATTCAGATGGGAGGCTGAGCCCTGCATGTGAGAAAGAGCAGAAAGCTGTGTGGGAAGGAGTGTGGTGGGAATGGTAGCAGTCTCAGCCTCTCCGTGCTCAGCAGGTAATCAGAACTTCCCCCACAGAAGGCAGCTCACCCGTGAGGTTGTTCCCCTACCTCGCTGTCTGGGGAATCCCAGCCCTTCATTCCCCCTGCCCCCACCACCCCAGCAGCTGATTGAAAAAATCTTCCCACTACAAACAAGCTATCCCCAGAGAGTCTGGGATCTAGCACGTTCTGCTTTCTGTTGCACTTTGGGGATCAGTCTAATGCCCCAGGGATGCAATAGTGCTCCTGACTTTGAAGTCAAAGGACCTTTTGCTGCCTGTCACTCAACCATAACTGGAGCTGACTGGGCTGACCTTCCTCCCTGGGTGACCTCCAAAGCTGCACCCTGTTCTCAGGAGCCATCTTCCCCAGCCAGAATCTCCATGCAAACCCCAAGGTTGTTGGAGGATACTGCAGAGTGGTCACGCTTCTGAGATGACTCTGCGGCCCCTCCCAGCCCTGAGATCCCACGAGGCTTTCCTACCTAGGCCTCTGGAATGCCAGGAAAGGAAAGCCGAATGCTCAGGGCTCCTCACGCTCGCCCCAGTCCCTGGCAGAAGGGAAGCTGCCCTAAGTCTCACTGGCTGCGACAGTCCTCCTGGCTGCTGAATGACTCATCAGCCTCAGCGGAGCCTACTGTGGCTGGCTTAGCTCCTCCCACACTTGCCCTGACCACCCCACTGGGAGAAGGCTTCCCAGAACAGATAAGAGCTAAGTAGCAGTTGCTCTTGGCCTCTCTAAGGCAGGGGGACAAAAGGGACCAGGCTGACCAGAGGCAAAACCATAGAGCAAGTGAAGGGTGGTCCCAGACCCCTCTCTTCTGCCAGCTCCTCTTACCCTCCTGCCATCCAAAGCAGCCCCATTCCCAAATGGGGGAGCCTCTTTGAGCTCCTTACCCCAATCCGCCCTTCCTCCTACAGGGGCTGCATGCCCCAAGTAGCCCCCTCTGTCCTTGCCTCCCCTAGCCCCATTTCTTCATTGCCCCCCTTAACCGGAGGCCTGGAGGAAGACAAGTGTGTCAGGGAAAATAGTGCAAGACCTTGGAATAGGCAAAAAAGATGAATGGGTATCTATCTAGCACACCTTTTGAGGTTATCTTCATTTTTCATTGTCTTTGAGCTATTTTGCCACTCTGCAAGTTGTAGGAAACTCATAATCATGCAAATGGCCGTTATCCATAGAAACACAAACGAATTGTGTCTAGTGGAATGTGGTTGAATACAGCGGAGTATCCTGCAGAATGCAATTGACTGTTGCCCTGTTGAGTGTTTGTGAATTGACTTCAGCATTCCTTACTGCCTATGTATGTGAGGTTCTTTGAACCAGTTGTAACATTGCACTGGTATCTTCCTTAATTAACAAGTTAAATGAAATCACTGGCTCATATTCATTTTATATTCGTATGAGACTCATGATCTTACTTTTTATCAAAATTATCCACTGGGTATCGTGGCTCACACCTGTAATTCAAGCAATTTGGGAGGCTGAAGTAGGAGGATCTCTTCATCCCAGAAGTTAGGGGCCAGCCCGGGCAACATAGCAAGACCCCACCTCTACAAAATTAGAAAGTTAGCCAGGCATGGTGGTACACACCTTTAGTCTCAGCTACTTGGAAGGCTGAGGCAGGAGGATTGCTTGAGCCCCAGAGTTTGAGGCTGCAGCGAGCTATGGCTCCAACACTGCACTCTGGCCTGACCCACACAGTGAAACCCTATCTCAAAAAAAAAATTTTTTTTTTTGAGATGGTGTCTTTCACTGTCCCCCGAGCTGGAGTGCAATGGTGTGATCTCAGCTCACTGCAACCTCCACCTCCTGGGTTCAAGTGATTCTCCTGCCTCAGCCCCCTGAGTAGCTGGGATTACAGGTGCTTGCCACCACGTCCAGCTAATTTTTTGTATTTTTAGTAGAGGCAGGGTTTCACTACGTTGGCCAGGCTGGTCTTGAACTCCTGACCTCCAGATCTGCCCGCCTGGGCCTCCCAAAGTGCTGGGATTACAGGAGTGAGCCACCATGCCCAGCAAAAAAAAAAAAAAAAAAAAAAACTTTTTAAATAAAATTTTAAAATTATCCTTCAGCAAGGATGGACCACTAATTGGTGGTCTTTCAAGCTCTGTGGGTGAGAGCTGGAGGATGGAGCATTTAAGGGTTTCTGTATTTGGAATGTCCAGCAGGAACGGGGAGGGAGAGGGGGCAGCTGTCCCTGTCTACCCTCGACCCTACATTCTCCTCCAAGCCGACTCTGGCCTTGCCCATTTTCCTTTGAGACCGACTCAGAAGTTCCCAGGACTCGGCTGGGCATGGTGACTCACGCTTATAATCTCAGCACTTTGGGAGGCCAAGGCAGGCCGATCACTTGAGGTCAGGAGTTCAAGACCAGCCTGGCCAACATGGTGAAACCGTCTTTACACAAATACAGAAAAACAAAAAAGAAGTTCCCAGGACTCTGCCTTTAAAAACTGTCCCAGAACCGCCCCACCCCCACCCTGCCACCCCCGCCACTCCACCTGCCCATCTCTGCAGTTGCTGAGTAACATTAAGGTCTTGCTGCTGCTGCTGCTGCTGCTGCTGCTGTCACTTTTCCCTTGAAATGACTCACAGCACTTACTTAATAACAAGCATTAGGGGATTACGTGTCCAACACATGCCTTTGGGGTCACATTCAAACCGTAGCTGGGATGATAGCTAAAGGGCACAAGGACTTGGGTTTTTTCCAAGGTGATGAAATGCTCCAAAGTTGACTTAAGTGATGATTGCAGATACCTGTGAATATGCCAAAAACCACCTGCCAAAAACACAATGGGTGAGTCACATGGTGGATTCATTTGCCAGGGCTACTATAACAGAATACAACAGACTGGGTGCCTTCAACCACAGAAACATATTTCCTCACAGTTCTGGGGGCTGGAAGTCTAAGAGAAAGTGTCAGCAGGGTTGGTTTCTTCTTTTGTTTTTTTTTGAGATGGGGTCTCACTCTGTCTCACTGGCAGTGGTGTGATCGTGGCTCACTGCAGTCTCCTCCTCCCAGGCTTAAGCGATTCTCCCACCTCAGCCCCCCGAGTAGCTGGGACTACAGGTGTGTGCCACCATAGCTGGCTAATTTTTGTACTTTTTGTAGAGATGGGGTTTTGCCATATTGCCCAGGCTGGTCTTGAATTCCTGGGCTCAAGTAATCCTCCCGCCTCAGCCTCCCAAATTACTGGGATTATGGGCATGAGCCACTGTGCCCGGCCCACAGGGTCAGTTTCTTCTGAGGCCTCTGGCCCTGAGTTGCAGATGGCCACCTTCTCCTTGTGCCTGGTGTCACGTGGTCCTTACTCTGCCTGTGGGCATCTCTGCTGTTTCTCTATGAGTCCAAATCTCCTTCTCTCAGGAGAACATCAATCATTAGATTGGAGCCCATCCTAACAGCCTCATTTTAACTTAATCACCTCTTTAAAGGTCCTATTTCCAAATACAGTCACATTTTGAGGGACTGGGGATGAGGGCCTCAACATGAATTTTGGAAGGACACAGTTTAGGCCATATGAATTATATCTCAATACAACTGTGTTTTAGAAAATGAGCGAAAGATCCCCACAGCTTTTGCCAAAGAGGGGGCTCTTATTCCTCTCCAAGGGAGGCCACCATTTAACTTCCTCCCGTATTTCTCTGGAATCAAAGATGACTGTCTCAGCTTCCCCTAACCTCAAATGGGCAGGCCAGGCCACAGGCAGGGGGTGACGGTTTGGAGTCTAGCAGACCTGGCTTTTGCACCTGGCGGGACAGGTGGACTCTCTGGGCTTGAAGCATCTCTAGGAGCCTCAACCCCCGCAAGGAGCCAAGCGTCCCTCCAAACATCCACGAGGAAATCTAAGCTGGCTCACTGACATGTACCAGGCTTTGCTAGGGGAGGTACAAAGGGAGGCGACTGAAGGCGAGTCCCCACAAGGTAACCTGTGCCCTGCCTTCGGGGGTATCACCAGGGTGGGCGTTGGCCCCGACCTCAGGCAGCTCATAGCCTGGCCAGGACCATCCCACTCAAACTTGAACCCAGGCCTAAGGGTGGGTGGGAAAGCTGGGGGGACTGGAGACTGAGCTCCCTCATCCACTCTCTTTCCCCAGCACTGCAAGGGCTCCACAGAGATGTCCTGAACACAGAACAAATGGGGCTCCCCATGGCAGCCGCCAGCAGTGGGTGTCTGAGGCAGGCCCCAGAGGGCCAGCTCCCTCTCCCAAGGCACACCGCCCACCAGGCTGCCTGTTGGAGCCTGCAGCCTCTGCCGATGCGTCGGAAGGGCGATGCCTCCAAGATCGGGCCGTCTCTCTTTCTGTTGTGAATTGCTCTCCTGTGTGCTCCTGGCAGGCCTGGCACCTTCAAAGCATTCTGTGGATATTAACTAATTAGTGTAAACACTGCAATGCAGAGATGACCTATTAGGAGGCTGTTGTTGGTATCAGATGATTAAAGGTGGTGAAAGCCTCCCCGACAGCTCTTCTGGGACTCAGCTCCAACTTTTCTCCCTGCAAGCCTGGTCTCATGGCCTGGAGAAGCATAATGAGGTCAGAGTCTGGTGAATTCAGAATAGGTAAGAAAACGCAGCGCCTGCTGCCTCCGCCAGCTAACCCAAAGAATCTGTGGCAATGGCTGCTCAAGAGGAAATCTTGGCCTGGACTACAGGAGACAAGAAGTTTGGACTTGCATGTGACCAAGGGATCTGGGACTCCTGGTGTCCATAGGTCAGCGCACAGCTAGTGCCAACGAGGACCCTAAAAGGAGAATCATGCGGCGGGGAGGGCCACAGGAGCCAGGGGGCTGGCTGCTGGGCCCTGCTGGGACAATGACCGGCTCCCTGATCTCTGGAAAGTCACCTCATTCATTCATTCAACAAACTCTCCAAAGCATTAAAAACATAGATACCTGCATTCTTGTCTCATCAGCAAATCACGGCACTCTTGCCTTCTAAATTTATCCAGAATCAGCCACTTCTTACCTTCCCCAAATATCATCATGCGATGACCTCAGTAGCCTCCCAACAGCTCCCCATGCTTCCCCTAGCCCCCTGTCCCCCGCAGTGTCGGAACACATCGAGTGTCAACACAGCAGCCTCTTTGGCTCAGAAAACCCCAGCGGCCTTCATCCTCATCAGAGGAAGCACACGACCCTCACAACTTCCTTCTCTCACTCCCAGCAGGCTTTCTTGCCTTCCTCCACGGCGCCCAGCACATTCTGCTTTACGGCCTTGACACTCGCAGTTCCCTGTGCCTTGAGCCCTCTTCCACCAGAAACCGCTTGGCTCGCTTCTTCACCTGCCCCAAGAGGTCTTCCCTGTCCACACCATCTAAACAGCGATCAGCAAACTTTTTCTGGAAAGGGCCAGATTGTAAACATTTTCCGCTTTGCAAGCCAGACAGTCTCCGCAGCAACTCTTCAACTCCAAAGCAGTCCTAGGCCACACATGCATGGAGGAACAACGCTGTATTCCAATAAAACTTTATTTATAAACACTGGCTACCATGGACAGATTTGACCCAGGGACCGTTGTTTGCCAACAGCTGATCTAAAAAATCAACTCACCATTCCTTCCTTTCTCCTTAGCTCAATTGTTCTTGGTGGTACGCATTGACATGTGATATGTAGACAATTGTCTACCTCTTTGTCACCTGCCTCTGCCACTGGGACATCAGCTTCACAAGAACAAGGACTCTGTCTATTTTGCTTATTGCTGTATCTCTAAATCCTCAGACAGTGTCTGGCATACAATCATCACTCATATTAAAAATAAATACAAGCCACACATTATGCATCGGGGAGGAGGACACCCACTGGCTTCTACAAAGATCTGGGTTCTGTAATCATGTCTTTTCAGCATGGGTTTCTCTAAGGAGCAAGCAGGAAGAACAGGTATGAGTAGCAAGACCTTCAGACCAGCCCACTGCCTGGAGACTTTGGACTCAAATGAAAAGCACTGTCTGAGCCTTGTTTGGAAAGGAAACTCTCCAAGTGTCTCAGCCTCATAATCAACCAGCAGGAATGCTTGTGACATTTCACAACAAATAATAACAATTTCTTACCTCCGTGGGCTTCCTAAAAGGCAGTCTTACTGGTTCATTTGACTTGCACATACCTGTGAGTGGGTAAGTTCTATATTTTACCAAGAGGTACACAAAGTGCAGATAGCCTTGCCCAAGGTCACACCAGGAGGAAGCAGCTGGAGCCAGCCCGGAATCCAGGCTTCCAGCTTCCACCACAGCGCTGCTCTGACACATCCTCCTTATAGGCCAGCCTCCTGTTTCCCTGATGCATAAGCCAGTGCTAACGCAACATATCACTTAACAGATATTCACCAAGTCCCTATCTTATGCAAGAAACTGAACTAAGCGCAATGCAGGAGATAAAGATACTCAAGTAAGTTCTGGTTGTAAAGAGACTCCACAGGAGAGCCAGTCTGACCTTCCAAGGCAGGAATCTCCTTCACGGCATCGCATGCTGGTTATTGCTGTAAACCAAAATCATCACAAACTTGGCAGCTTAAAACCACATGCATTTGTTATCTCACAGTTTCTGTGGGTCAGGAGTCTGGGTGTGGCTTAGCTGGGCCCTCTGCTTCAGGGTCTTATCTAAATGCTATAGCCAAGATCAGAGCTGCAGGCTTATCTGAGACTCTACCGAGGAAGGATCTGCTTCCCAGCTCCCATGGATGGTGGCAGCTTGTGGCATGTTAAATGGAAAGCCTCACTTTCTTGCTGGCTGTTGGCCAGAGGTCACCATCACGTCATGCTGTTGGACAGAGGTTGCTGTCAGCTCCTTGCTTTGTGGGCCTCCCCAGTGTGGCCACTTACTCCATCAAAGCCAGCAAGAGAGAGTCCCTCAGCAAGACAGATGTCACAATCTTATGAAATCACAAGAGTGACATCCCATCGCTTTGCTGTATTCTATTGCAATGTTAAAGGCAAGTCACAGGTGCTGCTTGCACTGAAGTCGAGAGGACTGCATAAGGCCATGAACTCCGGCAGGTAGGACCGTGGGGCCAGCATACACCCTGTCCACCTTATCTGCTAGGTCTTCCAACTCTCCCTGAACATCTTCAGAGACATGCTGACCACTCCCTCACAAGGCAGCTCATTCCATTCTGCTGTCACTTGAATGGTTGGAAAGTTCTTCCTAGCATCAAACCCAAATCCATCTCCCTATGGCTTTTAATCATTGATGCAAGCCCTGCAGTCTGGATTGACATAGAAAAATTCTAATCTGGGCCAGGCACGGTGGCTCACCCCTGTATTCCCAACTCTTTGGGAGGCCAAGGCGGGCAGATCACTTGAGTTCAGGAGTTCAACACCAGCCTGGCCAATATGGTGAAATTCCATCTCTACTAAAAATACAAAAAATTAGCTGGGCATGGTGGCACATGCCTATAATCCCAGCTACTCGAGATGCTGAGGTGGGAGAATCGCTTGAACCCAGGAGGTGGAGGTTGCAGTGAGCCGAGGTCACGCCACTGCACTGCAGCCTGGGTGACAGAGCGAGACTCCATCTCAAGAAAAAGAAAAATTCTAATCTGGCAGAAGTTGGACTCCAAGAGGGCAGGGATTTGCTGTATCCTCTTAGAAGAGGGTTGCTGGAAAGTTCCAGGCACATCAAAGGTATTCCATAATTACATGTTGAGAATAAGGAACAGAGTGGTTCAAGAAGTTGTCTCAGCAGCTTATTGGCTGCTTTCAAATGCAGAGGTGGCCTTGTATGGGAACTTGCTTACCCTGTGTCTTGGGGGACAGACCTTCATAGCCTTCCTCTGGAGACTGACACTTTAAGAGGCTCTATTCCAACCCTGACACATGACTTGCTCAAGGTCACATAGCTGGTAAATGGCAGGTGTCAGAAGCCAGGCCTCTTGACTGCCAGCATTTCTCTGCCTCTCTATCTTTGTGTGTGACTGAATGTGAGACAGGGACACCAGACAGGCCTGGACCCTGCATCCTGGGAGTTTGCAACTCAAAGCTATTTCCTCTACTTTCTGTGAACTGCCTTGATCCCTGGCCAGCAAACTAGACGTGGTATCCTCAAAGCCAGACACAGGTGAGCAGCGGGCCTCTGCGGGCTGCAGCAGGGATCCAGGCAGTCATTGCCTGCTTTCACTTAGGACTGCTGTGCACCTGCTCTCCTTCTCCCACCAGGAATGACCACACCCAGTATACCTCCTAGGGTGTCGGGGGCCTCCCCAGCACTGAGTGCCCAGCCTAGTTCCGCCTCCAGGCTTCCAGTTTCCTGGCAGTCAAGTCCATTTGCTCTGGAGCTTCTCAAGGGGCCCCCAGGTCCTTCATCACGGCACCTGCAGCTGCAGTACAGGCCTTGACCCATGGCGAATTCAGCAAGGGTTGAATGGATGATTTGAGTCCACAGGATCTGAAGACCTTGGCTGGGAATGTCAGAGGCGAGGCACAGCCTGCCTGAGCCCAGTGAGAGGATAGGCGGAGCATCTACAGGGCTTCAGGAGGCCCCTGCTGCAACCCTGCCTGCAAGTCAGGGAGTCGGCAGGAGCTGAGGCTGAGTTTCAAGTTCTAGGGAAATGGAAAGGCCACGAGAAGAAGCAGGACCCGAAAGCCACTTTCCCTTCTTGGAAACGTCCGTGTCACCGTTATCCCCAACACCTTCCTTTTCACTTCCTTGCCTCTAAGGGACCCTCCCACCATCAGCTTTCTCCTCTTTATCCTGTGCCTCCAACTTCCACCTTCCATGGCTGCTATATAATAAGAATTCAATAAATACGAGTCACTAAATAGTCACTCTTGTTCCCGCCTCTTCCTCCTCTCTATATTAACACATTCAGGGTTCTATCACCTAAGAAAATTAAAACCTTCCAAAATGTTTCCCACATGTGGTTGGCTATCGATGATTTTTATTTCTGCCTTTGCATTTTTACATGTCAGAGGTCTCTACCATGCACATGTCTCTAAGAGGATTACAATGAATAAGAGCTGACATTGGCTGAGCAGGAACTCTGGGCTGTCCCTGGTGCTAGAAGTTTCCTATGCACCCTATTGGTTCAGCCTCTCGACAATCCCATGTGGGGTTACCAACTGTCCCAGATGGCCCAGGCCTGAGGGGCTTCCTGGGACAAGAGACTTCTATTGCAAAAACTGGGATAATCTCAGGCAAACCAGGATGGTTGGCCACCCCTCCATCAAGGAGGTACTATCATGTTCCCCATTTTACAGATGAGAAAATTGAGGCTCAAAGAGGCTTAAAACTCTGCCTTGGGGCCAGGCACGGTGGCTCACGCTTGTAATCCCAGCACTTTGGGAGGCCAAGGCGGGCAGATCACTTGAGGTCAGGAGTCTGAGACTAGCCTGGCCAGCATGGTAAAACCCCGTCTCTACCAAAAAATCCAAAAATTAGCCAGCTGTGGTGGCACATGCCTGTAGTCCCGGCTACTCAGGAGGCTGAGGCACGAGAATTGCTTGAACCTAGGAGGCGGAGGTTGCAGTGAGCTGAGATCGCACCACTGCACTCCAGCCTGGGTGACAAAGTGAGACTGTCTCAAAAAAGAAAAAAAAAAAAAAAAAACCTGCCTGGGAATCTGATCAAAAAAGGGGCAAGCAAAGGAGGTAAGTAGACATTTCTCCAGAGAAGACATACCAGTGGCCAAGAAGCCCACGAAAAGATGCTCACCAGCATTAGTCATCAGGGAAATGCAAATCAAAACCACAATGAGGTTGAGGTGTCACTTCACACGCTCGACAACAGCTATAATTTTGTTTTAAAACTGAAAATAAGCGTTGGTGAGGTTATAGAGAAATTAGAACACTTGCACATTGCTGGTGGAAATGTAAAATGTTTCAGCCACTGTGGAAAACAATTTGGTGATTCCTCAAAAAGTTAATCATAAAATTACTATATAAGCCACGATTCCACTCCTATGAATATAGCCAGTAAAACCTGAAAATAGATACTCAAACAAATACATGTGCACACACGTTCATAGCAGCATTATTCATGCCGGCCAAAAGGTGGCAACAACCCAGATGTCCATCAAACAATGAGTGGACAAATGAATTTTGGTCCATCCATACACCGGAATATGATTCCTTAAAGAGGAATGAAGCTCTTAGACGGATGAAGCCTAAGAACATAAAGCTCAGTAAGAGAGGCCACAGGCCACATGCAAAAGCTCCCATTTAACCCGATTGCATTTTTTTTTTTTTTTTTTTTGAGACAGAGTCTCATTCTGTCACTCAGGTTGGAGTGCAACGGCGCGATCTCACTGCAACCTCTACCTCTCAGGTTCAAGCCATTCTTCCGCGTGAGCCTTCCAAGTAGCTTGGATTCAGGCATTCGCCACCACCTCCAGCTAATTTTTGTATGTTTTAGTAGAGAGGGGGTTTTGCCATGTTGGCCAGGCTGGTCTCGAACTCCTGATCTCAGGTGATCCGCCCGCCTCAGCCTCCCAAACTACTGATTACATTTTTATTAATTATTCAGAGGAGGCAATACATGGAGACAACGCAGATTGGTGGCTGCCAGGGGCTGGGGGAGGAGGAAGGAGGACTGACTGCCAGTGGGTACGAGGTTTCCTCTTAGGTGATACCAAGGTTTGGGAACTTGTAGAGGTAGTGGCTGCACAACACTGAATATACTAAATGCCAGTGAATTGTACACTTAAAAACGTCTCATTTTGAGCTGTGAGCTTCACTTTGATCTACCAAAAACAACAAAAACAAAACCTGTACTTCAGGTCACACAGCTGATGAATACAGAGCCGGCCCCGGAGCATATGACACCCACCAGCCCGCCTTCCATGACCTCTGGAGCCCCGTGTTGCTGCTAGTCCCCTCACCCCCACCTGCCTCCCCATGCTTCTCCAAACGCTCTCTCTACTTGTCCACTCGCCATTTGCTTGTCACCGGGGTCAGGCTTCCCCGCCCACTGCCCTGTGCTGGTCACCCACCCTCTTCCGCTGGGCAAGTCCAGTGAACAGCACTTGGGGGGTATTTGTCATTTCCCCCCCGCAAACTTCTGCAAACTGCCTCATAAAATTACTCAGAAAAACCCAGGGAGGCCAAGCATGGTGGCTCGCACCTGTAATCCCAGCACTTTGGGAGGCCAAGGTGGGCGGATCACTTGAGGTCAGGAGTTTGAGACCAGCCTGACCAACATGGCAAAACCCCGTCTCTACTAAAAACACAAAAATTAGCCGGGTGTGGTGACGGACCCCTGTAATCCCAGCTACTCAGGAGGCTGAGGTGGGAGAATCACTTGAACCCAGGAGGTGGAGGTTGCAGAGAGCTGAGATTGTGCCACTGCACTCCAGCCTGGGCGACAGAGCGAGAATCCATCTCACAAAAAAAAAAAAAAAAAAAAAAAAAAAAAAAAAAAAAGAGAGAGAGAGAGAAGGGAAGGGAAAGGAAGAAAAGAAAAGATAAGAAAAACCCAGGGAGGACAGGACCCAAGCGGGTCACCTCCTGAGGCCGCTGCTGTGCCCCTCTAAGGACGTCTCAGGGCTATGTCTTCCTGTGCACCTCCTTCTCCTCTCAGTCAGCCTCCACCTCACGGGCCTGCCCTGCGGGGTGTTGGGGGCTCTTCCTTCTTGTTTTTCTAGCCTTCACTCAGCTCAGTCAGTTGGAGCCTGACCGTGGGGGCTGCTCCTCTCTGGGGCCAGAGAATCATTCCTGTCTCCTGTCGAGGTGACCCTTGGTAGGAAGGTAAGGTCACTGTCCCCAGAAGGCCTGCGGGAAGAGGCACTGCATTTTACTCAGAGCCCCTGGCAGCCGGGGAGCTGAGGAGGGGCCGTTTGTCTCCTCTGTCTGTCAAGACACACTCGAGAAGCAGGTGGGGAGAGAATCCACACAGCTGCCCGCAGGTGGCCCCCTAGGTGGGACTGGGCCTCTCTGCTTCCCAAGGCTGCAGGGAAGGCGTCACAGGCTAAGAGTGGACCCTGGATATGGCTGCAGCTCTCACCATTCAGCTGTGGGTTCTCTCTTCGCACCTCCATCCAAAGTGTCAGGGAAGGACTGGGCGGAAAAAAGCCAAGAAGCTGGTCTCATCCACAGACACACGGGGCTTCAAGGTGGAGGAGCCCCAGCCCAGTGGGGTGGACAAGGTGCCGGGGACTGCGTAGTGACCGTCAGGGCAGCCATCAGCTCCTCCTATGAAACCCCACAGGGGTGGCTGGGACTTGTCACCCTGAAGAGGCTGCAGTTCCCTCCCACAGGTCATCTTGGAGCAGGCAAATTCATTAAAGGTCCCTAGGGTCAGGAGGGGGCTCAGTACAGTCCCAGAAGTTTCCATGAAAGCCAGAAGCAGTGCCCTCAGCTTCAGCCAGGACCCTCCTGCCTGCACATTTGTTGACCACCCAGGGCCTGGGTGCTCCTGCCTCCAGCCCCCTTTCCCCACCATGAATCCATATGGTCCCTTCTTTCCCAGCACAGCCACAGGACAGCTCTGTCACACCCTCCCCAGTGACTGTCTGGGCCAACTGGCCCTCCTTCCCCACAGAGCCCCTGGCACCCAGGACATCCTGGCAGGTGCTGGCCCTGAAGTCCTGGGCTCCCTCTGGGCTGCTATGTGAAGCCAGAGCCCTGGAGGCCAGATGTTTCCTGTGGGTGGGGGGGCCTAGAAGGTTCTACCACACTCACACTCCACCTCCTCCTCTGGGGCCTCCCACTCGTGGCTCAGGCCCTGCTGCTATTAATCAGAGGGAAGAGAGAAGGCCCCGGGGATGGAGTGTGTGAAGGCCCGGACCCTCCACCACAGGCTGGGCATGGGGTGGGGAAGTCTCAGGGCAGCAGCAAGGCAGGAAGGGGAGGAACACCCAGAGCTTGGGGGCAGAGATAAGTAAGGAGCCCCCAGTTCCAGGCAGCCTGTGGGTGTGGCCTCCAGGGACTGGCCAGACAGCCTGGCATGGACAGCCTTACTCTTTTACTCTTCTCGCTGCTTTGCAAATGTCGCAAGTGGTCAAGTACCCACGTGGTCTTCACACACCTGCACTTTGCAGGTCCAGGATGGAGCTGTGATCACCGCTGGCTGGGAAAGGCAGCTTCTTGTCTCCCTCTCAGCAAGCGGAGTGCAGTGGGGTGGGCAGCTGCTTGCTGCAGACTCACTCCTATCCCCAAAGAAGCCTTGACAGGAGGCCCCACCTTTTGGGGAGACTGAAGATCTGAAAGGCCCAGCTTGCCCAAGGAACTCAGCCAGTGAGTGCCAGAGCCTCCTCCTGTCCCAAAACTCTGCCTCTGGCCACTCTCAAGCACTGCCCCTCTGATGGCATCAGGGACACGAAAAAGAAACCTCAGGCAGGGCCAGCCGAGAGCCCTTCTCCCAGGCTTGCCTCCAGCTGTGCAGGAAGCCCACCTGCCCAAGACTCACCTGGGGCATTTGGCAAAAAGCAGTCCTGGGCCCCCACGCTCCCCAGCCTACTTGAACAGGATCTCCAGGGGTGGACTCAGGACTCTGCCCAAGACTGTTGAGTTCCTCCCTCCCGGTCTTTGAGGTGGCAGGGCCTCCCCTTTTGCCTCCACTCCCCTGTTCCTGCCACAGCTGCCTCCTCAGGACTGTGTTGCTCTTTTCCTCTGAGTTGGTCTGGCTCTGCGGGGGTCACCCAGGCCCCAGGCCTGGGTGGGGATCTGATGTAGCACTGACATGTTTCATCCTCTTGACTGGCAGGTCAAGGACAGCCTGGAGGTGGGCAAGTCATCAGGACCCCAGACCAGGAAGGATGGAGGCTCCAAAGTCCACCAGCAGAGGGAAGAAAATAGCCACTGTCCCCAGGCAAAGCCACCAGTCACACAGGGACGAGATCTCAGAATGAGCACTGGGCAGGGTTCTCAGGGACGCTGAGCTCTGGTCTTCCCTGTGAGGGGCCTTGGACAAGTCATCTGGCCAGACCCTCCATACCCCGTGCTGTGTCTTCTCACAGAGTGAGTGTTCGGAAGCATGGGGCTCTCTGAAGTCCTGGCTGGGATGTCCATGGCTGTGACGACCTACTGAAAACCATGTGGTCTCTGTCCCACTTTCAGCCTCACAGTGCATGAATGCAAGCCCGGAGTAAGCACCCCCAACTGGGCTCAAGACCTTCTTCTTGGGGGTCCCTGTCGCATCAGCTTCTTTTAAGTTAACTTTCTCTTGCAGTGCAGTATGAATAAAGAAAAGTCTAACACTATGTGTCCAACTCCATTTGGGCTTTCACAAAGTGAGTACCTTCATGTCCTCAGCTCTCAGATGAAGAAGAAAATATTGCCAGCCCCCGAGTCCTCTTCTACCTCTTCCTGTCATTAATACCCCCAAGACAACCACGACCTTGACTACTAACCCCAGAGGTTAATCTGGCCTCCTTTGGAATTACGGGACAGGTACGCTCCTGCGTCTGGCCTCTCCTCCCATGTGCAGTCTGAGCCTCACCACATGACGTCATAGCTCCTTCCTCTCACTGTTGTAGCCCAGCCCATCTCATGAACAAAGCACCATCCATGTATCCATATGCCTCTGTGGATGGATGCTTGGCTCAGTTTTCGGTTTGGGCTATTACGGTGCTGTGATGAGCAGTCTTTTGGTGAACATTTGCACACGTTTCCTTTGCGAAATGCCTGGGAAAGGAATTGCTGGGCTGTTGGGTGGACATGTGTTCGGCTGCAGTAGGTCCTGCCAGCTTTCTCAAGTGGTCGTACCAATTCACCCTCCCTCCACCATTGTGGGAGGCCCCAAGCTGCCCCTCAGCACCAATATCTGGGATGTCTTTTGCTTTTGAACCACTTTCTTTCTTGGATTTGGTGTAATGCTGTGATTGTAATTTATATTTCTGTGATGACTAATGAGGTTGAGCACCTTTTTCTATGCCATCACCTTCTTTTTTCTTTTTTTACTTTGTGTTTTTAATAGACACATAATAATTGTACATATTTATGGGGTATATGTGGTATATTGGTACATGCATACAATCTGTAATGATCAAATTGGGATTTTAGAACATGTATCCCTCCAAACATTTACCATTTCTTTGAGTTAGGAACATTCTGAGTCTTCTAGCTATTTTGAAATACACTATAAATTACTGATATCCATAGTCACCCTACCACGCTACTGAACACTAGAACACATTCCTTCTATCTAATGGTATTTTTGTACCCATTAACCAACCTCTCTTCATCCTCTCTCCAACTCCCTACCCTTCCCAGCTTCTGGGAACCACTATTCTACTGTCTACCACCATGGGATCCATTTTTTTAGCTCCCACATATAAGAACATGCAGTATCTGTCTTTCTGTGCCTGGCTGATTTCACTTAATATTATGACCTCCAGTTCCATCCATGTTGCTGCACATGATAGGATTTCATTCTTTTTGTGGCTGAACAATATTCCACTGGGCATATGAACCACATTTCCCTTATCCAGTGTCCTTGATGAACACTGAGGTTGATCTCATCTCTTGGCTACAGTGAATAGTGATGCAGTAAACCTAGGGGATCAGCTGTCCTTTCATACTGAAGTTCTTTATATATTCTGGGCACTAAACATAGACATAGATATGAGTATAGACATAGATATGGATATGGATGTGGATGTGGATATGGATACAGCTATGGTTGTGGATATAGATATAGATATTGATAGGTTGAATATGGATATGGATATAGATATGGATAGATTGGATATGGATATGGATATACATATGATATGGATATGGATATAGATATTGATATGGATATAAATATGGATAGGTTGAATATGGATATGGATATGGATATAGATATGGATATGGATATAGACATAGATAGGTTGAATATGGATATAGATATGGATATGGATATAGATATGGATGTAGATATGGATAGATTGGAAATGGATATGGATATAGATATGGATATGGATATAGATATGGATATGGATATGGATATAGATATGGATATGAATATAGATATGGATAGAGACATGGATATGAATATAGATATGGATATAGATATGGATATGGATATAGATATGGATTTGGATATGGATATAGATATGGATATGGATATAGATATGGATAGATTGGAAATGGATATGGATATGGATATAGATATGGATATGGATATAGATATGGATTTGGATATGGATATAGATATGGATATGGATATAGATATGGATAGATTGGAAATGGATATGGATATGGATATAGATATGGATATGGATATAGATATGGATATGGATATAGATATAGATATGGATAGGTTGAATATGAATATGGATATGGATATAGATATGGATAGATTGGATATGGATATAGATGTGGATATGGATATAGATATGGATATGGATATGGATATAGATATGGATATAATATGGATATAGATATGGATGTGGATATAGATATGGATAGACTGGAAATGGATACAGATATGGATATAGATACAGATATGGATATGGATATAGATATAGATATGGATAGGTTGAATATGGATATGGATATGGATATAGATATGGATAGACTGGATATGGATGTAGATGTGGATATGGATATAGATATGGATAGATTGGATATGGATATAGATGTGGATAGATTGGATATAGATATAGATGTGGATATGGATATAGATATGGATATGGATATAGATATGGATAGATTGGATATAGATATAGATGTGGATATGGATATAGATATGGATAGATTGGAAATGGATATGGATGTGGATATGGATATGGATGTAGATATTGATATGGATGTAGATATGGATATGGATATAGATATAGATATGGAAATAAATATGGATAGATTGGATATGGATATAAATGTGGATATGGATATAGATATGGATGTGGATATAGATATGGATAGATTGGAAATGGATATGAATGTGGATATGGATATAGATATGGATGTGGATATAAATATGGATAGATTGGATACGGATTAGATGTGGATATGGATATAGAAATGGATATGGATGTGGATATAGTTATGGATATGGATGTGGATATGGATATAGCTATGGTTGTGGATATAGATATAGACATGGATAGACTGGATATGGATATGGATGTAGATATGGATATGGATATAGATATGGATATGGATATAGATATGGATATGGATATAGATATGGATATGGATATAGACATGGATATAGATATGGATAGATTGGAAAGGGATATGGATGTGGATATGGATATAGATGTGGATATGGATATAGATATGGATGTAGATATTGATAAGGATATAGATATGGATATAGATATGGATAGATTCAATATGGATATAGATGTGGATGTGGATATGGATATAGATGTGGATATGGATATATATATGGATGTAGATATTGATAAGGATATAGATATGGGTATATAGATATGGATATAGATATAGATAGATTGGATATGGATATAGATGTGGATAAGGATATAGATATAGATATGGATATAGAAATGGATATGGATGTGGATATGGATATAGATATGGATATGGACATAGACATGGATATAAATATGGATAGATTGGAAAGGGATATGGATGTGGATATGGATATAGATGTGGATATGGATATAGATATGGATGTGGATATAGATATGGATAGATTGGAAATGGATATGAATGTGGGTATGGATATAGCTATAGATATGGATATAAATATGGATAGATTGGATATGGATTAGATGTGGATATGGATATAGATATGGATGTGGATATAAATATGGATAGATTGGATATGGATTAGATGTGGATATGGATATGGATGTAGATATAGATATGGATATGGATGTGGATATGGATATAGATATGGATATGGATATAGACATGGATATAAATATGGATAGATTGGAAAGGGATCTGGATGTGGATATGGATATAGATGTGGATATGGCTATAGATATGGATGTGGATATAGATATGGATAGATTGGAAATGGATATGAATGTGGATATGGATATAGATATAGATATGGATATAAATATGGATAGATTAGATATGGATTAGAAGTGGATATGATATAGATATGGATGTGGATATAAATATGGATGATTGGATATGGATTAGATGTGGATATGGATATAGAAATGGATATGGACGTGGATACGGATATAGATATGGATATGGATGTGGATATGGATATAGCTATGGTTGTGGATATAGATATGGATAGATTGGATATGGATATGGATGTAGATATGGATATGGACATAAATATGGATACGGACATAGACGTATCATAGATATGGATGTGGATTACAAATGTCCTCTCAGACTCTCTCAAGGTGAGGCTTCTCCTTTATTCAGCGAATGCAGTGACTTACACTGATAGGCTCTCCATTGTTAAACCACCTCTCCATTCCTGGAATAAACTCAACTTGGTTGTGACATGTTCACTTTCTGCATGTTGTTTGGTCGGAGTTGCCGGTGTGTGTCTTAGGACGATTGCACTCACATTCATGAGCGAGGCCCACCTGTAATTTTCTTTTCTTTTCTCGACGTTTCGGTGGAAGGTCTGTGTATCAGGGTTAAACTGCCTCATAAAAGGAGCCGAGAGGCATCCCTCTTTCTCTGTTCTCTGCAAGCGTCAGTGCAAGGTGGGTTTGATGGACACGTTTGTTGTCGATTTGGGGAGAGGCTCACACGGCTCATCTCTGTCAGGCCAGGGGACCATGTCTGGGGGTCAGGCGTCAGTGGCCTTGTCTATGTTCTCATGGGATAGGAGCATGAGGAGTGGGGAGAACTTGGATTGCCACATGACAAAAGCCCCTGAAATGGGCTTGAACAGGAGGGCAGGGGCTGCAGCCAGGGCCTCTGCCTTCTCCGTGCTCCTTCCCAGCTCTCTCTGTTCCTCCAGGGCCTCCCACCACCCTCCTAACCACTGTTCTGCTTTCCTCCTGTTCCATCTGGGCCCCTCTTCCTCTGTCTCCACCTCTCTCTGAGCCAGGACTATCCATAGACCCCTCCTGATGCCATGCGTGCGTATGTGTGTGTTTATGTGTGTTTATGTGTCCGGGTGTGTTCGTGTGTGCTTGTGTGTGTGTGCTTGTGTGTCTGTGTGTGCATGTGTTTGTATGTGTGTTTGTGTGTGTGCAGGTTTTGTGTGTGTGTGTGTGCATGTGTTTATGTGTGCATGTGCATCTGTATGTGTCTGTGCGTGTGTGTTTGTGTGTTTATGTGTGTGCATGTGTTTGTGTGTGTGCATGTGTGTGTGCATGTGTTTATGTGTGCATGTGCATCTGTATGTGTCTGTGCGTGTGTGTTTGTGTGTTTATGTGTGTGCATGTGTTTGTGTGTGCATGTGTTTGTGTATGTGCATGTGCGTGTGCATGTGTTTATGTGTGCATGTGCATCTGTGTGTCTGTGCATGTGTGTGTTTATGTATGTGTGTGCATGTTTAGTGTGTGCCTGTGTGTGTATGTGTGCATGTGCATCTGTGTGTGTCTGTGTGTGTTTGTGTGTGTTTATGTGTGTGTTTGTGTGTTTCTGTGTGCATGAGTTTGTGTGTGTGTGCGTGTGTTTGTGTGTTTGTGTGTTTGCGAGTTTCGTGTGTGTTTGTGTTTGCGAGCGTGTGTTTGTGTGTTCTGTGTGTGTGTGTTTTGTGTGTGTGCATGTGTTTATGTGTGTTTATTTGTATGTGTGTTTACGTGTGTGCGCGAGCGTGTGTTTGTGTGTTTGTGTGTGTTCTGTGTGTGTGTTTTTGTGTGTGTGTGCATCTGCTCACATGCATGTGTGTGCGCACGGCCAGCAGCAGTGCCCACTGCTGGGAGATTCTGCCTGCTTCTTGAAGCTGCCCTGGTCCTTCACCAGCTGTGGCTGGGACTCAGGCCTGCGCCTCCTCCGCGGCCACTCTCACGCCCCCACCCCCACCTTCACCACCTCCGCCTCCTCTGTTTCCCGACCCTGCTGCTGGAGCGCGCAGCCCTGCAGTGACCCCGCCGCATATGCTTGAACAATGTTCTAGAGCGCCATGAAAGATTCGGGAGGGTAAAGCACTAGCGCATGTGCCGACTGAGCTCCCGGCTGGTGGAGGCGGAGAGGCGGCAGGCACACAGCGGGAGGGCCTCACCTCCGTGCCCCCAAGCCCAGAGCATCGCTGCCAAGGCGAGGCGAGGAGGAGGGCGCCCTGTGGCTGACAATCACGCGAGTGTTCCCTGCGAGCAGACGCAGCACCTAAATTATGCATGGCCCAGGCCAGGTGCTGACTGGGCCGCCCAGGAGGGGGTTGCCCACTGCCTTTTTCAGGGATTGTTCCCTCAATGACACCTAAAAATGAGCAAGCAAGCAGGGGCATTCAGCCGAACGCCCGCCCTTGCCCTGATAGAAATGCAGCTGTCTGGTCTCAAGGCTGTGCCATCGACGCTCTGGGAATGGGGCCTTAGGGAAGGACCTAGCCACACCCGTGCCAGATCAGCCAGCTGTGATAATGGCTGACGCTCCCTGACGGAGGAGTCCCCCAGACTCCAAACGTTCCTAGCCGAGCCCTGGCCTCGGAGCCTCCCTGTCAAGCCTCCGGCTGGCCCTGTCCAGGAGCTGGACCCAAAGCCCGGGCCACACCTGCCACATCATCAGCATGACCCTGGCTGGCCTGGACAGAAGAGACAGGCGAAGGTAAGAGTCCAGCAAGAAGGGCCACGGCCTGCCTGGCGAGGGCTGTGCTCTTCCACTGGCCCACATCTCTGGTCTAAGACCCCCAGCCCTCCTGGGAGAGGAAACACCAGAGAGCCCAGCAACCCGGATTGGAGTCCAGGGTTGGAGCCCAGGATTGGAGCCTGGAATTGGAGTCCACGGATCTCTGTTCCAGGCCCTGCAGCTGCCTCACACCATGCCCCCGGGTACATCCCTTCCCTCTTTAGGCCGCTTGGCCCTCTCCTCAAAGGAACAGAATTATTCCAGGTGACAAGGACTGTCCCTACCACAGCAATCTACAGCTCCATGGGATCTGGGCTCAGTGAAGCCAATGTGTGGCCCTGGAGCTCCCCGGGGCTGCGAGGGGTGGTGGAACGAGCCCTCTTCAGTCCTGGAGAAGTGTCCCCGTGGGCTTTCTCCCAGCCAGGGCTTTTGAGGGCTCTCAGCAGAAGTTGTGTTCATTGTTATCATTCATCGCAATAACTAAAATAATAGTAACATCCTAATCATAGGCTCCTGGGTGGGATGGTGGCTGCCTTAAGGGACTCTTTAACACCCGGGAGAGGAACATTTTCAGTAACTAAAGAAGCTCCCCAGGCTTGGGGCTGCAGGAAAGTGACTGAGGGGAAAAGGCCAGCAACCCCAGCCACAACCCTTGACGGCAGGTGGGCACCCTCTGCAGCGAGGCAGCATCGACAGGAACATTTCCTGTCCCAGGGCTTGGCTCTGGAGCCCAGAGAGCCTGCCCTGGCCGAGGCTCATTCATAGAAGCAGCAGAATCTCCAAGACAATCTTCTTCCCCCTGCACCCCCAGAAGCCCCTCCTCTGGCCTCTGCTGCAGGCACCTTATTTCAAAAGAGATCCTAGCAAGCTGAGTTCACCCAGTTGGTGCCGAGGAGAGGAGAGGGAGGTAAGGACAGGGAGGGAGACAAGAAGGCGCTGGGAGAGATCTGCCTGCAGGGAAGGGAATCCCAGCTTCAGCCAGGGGGTGGGACAGAGCAGTGCCCTGGGGTAGAGATGCGCTGGCCCTGAGGGAGGGTAGCTGTGGAGCTAGCAAAGGCCCGACATCCAGGCAGTGCCCCTTTCTCCTACCCCCACCCTCCACTCCCACCCCCCTCAGCAGAAGGTGACTGCCTTCAGCAACTTCCCCCGGGGACCACCCTCACCCAATGGCTGGGTTATAACAGTGGTCCCAAAGAGAAAGGAGCTGACGGGCCGATCTGGGCCCAGTTCCTGGGCAGTTGTGGCCGGGGTGGTGGGTGAGGTCCCACAGAACCAATGTGGGTTGGGGGGGTGGTAGTTAAAGCGTGGGCCCCCAGCACTATGGGAGGCTGGGCCATCACCCCCAAAGGTGCCTGCCTGCTATGTAGTACATCCTGTTAATAGGAGGTGTGGAAGGCAGAGCTGGTTGAGTTTGATCTAAGAAACAAAAAGAAGATTTATAGGGGTGGTGTTTGGCCTTCAGAAACTTGGACAGCAGCCAAGGGAGGGAAAAGATGAGTTCTGTGGCCCCAGAACCCTGGGCGCAGTGGTGGCACATCGGGAAGCGGGAGCAGGCTTTAGCCTGACAGCAGGAACCTGCTAGGAACTAAGACAGCCAACGGGCAGGGAAAGGCCACCTCGTCAAGGAGTGAGCCCTACAGCGCTGCAAATACCTGGGTGGGCTCACATCCACCTGCAAGGGACAGGGTAGAGCGAGGTCCAATGAGACCTCTAAGGCCCTCCTGACACAGCCCCAGCATCCTCCAGGGGTTCCTCCCTGTCCTCATGGGCCTGCTCACCTCGGCAGCCTCCTTGATGCCACACCTCCCTCTGTGTCCTCCCTCTAGACACTCAGGACCCCACAGGCCACATTCTCTCCTTTCCCGGGCTTGGCACCTGCAGGTAGCTCTGCCATCCCCTACTCATCCTTCACTTCTCTTCGTGAGCATCAGCTGTTCCAGGAAAATGAGAAGCGCCTCTCCCTTATCATAAGGAACTCTCGTGCTTGTTTGAAAGCCTATGTCCCCTGTGGACTTTCAGCATCACAAGGGCAGGGACCACCTCAGCCCAGTTTGCCTCTCCATCCTGGAGGAGATCACAGGGCCTGGCACACAGCAAGTGTTTAAGAAGTAGGTGCTGAATGAATAAATGAGTGAATAATGTCAAAAGGACAGTCAACAGGCCTCCCGACATGGTACCCATGGGCCTCTCTAATGATACTGACATCCCAGGGACTCTTCTGGGGGTCCAGGTTAGGAAGATAAATCCAGCTTGGGGAACCTCCGAGAGGTGAGGGTTGAACCTCCGAGAGGTGAGGGTTGATGAAGACTAGAGGCAGCTGATGGGGTTGAGGTGAGGCAAGGTGTGACTGGCATTCAGGGAGCCAACAGAGCGTGTCATTTTCTTGTTGGTTTCACCCCTCTATTTATATATACACCCCACTTCTTCTCTGGAAGCATCAGGGAGTTGGGAGGTATGGATTCCAGTTCTGGGTCTATTCTTGAGAAGCCCTAATGTCATGACTTCCCCTCTTGGGACCTCAATTTTCTCAACTTTGAACTTCACCACTTGGGCCAGATAATTTCTCAACCTTATATCCACGGCTGGCAGATGTCCTGGGGTCCGAAGGCTGGGTGAGCACTCCCAGAGCCTAAGTCTGAATCGGACTTCTGGTTTCCCCATGGCCACCCAGCCAGTGGGACAGAAGCTACCAGAAAAAGAGACCTCTTCATCCGGGTGCAGTGGATCCTGCCTATAATCCCAGCACTGTGGGAGGCCAACACAGGCAGATCACTTGAGGTCAGGAGTTCAAGATCAGCCTGACCAACATGGCAAAACCCCATCTCTACTAAAAATACAAAAAACTTAGCCAGGCGTGGTGGCACTCACTTGTAATCCCAGCTACTTGGGAGGCTGAGGCGGGAGAATTGCTTGAAGCCGGGAGGCAGAGGTTGCTGTGAGCCAAGACCACGCCACTGTACTCCAGTCTGGGCGACAGGCCGAGACTCCGTCTCAAAAAAGAAAAAACAATTTAAAAAACAAAAACAAATAACCTTTTCCCAGTTCATGTCCAGGAGGTCAGCATGGCTCCCCAGCTGTCCCTCCTCCCCAGAGTCAGCAAGGTGAGAAACGCAGCACTGCAGGCGCCTGGCTCCAGGGTGGAGTGTGGGCGTGGGTGGGCTTGCTGGAGCCCCCACTTTCCTCCATCACAGGCAGTGCGACCCAGTGGTTTGGTGCAGTTGCTCGTGCCAGGCCCCCTGGGCCTGACTCCCACTTCTGCTGTGTATTAGCCCTGTGGGTGTGGGGCTGATGCCGTGTCTTACACGCAAGGTCTTAGAAACGGTCTCCAGGAGACCAGGCTACTCGCATGCAGCAGACAGCAGGGAGGACTGAACCTGGCTGTTCTACAAGCCTCACAGCGTGTGTGCACACCAGGCTTTTGATTTTTGATGAGTTTTACCCATATCTTGAATTGCAAAATGCATCTCCCACTTCCTTCCTCCTTGTGGGGCCACCTTTCGTGGGTCACTTTGGAGGGCACAATGCTGTGACTAAGATGCATCTCCTTACCCCTAGGACCTCACTTCCTTTCGTGGGGTGACTGACGTGTGCACACATCACCAGAGGACCTGGCAAACTCTGAGGAAGCCTTGTTGGGGGCTGGGGAGGGGGTGTTGGTGATGATGGGGGATTGACTGGAGCTTTGCAGAGAAGGGACCTTTGAGGTCCCTGGGTCCCAGCTGGGCTGAGCTGAGGTGCAAGTCTTCCTGCATCTGTTTTCTTAGGTCCTGTTTACAAGGAGGCTGAGTAGACTTCCAGGAGGAGAACGTGGGCCACGTCTGGACCTGGCTAGGGGCACCCACAGGCACATCGGTGAAGACTGGAGAACACGACGCCAGGGAGGGATGGGGCCCCTGAGGGGAGGATTCTGGTTCCCTGAGATAATGGAGTCGCAGGGCTCAAGGACAAGTACCTGCAGCCTCTCGGCCTGTCCTGGAAAGAAAACTGATGAGTGTGGGGCCAGGTGAGCCTCCTGCACTCCTCCCCGCTGTCCTCCAGAGCTCAGGCAGCCTAGGATGGGGCCCCCAAGACTACAGAACACCGAGGGGTGGATGGTTCCCCTATCCCTCCAAAGAAATCAGGCGAGGATCGGGGTCCAGGCCACCCATTATGACACCAAGGTGGCAGCCAGAAGTGATGGGAAGAGGTCAGAGCTGACCATCAAGGGCATGTGAGGGCCCCCAGCCCTTCCAGGGATGGTAGAAGGGGAGAGAACAAAAACTGACTGAGGCCAAGGTCCTGCGCTAACACAGATAAAGATAAACACACCTGCACAGTTGGCTGTACACGTGACTGTGACTCATCCCCAAAGGCTTGGAAGACTGGGGGCGTTTGATCTGCATAACATAACTTGCCTAACCATAAACATATTTCAGTGGGCTGACATGTGAAGGAAGGGAATTACATATGGAGGATAGATTTCAAGGTCCAATAGATTCCCAAGGACTCCATCTTTTTCAAGCCAACCTGGACGAATAGCTGCTTGGTGTGGTGGGTTAAAAATGGCTGCCAAGTCTTGGACTCTCCTCTTATTGAGAGGTGATATCTAATTGTCCTCCAGGCAGTGGACACAGGCAGAAGCCAGAAGGCTTTTCCGCCCTAGCATCAGCAGTCCCAAAGTATCACTTCCACTGCTTTCTATTACTCAAGCAAATCACTTACCCCTCATCCATTCATCCACTCATTCAACCATCCCTTTATTCTTCCATCACCCCTCCCATCTGCCCACCCACTCATTTATCCATCCAACCATCTGTCCACCCATCCACCCACCCACCTGCCCCTCATCCATCTATCCAGTCAACCAACCATTCATTCACTTTTCCATTACGTCTTCCATTCACCCACCCACTCATCTATCCATGCAACTATCTGTTCACCCATCCTTCCACCCATCCATTCATCCATCTATCCATTCAAACATCAACCCACCCATCTATCCACTCACCAACCACCCATCAATCCAAACACTTATCCACACACCCACTCACCCATGTATCCATCCATCCACCCATCCACCCATCCACCCATCCATCCATCCATCCATCCATCCATCCAACCAACCATCCATCCACCCATCCATCCATCCAACCAACCATCCATCCACCCATCCATCCATCCATCCACCCATCCTTCCACCCACCCATCCATCCATCCATCCATCCATCCATCCATCCGTGCATCCACCCATCCACCCATCCATCCATCCACTCATCCATCCATCCATCCATCCTTCCATCCAACCAACCATCCATCCATCCAGTCCATAAACTCTGACTTTGGAGAGCCATGGGTATGAATCCTTTCCTGACGGCACTCACCCCCAATGGGGAGAGTGACACACAGACACACGGGCCAAGTAACTGCAAACTGTGAGACATGTTTGAAGAAAAAGAACCAGGAGCTGTGAGGGAAAACATTACGGGAGCGCATCTAGATGGGGTGGGAGGAACGGCTAGCTGCTTGGAAGTATCTGGATGCTAACACGGCACACAGTAAAATCCAAACTGTAACCTGCTTTATTGGAATGTTTGTATGATCCTGAAATCATTCAACAAATGGTCTGCAAGACCCAAAGTCCAACTCCAGCTCATTAGCAACTTTCAAAAGGCTGAAACCAGCAGTGCAAGCCCAGTCTGTCTCCCCTGGGCAAACAGCCATGCTGCTGGCCACAGGCAGCCTCCCTGGGTTCAAGGGAGAGTCAGCAGTCGAGACCCCTCCAGAGCCTCCTTTGCCTGCAGTTGCATCATGAGCCAAGCCCCCTGTGCCAGCAGGGAGGCGGGAGAAGGAGACCATGGAAGAGAGGGAGAGGGAGGCAGGACAGGCTCTGCTTCCCATTCCCCAGGGAGGCCAGAATGCTGATGTCTGCACTTAACCCAAATCTAAGCCCAGAAGGGAATGGTAAATTGAAAGTCTGTCGTGTTTCCCAGCCTTCTGCGTTTTCTGTTTTGGAATCTAGGAGGAAACTGGCATTTGAAGAGTGGTCCCGTGGTACAAAGCCCCGGCACCACCACCACGCCTTCTTCTTGGGTACCTGGCTAGATTACAGGAAGAGGCTTCCATCCAGGAAGAGCCCCTCAAGAACTTAGCTTGCTGGATCAGTGGTGCCAGCCAGCCCTGGGCAGAATCGGTCAGACTCCCCAGGGCCCCTGTCACCCCCAATGCCTGGTCAGCATTGTCCTGTTCTTTCCCCTAGTCCAGCACTAGCTGCAGCCATCTCCCTTCAGAATGGCTGGTGGGATCCCCCCAGCAATCTCCCCCACCCCACCCCACATTGGCCCCTCCAGTTCTCAGCCTGGACTAATTACAATCTTTGATGAGCAAAAGATACTCATGATGGAGACCTTCACCTGAAACAGGGGTGGCCAGCATCTGATGCCGTGTTCTGCTTGGCTGTGCCATCTGCTTCTGGGCAATGGACTCTTGGGGAACTAGCCTCATTGTGGAGCCCATTGAGGTGGGGGGGGTTACTGCAGACCCTCTCCCTTCCTCCTTCTGTCTTGTTGGCATTGCAGTCAATCTGCATCAGAGTCTCTCTGTTCTTTGTCCTATCTGTTTCTGTCTTCCCTCATTGATATCCAAGGGGATGGGGAAGCAGGAGCTGGCCACGTTATTGAATATAGAATGTAGATCTGGAAGGGACAAGGGCATGTGGGCCTGACCCCTGGGAGGCTACAGAGTCTTAATGCACAGACCAGGATCCACACACCCATCCTGCATGTGTAGCCTGAATAAATAATGCCCATCTCAGGGTTATTTTTCAAATGTATATGCATGCAGTTGCAAATAATCAAATACAAATTGATTTTAAACCACTACTGAATTCAAAGTAGCTTTTTGTCATTGTGAGTTTTCTCAACCAAAGGAACCTAAAAATAAAAGCGCCGGCACGTGAAGAGATCCTCGAAGGGTTGACGTTAAAATGCAGTTCACAGGCTTGAAAAGATGAAGAGCCACAATTCCATGGCAAATCCTTCTTTTTTGATAAATTGCTGTTCAGAGCAGTTAAAAGCCTTGGCCAAGGTCACACAGCTTGTGACAGTGGTAGAACCTGAACTCTCCCAGGCTGTGACCTCAGATCAGGGCAGTTACCTTAATTCCTCTGAATTTCCACTTCCTCTTCTGTAAAATGGGATTGTTGAGAGAATTAAATGAAAGAATCTGGGCCTGGTGTTTGGTGTGGTGCCAGCACATGGTAGGCACTCAGTAAGTGATGACCATCCCATTATTTTTCTCATTATCGCAATTATATCCTGTTGCCTCATGCATTCTCCGTTTGCTTCTAAGCGAACTCACACTGGTGAATTACTTGCCCACACACACACAATGGAGTTGGGTAGGCAACATGGTCAGATAGCACGGTCCCCTTTAGCGCTGTCCCACCCTGACCAGCACGCAGGAGTTGAGAAGCAAATGCCCCTCAGCATGGAGCCCTTGCATTGAGCTCCCACAGCAGCTGGCACTTTTCCTCCTACAGCTCTGCTCTCTCAGAATTGTCTTTGCCTGGATCTGTGTCCTACATCAAAGAGCAAGCAAAGTGGGGATGGGAACCAGGTGAACACCTCACCAGGTAGCATCAATGCTTTACAGAACAATCAATCAATTGGTCAATGGATGGATGGATGGGCAGATGAATGAATAAATGGGTGAAAGGTGGAGGGATGGATGGATGGATGGATGAATGGATGGAGGATGGGTGGGTGGATGGATGGATGGGTGAATGAGTGGAGGATGGGTGGGTGGGTAGATGAAAGAAAGGAAGGAAATACAGGTAGATGAATAGATGGATAAATGGACAGATAGATGAGTGGGTGGATGGACAGAAGGAAGGAAGAGAAGAAAGATAGAGTGGATGGGTGGATGGATGAACAGATGAATGGATGGGTGGATAGAAGGAAGGGAGGAAGAAAATATGGATTGATAGATGGGTGGGTAGATGGGTCAATGGGTGGATGAATGAATGGGTGTGTGAGTAGAAGGAAGAAAGGAAATATGGATGAATGGATGGGTGGGTAAAAGGGTGGAGATGGGTGGGTGGATGGAAGGAAGGATGGAAGAAAATATGGAAGGATGTCCATTTGTAAATGAATAAATGGACAGATGGATGGATGAGTGGGTTAATGGATAGAAGGAAGGAAGGAAGTAAAGATGGATGGATGGATGGATGGATGGATGAACAGATGAATGAATGGATGGACGGATAGAAGGAAGGAAGAGCATATGAATGGGTGGATGGACCCTTTGCTCAAGATACTCCCTGGAACTGCAGAGAAAGGGGTTAAGCAAGAGAGTGAGGAAAGACTGGTACAATACTTCAGGAAGACTCCACATGAAATTTCCACAGACACTAAAACCACCCAGCAGCTGTCCAGAGTCCTAGTGTCCCTGCTTACCCTAGTGTCTCTGCTCACACCTCGGAGACGGGAAGTCGAGGCTAACTGGGGAATAGGAGGAACCCAGAAAACCTCAGCAGTCGCCAGAGCAAACCACCTTCTGCCCTAAGCCGTGGAAAGGCTCAGAGGCCAGGCCCACTGGCCACAGAAAGAAGAAGAGAGTTTAATGGTGGTGGAATCAATGCAGTAGGCAGCAGCTAGCTAACAAAGGCTTTTCTCTGAGAAGGGCTCCAGGTCCCGGCCCAGGCCCTGGCCCTGCATGAAGGTTGGGGTGGGCCTCTTCCTCCCCGAGTCCAGGGCCAGGGCTCCACTTGGGGAGGGAGCTGGCAGCCACCTGGGGGCTCCTCGGGCTTGCATCTATTTGCAGCCTGGACGGCTTGCTTCATTTATTTGTGCTTTTGGCTCCTGTGTGCCACAGACCCCGTGTGCTTTGTTCTGCCACAACATGGCCACATGGCCTTGGACAGTGCTGCAGCCTTGCAACCCCCTGACCTCCTCCGCAGTGACAACAGAAGGCCACCACACATGTGCACGTACACACACACACACCAGTGCATGCACATATGCACACCAATGTGCACATGCACCTGCAGACATGAACACACACACATGCCTACAAGCGCGCACACACACACACACACACACACACACACAAAGAGGCGCCCACTCTCTAGTCACGACTCTCCTCTCTCCTCTCTGGAGCCTGTCCCTGCTGTCTGGCCCATCGTCTGGCACCCCACTCACCTCTACTGATCCATGCGTCTCTTGCTTTACACACACACAAAAGCTTGTATCTGAAATGTTCACACTGATGTCTCAGCTTGAAAATTAAATCCCTTTAATGACTGAAGGTCCAGGTCCCTCTGCAAAGGAAACCCTGGAGCGAGTCGTTGGGTAAAGTTAAACATTCTTTTTGTAAGCCTGCCAGCCAGGCCCAGGCCAGATGCTGGAGAGGGAAGAGCCAGGGCTACATGGGCAGATTTCTCCTTTTTCCAGGTGTAAAGCTCAAATGACCTCTTTGGGGACAACTAACTGTAGCCAGCTGGGCTTACCAGCTCAGCCTCCCCGACAGTGTCCTAATGGAGAGCTATCTAGTGAATATTCCTTCAGGTCTTTTTTTCCACTATTTTTATTAAAAGACAGTATAGGCCTGGGTTCAAATCCTGTTCTGCCACTTAGTAGCTGTGTGACTTTGGACAAGTCACTTAACCTCTCTGTGCCCTGATATCTTCAGTCTATAGAATGATGATAATGTCCATACCACTTCATTGCATTATTGTGAAGAGTGAATGGGAAGACACACATACAGTCACTAGCACCGTGCCCAAGTTGTTAATAATGAAGATATTGCTGCCATTTTATTTACAGTGTACTAAATAGTGAACAATATGATTCTATTTACAGCAAACCATGATGAATGTATGGCATGGGCTCAATGCCAGCTTCCAGCCCCAGTCACTAGGCTGCAGTTCAGCCCGCCTTGAGGTAAGGCTAAGGGAACTCGAGGCCCCGGCTCAGGCCTGGTCTATGCCTCGTCTTCTTGCTCCACGTCCTTGGATGCCGTTGCACACCCCACCCTGGGCTCACTGGGTTTTTTCCTTGGCCTCCACCTGCAGTTCCCAGGTTTAGATCTCAGGATATGTATCAAAGCTCAAGGAACAAGTTCCCTTCTGGGGCTGCCCATGTCCCCCCAAGAATGGGCTGTCCCCTGGAAGAACCAGGGGAACACTCATCCGTCCTCTAGACCGTCTGAATCTGGTTGCTGGTGAGCCCAGAGAGGGGAAGCAACCTGCTCCGAGACACACAGCAAGGCAGCGGCAGGAGGTTCCCAAGGCTCTGAGCTCCAGCCTCTCACTCCAACACCAGACAAGTTTACAATGGAACTAGCTCACGCCCCCAATGACGTGGAAGGGAGAATGAGCCCTTGGTAAATATGAAAAGCCACCTCCTCTCTCCTGAAGTCTCCACCACCAATAGCTGCTCATATACTTCCTGCTGTCTTCGCGCTGTGGTCAAGGCTGACCTCTCTTCTCCGCGCTTCAGGAAGAGAAGACATTAAAGCATGCGAGAGAGGGGAGGGCCCTGGGGACGGGGAGCCGGCAGAGCTGCCAGCCTCACTGAGTGCAGTGACAGAAAGCAGCCACTCCCGCCTTCAGTGTGGAGCCCAGGCCACACCCAACCTGGAGTCCAGGGCCTCGGGCAAGCTGCCTCCCTTCCAGGCCGGCGCTGGCCACTCCAGGACCCCGGGACTCCCTGCCCTCACTTTCACAGAGGCAGCTGGGTGTTCTGGGTGCACAGCTCCTCTCAGCAGAGCAGGTTCGGGAGCCCACTCGGCTTCAGGCAACTGTCAGCAAAAAACAGTAACAGCATGATCCCTCCAGTTCAAGGGCACCTTCCATGCCAACAAGTCCTGCAGGAAATCCCAGATGACTCCAGGATGGGCCCCTGACTTCGAGGGAGGCCAGCCTCCTCGCTTCTTCACTTTTTTGACCCATGAGAAAACAGAAGCGTTCATTAGCCAGAAGCAGGTGGATGTCCATGCAGCCGGCAGCACCATGGCCTGGGCCAGCAGGGGCCGAGGACAGGACATCTGATTCTTTCCTCACCTTCCCTCAAGGACAAGGTCAGCCAACAGAGCACTGGGGCGAGGATGTGATGGAAGAATGCATTTATAACCAAGGGGAGCCTGACCGCCTTCACCGGCTAAGGTTAGGCAATAAAGGAGTGCTGAGGTTTGCATAGAATCAGGGCTGCCTCCCTGGAAGAAGAGGACTGTGAACCAGGTTGAGAAGGCCCCAGGACTGAAGCACGTACCTAACTGCTGGTGTTAAATTATCTGCACAGTTCTACCTGCCTGCTTGCTGGGCAGGGCAGCCACCTGCCAGCTGCTCCTGTGACCTCCAAGAATGGCTGAAACCTTTGAGGTGTCTATCCAACACCAGCCGGGACGTATTAGAGCTGGGGCGTGTGTTTGGGGCTATTTCTGAGTGTCACGGGTGAGAAGATGAAATGGCTGGTATTTCCTGAGCACTCTTACTGGCTCATTGTGACTTTCGTGTAGCTTCAAGCAGTTCTGAGACTCCAGGAGCTGGGGTTGTATCAGACACTGCCAATGAGTGGGGCAGACACACTGAAGCAAGCTAGGCGTGGCAGAAAATGAGGTGTGCCTGAGGCCTGAGCACCCCCTCCCTTTTGGTCCTCACAGCAGTAGGATTCTCCCATAGACATCTGGGTCCTGACTGCATGGCTCTGGAGAGGGAGGAGAGGTGGTCCACAGCACCACCCCCTCTGCAGACACACACACACACACGCACACACACACACACATCTGAACAGACCAGGCTGGGTCAATGCAGTGTCTCACTGTGAAACAAGGGGAGAGCAGACGCCCTGTCTGAGAGCCACGTGAGCCAGCAGCCTGCGTAGGAGCAGCAAACCATGTCCGGGACTCTGGGTGGGCCTCGTTTATGTCTGGAAAGAAAAGGGATTCTGAGGAGGGCTGGGGCAGGCAGCCGGCTGCAGGGCAGGGAGCTCACCCCCATTCACCACAGCCCACGGCCCACCATATGGCCCAGGAGGCTCTGCAGGCCGGCCCTGGCTGCCAGGGGTCCCCGGGGACAGCTTTGGAGCGCCTGGCTCAGCGGCACCTTTCTCTTGGATGTTTAACCTCCCAAAGCTGTTGGTGGTTGATCAGGCAAGCAGAGGGTGCTTCGACTCTGGCCGACTTGGAGAGCCCTCTTGCCTCTCCTGCATGGGATTTTCCTGCCCGTGGGCCTGTTGATGAAGGCGGGTATCTTTAAAATTTAAAAAAAGCCAGATATAGACAGCACCGCCTGCAGGAGCCGGGTGAAGAGCAGGATTGAAACAATTGCCCAGATTCTCCAAGCCCAGGGGTGACTCCCACCTTCGTCGTCTGACTTGGGCCTCAGGGCCTGGATAATTGTCTCATCGGGCCTCCACCCTAGACTGTCTGAATACTTCTGGAGCCCAGCCCTCACCACAGAGGCCATTGTCATTTTTTAAAAATAGTAATAATGGATAAACATTACATTTAAATTGTGATATGTCCAGACAATGGAATATTACTCAGAGAGAAGGAGAAATGGGCTATCAAGCTACATAAAGACATGAAAGGAAACGTAAACACATATTGCCAGGTGAAGGAAGCCAGTTCCAAAGGCTGCAGCCCGTATGATTCCAACTATGTGACATTCTGGAAATGGTAAATCCATGGGCCGGGCGCAGCAGCTCACACCTGTAATCCCAGCACTTTGGGAGGCCGAGGCAGGCGGATTATTTGAGGTCAGTAGTTCAAGACCATTATTTGAGGTCAGTAGTTCAAGACCAGCCTGACCAACATGGCAAAACGCCATCTCTACTGAAAAAATATATATACAAAAATTAGCTGGGCGTAGCAACACGGGCCTGTGGTCCCAGCTACTCAGGAGGCTGAGGCAGGAGAATCGCTTGAACCCGGGAGGCAGAGGTTGCAGTGAGCTGAGATCGTGCCACTGTACACCAGCCTGGGCAACAGAGCAAGACTCCCTCTCAAAAAAAAACAAAAAACAAAACAAAAACAGGTGAAGCTATGAAGTCAGTAAACAGATCAGTAGCCACCAGGGTTTGGAGGGGAACGGAGGATGACCGTGTGGAGCACAGGGGCTTTTGGTTAGTGAAATGATTCTATAACTTACTGGAACGGTGGATACAGGGCATTGTGCATTTGCTGAAACCCACAGTGTATACAACACAAAGCGTGAACTCTAATGTAAACTGTGGACCCTAGTTAATGACAATGTATCAGCATTGGTTCAGTTGGAACAAATGTGCCACACTAATGCAAGGCCTCAGCAATAGGGAAAGTGTGTATGTTGGCAGTGGGGAGGGTAATACAGGAACACTGTATTTTCCACTCAATTTTTCTGGAAATCTAAAACTTCTCTAAAAAGTAGTCAGTTAACTCTAGTCTGGGCAACATAGTGAGATCCCCATCTGTTAAAAAATATTTTTAGTAGTCTCTAAATTAAACAATAATAATAGGCCGGGCACAGTGGCTCACGCCTGTAATCCCAGCACTTTGAGAGGCCGAGGTGGGCGGATCACCTGAGGTCTGGAGTTCGAGACCAGCCTGACCAACATGGAGAAACCCCATCTATACTAAAAATACAAAATTAGCCGGGCGTGGTGGTGCGTGCCTGTAATCCCAGCTACTCGGGAGGCTGAGGCAGGAGAATTACTTGAACCCGGGAGGCGGAGGTTGTGGTAAGCCAAGTCGTGCCATTGCACTCCAGCCTGGGCAACAAGAGCAAAACTCCATCTCAAAAAATAGTAACAGTAAATTACACACAATGCACATTTCATTGTGTGTCTATTAACCATGCCTTTTATTTTCTGCATTCTGATGCTTTGACATCTTGGGGCCTTCCAGACCCCGGTGGGACTGCGCCTCCCAGGGTTAGGTAATTCCTAAACGTAGCAAACAGCTCACCTTCTAAAGGGCCTTTCATATGTAAACCAACCAGTCCAGAGCCTACACCCCAGCCACCTCCTTTATCAGGCTCTCTCACTCTGGGCCACTATGCACCTGCCCTGATCACCCCAAGGCCAAGTGCCAGACATCTTGGGACAACCCCTATCCCCAGAGCCCTCTGAAACTATTCAAACTAGCAATCCTAAACCTGCTTACCCCACCCAGTCCTTCCCACGGAAACCACAGGAAAGGCTCCTGCCGGGCTCTACTTCCTTCTGCCTCTGGCCAGCCCTGGGGCTTCTCCATGTGGCCTGCATGGTGTGGTCTGGGCCTTTCTCGGGGCTGTGAGTAATAAACTGTCTTGTCCATGGCCTGGTCCGTTAGCCATATCAGACCTAAATAACAACAGCACCTACATTTTAGACAGTAGTGACCTAGGACCGACACAGGGTGAGGCGCTGGACAAGTTATCCACCCGAAACTCTCGTTTCGAAGGTAAGCTTGGCTTGGTTTTCAGGGCAGCAGCAGCAGCTCCTAAATTGAAGGATTTTCAGCCTGTGGAGTAGCCGTGAGATCCATGCTCTCTGGGAGTCCTGGACTGTGGGAGTAGGGATGGAGCCCGCCCCGTTTACTCCCCAGGTGAATGAACTGAGGCCCAGAGAGGAGAGGATTTGCCCGAAGTAGCCAAGCTTACTAGCAGCCCATCTTGCACTTGGCACATGTGGAAGCCATAGAAGCTGGGCACAGCTCAGTGTCTCATACCCTCTGCCATCCCTGGAGGGGTGAGGCTCGGATACCCACTGCTGACACAGACACCCAATTTCAGTCAAGCCCCCAGACCCCCAGCCCACCCATGGCAAGGGCGTTCCAGCCACGTCGCCGTTCTTCCTGTTCCTCGATGTCCTGTCCTCCTATCCAGGCCTCACCTGACCTCAGTGCCACCCAGGGCCCCAGCCCTCCAGTTCAGGAGGGCTTGAGACATGCAGATAGGATCTTAGCACTGACACGTAGGAGGGTCCCCCGATGCACACGAGCCACCTCCCCTCCCTCACCCCTGCTGCGGTGCAAAGCCAAGCAGATGCTCTTAGCAGAGCGGCCCTGGAATGCCTTGGGAGGCACAACTGGCAGCTGTGTGCAGCTCAAAGGTGGAGCCACCTCCAATGCCCAGAGGAGGCTGGCCAGAGGGGCGAAGAGGAAACCAGGCTGTCACATCAGGTCAAGTAATACGTTCGGTGGTGGCCTGACCCCAACTGGCTTGGGGAGGAGGGTTTGGGACCCGGACTCTCATGCCCAGACTCTGTGTGTGTATGTGTGTGTGTGTGTGTACACGCACATGTGCACATACGTGTGTGTGCATACACGTGTGTGTGTGTGTGTGTGTGTAGGGGCAGAGTGGAGCTCTCCCTAAAAGTTCTTCTTAAATAGATAATGTTTATCAAGAAGTATCCAGACCAGCAGCAGGAAAAATACTTAATAACCACTTAAGTAAACAGCAAGATTGGCAGGAACCATTTTTCAAGAGAAAAGAGCTGGGAGAAGGCTGCCAAGCGATGGATGGAAAGTATACTAAATTCCACATCACTGTAGAGGCTGTGGCTCTCCAAGGCGCTCTGGGCCAGTATCTGTCGCTAAGGCTCTGATGGGCTAGCACAGGACACTTCATCATCTTACTACTTTGACATATCACATCCCAAAAGGTGGTGCTGGGCTTGGGATGTGGTGGCTCTTCTTCCCAAACCACTGGGAGTTTGGAGAGTTCTGTGTCTGTGGAAGGGGAGCTGGCGTTGAGCTCGCTGGGGCTGTGGCACCAGGAGGAAAGAGCATTTTCCAGGAGCCAGTGTCCCAGGCAGAGGATGGGAGGTGGCCTTAGGTGATGGCATATGAAGAGGGGCCGTGCCTCCCCCTTCATGCAAGGATCATGCAGCTGGCCCTAAGCCAGCCTCCAGGCACTCTGGCCAAGCCTCGTGTGCCCTCATCCTTCCCCAGTAGTTCCCAGCGTGGGGCAAACCGTTCCGTCTTCTCAAGACCCAGGTGACGTGTCTCCTTTGCAGATGCTTCAAAATCCGGAGTAAGAACTCCGCAGAATGAGGCAGCTGAAGTGCCCCAGTGGAACCTCATTCTGCAGACCTAGCCCAAGGGAGGTTACCGGGCAGGCAGCTTCACAAACCCACACACAAGCAAAGGGATGTTTTATTTGAGACCACGAGGCCACGGTGATTCCCAACTCACCAATCCGTTCTCCGGCACTGACCTGCTGTGTGAACTCAGACGAGCCCCTTAACCTCTCCTCCACCTCAGGTTTTCTCCCCTGTCAAATGCAATTCACAGTTTTAGCTCTGCCAGCCCCGCCAGGCGGTGGGCAGATCCAGTGAGAAAATGGGATGTGAAAGCAAGTTTGTGAACGGCACAGCACGGAGCAAAGGCAGGACACCGTCACTTCCCCACTTCCCATCATGGGTGCTGAACACAGAGCCACACCCTTGCCAGCCTCAGGCCGGGGTGCCCAACCTCCCCCAAAAAGCTGCGTCACAGGGCTCTCCCAAGCCCTTATTTGCACTTAGCCCCTATCTATGGTCCTCCTTGCCTTGGCTGAGGATGGTAATAATGATAGTGGCTGAGCTTCGTTGAGTATGTTGCACAACAGTGCATTTCACTCTCCCAGCAACCCCATTTTTCAGATGAGGAGGCTGAGGTGTAGAGAAGGTAAGAAATTGGCCAAAGTCAGAGTGAACGAGCAGTGAGGCCGGGTCTCTGCCTTGGATCTGTCCGGCAGCCCCTGGGCCGGGTTTCTCAGGCATTGGCTCTCCAGCTTTGTGATTTTTGCGAGATCTGTGCCCACCTTGGACTATGATGTAGAATATTGTGTTTGTATGTATTAGGTACAGTCATTTATTCAACACATTTTTATTGAGGACCTAATATATGTGCCAGGCACCATTCCAGGGTTAGAGATAGGTAGTAAACAAAAGGGACAAAAATACCTACCCATGTAGGGCTTTTTATTTTTTGAGACAGGGTCTGGGGTTTCCTTTTGGGGTGATGAAAAGTGTCCTAGAACTAGATAGAAGCAACAGTTCCACAACATTACGAACACCCAGGCTAGAGTGCAGTGGTGCAATCCCGGCTCACTGCAGCCTCTGCCTCTGAGCTCAAGTGATCCTCCCACCTCAGCCTCCAAAGTAGCTGGGACTACGGGTGCATACCGCCATGCTCACCTAGTTTTTTTTGTTTTGTTTTGTTTGTAGAGACAAATTTCACCATGTTCCCCAGGCTGGTCTCAAAATCCTGGGCTCAAAAGCAATCCACCTACCTCAGTCTCCCAAAGTGCTGGATTACAGGTATGAGCCACCACTCCTGACCATTAACCTACTCACTGTTAAAGTAACATTTATTTTCAGTCTGGGTGTGGTGGCCTGTAATCCCAGCACTTTGGAAGGCCAAGGCAGGTGGATCACTTGAGGTCAGGGGTTCAAGACCAGCCTGGTTAATATGGCCAAACCCCGTCTCTACCAAAAACACAAAAATTAGCCGGGTGTGGTGGTGCTCGCCTGTAGTCCCAGCTACTTGGGAGGCTGAGCCATGAGAATCACTTGAACCTGGGAGGTGGAGGTTGAAATGAGCTGAGATCCCGCCACTGCCCTCTAGCCTGGGTGACAAAGGGAGACTCTGTCTCAAAAGAAAAAAAAAAGTAACATTGATTTTTAAAAGACAAGTTCATGTCGCTACTACAAATGAAAATCCAGTACTGGATTTTCTGATCCTGTGAACATAAATAACATTAGAAATCAAGGTCAGCAAAGTCTAGCTGAGTGTTCCTGTCTGCTGAAGGCGTGAATCCTGGAGAACGCTCTTGTTTGCTTAAAAAGGAGATTTCCAATGTTCAAAAATGTTTAAACATGGAATTATCCTATGACCCAGGAATTCCACTCTTAATGTACACCCAAAAGAATTGAAAACAGATATCCAAATACTTGCACATGAACGTTCACAGGAGCACAGTTCATCTCACAGGAGCAGAAAGGTAGAAACAACCCAAATGTCCGCCCAGGGCTGAATGAATACACAAAATGTGGTTGACCCGCACAGTGGAGTATCACAAAAGGAGGGCCCATGGCCGGGTGCAGTGACTCATGCCTGTAATCCCAGCACTTTAGGAGCCTGAGGTGAGCAGATCACCTGAGGTCAGGAGTTCGAGACCAGCCTAGCCAACGTGGTGAAACCCTATCTTTACTAAAAATACAAAAATTAGCCAGGTGGGGTGGTGGGCACCTGTAATCCCAGCTACTCGGGAGGCTGAGGCAGGAGAATTGCTTGAACCCAGGAGGCGGAGGTGGTAGCCAGCCGAGATTACACCACTCACTGTACTCCAGCAGTCTGAGTGACAAAGTGAGACTTCGTCTCAAAAAAAAAAAAAAAAAAAAAAAGAAGGCCCACAAAAAGGAGGGAAGCACCGATTCGGGCTGCAGCACAAAGGAACCTCTAAAACATCATGCTCAGTGAAAGATGCCACACACAAAAGGTCACATGTAAAATAATTACATTTCTATGAAATATCCAGAATAGGTAAATCCAGAGAGACAGAAAGCAAGGTGTTGAATGCCAGGGGGTCGGGGATAGGTGCGGAGACGGGGTGGGGGAAGGAGGAAGGAGGAGTGGTTGCTTAATGAGTATGGGGTTTCCTTTTGGGGTGATGAAAACTGACCTAGAACTAGATAGAAGCGGCAGTTCCACAACATTGCGAACACACTAAATGTCACAGAAGTGCACACTTTAAAATGGCTAGTGGTTAATTTTATGTTCAGTGAATTTTATGTAAAGTTTTTTTCAAATGGGAGATTTCCAAGTGTTAGCAAGGTGTTAGAGACATACCTTCACCAAATGAGATTTTCTCCTTAATGCAACAAGAGAAGAATGAACGAGAATTGCATATTGCCTGCTAATCTCCACGGTACTTTCGCCCGCAGTGTCTCCTTGGGTCTGCTCGGTGACGTTGGACTGCCAACGGGAAGGTGATGGTATCTGCATTCGTTTCCTGGGGCTGCCATCACGAAGAACCACAGATTGGGGGTGGCCTCAACATCAGAAATGTATCGTCTCACAGTGCTGGAGGTTAGAAGCTCAAGATCAAGGTGTCAGCAGGCTTGGCTTCTCCTCGGGCCTCTCTCCTTGGCTTGCAGGTGTCTGTCTTCCCACTGTGTCCTCACATGGTCTCTGGGTGCTCACACATCCCTGGTGTCTCTGTGTCTAAATTCTTGTGAGGACACCAGTCGGGTTGGATGACGACCCATCCTAACGGCCTCATTTCAACTTAATCACCTTTGAAAGGCCTCATCTCCAAATACTGTACAGTCACATTCTGGTGCACTGGGGGCTTTAGGCTTTAGTACATACATTTCGCCGAGAGAGGACACGATCTGGCCCTCAGCGATGTCCCAGCTCACTTGATGAGGGACATGCAGAAGGCAGCTCAAGCCACAGAGTTGGTGGGACCAGTGCCGGCCAAGAGCCCAGGTGCTCAGAGCTCCCCCCAAATATGCTCCTCCATACCTGCTGCTGTACCCAGGGGTGTGAATGACCATACACACACACACACACGCACACACACAAACACACATGCAAACAAGCACACACACACATGCATACACAAGCACACACAAACACACACATACACAGACACACACACCCACAAACACACACATGCACACACAAACACACACACGCACACACAAACACACATGCACATGCACACACTCACACAAACACGTGCACATGCACACAAACACATGCACACAAACACATGCACACACGTGCACACACATGCACACGCCTGCACACACGCACACGCAAACATGCACATGCACACACACACAAACGTGCACACACACATGCACACGCACACACACGTGCGCACCGTCTGTTTCAGAGATCAAGACTGTTCAGCCTCAGCTCCCTTGCCCTTGCCATCTCCACTGTGTCTCCCTCTCAATCCAACAGCTGCACAGGCCCCCACGAAGGCTCTGATCCAGCATCTGGGGGATGCATGTGACTAACTAATTAACTCTAATGAATTACGTGTCCACACGCCTGGTGAAAAGTGTGCACACGGAGGATGCATGCTTTCCCGGGTTTGGACCTGGAGAGATTGATAACGACAACCATGCATTTGGAATTCAGAGTTGGGTCTTTGTTTAATATGCATCTTTCTTCTCCAGGCATCAAAGAGATTAATTTTTTTTTAGCGTAAACAGACTTCAAAACAGGATTTCGTCTCTGAAAGCCTGCACCTGATTTGTCAGTCCTGGCTCAGGCTGCCCCAAGCCTTAATCATTTTGCAGGTGGATGAAAGAGATCTGAGATAGTGACGGGTGGGAGAGGAGGGGAGAGGATGCGTGTGGAGGTGCCAAGCATATTGGCTCTGCTCCTGCAACTGAAGCAGACATCAGGACCCGGTCTTTTTGAGGCAGAAACAAAGGGCACCAAGCAATAAAAATGAGCTCATCTTCTCATCCCATGCCTCCCACAGCCACGGCCTCACAGGAGCCCCGTCTCCTCGCTGAATATGTCCAAGGATGTGTCCATTTCATCCTGGCTGTTTTAAAAGCCATCCTGGAAAAGATGCTCACGTGGGAAGCCCTTTGCCTCAGCGTCAGCTGTCTGACTCCACTCGAAGCAGCCCGTTCCTGCACCAGTGGCCCCTCCACTCTGCTCAAACCCAAAACTGAGGTCCCCTTCAAGGTCTCTGTGCCCCTTGCCCCAGGCCGAGCCTGCAAAGCCCATGTTCAAATAATACGTTCTCATTCTCGAGGGGCCCCTGCTCCCCGCATCCCTCCCCAGACACATGGCTGGACTGAAGCTTACACCTGTTTTGATATCCAGGGAAGGGTCTAGCCCAGTAGGTCACCTGTCTGATGGCTGCCCCTTAAATGCAGGTGGCATGCCCAGAAAGAATCAACCTGCCTCTGAAACCCTCCCTGGTCCCCACAGAGGGACAGCCGCCCCCTCCCTCCCTGCACCATCACCAAACACAGATCAGAGCCTATATCTTCTTTCTTGTCCCACCGTGGCCTCAACAGCAAAGCAGTGTCCTGTTACACGATGGGGGGTGGGGCGAGATGTTCGGGGAGGCCTGGTTCAGTCACACTGGTGGTCCCTATAGTATCCAGCAGCTGCCTGGACCCAGTATGTATACACCCCCTCAGAAGCCAGGTTTCTGCACTGCCCCACCTCCCCGCAGCAGAGTGTGGACCCTCAGTGCAAGATAAGCAGTGCCCAGAAGCTGGGTGTGGAGTCAGACAGAGCTGGACTAAACCCCAGCGTCTCCTCTTTGCGACTTTGGGCAACTTCTGAACCATCCTGAGCCTGTTTCCTCTTAGAAAAAATGGAGGTGATCATGGAACCCGCCCTCGGAGTGAGTGTGATGTGATAGATGGTGTGAAAATGCCTGGCACAGAGCGGGCACTCGGCACACACTAGCTCCCCTGCTTACTCCTGTGCCCCTCGGCTCCTTGGAAAGAGAAGGCTGCTCAGCGGAGAGAGGAAGGGTGCAGGGAGAGGGGAGGGCGCTAGGAGAAGGGAGGGTGCAGGGAGAGGGGATGGAGGGCCCTACTCCCCATTCAGGCCAAACTGCACTTCACCAATCTCCAGGTTCCCATGTGACCCCCAGCTCCTTGGGGCACCCACATGCTCCCCTGAATCTCAGTCCCCACTTCTGGGCACTGAGGGAGCTCAGACTGCAGAAACATCTAGTCTGGCTCCAGCCCGGCCATTCTGACCACATACTCGTGCTAATTCTGCCAGAAAGACCAGCCTGTGGTTAGCAAGCGCAGCCATTATGGTTTCCAGAAAATTCCTTTGAGCAAAGAGAAGCTGTTTGCCATTCCTGAGGCCCCTCCAGCCTGTACAAATGCAGCTTTCCAATTAAGCTGGGGCTGCTCCCAGATCTCTATCTGCTTTCCTTCTAAAGTAAGAAAAATCCTAGAGTAGTAGGCACTCCTTTTTATTTTTCTAAATCACTTCCAGTTATTTTTTCTGATGACCCAAGTAGTGCCTTTTCTGTTACCCAGGAACATGGTAGAGGGGCTGGTTGGGGTCAGAAGTCCGGGGGACCAAGTTGGGGACCTCGCAAGGAGAGACAAGTTTGGGGGAAGGATGGCAAGCTCCTCTCTGGATGGGTTGAGCAAGAGGCACTTTGGAATTCTTGAATCTGCCTCTGGGCAGGAATGTCTGGGAGAGTTGGATGCCCAAGGCTGGCTCTCAGGTGTGGGCTGGAGTGGCAGACTTGGAGTTCCTTGGCACAGATAAGACATCACATCATGGGCTTGGATGGGGTCTCTGGGACAGTGTGTGGAGTTGAGAGAGGAAAACGCCAAGAATGAAACAAGGAAGAGAAAACCTGGAGAAGAGAAATCATCAAAGTGTGGCAGGAACACAGAGAGGGGACGAGACCAAGACGGATGCAGTGAAGCCGGGGAGGAGGGGGCTTCAAGAAGGAGCAGGTCAGCTGCGTCATGTGGCCAGAGAGCTTGGTTCAGATGAGGCCCCAAATGATCCACTGGATGTGGTACTTGAGATGTCATCAGGCAACCAGGAGAACACAGCAAAAGTGACATTACGCCAGTTCTGGGTCCAGTCTTGAAGACTGGCACATTTCACTTCCTCTTTCTTAAAATGGGCTTTCTTGGGGCCCTCCCTCTCAGACCCAAGCACCCATGCTGTGAGAATCCCAGCCTAGGATATGTGTAGCCTCTCCAATCAACAGCCCTGGTGGAGTGGCCAGCCCAGAGTCAGCATCAAATGCCAGTCCTGTGAGTGATACATCTTGGGGACTCTGACTTAGTCATGTTTGTTTATGACTGAAGCCCCAACCAGAAGAAGCTCCCAGCTGAGCCCAGTCAACTCATAAACTCATGAAATAACAAAATGGTTGGTTTTCACAAGCCAAAAAAAAAAAAAAGTGTCATCAGAGATTCCACCAGAATAACTTTAATGGCTTGATGGGGATAGACCCCTAATCAAGAGGGATAAAGCATGAACAAGCATGTGTATTGTGTGCACATAGGCATGTGTGCAGGGAGGAGAGACAGTGTTTAGAAAGGCTTCGTTGAGGAACTTGACTTTGGAAGAACTGCTCATTTCCCTTCACTATTTAAAAGGTCCCATCTTTGCCAGGTCTCAGGCAAATTTCCTACCAGGAAAAGCCCACCCACAGCTTGAGCAAGCAGCTTCATCAAAGACCTTGACCCTGTGATCAAGCAGTCTCAGAGCCTCAGGCAGGGAGCAGCAGCCTCAGGCCCCAGTCCCAGCCCTTCTACTTAAATTATTGGGTCTCAGCCAGGTGCAGTGGCTCAAGACTGTAATCCCAGCACTTTGGGAGGCCAAGGCAGGTGGATCGCTTGAGGTCAGGAGCTCAAGTCCAGCCTGGTCAACATGGTGAAACCCCGTCTCTACTAAAAATACAAAAATTAGCCAGGCATGGTGGCACATGCTTGTAATCCCAGCTACTCGGAAGGCTGAGGCATGAGAATCACTTGAACCGGAAAGGTGGAGATTTCAGTGAGCTGAGATCGCACCACTGCACTCCAGCCTGGGTGGCAAAGCGAGACTCTGTCTCAAAAAAAAAAAAAAAATTGGGTCTCAATTTCCTCCTCTCCAATGTGGGGTTAATGGCATTTCGCCTGCCAGTTTCTCAGGGCCATTGCTGGAAAGAAATAAAATGAAGGATATAAAAACTATCAAGGCAAAGGCTAATGTAAAAGATTCTTCTGGTTCCTATTCAAAGGGAGGAGGAGGTTGAGGGAGGAGGAGGTTGAGGTCCAACAAGAAGCTGGCGGCCTCCTGAAGCTACGACAGCACACTTCTCTAAAAGCAAGCTTAGGAAGATCAAGGCACCCACAGGGGCTTTGAATCTCACTAGTAACCTCTGGAAACCCTTCCATTCTGCTCAGATTGACATTGTGCTGAAGAGCCTGCCTTTGGCCCCTTTGAGGGCTTCTTGGATTTGCAGGGAAAGTTAGGGACTGCTTCTGTGACCAAAATCAGAAGCCATTTCTACAGCACCTGCTAGAAGAGCTGGCTTCCCTCTCTGTCTAACATAATCCCATTTTCTGCCTCCAATATCTGTGGCTTGAAATCTGTGCTGCCTTATGGCATGGAGGAGAGAGCACCAGAAAATGAGCCTAAAAAGTCAGAAGTTCAAAAAAGAGAAACAGAAAACATTAGCACCTTTTTCCTACTGACCTGCAGGCAGCATCTTGCACCAGGACTGTGAGGAAGACAAGAGAAGCCAAGAGCAGGCATAAGATGCAAAACAGAGTAAAATAAATAAAAGTCACGCATCGTGTTAGGGAGAGGGTCCACGTGGCCGACCAATGGCAGCAGAGCAGCCCCTCCTGACAGCTGCAGCTTTAGGGGGCCTTCAGAGTGGTTTCCATGGCACCCGTGCCTTCATAATCCTCACCCAAGCGGCTCTCCTTCAGCTCACCTTGTGTCACCAAGCTGGAGGAGAAATGAAGTAAGTGTGACAAATATGCTGATATCCAGAGAGACAGAGAAGGTGGGGGAAGGAGGGAGGCAAGCCCAGGGGCTTCCTCCAGGGCAAGTAGCTGGGGTCCCTGCCTGGGGCTCTGAGGGCATTTCTGGGGGACCAGGCCTAACCAAACTCTGATTTAGAAAAATCCAGGGACTCAAATACCCAAAGGGTTTGGAGAGAAAGGTGATCTGAGCTCCTGTGTGCAGATGATCAGGTCTTACAGAGCAGGTCCCTGAGGGACCAGGCTCCATGGCCACCACGGTCAGGTCTTATTGTGCTCACTGCCCTCCAGGCCCCTGGCAGAAAGTTCAGCCTTTATCTCCACGCTGGCATATGAGCTGTGTGGCCTGTATTCGCTGTGTGACCTCGCAAAGCCTATGGTCATCTCTCTGAAAAGATACTGGGTTGTTGTGAGTATTGAAAATCCTATATTTAGATGTTCCCAGCTCATGCCTAGGACATAGAAGGATTGCAGAAAGCTGTAGATTTTTAATATACCCATTTTGTTGAAGTACAATTTACATGCAATAAAACTCACTAATTTTAAGTATACCATTCGATGGATTTTAACATGTATATATAGTCATGGAACCACCACCCAATCAAGATAGAGAATGTTTCTATGATGCAAAAAAGTCCCTCCTGGCCCTCTGCAGTCAATCTTCTCCACGCATCTTGGCCCCAAGCAACCACTGATGGGTTTTCTGTCCCTAAAGCTCTGCCTTTTCCAGAATGTCATATATACAGAGGCCTCTGTATCTGGCTTCCTTCACTTCGCACAATGCTTTCAAGGCTCACCCACATTGCTGCATGTACCAGTAGCTCCTTCCTTTTCCCTGCTGGATAGCATTCCATCCTTTGGATTAAACAGAAACTTTCTTGCGTGTGTATGTGTGTGTGTATGAGACTGGGTCTTGCTCTGTTGCCCAGACTGGAGTGCAGTGGCCCGATCATAGCTCACTGCAGCCTCAGCCTCCCGAGTAGCTGGAACTGCAGGTGTGCACCACCATGCCCAGCTAATTTTTTTTATTTCTTGTATTTTATTTCCTGGTTTTTTGTTTGTTTGGTTGGTTGTTTGTTTGTTTTTAGAGATGGGGTCTCATTATGTTGCCCATGCTGGTCTCAAACTCCTACGCTAAAGCGATCTTCCCAAGTGCTGGGATTAAAGCCGTGAGCTACTGCACCCGGCCAATAATAACTTTTTAAATATTTGATTTTGTTTAATGATACTTGAAGTCCACCCTGAGTCCTGTTCCCCTGTGTAATACTCTGCTGTTTCTTCTTGGGTTCATCTCAGAGGTATCATCATAGTCACACCTTCCTGGCGTGTTCCTGAGCTTTTTTCTTCACGCAGACCCAGTAGTACCTGCTGGTGGGGAGAGGGGTAGGGAAGGCGTGGGGATCGCCCACCCAACCCAGGCTCACCCCCCATCCCATGTGAAACTGCGCCCACCCGCCATGGCTGCACCCATGGCTGTCACCAGTGGGACAACAGTGCAGGCGTGGCCTTGCTGTAGCACGCCTGGTCCACCTAATGCTTTCCCAGCCCCTGGCTGACCTTTGCCAAATCTGTCCTTTCTTTCTCAGCCCTAGAGTCCCACAGAGAAGGTGGCGTGGAAGATCCCCACAAAAGAATCCAGCCCTTCTCCATCCACTGATTTCTTTTCTTTCATTCATTCAACAAGAAATTATTGAGGGGCTTCCTGTGCCAGGCACAGGCCAGGGCCTGGGTGGCAGGCAGAGGGGCAGCCTCCAGGGCCGCAGGGCCCAGCCAGGCCCACCTCCATCACCTTTCCTTCCCCGCCCCGGACTCGGCCCAACAGGCAGGACAGAAACGAAACCTCGCCCCTCCAGCATCCTCCAATTTCTTGCTCTTAGATCAGACCCTGCACAGCAGCAGGCAATTGAAAAGGACTTCCAGATACCCGCTCACACTTTCATCCTTCTTTTCTCTCTCCCTTTTTTCATCTTCTTTTTAAAAATGCTCTTTAATAGTGGGAAAGTTAGCATGAAAAGGAGAGAAAATGAGGCTTGAAAAGAATGTGTCTGATGTGCAGCAATTTGTTCACCTGCGAGAGGTTCTTCCCCTCCTGAACCTCGCTGCTGGGGGGCCCAGCGCTGCCGGGCGGCAGGAGGCGGGAGGCGGCTGGGAAGCTAGAGGAGACCCTCTCTTCTGCCCTTCTGAAAGCAGAGGCAGGAGGCAGGTCAAGGTAGGGGATTCGCCTCATGACAGCAAGTAAACTCAGGGTCATAGGAGACCAGGGTCACCTGCCATGTCCCTCTGGCGTCTGTTGGAGCCACACTAGGGACCTGGAGAATTGTTCACCATAAGGCATTTCCTTTCCCATCTTAAGGCAAGAGCCTGGTGTCCTGCTTGGTGGGGAAAGGGGGCCTAGAGTCAGGGAATGGGGTCCCAGCAGGGCAGGTTCAGGGCCTGGTCGCCACAGGACTCGGGCCACCATTTCTTCCTCCCTCCTACTTGGGCTCCAGCCACGTGCCCCACTGACCTCCGGAAGAGCCAGCCAGGTCCCAGCTAAGGATCCTTCCCCGCGGATCCCAGCTGGGCTTAGGGTTTCAAGAAAGCCTCAACCAGCCTCCATCCACTCTGCGCCGGCCTGACCCTGCTGCCCCCTCCCCTTACTCAATGAGAAAGCTCAGGACCCACATGCAAGACAGAGCCTGCAAGAGAAGACCCCCCCATCGAGCTCCTTTCCTGCAAAGGAGACTGTTCTTTGGGTCCTATCATGAAAGGCAGGGAGGCAGGGAGTCTGGGCCAAAGTGCCCACAGGGCAGGGGCTGCTAGAGCTTGTTTCCCTGGAAAATGACAGAGGGGTGCGATGCCAGCTAGCCTGGAGTCTTGACAGGCTAGACGGCCCAATGGTTAGACAGTGGGCTCTGGGCCAGCCTGCCCGGGTTCAGATAAAATCAGATCAAATCCATTTGCTGCTTATTAGCTGTGTGGCCAGGACTGGAACCAGACAGAAACTGGGGTTGATTATAGCGGTGCCTTTCTGAGTCATTGTACAAGTTACCACCCATAATGCACTTGGGATGGTACTTGGCACACAGTAGGTTCACGGAGAAGGCTGGTGTCCCGAGCTCAGCGTCATTATTCAGCCAGACCCTCCCCTGCATAGTAGCGCCCACCCCGCTGGCAGGATAGGAGGATGGAGGATGGGCACATCCCCCCTCCCCTTCCACCTGGGGCAGGGAGAATCTACCAGGAGTGCCCCTGTCCCTGAGCTCTGGCCTCCCCCACCACTCCCAGTGACAGAGACAGAGCTGGAGCTGGGCTGGGTAGCAAAAGCTGCAGACAGGGGGCTGGGCTGATATCTCAGGGTTGCCCCCACACTGCACAACTCTGGGGATGCAATTTACATCAACAGCCCATGGTGGCCCCTGCCCAGGTCCAAGGCACAAGCTCTGGAGGAGACAGGCCAGGGTTCCCTGAGATGCCGTTTGCCCACCAAGGGCTGCTTCCAAGGCCCAAAGAATAAGTCTGACAAGGCAGAGACAGAGGCATGGGCTGAGAAGGGCCTGGGAGCCTGATTTGCCAGTGGGCCCAGCCTGGGGGGACATGGGTTTTCCCTTCTCCTGGAGCACAGTGGCCTAGTTTTGTCCTGGAGACTGAAGAGACCCAGAGAAAAGCTTCATGCTGTCCCTCCCTCAAAGCCATCTCACGCCCACACATCTCCGCACCCCTCCCCAGAGGCCAGAGCTGCGGGAACCCCAGCGAGAGTGTGGTTTCCTCTCAGCCTCGCCCCTCAGAGACTTCCGCTCAGCAGCAGCTGCGGCCAGGCCAGCTCGAGGCGAGATATCAGCCAGTCCTTCTGAAACCTCCCTGCACGGTGGAGACAGACAGAGACCAGGCACCAGGCCAGGCCCCTTCCAGTGGAGGGGGCAGCAAGTGAGCAGGGGCTGTTAGAGGGGTGGGAATCACAGGTGACAACAGTGACTAGGGAGAGTGATAGAGAAGTGTGTGCCACTGCTATGTGCATGTGCAAATGTGCATGTGTGCACATGCGTATGTGTGCTGCACGCTCAAGTGCATAGTATGTGTGCAAGTGTGTAGGTGGGTGTGTGCACATGTGTGAGCAGGCGTAGCTGTGTGCAAATGTGTAAGTGTGCACTGTATAGGCACAAACGGATGTGTGTCAGTGTACAAGTGCTGCTTGTGCAAGTTTGTGGCTGTGTGTGCAAATGTATGCGAGTGTGTCTGTGCCCATGTGCAAATGGGTGTGTGCAAGTGTGCAGGTGTGTCACACAAGTGCAAGGGTGTATTTCTGCAAATGCACATGTGTGCAAGTGTGTGGACATACGCGCAAATGGGTGCTAGTGCACAGGTGTGTGGGTGTGCAAGTGTATGCAAACGCATATATGTGCACATGTGTTCAATGCATGTGTGTGCAACTGTGCACATGTGTGCAAGTGTGTGTGTGTGAGTGCCCTGGAAAAGAGAGAGGAAGAGGAGGAGGTAAGGAAGAGCAGAAAAATACCTACGGTAAAAGCCAGTACTGCCCAGCAGATGTGTCCAACGGAGAGCACCAAGAGGCGGAAACAGCCTCTCTTTGTTCCTGTCTCAGTAGCGGGCATAGTAGCAGTACAATGACTTGTGCTGCCTGCCTGGCAGATCACACAGGTCACAGATGCCTCCCCGTCACAGGATGTGGTCGCTGCACCCTGTCCTAACTCCAGTCCTTTCCCTCACCTTCACCAGCTAACTCCTTCCCTCCAAGCCCCCTCCCCTGATTGCTGTCAAGGTCAGCAGGCCCCGTCCCATCCATGAGAGAGCCAAGGGTAGTATCTGCTCAATGCAGTCACTCCGTGTGGGCCAGCTTCTCCTCGCCCAGGAACAAGGGGATTTCCTGACTGTCTCTTTAGGCAGGGTGACGTAAGCTGTTTTGCTAGTGTCGAGCCAAAGAGCCTTCCAGGCCTTCATTTATCTAGATGTGGAGTCCTTTGGGAATGAGCATAGCAGGCTTGTTCCTGCCCAGCATCTTGGAAGATCTCAGACTAGTGCTCCCTGTAGACTATTGGGACCTAAGAAACAGAGCCCTGCAGAAGGACTGGCAAGACCAAATGTCCCGGGGTGGCCAGTGTTTCCAGCGGTGACACTTGGGATTGAAACCAACCTTTGCAGAGCGAGAGACCCCACAGCACCAGCTGTGCCACTGGCTGGGAAGTGCCCGGCCTTGGCCCTAGAGTGGGAAAATGGCCTGGACATGAAATGTGTGGAGACCTGACACCTGTGCTGGTTCCTGCAGCAGAGCCAGGCCCAGGCAGATGGGGACCTGCTTTTCCCAGGGCTCTCCAGGGAGTCCCTGCACAGCCCTCAAGAGCCTGCCCTGCGTTATCATCCTCAAGGTCAAGAAACTCTCCTTGGGGGAGTCTCCAGAGACAGGCAGCCTGGCCATGCCCTGGCAGACCCACCCAATCTACTCCAGGACCTCCGGATTTGGTCTGGGAGTCACGGCACAGGGGAGTCTGCCATCGAACCAGCCATCCTCCATCCCGCTGTGGCTCTTTGAGCCTCAGTTTCTTCATCTGTAAGGTGGGAGGTGAGGATGACCAATTCAGTGTCTGGTAAGGACAAAATTTATCCCCTTGTCCAGGGCTGGCCTGGAGCAGACCCTCCCCCTTCCTCCTCATCTCGGCCCCAGGACAAGCATGGCTTCCCTTCCTAGCCTTCCTCCCTTGGAGCTCTAGGTACTGAGGACTACTGGCAGATCTCATTCATCTCTCTCTCTCCCTTTCTCTCTCTCCACCCCCTCTCTCTCTCCCCCGCTCTCTCTCCCTCTCTCCCTCTCCCTCCCCCTCTCTCTCTCCCCCTCTCCCTCCTCCCCTCAGAATGCCATATAGATATTCCTCTCTCCTGGAAAACTTTCCTGCCCCCAAGCCCCGGTGGGGTGCCTCTCCTAGGGGCTTGCATGTGTCCCAAACTTTCCCTATCTTCCCATCCATCATGGTGAGCTAGAATTACCTGATAATCTACCTGCCTGTCTCTTGGGCTACAGTCCCCTTGAGAGTGAGACTGGGACCAGTAGACTGTTGTATGCCCAGTGCCCAGCACAGGGTAGATGTCCATGAAATACACATGGACCAGTGACTGATTGAGATTGAGACCTGACTGGAAGCATCTTCCAAATGGCTGCTGGGAGAGCAGCCCATCCGGCACCCCAGCTCATGCCCCATCCCCCGCTCCTCCAGCTCCTCTCCTCCGAAGTCCCTGCCATCACAGCCAAGCTCGCGCTCCAAGGCAGCTCTGCCATCATCTGATGCAGACTCGTCAGCTGTTGCCATGGAGACCAGCCAGCAGTGAGCTCTGTGCCCTCCTGCTGCAGGGGCCGAGCAGAGCATGGGGGCACCCTGAAGCGTGCAGAGAGAACCCATCAAGGAGGAGGCGGGGGGAACGCGTGGCTCTGCATCCAGGCAAACCTGGAGTTGGGCCCCATCTGCCCCTACTCTCCTTCCTACACCTGTGACACCTCAGGCAAGTTGCTTCATCTCCCTGAGCCTCCTGTGAAATGCAGAAGATCCCAGCCACACACTGTTATTGAAGGATGGGATCGACCCATTAGGGCGTGGGGCTGTCTCCGTGTCATTTTGGTGTGCCAACCCCTGCCTTGGCTTTCTGGGGGCTGTTTTGAGTGTTTCTCTCCCCTTGACCTTTGTGTCCAATTCTCCCCACCTCAACTCAGATGAGGCTGAAGGAAGGAGAGACTCCATTCCCACTATAGCTCAAAAAGATTTTCTGCGACATTTGAAAACAAAGAAGAAGCCTACAGGTTTGTTAACCAAATTTTGAACTTGGTCTGGCCCTGAGGGCTACTAATGTCAGGGCCACATTGGTTGCTTCCTGCAATGAGCTAAGGGCTATGGGCCACTCTGCTCACGAAGAGCTTAAGGTGGCATCTCACTTGCAGGACAGCCTCCAGGTCTCACTGGAGTCAGGGAAAGTGATGGTTGTCCTGTCTCCTTGTTGCTTTAAATGGTAGCTATCTCTGAAGATGGCTGAATGTCCCTGTGCCCACTGGGGACTTTGGGGACAGAAACATGCCAAGATGCTGCAACCGGCCCTGGGCACAAAGCCACCTCTCCAGCTTTCCATGCCCAGCATTAGTCCTGGCATGGAGCTGAACACCTGTGTCTGAGGCAGGCCCAGGCCCTGATGCAAAATATACCACCCACCTCTTTCTGCCAAATGTCATCTTGACCCAGCTGCAAGGCAGAGAAAACTTGGCAGTGTTCCCAATGGGGACAGGAAATTGTCTCTTTTGTTAAATGGTTGGATGGACAGATGGATGGATGGATGGATAGATAGATAGATGGGTGGATGGGTGAAAGGGTGGGTGGGTGGATGGATGGGTGGATGATTGGATGGATGGGTGGATGGATGGGTGGGGGAGTGGTGAATGGGTGGGTGGGTGGATAACTGGATGGGTGGATGGTTGGTTGAATGGGTGGATGACTAGGTGAAAGAATGGATGAATGGATGGGTGGGTGGATGAATGGATGGATGGGTGGGTAGGTGGATGGATGGATGGGTGGGTGAGTGGGTGGATGGATGGATGGGCTTGTGGGTGGATGGATGGGTGGGTGGGTGGATGATTGGATGGATAGATGGATAGATGAGTGGATGGGTGTGTGGGTGGGTGGCTAGAAGGAAGGGAGGAAAGGAAGGAATACAAGAGTCATTCTTGGTGTAAAGGCCCACAGAGGTCAGGAGTTCGAGGCCAGCCTGGCCAACACGGTGAAACCCCGTCTCTACTAAAAAGACAAAAAATTAGTCAGGCATGGTGGTGTAGGCCTGTAATCCCAGCTACTTAGGAGGTTGAGGGGGGAGAATCACTTGCACCTGGGAGGCGGAGGTTGCAGTGAGCCGAGATTGTGCCACTGCACTCCAGCCTGGGTGACAGAGTGAGACTCTGTCTCAAAAATAAATGAAGGAAAAGAAGGAAAGAAAGAGAAAAAGAAAAGAAAGAAAGGAAAGAAGAAAGAAAGAAAGAAAAAGAGAGAGAGGGAGGGAGGGAGGAAAGAAAGAGAGGGAAGGAAGGAAGGAGAGAGACAGGAAGAGAGAGAAAGAAAGAAGAAAGGAAGGAAGGAAAAGGAAGAAAGAAAGAGAAAGAGAGAGAGAAGGAAGGAGAAAGGAAAGAAGGAAGGAAGGAAGGAAGACAGACAAAGTGAGGAAGATTGCACCAGGATTGCCTCAGATGGGTCTTGCTATGAATAAAATTCAATAATACCAAGAAGAGCCTTACAAAAAGAGAGAGAGAGAGAGAGATAAGGTCAAAGAGACATTTGTGTGCTTCATGAACGCAGCACACTAAGGAGAAAGGTTCCAGAAAATTTAGAGGAAAAAAAAGTGACCGAACATAAATTTTTGGTGAGGATAATAAAAATAAATAATGCCGTAAACTCCTAGAAAACCTGGTGGTTTTCCTTCAAGGGCTTCAGTTAACTCCAGAGTGAGCCGTAAGCTGTGTCCGATTCCGTCATTTCACGGAGCAGGACACTGAGCCACGGGCCATTGAGACTTGCCTGTAACGCGGAGCTGGCGAAACACAACAGTGAGTTGTTTATTGGAGAATTTTGAGTATGACTAAGTCCTTCTTTACAGAGCTTAGCATTTTCATTGTCTGTTTTAGGATGAGAAAACGGCATCAACAGCATTTGGCACTATTCACAGGTTGTGTTTGCTCTTTGCTTATACCTCCTAAAAAGTGGACTGTCTTGGAAGTTTTATTGTAGTTCCCCTCGAAGCAGCCGCAGATGCTCACTGGCTCACCGACAGCGAGGAGGTGACACAATGGGCGCAGTCATTCCTCACGGCCATCGGCGTGTGCAGCTTGGGGAAGCACCACAGCACCAGGCGTGGCTCAGTTGACCAGCTGAAGGTTCCAGATCACGGAGGCAGAAAGGAGAAGCTGGCGACAGAGGGCAAGGTGGGGTCTGTGGAGGCTATGTCTCTGCCACTGTGGAACCCTGAGCCAGCCCCCTGCCTTGGGCCTGTCTATATTCCTACAGAGATGTGAAGACGTCTTACGTGCAGCTAGATGGGTTCTAACATGTCTCCCAGGGCTGGTATTTGGAAGAAATAATAAAGAGGAAAAAGACATTGCTGATGGATCCCAGTGGATCATGCCTGAGGTTTGAGGGCAGCCCCGGTCTTCCTTATTGAGTCTGTGTGATCTCAGTTTCCCCTCCTGTGACTTGCAGCTTCCTCCCACAGAGCTTTGCAAACTGTTTTGGCATTAAGATCCTTCTGGGAAATAGCACCTTACTCAGGACCCCAAAATATGACACAGATTAAAAAGGAGGCATGTCGTTCTGGGTGAGAGGTGGGCTACCCCGCCTGACACCCCGCCTGTTAGGGCTCCCATTTCCACCCTCTCTACCCCGAACTCTGAAAACCCCTGTGCGACAGGGAACTGGCTTTGTCTTGTCTCCTCACAGCCTGACAGCCACAACTCTATTATACTGTAAGACCCCTGAGGCTAGGGACTATGTCCTGTCTTTTTATCTCCAGCTCCTAGCAGCATTCCTAACCCAAGGCAGCTACACAGTGTTTGTTGAGTGAATGAATGACCTGGGAACTAGTCGCTACAATAAAGCTACATAACAGACAACCCCAGAAATCTCAATGACCTACAGCAACAAAGATCAACATTTTTTCTTCTTGATGGGTACAGATCAGCAGAGGCTGGGCTCCATGTGTAATTTCAGGGCACATGGCCACACCCAGCATTGATGCGGAGCAGGGAAAAATTCTGCACCCACTCTTGGCGGGGGAGGGCGGGAACGCACTGCAAAGCCACCTGGCGAAAGAGGCAAATGTGAAATTCTACACCAGGGAGGGAGGGAAGAATTAGAAACAGGAATCCAATCTGCCACAAACCAGAAAATGGAAACAATGAAAAAGAATGCATCCCTGGCAGGGTAGAGGTTGCTACGGCGTCATGTGTTTCAAACTGCTGTGGGCTACAAAGCCAGGGGTGAGTGGAGCAACCGTGTGCTGTCATGCCACGTCCCCTCTGCTGCGACCACCGCGCAGTGACCATAAGGAGAGCTCATTCTCACAGAGGGGGATGACGTACCGGACACAGGGACCCTTGTGCAACAAGGCCCACCCCACAGAGGGATTGAAGCCGTGCGTTCTGCTCTAACAACCGCCCGAGCTGCCCCTCCTCAGAAAATGACCGATTAGGAAGGGAGGCTGGCCTGGCATCTCAAAAGCTGCCAGGATAGAGAAAAATGGGGATATTGCCAGCACTTCAGGCTCAGTGGCTGTATATCCGAGGATGTGAGGGTGTCTGCGTAACTGGCGTTGGAATCGAAAGGTCCTGCCTCCCCCATGCACGGGTGTGCGTATACACACTCACACCCTCCCTCCTTCCTGCTCCCCCAAAGGGACTCAATTCAAAGGCGTAAATACACCGTTTCTGCCTACCTGAGGGCTGCTGTGAGTGTCAGATGAGAAAACGCCTGGGGTAGTGGCCCGAGACTGAAGCGCGCTCCACGCCTACCAAGTGCCGCTCAACCCCAATTCTGCTCTCGGGGAGAGAAGAGAACTCCTGCCAGGCCCAAGTGTTTTCAGGAGTTTGTCAGTTTAGACTTTCCTTTTTTTCCTTTCCAAAACTCCCCTCACCCAAGAGAATAATGTAAACATTCATGATGGCGTTTTCACAGTCCCGGAGGCATTGATCAGGATTGTGAGTCTGAAAAGAGCTGAGTTCTTCATGTTTGACAATGCAGTCATGCAGCACTCCACATGTTACAATCTTTAACGGTGAACATTGCTTTTATTTTCCAAGCACTTTCTCATCTGTTGTCTCATAGGGGAGGAGTTACTCTCCCAATTAGGGCAATCGGAAAACAGGGATCAAGTCCAGGCACGACAGCTCATGCCTGTAATCCCAACACTTTGGGAGGCCGAGGCAGGAGGATCACCTGAGATCAGGAATTTGAGACCAGCCTGGTCAACATGATGAAACCCCATCTCTACTAAAAATACAAAAAAAAAAAAAGTTGGGTATGGTGGCATGCACCTGTAATCCTGGCTACTCAGGAGGCTGAGGCAGGAGAATTGCTTGAACCCGAGAGGGGGAGGTTGCAGTGAGCCGAGATGGCACCACTGCACTCCAGCCTAGGTGACAGAGTGAGACTCTGAGAGAAAGAAAGAAGCAAGAAAGAGAGAGAGAGAAGAAAGAAAGAGAGAAAAAGAAAGAAAGAAAGAAGAAAGAAGAGAAAGAAAGAGAAAAAGAAAGAAAGAAGAAAGAAAGAAAGAAACGAAAGAGAGAGAAGGAAAGAAAGAAAGAAAAGAAAGAAAGGGAGAGAGAGAGAGAAAAGGGGAAGTGAAGAGGAAGGGAAGAAAGGGGAAGGAAAGGGAAAGCAGGGGTCAAAAAGGATCAGGCCACTTGCCTACTGGGGGATGGTGCGTGGAGGGATCAGACCCCACAGCCTGCTCTTCTTCCCCCTAGAACCCTCACCACTGCCAGATCACTGGGCTGTGCACTGCTTCCCTCAAAATGCCTTCAGCTTTCTTTCCCCAACCCCTGAGACTTAAGGATCCCACCTCCCTCCACAGGCCTGTGTCCCTTCCCCATCTGTTCCTCACTTCCCTGGGGTCTATTTGCATCTTCCTTCTCTCCCTCTGCACAGCCACCATCCTGCCTCCCTATACAAACCCCAAAGTAACCTACTCTCCCCGCAGATCCTCCAGACAGATGGACACCTGCCTGCTGCCTTGGCGTGGGATCCCCTGAAAGCAGCGTCTGGGGCTCAAGCTGGTGGGCAGGCATGAAGCTGTGTCTGCAGGGGGTTGAACTGTGTTCTCCAAGCGATCATACCCCCAGCAACTGTAAATGTGACCTTATTCCGGAATAGCATCTTTGCAGATATAATCAAGTTAAGGCGAGGTCATTGGGTGGGACTTAAGTCCAAAGACTGGCATCCTTAAAAGAAAGAGAATTGTTTTTTTTTTTGAGACAGAGTCTCACTCTGTCGCCCAGGCTGGAGTGCAGTGGCTCGATCTCAGCTCACTGAAATCTCCACCTTTCCGGTTCAAGTGATTCTCCTGCCTCAGCCTGCCGAGTAGCTGGGATTACAGGCGCCTGCCACCACGCCCAGCTAATTTTTGTATTTTTAGTAGAGATGGGGTTTCACCATGTTGGCCAGGCTGGTCTCCAACTCCTGACCTCAAGTGATCCGCCCGCCTCGGCCTCCCAAAGTACTGGGATGACAGGAGTGAGTCGCCATGCCTGGCCAGAAAGGGAAATTTGGACACAGAGACACATGCACGAGATCACCAAGGCAGAGACTGGAGCGATGCGTCTACAAGCCAAGGAACGCTGAGGCCTGCAGGCAAGCGCCAGAAGCAAGGAGAGAGGCGCAGGGCGGCTTCTCCCCTGGAGCCGTCAGAAGGAACCCACCTCGCTGACACCTTGATCTTGGGCTTCTGGCCTCCAGAGCCATGAGAGGATCCATGCCTGCTGTTCGAAGGCTCTCAGTCTGTGCGGATTTGTTACAGCAGCCACAGGAAACCGACAGTGTCCCTCTCCCTGAGGCATCTACAGTCCTCAGAAAGAGATGAGGCCAGGGTCACTTGCAGAAAGTCCTTTGGGAAGCACCATGATTGGGGCAGCTGTGGCCCGGCGGGGAAGACAGGACTTGGAGTGGGAGAGAGCTCTGTGCCAACCCCAGCTTGTCCCCTCGGTGGGGGAAGGTGCTTAGCGTCCCCCACCAGGGGCTCCTCAACTCTCAAGAGGTGAGTTCAATGCCTATCTCCCAACGTTAATGATAATAATAATAATAACAGAGCAGCAGCCCTTGCCAGGCACCCTGCTGGGCATTCGGAGATATGACTTCTCACCCTTCAAGATGAGTCTGGCCGTCCCAGGTCAGAGGAACTGGCCATGAACAAGCACCCACAATTGGGGCACAGCAGGCAACCACCATGCTTCCAGCCTCTCCCGATGGGAAGGTGGGGGCATGCAAGGAGCTCTTGCAGGAATGCTTGTATCAAAGACCCCAAACAGGGTGGCAGAGGCCCAAGGCTGGCTGGATGCCAGGTTTCAGGGCTGTGTGCCCCCGCCCTCCCATCCACTCTCCTCTGCACCCCCCTCCCCCCCGAAGTTGAGACTCCTCCCTCCTGGGCAAGGGTCTGGTCGTCCCCCTGACACCTGGCTTCCTCTGAACTCTGCTCTGAGAGTCACCTTTCATGCATTCGTCATTCACTCAAAAAGCCCATTCTGAGCACCCAGGCTGTGCCCGATGCCATGCTGCAAAATGGAGCCCTGACTTCAAGAGACAAGCCCAGCACACCTCCAACAGAGATCCAGGCCTCGGGGCAGTGGGAGAAACCTGAGGCCATGCTGGCTTCCTCCCAGCTCCCCATCCCCACTTCCTCCCCTGCCACCTCCCAGGGATGCCTGTAAGCCCAGGTTTCTCCAACTGGGGCCCTCAGGAGCTCCGAGTGAGGGGCTCAGGACATGCTCGTCAGCGCATCTTGCTGGAGTAATCATTTTACTTAAGTAGATTGGGATGGGAGGAGTAAATGTTGTTGTTGTTGTCATTGTTGTTTTGAGACAGGGTCTCGCTCTGTCTCCTGGGGCTGCAGTGCAATGATGCACTATAGCCTCTAAACCCTGGGCTCAAGCGATCCTCCCACCTCAGCCTCCCAAGTCTTGGGCACCACCACACTCAGATAACTTTTCAATATTTTGTAGAGATGGAGTCTCCTTATGCTGCCCAGGCTGGTCTCCAACTCCTGGGCTCAAGTGTTCCTCCTGGCCTGGCCTCCCAAAGTGCTGGGATTTTAGACATGAGCCACTGCACCTGGCCAGTGTTAAGTAATTTGATTGTTACACAACCTAAAGCATAATTGTTCTACTAAGACACATGGGACTGTATTACAGGGCATGATGTAAAAGTCATGAATTTCTACAACAAGCCTCAGTGGTTCACAAACTTCTGTTCTCTTCTGCCTGCAATCCCACAGGATCCGCTCTGGCCTGGAGCAAACTCTTGTTTTCCCAAGAGAGCAGCGCCCCAGCCTCCCTCCAGGCCCCATTCCAGAATCGCAGCCTCCTCTTGGTCCAGAAGTTCTTGTCCCGAAGCCTGCTGAAAGGCTGAAGCCTGGAGTCACAGGAGTGGCTCCTGGGCAGCCATGGAAGCCTCCTTCCCTGTGGTGGCGGCAGAAAGGACACCAGCCATTAATCACTCTTCTCTCCGTTTTGTCAGACCCGGCAGCCTCCTGAAGATGCTGCATAAACACACTTAACCTTTGAAGGGTTGGGTGGCAGCCCCAGGGAGGGAGAGCTCAACATCCTCACCCCAGGGGTGAGCCCCCCTCCCTCCTCTGCTCTCAGACTCTCCTGGTCAAAGAAGAGGAGGGAATTTAAAACAAGAAGGAAGGGCTCCTGGTAACCCTCGCTCCACCCGTCAAGCTGACAGAGCTCTGGCCACTGAAAATCCAGGGGAAGTTCTCCAAGGAGCGCGAGAGTCAAGAAGAGATGTCGGCAGGAATGGCTGCACCTGTCTGTCATCGCTTCCCCAGGGGCCTCTGCCACTGTGGCCCCTGAGGATGGGGCCTTTCCTGTCCACAGGAGCAAGAAGCAGTGAGGGTCCCAGGCTGGGGGAAGGGGCCCTGCCTGGGGCCTGACACCTGGGGGTCTGCTTGGCTGGAGGAGGGCCCCCCGCCAGCCCTTCCCTTTGCCTCCCTCCCACATTCATTCAGCAAAATCAGGAGCCACTTCCAGGTTCCAGGCATGGAATCTGGCAACCAAAGATGAAAGGAGAAAGAAAAGACAGTGTCTGACCTCAGGGGGCTCCTGGTGGGTGCGGGGTGGGGAGCAGGCTTGCGAGACACTATTTCCATAGAATGAATGTAAATTCCAGGATGGGTAGGAAGGAAGCGCTGTGGAGCCCTGAGAGGAGAACAGAGCTCCGGTGCTGGAGAGGTGGCTCTCAGAGACGGGCAGCTCAGCAAAAGTGACATTTGACCTGGGTCTTACAGTATGAGTAAGAGTTCTCTGAACAGAGAGAGGGAACTTGAATGTACTGGCTAGGACCTGGGCAGTGAGGACGTGGAGGACAAGGCTCGGGTCCCGGCCACCCTGGAGGGTCAGTGAGGCCAGCCCCGAGCACCACGACCACGCGGTGAATGCGGGGCTCTCATGGTGGACGCCTTATCTGCTGCTGGCAGCTCACTCCAGGACCCTTCAGCTGCAGAGAGCCCTGCCCACGGCGACACCCTCCCCTGAGGGGCCACAGCCAAAGGCCTGTGCTGGAGAGCAGGGCTGGCCGCCTCAGCCCATTCAGGACAGCTCTGAGGGCTGCCCTGGCCAGGCTCTCCCGCAGCCAGCCGCTGCAGCGTCCGCCTCCATTGTTCTTCAATAACCATCCTGCAGACTCAGCCTGCTGCCTGGGAAACCAAACCCGCAACACACAGAGGGTGACGGTAAAGCTGTAATTTAGAAACCAATGGGCAGTAAACCAGATCAGAAATAAAAGCTCCCCATCAGCTGGAAACCCAAACTCATTCCAGTTTCACAACCAAGGCGCACTCCCTCCAAATGCCCACTATGGGGGACCACAGAGATCGAGGCTTCCCGGGGAGCCGTTCGAGATTCTGTCTCCCGTGTCCTTGAGGTTCCTAAACCCCTAAACCAGGACACCGCACACCCGGGACGCCACCGTAGGATAGAGGGGGTTTGTCCTAAAGAAACACTGTCACATCAGACATGGAAATGCCCGGCGTAAAAGAATGCACTACAGCTTAAGTGACACCGAAGATGCAAAAGCCAGTGTCCCAGGATGCGGAGTAAGGGCACCCAGACACCGGTGCTCAGAATATCTCAGAGCCACGCCTGCATCACACCAGAGATGCTGGAAGCCACGGAGTGCACACAAATGGCTTGCTCACCCACCGTGCGTGGCCTGCTCCAGCAAAAGGGGCTGGCTGAGTTTCCGGGGCAGCAGATGAAGAAACCTCGGCTCTCAGACAGGGAAATCAAGAGGTAACAGAGAGAACTCACCTCTTCCTCCTCTTCTTCTCTCTGTATCCCTGGCTAAGAGGTTCGAGGTTGGAAGCAAATGCATCGCCTTTGAGTGCTTGAGTTTGTCCATCAATTACACTCTCCCGCCCGAGCCATTGCAACCTGCTTTCCATAGGTATCGTGAACCTCTGGCCGGGCGCTGACCTAACACCAGCTTGGAATGGCTGCTGAATGGCACTTGTTCATTTGTTTGTGGTGAGGAAGCTTAGTTGCCAGGGATTTGTTAAAGAAGACACCGTGGTATGCTGTTCATTAACTCTGACCTGCCTGGCTACCTTTATTTGTAGTGCCCTCTGGATTTCTAACGTGCCAAGCATGTATGACAATGGCTTACAAATGCCAGTCCCTGTGGGGATGGTTTGTTCCCATGACAATGCGCAGGTGAGCAGGCATTTTCCCCTCTCTCCTCCACCTCATCAGACCTCAGGGGGTTAAAGGCTGGGCGCATGAGGAGTCTCAGGTGGGGGATGGAGGAGGCCTGAACTAGCACCAGGTGGGGACTCGCCCCACAGGTGAGATGGAGGAAGTGACCTGGGCACAGAGTGGGCTTGGGGTATGCAGCACACAGTGGCCCTTGTGGCTGGAGTGAGGCAGGTGTGAGCCCCTCCAGGGACAGCCCTGAGCCAGAGGGTGCTGAAGGGGTCTTACCATACGTGGCCTCAAGTAGCAAGCTGGTCACCTGGAATCCCGAGAGCAAAGCCAGGTAGAAGCCTGAGGAGTTGCTGGGGACAAGGCAGAAGGGCTGGGCCTGGGGTCTCAGGGAAGCACAGGGTGGGATAGGACAGGGATAGCAGGTCCCTGAGGCCCTTCGTGTGAGCTGCAGATGTGGGCAGGGCCAGAAAGGACACACGCAGGAGTGGGCAGGCATGAGCAATAGAACAACAAGCAGAACTAAGGCAGGGCCCTGGCAACGGGGCTTCGGCCAGGCGCTGAGCTTCCAGGCCCACCCATCAGCCCCAACGGGCCAGGCTCCATCCCTGAGGACTCAGGGCCAGGCAGAGCCAACAGAAGGCCAGATAGGGAGAGCAGGAGCCAGGCGACTTCCACTCCAGGGAGCAGTGCTGTGGCTGCCCCAGGAGCAGGAGGGAGGAAGAGCAGGACGGGGCCTCCACAAGCCTCTCTGGGGAGCAACCCTGGAGCTCAGCTACCTCCGCCGCAGCTCAGGTCTCTGAGGCCTGCAGCTCAGCACAGCTTCTTATCTGAGATGCTTCATAAAGGGCCCTTCCCGGGCACCCCTGCCCCTGTCCCCCCTAAACTCCGAGAATGGGGTCTGCCGAGGTGGGCCTGCCCACTAACCTCTGAGAACCCATGCAGACTGGGCGTGGTAGCTCACGCCTGTAATCCCAGCCCTTTGGGAGGCTGAGGCAGGAGGACCGCTTGAGTCCAGGAATTTGAGACTAGCCTGGGCAACATGGCAAAAGTCTGTCTCTACTAAAAATACAAAAATTAGCTGGGGGCGCTGAGGCGGGAGGATCACCTGAGCCCGGGAGGTAAGGCTACAGTGAGCCATGATTGTGCCACTGCACTCCAGCCTGGGTGACAGAGTGAGACCCTGTCTCAAAAAACAAAAAGAGAGAACCCAAGGGGACTGGCATGAGCTTCAGGTCGTGTTGTCTGGGTTCAAGATCTCCATCAGGCACTTAGTAGTGATCCATCTTATAAGCGAACCTGAGCCTCAGTTTCCTTGTATGTAAAAAACAAATAACGATTATTAATAGCTACCTCATAAGATTGATGTGATAATTTTATTTTTTGTACTCTTTAAATTTTTAAAATTTATGTGGGTACATGGTAGGTGTACAAATATATATATATATATATATATATTTATGGGGTACATGAGATGTTTGATACAGGCATGCGATGTGAAATAAGCTCATCATGGAGAGTGGGGTATCCATCTCCTCAAGCATTTATCCTTTAAGTTACAAACAATCCAATGACACTCTTTAAGTTATTTTAAAATGTACAATTAAGTTACTATTGACTATAGTCACTGTATTGTGCTATCAAATAGTAGGTCTTATTCTTTTTTTAACTATGTTTTGTACCTGTTAACCATCCCCACCGCCCCTCCAGCTTCCAACTACCCTTCCTAGCCTCTGGTAACCATCCTTTCACTCTCTAGGTCCATGAGTTCAATTGTTTTGATCTTTGGTGTGATAACTTTTTTTTTTTTTTGAGATGGAGTCTTGCTCTGTCACCCAGGCTGGAGTGTAGTGTCGCCATCTCGGCTCACTGCAACCTCCGCCTCCCAAGTTCAAGCCATCCTCCTGCCTCAGCCTACTGAGTATCTGGGATTACAGGCACGCACCACCACACCTGGCTAATTTTTGTATTTTTAATAGAGATGGGGTTTTGCCATGTTGGCCAGGCTGGTCTTGAACTCCTGGCCTCAAGTGATCCGCCCACCTCGGCCTCCCAAAGTGCTGGGAATACAGGCGTGAGCCTGTGCGCTCCCGGTCCTATGATAACTTTTTAAACAATATACTTAAAAGATGCTTAGCACAAGGCCAAGCAAACCCTAAATGCTCAAAACACGCTTTTTAAAACTATTATTATTATTATTATTATTATCATTATTATTATTACCAGTGACAACTTCAGTCCCCGCCACAGAGGGCTGTAGGGACTACCCCAGTACGTTCTTTTTCTCTATATATTTGTCTGATCCTCTGGCAGAGTGACATTTGGAGGTTCAGAGATGGCCGATGACTCCAGCTTAAAAGAGCTGTGGAAAAAATAGATGAAGAAACAGGAATCATTCCACCAAGCCCAGAACCTAAAAATAAGCTGGGCATGGTGGCACGCACCTGTGATCCCAGCTACTCAGGAGACTGAGGCAGGAGAATCGCTTGAACCTGGGAGGTAGAGATTGCAGTGAGCCAAGATTGCACCACTGCACTCCAGCCTGGGCGATGGAGTGAGACCTTGTCTCAAAAAAAAAAAAAAAAAAAAAAGAAAGAAAATGAAAACTGTTCAGGGCCATCTTCTGATGCTCCCGCTGCCTCTTTTTTTTTTTTTTTTGAGATGGAGTTTCACTCTTGTTGCCCAGGCTGGAGTGCAGTGGCACAATCTCAACTCACTGCAGCCTCCACCTCCTGGGTTCAAGTGATTCTCCTGCCTCAGCCTCCCTAGTAGCTGGGATTACAGGTGCCTGCCACCATACCTGGCTAATTTTTTGTATTTTCAGTACAGCCAGGGTTTCGCCATGTTGACCAGGCTGGTCTGGAACTCCTGACCTCATGTGATCCGCCCGCCTTGGCCTCCCAAAGTGCTGGGATTACAGGCGTGAGCCACCGCGCCCAGCCAACTCCTGCTGCCTCTTCACCCCTAATGTTTCCCAGCTCACCTCCGAAGAGCAGCCAAGCAGAAGCTCAAAAGAACTGCTCGAGCTCCTCCCTGCTTCCAGGGCCTGCTCAGACCCAGGGGGATGTCATGGCCCGGATCTGTCTGTCTTATCTACAGGTAGAGGGCGGCTTATCTGTCCCCAGCAGACCCCATCTGTACCCCTCTCACCCCCTGAGACCCTACCTCGGCCTCTCCTTCTCGCTGAGACATCTCCTCCCTCCCCGGTCCTCCACCTTCAGGTCCTCAAGGCTTACAGCCCCTGGCGGCTCCGGGAATTAGCAGGCAGCATCCTGACTCCCCCCTTGCTCCTCAGACCCCTCCCCACACCCTGGTCCGTTCCGGGTACAAGGGCGACTCGGTTGCCTTCATTATAGACTATAGCACAAAAACACAATAAAATAAAATGAATGTTTTCTCCACGAAAATCCATTAGATGAGTTACTGTTGTAATTTAATAATGGGATGGGAAACTACAGCAAGTTACCGAGGTATATAATTAAAGTAAATCTATTTTAAAGCCCTTTATTGCTTAGTATTTCTCAGATCCTAGTCTCTCTTTCGCCTCCGCTCCCCTCCCCCCACTACCCCCCTTTCCTTTTTCTGAGCCTGAGGAGGGGGCTGGGTGTCACGGGTTTCTCTGAAATTGTCAGTACCTCGGTGGCAAACACAGCTTCCTGCTCTTTCCAGGAGAGGATCCTATGCCTGGCACCCCTGAGGCCCCAGGCTGGCCTCCCTTTGTCAGAGCAGGGGCAGAATGATGCTGCTACTGACTGATCCAGGTCTCGCCTCTGCTAGATGCTGGGGGGTGAGGCTTGATTCTTGCCCTAAAAGCAAAGCTGCCAGAACTGGCCAGAGGGTGATGCAGAGGAGTAGGGAGATGTCTGCACTAAGAATCCCCTTCACAAAGGACAGATGCCGCTGAGCCCTGCACCTCAGATTTGCCAATGATCGCCAATTCCAAGACAGCATTGTGGTTAAGAGGCAGCAGGAAGCTAAGGCTCAGAGAGGTTTGGAACTTGCCCAGGGTCACACAGCTATAAGTGTCAGAGCTGGAATTGGATCTCAGGCACCTGACACAGGCCTGGTTGCCTCCAAGAAGCTCCCAAGTCTGGATTCCTGTGTGCTGGATGTAAAAGCCAGTGAGCCTGGCCAATTATTGCCCATTTTCAAAGGAGGAAAGAGGAGAGGAAAGCTTGTGGCTATTACCTCCATGGTCATTGTCTGCTTTCTGAAGAAGGAGAGCCCCAGGCGTGGCAGAGTCAAGCCACACCTGCAATCCTGCACACCCCAAATCCTCTCCCAGTTACACCCCAAGCCCTCCTTGGTAAAGAGGTGAATTACCTTCGTCAGAAGGGCCAGGGTAGGTCCTTCATGGGCTCACTGGAAGCCCTAGCACCTGAGATTGACCTGGCCTGCCATAGGGAAGGGGACTCTGCAGCCGGCCAGCTCAGGACAGGAAGGGGCCAGCCAAGCCTCTGGTCACTTGAAGTGAGCTTGATGAGAGAAGTTTTGTGGTTCATTCAAACACACAATGATGCATTCCACCCCTTCCAGAGCCCCCGGACCGCACTCGGGGACCACTGTGCTACTGGCAGCCACAGAGAACCAAGTGACCCAAATGAAGCCACACGGGCACTTTGAAATCACAGTGAGCTCTTGGCATAACAGAGAAAATTACTCCCAAGGAAGACTCTCCCTGCCCACTGACGGGTTTTCCAGGGAAAGTTGGACCTCTGGAGATCCCACGCTGCCAGAGAAGCCAGTGTGCCACCCCAGCCCCGGGCATGAGTCCTGTCTCCCTCCTCGCCCAGCACAGAGCCAAGCTTCTGCAACCAAGAAGGCACCAGGAGCCCCAGGCGCCTAGGAGATGCTAGAGAGAGATGCAGGTTCTGCCAGGCTGTGAGTCCATGCAAATGAGATGCCAAGTGATATGCAAATCCAAGCTTCCCTTTCTGAATCTCAAGTTGTCATCTGGTGGCTGAGCCCTCCCAGTGCTCTGAAGGCCGCTGTCTCCTTCCAGCCTCGTGCATATCAAGGACAGGGAGCTCTGGCGATGGGGCGATGGGGGAAGGCGAGCAGAGTTTTGTAGATGGCAGGAGCAGGATGGTTGCCGACCCCCCTGCAGACCTGACAATCCCTCGGCATGCCCAACCCAGTGCCGAGTTTCCTGGGGCTCAGTAGTTGCCACTTCCTTCTCTGCAGCCTTCCTTTTTGGCTCCAGAGAGGTGCCCCAAGACATGCACCTCAAAGCCGCAAGGGAATGCCCCAGCCCAAGGTACCTCCAGGTTGAACGCACAGCGACTTCGGGAATGCAGATGCCACACACACCCCTCACCTATCAGGTAGTTGTTAAGCCTTGGAACCACTGACAGTGGGATTCTCCACCAGGATTTTCAAGCTTGGAGCCATCTTGGGCTGCTTTCCATATGAAGGAAGAAAGCCGAGCGGGGGAGTGCGCCCTGCCTGCTCAGCCAGGATCGTGCCTCTGAAAACACGCTTCAGTGTGCTCAGGAGTTCAAGAGCTCAGGGCTCCCTCTCAGCCCCCATCTAGCATCTGTTCCCAGGGTGGGAGCACTTAGAACCTGCTTAGAAAGTGCTCCCTGTGGCATGTAAGAGCTGCAGGGCTCTGAACTAGAGAAGGAGCCAAAATTCATAACCATGGTGACAAAGAGGCCAAGAGCAGAGGGGCTGGCCTTGGAGCAGCCAATTACAGGACTGGGAAGGTGAGAGCTGAGAAGGGAAGGGGCTCTGGAGGCAAAGGAAAAGCAGACAGTGCAAGAAAACTTCAAAAAGGGTTGCAGGAGTAAGGGTGGGGCCCAAAGACAAACACCCCCCCAGCCCCACCCTCCAGCCCTGCCTGAGGTCTAGCCGCCATGCCCACAGACCTCATGAGGGCCCAAGATTTCTCTGCAGGGCTGCGGCCCTCAGCAGGCCCAGATACCAGGTCAAGGCCTCTGGCTTTTCTCTACACTCCCTTGCCCCTCCAATACCTCTGCGTCTGCAATGAGAAGAACATTCGGGGTGGAGGTGAAAAGGTGGAAGCCCAGGTGGTGTCCCCCTTTATATCTCGGTCAGGGCATGGCCTTCTGAACCCTATGCTACTGGGCTAGTGCCTGGGGCGGGAGGTGCCATCAAAGGTGGGCACCTTCTTGCCCTGTGCAGCCTGAACAAAGCCCTGTTGGTCCTGTCATCTGCCCCACTCTCCAGAGGAAGAGTGAGCTATTTCTTTTTTTTTTTTTTTTTTTTTTTTGAGACGGGATCTTGCTCTGTCACCCAGGCCGGAGTGCAGCGGTGTGATCTCGGCTCACTGCAAGCTCCGCCTCCCAGGTTCAGGCCATTCTCCTGTCTCAGCCTCCCCAGCAGCTGGGACTACAGGCGCCTGCCACCACACCCAGCTAATTTTTTTGTATTTTTAGTGGAGACGGGAGTTTCACCATGTTAGCCAGGATGGTCTTGATCTCCTAACCCCGTGATCCGCCCGCCTCGGCCTCCCAAAGTGCTGGGATTACAGGAGTGAGCCACCACGCCCGGCAGAGTGAGCTATTTCATAAATCACCCTCCAGTCGGTGGATATGAACACTGTTTATGCCCACAGAGCTGTATATGAGAACATGATGTGCTTCTCCAAACCATGAGCACACGCTGAGCTTCAGCTGCACACTAGGCTCTGTGCCGGCCCCAGGGTTCAGGGATAGCTGGCAAGGGAAATTCTCTCTGGCACATCCCCTTTTCCCTTTCCGTCCATGCCCACACTGGCTCTGTGCTCCCCATTGCTCCACCACGGTGAACATGACCCAGGGCACAAACAAAGCCCTGAGAAATAACAAGATAATTCACCAAACTAAATGGAAAGCCAAATCCTGAAACTGAAGGTACTCTCCCATACTGAGAGGGTGCTGGCATCTCCCCTGATCATTAGGTAGCCCCTCTGGGTAATGTTGGTGGCAGCAGAGTGCTATGGGCTGAATTGTGTTCCCTCCAAATTCATATGTTAAAGCCCTAACCCCCAAACCTAACAATGTGGTGGTATTTGGAGATGGGGCTTTTGGGGATGTGATTAACATTAGATGAGGTAATGAGGGTGGGACCCCCTGATGGGATTAGTGCCTTGATGAAGAGATACCAGAAGGATCATTCCTTCTCTGCCATGTGAGCACACAGCAAGAAGGCGGCCGTCTGCAAGCCAGGAAGAGAGCCCTCATCAGAACCAACCATGCTGCTCATTGATCTCAGCCTTCCACCCTCCAGAACTGCAAGAAAATAAATTTCTGTTATTTAAGCCCCCAAGTTTATGGTATTGCATTCCTAAGTGTACTTTTTAGAGCTGATTAACAGGCATGGAATAAGGTTTGCTTTAGAGACCACAAATAACTCTCTAGAAACAAAACACGGAAACAAGAGTCTTCTCTGCCCCAGATGCCAGGATGGGAGCCATCTGGATGCTGCCTGGATTACACACTTTCCCTGCCACCCTCCTGTGTGTCCACAGCTGGCTTTGCTGTGATCTACCGGAGCAGCAGCTGCCAGCCAGCCCGCTGGGTGCACAACCCCAGATGCATGTCCTTGGCCTGCCTTGTGGGGTTTTCCAGCCCTGGCCAGCTCTGAGCTGTACGAGTGGGATGAAGAACCAACAGAGGAAGTTTGAGCTACAGTCACCATGTCCCAAGTGCACACTCCACCTGGGCAGCTCCTGGAAATCCCACCAACTCTACATGTTGGTTGAGGGAACACCATAATTGCTGCCATTATAAACATCTTGGTGCAGGAGTGAGCTGGGGGTCACATACCTGTTAGTGATGGGGAAGTGGGGTTTTAGTCCAGCTGGTCCTCTGATTAAAATCATCCCTTACAGCTTTATTATGTAGGTCACACTCCTAGTTATCTAACTAATGCTGTGCTTTATTGAGAAATTTCTACAGAACAAGCATTTTGTTAAATACTCACATACGATATTTCATTTATTTACTCTGTGAGGAAAGGGGAGATACTATCTGATATGGTTTGGCTCTGTGTCCCCACCCAAATCTCATCTCGAATTGTAATCCCCAGGTGTCCAGGGAGGGACCTGTAATCCCCCAGGTGGAGGGAGGGAGGTGATTGGATCATGGGGGCAGTTTCCCCCATGCTGTTCTTATGATAATGAGTGAGTTCTCAGGAGATCTGATGGCTTCGTAAGTGTTTAGAAGTTCTTCCTTTGATCTTGTCACTCCCGCCATCATGTGATGAAGGTGCTTGTTTCCCTTTCACCTCCCGCCATGACTGTAAGTTTCCTGAGGCCTCCCGAACCATGTGGAACTGTGAGTCCATTAAACCTCTTTCCTTTATAAATTACCCAGTCTTCAGTGTTTCTTTCTAGCAGTGTGAAAGTGAACAAATACATTATCTCTACCTCCATTTTATATATGAGAAAACTCAGGCTTATGGAAGTGAGATAACACATCCAGCACCATGCAACCAAGAAGCAGTCAAGCTGGATTCACACCCAGACGTTCTGACTCCAGACCCTGCATCTTCATCACTGTCTGCTGAGGCCATCCTTGCTGTGACAACACCTGGAACAGCATCCATTGCATGGAAGGCTGTCAGTAAATGGTGGCTACCCTCTCACCCCATCCTTACTATTGTAGCATGGCCTCTTGTGTAAGTCAACCAACCTAAGCTCCCACATAGGTCTCTGGATGGTTTTATTAATTAGCTTATTAGTTAGGGCTGCATAACAAATTATGCCAAAACATGGTGGCTTAAGACAACATACATTTATTATTGCACAGTTTCATGGCTCAGGGTTCTGAGCACAAATTGGCTGGCTTCCCCAGCTCAGGCTCTCACAAAGCTGCCATCGAGGTTGGGGCTGCAACATCATCTGAAGCCTGCCTGGGGAAGGACCATGTCCCGGATTCACAGAATGCAGGCGGAGAGGCAAGGGCAAGTGAAGGACTTGCCCGAGGCCAGCTTAGCATTGGTGTTCACATTTCAGATTCCCACCAACTCCTGTGATGTTGCCCAGCCACATAGACACATCTAATAGATAAAGATGATGTTACTATGGAGTCCTGGCATAGACAGAACAGGGCCAGAAATGATCAAGGTAATTTGCAAGTATCAGGGCAATCAACCCTAGACTGTGAGCCCCATGAGCCAGGAGAATATACATTTTACTCACTGCTGCATCCCAGCACCTAGGAGTGCATAGGACTACTTCCTGCCCAGCCAATAGCTGCTGGGTGAAATGAATGGTTCTGTTGATGGCAGCAATCAGGACTGGCTTCCACCCAGAGGATCATTTGTGAGGAAGGGGAGAAAGCAGGAGAGGAGGCGTGGGGTAGATAGCCAGGCATGGGACAGGGAGCATGCAGCACTTACTCCTCTTCCATGCCTGTCTTCTCATCATAAATGGTGAGTAAACACAGTGCCTCACACCTGTAATCCCAGCACTTTGGGAGGCCAAGGCAGGTGGACCACCCGAGGTCAGGAGTTTGAGGCCAGCCTGGCCAACACGGTGAAACCCCGTCTCTGCTAAAAATACAAAAATTAGCCAGGTGTCCTGGCACGCGTCTGTAATCACAGCTACTCAGGAGGCTGAGGCACAAGAATCACTTTAACCCAGGAGGCAGAAGTTGCAGTGAGCCAAGATCGCACCACTACACTCCAGCCTGGGCAACAGAACGAGACACTGTCTCAAAGAAACAAAAACAAACAAACTAAAACGGTAAATAAAGAAATAACCTATCCAAGGAGCCAGAGAAATCTTCCAACCACCTTGTTGGCCTGTGCTAGTTTCAAAGGGGATCACATATCTACAGAAAACACAGGTAACCTCGGGTTGCATAGGGCAACTAGGGAGATGATTTTCCCCCTAGAGCCGGGACTACGCTTCCAAGCCGCAGCCCTTCACCTTTAGGAAGAACGAAAAGGCTTTGTGATGAGAGTCCTCTTTAAAAGGAAAGAAATGCAGTCTCGTCAAAAGCCCGGTGGTAACACTTCCCTAACACAATGTGTGCTGGTGACAACGTCTAATGAAGACTTCTATGATAGGGATGTAATTGTAAAAAAAAAAAAAAATGATTAAAAAATTGGTTTCAATGCTTTGCCATCCAAGAGTTCATTTGTTTCCTCATTCATGCACTAAATAAGCCCCTAATTAATCTTGAACCTTGGAGAAAGGCGACTAGATTGCCATTTTCTCCGTAAGGACGCACTTCACATTTTGGGAAGTTTGAAGAGGCTCTTCAGCATTTTCCTTTAGTGGTATTTTATCAGCATTTTAGAGAAGCTTCATTAGGCTGCCGAAAGCTGCTAATTGCATTACCATATTTTTAAGCCTCACGGGTTCGGGTCAGATTCATCGTTCTCCCAGTTCTCCTGCTAATCTGCAGGTTTGACATGTCAGAGATCCAACCGTTGAGGAGAGAGGCCACCGTTCACACCAGTGTGTTGCTTTCTCTTCTCAAGGAAAATTGAGCTTCAAAAGTCATTGTGATGTCACCACTCCTAGGGAGAAAAAAATAAACCTCCAGCTTTCCAGCCAAGAAAAGAAACACAAAAGGACTGTGTGTGTGCATGTGCGTGTTTGTGTATAGATAGATAGACATGAATATAGATGTACAAATGTGTGTTTAGAGATATATAATGTATATGCATAGAAATGAATATCTGTATGTGTGTGCATAGATATGAGTATATGTATATGTGTGTGTAGATGGATATAAATATATGTATATGTGTGTGGATAAATATGAATATATGAGTATATGTACTTATCTGTAGATAGATATGAATATATGTATATAAGTACCTAGATATGAATATATGTATATATGTGGAGATGGATATAAATATGCACATGTAAATATATAAATAGATATGAATAGATGTGTGTATGCATATCGATGATGTGTGTGTATATCTGAATATAAGCATAGATGTATATATGTAGATAATGACTACGTATGTGTGTCACGTGTGTAGTAAGTGATGATGCTTATATTTTATCTGGATTCTCCCCTCTCTTTAAAGAAAATTTCAATGGAAAACTAATTTCCAAACCTAAGCCGCTGAACACCCTACCAGGAGCCTCACAGACATTATCTCATTTAATCCTCTCTACAACCTTGTGAAGAGTTAACTACTATTTCTGTCATTTTGCAAAGAGGGAAATGGATTCTCAGAGTTCGTAAGTCACAGAACCCACAAGTGGTAGAGTCAAACCTTGAAGCAAGGCCAGGGGTTCGCCAGCATCCATGTTTGGTTGGTAATATTCTGCCTGGGAGTCAGGAGTCTAGAAGGTGAGGGACCTGGGTCGAAGCCAGCTCCGTGCCTCCACACAAGCATCTTTACCCCTCTGAGTCTCCCGTCGATGAAGTGATGATGTCCACCCTGTGGAGATAAGAAGATGAAATGAGATAAAATGTGTAAAGCAATAAACCCTGGTCTGTCCACTAGCTGCTCACACAGGTGCAGCCCTGACTAGGGGCATCACAAGACAGTTGAACCCCATAAAACCAGGGCAGGCACCCCACATCCTCAGCAGACCCCGGCCAACACACAAATCTGGGTCCTGCCAGCCGGCACCACTCAGAGACAGGATGAGGACAGTCTCATCTTCTGGCTTGAAAAGACTTACCCGGTTTCTCCTCTCCCGAACCTCACCCCTAGAGTCTAAATAGACACTGTGTTGGGTCGGGTTCCCGGCTGGGCATTGACACTTTTACCCCTCCTGCTCCATTTCTGGTCTCCAGAGTCTTTTTTCTTCTAACGCAAGTGTCTGGGACCCAACAGCCACTTTTCAAGCAGAGCTCCCCGACATGCCTTCCCTCCTACCCCCTCCCCTCCTGCTCACTCTCCAACTCTGAGGCTCCATGCAAGCGCAGGAATGACGGAGCTGGGCTTCGGGGCAGCAGAAAGAGATGACTGAGAGACCCCCTCCGACTGTGGCCTCCGGTCCCTGAGATTGCCACCTGGGGCATGCCGGCTGCAATTGGGGAGGGTTTTAGGCACCGACAGGGCCCAGGAAGGGCTCAGTGATTGGCGAAGAGGCTCTGTGTTCACACAATGACAGCCTCCGGAAATGTGCAGGCCCCCCGAGCTGGGAATACAGGGCCTCTGGGCCAGCACTGCCCAAGGACCATCTGAGTCTTTATTAATCACAAAATAAGGAGATTCCTCCACCCCAGGCTAGCAGACAAGGGTCACCTGGTCTGCCCAAGGGGGAAGAGGACAGCAGGTGGCCACAAGAGTCTCCAGGGCAAGACCCAGGTGGTTCGCTCCTGCCTGTGGCCTGCTCCCCAGGAAGCCCAAACCGTGTGCACCACGCCCAGCAAGCTGGACACTGCCCTTCCACCAGCCATGCGGGGGATTGGCTGGGGGTGTTGGCTACAGTGGGTCTGATGCCTGGGAATCTCTGACTTCTCTGCTGCATTGGCAAGGTTGGGGGATAAGCAGAGGGGCTTCCGGTTTGTTCTGTAGGACCTGTCTGTGTCCCCATGTCTTACAGAGGGAGGATGGCAGCAAATGGAGTCGGGAAGTTGCTGGCACAGGAAGCTGAGAGACAGAGAGGAGTATCATTTGCAGCTTGGGTTTTGCAGTCAGGTAGATATGGGTCCAAGTGTTGGCTCTGCTACATCCTACATGGGTGGCCTTGAGCAAGTGACACACCCTCCAGAAACCTGTTTCTTCCCTTGCAAAATGCAGCTAAGATTGTCACTACTTCTAGGATTGCTACAGGATTAAATGAGATTAAATGACACTTAAATAAAGATCAAATAGGGCCAGTCATTCGGCAAGTATTTCTTTTTTTTTTTTTTTTTTGAGACGGAGTCTAGCTCTGTCGCCCAGGCTGGAGTGCAGTAGCAAGATCTCGGCTCACTGCAGCCTCTGCCTCCCAGGTTCACACCATTCTCCTACCTCAGCCTCCCGAGTAGTTGGGACTACAGGCACCCGCCACCACGCCCGGCTAATTTTTTGTATTTTTAGTAGAGACAGGGTTTCATTGTGTTAGTCAGGATAGTCTCAATCTCCTGACCTTGTGATCTGCCTGCCTCAGCTTCCCAAAGTGCTGGGATTACAGGTGTGAGCCACCGCGCCCGGCCTCATTCCACAAGTATTTCTTGAGCAGCTACACTGGGAATACAGGTCCCTGGCCCCATATGGCACATGAGCTAGCTGAAGAGACAGATAATACACCAGGGAGACAACAAGCATGACAGGATCGATGGCAGGGAGCCCTGCGGAGGAGAAGGAGGAGGTGCTGTCATGAGAACAGCAGGGACCGGCCGGGGGTCAGTGCAGGCCTGGTGCTTGGGCCAAGGGCTAAGGGATGAGAGGAGCCAGCCAGGTGAGGATGGGAGACCCAGGCAGAAGGTGTGTCGGCCCTGAGTGGGGAAGGGCTCGGTGTGTTGAAAGAACTGAAAGTGGTCAGTGGGCTCGGACAGTGGCGAGCAGGGTGGGCCATGCAGGCAGAGGGCTTGTGCTCCATCATTGTGAGGTGGCAGGCCCTGCAGCAAGGGTGCCTGCCCATGACCATGCCCCTTCCCATCAGGAGGGCTTCCCAAGAGAGCTTCGTCTCCTGCCCCAAGGAAGCTTTCCACTGACAAATCTACATATGGAGCCCAGGAATGGCCGGGCACAGAGAACCCACAAACATACCCAGATCCCATCCCACCCTAGGACCCGGGCACTAAATCTTAAACAATATCACATGCCCTGAATGCTGTTTTCCCTTCTACCAGGGAATCCTATTTTATTCTGATTTCTCTTTTGGCTGATCTCACTAGAAACTCAGGCCAAGAGAAAACACATCCTACAAGAAGCTAGGAACCATATTCTATTCCAGACCATTCATATCCTCTCTCTCTCTCTCTGCCTCTCTCTCTCTCCTTATACACACACACACACACACACACACACACACACACACAGGCCAGCCATAAGTCAAAACAAGGGCTACAGCGAACCCTAAAGATTCACAATAGCACAGCTATTTCCACACCTGTGCAACATTAACCTACTATGGTCTTCGCCATCAAAGAGTGATTTTTTAAAAAACAAGCTGACACACAAACCCAACAAAACAGTTGTCAAATGTGAGTGATGTGGGTTTTACATGTAAAACATGCACACACACACATACATACACACCCATATGCATGTATCTGCCTCAAGCAATGAAATTACCCACGTGTTGCCCTTGAAGTATAGAGATTTTTATCCCATTTAACAGAAAGGGATTTGAGGCCCCGTCACTTACCCCAGGGAACACCGTAACGGAGCTGGAGGGCCCGGAGATGCTGGCAGTGCTCCCACTCTCTGAAGCCTCCTGGCGCTTTGTTTCCTGACAAGTGACACGTTTGGCCTGCCTTTTGTCCTGGCTCACTGACCTGAGAGCAGGGACCATGGCTCCTATATCTTGGTGTCCGTCCCTAGGACCTAGCCTGGTGACTTTCATACAGTAGGTGCCCATGTAGCACCTATTGGATGAAATCCCCACAAAGCATAGGTTGGTAGGAATCAAGGTGTAGAAAGGGTAACTTGGGGTCCCCACAGCACCACCCTTCCCCCCCCCACTTCAACACTGTCCCACCTGCCTGGAAGCCCTGCCCTCCCCACACCTCACCTCAAGATGAAACGCCCAACTCAGACGTCACCTGGCTTCCTCTAGGCGATAAATTTCAAAACAGAAACATCGGGCATGAACACGGATGGCCCGCTCATTTTCTGAGTAGGTATCATTTTCAAAGCATTTGCCGTCCAATATCACTATTATTTTACAAAATGAAGCACTTTCTAACACCAAAAGATAGAAGGGATGTACTCTCAGGAGACAGAGCTGTCCTTGAAAGGACCGCGCCCAGCTTTGTGAGAAACTCTCCACTCTGTCCTGGTTCTTTTCATCTTATCTCCAACCACAGACCCGCATCAGATGCCAGAGCAGTGTTTAGGAAGCGCCGTCCAGGAAGACAGCCAGTGGTGCCAACGGGGAAAGGAGCCAGGCCAGGAAGCCAGAAGCAGCGTGAGAGGGAGGCGGCTCCCAGTCAGAGGAGTGCAGATGTAGAGGAGGTGCCCGGGGTCCCGACCAAGAACGCACGCCCCACCGGGGAGCCGGAGTCCAGAGCTGGGACACCAGCCAGGCTCGGAGCAGGGATTTTCCTGGAGAGCTGAGCGAAGAACTCAAGTCCTGAAGACTCTCTCTGGACCCCGAGAGCCTTTCAGCTTCTCAGTTCGAGAGCGGGTGGCAAACTGTGTCCCACGCTGGATCTCCATCCAGTCTCTAATTTTACACGAACGTGGTTCTCATTTTCCACCGTCGTTTCCTGTGAAACTCGAGAATGTAGTGATCAGGATGATAAGCAGGAAACAAGGGTGAGGAGGGCTACCTGCCCTCTCAAGGCTAACGGGAGACCCCCTAACTTCCTTGGCCACCTCCCCATCCCACCTGCCACACCCGCAGCCTGTGGAGGGGGCCCTGCAAACACCAGCTAGAAAGCCTGGGCAGCCAGCCCGCCATCCCACAGCCACCCCCATCCTCCGCTCCACCCCTACGTCCCACACCCCATCCAGCCACACACCTGACACACAAGAGGGGAGTGCCTTTTCCATGCCAGGCACACACGCAATTCTCCTCCACCAAAGCGACCGGCCTGTGGGCCTTCCCTCACTGGGCCACGTGGGAGAAAATGGGGATTGGTCTCGGAGGCTTTCCTGCCCCTTCCCCTTCTCCCCCAGGTCCCCTCTCCCTGTCCCTCACACTGCATCTCCTGTGTGGTTCTATCTGGGGTGTTAATGTTTAAGTGTGATCGATGGCTAATACCAGGGGGCCTTGGCTCTGGCTGCAACCTGGTAAGAATCACTGAGGGGGGCTATAAAAATTGGGGGTGCCTCAATGTACCAGAAACTCTGGGACACATTTAAAGCAGTGTGTAGAGAGAAATTTATAGCACTAAATGCCCACAAGAGAAAGCAGGAAAGATCTAAAATCGACACCCTAACATCACATTAAAAGAACTAGAGAAGCAAGAGCAAACAAATTGAAAAGCTAGCAGAAGGCAAGAAATAACTAAGATCAGAGCAGAACTGAAAGAGATAGAGACACAAAAACCCTTCAAAAAATCAACGAATCCAGGAGCTGGTTTTTTGAAAAGATCAACAAAATTGATAGACGGCTAACAAGACTGATAAAGAAGAAAAGAGAGAAGAATCAAATAGATGCAATAAAAAATGATAAAGGGGATATCACCACCGATCCCACAGACATACAAACGATCATCAGAGAATTCTATAAACACCTCTAAGCGAATAAACTAGAAAATCCAGAAGAAATGGATAAATTCCTGGACACATACACCCTCCCAAGACTAAACCAGGAAGAAGTTGAATCTCTGAATAGACCAGTAAGAGGCTCTGAAATTGAGGCAATAATTAAGAGCCTACCAACCAAAAAGAGTCCAGGACCAGATGGATTCACAGCCGAATTCTACCAGAGGCACAAAAAGGAGCTTGTACCAATCCTTCTGAAACTATTCCAATCAATAGAAAAAGAGGTAATCCTCCTTAACTCATTTTATGAGGCCAACACCATCCTGATACCAAAGCCTGGCAGAGACACAACAAAAAAAGAAAATTTTAGACCAATATCCGTGATGACCATCGATGCAAAAATCCTCAATAAAGTACTGGCAAACCAAATCCAGCAGCATATCGAAAAACTTATCCATCACAATCAAGTCAGCTTCATCCCTGGGATGCAAGGATGGTTCAACATATGCAAATCAATAAACATGATCCATCACATAAACAGAACCAACGACAAAAACCACATGATTATCTCAATAGATGCAGAAAAGGCCTTCGACAAAATTCAATAGCCCTTCATGCTAAAAACTCTCAATAAACTAGGTATTGATGGAACATATCTCAAAATAATAAGAGCTATTTATGACAAACTCACAGCCAATATCATACTGAATGGGCAAAAACTGGAAGCCTTCCCTTTGAAAACCAGCACAAGACAAGGATGCCCTCTCTCACCACTCCTATTCAACATAGTGTTGGAAGTTCTGGCCAGGGGCAATCAGGCAAGAGAAAGAAATAAAGGGTATTCAGTTAGGAAAAGAGGAAGTCAAATTGTCCCTGTTTGCAGATGACGTAATTGTATATTTAGAAAACCCCATAATCTCAGCCCAAAATCTCCTTAAGCTGATAAGCAACTTCAGCAAAGACTCAAAATACAAAATCAACATGCAAAAATCACAAGCATTCATATACACCAATAACAGACAGAGAGCCAAATCATGAATGAACTCCCATTCACAATTCACAAGAGAATAAAATACCTAGGAATCCAACTTACAAGGGATATGAAGGACCTCTTCAAGGAGAACTACAAACCACTGCTCAACGAAATAAAAGAGGACACAAACAAATGGAAGAACATTCCATGCTCATGGATAGGAAGAATCAATATCATGAATGTGGCCATACTGCCCAAGGTAATTTATAGACTCAATGCCATCCCCATCAAGCTACCATGACTTTCCTCACAGAACTGGAAAAAACTACTTTAAAGTTCATATGGAACCAAAAAAGAGCCCGCATTGCCAAGACAATCCTAAGCTAAAAGAACAAAGCTAGAGGCATCATACTACCTGACTTCAAACTATACTATAAGACTACAGTAGCCAAAACAGCATGGTATTAGTACCAAAACAGATATGTAGACTAATGGAAAAGAACAGAGGCCTCAGAAATAACACCATACATCTACAACCACCTGATCTTTGACAAACCTGACAAAAACAAGAAATGGGGAAAGGATTCCCTATTTAATAAATGTTGCTGGGAAAACTGGCTAGCCATATGTAGAAAGCTGAAACTGGATCCCTTCCTTACACCTTATACAAAAATTAATTCAAGATGGATTAAAGACTTAAATGTTAGACCTAAAACCATAAAAACCCTAGAAGAAAACCTAGGCAATACCATTCAGGACATAGGCATGGGCAAGGACTTCATGGCTAAAACTCCAAAAGTAACAGCAACAAAAGACAAAATAGACAAATGGGATCTAATTAAACCAAAGAGCTTCTGCATGGCAAAAGAAACTACCATCAGAGTGAACAGGCAGCCTACAGAATGAGAAAATTTTTGCAATCTACCCATCTGACAAACGGCTAATATCAAGAATCTATAAAGAACTCAAACAAATTTACAAGAAAAAAACAAACAACCCCATCAAAAAGTGGGCAAAGGATATGAACAGATGCTTCTCAAAAGAAGACATCTATGCAGCCAACAGACACATGAAGAAATGCTCATTGTCACTGGTCATCAGAGAAATGCAAATCAAAACCATAATGAGATACCATCTCATGCCAGTTAGAATGGCGATCATTAAAAAGTCAGGAAACAACATATGCTGGAGAGGAAGTGAAGAAATAGGAATACTTTTACACTGTTGATGGGAGTGTAAATTAGTTCAGCCATTGTGGAAGACAGTGTGGCGATCCCTCAAGGATCTAGAACTAGAAATACCATTTGACCCAGCCATCCCATTACTGGGTATATACCCAAAGGATTCTAAATCATGCTACTATAAAACACATGCACACGTATGTTTATTGTGGCACTATTCACAATAGCAAAGACTTGGAACCAATCCAAATGTCTGTCAATGATAGACTGGATTAAGAAAATGTGACACATATACACCATGGAATACTACGCAGCCATTTAAAAAAGGACGAGTTCGCCAGGCGTGGTGGCTCACGCCTGTAATCCCAGCACTTTGGGAGGCCGAGGCGGGCGGATCACGAGGTCAGGAGATCGAGACCATCCTGGCTAACACGGTGAAACCGTGTCTCTACTAAAAATACAAAAAATTAGCCGGGCGCAGTGGCGGGCGCCTGTAGTCCCAGCTACTCGGGAGGCTGAGGCAGGAGAATGGCATGAACCCGGGAGGTGGAGCTTGCAGTGAGCTGAGATTGCGCCACTGCACTCCAGCCTGGGCCAGAGAGCGAGACTCCGTCTCAAAAAAAAAAAAAAAAGGAAGGATGGGTTCATGTCCTTTGCAGGGACATGGATGAATGGATGAAGCTGGAAACCATCATTCTCAGCAAACTATCACAAGGACAGAAAACCAAACACCGCATGTTCTCACTCATAGGTGGGAACTGAACAGTGAGATCACTTGGACACAGGGCGGGGAACATCACACACCGGGACCTGTCGGAGGGTGGGGGGCTGGGGGAGGGATAGCATTAGGAGAAATACCTAATGTAAATGACGAGTTGATGGGTGCAGCAAACCAACGTGGTACATGTATACCTTTGAATCAAACCTGCACACTGTGCACATGTATCCTAGAACTTAAAGTGTAATAATAAAAATAATAATAATATAAATAAATAAATAAATAAAATTCGTAATTTAAGAAAAGGCCAGGCATGGTGGCTCACGTCTGTAATCCCAGCATTTTGGGAGGCCGAGGTGGGCGGATCACCTGAGGTCAGGAGTTCGAGACCAGCCTGACCAACATAGTAAAACCCTATCTGTACTAAAAATACAAAAAGTAGCTGGGCATGGTTGTGCCTACCTGTAATCCCAGCTACTTGGGAGGCTGAGGCAGGAGAATCACTTGAACCTGGGAGGCAGAGGTTGCAGTGAGCCGAGATCGCGCCATTGCACTCCAGCCTGGGCAACAAGAGCGAAACTCTACAACAACAAAAAAATTGGGGGTGCCCAGGCCTCACCCCAGAGACCCTGATCCAACAGGTCAAGGTGCGGCCCAGGCATCGAAGGTTTTAAAAGGTCCCCCGAGAATTCTAATGTGCCGTTCAATTGAGAACCTCTGGTGCCAAAGGCCAAAGAGGCACCCCCGTGGAACCACTGTGTTAACAAATTGCCTCCCAGTCTTGTCATCTGGACAGAATGAAGCTCCAGGGCTTTGAGTGATTTAGAGCAGAACCACATGATACTTGGGGGTGGGGGTTCCAACTTGAGAAGCCATCCCAACACCCCAAGACAGGCACTGACCCAACACAAGAAATGTGCCCGTCTACTTCCCACTCCCATTCCCTGGGTCCTCCCTCTCCCCCTCTCAGATTCCAAGCTGGGCTCCAGGCTCAAAGCCAATTCTCTGAAACCCAACTCTCCGAAGGGGGCCAACTCAGGGAGTTGTCTTAGCAGGCAAGTGGGGACTGGCCATCTTCCAGTAGGACCTCCCTCTGTGCTAGTTGTAAGGATGAAGTGAGATATTAAATGTAAAATGTTTTACTTTTTTTTTTACATGTGCATGGCATATACACGTGCTTCATAGAACCATGTATGTAGCTCTCAGAATTTCTCTTTTGCACCCATTTCAACAGTTCAGCTCTTCAATCCATCTTCAATTCCTCTTTCTCTGCTCCCCCGAATATCCCCAGTGTCACTGCCTCAGCCCAGCACCTGGCGCAGCAGAGTGCTGCCCAGAGGTGGCGCTCAGTGAAAGGCTGGAATGATGGGATAAATACAGGTTAGCCCTGAGCGGCAGGTATATCTGAATGGCACCACCATCAGACGGCACCACCATCCACCGGCCACTCCAGGTGGACAGACACCTGGGCCCAGCCCCTCACTCCTCACTCCCCCTCACCATCCTGAGCCTGGCCCCAAGCCCACCCCCTGCCCCACCATCCTAAGACTGCACCATCCTCCTGCCCTTTTCTCTGCAGCTGCCCCACTTCCACTCCACTCTCCAAATCAGGTTGGTCTTTGCCCACTGGAAGATATACACATGAAATTACTTACCAACCATTCCACTTTACCCAAGTGATCTGCTTTTTAGAACACAAACTTGAACGGAGTCAAGCTCATTTTTCCTCCATGAAAGACATCCTCACTGGGTGCTTCCGACCCAGCACGCGTTCCTGACAGCTGAGAACAGAGGGGTATAATCCCATGCCAGACCAAGGGAGTGTGGTTCCTGGGATGGGCACCTGTCTCATGTGACCTCGCTGTGTGCCTCAGTTTCCTCATGTGTAAAATGGGAGAATTCCAGGAGCTCCCTGACAGAGTTGTTGTGAAGATTAAATGAGTTGCTACATGCAAAACTTGGAGCGCAGCCTGGTCCAGTGTGTTAACATTATTATTATCACCATCATTATTTTTTTTAGGTGTGCACGAAAAAGGGCCTGAGGACTGCAGTTCTAAACGGTAGCAAGTGATGGCTACAAAGTTGCTCAGTTGGTCACTTCCCTCCCCTCATAAAAATCCCTCCATGGCTCCCCAGTGCCCTCAGGCAAAGTCCTTCAAGATCTGGTCCCTGCTGATCTGGCAATCTCATTTGGCACCACACACCCCCACCCAGCCAGCTGCAGCAACCAACTTCTCTGGACCAGGTGGTGATTGGTCAGCACAGGGTTAGCCCTGAAAAAGGCTTGCTTTAAATCTGTTAATGTGGCAGGATGAGTTTGCACAGCATCGGATCACTATCCACCCTAGGCAGTGTCCTCTGGTTTAAGGGCAAAATGCAAATGATACATTTTGAAATAATCAGCAACCAAGATTACTTATCTGGGGCAAGGAGCTCTTCTTTCCCCAGCAAATGCCGCCCTATGGGGTCTGCCATATTTCCCGACCGCCACTTGTGTGTGTTGCAGGTGTCTTATCTCATTCAACATTATTATTTTCTAGAGGATAAGATAGCAATGTTTGCTCAACTCAGAATTATCAGCCCATGATTGCAGCTACCTGTACTTTATATTCACCGCCAAAACAGAAAAACCTTCTAAGACTTGTGAAATCAACCTGAATTGGGGGGTAAGAGTGGATATAAAAGAAAGAATACCATCATAAGAGCTAAGGAGTAAAATATTATCCTGATTAAGTATGGGGGAGGAGTTAATGCACTGAGGTTAAAAATGTATCGTTTTTCTTTTCTTTTTTTTTCTTTTTGCAAATTGTGTTCTTGTGTGTTTCATGATGACTGATATGATATATCTTTGGCTTTCAGAGCAAGAAAAGTCGTCAGGGTTTCATTTGTTATGTTTATGCCAAGAGAAATCAATCTCCGCAGACACAGAGAAGGCTGCTCACACTCACGATGCTGTCTGGGGAATCGGCCGGTCACACCCTTGGCGGATGGCAGAACAGATACTGGGTAAGATATGCTTTGGGCTTATTGATTACAAAGCTTCTTCATTACTTCTGTGGAGCTGCAGATCAATAGGCTCACAGAAACATAATAGATTTTTTTTAGAAAATCAATTAAACAGAATATTTTTTACAGAATTGAGTTTGCACAGCCGTGTCGTTGGTGTGCAGTTTCACATTTTTAATGCAGTTTCTCTGTAAGAGCCGCGTTATAATGAAGAGGTGGCAAAGCCTTGGTTAAAAGTTCACGCATAGCAATACGAATGGGTCAAATTAGAAGGAGGGAGACAGGACGGACTCTCCAGGGAAAGCAGAGAGCATCACAGCCGCATCCTTGCTGGGGAGCAGTGGTGTGGGGTACCTGACCTGCCTATTGCCTACACATCATCATGTGAGCAAAATCTACCCGTGTGCCTCCTCTCGGTCTAAAAAACAGAACTGAAACTTCTTGGAAAGCTCAGATTGATGTCTGAATTTCCCCATTCTGAAAGCAGAAGGAAGCTCAGCAGGCATAAAGGTGAAATACAGCCAGGCTGTGGCTGTCCAGATTTGCCATGGCATACACGCAGCTCTCTCCTCTAAGCTGTAGAGGAGTAGCTGGAGGAGCCGAGACATGGGGTTCAGGCTTCGGAACAATGGTGGGGAGGGGCTTTGGCCTGAACCCCAGGCCCATGGGCCACACACATGGAGCTTTTCAGGTCACAGGTAGGTAAGCCATTTCCCACAGTGCCGGGTTTATGCAGAGTGACCCTTGCAGGCGTGCTGCAGTGCCCCAAATCACAGTCCTGAGCCAGCAGGGGCTGACACCATCCCTGATTCACTGTGCTTCCCTCCTGTTGCCGTGTTCCTCCTGGTTTGGTATGATCCTGGAAGACAGGCATGAAGAAGAAAGAGAAGAAGAAGGAGAAGGAAGAGGAGGAGGAGGAGGAGGGAGGAGGGAGTGGAGGGAGAGGAGAATGAACAAGAAGGGAAAAGAAGGAAGGAGGAGAAGGAGAAGAAGAAGGAGGAGGAGGAGGAGAGGAGAATGAAGAAGGGAGAAGAAGGAAGGAGAGGAAGAAGAAGGGGGAGGAGGAGGAGGAGGATTAGAAGAATTATTAGCCATCCTGGCTAACCCGGTGAAACCCCGTCTCTACTAAAAATACAAAAAATTAGCCAGGTGTGGTGGCGGGCGCCTGTAGTCCCAGCTACTCGGGAGGCTGAGACAGGAGAATGGCGTGAACCCGGGAGATGGAGCTTGCAGTGAGCTGAGATTGCACCACTGCACTCCAGCCTGGGCGACAGAGCGAGACTCTGTCTAAAAAAAAAAAGAATTATTATTAGAAGAATTACTACAAGAATTGCAAGAAGAAAGAAGAAATTCCCCTCCCATTTCTGGCAACTCTACGAAGAACCGCTCACACGTATGCGGTGAGAAACCCAGCAGGAAAGCCTCCTGAAAGTACTCCAGCTCTGCCGAACACAGGACTTCAATGTTCCCAACAGTGCATGATAAATAACAAGGCTGTAACTCCACAGAGAAGCCCAGTGATGACATTTAGAAATCTCCCTTAGCTTCGTTCTCATGGTTTGCGTCGTCAGAACCCCAGGATGGAATCTCAGCCTCAATTGATGTCCATTTCAGGGGTGGAGGTTGTTGAATCGCACTTCCTTTGTTCTGCCTCTTGTCGCCTTGGGCTTGTTCTTTGGTAGGTCCGGTGTTCCTCTGGGGCCTCTCTTCTTTCCCGCTCCACCCCAGGGAAGGCCAGAGCGTTCTGCCCTCTGAAAATCTAGATTATTTACATCTCTAAAGGGGCATCACTAAAGGAGCAGTGTCTGGGCTTTGAGTTGCTTGTAACACTTCTCTGTAAATTCTCCCCATTTTGTTTTGTTTTGTTTTTACCCTGGATTAGTAAGATTCTGAATTGAATCCTGAAAGCTGGAGCGAAATATGAAGCCCTCCTTTCTGCAGGGCTAGAATAGAATCAGAAAGACCCCCAAACGAAGCTAAGGCAGCAGGCTGAGTTTGCCTGGAGACCAACAAGTGCCTGAAGGTGGAGACATTCATTCCCTTGTTCCTTTGCCTCCCTACAGGTAGCATCGCTGGGGAGCGATCCAAGGGTGCTGGGGCTGCAAGTGTTGTCCAAGAAAAGGGGAACATTAGAAGGAAGTGCAAATGGAAGTCTTTCTGATCCAATGATTTGGGGAAAATTACTTCTTCCAAGGCCATGTTTTCAGCCCAGTGGATTTCGTGGCACCTAGTATGTATCTCGGCAAAACAGCAACTAAGCCATCCAAGGATCAGCATCACCTTCTTTTCTTTTATTTATTTATTTATTTTTTTTTTGAGACGGAGTCTCGCTCTTTCGCCCAGGCTGGAGTGCAGTGGTGCGATCTCGGCTCACTGCAAGCTCCGCCTCCCGGGTTCACCCCATTCTCCTGCCTCAGCCTCCCGAGTAGCTGAGACTACAGGCACCCGCCACCACGCTGGCTAATTTTTTGTATTTTTAGTAGAGACGGGTTTTCACCGTGTTAGCCAGGATGGTCTCGATCTCCTGACCTCGTGATCCGCCCGCCTCGGCCTCCCAAAGTGCTGGGATTACAGGCGTGAGCCACCGCGCCCGGCCAGCATTACCTTCTTTTCAAGGGCCTGTTTCCCTTGCCTCCATAAATGTTGCTAGTATTGACGGCCAGGCTTCTAAACCCCTTAAAACTCCCCAACTCTGGTGCCAACTTGGACAACACTCTTTTCTGCACTCCTTTATAGTTATCCCCACCTGCCCAGCTCCTTTATTAGGTCGAGACATTTTAACTAAATTATCTGTCAGCCTTTCACATTTAATCGTTCAAAACTCAACCTGGATCCACAATAGACACTAGAATGCAAGACTCTGAGAAAACTCTAGGGAAGAACAATAGCACTGCCACAAACAACAATGTGGAAACCGTCAGGCCTCAGAGCCCAAGCTAAGCCATCATATCCCCTGTGACTTCCACGTGTACATCCAGATGGCCTGAAGCAACTGAAGATCCACAAAAGAAGTGAAAATAGCCTTAGCTGATGACATTCCACCATTGTGATTTGTTTCTCCTCCACCCTTAAGAAGGTTCTTTGTAATTCTCCCCACCCTTGAGAATGTACTTTGTGAGACCTACCCCCTGTCCGCGAAACATTGCTCCTAACTCCACCGCCTATCCCAAAACCTAAAAGAACTCATGATAATCCCACTAGCCATGTGTCGACAATCTTCCAGGGAGATAACTCCTAATTAATTAGAAAAAGTGCCTGCCCTCGAGGCGCATACATTCTATGAGTGATAGAAATAGACACAGATGTGACATGGATGCCGCAGCGCAAGGATTTTGTCTGCATGTTCATTGCTGAGTCCCCATGTTTAGAAGAGCATCCTGCATCCTTACCTGGCAGAGGAGACAACATGATCACAAAGGTGGTTTTCCCAGGGTTAGGCTCACATTCCAGGTGTGCTGATCCCTGCAATTTCCCCAAATGCAGGAAATCCAACTGCATAATCGGTGGTGGGGCGGGGACTGTGTTTGCGCTTTCCCCTGTGGGTTTTGTTTTGTTTTGTTTTGTCTTTTCTAATATATAAAAAAAAAAAGGCTGGGTGCGGTGGCTCACACCTGTAAGCCCAGTACTTTGGGAGGCCAAGGCGGGTGGATCACCTGAGGTCAGGAGTTCGAGACCAACCCGACCAACATGGTGAAACGCTGTCTCTACTATAAATACAGATGTGGCCAGGCACAGTGGCTCACGTGTGTAATCGCAGCACTTTGGGAGGCTGAGGCGGGTGGATTACCTGAGGTCAGGAGTTCGAGACCAGCCTGGCCAACATGGTGAAACCCGTCTCTACTAAAAATACAAAAAGTAGGCTGGGTGCGGTGGCTCACGCCTGTAATCCCAGCACTTTGGGAGGCCGAGATGGGCAGATCACGAGGTCAGGAGATCGAGACCAACCTGGCTAACATGGTGAAACCCCATCTCTACTAAATATACAAAAAAAAAAAAAAATTAGCAGAGCCTGATGGCGGGCACCTGTAGTCCCAGCTACTTGGGAGGCTGAAGCAGGAGAATGGCGTGAACCCGGGAGACGGCGCTTGCAGTGAGCCGAGATCGCGCCACTGCCCTCCAGCCTGGGTGACAGAGCGAGACTCTGTCTCAAAAAAATAAAATAAAATAAAAAATAAAAATACAAAAAGTAGCTAGGCATGGTGGCACACACCTGTAATCCCAGCTACTCAGGAGGCTGAGGCAGGAGAATCGCTTGAACCCGGGAGGCAGAGGTTGCAGTGAGCCGAGATCACGCCACTGCACTCCAGCCTGGGTAACAAGAGCGAAACTCCGTCTCAAGAAGAAAAAAAAAGAAGAGTGCAGGCCCTCAGTGAATTATGAACCAGACTGAGTCTGTATCACGGCGTATGTCAGGTGGTAACAAGTGATGTGCGTGCCGGGAAAAGTCTTCATAAGCACAAAACACAAAGGCCCTAGAGGCACTGAGTGTAAATAGCCTTGACCCTGAAGAAGGACTGCATTTTATAGCCCTCAAAACAGCCCCACACTCACCCTTCGCACACCTCACAATCAAGCCCATGGACCACACACACACACACACACACACACACACACCCCCCACATGCACAGGCACACATGTCATCTCATCTACAATAGAACCTGCTGTCCACAGGCATTTTCTGCAGTGCCACACCTCAGGCCTCATTTCACACCCAGTGTAGGTCATTTTTAACCCACTCCCCATACAACAAAAGTGTTTTTGGTAATTGTGGTGGGCTGAATAATGAGGACCCAAAAATCCAGGTCCTAATCCCTAGAACCTTTCCATGTGACCTTATATGGAAAGAGGGACTTTGCAAATGTGATTAAATTAAGCATCTTGAGATGTGGAGATTATCCTGGTTTATCTGGGTGGGCCCTAAGAGTCATCAAATGGATCCTAATCAGAGGGAGACAGAGGGAGACTTGAGAGCAGAGGAGACTGTGTAACCACAAAGGCAGAGAACGGAGTGAAGGGCTCTGAGAATTTAGGAAGGGCCCTGAGCCACGGAATGTAGACTCAAAACCAGCACAGACTCCAAGTAAGTCTCTAGTGCAGCCTCTACGAGCTAGAAAAGACAAGGCAAGGAATGCCTAGCAAGAGCCTGCAGAGGGAGCGCTGGCCTGCCCACACCCTGATGAAACCCATTTAAGACTTCTGGCCTCCAAAACTGTAAGATAAGACATTTATGCTGTGGCAGAGGTAGGAGGAATGCTTGAGGCCAGGATCTCAAGACAAGCCTGGGCAACATAGCAAGACCCCAAGTCTCCAAAAAATTTAAAAATAGCCAGGCATGGTGGTGCACGCATGTAGTCCCAGCTACTTGGGAGGCTGAGGCTGGAGGATAGCTTGAGCCCAAGAGTTTGAGGCTGCAGTGAGCCAAGATCTTACCCCTGCACTCCAGCCTGGGCTATAGAGCAAGACCTTGTCTTAAATACATAAATACATTTCTGTTGCTTGAAGCCACCAAGTTTGTGGTGTAACAATTTGTTACAGCAGCCATAGGATACTAATACGGTTATAAAGTAATAGACATTCTTTTCTTGGTTTATGATTTAAAACTGCTTTCATAGAAGAATACATTTTCATGTTAAAAAATTATTCAAATTCAGTAAAATATTTCATGTACGAACTAAAATTTGTATTTACCAAACACAAATACTTCTCCTTGAAGTTCACACTGTTTCACTGTTTATTCGTTTGTTTGTGATGAAGTTTCACTCTCGTCGTCCAGGCTGGAGTACAAGGGCGCAATCTCAGCTCACTGCAACTTCCACCTCCTGGGTTCAAGTGATTCTCCAGCCTCAGCCTCCTGAGTAGCTGGGATTACAGGCGTGTGCCACCATGCCTGGCTAACGTTTGTATTTTTAGTAGAGACGGGTTTCACCATGTTGCCCAGGCTGCTTTCGAACTCCTGACCTCAGGTGATCTGCCTGCCTCATCCTCCCAAAGTGCTGGGATTACAGGCTTGAGCCACCACACATGGCCTCTTTCACTGTTTTAAATTTGAATTGCAGATAAGAGGATTTGTGGTCACACAGAATGATGAAGCTGAAAGAAGTCCAGCTCTGTTGCTTCATTGTTGCAATCCCTGTGCTGTCATTGTGCATGTCTAATCTGTTTAATGAAGGAGAATGTATTTCTGCAGGGGTTGGATACGTAGACTACACCTAAGGCGCCTCAAATGATTCCACACCTTAGAAACGTGAAAACCAGTGGCCATCCTTGTGCTGGGAGCTGACTGTACAACTGGCATTTTCCAAATTAACTGTCACAAAGAATGCAATGTTTATCAGAGTAAGTAATAAAAATGTGCTAATTTGAAGCTTACATATATATTATTAGAACTCAACAGTAAGCAGAAATTGTTTAGAACGGAGGCCAACCAAAAAAATTTTCAGGGACGTTGTTTAGAAGTGCGGATGCACGGTGATAATAAAAAGCGGACGAACTTTTAGCCAGTTTTATTATTGTTTGTAAATTTCCTACGGATACTGCATGTGCTCACTGCCTGCCCGGGGTACCACACTGATTTCTCATGGTGCAGGAAAAAGGAAGACTGTTATCTTGGCTTAGATGCTAAGCCTTCCTCGGGCCCCACTGTGCCTAGAGGCTGAGTGAAACCTCCAGGGCTGTGCCTGGTCTCCAAGCGCAGTGCTCACAGAGCTGGTGGGCAGAGGACCTGGGGAGGAGGGAATTCCACAAAGACCCCCGAAGCGCTAACTGGGTATAAAGTCGAAGGAGGCTTCCCTCCATCCTAAGGCAGGGCAGCTTGCAAGGGATTTGAGGGCAGGGCCGCCCTAGACAAAACCAGCACAGACCCCAAGTGGGTCGCCTGTGCAGCCCCTTCTCCCCTGGGGTACCCCAGCCCCCTGAGCCTGGCCTCCTAAAGAGACTTGCCCTCCCTCCAAGCCTTTGGAACTCCCTACACTGGCCTTACCCCCTCATCCCCAGGGACACACCCTCAACCTGGAACTCATCGCTCTGCTGGAGACCAGCCAGGTGCCACCCCGAGTGGCTGGCCCTGCAAATTGATGAGGGGATCTGGATGTCTCCTGGCATGTGGCGGTGCCAGGCTGGTGAAGGAATGAAGTCACCAGGAAACAGAGAGGCAGCGGGAACAAGAAAGCAGAGGCCACCCGGCCCACACCCTCCAACCACCCTGCACCTGCACCTGCACCTGGTCGCTGCTTCCTAAGCATGAGACCTTTCTCCCCTGAATGTCCCAGGCTGCAGGTGGCCTCTTGGTGACAAGAAGACTCGGAGGTACTTACGCGCTTTGGAGTCAGGAGAAAGGGATTCAAACCCTGCCTGTCCCCTGTTTGCCCTTGGGCAACATTCCACCCCCCAAAAAATGAGACTGGAGCTGGGCACAGTGACTCATACCTGTAATCCCAGCATTTTGGAAGGACAAGATGGGTGGATTGCTTGATCCCAGGAATTTGACCAGCCTGGGCAACATGGTGAAACATCATCTCTACAAAAAACATATGTAAAAATTAGCCAGGCATGCTGGCACGTGCCTGTAGTCCCAGCTACTCAGGAAGCTGAGGTGGGAGAATCACTTGAGCCCAGGAAGTCAAGGTTGCAGTGAGCCATGATCGCACCACCGCACTCCAGCCTGGGCAACAAAGTAAGACCCCATCTCAAAAAAAAAAAAGAAAGAAAGAAAGAAAAACAAGGCTGGAAGGCTGAGCAGGGTAATAGTGCCTGTGAGGATACCTGGTGCAAGGGTGGGCAGTCAGCCTTCACCTCCCACTCCTCTCCTTCTGGGCAAATGCTCATGGGCACATCCAAATAGTAGGGCACAGTGTCATTTGCCCTGAGCCCCTCTTCCCTGGCCCCACAACCAGGAAGGGGCTGACTTGCTCCCTAGAGTTAGCTTCCAGCGTTTAATAGGAGCCTTTTGGAGAGATGGCAATCATTTTCAGCAGTCTCAGTGGAGGAGGCATTCAAGGACTTTAGGGCGACACCCAAGGTGGCTGTTGGGGCAGGCAGCCCAGTTTTGAGTTGAGCTGGAGTGGGAACAGGGTGGGAGAAGGAATGGAGGGTGAGCAGAGAGGCAGTTCCCACCCAGTTGGTATGCAAATCACTTGCTGCTGAGAAAATGATCCGGCAGGATGACAGGCAGGGTTCCCAGCGGGAGCCATTTGTCATTTCTACTCCTGACGTGTGAGTAAGAGAGTGAGAGCCTCCCCCATCCCTCCCTGCGACACAGGTAGCTCAGCCAAGCCCCAGGTGCCCGGGACAAGAGGCATCTCCCAGACCTCCACCTCCCCGAGTCTGGAGAGGGGCCTGCCTGGCACAGTCCTGGACATGGGTTCTCCCAGTGCTGAGCATGGGAGAACACTCCTTGGTGGCCAGAGAGTGGGCCCTTTGTCTCCTGGAAGGACGAAGTCAAACCACAAACCTCCCTCTCTTGGCAGTCAGCTCTCTGGCTAATTGACAAGGCGTGCGTTGCTAAGCTTTTTCATGACATCAGCAGAGCCCAACCATATCTGGGGTTCACAGGGCGGGCCTGGCACAGAGCAGGGAAGGGTCAGGCCAGGTTGTGTTCCAGCAAGAATGTGCGTCATGTTTGGACCCCATGGGCTCGTGTGTAAATGATTGATGAATCAATCAATCCTGGAGATCTTGAATTTGCCAGAAATCAAATCCAACCATCCCACCCTTTCCTATTTGGGCTTGAGAGCAAAGGCTTGAGAACATCACACTAGGAAGGACTCAGAATGTCGGGGAACAGATGCCAGGCAGTAGTGATTTACTAAGAGAGAAATGGGCTGCCTGGGCCGGGCTTGGTGGCTCACGCCTATAATCCCAGCACTTTGGGAGGCCGAGGTGGGCGGATCACCTGAGGTCAGGAGTTCGAGACCAGTTTGACCAACATGGAGAAACCCCATCTCTACTAAAAATACAAAAAAAAATAGCCAGGCATGGTGGCGCATGCCTGTAATCCCAGCTGCTCGGGAGGCTGAGGCGAGATAATTGCTTGAACCTGGGAGGCGGAGGTTGCAGTGAGCCGAGATCGCGCCATTGCATTCCAGCCTGGGCAACAAGAGCAAAACTCCGTCTCAAAAAAAAAAAAAAAAAGAAAGAAAGAAAGAAATGGGCTGCCCTTCCTCACAGCCAGGGATGCTGTCCCCACCCACGCTGATAAACTTCCAGCGCTTAGAGACGGTTTCCCACCATCCGATGGCTGGGCTGGTGCGTCCAGCTAGAGCTCAGAACCTGCCCTTAGTAGGGGCCCAATAATTATTCGCTGATGAACTAACAAACAACCAGAGAAGGCCCTCGTAGGACCACATGGCGTGGCCTTAATTCTGGAAAGAGTTAAAGCTTTTTGGCACAGTTAGGGATTGAATTTACAACCTTGGTGTAAAAAGCATATGGTCTCACTTTGTTCTATTATTCTCTTGTTCTTTCACTCACTCACTCACTCACTCATTCATTCAATAACTATTTCTTGAGGACTCACTATGTGCTCAGCATTGGACAATGATGACTCTCAGTATGTCATGAGTTGCCAATGACAGGACCCTGAACAGCGACCAGGGGCCTCTCTGCTGACAATGGCCAGGGGTTCCTAGACACAAAGGGCCCCACAGCTCTTGGTGAACCCCAGATATCACTGGGCTCTGCTGATATGGAAAATCTTAGCAGCTCATGCACAGGACGCACATTTGTCAATTAGCTGGTGAGTTCACAAGCCAAAAGAAAGTGGTTCGAAGCTTTCCATTGCCTTTCCAGCAGATGGAGAGTCTTGGCCAAAACACAGCACTACGCAGGCTGCCTCCTCGGGAGGGTTCTTCCTTCTCTTGATGGAGGGGGGCTGGACAGGTCTGCCATCTCTCACTTGAGGTCCCCATGAGGACACTCTGAGGTCACCTCCACCTACAGCCTCCCACCACCAAAACCTGGGAAAACTCCAGAAAGGCAGATTTGATTCAACTCACTTCAACAACACATTCTTTGATACCTACTACGCGCAAGGTCCTACTAATGCAAGGCAAGCGAGCTCTAAGATGGGGCTTAGTCCATGAGGGTTCTTGGTCTTGCCCAAGAAATAATTCAAAGGCAAGCAGGGGGTAGAAGAAAACGGCCTTGTTGAAGCAGCAGTGTTACAGCTGCGTGACAGCTCCATGACTGCCCGTGCAGAGCAGGGCTGCCCCATACGCAGTGTGCTGAGAGCTGCCACTCAGGGCAGGTTAGCAGACATATTTATACCCACTTTTAATTGCATGCAGATTAAGGGGTAGTTTATGCAGAAATGTCTAGGGAATGAGCAGTAACTTTTGGGTCTTCAACATTGTCACAGAAAGAGGACGTAATTCCCAGCTGTTGCCATGGCAATGGGAACCTGACATAGCACACTGGTGGCCATGTCTGACTGGAAAGCTGCTTCCGCACTGGTCTGGTTTTAGCTAGTCCTCAATCTGTTCCAGTGTCTGAGCCCCACCTCTGGAGTCAAGTCCCACCTCCTACCTCATTATGTTCAAACTTACCAGGAGGAAAAAGACCCAGTCTCTTTTATTCAGGTACTGATGACCTAGAGAAGAGAGACACAAACACAAGTAGTCATAATGTAAGAGGAAGGTCAAAGGTTGCCGCCCACAAGGAGATGAGGTCACAGGGGATGCGATGCTGGTGAGAGGTAAGCCAGGTCTGCTCAGGGGCTGGGAGGCAGGGTCAGCAGGTGACAGCAATGGCGTAGCAGCTTCCTCAAAAGAAGGGGGCTGGGCTGGGCATGGTGGCTTACGCCTGTAATCCCAGCACTTTGGGAGGCCAAGGCAGGTGGATCATCTGAGTTCAGGAGTTCAAGCCAGCCTGGCCGACATGGTGAAACCCCGTCACTAGTAAAAATACAAAAAACTACCCAGGGGTGGTGGTGTGTGACTGTAGTGCCAGCTACACGGGAGGCTAAGGCAGGAGAACTGCTTGAACCGGGGAGGCAAAAATTGCAATGAGCCGAGATCACGCCATTGCACTCCAGCCAGGGCAACAAGAGTGAAACTTCGTCTCTAAAAAAAAAAAGAAGAAGGGGAGTTGGAACCTGGGGAGGCGACAGGGAACAATGTCAGTTGGGAATCCCCCATGGGAGGGAGCTCAGGGCATCTCTTCCCATCCGTGAATGGGCCAGAGGAGCAGAGACACAGGTGAAGCCGTGGGAGACCGCCCCCTGAGGGAGGTGTGGCAGACATTGCAGGGGATCCAAATTCATTCCAAGAAGAGGATCCAGGATGGGGAGGGTGGAAGAGGACAAAGATGGACAGCGGGCAAGGGGATCTCAGAATCAAAACCAGAGAGCCGCATCTGCTGCCTAGGCATCACACAACGCCTCTGCAGAGCCTGCGGTGTGGGGGCAATGTGCATTGCTGCGTCTGTTGCCATGTGCCCCTGTGTGCATCTGTGACACGTCCCCAGTCATGCGTTTGCTGCAGACCCAGCCAGCATGCATTCCCTGCCCTCTCAGAGCTCATGTTCCACTTGGGGAGAGAAACAACAAGCAAATGGACACGCTGAATGAAGAAAAGGAAGCAGGGTGTGGGGAGGGTAGTGGGAAGGGTGCGCAGAGAGGAGGATGGGATACGAACCTACATTCAAGGAACTGAAGAAAGGTCTCCTTGTAGCTGAGCAAGATGGCTCACGCCTGCAATCCCAGCACTTTGGGAGGCCAAGGTGGGCAGCCTGCTTGAGCCCAGGAGTTTGAGACCAGCCTGAGCAACATGGTGAAACCTCATCTCTATAAAACATATTTTAAAAATTAGCCAGGCGTGGTGGCATGCAGCTGTAGCCCCAGCCACTTGGGAGGCTAGGGTGGGAGGATAGCTTGAGCCTGGGAAGCTGAGGCTACAGTGAGCTTTGATGGCACCACTGACCCTGTCTCAAAAAAAAAAAAAAGAAAGAAAAAAGAAAAAGAAAGAAATGAAAGAAAAGAAAAGGGAAAAGGTTTATTTTCTCCTGGAAGGAGTAACCCCTGAGAGGCTGGCTTTTTTGAGTCTCCTTTCACCCTCCCTGGGAATGTGCACTCCAGCAGGTGCACCCCACCCATCCCCCCTCCCCCAGGCTGCTCTCGAAGGGCCATGAGGGAGTAGCTGGCTTTGATGGTGTTCCTGTGGTCTGATCCTCTGGGTTTTATCTGAGCCTGGTCTCAGCAGGTGGCCTTGGGGCCCAGCAGGGCCACCTGAACCCCACTGAGAATGCATTCTCTGATCTTGTCTTTCTTGGCTGTGGAGAACAGAAGTTGAAGCAAGATTGCAGCTTTGGAAAAAGGCACCCTCAGGAAGCAAAGTTCATTCTCAGTGCTAACCTGGGAGAGGCACAGAGACCCCACAGTTCTCCCTCTGGGAACAGCAGGCCCCAGCCTGACACAGGTCCTCTCCAGTCGGACACCACCACCATGATCCCAGCTGGTCCTCAGAGGGGCTGCTGGCCTCCAAAGCCTGCTTCCAATACTGCAGGGTGCACTCATTTCTTTCTTGGCTATCAACATCCCCCTTCCTGCGTAAGAGTCCACCCACAGGCTTCTCCCGTCCAGAAGCAGCTTTACGGGTTTTTTAGGGGCCTATTGCCTGCCCTCCAGCGCCAGGAGTCTCTACCCCTGGGATCAGGAAATGGGGGCTGTGGGCGGGGTTACAGGGAGGAGTCACTTCCTGGCTGCAGGTATTGAGGCCAGAAGGATGCCAGCCCTGGGTAATGCCCAAGTGCCAGTCTCCCTCCTTTCTCCTTGGCCCCCACACCCCTCTTTTTGAGAGTGGAGGTCTTGCACTTGAACTTGGGAATGTGTCATTCCCCAAGACCCCCACACAGGGCCACCAGGACCTTGCCTTCCTTCTCCAGACCCCAAAGCTGGTTTCTCCTCCCTCTTCCTTGCTGGGCCCATCCTTCTTCCTCTCCCAGGGTCGTCAAATCTCCCAGATCTTCCAAAGCCCTGAACTGCTCCATAGAATCAGGTGTTCAGTTTTTCTCCTCCACTGAAATCAGGCAGCCATCAGCTACTCCTGCACTGAAGGTGGCGTTTGGGGCAAGGTGAGAGACCTGCCAAGGGAGGCAGTGGGCAGTGCACTGCACTGTGGTCAGCGGCTGTGGGAGCGGGGATTCCTGAGCAAAGGGCTGGCACCTTGCAGTCCTCAGCCAGACCCCCAGGCCCACCTGCCCCTTGGCCGAGGCCAGACTCCCTGCAGGGCTGTGGCCCACACTCCCTTCCCCGGGGCTTGGCCAGGATCCTTTCTGCTTGTCCATGGCAGGCTGGGACTCACGCGAGGCTGTGTGTCCAGGAGGCCACTGAGCCTCCTGATGTCCACCAAGGAGTCCATGTGACCAGTGACCATGGGCCACAAACACATCACCAGGGCAGCAGGAGGGAGCCGGAGGCCAGCACATCACATTTTTAAAAAGAACGTTCTGGCCCTAGGACTAGCTTCCCTGTTTGGAGGCTTTTCCCCTCCCCTCTCTGTTCTCGATCTCCTGCCCTTCTCTCTACCACTCCCAGCCTCCTTCCTGAAGCAAAGGGAGGGCCCCAGGGTGAAGAGTGAAGTCCCTTGCCTTGCCTCTGTCTCCCTTTTTGTGAAATAAACAATCCTATGACCCAGAATGAATAAAGGGCTTTGAATATATCCATTTCCTAGTCTCTGGATTTGAATCCTCCCAACCTAGGATTCCTCTGCTAGAGAGAAGGCCTGACTCAGCTCCCCAAAACCTCCCCCCAACCCAGCTCTGCCTCAAGCTTCCCGCTACCTCCATTCCAGCTCCCTTCGTCCCAGCTTCCCCTCTCCAGCTCCCCAGGCCCCAGCTCTGCCCCTACCCCACCTCCCCCAGCCCTACCTTCCCCACCCAGCTCCACCCTGCCCTGCCCCACAAGCTCCCCCTACCCAACTCTCTCCCCATCCCACTCCAGCCCTACCTCCCTGCCCCGCCCATCCCTACTTTGCCTTCCCCGCCTGATGAAGCCTCCCCTTCTGCCATCCTTCAGCTGTGGCCTGGCATGGAGATGTAATTACTACATTAGCCCAGTGGCCTGAAGAAAGACTGGGGTTGGGAGCGGGGTGGGCTGAGAACTGGGGGAGAGGAAGGTTCTTTATTAAATGCAGATGTTTTTAAATCACTGTAATTAACTGGAATGGATACCACGAATCACAGGCATAAAAGCTAAATGGGCTTTTGTTTTAACTGTTTGTCATATATTTAAAAGGGTCATCAGAGAATATAGTACATGGAGAGGTTCTTGCTCTCTTCCTGCTTGCTTTTGCCTGGCAAAGGCTTTCTTCGGACACGTTTGTGAATGCGCACATGTCCACGCACACACACCCCCATCCATCCCCTCCTCTCTTTCTGAGTCTCTCTCACATCCACACACATCCACACTCTGCACACACACCCTCCGTTCTCTCACACACACATCAGTGGGGCTGGCCTGGATAGGTCTTGGCTGCAAAGGAGTGGGTATCCACCAAGGCAGCTGTGGAAGAATCAAGATTCCCCCCCTTGGGAAGTTTCCTTGGAGGCCCGGAGGACATCCTGCCCCAGCAGCTTCAGGAAGCACCAGCGGCTTCTTAGCGGACACACGCACAGACCCATGCTCAGTTACAAGAGGCATATCCGCGGAGACTTGCTGCCCCAACTCCTTCCTTGTTTCACTAAACAAGTTAGAGATAGACACGCCCCCCCTTTGGGCCAGACTCCCCGCTTCTCCCCAGGATTGTGGAATGTGGAGCCACTTTTCTACTTGGGCGGGCACTGTTTTTCCCAGGTCAAAGGCAGCAGGGAAGAGGTGGGGCCAGGCCCTGAGGGGTGGGCTGGGTGCTGAGAGGCTTTGAAGGGCCCCTCTGTCCAAACGCTTTCCCTGCACCTCTTCTGGGGCCTGTCCCCAAAATACTTGGGTGAGGGCAGGGCCTGCAGCCCATGCACGGCACGTGGCAGAGAGAAAGTGAATCGCACAAGCAGTGTGCATTGAAGGTCACAAAAGAGCATACCTTGACACAGCCTTGTGCACTAGTATTTTCTATTCTATTTTTCTTTTCTTTCCTTTCCTTTTTTTTTTTTTTGAAACAGAGTCTCACTCTGTCACCCAGGCTGGAGTGCAATGCTGCGATCTCAGCTCACCGCAACCTCCACCTCCTGGGTTCAAGCGATTCTCCTGCCTCAGCCTCCCGAATAGCTGGGATTACAGGCACCTGCCACCATGCCTGGCTAAGGTTTGTATTTTTAGTAAAGACAGAGTTCTGCCTTGTTGGACAGGCTGGTCTCGAACTCCTGACCTCAGGTGATCTGCCCGCATCGGTCTCCCAAAGTGCTGGGATTACAGGCGTAAGCCACCATGCCCGGCCTATATATATATATATATATATTTTTTTTACACAGAGTTTTGCTCTGTCACCCAGGCTGGAGTGCAGTGGCATGATCATGGATCAATATAACCTCAACCTCTCAGGCTCAAGTGATCCTCCCACCTCAGCCTCCCAAGTAGCTGGGACATCAAGCACACATCACCATGCCTGGCTAATTTTTAAATTTTTTTGTAGATACAGAGTCTCACTGTGTTGCTCAAGTTGGTCTTGAACTTCCGGGCTCAAGTGATCCTCCACCTCAGCCTCCCAAAGTGCTGGGATTACAGGCGTGAGCCACTGAGCCTGGCCAACATTATCTTTTCTACTCTATTCTATTTCTAGTTTTCACAACCCACAACCTGGATTTCACCCACTGGTGGGTGTCCTTCTGCAGTCTGAAAAACACAGGTCCTGCTCCTCTGTGACACAGGCTTCAGAAAGCTCTCTAGGCCCAGGTGCCAGCTCTGCTCTCAGAAACCTTCCAGGACTGGTCGGGCCAGGTGGCTCACGCCTGTAATCCTAGCACTTTGGGAGGCCAAGGCGGGCAGATCACCTGAGGTCAGGAGTTTGAGACCAGCCTGGCCAACATGGTAAAACCCTGCCTCCACTAAAAATACAAACATTAGCTGGGCGTGGTGGTGGACACCTGTAATCCCAGCTACTTGGGAGTCTGAGACAGGAGAATCACTTGAACCCAGGGGGCGGAGGTTGCAGTGAGCTGGGATCACGCCACTGCACTCCAGCCTGGGCAGCAAGAGCTCCAGCCTGAGCAACAAGAGCAAGACTCCATCTCAAAAAAAAAAAAAAAAAAAAAAAAAGAAAAAGAAAGAAACCTTCCAGGGCTGGTTTTGTCCTTCCTTACTCACCACCCAAAACATGCATGGAAGACAGCATCTTACCTTAGCTTTGACCTGCCACACCATCCTTTCTTCTGGTCTCCTTTCCTGGTCACCTGCTGTCCTGGCACCACTAAGCTCCTTCTGTCCATCTCCTTCCTCGCAGTTTCCTTCCGGTTTTCCAAACTCTTGAAAACCTCATTATTCAGAGAACATGACCTGAGTCTCCACCACTTTGAGAGCTCACAGGAAAGAAATCCAACTTTTTTCAAGATAAAGAACCCAGCTGCACGTCTGAAGCTCAACTTGACATTCAACTGTCCTAGTTCTAGCCAGCAAAGAGATACTCTCAATTTATAGAAAGGGTTTTTCAGGAAAGAGAGGAGCTGAGTGCTTACTGAGTAGTTACTATACACCCAGCACTCTCCTTGGAGTTCTAGTGGACATCATCTTTTTCACCGCTCTGGAGAACCTTATGGTTCATGCCTATGATCTCAGCACTTTGGGAGGCCAAGGCCAGAGGATTGCTTGAGCCCAGGAGTTCAAGACCAGCCTGGGCAACATACTGAGACTTCCTATCTCTACAAAAAATTTTAAAAATTAGCTGGGCATGGTGGCGCACGCCTGTGGCCCCAGCTACAGGGGAGGCTGAGGCAGGAGGATCGCTTGAGCCCAGGAGTCTGAGGCTGCAGTAAGTTATGATCATGCCACTGCACTTCAGCGTAGGCAACAAAGTGCGACCCTGTCTCAAAGGAAAAAAAAAAAAACCCAAAACCTTACAAAACAGGACCTTATTATGACTCAGAAAAGGGAAGTGAGTTACCTAAGGCTTAGGGGCATCTATGGCATGGAGTTGGGTGGAGAGTGAGGAGAATTACGCCTTAGCCTGAGCATAACAAAGTCAAGTTTTTTCTATTAGGGAGAATACTTCCCTGGGGGGTGATCAGACAGCAGAACAGGTCTTCAGGCAAACAGGGATTGTTTTGCTAAATGAACGTGAACCAGTCTTTCCTAAAGCTTCCTACACACCCCTCCCACCCAGCTGTAAATTTCCAAGCTGAAGCTAACTGTTCTTAGTGTACCCTAGAACCAAAAATGGGAAGGGTGGAGAGGAAGGAAAGGAAGAAGGGACGCAGGGAAGAAAGCAGAGAAATGGTGAGAAAGAGAAAAAGAGTAAGACAGGGGCAAAAATAGACAAAGAAAAACAGTCATACCTTTTAATACATTTTCTCCCTTTAAAAATAAACATTTTTGGCTGGGTGTGGTGGCTCACGCCTGTAACCCCGGCACTTAGGGAGGCCAAAATCGGTGGATCTCTTGAGGCCAGGAGTTCAAGACCAGCCTGGCCAACATGGTGAAACCCCGTCTCTACTAAAAATACAAAAATTAGCCGGGCGTGGTGGTGCATGCCTGTAATCCCAGCTGCTTGGGAGGCTGAGGCACGAGAATTGCTTGAACTTAGGAGGTGGAGGTTGCAGTGAGTCTACATCACACCACTGCACTCCAGCCTGGGTGACAGAGACTCTGACTCAAAAAAAAAAAAAAAGAAAAGAAACATTTTTTTCACCTTCTAACTTTCCAGAAATTGAAGTGCATCTTATAATAAATGTTGAAAGAAACTTGTCAGCTAATGATACATCTTACAACAGGGTGAATTGGAATGGAGGGAAAAAAAGTAGTTGAAGATCATCCCTGCGGCTCCCAAGGTGAAAGTTACTGGGGTGGCCTGAACTTCCCAGTGTGACTTGCAGGTGTGTATGGATTTCTCTTGTTTGCTATACGAAGGTTTCAACATAATCTGGTTACCATACTTTTAACCACACTACTGACTTATGGGGAAAGATGCTCTGGGGCCACAATTATATTTCTATTTGCACAGCCTCATGTATTGATTTTCAGATGTATGCTCTCGGCAGAAAAAAATATATATTTCTTTTGCAGTAGCAATTAACCTAATAAACCACCTTTTCGTCGTTCTGCATGTAGATTAACCACTTCAGAGAATACCAGATCAACACCGTGTTTTGCATGCCTGCACCTTCGGAGAGGAAGCTGTTATTTCAGAAGCCAGGCAGAACAAAGGGAGTCGTCTGGTGCAATCCTAGTAATTAGAGAGAAGAGGCCCCTCAGGTAACTGCTGAAAAAGGTCCCTTAATTTGACCCTGTTTCACACAGTCCAATTTTCAATAAAAAGAGACACTTCAGCACTGTCCCTTAGGAAATCGCCTGGGAGTCCATAATCCCTCAATCTTCCTGGGGGTTATTCTGTCTAAAGTCCTCCCTTCTGATCTGTTTGCGTCAAACCAGCCATCCCTCTTCCCGCTTTGGTATTTACCCAGGGACGTTTCCAGGGCCCAGGCCTCCGTGCCCAGTGGCAATGTTGACCAAAAAGAGTCAAACTCTGTAAAATATTTGAAGAGATTTATTCTGAGCCAAATATGAGTGACCATGGCCCGTGACACAGCCCTCAGGAGGTCCTGAGAACATTTGCCCATGGTGGTCAGGGTGCAGCTTGGTTTTATACACTTAGAAAGGCATGAGACATCAATCAAATACATTTAAGAAATACATTGGTTTGGTTCAGAAAGGTGGGACAACTCAAAGCGGGGCGGGGCGGGGCGGGGGAGGGGGAGGTGGCGGGGGGGCCGGGGGGGTTCAGGCAAGCGGTAAATGTAAACATTTTCTGGTTGACAATTGGTTGAATTTATCTGAAGACCTGGGATTAAAGGAAATGCTCGGGTTAAGATAAAGGACTGTGGATACCAAGTTTTATTGTGCAGAGGAATCTCTCAGCAGACTTTAGAGAGCGAGCAGGTTGTAAAATGTTTCTAATCAGGCTAGTTGATTATCTCCTGGATCTGAAAAGGAGAGAAGGAAACAAAGGGGAAAAGAGATTCTCTACAGGATGTGGATTTTTCCCACAAGAGACTTTGCAGGGCAATTTTAAGGTATGGCAAGGAAATATATTTTGGGGTAAAACATTTTGATTTTCTTCCTTGTTATGCCACGGTCAGATTGGAAAGTAAGTCACAATATACAGGGTCAAATAAAACCATCTGATGAGAATGTGTGGTTTGTAGGGCATGACTCCCCAGACCCCTTGGTAGGAATTTGGGCAAGATAAAAAAAAAAAAATCAGAGTTTAGTCCTCAGCAATATCAGCCAAGTGTAGAGGCTTCTTTCTCCTTTGGTTGGCACCGCCCTTATCATTATTACTGATGATTTGCTGGAGCTTGCTTCTCTTTCTCACCATCAGTGGGAATCCAAAGCAGTATCTGATGGTTTGTTTATTATTTCCTTCAATCAAATAAGTTTGATTGTAGAAGTAGAAAAAGTAGAAAGTGGAAGAAGTAGAAAAAAATTATATATGCCAGCTCCTCACCCCCAAACTCCCCTCCCCTGCCCAACTCCGACATACACAGGATATAACGCTTTGAATCTGAAACAGCCCAAATGCACTGGCGTGTTTTCTCTCCGGGTACTTTGGGTTCCAGGTTTGTTTTTTGTCCCCAGATTTCCTCCTTTGAAGTCTCACCTCCTGGTAGCCCAGAACAGCGAGAGCAGCTGCGTCAAATACAATCTTCCTTCTGGCAGAATTCTCTTCCAATGGACCATAAAATGTTCCACCCTGGTCCCCAGGAAGCCTGGGCATTTCTGGATAGCCATGATCCTGCCTTCAGTGCTTCTTCCTTCCCACTTGCCAGCATTTCCCACACAGACCTCTGCAGGCACACGGTCTTGGGTACCAAGAAGCACATCAAGGATTCAGGGCCTAGCTGCCCACAGCTCTGACACACACTGCACCAGGACAGGGTGGCTCTTCAGGTGAGCAGGTGGGCGGAGTTCACTCTGGCCCCCCTGCCCATCCATGGGCCTGGTCCTGCCTGCCATGCCGGCCTCACCTGAGTTGCTCCTTACTTCACACCGAATCCCCTGCGTGCACCGAGAGGCTCACAGCTTCCTGCCTTTGACCCACTCTGCCAGTGCAAGGCTTAGCTCAGGCATTTCTTCCTCCAGGAAACCTCCCAGGGTCCAGGCTCAGCTCCTGGTTCCCCTGGAGGCCCCAGTACCCACCCCACACTCATCTGAAGTTACCTGTTTGTCTATCTGTGCCCCTGACAAGACAGAAGGTCCTCCAAAGCTAATGTATTGCAAAAGACTCCTTCAGTTACAAATGACATAAACCCAACCCAATGGGATTAAGCACAAGAACAATGTGCTGGCTTCAGAGGCTGAAGGTTGGGCTGGCTTCCGATGGGGCTTGATGCTGGGGCTCCAACCACATCTTCAGGACTTGTTTCTGTCGCCTCTTTGCTTAGCTTCATCGGCGTCATTCCCAGGCAGGTGCTCTCAGCTTCATATACAGTAGGGAACCAGCTTGGCCAACATGGCGAAACCCCGTCTCCACCAAAAATGTAAAAATTAGCCGGGCATAGTGGCACGCACCTGTAGCCCCAGCTATTCGGGAGGCTGAGGCAAAAGAATCACTTGAACCCGGGAAGTGGAGGTTGCAGTGAGCCGAGATTGCACCATTGCACTCCAGCCTGGGCAACAGAGCGACACTCTCTCAAAAAAAAAAAAAAAAAAAAAAAAAAAACCAAAAACAAACAACAACAACAACATATACAGTAGGGAAGGGAAGAGAGTCTAGTTTCTTCATAGTTCAAGTAAAATAATAGAAGAGAGTCTTGGTGGGCCTGGGTGGCTTGGCTTGCATCAGATAACTATCTCAAAACCAAGCCTGTGGCTGGGAGGATGCAATGGGTTAATTGAATCCAGGAGTTCACTGGAATCATATAATAATAATAATAATAGCTAATTATTAGTCATCTAAAGTAGAGAGTGTGTCCTTAAACAAAACTTGAGGTAACTTATCAAAAGAAGGTGCAGTAGAACTGAGCCACAAAATCACCAAAGCCAGCTGCTGGAGGCACTGCGCTTAACCATCTTGTCGGGGCGCAGGCCTAGGGTGCTGACGCAGGCTTCGCACCCAATGCACACTTGCTGAGTTGAGCTGAAAGGAGGGAAGCAGCAAGGCAGCCACTGAGGCAAGCTCCTGGGAGCCCTCTGGCACCCATGCAGCATGCCAGGCAGCTGTAGACTTCTACAGCCTTTCATAACCTCAGGTAACTCATCCTCATGTGTGTCTAGAGAAAGCTTTGCTGAAAGCCCCAACTGCCCAGCAGTCAGGGACACATGTCACCCCCTGAAGAGGAAACAAGGGGGATGCTGCAGGAGGCAGCTGGTCCCCGTTCCCGGCCCCCCAACTCCCTAGGAACAACTTCCTTGAAGGCCACCTGGATTTTCTGAGTGAGTTATTAAATCTTAGGCTGGAACAAAGAAGATACTCCAATACTGTTATTAGCCACTTTCATCAACTCTACCAACTACTAATTAAAATGCCTGCTGTTAAAGTTTATACTTTACTAAATGAAAACCAGGATGCAGCGTATCAGCTATACTGTAAAAGCAATACTTGCTTGGTATGGAACATATTGAGAATATAAGAAATTATGGCAGGGGACGGTGGCTCACGCCTGTAATCCCAGCACTTGGGGAGGCCGAGGCAGATGGATCACTTGAGTTCAGGAATTTGAGATCAGCCTGGGCAACATAGTGAAACCCTATCTCTACAAAAAATACAAAAATTAGCTGGGTGTGGTGGCACACGCCTGTGGTACCGGCTCCTCAGGAGGCTGAGGTGGGAGGATCACCTGAGCCTGCGATGTTGAGACTGCAGTAAGCACTGATGGAGCCACTGCACTCCAGGCTGGGTGACAGAGGGAGACTCTGATTCAAAACAATACAAAGAAAAAAAGAAAGAAAGAAATTATGAAAAATATGCACCCATAAAAAGGAAAAAGATCATGTCCTTTGCAGGGACATGGATGGAGTTGGAAGCCATTATCCTCAGCAAACTAATGCAGGAATAGAAAACCAAACACTGCATATTCTCACTTACAAGTGGGAGCTGAACAATGTGAACATGAAGACACAGGGAGGGGAACAACACACATGGCCTGGGTTGGGGGCAGGATGGAGGGAGAGCATCAGGAAAAATAGCTAACGCATGCTGGGCTGAATACCTAGCTGATGGGTTGATAGGTGCAGCAACTCACATGTTTACCTGTGTAACAAACCTGCACATCCTGCACATGTACCTCGAACTAAAAATTAGAAAATAAAAAGAAATTGTAAAAAATAAAAACAGTTACCAATAATCTCACCATCCAAAAACAACAACTAATAACATTTTGGGGGGTACTTTTCTTCTTCCAGTCTTTTTCTTTTCTTTCTTTTTTTTTTTTTTTGAGACAAAGTCTTGCTCTGTCGCCCAGGCTGGAGTGCAGTGGTGCCATCTCAGCTCACTGCAACCTCCGCCTCACAGGTTCAAGCAATTCTCCTGCCTCAGCATCCCGAGTAGCTGGGATTACAGGTGCCCACCACCATGCCCGGCTAATTTTTGTATTTTTAATAGAGACGGAATTTCACCATGTTGGCCAGGCTGGTCTCAAACTCCTGACCTTGTGATCCACATACCTCAGCCACCCAAAGTGTTGGGATTACAAGCGTGAGCCACTGCGCCCGGCCCTTCCAGTTTTTTTCTAGACGTAGATGATGCAGATTTTTGTGTAGCAGTGGTTGTAGTATCTGTATATTTGATGTCTCGCTTTTTCCTCTCTGAATGCTTTACTTTTATCAGTTAACTTACCACTTTTGTAAACATTTAATAGCTGTGTCATAATACATTGAGATGATATGTATTAATCTATTTAAGCACTTTATAATAGGCTGCTTTTAAATATGTGCTATTATACAAATGCAACCCGAAGTATTTTAAAAGTTTGAATTGGGCATAAGATGTATTTTGAAGTGGTTGATAAATCTGACCTCAGACAACCATCACTGTGATCTTGATTTCCAGAGACTTCCTGAGTCTAGCTTCTCTCGCCTCTCCTTAGAACTGTGAGAAATAGAGGACATTTCACCTGGCATTCTGAATGCCTCCAGCTTCAACTAGGGACTCGTACAGGGCTCTCTGGTGACAAATTCATCACAGGGATGTGACTGCCCTCCTAAAATTCTCTTCGGGGAACAATTCTCTGAGTTTTCACGTGGTGCCTAATTGACAACTTTCTGTAATGGGCTGGGATGATAACTCTTTCTTTAAGTCACAGATGACGATTAATGGAGTTCCAATAGGACAAGGTCCTCACTTTATTCTCACCTTCATTATTTTAATCTCTTTCTAAATGATTGGCTAATGGATCTGGATTGCTATAAGGTTCTGCGAATGGTGGATGGGTGTCTATAAATCCCTCAAAATCACTAGAGGTCCCCACCACTTGATTAAGGGGGCTGCCTCACCCCCAGGCTCAGGAGGGTGAGTATAACTGGCAGAAGTATGCATTAGACATGACTCTGGAGTGGCCAGATGACTTCAGCCTCCCCCTGAATGGCTGAATGGCGCCATCAAATTGTATTTGCTCCTTGCGGGTAGGGAGAAAGAGCAAAGGGTGAAATGGCAACTTGGAGGCCATCAAGAATGCAGACGGTAGTGAGGAATCATTCATTAAGGTGTCAATCAGTGCATCCAGTCACTTAGCAATACTCTGAGCCAGCTGCTCTGTGCCAAGCACGGTGCCAGGCATCGGGAAATCAACATCACCGGAATGGTCCCGGGTCTCACAGCCTCATTGTGGGAGGAAACAGCTACAATCTGGCAATAACCCTAGTGATAAAACTGCTGTTAAAGACATGTAAACTAGCAGGGCCAACTTGCAGGGCTGCTTCATGTGTTGGCGTGTGACCTGTGTCGTGCCACAGGGCCCGCAGGTAGAGAGACCTCTTGCTTGGTTTAACATTCTGCTGGTGGATTTTATTACCTGTGATAGTTGATAGCGGATGTCAACTTGATTGGATTGAAGGATGCCTAGATGGCTGGTAATGTATTGTTTCTGGGTGTGTCTAAGAGGGTGTTGCCAGAGGAGATTGGCATTGCTCCTCCTGCTCTTGGACCTCAAACTCCAGGTTCTTCGGCCTTTGGACTCTGGGACTTACACCAGTGGTTTGCCGGGGGCTCTCAGGTCTTTGGCCGCAGACTGAAGGCTGCACTGTCGGTTTCCCCGCTTTTGAGGCTTTTGGACTGGGACTAAGCCACTACTGGCTGCTTTCTTCCCTAGCTTGCAGATGGCCTATCATGGGACTCTTCACCTTGTGATCGTGTGAGCCAATTCTCCCTAATAAACTCCCCCCCCTTTTTTTTTTTTGAGACAGAGTCTTACTTTGTTGCTCAGGCTAGAGTGCAGTGGCACGTTCTTGCCTTACCACAACCTCCGCCTCTCGGGTTCAAGCAATTCTCCCGCCTCGGTCTCCTGAGTAGCTGAGATTATAGGGGTGCACCACCACGCCCAGCTAATTTTTTGTATTTAGTAGAGACAGGGTTTCACCATGTTGGCCAGGCTGGTCTCAAACTCCTGACCTCAGGTGATCCACCAACCTCGGCCTCCCAAAGTGCTGGAATTACAGGTGTGAGCTACCATGCCTGGCCCATTCGTCTGTCTGTCTATCTCTCTATCTACCTATCTATCTGCCTGTCTATCTGTCTACCTACCTACCTGCTTGCCTATCTATCTATCTGTCTATCTACCTCTATCTCTACCTCTCTCTATCTCCTGTTGATTCTGCTTCTCTGCGGAACCCTGATGGATACAGCAGTGTATAAGGCACGCTCTGCCATCCTCCCTGCTCCCTACCTGGGCCAGCTGTCAGAGTCAGGATGCGAGGGGATGGGGCTACTGAGCGTGGGATGCATCTGAAGACTCTGCTCCTCCAAGTTCCCACCACAAGCAGCTGTGGGAGCTGGCCCTACTTGTGCCCATGGGCTGGCTGCAGGTACCTTCTCATTTGCCTCTTTCAAGGACCCCGTGGTGTAAAAGCCCTGCACACTGCATCTCACCAAAGTCTGCCGCTGGGACATTAGTGTACAAAGAGAGGTCTGCTTTCTTTCTGACTGCTATTGTATTTGGTTTGAGTTGGACCCCAGGATGGAGGCACTTGGTGGCAGTTAATGCCCTTAAATCAAGCCCAATAAAACCTTTCATGCTGCTAATCACTGCACTGTGTGACACTCTGCACCCAGCAGTCTCCAGTGCTCACAGAATCTCTACAAAGGGACTGTGGCCTGCCGAGTGGTGGGGGGTGGTTGCTGCAGCCATTGGGATGATGTCTAACAAGGTCTTTTAGTGATGAGCACAGGATTCTCCAAAGAGATTTTTGCTGAAATGTCAGGCTCTGACACTTTTTTTTTTTTTTTGTACATTGAAACACGTGTCATTGCTGCAGAACTGTGTTGTCTTCTGGGAACAAACACAGAGGCCCATTGTTTATGCTGCCAATTAGGAACCATGTTTGGCCCCGACACACAAAGGCCCAGTTGTGTTCAGATGGCGGAGGGAAGTGTCTTGGATCTTTCAATACAGGTCTTTGGGCAGAGGAGCCTGGACTAGTCACTTACAGGGTTCCAGGGAGCCATTTTCTCCTGCTTGGCTGAGCTGGTGATCTGGCTGGGACCTGGGAGAGTGCAGGTTGCTAGGGATGCCACCGGCTCCCATGACATCCCTCCGCTGACATCTCACCTCCTGGGCTTTCCAGGGGCTGCCACCCTGGGGTGTGCTGTCCTTGAAGTCCTGCAGATCTCCTCCTGCAGAGCTGGAGGAGGAAGTTCGGCTTGGAAGAAGCAGCAGGTAAACTGAGCCTGTCAAAGTCTTCCTGGCTGGGCAGGGAAATGTTTGCATGCTCCCCATCAACAGGAATCCATTGCCTCCATAGGCCGGTCACAGAAGCAACACAGGCCTTCATGAGCAATGCAATCGGTGTCCCTGTGCTCCAGAAAGAAGCTCTGCCCAGTGGCAGAGGCCCCCCAAATACAACATCAAAACCGCTTTAGTTTGGCTTCTCTTAAGAAAGCTAGCCCACTAACTTGGCCTGTTTTAAAAGTAAAGATTAATAGAAATAAGATTTCCCCGCCGCCAAAAAAGAATGCAACAGTTACTACAACCTGCTCTTCAGGGGCAAATTTCAATTGTTAAGTGGGTGAAGGCACTTAACTGAAAGGGAGGCAAATTTTCTTTCTTTCTTTTTATTTTTGAGAAAGAGTCTCACTCTGTCATCCAGGCTGGAGTGCAGTGGTATGATCACGGCTCACTGCAACCTCTGCCTCCTGGGTTCAAGCGATTCTCCTGCCTCAGCCTCCCGAGTAGCTGGGATTACAGGCACCAGCTAACACGCCTGGCTAATTTTTGTATTTTTAGTAGAGACAAGGTTTTGTCATGTTGGCCAGGTTGACAAGGTTTTGTCATGTTGGCCTCGAACTCCTGACCTCAGGTGATCTACCCGCACTGGCCTCCCAGAGTGCTGCGATTACAGTTGTGAGCCACCGCGCCCAGCCTGAGGAGGCAAATTTTCTAAAACATGCTGTGGCAAAACAATGCTGAGCTCTTCAATGCACCATTTCCATCGCTGTCCCTGGCATCACTAAACCGCATCCACATTCCCAGTCCCATCAGAGAGGAGGACTTGGATCCGGCATCCTGGATCTAATGTCTAGTAGAAGTTTCCTTAAGTAAATTATGGCAAATTCATTTGATAAAACAATATGCTGGCTATGAAAATGATTGCTATAAAGAGCTTACTAAATACCATGAAAGATTATAACGGGAAAAAGTTTCTTACTCCTAGACTAAACATGTTTCTCTTTTTCTCACAGAGTAATTCAAAACATCTTGTAGAGCATGAGCACATCTATAGATTTTTAAAAATTATGCTAAGATATGAGTCCAGAAGGAAACATTTTTAAATGTTAACATAAGCTTCTTTGAGGGGCAATGTAATATTTTTCTTACTATCCTTCTATATTTTCTACATTGTTTCATAGCGAGTGTGTGTATTATTTTATAGTTGGAAAGAATAAAATAAACAAAAACAAACAAGCGGTGGCTGAGATGAGAGGATAGGGCAGGAACTCCTTTTCTAGCCTCTCCCTCGTTCCAGTGGCAGGCTATGCCCCCGATCTGACAATTGGCAGCTGGAGACCCTGCCCAGGTTATGAGAGGTGAACACCCAGGACCTCTTGGCCAACTCCAGGTTATACCAGATGCCAAGTTTAGAGGTTTGGCAACCTCTGAATTTCACTAGTTTGGGTTTGGAGTTTTCCCCCGACTTGTGGCTAGGGAGGTACACACACCACACACACACACACGAATCTATACATCTACACATCTCAACACGAGAGGCGCCCTGTAGGAACAGGCCGCGTGGCACCTTGCACAGTCCCCTTGAAGGAAGCTGGACTCCTTGGTAGATGCTGTAATCCCAAATCTCTGAGGGACACTGGCCCTGGAAGCCTAGCTGCTGATGAGACAAGATTTGGTGATAATCCCCTGAGTCATGCTTTCCAAAATAAAGCCTTTGTTCCAGGGGCGACTGTGAGCATCAGTACAAGGCACTTCCCAGGAGATTCTTCCTGTTAGCCCAAGGGCAGAACCTGTCTCCAGGTGGAGGGGAGCACACTCAGGTCCCAGGAGATTGGCAACACTGTGACTGGCTCCGGGTAAAGCTGCCCTCATTCCCAGTGCATTAACTGACTGACATCTGGGGCTTGGGCAGCTGCATTAAGCCAGTGAATTTGTCTCCTTGGCCCTGCTCCTCAAATTATTCAACCTGTTGCTTTTAACAAGAATTGCAGCTGAGTGTCTGAGATTAGACTTGTTCCCAAATGACCAACAAAAAGAATCTGCTTGCATTGCCCAAACCGGCTCCTTCACCCTTGTGTATACAGAACCCTGAGCCTGGAGCGCTGGCCCCTCCCTTGTTCCCCTGATACACACCCTCCTCTTCAGTTCTAGTGCCATCTTCACGGCACCTCCCCTGACATCCACACGCAGAAGGAACCCAGTAATGTCTGGTACAGAAAGTCACACATTCTAAATTAGTACAACCTCTATGGAAAACAGTAAGGAGAGTTCTCAAAGAATTAAAGTAGATCTACCATTCAATCCAGCAATCCCACTACTGGGTATCTACCCAAAGAATCAGAAGTCATTATATGAAAAAGACACACGCACATGCATGTTTACAGCAGCATGATTCGCAACTGCAAAGCTATGGGACCAATATAAGTGCCCACTGAGCATCGAGTAGATAAAGAAAATACACCATGGAAAAGTACTCAGTCATAAAAAGGAACGAAATCACATCTTTTGCAGCAAGTTGGATGGAGCTGGAGGCCGCTGTTTTTTTTTTTGTTTTTTTTTTTTGAGACGGAGTCTCTCTCTCTGTCGCCCAGGCTGGAGTAGTGCAGTGGCATGATCTCGGCTCACTGCAAGCTCCACCTCCCGGGTTCATGCCATTCTCCTGCCTCAGCCTCCAGAGTAGCTGGGACTACAGGCGCCTGCCACCAGGCCTGGCTAATTTTTTGTATTTTTAGTAGACACGGGGTTTCACTGTGTTAACAAGGATGGTCTTGATCTCTTGACCTCGTGATCCGCCCACCCTGTACTCCCAAAGTACTGGGATTACAGGCGTGAGCCACCGCACCCGGCCTGGAGGCCGCTATTCTAAGTGAAGTAACTCAGGAATGGAAAACCAAATGCCATATGTTCTCACTTATAAGTGGGAGCTAAGCCATGAGGATGCAAAGACATAGAGTGATATAACGGACTTTGGGGACTTGGAGTTGGGGAGGTTGGGTACAGTGCACACTGCCTCAGTGACAGGTGCACTAAATCTCAGAATCCACCACTATAGAATTCATCCATGTCACCAAAAACCACCTGTACCCCCAAAACTATGGAAATAAAAAATAATAATACGAAAAGAAAGTCAAACATTCACCCAGTAAGTATTTATTGAGCACCTGTTACACACCGCACACTGGGGGACACAACAGTGAGCCAACTGACACGGTCTGCTCAGGCTGAATCAGCTGGGCACTTAATAAAGCGGCCAAAAGGAAATGAGTGGGAATCCAGCCCCACTGTCGGAGTGCAGCAGGCAGCTGAGCTGAACGTCACAACATCTGGGATAACAGAGTGCAGAAGTATCTTGATTGAGACCGGATTGAGGCTCCCTTGGGTTGACACACAACAGGCTGAAGTGGAGTGTGATTTGTTTAATCAAATATTCCTAAAGGCAAACTATTATCTCACTGTTCACCAACTCCCCTCAGCCCTCCTAACCCTGCTCTTGAAACTGTCACTCACCTGGGCTCCTATCTGGAGCCACTTTGACACCCCAAGTCTCCTGCCCTTCAGTTAGCAGCCAAGTTTGTGTCTCTCTCTAAAGTGGCTCCAGCTCTCTCATCATGGCCACTACCCTATTTATCTCCACATTACCAACAGCTGTCTTCCAACATTTATTTATTTATTTATTTATTTATATTTTTTTGAGACGGAGTCTCACTCTGTCACCCAGGCTGCAGTGCAGTGGTGCAATCTCGGCTCACTGCAAGCTCCGCCTCCTGGGTTCTCGCCATTCTCCTGCCTCAGCCTCCTGAGTAGCTGGGACTACAGGCGCCTGCCACCACACCTGACTAATTTTTTTTTGTATTTTTAGTAGAGATGGGGTTTCACCATGTTAGCCAGGATGGTCTCGATCTCCTGATGTCGCGATCCGCCCGCCTCGGCCTCCCAAAGTGCTGGAATTACAGGCGTGAGCCACCACACCCGGCCTCAACAAACATTTATTAAGCACCTAACATGTGCCAGCCACCATGCCAGTGCTAAGACACAATAACAACCAAAAGGGCAAGTGCAGAACTCACCGTGCAGTGGTAGAGACGGGCATTAACTAGGGCTTCCATGTAAATGGAGATGAGAAAGTTGATAGAATAAACGCATGGATGAATGAATGAATGGCCCCTGCTCTGCTCCACCCTACAGATGCTGCTGGGATAGCCATCTCCTACTATAGCTTTGCTCTTGCCACTTCCTGCCTTAAACCTTCAATGGCTCCCTACAACACACTAGATTAAGTTCTAATTCCCTAGCCTTGTGGCTCTCTATGCTCTGGTTCCAACCTCCCTTCTAGTTTTATTTCCTTCTAACCTTCTAGGGATGACCTACATACTAATCTAACTATTGCTGTATCTGTTTGGTTTGCCTGTCCAGAAAATGTACTCCCAATTCTGATGTTGAAATCTTACCCATCTGAGGGAAGGGAAGTATATAGGATGATGGGAGGTGGTGTACAAGAGCCACATCCTCATTCTCTAGAGTAGGAAGTCATGATGTTAAAACAGGAAAATCAAGAAGGAAGAGGGTGAGCATATTATTTAGAAACATTAAGGTAAATGGCACAAGAAACAAAAAAGGATTTGAAAGTAGTTGACTCCAGGGGTAGCAATTCAGAGTGAGGAGGTATGCAGGGCATAAGACTGGGGTTTTTTATTGTTGTTGTTGTTGTTTTGCTTGTTTTGTTTCAAAATTAGTAATATGTAGTTGTCTTTTAAAACTATATACATGGGCGCGGTGGCTCACGCCTGTAATCCCAGTACTTTGGGAGGCAGAGGCGGGTGGATTGCTTGAGGCCGGGAGTTCAAGACCAGCCTGGCCAACATGGTAAAATCCCATCTCTACTAAAAATACAAAAAAAAAAAAAATAGCGGGTTATGGTGGTGCACACTGTAATCCCAGCTACTCACGAGGCTGAGGCAGGAGAATCACTTGAACCTGGGAGGCAGAGATTGCAGGGAGCCAAGATCATGCCACTGCACTCCAGCCTGGGCAACAGAGTGAGACTCTGTCTCCAAATAATAATAATAATAAAATAAAACTATATGCACGAATTACTTTGCATTTTTAAACTGTTTTTAAGGTTGGGCGTGATGGCTCATGTCTGTAATCCCAACATTTTGGGAGGCTGAGGCGGGAGGATCACTTGAGCCTAGGAGTTGGAGACAAGCCTGGGCAACAAAATGAGACACCCATCTCTACAAAAAGTCAAAAAATTAACTTGGCGTGATGGCACAAGCCTGTAGTCCTAGCTACTTGGGAGACTGAGGCAGGTGGATCACCTGAGCCTGGGAGGTCAACACTGCAGTGAGCTATGATCATGCTACTGCACTCCAGCCTGGGTGATAGAGTGAGATGCCATCCCAAAAAACCAAACTGTTTTTAATGCATACAATATAGGAAGAGAAACATTTAAATAAGAACTAAAAATATTAAAAGAGGTAATGTGTATAAAGTGCATAGCTAACGTCTGGCTTGTAATAAGCAAAGAAAAATAAGGTTATCGTTACTTTTGTCTTTTCTATAAATTCTGTTGTATGCTAGGCTTGTTCAGGTTTTACCACGTCACAACCCCGTGACAGCTTCCTAACTCACCTCTTAGCTTTCAGTGTTTCTCTCCCCGTATCACACCATCCTGCCTGTCCATGGCATATTCATCTTCCTAAGACTATTTTTATTTTGCAATCCCTGTTGAAAGACTACAGAGGTTTCCTACTGTGTGTTAGGAGAGTGGTAGCTGCTATAACAAACAAACCCAGACTCTCAGTGGACTTACCTAATACATGTGCACTTTTCACTCATCTGGTGTTCCTGGTTTTTAGGAGATGTTTCCCCTCTTGAAGTTTAGAGACATGGGCCCTTTTCCTTTTGAGGCTCTTCCATCTACTAAGTCCTCTGCATCCAGGCAGGAGAGGGCACAACTGCCTCTCAATTGCCTTAGCGTGGACATGAATCACATCACTTCGGCTCACATTCCTTTGTCCAGAACTGGTCACATGGCCTTGCCCAGAAAAGAAGGAGTTCTGGGAAATGTAGTCCTGGCTGGATACAGATGCCCCTTCTCAACGGGAACTCACACTGGGGAAGTATAGTATGGATTTGGGTGGAGCCATCTCTTCCACATTCATCACCTGCAGAAACACATCCAAACTCTTAGCTCAGCCTAGTGGCTCACTTTCTTAGCCAAACTGTTTGGATTCTGCCTCCTAACAAGAGCCTTCTGTAGTTACCATAACCAGATCTTGATGTCATCTCTAAGTTCTGTACATTTGATGGGATGCATTCCATCCATCTCAATACGGTGGAGCTTTTCAAGTGCAAATGCTGTCTCCTCTTTGAAGACTTTCTCTTTTTTGTAGCCATCCACTGATCGAATTACTGGAACTGAATAGAGTTTGAGTTAGATGGGACCTTAGTCATAGAGTCCAATCCCACTGGTATAAGAAAAAGGGAATTCGCCCAGGAAGGTGAAGGAAATCCCAAAAACATGGCATTCCCAGCAAACCGATGTCCCTACCTTGCCAAGAATCCAGCCAGAACCTGAAAAGCCATGACAGGTCATGATGCCATGAGTTTGAATTGTTTGTGATGCGAATGAGCCCAGCTGACCTCATGGCATTCGGTTTCCATATGGATTTGTTGGATGGGAGCCAGTCTCCAAAATGGCCCCAAGGGGTTCCACCTCCTGGCACTCACACCTGGTGTGGTCCCCTTCCACACTATGCCACGGTTGGTCTGGGTGACCAATGGCATCAGGCAGAAGTGGTGTGCTTCTGATATTCGATTAGGAAGGACTTTGGCTTCAGCCATGGTGCTCTCTCTCTCTTGCACTCCTCACTTTGGGGTGAACCGTGTCATGAGTGGCCCTGTAGAATGGTCCCTGTAGCAAGGGACTGAAGCCTCCTTCCCATGGACATGTGAGTGCCCCTGGAGAAGACACTCCAGCCCGGGCACATCTTTGGAGATTACAGACCAGGTTGACAGCTTGACTGCAACCTCACGAAAGACTCGCTCTGCAAGACTACTCCTGGATTCTGGATTCTCAGAAACGGTGTGAGGCACACACGTTTGTTGTCTTAAGCTGCTAAATGTTGGAATAATTTGTTTCTCAGCAACAGATAACTAAAATTCCTTTTCATTGTCTACTCACAATCAAGCGTGCATTTTGGTTTACTTGGGAGAGGGAAAAAATTAAAATTATATAATACATTAAAGATTTTTTTTAATTGGGTTCTACAAAAGTCTCAGGAAATATCTGTCATAAATGTCAAATTTCTGGTTTGGCCGCGGTGGCTTCCACCTGTAGTCCTAGCACTTTGGGAGGCCGAGGGGGGTGGATCACTTGAGGTCAGGAGTTTGAGACCAGCCTGATCAACATGGTGAAACCCCGTTTCTACTAAAAACACAAAAAAACGAGCCAAGCGTAGTGGCACATGCCTGTAGTCCCAGCCACTCGGGAGGCTGAGGCAGAAGAATCGCTTGAACCTGGAAGGCGGAGGTTGCAGTGAGGCAAGATTGAGCCACTGCACTCCAACCTGGGCAACAGAGAGACTCCATCTCAAAAATTAATAATAAATAAATAAATGTCATATTGCTGTTATTTCTTCTGTGTGTTGTCCTGAGTCTCTGAATAATTGGTACACTACTAAGATAAAAGAAAAAGAGAAAGAGGAAGGAAAGGAGGAAGGAAGAGAACATGATGGATGGAAGGAAGGAGGGAGGGAGAGAGAGAAGGTAGATAGAAATGAAAAAAAGGAGGGAAGAAAGGAGAGGAGAGAGGGAAGAAAGGAAAGGACAGGAAGAGGGAAGGAAGGAAAGAAGGAACCCTATCCATCCCTTTAAAGCCATCTTGGATCCCATATCCCTTAGGGAGCGTTCCCTGACCCACCCTCACATCTAATACCTAGATGTGATTTCTCCTTCAGCACATTGATATTAACTTTCTTATGACATTAACCCATTTATCTAAATTCATTAATTTAGCAAAAATATTTATGGAGCACCCAGTGCCAGCTCTGTTCTAGGTGCTTGAAATACATTAGTGAACAAAACGCACAAGGATCTTGTACTGGTGAAGCTGACAATCTTACGATAAACCAGAAACACAGTAAGAAGCAAATGATAGATTATGGAAAGTGATGTTACAGAAAAGAGAACAAGGAGAACGGGGAGGTAAAATTGTGTCTACCTTTTTCACATCCTTGCTCCGACCATCAGTGGCTCTGGAGGGAGGACAGGAGGGGTGGCCAGGTTAGCTCGGAAAGTCTGCAGGGCTTTGCCGATGCCAGATGCTTGCAAATATTTGCTCAATTAACGTTAAGAGTGAAGGAGCTAGCCCTGGAATGAGGAGTTCACTCAGAGGGCAAACCCAAAAGTTACTGGCTGTTGACACAAAGCCCTGCTTCTAGTTTATCACCAGATCTATCACCCGAAGTGGGGCCAGAGAAGCCCATCGGGGTAACAGCTCATGAGCAATCCTTTCCATGAGAGTCCGCAGCCTGAACCACCTTTTCTGTCTCCCTGGTACACCAGGTTGCCAGTTTCACAGAACTGGATCAAAGCAACTGCAGCGCCCCCAAAACCATCTGCCCAGCGTCACAGGGCCCAGATAAATGAGGCTGTTTTCAGTGCCTGAGACCCCCTGAACAGGTGACATCCTCATTGCAACTTCATCAGTCATCTCCGGTTCCATACCCAGATGCTCTCCACAGATTTCCACCCCTGAGTCTTCCAGGGATAGAGTCAACGGAAAGAGAGACCTTTGCAATGTCCAAATGCTGACCAAGGCTGGCCTCTGAAACATCGAAAGTGTCACTTTATGATTCAGACCCAAAGACACAAAGGCAAATGAAACATGCCTTCCACAGTTTAGATATGTGGTCCTATATAGTTTGGAGGCTGGAATTTGCTTTAATAATAGGCAAAGATACAAGGTGTATGTTTTTCTATTACATTTAATACACCACAAACAGTAAATTTCACAGCAATGCTATTAATATAAAATAAAACAATCACTCGTACTCAATACCTAGAAGCAGAACTTCAGATCTAGAAGAAATCTTAGACCACTTTCAACTTCACCAAAGAAATAAAGAAGACTGGGTATAATGTCCTCCATTTTTCACAGACCACTCCCCAACATATGCATGCATGTACACATACAAGCTCACACACGTACACACACACAAACACAAGCACTCACATGCACACACACAAACACTTATGCACACACACTCACATGTAAGCACAGGCGTGTGCTCGTGCACACACACATGCACACATGCATGTAGACTTACCTGCCTCTGCAGCTGTCTCCATTGCCTCTTCTGGTCTCAGAGATAGAAGTGATCTTCTCCCTCCCTGCACCATTGACAGGGTCCCGCCTCCACCATGTGCCCAAAGACCTTTCTTATTCCATACTCAACCCCTTTAGAACACCTTCCCCACCTGGGTTCTCTCCTCTGGCTCACTCTTCTCAGCACATCCACTGCTTGAGTCGCTCCCTTTACAAACAAAACAAAACACTGAACCAAAACCACTTTCTTGGTCTCACATTGACCTTTAGTCCCATTCCTTCCTTTCATAGTGTGAGCGTCCTGGGGTTGCCATAAGAAGTATCACACACTGGGTGGCTTAAGCAACAGAAACTTCTCTCCTATTTCTGGAGGCCAGAAGTCCAAGATGAAGGTGTCAGCAGGGCTGGTTCTTCTAAAGGCTCGGAGGGAGAACCTGTCCCAGGCATTTTCCCTAGCTTCTCATGGCTTGCTGGCAATCTTTGGTGTTCCTTGGCTTACAGAAGCATCACCGCGCTCTCTGCCTTCATCCTCACATGGGCTCCTCCCTGTGTGTGCATCTCTGTGTCCAAATGTCCCCTTTTTAGAAAGGACACAGTCGTACTGGATTAGGAACCATGCTAATGACTTTGCTTTGACTTAACTCTGTCTGCAAAGACTATTCCCAAATAACGTCACTTTCTGAGGTGTGGGGAGTGAAGACTTCAACATATCTTTTTGGGAGACTCATTTCAACCCATCACAATGTCTCAACTTAAAAGCATGGTTCTTCCTCACTCTCAGTCTCTGTCTCCAGCCTTCCTCTCACCTTGCAGCCTGCTGCCGGCCCCTGCTCTGCCTTCCTGAGGACAAAATGACCTCGAGGCTGCCTGATTCCATCGGTGTGCTCCTGTTCTTACCGCATGGATACTGTTGGCCACCTGCTCCTTTCTCAAACCCGTTCCCCTTTTGGCCCCTCTAGTTCCATGGGGCATCCGGTGGGATTCAGCATCTCTGGCTGTCCCTTCTCAGCCTCCTTAGGGTTTTCTTCTCTCCTTGGTGCTCCTCAGGCTCAGCACTCAGCCTTCGCACCATCCCTCCTCATCCCTATCCCCCAAGCTCATCATCTATGATCCTGCCTCCAACTTCCAGCCCTGTGCAGACTGTCCCCAGGAGACTTATCCAGCCCAGACACCCCACATCTGACCGTCACCACTTGACGTGCCCCAGGTGCCTGCAACTCCAAATGTACCAAACCAGGCTCACCCCTTCTTCCTCAGGGTCCCACCCAAAGACTCGAGCTCAGCCTACTCCTCCTTCTGCAGCCCCTTTCTCACCATCCATTCTTTCTCACTGAGAAAGACAACGAGGCAACATCTTTTACCATCTTCTTACTCTCCAGATATGTCAGACCCCAAGTCCCCCAGAGCTGAAGTTAAAGTTATCTTTCAAGCAGGTCTTCTCCGTTTAACCTCTATTGCTACTCTAGGGGATTCCATAAGTTCTAGTTTCCTGGCTGCAGAACTGTGCCGGCCGCCTACCCCCTGCCATCACCTCCTCCCTGGCCCTTCCTCCTCCAGGTCATCTGCTACAATGTTTCCAGAGAGCTCTAACAGTCAAGTGTAATGATGTCTGGAATCATCCAAGAGCTCCACATTGCCTTAAGGATAAAGTCCCAACTCCTTAAGGTCACATGAAATGCTCCTTGTATTCATAATCTGGCCTTGGGTGTGGTGGCTCATGATTGTAATCCTAGCACTTTGGGAAGCTGAGGCGGGCAGATGCCTGAGCTCAGGAGTTCGAGATGAGCCTGGGCAACATGGTGAAACTCCATCTCTACTAAAATACAAAAAATTAGACGGGCGTGGTGGTGTGCGCCTGTAGCCCCAGCTACTTGGGAGGCTGAGGCAGGAGAATTGCTTGAACCCGGGAGGCAGAGGTTGCAGTGAGCCAAGATTGTGCCATTGCACTCCAGCCTGAGTGACAGAGCAAGACTCCATCTCCAAAAAAAAAAAAGATAATAATAATAATCTGGCCTCTGCTCATCTCTCCCATCTCCTCTTACCTGGGCTATTGCAGCCCCACTGATGTCTTCCAGCCTCCTCAAAGTGCTGCGCTACAAGCTCTCTTTGGTTTCCTTTACACCGACGTTTCCCTCTTTCTTCAGTGCCCTTCCATGAGCTTCTGACCTATTACTGCTTTCCCTTGCATCTTTCAAGACTCAGATCTGAGGCCCTTGGAGAAGTCTTCCTGAGCCCTTCAGAATGACCTGAGTCTCTTCTGTCTCCTGCAGCACCTCTATGCACTGTAATCATAGCTCAAGCACAGCTTGCAGCTTTAAATCCCTGGCACCTAGTTCGCTGCCTGGCACGTAATACACGGCAATTCAGCGAGTATGTCTAACTCAGTGAGGAGTACAAAGAAGTCAGAGGCCCAGAAACTTGCCTAAGGTCAAACAATTAGTGAGCAGTGGAGTTGAGACTCACCCTTACTCTTATTTTAAGGTTCTAGTCTCTATTCCAATATTATTATCAGCATAGTGGGAGGACAAGGGCATCAGAATCACTTGGGGAGCTGATTAGACATGCAGATTCATGGGCCTCATCTGGACCTAAGGTGAATTTGTAATTCAAACAAGCTACCCCGGCGATTCTCATCAACAGAAAGTTTGAGAACCGACGCCCTGCGCCTTGCTGCTTGTCTGAAAGGCCTCTGTAAATTTATCACATTTTTCTAAGGCAGCTCAGTTGTTATCTATCGGTGACAAGCAGGGAGAGCTGAGCCCGGCTTTCTTACATTTTCATTGAAAAGCAATCATTTGTTGGAGTCCTGAAGCTTTTCCCTTTAAGAGTCCATCATTAGGATGCAAATTATACGTGTAAAATCAACAGAAATAGGAGGATGGAGTAATTCAGGCACCAGTGTGTGGTAGGAAGTGACTGGGCATGGAGAGGGGTATTATACACAAATACAGCCCCCAAAAAGGTGCCTTTATTACTCTCCTCCACTTTTCATCGCCTCAGAATCACCTGGAGGGCTGGCTAAGATGGAGATACCTGGGCCCCATCCCCAGAGGTTTGGATTCACTGGGTCCGGCAATGGGGTCTGAGAAGTTGCCCTTCTAACAAGCTCGTAGGTAAAGCCAATGCCGCTGGTCTAGGGAACGTACTTTGGGAAACCCTGAGCTAGTCAACACAGTAATCTGCTTTGCAATAGGCATGGAGATAGGGACATGATCATCCTGTCTTTCCACTTAAACCCCTGCACAGATGTGGATCTTGCTACCTTTCTAAATGGAGTTTCTTTTTCTTCCCATAGCTTGTTGGGGTACAGGTGGTATTTGGTTACATGAATAAGTTCTTTAGTGGTGATTTGTGAGATTTTGGTGCACACATCACCTGAGCAGTATATACTGCACCCTACAAAATGAAGTTTCTATTAATAACTCCATTTGATAGAAACTACATTTTGTAGGGTGCAGTGTATATTTGAACTAATTTGCCTAATATCTACCACCCGCTGATCTCAGGTTGGCCTCTCAGGATCTCAAAGAATATATCTGTGCCTATTTGCATACGGGAGTTTCAAAAATATCTGAAGACAGCCATCCTGCCCTGCTTGTCTCTTCTTCCCTGCACCAATCTCTTCTGCTTCTTCAGCTGTTGGTCAGACTGGAGGATTTCCATCAACAACTGGCTGTATTCTGAGTCAGTCTCTAACTTTGTCGATTTCTTTCTTGCACCCTAGTGCCCAGAACTGGCCAAAACACTCCATTTGGGATCTGACCAGCTCAGAGTGCAATCTCTTAAACTGGACACTATTTTAACATAGTGGTGGTGTTGTTGTCTTAAACCAGTTCACACATTTAGCCTTGTTGAGCATGTGGTCATCTATAACTAGAATTTTTTACATTACCTTGTATCCAGCTAAGTCTTCTTCATTTGTCCTCCACTAGTTGACATTTCAATTTAAGAGATACATTTAACATTTAGTCCTCTTAAACGTAATTTTGTTGGTTTTACCCTTTTTTTTTTTTTTTTTTTGAGACAGAATCTAGCTCTGTCGTCCAGACTGGAGTGCAGTGGCTCCTTCTCTGCTCACTGCAACCTCCGCCTCCCAGGTTCAAGCAATTCTCCTGCCTCAACCTCCCAGGTAGCTGGGACTACAGGCACCCACCACCATGCCTGGCTAATTTTTTGTATTTTTAATAGAGATGTCACCATGTTAGCCAGCATGGTCTCCATCTCCTGACCTCCTGATCCGTCTGCCTCGGCCTCCCAAAGTGCTGGGATTACAGGCGTGAGCCACCACGCCCAGCCCTATAGATGATCAATTTATACCTTAGTTACAAGGTGGTGGTGGCAGGGCTGATAACAGGATGACCAACCCCAAACATGAACGTACCCATTTTTACAGTTGTGCCTGGGGCTCCTACTCATACTTTATCAGTTCAAACAACCACTAATAAGTGACACTGCTCTGCAGTCTTAACATTCATGGCCACCATATGCCTCAATGTTTCTGGGTCAGCTTTAGTTTCAAACATTATCTCTACTGTCACAGGTCCACATGCCAAACTATGAGTCCAGTTTGGGGTTCAGAACATATAGTCTCTACTCTATAGTTCTGCCTTTTCTCGGTGCTCAGTCTAATATCATTGGAGAAGAGGACGATTTTTGCCTGATTAAACTGAGGGAGGGAGATAAGAAAGGGAAGAGAGGAACTCAGAGGTGAGAACCACAAATCCAACGTCAAAGACAATGCTAAATAATGTATTTTGGTTCAATTTTCCAAAAAGTGAAGCTCTGCTTATCACAATGATTGGTCCACCCTGGTCCACCCAGATACCTGGATTCCTCATTTATGTAGCAGCAGTCTACTTCGCGGGCGCTGCCTATTTTGAAGATGTTATTTTGCACTCCCTTCTGGAGCATGTGATAATACCTCTACCTTTGAGAAATACAAAAGATGTAGGTTCTCTGCAGTCGAGAATTAAATGAATGTAAATAAAATGAATAGACAAGGCAGAAGCCTCCATGTCAGCTCCCTCTGCCTTCAGATCCTTCTAAGGGATGTGGGTTCTCGGGAGGGGAAATACACAACACGATACAACAGACATTTGACGACCCTTTAGAGGGCGGTTGTGAATCTGACTACCGAAGGGCTTAAAATATGGCAGTAAGAAGAAAGGAGCTCATGGGACCCTGAAGGGAAACGAGAGCGGGGAATTTGTCTCTTCCATCCACAGACGTTTCAAAGCATGACACTTGCGGTAACAAAATTGCACTGCTAAAGTACTAGTGTGTTATTATCTCCTCTTCAAGACGGGGACACGTAGACAGGGAATGGCCTCTTCCAATACCAACTTCCAAGTAGCACTGCTGATCCTCCACTGAACGATGGGGGAAAAGCTAGCCTGCTTCTGCGACCTTGCATGAAAATGGAGAAAATTCTTGGTTTCAAAATCTTCTCCTGGCTTGAACCGAAAGTTAAAAAGGGACTTTTCGAATTGCACATTGCGCCTGACCTTACCTACCACTAATGAATAATGGATATCGAGGAGCCGTGGAATGGAGGATCACGGCGGCGTACGGAGCACCGGGGAGGAATCGTGGGGTGCGTAGGCGCCGGAGCGCCCGGGTTCGGCCCGGACCGAAGGCTTGCGCGGTGGAGGTGTGGTGTCTGTGCTCCGGGGAAAGGACTGTCTCCCCGGGGGACTGTTTCGCAGCGAGGCTTGTTTTGCTCGCAGCTGGGCGCTCCCTGGGGAGCGACTGCGTGCAAGGGCGGGCCAGGAGGCGGGGGGCGAGCACGATGCTCCAGGGCCCCAAGGACTCGTGTGCGTGTGTGTGTGCAAGGTGGGGCGGTGCAGGGCGTGTGCACAGCACGGGCGGGACGCGCGCCGGTGCGGGCGCCGGGCGCCGCCGGGCGCAATTGCAGCATAAAGCCAGGGCGCCCCGGGGCGCTGGCCCGGAGAACCCATCGGACGCGCAGACCCGGGTCGGCACCCCTCCCGCCAGCACCCTAACGCGGAGCCACAGCGCCCAGGGACCGGAGGGCAGGCGGCGGCGGTAAAGGACAACACGCAAATCTCCACGTAACCCCCCCAGGCAGTGCAAACTCCCAGGACTAGCGCGCGTCCCGGCCAGTCAGAGCGCGCACCGCTCGCACCCCGGCGCGCTCCCCGCGCGGTGCAGGGAACCACAGGGCGGGCGGGTATTAAGGGGAAAGGAGGAGGCGTGGCCTGGCCGAGGAGCCAATGGGCCGGGGAGGGGCGCGCGGGGGAGGAGCTCAGGTGCAGAGTGCCGATTGGCCAGTTCGCCCTCCGGTATGCAGATGCGGTGGGAGTCACGTGCCAGGGGCCGGGACGACTTCCTGTTGGAGGCCAACGCGGGGCGGGGAAGGGGGCGCGAGCGCCCCGTCTGGCTGAAGCGGGGGGAGGGGGGTTCTTGTCAGTTAGAGCAACAAGATGGCCGCGGTGGCAGCTCCGCACCTCAGCGCGACGGCCCCGGGAGCCGCAGCCGCCGCCGCCGGCCCCGCCGCCGCGCAGCCTTGAGCGCCGCACGGGCCGCCCCCTGACAGGGCAGTCCCAGCGCCCGCCGCGCTCCCGCCGCCGTCACCGTCGCAGTCGCCGCGGGCCCGCCCGAGCCGGAGGCGGAGGGAGCGGAGCGGCCCCGCGCCCAGCCGTCCGCAGCTGCCACCACCGCCGCCGCCGCCTAGGACCCGGGCCGCGCCGGAGCCGCGTCCCGCTGGGCGTGAGGAGGACGCGTCGCGGCGTTGCCGGGGCCGGACCTGGACCTGCCGGGACGCGCCGCCGCCCACCCGCCCGCGCCGCCGCCGCAGCCGCCGCCGCCGCCCGCGCCGGGACCTGAGTCCGCGGCGCCGGCGCTGAGCGGGCCCCTGCCGCCCGCGCACTCCCGAGGCCCCTGGGCGGTTGTTGGTGTCGCCGCTGCCGCCAGGCCCGCGCCACCGGAGCCCCGCGGAGCCGCCGCCGCCGCCGGGGACGGAGCCCAGGTGAGCGCGGCCGTCCGCCCGCTCCTCGCCGCCGCCGCAACTTTGCCGGGAGGTTCGCGGGCCCTTTGTTCGGCCGAGCCGAGCCGGGGCGGGCGCTGGCCCCGAGCGACCCGCGTGCGGCGTCGGTCCCCGGGCCGGCCGGGTTTGAGGGGAGCGGCGGGAAGCGGCCGGAGCCGGAGCGCGTGTGTGCTAGTGTGAGACAGGGCTGTGCAGACGCCCGGTGTGTATCACAATCAAACGGGAGTGGAATGGAGGGCTGAAGATGGATGTGCCCCCTCCCTTTTAAAACTCATGCAGCGGTGAAATTCGGTCCTCTCCGGGCAGCCCCCCGCAGATTTTGCATTGGTGATGGCAGGCGCGAACCCGCCGTGTTTTGGTGTAGGAGCCCGGTGCCGTTGTTTGGGGGAAGAGAAAAACCCGGGGCGTGCTGCGGGTGGGCGGAGAAGGATCCCTGGGCGCTCTGCGGGTCTGAAATCAGGTGGATTTTCTAACGGTGCTGCGGACTGCGGAGTAATGCGTATGAGGAAAACGAGCCGTACAACATCTGTCCTGTTATCAGATAACGTAACCCGAGCGCCTGGTTGCCACCTCTGCTTTAAGCGGTGCCTCCTTTGCACCTTTACCTTGAGGACGAGATTTAATTAATTGATTCGTAGCCATGAAAATGTGCAGATGTGGATGTGGGGGTTCCCTGCCTGTTAACCTGGGGAAGAAATAACTGGCATGCATGTTACACGGAGCTTTGGGGATCTTAGCAAAAATGAAGGCTTCCTTCTTGGATGTTGTGCCGGGAGGTAGGGGAGGAGGAGCCGCTAGATCGTGGCTGCACCTATTGCATTCGAAGGCATTTGACGGTATTGGTGATTCTGCACGTAATTAGTGGAGTTGTCTCAAACCTTTGCCTCCGCCAAATGAAACCTCCATTTGAGTGGTCCGCTCGGTTATTTCTAGGCGTGAACTGCGGATTCTAAACTCAAAATGGTGCTCTGTAGATGTCCAACTTCAGCGTCTTTAAGGAGTTGCAAGTTGGAGCCTTCTGACTGGGTTAATCCATTGTGTAGCCGAGGTTCGGCTTTTCTCGAGTGTCTGGTGTTCACGTTGACGTACTTCGGCCAGTACAAGGTAGCCAATTTGTGGCGATCGCTGTGAGAGCCTCGTACGTCCCTGAATGTAATTTGAGCCTGCATAAGGCTTACTTTATGCAAGTGATTTCCTACAGTTAGAATTGAATAACTATGCGAATGAGTTGAGACCCTGGAAACCTGGCTTGAGTGATTTCAGAGGACAGTGGTAGCTGGTTTGAAATGTGTAGGGGGTGTTGGCAATCATATTCATAGATTCCAGATTTCCTTCAGTACTGTGTGAAAGAATAAATGATAAAACTTAGTCCCAGGCCAGATGAACTTGGTTAGTAGAGGGCACCTTGAAGAAATTTACATTGTTCCAGAACGACAGAGGTGGCAATGGTTTTTGAACATTTTTCACTGTAGCACCCCTAGGATGCTTTGTTGGGGAAAATAATGCAAAACAGGGTTTTTAAAATGACTAGTTCAGTTATATTGTCGGAATTAATTTTGTGTGTATTAATAGAACAAAGTAATGATGTGAACAGTTGTAACTTTATTTACCTATACTGAAAGTTTTTTTTCTACAGAAAGTTTTTAATATTTATTTTCGTAAGAATAGACATTCTTGGAAGCTGTTTTTCATACAGATTTCTCATGACCTGACCATAGGCATAGTCAGGCCGTGAGAAATTGATAGCTCAGAAAATGGTAACAGTAAACACACACACACATTCGTTTTTATTATAAGGATCTGATTTTAAAAGCTTGTTTGTAACTCTTCCGTGCTTCTTGTCCAAAACAAAGACCTTGCTGACCTTACCTCGGTTTTACTTTTTTTTTTTTTTTTTTTTTGAGACGGTTTCGTTCTTGTTGCCGAGAGGCTGGAGTGCAATGGCACGATCTCGGCTCACTGCAACCTCCGCCTCCCGGGTTCAAGCGATTCTCCTGCCTCAGCCTCCCGAGTAGCAGGGATTACAGGCGCCCGCCGCCACTCCTGGCTAATTTTTGTATTTTTAGTAGAGACGGGGTTTTGCCATGTTGGCCAGGCTGGTCTCGAACTCCTGACCTCAGGTAATCCGCCTGTCTCGGCCTCCCAAAGTGCTGGGATTACAGGCGTGAGCCACCGCTCTCGCCGGTTTTACTTTTAAGGTATGAAATTAAATATGGTTGATACTGAGACTGTCATAAGGTTTAATCTTAACAATTTCATTTCGGATTCTGCCATTTAAATATTCTGGTAGTAACCTGGAGTATATGTAAGTGTTGATTTTAGATTTTCGTCCTCATTTCATGTTTATTGCGGGGGGCGGGGGTGGGTTTCAAGTAGCATATGTCTTAACACTAACATATTATTTCGTAACAGGTTTACATTTATATTTAGTTGGCTTAGGAACTTTGGAGTAAATAGTTGCTTTTAGAATGCTGATTGTGAAGGTGGAGTGGAATGAACCGTTTCATTTGACATTCAGTGATTAAAAAATAACTAAGTCATACAGAGGATATATGAAACTAAATACAGTATTTTTCATCACCACTACCGCCACGTTTTTGTTAAACAGCTGGCTTTCCTGAGATACATTTGTGCTTTTCCAAATGCTGTCATCTGGCTTACTTCCAAAACCAAGCCAGAGGAGGGTCAGGGCTGGAGTAGGACAGCCTTTCTCCTTAGTGAAGGGAGCTTTCAGTTTGGAAAGAAATGGAAGACACAGTTCCTGCAGTACTGGCTGGGAATGAGGTATTTACATTACATCTCCAACCCCAAGTGAAGGGGATGAGGTCTTGATTGTAACTTAGTCTTGCTTGGCCCAGGAAAGTGATGCTAACTTGACATTTTTTAAAAAAGACTACTGATGAAAGTTAGTTTATTGTTTGATTTGAGTATATAGAATATCTTTGGCATCGTAGAAGTTCACCAACAACCTTTTAAGATTGAAAAACCATTTAAAAGACTATTTGGGGGTCTTTTTGGCCTTCCCCAGTAGGAATTGGAGCATTCGATTGCATGCTTATGCTTTGGATGACTGTTTATCTTTCAGTCAGGGTTTATTGTGCAAAGGTGATACTTGAGATTTTATAAGAAAGAAAATCCTTTGGCTATGAACTCTAGGCTGTCCCGTATACCAAAGTAAAACATATGGGACAATTAAGATTTGGGGATAGAGCAAGCAAAGATTACCAAGAGCAACTGAAGCTGGTGGAGAAGGCACAAGAAATGGAGAGAAGGAGACAGGGACAGATTTATAGACGTCCTTGGAGCTGGGAGAAGGATAGGTTGAGGGAGCAGGAGGCGGAGTCCTGAACAGACTGAGCATGAAAGGGTCTATATAAGCCGGGAAGAACCAGGTAACTTTATGTTTGTTTTGTTTTTGTTATCTTTCGTTGAAATTGTTTTGGCTTCTTTCTCATAATTTTAAGACAAATGGGTTTTTACCTTTTCTCCAGCTCTGTCTCAGAGGGTCTTCAAATATTTTAGGTGAGAAGTAAGGAAATATTTTGAAGTGTTGGTGACACAGTCTTTGGTCTCTCTTGCATGACAGCTGGTCACAGTGAAGGTGACTGGATTTTAGTTACTTTAGATACTTAACATCTTAATATTTTGTTGGAACATGTCATAGGTTTGAGTAGGGACAGCAAAATGTCAGGTGAGAAGTGGCTCCTATTTTGTGGGGGGTAGATTATACAGGTTTTCTTGCTTTTACTCAGTCTACGGCTATCCAAATTTATACAAATGAGTTTCTAAATAATTGTGTGTTCACGAGGAGAGCATTCTTTACAAAATGATAATAAGCTTTCTTTAAATAGGCTTTAATGCAGTGGAGTCCATTTATAAATTTTCAGCTTATACATAACTTTTTAGGAATATAATTACTTAAAAATATAAAGGTTACTTGTCAGAAATAACTATATAACCTTGTGCAGAAAGTGTATATCTGAAATTGAAACTGAGAAATGTATAATCTTAGCCAGTGAACTTGTTTGAATAACCCAATTAAAATAATGGTACAGTTTCCTATTGTACAGATCGTGCATTTGAAATGTTAATTTATTTAATGAAAAGTAAATTATGTAATTTTTAAAAATCTCCACCTGGGATATATATAACAAGGTTTTACATGTTTAAAACATGCTGAAAATCCATATCGTTTGTTCCATTTTTGGAGTTTTACTAAAAATGAATTCTTTTCTTAGCCTTAGATGTTTTCAGAGAATGAAGAAGCTATTGCAGGAATGGAGAGCTGTTTGTTAAGAATGCATTCCTCCTCTGTAGCCCTCAAAAGACTATAGAGCTGTGTGCAGAGCTAGACAATCTGGGCATCCAGCCATAAAACATCACTGCTGTAGCACAGATAGTTGTTCGCACTCTCCTGAGCCCTCTGTGGCTGCAAACCGCAACAGAAGGAATGGTCTTGGGAAAGCAACGCTCACTGTTATTTTGAACTCTTAATATTCTCTGTGTCTCTCTGAGTTCCAGCTATGCATTGGGACTTCGGTTTTCTAAAATACAGTAGTGATTAAGGATGAGCAATAATATAGCTTCTTAAGTATATGCCTCTTGTAAGCCAGTGGATTTAAATGTTTGCTCTAGGAAATAAGGGGTGTCTAGGAAATAAGAGTTGTCTGTCCCACCATCTTCCTCTTTATTTGCCTCTTTGTTGCAATACTTCTTTTCTGTTGGAGAACCACTGCCCTAAGACCCATATGATCACTGGGCCACACACAGTGCACATGGCCCAAAGAGTCATCTGGAATCTTCCAGATATTTTGTGGGATGGATTGGTCTAATTTGGCCCAGTTTCCACTTTCTCATGAACCTTTTTGGCCTAACAAATTTTTAATTTTTTTGCACGAAAGTGAAGAAGAGTGTGACTGGCATCTATTTGTATAAATCCAAATGGTTTACTCTGAAGACCCTCTCTGTTTTTCTTCAGACCATTTTAGAAATTAATACTCTATTGTATCTTTATAACATCCTTCTCTGAAGGATTGAACTACAAACCTATAGTATCACAGTGTCAAGTCGAATTATTCTCAGCAGTTGGATAACTCGTCTGTGGTTGAGTCCTTTACTGATGTGCAGACTGTCTTTTGACGTGGCTAATACCAGATGCAAGTTGGTGCCCAGGTGGTTATTGGGAATATGTGCTTTGTTTGACTGATTTTATGTGTGCCTTCTAGCTTATTAAGAATAAGATCTCTCACAGCTAAAATCAAGTGCTTGGTTTGAGCCTGGCAAAGATATTGTTTACTTTTTTATTCCCAAAGATCATTTCTTTTTAATTACTCTTTTAGGAAAGCAGGGAAAATCTAAGTTAAAATAGCAACTGGGAATTAAACTAAGATCTGAAACTGGGAAATGGCAATGCAGGCACAGGTGTCACCTTTCCAACTGTTGTTGAGATGATGTGGACAACGGTTGTTCAGAAATTACGGTGGGGAGGAGGGAGATGCACAAGTATTTTTTCTCATACTCCATATGAAATATGAAGTGCAGAGTGAGGGGCCCAGAGTGTAGGGAGGGAATTTAACAGGCTTTGTTCTTCAGGGGGCTATGGCCGATGTCTTAAACAAGGTCTTTTTTGGTAGGGAGGCACAGTTAGGGAAGAAGGTGATGGATTTGTGGGAACAAGTACATTTGAGTTACTGAGGACAATTGGGAATTGCGAAGTGGGAGTGGACGAGGTTAGAAAGCATCCTTAGGTAACCAGATCTCCATTTAAAAATTAATCTGAGCATTTACGATGTGATTATGTGCCAAGGACGTGAGTTTATCTTATTTAATCCTCACAACACTCCTGTGAAGTGGTTGCTTTTAACATTCCCATTTGACAGATGAGCAAAGGGAGTAATTTCCACAAGATCCTGTAGCTTATAGGAGATGAAGCCGGAATTTAAACTCAGTACACTTCAAAGCCCTCACGTACGGAAAAAGCTTGGATTATTTTAATAGCTTCTTAATTAGTCTCTTCCTCTGTTCTGTGTCCTGCTATCCAGCTACCAATATTAACTGACTGCCTTCTGAGCACTTTGTGTGTATGATCTCATTCATTCCTCCTCAGCAGCTTATAAGTTAGGAACTGTGATTATATTCACTTTATACATGGAAGCTGAAGTTGATGGAAGTTGAATAATTTGCCCAAAATCAGAGCCTTAATAAATGTGTCTAGGTCCTTGGAAGCCAGAGCCTGAGCTCTTTATCATTCCGCCGTGCTGCCTTCTGAAGCCTGAGCCTGGTTACATCATTCCTTCCACAAAACCTTTATGCCTTCTCTGTGCAGCAGCCACAGGGGAAGGACATCAACTTCTTCCTGCCCTCCTGGAGCTGTCTTACTAGTATAGTGAGAGAAATGGGCACCAAACAAGTTGTTAAAAAAAGAGAGAAAGCAATACATGTGAAGAAAGCCACGTACACATATTAAAAAGTTGAGAAAAACCTACCGTAATATATCATTATATAGCTGTATGCTGTATCTCCTCTCGTAAGGACGCATGTCAAAATTTTGGTTGCTCTGAGAAGTCTAGCAGTGAAAGAAATATGTTTACCTTTATTGGCCCAGTATTTCCCAAACTTATGTGGCCATTGAACATTGTTTTCCCTTCATACCACTTTTTAGTTCAGTGGGACTGACTTTTACAAATTCGGAAAGGAAGAGTGCCTGGTCATCCCCAGAGAGGGCCTGTGGGCTGGAGTGGTTAGGCAAGACTTCACTTGAAATGAGTTCTGAAAGGCTGGCAGAGCTTGGTTGGATGAAGGGGATATTCTACAAGGAGACGAATGGGCAAGCCATGTTTGGGAATATTTTGTAAAGCGTGTAACGTAATGGCTGAGACATAGTAGGGACGGGATGTAGTTATTGACTAGATGAGTGCAGAGGCCTAGCTGTAAATGGAGGTTCTGTGTTGGCAGTAAGGTTTAGAAGGGGCTTTATCAGGTAGAACCTCTAGTTGTTGGCTTCTTAGGAACCATTGGTGGCTGTTGGTGGGCATGACATGAATCAGGTGTTGGATTAGAATCTTCCTTGAGCAGAGATAGGGTGTTAAAACTGGCTGTTGTAGCTGTCTGTGCAAGGTGATGCCTACATACTGGTAGGGTCAAACTGAAAAGATGTTACAAAGAATCAGCAGGATAAAATAATACAAAATGATTGACGTGGGTTGTTGGAAAGAATGAATTCTAAGAGGCATAGGGTACTTACTGCTCTTCCTAGAATCTGCCACAGAGGCTTTAAATTAATAAAGCTAATATTAAGATATTTGGTTAAATACACATAGTACATTCTTTTTAGATGCTGATGGGGAAAGATGACACACAAGATAGTAGTTTTAGGCGAGTTTATTGTATGAGGTTGTGTTCTGCAGTAGAGATTTGACTCACAGCATAAATCCAAGTATGTAATGAGCCATGTAATAATAGGGGTCTGCTGTTAATTATGGTGAATACTCTCAATGAAATCAGATTTTCTTAGTGCCATACTCATAAAAAAATTCTTGACCTAGATCTTATATAACAGTCCCAGGTATATAGTAAATTTTATGCATATATTTGGAATGTTGACAGGAAAGAAGAGAAAACAAAAATCTTTAATGTTTCAAGGAAACATAAGATCAAATTATTACATAAATAGAATAGCAGCATTAGTAATTGTGTTGAAGTTACTAGAATTTTTAAATTTTGGGTAAACTTAAGAGATTCCTTAAACTTAAGGAATAATAGATTCTTTTTTACTCCTGTGGAGTGGGGAAACTTTAAAACAGATAAAAATATTTTTTATTTTACCAGTCAGGTGATGAATGAAGATCTTAGCCACTGTTGGAGTTTTGTGTATATGTAGTATTGCATTTAATTGAGCATAGTTATTTATTCTTTTCTATTAACTTTAGACTTTAAATTTCAGCACAGTTCCTTGCAGATTAATGCTTTGCAAAAAAAACTTCATTATTATGGTAATTTCTTTAGATTTGAGTTGCTTATTAGCAGGGATAATAACATGTTCATCTTTGTAATCCCTACATCGTCTGTAGTATTTTGAAGATATTTAGATAATTTTTGAGTCATCTGTTTCTTCAGAGATATTGCTTCCACAAGTCATGGGGGGGAGAGAGAAGATTGATAATTGAACACTTTTCTTCGGTTTTTAATCTTTTAGGATAATGATCAACAGTGTTTTCAACCAGTAAGCCTGGTACGTGGGGCTGTATCTGCAGATTTGAGGGGAGTTGGGAAGCTGACAGGTGAGGAACAGTCATCATAGGGGCTCCCTGCACTACTGTTTTCTGTAGGGTACCTGAAGGAGTGACCAGTGCCTTTTCCTGAGGCCTCTGGGCACTGCCAGTAAGTGCCACTGACCAAATCATGAAAAAACAATGTGTGACGTTTCTTATGGACATTAAAATTGTAGGTATGATAGATCAATTACAAAATAATTCCTGGCTTGTCTTTCACAGATTTGATGATGGTCTTTAGATATTAGCCCATTGGAAAAATGAGTGTTATGACTAATGAGATTATTCTGGCCAAGCCAGAATGTCTGGTTAGCATTATTCTGGATAGACTTATATCCCGCCCTCCTTTAGGGAAAACTCTGTGGAAATAAGAGGATTTTTAAAAAGAGATTGTCAGTATTCTTTTTCTTGAAAACAATTTATGTTTACTCATAATTTCAGTACTCCTTTAAAGGTTACTTTATAAAAATTTGAGATGTAGTTATTATTATTATTATTATTATTATTATTTTTTGAGATGGAGCCTCGCTCTGTTGCCCAGGCTGGCATGCTGTGGCACAGTCTCAGCTCACTGCAACCTCTGCCTCCCAGGTTCAAGCGATTCTCCTCCCTCAGCCTCCTGAGTAGCTGGGATTACAGGTGTCTGCCACCACACCCAGCTAATTTTTTGTATTTTTAGCAGAGATGGGGTCTCACCATGTTGGCCAGGCTGGTCTCAAACTCCTGACCTCGTGATTCGCCCACGTCGGCCTCCCAAAGCACTGGGATTACAGGTGTGAGCCACCGCGCCTGGCTGAGATGTAGTGGGTGGTGGTTGTGGTTTTTGTTGTTGTTGTTGTTTGAGACGTAGTCTTGTTCTGTCACCCAGACTAGAGTGCAGTAGCGTGATGTCAGCTCACTGCAACCTCCACCTCCTGGGTTCAAGTGATTCTTCTGCCTCAGCCTCCCAAGTAACTGGGACTACAGGCGCATGCCACCACACCCAGCTAATTTTTGTATTTTTAGTAGAGACAGGGTTTCACCATGTTGGCCAGGATGGTCTCTTATCTCCTGACCTCAGGTGATCCGCCCACCTCAGCCTCCCAAAGTGCTGGGATTACAGGCGTGAGCCACTGTGCCCGGCCCGAGATGTAGTTATTTAAATAGCTTATACACGTGCCTATTTAGCCTTGGATGGCAGAATTTTGATTAGGTAGATCTTAAGTCTTCAGAAAATGGTTTATTCTCTTTAACTTGTGATTTTCCAACTAAATCTTAAATTGGTGAACGTGAGTTTCAAAATTCAGCCTTTAGGAACGCTCACAAAAGTTCTCATTAGTTTCTCTTACTCTTTATGTCTTTCCCACAACCTTTCCCCCCTGTTTTTCCACTTGCCCTCCTGAAACTGCACTTCAGAGTTGGGAGTAGAGAGAGACCTGGTTTGAGGCAATAGGGTGAACACAGCATTCTTTCATTCTGTGTATTGTTGTGACGCTAAGACTGTCGTTGAGATACCAGTCCACAGCTGGTGAAAGGATTCTAAACTTCATACTAGCAGTTTATTGAGTGCTTATCATGTGCCAAGTACAGAGCGCTTAATATGTTATTTCATTTATCCTCCTTAATAAGAGGAGAACACTGAGGCACTCTGAAGAAGCCAGGTCACCTAATTCCAGTGGCTGTGCTCCTCACCGCTCTATTGCACTACCTCATTCAGACTGACTGAGGTAGTACAATTTCCATTATCTTTAATAAATTTTTTTTTTTTTGAGGCGGAGTCTCGCTGTCACCAGGCTGGAGCGCCGCGGCGCAATCTCGGCTCACTGCAACCTCTGCCTCCTGGGTTCAAGCGATTCTCCTGCCTCAGCCTCCCAAGTATCTGGGATTACAGGTGCCTGCCACCATGCCTCGCTAATTTTTGTATTTTTAGTAGAGACAGGGTTTCACCATGTTGGCCAGGGTGGTCTCAACTCCTGATCTCAGGTGATCCACCCGCCTCAGCCTCCCAAAGTGCTGGGATTACAGGCGTGAGCCACCACGCCCGGCAATTTCCATTATCTTTAAAAATCTGAGAGATATTGGGACCTCAAATTTGATCTGTGGCATCTGACCTATTAAGAGAAAACTAACGTTTATGTGTTTATAAGAATCGTTATTTATATTTGAAAAGCCTGATGTTCTTTTCTCTCTGATTTCTAACTCTGGCATCTAGAATGCAGTGTAGGCAGGAGTGTGCCTGGGAGACAAGCAGAGATCTCACGGATTCCTTTATTTTTCCTGCCGTAGCAGCAAATTTTCCTTGGAGCACTATTTGAAAATTAACATTACTGAAAAAATTAAGCCCACTTAAAGGGACTCTAGTTTTTATCTAAATTATAAAAGGTGAGAAAACAGTTCTGAAAAAAAATGTGTCACGTTGAAACTAGAATGCTTTAGTTAATGGGGTAAGCTAGAAGTAAGCCGCCTTTGATAACTCATATAAGAGCAGCATATGAATGGATGATAACTGTCTTTCTTCCATTTAATTCAGCTACTTCCTATTCAATCTCAAATCTCAGTTGGAAAGCAATTTCCCTCACTTGACCCATTTTTCTTCTGCATTATATCTTTCTTCTGGTTCTTCAACACAAAAAGTTTGAAGGAATGGAGTGTTGTAAACCCTTCAAGACTTGTAAACAGATTCAGATACCAGGTTTGGGATAAGCGTATTTCATTATTTGGCTTTCTAGTTGGAAGGATAACAATTTTATTTCTTTGCATTTTGTTTTGTTTCTTGGTTCTTTTTGAGACAGGTTCTCGCTCTGTTGCCCAGGCTGGAATGCAGTGGTACAGTCACAGCTCATTGCAGCCTCAACCTCTCAGGCTCAAGCAGTCCTCCCACTTCAGCTTCCTAAGTAGCTGGGACCACAGGCATGCACTATCATGCCTGGCTAATTTTTAAAATTGTTTTTGTAAAGACAGGGTCTTCCTATGTTGCTGGGATTGCAAGTGTGAGCGACCTCACCTGGCTGCTGCTTTACTTTGATATCACAATTTTCAGGAGAGATATATGTTAAATGACTGAGATTGGTATAGAGTCATATGGGTGTAGACCAAGCTTGCCCAACCTGCAGCCTGGGATAGCTTTGAATGCGGCCCAAAACAAATCCGTAAACTTTCTTAAAATACTATGAGATTTGTGTGTGTGTGTGTGTATGTATGTGTTTAAGCTCATCAGTTATTAATGTTAGTGTATTTTATGTGTGGCCCAAGACAATTCTTCTTCTTCCAATGTGGCCCAGGGAAGTCAAAAGATTGTACACCCCTGGTATAGATAAAAGCAGGTAGTTGGCCTAGCCTGGGCAACACAGCAAGACCCTTGTCTTTTAAAACATGAAAAAATTAGCTGAGCATGGTGGCACATATCTGTAGTCCTAGCTACTCAGGAGGCTGGGGTGGGAGGATCACTTGAGCTGTGGAGTTCAAGGTTACAGTGAGCTATGATCCTGCCACTACACTTCAGCATGGGTGATATACCTTGTCTCAAAAAAAAAAAAAAAAAAGAAAAGAAAAGAGAAAAGTAGGTGGGGGGTATAAAATTCTTGTTTTAGTAACACGGGCAATTTAAAGATGTTATAATTTTAGTAAAGATATATGAAATAAGCCTCACATATCCATATTGTAAAATGTCTATCTGAGACCCAAGTCTCTGGAATTTGTTCTCTAAATTAATCTATTAGTGGTATCATTAACACATGCATTAATTACAGGTGTTTTGTAATAACATTTATTTCACACCTTGGGTGATAAAGTGCTTGAATTGGTTTCTGTCTTTGCCAGATCAAATTCTAAATTTCCTAAAATAGCTAACATCAAACCAGTCTCCTTTATGAACCCTTCTCTGACTCCTCTCATGATAAACTTTCTCTTCTCTATTCACTCCTTTGGTCATCTCATTCAGTCCTGTGACATTAAATACCACATATACACTGAAGACACCAGCCTAGACTGCTCCCCAGACTCAATATTTGCATATCCAGTTGCCTGTTCCACATCTCGATGGCTTTTTAATGGGCATTTCCACTGAACAGATCCAGAACTGCACCCCTGTTCTTGCCCCAAAATAACCTCAGGAGGTTATTTTGTCTTCACTGATGAATTCTGTCAAACATAGAACTAATATCGAGCTTTCACAAACATTTCCAGAGATTAAAATCTGCTCTGCTTGCATTCCTTCCCACTTGCTGAAAAGCACTGCCATCCTTCCAGTTGCTCCACTCAAAAACTTTGGAGTCCCCATTGACTTCCCTCTTTCACTCCATGTATGGTCCATCAGAAATTAAGTAAGAGATTTCTGAATAACCCATAGGTTAAAGAAGAGCTCACAAGGGAAAATTAGAAGATATTTTTAAATAAGTTAAAAAAAAACAAAACAGAACATGTCAAAATTGATGTGATGCAACTAAACTGTACTAGGAGAGAAATGCATAGCTTTAAATGTATTAAATATGTATTAGAAAAGGAGAAAGATCACAGATCAGTCACTTAAGCTTCTACCTTCTGAATCTAGAGAGAACAAACTAAACCGATGGCAAACAAACAAAAAAAAGTAGAGATTAGAGTGGAAACCAAGGAAATAGAAACATAAAAACAATAGAGAAGATCAGTAAAACCAGAAGCTGGATAATTGCAAAGATCAACAAAATTGACAAACCCATAGATAGACTGACCAAGAGAAAACTAGGGGAGACACAAGTTACTAAAATCAAGAATGAAAGGGAGGGCCAGGCGCGGTGGCTCGCTCCTGAAATCCCATCACTTTGGGAGGCCGAGGTGGATCACCTGAAGTCAGGAGTTCAAGACCAGCCTGGCCAACATGGTGAAACCCCGTCTCTACAAAAATACAAAGATGAGCTGGGCATGATGGCAGGTACCTGTAATCCCAGCTACTCTGGAGGCTGAGGCAGGAGAATTGCTTGAACTTGGGAGGCGGAGGTTGCAGTGAGCCCAGATGGTGCCACTGCACTCCAGCCTGGAAGACAGAGCAAGACTCCGTCTCAAAAAAAAAAAAAAAAAAAGAATGAAAGAGGGGACATGACTGCTGATTTTACAGGAATTGAGGTAGGTACCATAAACAACTTTATGCCAACAAAAGATGATTTAGATGAAAGTACAAATTCCTAGGAATAGACAAATTAACAAAAATTGATGCAGGAAAAATGGAAAATTTGAATGGACATATAGCAATAAATTGAATTAGTAATTTAAAATCTTCTCACAAAGAAAATCCAGGTTATTCTGTCTTCACTGGTGAATTCTGTCAAACATAGAACTAATACCAGGCCTTCACAAACATTTCCAGAAATTAAAAGAGGAAGGTACATTTACCAGCTGATCCAGTGAGGGCAATGTTACCAGGATGCCAGAGCCAATAACATCATAAATAATAACATCATAAATTATTTATTTTTTTTTTGAGATGGAGTCTTGCACTGTCTCTCAGGCTGTAGTGCAGTGGCATGATCTCGGCTCACCACAACCTCCGCCTCCGAGGTTCAAGCGATTCTCCTGCCTCAGCCTCCCGAGTAGCTGGGATTACAGGCACCCGCCATCACACCCGGCTAATTTTTTGTATTTTTAGTAGAGACGGGGTTTCACTATGTTGGCCAGGCTGGTCTTGAACTCCTGACTTCAGGTGATCCACCCGTCTCAACTCCTAAAGTGCTGGGATTACAGGCGTGAGCCACTACGCTTGGCCAATACACCATATTAATAGATGAAGAACAAAACCACATGATCATCTCAGTAAATGCAGAAAAAGCATTTGACAAAATTTAACATTCTTTCATGAGAAAAGCTTTCAGCAAATTAGGTATAAAAGAGGGCTGCTTCAACTTGATAAAAAGCGCATATATGAAAAACCATACAAAACACAGTAATATTATACGGAAGAGTGAATGACTGAATGCTTTCTCTCCAAAACTGGGAAAAAAAGAATATCAGTTCAGTTCTATTCAGCATTGATCTAGAGCTTCTAGCCTATGTAGTCAGGTAAGGGAAAGTAATAAAAGGCACCTGGATTAGAAAGGAAGAAGTGAAACTGTCCTTATCCACAGATGACATAATCCTGTGTATAGAAAATCCTTAGGAATCCACAAGAAAGGTTAGTTGAACTAGTAAATAAGTTTAGTAAGGTCACAGCTTACAAGACCAGTGTTTGCATTTGTGTTTCTTGATGCCAGCAGTAAACAATTTGAAAATGAAATTAAGAAAACTCATTCACTATAACATCAAAAGCAACTAAATCCTGGGGAATAAATTTACAAAAGAAGTGAAGATGTTTACACCAAAACTGCAAAAACATTGCTGAGAGAAATTAAAGAGGATCCAAATAATTGGAGAGACATTCTGTGTTGATGGATGGGAAAACACAATATTGTTAACCTGGCACTCTACCTAGATTGATCTGTAGATTTGATGCATCTCTATCAAAATCCCAGAAGGCTTTTTTTTTGTTGTTGTTTTTTTGTACATTGACAAGCCGATTCTATAATTTATGCAGAAATGCAAAAAGACCTGGAGAGAGGGAGGGAGGGAGGGGGAGGGGGGAGAGAGCAAGAAAAAGAAAGCGAATGAAGGTAAAACAGAGAATGTGAAAAGATAAAACAGGCTGAAGGAAAATATTTGCAAATCATAAAGCTAGTAAGGGACTTGTATTCAGAATATATAAAGAGCTCTCATAACTTAATAATAAGAAGACAAAGTACCCAATTTTAAAATGGGCGAAGGATTTCAATACATACGTCACCAAAAAAGATAAACAAATAGCTGATAAACACATGAGATTTCTTGCTATATGTCCATTCAAATTTTCCATTTTTCCTGCATTGATTTTGTTAATTTGTCTATTCCTAGGAATTTGTACTTTCATCTAAATCATCTTTTGTTGGCATAAAGTTGTTTATGGTACCTACCTCAATTGCTGTAAAATCAGCAGTCATGTCCCCTCTTTCATTACCGCCCCCCCCCCCAAAAAAAAGTAAGAGGGAGAGATGGAGTCTTGCTGTGTTGCCCAGGCTGCCCTTGAACTCTTGGGCTTGAGAGATCCTCCCACCTTAACCTCAAGAGTAGCTGGGACTGCAGGCACGTGCCACTGCACCCTGCTTGTGTATATTTTTGGTTCATTTCGTTTTGGGTTTATATTACCATTGTTATTCAATGTTGTGTGTAGTCAGGGTGAAAATAGATTAGCAACAACAGTGCTATTAACAGGTATTATGTCTTGTTTGTCTGCTTTGTTTCCAAGAACAAATCTTAACTCATTGAGTCTGTTCAAAATTCACAGTTCTGTAGAGCTTACCCAGGAGAAAACAGAGACCTAAAGAGGCAGTGTGACTTGCCCAAGATCAGGTAGTCCTGGGTTCAGACCCAGGTTTTGCAGAAAACTAATTCCATGCCTTTTGCCATAGGTAAATGAGCAAGGGAAAAAACAATTTGCAAAACAAATTTGTAAACAAACATCTTTAAAATGTATCTTTCTAGTAATCAAAGAAAGAAATTAAATAAGCCAGATTAAAAAAGAAACATTCAGTTGAGAAAACTTAAATATGATACTGAGGAGGATGAGAAAAGAAATTTCTCGAAGTCTCATGTATGGGGGAAAAAAAAAATTCTTCCATGCATCTTTTGCTGGTGGCCATGAAAACAGGTGTGAACACCTTCAGGTGGTGAAAATCATAATTACATCAAACGAATCAAATACATTATTACCTTGGGAGGTTATCTTTTTAGCATCTGTATTAAGGTTTTTTTCTGATATACATTAAACTGCACATATTTAAAGTATAACATTCAGTAAATGTTGATATACATCTACATCTGTGAAACTACAGCCACAGTCAAGATAGTGAGCATATCCACTGAGGCTGAATGTTGAAATGTGCTGGTGGGAGGGCAGATGCAGTGTGCTGGAGGGAGAAAGAAGCCAAATTGTTAAAACTGGGCAACCAGTGGAAAGATGGTTGTGGAGGGAATGGGGAGACCTCCCTTATAATTTTGCCTATAAAGGCAGCTACACATAGCAGTTTTAAAAATATTTGTCATTCTTGTAGGAAGGTAATCATTTCTGAACTATTATTTAATCAAACCTTTTTCTTTTTTGGGTCAAATCTGGTCTTTTGAAAATATGAAATAGCGTTGTGATTATGAGACTTTGGGACATCATGTAAGAGGAAAGGTTCAACAACAAAAATGGAAGCTGATTTACGGTTGCCATCTTTTACTCTTGCCACACAAGACTTGAATAAAAACTACCACGATATACTTCTATCATTACTTTATAAAATAAAGGACATTCTCATGCAAAGAAGTGGAAAGGATACCATCTTATAGGAGAATCCTATAAATTGAATAAATGCATCTTTATGAAAAATGTAGTTCGTCTTTATTTTTCTCATTCCATGGTGTTATAAAACTTTCTCACCTGATCATGGTCTTAAGAGTGAGTTGTCAACTCTGGGCTAGATTTCTAGGAATGCCACTTATTAGCTAGGTGACTTTGGGTTTAATTTTTACTTTCGGTGAGCCTTTGCTCAGCTAGAAGAAATGAATAATAGTATATACTATTACAGGATTATTGTAAGAATTAAATGAGATAGTGTGTAAGTTTCTCACATTGTAGGCTCATGTTATCTTCCTTATATTCAGCCCTGCGTAGTCTATTTCTCACTATCACACATTTGCTCTGTAATTACATATTTGTGTGTACGTTTCTGTAATTTCAAAGAAGTGAGTCAAATTTAACCATATCATAGACATGACTATAGTAATCACTTTGGTATGTTTTGCAAGGTGGGCGAGGGAGGTTGTTTTGCCCTGAAAACATCTACAAATGCTAGTGTATAAAATTGAGCAAAAGATGTGGGATAGAGATTGAATTCATATTCTTTGTGAAGACTATTAGGATTTGTTCTTGTGATGATCAGATTGTCAGTTCAGTTTACTGTATTTCACACACAGTAGCCCCAGTTAGAGTTCCAGAAATGCTTATAAATTTGTCTCCTGTGGTATTACCTTAATGTGATGTTGGATTCTTCATCGCTGAAGTCAGCTATTCAGGTAAAACTTTATTTGGTAAGATCAGATACCTAAGCAATATATAGTCACTAAGTCACTTCATATATAAAACTTGGGGCTGGATACGGTGGCTCATGCCTGTAATCCCAGCACTTTGGGACGCCAAGGCAGGTGGATCACCTGAGGTCAGGAGTTAGAGATCAGCCTAACCAATATGGTGAAACCCCATCTCTACTAAAAATACAAAAATTAGCTGGGCGTGGTCGCAGGTGCTTATAATCCCAGCTACTCGGGAGGCTGAGGCAGGAGAATTGCTTGAATCCAGGTGGTGGAGGTTGCAGTGAGCCAAGATTGCACCATTGCACTCCAGCTCAGGCGACAAGAGCAAGATTCCATCTCAGGAAAAAAAAAAAAAAAAAAAAAAACTTGGTTTCCCCTTCATTTTACAGGTATGTTAAAGAGGAAAAAAATAGAATGCTTAACATGTTGCTACTTGTGTACAAATTGTATTAATCATTATATGATAAATGTTTCCAGATGGTATCTATTTTATGGTACTTAGACTTTCTAACCTTTATAATGATTACTATAGATACGTTTTCTTTCTCCTACTAGATTATAAACTCCTTGAAGGTAGGATTCATGTTTAGTTTATCTTTTCATAAAACTTAGCTATGTATATTGATTTATACATATGCATTTAGTAAATAGAGCTTGATTAATTGAATAAATCTTCATATGTAGTAGATTTCTATATTGACTTCTGCTGGTATCAATTTTCTCTTCAAAGTTTGATGAGATAGGAGTGATGGGGAAAATATGAAGAGCATTAATGTATCATTTTCACTTCCACTAGTATCTTTGCTAGACCCCTAATCTCCAGTAGTTTTAAAGCTTTGGGTTATGAAAAGGAACTCCTTGTCTCTGAAGTGGTAGATATTTTTTATGATATGTTGCAAAACAAAAAGACAACTTTTTAGCTCAGAAGGAAACCAGCATTTATTAAGCCCTAGCTGTGTGCTAGGATAGGATCTTTTAAGTAGTCCCAGATCCCTTTGAGAATTCAGAAAACCTAAATAAAACAAGAAAGAAATTTTAATTATAAAAGAATTATCTCCAAAAAGTTTCTGCTTTTCACCTTTTCATGCTTTTAATATTTACTATGTAAATTGCCTAAGAACTTAAAAAAGAGGGACAGCTTTCCAGTTTATTTTATGAAGCTAACATACCAAAGACACAAAAAATGATAGGCAAATATCTAACTTTAGATTTTTGTCACATAAGTGTATGTGAGACTCTTAAAATAATTTACCAGAAAGTGTAATTCATCAGTATCAGTATTTTTTCTTTAAAACCTCTTTTTTTTTTTTTTTTTTTTTTTTTTTGAGACAGAGTGTCGCTCTGTCGCCTAGGCTGGAGTGCAGTGACGCAATCTCAGCTCACTGCAAGCTCTGCCTCCCGGGTTCACACCATTCTTCTGCCTCAGCCTCCCGAGTAACTGGGACTACAAGCGCCTGCCACCATGCCCGGCTAATTTTTTGCATTTTTTTAGTAGAGACGGCATTTCACCGTGTTAGCCAGGATGGTCTCGATCTCCTGACCTCGTGATCCGCCTGCCTGGGCCTCCCAAAGTGCTGGGATTACAGGCGTGAGCCACCGCGCCCGGCCTAAAACCTCTTTCTAAAGAGAATTTGAGACAAATGCAACAGCATATTAAAACAATAGAAGAGTAGAAGTAAGGCTTATCTTTAGAATGCAAAGAACTCTACTAATATTCCTCCACAGTGGTGGATCAAGGAAGTAAATTCATAAGATTATCTCACTTGCTACCTGTAAGGTCATATAGTAAAACTCAGTATTATTTTGGATGTCTGCTTCTGGCTAAGACAGACTAGCCAGTGTCAGACCAACCCTGCTACCAGGAACTAAAATGCTTAGGCAAATAATAAAAAGCAACTGTTTGAAGGTATTAGAAACTACTAGGACATTGAAGACTTTGAGGCCAAGATCCCAGAGAGAAGGGAGGTCTAAAGAGGCAGAATAAACATTTGGTGCCACATGACCCCTCAGAAGCATTTGCCAGCTTCAGTGCTAGGACTGAAAACCTGAACAAAAAGCTGAGGTTGAGCAGCTAAGCAGAGTTTTCAATAGATGTCGGAGGCTGGGGTCACAAAAACGGGAGTTCAGGGATGACAGACCCTGGTAAACATCCCAGGCTTTTGGTTGGAACCACCCCTCTTACCCCTTAAAAACCCCAACTTTTTACCCTAGGTGTATGGTGAACCTAAAAATTTTCCTGAAATCCAGCCGTCACAAAACAACAAAAACTTAGTTTTGAATTGGCTGAAATAGATTAAAGTGATTCACCCTTGCTCTTAAATGCTTGTCAGAAGCAAAACTAAATCCTCTCTAGAGGAAGGTAACATTCACAGCCTCAGCTTATCTCCAGAATTTTGTGCATGCAAGATGAACATTCAGTCAAAAACTAAGCATATAAAAAGACAGGTGATAAGGTTACCCACAGGAGATCCAGATATTAGGGTTATCAGACATGGACCTTAAGGTAATGTTGATAAATATGTTTAGTAAATTAAGTGACAAATGGAGGATTTCAGAAAGAACTGGACACTATTAAAAAAGTTAAGTGGAAATTCTGGAATTGAAAAGTGCAATATAGGGTGACAATAGTTTACAATAATCTTTTGTATGTTTTAAAATAGCTAGAAGAGAAGAATTTGAATTTTTTAACATAAAGACATTTAAGGTGATGGATATCCCAATTACACTGATTTGATCCTTACAAATCATATGAATGTACTAAATTATCACATGAATCCTGAGAGTAGGTGTATCTGTTATGCATCAATTAAAAATTAAAAAGAACTTTTAAAAGTACAGTAACTCAAATTAGGAATTAAACAGGAGGGTTTAATGGTATTCTTAGCTGAAGAAAAAATTAGTAAACTAGAAGATAGATCAGAAGACAATATCCATACCAAAGCACAGAGAGACAAAAGGATGGAAAATGAAAAGAAAAAGAAAAATTTGCAAGAGACAAATGGGACACTGTTAAAAGTCTAAAATACTTACAATTAGAATCTCAGGAGAGGAGAAAGAATAGGTCAGAGGCAATAGTAAAAGACATAATGACTTGAGAATCTTCCAAAACTAATACAAACTTGCATATTTGAGAATCACTGTAGCTCTAAGCAGAATCAATACCAAAAAACAAAAATAAAGGGAAAAGAGAGGAAAAATTGCCAAAACAAAGAAAATCTTAAAATCAGCCAAAGGAGGAAAAAGATACATTACCTTCAAAGGAGTAGCAATAAAGACTGACAGTCTACTTTGTGAAGAAATGGAAATGAAAATACAGTGGAATGATATCTTCAAAGTGTTGTAAGAAAATAACTGCCAACCTAGAAATCTGTATGAAGCAAAAATATCTTTCAAAAATGAAGTGAATGTAGACATCTTCAGACAGACAAAAATTAGAATTCATCACCAGCAGATCTACACTAGAGGTACTCTAAGAAAGTTCTTCAGGTAAAAGGAAAATTATCCCAGCTGGAAGCGTGGAGATGCAGGAAGGAGTAAAGAGCACTGGAAAGGATAGATAGACGAATACAGCTAAAGTAATGTGAACTGTGAAAACTGTAAAAATATTGATAGGTGCAGTAAACCACCATGGCACACGTTTACGTATGTAACAAACCTGCACATCCTGCACATGTACCTGGAATTTAAAAAATTTTAAAGTAAAAATAATATATGGCAACAGCAACACAGAAAGCTGGAAGAGAGTTCTGATGGGGGAAAAACAGGTTATTTTTCCTCGGCTCTCACTCTCCAACAGTGATCATCACACAGGACTTCTTTGACCAAATGTGTGGATTTCTCCCCACGTGCCAAGCAAGCAGTCAGTTCTGCAGTGGACACCAGCTGGATCTGTGAGCAAATATGTGAGGGTTTCTTCTCACACATCAAACAAGGAGTTCTGCTGTGGATATCAGGTGGGTACCCTCCAATTTCATTTTAACATTATCTACCTGGAGATAACTCAGATCTCACAGGTTGAAGACTCAGTCTTCAAGACTGTCCCTCCTTGAGACACCAGTTGCAAGTCTAGGCCTCCAGAACTTCTGACCCACTAGCTTCAAGTTGGGATTCCCACTACCCCTCTTTGAGTTCAGTTAATTTGCTAGAGTGGCTCACAGAACTCAGGGAAATAATTACGTTTACCAGGTTATTACAAAGGATATTATGAAGGAAACAGATGAAGAAATGCCTAGAACAAGGTATGGGGGGTGGGTGCTTCCGTGCCCTCTCTGTTGCACCGTCCTCCTAGCATCTCCATTTGCTCGGGCATTTGGAAGCTCTCCAAACCCAATCCTTTTGGGTTTGTTTTGTTTTGTTTTTTGGTTTTTTGAGGCTGTCTCACTCTATTGCCCAGGCTGGAGTGCAGTGGTGCAGTTATGGCTCACTGCAGCCTCAACCTCCTGGACTCAAGCCATCCTCCCATGTCAGCCTCCTGAGTAGCTGGGACTCCAGGCACGTACCATCATGCTAGGCTAATTTTTTTTAAAAAATTTTGTAGAAGTGGGTTCCCACTGTGTTGGCCAAACTAGTCCCACCTTGGCCTCCCAAAGTGCTGGGATTACACTTTGGGAGCCACTGCTCCTAGCCCCTTTTGGGTTTTTATGAGAACTTCATTATGAAGGCATCATTGATTAAGCCATTGGCCACTGGTGATCAACTTAACCTTCAGCCCCTCTACCCTCCCTGGAGATTGGAGGGTAGGGCTGAAAGTCTTAACCTTCTAATCCTGCCTTGGTGTTTATGGAGACCAGCCCCCATCCTGAAGCTACCAAGAGGCTGCCAGCTATCAGTCAACTCATTAGCATACAAAAAGACATTACTTTGGAGTTTGGAAGGATTTTAGGAATTATATGCCAGGAAGCAGGATCGAAGACCAAATATATATTTCACAGTATTACAAAGATAAATATAGTTTAAATGTCCTCAGGTCTTTGTAATTTATATTAGATTTTAATGAGTCAGAGATAGTAATATCTAGGGTAGTCCTTCTCAATCACATTTGGTGAGAGAATCACATCATAATGTTCAAAGACAGCAAACTTCAACCTGTGGGTCAAATCTGGCCTGCCAACTCTTTTAGTAAATAATGTTTTATTGGTGGAACACCACCATGCCCATTAGTTTACATATTGTCTATGGCTGGATTCATGTTGCACCACCAGAGTTGAGTAGCTGCTACAGAGACATTGTGGTCCACAAAGCTTAAATTTATTGTCTAGCCCTTGATAGAAGAGATTTGACAACCCCTAGGTGTTGTGGACTGAGTGTATGTGTTCCCCAAAGATTTGTATGTTGAAATTCTAATCTCCAGCGTGATGGTGTTAGGAAGTGGGGCCTTTGGGAGGTATTTAGTTCATGAAGATGGAACCCTCACAAATGGGATTAGAGACACAGAGTTCTTGCTTTCTACTCTCTGCCATATGGGGACACAGCAAGAAGAATGCCATCTGCAAGCCAGGAAGAGGGTCTCCGCCAGAACTTGACCATGATGGCACCCTGGTCTTGGAGGGTCTGTAGAACCCAGCCTCTAGAACTATGAGAAATAAATGTTTGTTGTGTGAGCCACCCGGTCTATGGTATTTTTGTTAGTAGCAGCCAGAACTAAGACATCTGTGCTAAGGCATCGATTATATATTATGAATTAACTTCTTTACATTTAGAATGCCTTGTAAGAACTGAAAAAAAAAATAGTCACTCAGAATGTTTTCTGCAGGACATAATTCTTTCATAGATCTTGAGTTGATTAGAGTAACTACTAAAAGGATAGAAAGAAAATTTATAGCTACCAAGCTAATAGAGAAGGAGAAAGGAAATAAAATAATAAAAACCACTTACTGTCCAAAAAAAGACAAAAAAGAAAAAAGGAACATAGAATAGGAGGAATAAGGCCAGGCACGGTGGCTCATGCCTGTAGTCCCAGCACTATGGGAGACTAAGGCAGGCAGATCACCTGAGGTCAGGAGTCCAAGACCAGCCTGGCCAACATGGTGAAACCCCATCCCTACTAAAAATAAGAAATTAGCCAGATGTGGTGGCACATGCCTGTAGTCCCAGCTACTCGGGAGGCTAAGGCAGGAGAATTGTTTAAATCTAGGAGGCAGAGATTGCAGTGAGCCGAGATTGTGCCACTGCACTCCAGCCTGGGTGACAGAGCAAGATTTAATCTCAAAAAAAAGGAGGGACAAGTTCAAAACAAGTAGTAAGATGGTTAATTTAAGTAGTAACAGACAAAATGGACTTTAAGGCAAGACATCCCTAGAAACAAGGAAATTTTGTAATGAAAAATGAGTCAATCCACCAAGAAATATGTATGCACCTAATAACAGCTTCAAAAGACAAAAGCCAACAGAATCAAAAGGACAAAAAGATAGATTCAGTATCCCTATTTCATCTATTATACACAAATTAGGGAGAGCAGGATATTTGTTGAATATGGCATAAATTCACAGACCAACTTTCATATTATACTTACTGGTAAAACCCTGAAAGCAGTCTCTCATTGTTATTATACCTTATAACCCACCCCTAGAATTTCTGCTTCCCATTCTAGCAACTGAGTTCTGCTGGTATTTGGAGTTCTTGTTTTCCAATAGGGAATGTTACTACCAGAGGACACAGAAAGGTTCCATTGAATTGAAAGATGAGGCTATAACCCATTTGGGACTGTTGATGCCACTGAACCAACAGGTAGGAAAAGAGGTCACTCTCCTGACTAGAGTGCTTAATTCTGATTACTAAGGCAAAATGGGGTAATGCTATACAATGGGGGCAGGGAGGAGGATGTTTGTAACTCAGGATTCTCTAGAGTATCTCTTAGTACTTCTTTGCACCATATTAGAGGCAAAATGAAAAACTGCAGTATTCAAGAAAAGGCAGGTCTGTTGACGAGTCACATCTTTCAGGAATGAAGGTTTAGGTCACCCTGTCATGTTGAGAACCCTGACTGGCTGAGGTTCTGATTGAGGTCACAAGAAATGTTGGATGCATAGTGAAAGAAGAAAGTTAGGGACACCATCCATGGCTTCATAACCGGTGCAGAAGCAAGGATTGTAGTAACTTAGCATATTTTTTCTTGTGTCTGTATGTTTATATGTATTAACTTTTCTTTTTTCCCCTTTATTTTATATATAATTACTGGAAGTTAATTAAACAATTTGATCTTTAGAGAACAGAATATTTAGTGGGACTGTTAACTGAATTTTAAGGAGTAATTAATATAGCCAGTGATTAATACAATGTCTGTTCGGAGTGTAGTTCCTCATTTTGGGGAGAAGGTGAGAACGTGTTCATTTATAGGAAGGTAGCTGCATGTTATTAGGTGGAATCAGAGTTGTTTTGATACTTCAGATATAGAGGGTGTATATGGAAGCCAAGTAGCCAAAGGGGTGGACTATGCCAGTTATTTATTGTTGCTCAGTTCCCAGTTTATGTAAATCCGCATCCATTTATGCCCTGCTTTTGATACAGGAGCTGGGCACTGTAGACATTTCCCTTTGGTGAGCTGGCTTCACTTTAGGCTTTGCCAGTGGAAGCACTGGAGACACAATGTAAGGAGGAATAGAGAAGAAAAGGGTCTTCCCAGCCAGGCACGGTAGCTCACGCCTGTAATCCCAGCATTTTGGGAAACCAAGGCAGGAGGATTGCTTGAGCCCAGGAGTTTGAGGCCAGACTGGGCAACGTAGTAAGACCTCGTCAATACTTAAAAAAAAAAAAAAAAAAGCCACGTGTGGTGGCGCATGCATCAGTGTCAGCTACTCCAGAGGCTAAGGTGGGAGGATCGCTTGATTGAGGCTGCAGTGAGCTGTGATTGCACCACTGCACCCCAGCCTAAATGTCAGAGCTAGATTCTGTCTCAAAAAAAAGAAGTAGCGGGTATCTCTCCACTCCCTCCTTCCAGTGCGTGTGCTTTTGGTGCAGCAGTCAGCAGGCTGGCATAGGAGAGCCCTGGCAGTGCTCACCTCAGTGGTGCCTGTGAAGCAGCCTCAGCCCACCTGTACCCTCAAGGAAGTTTCTCTGCCTCCTAGTAGGGCCCTCCTGTGGACCACCTCTTCCCTGTTCCCTCTTCTAGGTCTTTCTGCTACTCTCTAGCTGTGTGTTCTGTGGCAGCCACACCCTCTCCAGTCCTGCGTGGAAGGATCTTCCTCTGAGTTCTTAGCCTCTTTCTTATATGTACATACACACACACACACACACACACACACTTTTAGCTTGGAGCTATTATAGTAAGTATCTGCTTTCTGCATTTGCTCTCTCTGGACCCCATAAGGAACTATTTTTACCCCTCTAAAAACATAACCACCTTTCACTAGTTAACAAATCTTCATATTAACTCTATCCTGTTCAAGTTATTGGTATGGTTTCTGGCTCCTGACTATTCCCTAAGACTTACTAACAACATTACTATTTAATCTTTAACGTTGTTGTCTAAAGCTACGCCAGTTAAATAAGACAGGTGCATTCATTTTCTGTTTTTGCGTAACAAATTACCACAAACTTAAGAGGTTTAAAGCATGATCAGTGTTACTTCATAGTCCTTCGTAGTTCTTTTGGTCCTTGTTTCCTTGCTAGCTGTCAGAGGAGTTGTTCTCTAGGCTACCTATGTTCCTTGCCTTGTAGCCTCCATCTTTAAAACAGCAACTGTGAGGCCAGGCGCGGTGGCTCACGCCTGTAATCCCAGCACTTTGGAAGGCCGAGGCGGGCGGATCATGAAGTCAGGAGATCGAGACCATCTGCCTAACACGGTGAAACCCCGTCTCTACTAAAAATACAAAAAAAAAAAAATTAGCCGGGTGTGGTGACAGGCGCCTATAGTCCCAGCTACTCGGGAGGCCGAGGCAGGAGAATGGTGTGAACCCTGGAGGCAGAGGTTGCAGTGAGCCGAGATCGCGCCACTGCACTCCAGCCTGGGCGACAGAGCGAGACTCTGTCTCAAAAAAAAAAAATCCAGCGACTGTGTTGAATCTCTCATACTTTGAACTTCTGACATCCTCTGTCTCTGACCTCTAAGCCCAAATTTAAAGGGTTAATCGGGCCCACTTGGATGGATAGTCTCTCTGTCTTAAGGTCAACTGATTTGGGGTTTGAATTACGTCTGCACAGTCCCTGCAAATAGTACCTACGTTCATGTTTGATTAACTAGGGGAAGGTATGTGTACCCCAGGTGCCAGGAATCTTAGGAGGAATCTTAGAATTCTGATTACCAAAACAGGAAATAGAAATTAAGCCATGAAAAAATGGTTGTTATTTACAGATTGTATACGCAGAAAACCCAAGATGATAAGCTAAAAAATTATTTGACGCAGTATAGATAAGTCAGTAACTGGACTAGATACCATCAGTAACCATTCAGGCAATCCACAGGATATTTGATCTAATACATAAAAATCAATTTTTTAAAAAATTATAAAATACCTAGAAATGAGCTTAACGTGTACAGGAAATAAATATGAAGAAATGGGCGGGGCGCGGTGGCTCACACCTGTAATCCCAGCACTTGGAAGGCCGAGGTGGGCGGATCACCCGAGGTCGGGAGTTTGAGACCATCCTGACCAACATGGAGAAACCTCGTCTCTACTAAAAATACAAAATTAGCCGGGCATGGTGGCACATGCCTGTAATCCCAGCCATTTGGGAGGCTGAGGCAGGAGAATCACTTGAACCCGGGAGACAGGTTGCGGTGAGCCGAGATCGCGCCATTGCACTCCAGCCTGGACAACAAGAGTGAAACTCCATCTCAAAAAAAAAAAAAAAAGAAGAAGAAGAAGAAATGACAATTTCACTGAAAGAGGGAAAAAAAATGGAGAGATGTTCTCAAATATGAAAATTAATTCTTACAGAGCTTTCAGTTCATTAATTTGTATGTTTAAAGCAATTCTAATTTTTAAAAAAGATATATTTTTCTTTTGGAGCATGACAATATGGTTGTAAATTTTATCTGGAAGGATAAAATAATAAATACTTTAAAAAAAATAATGAACCTAGTGGTAGCAGATAACCAAAATTTTATGAAACTGGAATAATTTAAATAGTGTCGTTATGGCAGAAGCGTGCAGTTATTAATGGAGCAGAATGGTCTTCGGGCCCATCTGTTATACATGAATTTGATGTATGAAGAGCCATTGTCACAAATGAGCAGATAGAGGAAGGATCATTTAGTCCTGGTGCACTAAATGACTCCCAGGCACTGTTAGTTACAGAAAAGAAGGTAGAATCTAGTGTCTACCACACACCAAAATAAACTTTAAATGAAGTATCATCTGTATAATAGAAAAAATTTTAAGAAATCTAGAGAATAAAAATAGCTAATTTGAATAGTTCCTATAAATACAAGTAAAATCTCATGAAAATTTTTGGTAGAATTTTATTAGCGTTTAAAACTTGGTGAATGCCAAAAACAAAAGGCAGACAAAAACTGGGGGAAATGTTTACAGCAATATGATTAAAGGTTAATGTATTTAACATGTATAAACTTAATAAATTTATATGAAGACGCCCACTAAGAACTGAAGAGACAGGCCAGAATATATAGACAGGCAATGTACAGAAAATGAAATTCATGTGGGATAACCAATATGGGGAAATACGTTCATTAATAGTCAAAGAATTGTAAATTAAGGCCATTGAAATACTTTTTCTATCAGATTAGCAAGGATTAAAAATTAATAATACTCAGTGCTTATGAGAGTGTTGTGAAATAAGCACACTTGTATTCAGCTAATAAAACTACAGATTATTAAAATGCTTTTGGAAGCAGTTTCATAATGAAACCCTTAATTATACCCTTTTGTTTTAGGAAGTCTGTTTCTGGAAATCTCTCCTAAGACAATCACAAATACAGAACAAGCTGGAATAATCACCAATACAGAACAAATATAAACAAAGGGGATTAGTGATAAAAACAGTGTCAAATGGAAACACCTAAATAAGCAACCGGAGAATTAAGTAAATTATGGTCCATCAACAAAATATTTTGTTGTCAATTACAAATTATATTTGCGGAGTTTTTTTGTTGTTTGTTTGTTTTTTGGAGACAGAGTCTCGCTCTGTCGCCCAGGCTGGAGTGCAGTGGCGCGAGCACCATCTCAGCTCACTGCAACCTCCGCCTCCCGGGTTCAAGCGATTCTCTTGCTTCACCCTTCCAAGTAGCTGGGATTACAGGCACACGCCACCATGCCTGGCTAATTTTTATATTTTTAGTAGAGACGGGGTTTCACTGTGTTGGTCAGGCTGGTCTCGAACTCCTGACCTCAAGTTATCCGCCCGCCTCGGCCTCTCAAAGTGCTGGGATTATAGATGTGAGCCACCGCGCCCGGCCTGAAGTAAGCATTTTTTAAGAGTGTAAATTAAGATGGTGGTCAACTGTGTACCAGCAGTACTGTGCCAATTAGAAATATTTATCAGCTATGGCCAGGCACAGTGGCTCATGCCTGTAATTCCAGCACTTTGGGAGGCCAAGGCAGGAGGATTGCTTTAGGCCAGAAGTTTGAGACCAGCCTGGGCAACAGGGTGAGACTCCGTCTCAAAAAAAAAAAATGAGACCTTGTCTCTACAAAAAATTTAAAAACTAAGAAACTTACCTGGGTGTGGTGTAGCCTGTGGTCTCAGCTACTCAGGAGGCTGAGGTGGGAGAGTCATGAGCCCAGGAGGTCGAGTGAACTCTGATAGCACCACTGCACTCCAGCCTGGGTGGCAGAGTGAGACTCTATCTCTTTACACACACACACACACACACACACATTTTCCAGCTATTTATTCTTCCATTGCATCTTCAACACACACACACACACACACACACACACACACACACACACACACACACACACACACACACACACACGCATTTTCCAGCTATTTATTCTTCCATTGCATCTTCTTCCCAGCATCAGAATTTCTTCTCTTCATCTGCCCATCTGTGAATCTGTTCTCACAGAAGATTGTTCCTGTACTTTGATGATTCTTCCCGTTAAAAACTCATAGCTTCCATTTTTGCTTTTCTCTTCTTTTATCTGAGCATAGTTAGAGTCCACAAAAGTTTGGTTATAATTAGCATTTTTACCACCAGGGGCTATTATTTGTATTTCAAACAGTTTTTCAAATTTTAAAACTGCTTCAGTGGAATTTGAAACTATGCAATTGTTTCTTTCAGTGTTGAACATCATTCTTTGGGTGCTGAATGTTTAAATTCTGTGTTATGGTACATGTGTCTAGAAATGAAAACAGTTAGTGGGGAAAATAACATTAATGTTCAAGGAGACTTTTTATACTTTTACCTGAGAGATGCAAGGGTGTATAGATTTAAAATGTAAGAGCCACATTCTGGATCATCTTCATTTCAAGTAGTTGTGTTTACTGCCGTTTTCTAAAATGTAAGCTCCACGAAAGCAGGGTCCTAGAACATCATGTGGCACATATAGTACACTCTTAATAAATATGTGTTGAATGAAAGATTGGATTTTCACCTGGTGGAAGTATCTACAACTAGAAGTCTTGAGTATGTAGACCTCAGAGCATCTGAATTTCTTGGAATTCGTGTCACTTAACGCAATGTTACTTTGTTGCCTTAAAGTGGCAGTTCTGAAGAAGGGAGGGAGCAGCCCCTTGGCAGGCCTTTGGAAGGATGGACTTTTGTTTAGGGATGTCATGCGCTTCGAGCTGGGCACAATGGCATTTAGTGGGTAGGAGCCAGAGATCCTAGGTATTCTGTGCCTGGACCTACTTCCGTCCAAGAAAGACTGTTAGTACATCTGTTATGACTTCTGAATTTCGCTCTGGATATTATGTAGGTGAAAAACTTACTTAAGCTCAGAACCTATTTTACATGTGTAGAATTTTTTGTGCTGTTGTAATATATGCTGAGTTTCTGGAAACTCAGGAAAGCAACTGTCATATACATTCAGGGAAGGTTGTACTTTGTCTGGGACTTGCTCAGTAGTTAACTCATTTGGGAAATCTCTTCACCTGCTAATCAGTGCCAGTCATGGAATTTGAGTTGCAATGCCAACTTTATTTTCTTCATAGTACTTAGGAAATTACTTATGAAAAACTGAAATTACTTTGTTTATTTACCTGTGTTTGTATTTGTTTACCCACTAACTGTAAGCTGTTGATAATAGGGATCTTACGTATCTTGTCAGTGGATGGCCTTACACCTAAAATCAAGTCTGGCACATTGTATGGCCAGTTATTAATAAATGATGCCCAAATAATGGACAGATGTTTGAATGAGTGAATCATCCCCTTGGGCCTGATCTTTAAATGCTGTTGTTCCTTAAGCCCCCATCTCAGGCCCTCTTTCCTGTTTACTCTCAAACTCCCTTCCTACCTGATCTCAGCTATAACCCTCACTTTGATTTATATTTCTGCATTAACATCTGAAATTTTTCTCCAGTCTGGATCTTTCCTGTGAACTCTGGAATTTTACATTTAGCTCCCTTCCCAGTTTAATGTTTCAAGCATCTCAAACGTGAGGTGTCCTTCTCCGTGTTTATCTTAGTGAACGGACCACCATACACTTAGTCACACTGGTGAGAAGCCTATGGATTGTTCTTGACACCTCCCTCTCCCTTATGCCCATATCCAATTCATCACCCAGTTCTGTTCATTTTATCTTCTAAATGGTGTTCAAGCCTGCTTTGCATCCCCAGATCTAAACTACGAAGTCTAAACTCTTATATTGACTGCAGTAGCCTACGCATTGGTTTCCACCATTCCACTCTTACCTTCTTGTAATCTATTCCACATAGGAGCCAGAATGATCTCATCAATAACTGATTGTTACTCCCTTGCTTAAAATTCTTCATTGGCTTCTCATTGCTCTGAAGATAAAGACAAAAAAATTTAACCTAAGTCTTCCCCACCAGACTGGGTGTGGCCATTTCTTTCATTGCTCTGCAGCCTTTAGGCCTCCCATCATCTTGCCGTTTCTCCAACATCCTGTGTGCCTTCCCACTGTAGAACTTTCATGCATGTTGTCCCCTGCTGTGCCACCAGGTCTCCTTCAGAACTTAGCTCACTTTCGTAGGAAATCTTCTGTGACCTCCTGACCAGCCAGAATCCTTCCTCTTAAGTGCTCTCATAGCACCCTGCACTTCTTATTAGCTGCTGTAATTAATGTATTATGAAGGGAATTGTCTGTCTTTCGCATAGAATTAAGTTTTTAAAAATTCATTAAGTGTAGGTATGGCCCCAATATGTTTATCTATATTATCACCATAAAGAATGGCCTACTAGCAACTATAACAATTTGTCTTCCATTATCTAATTGCTTTTTACTCAGTAATTTCGTAGGGTCGATCAGTTTGATTTGTTACTTCAGGGGCACGCTGTATTTCATTTGTTCTGAGAAGCACATTTTTCCCATTTTTAACATCTCTGAAATTGACATGCATCTTACAGTCAATGGCATATATATCATGGTATAATTGGCAGCATTTTTGTTTCTTAGTGATGCATAAAATAATGGTGCATCTTATATTCGAAGGTAGATTAGGTATAAAAGTTCGTATTTTATAACAAATTCATTCTGTAAGGGTTACCAGGGATGTATGTTGCTCGTTATTCTGTACAAGTGTTAATAGGATTTTTCTGTAGCTATAGCAGGTAACTGATGATATCTTGATCCCTTGAAGAAGTTCTGGCTGAAATCATTTTCATCATATTCCTGTAGAGTCGAATCTCAGGGGCTTGATTTATGTATTGTTTGTTCAGGTCACACACAAACCCCAATTTGTATGTGTATCTGTTTTGTTTTAGAAAAATTATTTTTTATCTATGTGTAGAGGTGGGCAGGCCATCTACTGGTTGCAGAGATGGTTAACTAACCCCCTGAATGCGTTCTCCCCCCATCTTCATTTTGAAAGAAGTTTTAGATGGGCACGTTTAGAGACATTTTCCCCAGCCTTCCTTGTGTCTAGATATGGGCAAGTTCTGGTCACTTGAATGTGAACAGAAATAATAACGTAAATTTCCAGGCATGAACCAAAAAGGAAATAATTTGCTCTTCAATTCCTTTTTTCCTTCCTCTAGTGAATAAAACAAACTTCGAGCAAGGATGCTTGGCCAGCCTCCCTGGACTGCAGGGGAGACACATCTTGAGCATGTTGTATTTTGGGGTCTCTTTGTTACAGCAGCTTCGCTTTTACTCTAACTAATATATATATAAGAAATTGTTTTGATTATCCTCTTCAATTTCTAAAAAATGAGGTCAACCTTACTATCAGTTCATTGTAAGTTTGAAGCATACAGCTGTCACTTTTGGACCACAATGAAGAATATGTGCTCTTTAGGGATACAGTGTGGTATGGATGCAGCGTATGCTTGAAACTCAGTCTGACCTCAGTTGAATGATGACAGCTCTGTGGCTCTGTCACTTACTGTCTGTGTCTGTACACAGAGGTCCTCTGAGCTTCATCCTCTGATCCTCTCCTTGAAGATGCAGGTGATACCTGTCTCAACAAGATCGATTTGAGGAGCGAATGAAGTCATCTATTTGAAAGACCTTCCAAGCCCAGTGCTGAGTAAATGACAGCTCTTGCTACCATTAGTTTTTCCAGAGACTATCACTTCACACTGTCTGCTGCCCTAGTATCTTTGCAGTTGGAACTCGGTATTTATGGAGGATTGTTTGATTTTCTAAGTTTTATTTTAAGATTAAGCAAAACCATTGGAAACCTTCACACTTGGACTGTGTTGCCTTGGCCCCCCAGAGAATTGCTGACTTTTTGCAAATTCCCTGAGTTTTCCCATCATGCTTTTTGGCTATCAAGAGGCTGCAGAAGATGATTTAATAAAGCCTACCCTTTGCACACACATGCTAGCGCCAAAAAGAAGCTGTCTAGTGCATGACTACGTCGCCTGTGTGAGGTGCCCACTAAAGTAACTTACTTTTAGACCTGAATGCTGGGGAAACTTTTTCTTCCCTTATAGAACAGGTAGGTGTTCTTATGGTTCATGAGAATCCGTAAAGGACAGAGAGAGGAATTAAATCAAATAGTAAAATCATGTGGCAGATTTTAGGTTACCTCTGAGTACGTGTTAATCCATTAGTAGATGTGGTTTCATTAAAGTCTTGGAGGAGGTAAACTCTACACTTATTTTATTTTATTTTTTTTTTTGAGATGGAGTCTCACTCTATTGCCCAGGCTGGAGTGCAGTGACGCGATTTTGGCTCACTGCAACCTCCGCCTCCTGGGTTCAAGCGATTCTCCTGCCTCAGCTTCCTGAGTAGCTGAGATTACACCCGCCATCATGCCCAGCTAATTTTTGTATATTTAGTAGAGACGGGGTTTTTCCATGATGGCCAGGCTGGTCGCGAATTCCTGACCTCAGGTGACCCACCTGCCTCTGCCTCCCAAAGTGCTGGGATTACAGGCGTGAGCCACCGCGTGCGGCCCTATCACTTTTTTTTATTTTAAAAGAAACCAGAAAGCCAAAAGGTGGCAATTAGCAGTACATTGACTTTAAGAGAGTAATAGGAAACATTTGCTTCTTGAGATTGGTATATGAACATAGTATTAGATTTACAGTTCATACCAATTTTATGCTTTGAATTTTAGTTTTTGATGTAAGATAGTAATTTCCAGGAAGTTGTTTAAGGGACAGAAACAACGAGCTATAACTAGTAAATACTTGTTAGTATACAAAGTATGGGACTATGCAGCTCACAGTCTCAAATGTGATCTCGGTTTGCTCCAGTAATCAGTGTACTGCTTTGTGTTTGTTTAATGAACGACTAAAGAGTAAACTTAATTAGAACCCTTTTTTTTCTTATGAGGTAGTTCCCTTAGGATCTCTGTCTAAACTTTTGCAGGGTGTGGGCAGCATCTGAACCTGTTGTGTGTTTGAAAACAGGAAATTAAAATGTTTTTCTGTTAATTGATATTTTTCAGGTAAATTTTCTTCATTTTATGAAATTTAAGTTTTTACATTTCACATTTTTAATGTGAAATATTGACACGCTTCTTAGTACCTGTGGGGGTTTTTTCCTGCAGCAATATAATCAGTCACTTGTTTTTCTACTTTGTTTCATTATAGAAACTATTGGCTGGGCACCGTGTCTCCCGCCTGAAATTCCAGCACTTTAGGAGGCTGAGGTGGGCAGATCACCTGAGGTCAGGCGTTTGAGCCCAACCTGGTCAACATGGTGAAACCCCGTCTCTACTGAAAATACAAAAATTAGCCGGGCATTGTGGTGCATGCCTGTAATCCCAGCCACTCAGGAAGCTGAGGCAGGAGAATCACTTGAACCCAGGAGGCGAAGGTTGCAGTGAACCGAGATTGTGCCATTGCACTCCAGCCTGGGTGACAGATTGAGACTGTCTCAAAAAAAAAAAAAAAAAAAAAAGAAACTATTTAGGCAGACATTCATGTCCTTTATCAGCTTATTACTCCAGTGTAAACCCCTGAAACTCCTGTTATCCTCACATGCAAGCCCTGGGCTTCACGGATGTTTCTGGATCAAGGGACTGGGTGGATGGTGGTATCATCTCTTTTTATATTTGATTTTTCTCTTGTGCAGATTGTCATCAGACTTTCTGCCCAGGTCTTGTATGCTCACCTGCTCTCCCAAATTAAAATCCAACTTTGAACACAAGTTAGTTTAATGGCTCCTGAAACTGAATCCACACGGTTAACAGTCCTTTTAGTTCACAAAATTGCAAAACCTTTGAATAGAAAGCCACCCTGGGGATCATCTGCAGTCAGTTCTCATGTAGTTCTCATATTGATAACTGCCCCAGGCTCCGTTTCATCACTTCAGTGACTGACCAACGCTTATGTGGTCCTGGAACTTTGTCCTTTATTTTTTTGTAATTATGAAGGAGAACCTTTTCTAAACTTGCCCAAATATGCCACAAGTTTCAGAACACAGAAATACCATGAAGTTTAAAAAACAAAAAAAAACAGGCAAGTGCCAAATTCAAGCAAAAATAATTATTTCACTCCATCTGTCAGGGTTGATATTTCAGGTCTTTGTGCTATTAATTAAATACAGCTTGTTGTTTTATACTTTGATATATTTTTTTCTTTTAGGCACATCTGTGAATTTTATTTACTGATTGGTGTGACAGTATTTAAAAGTCTCCAGTTAATTGATAGGATTGAAATAAGCTCTAATTTATGGGCTCCTCTATCAGCCAAGAGAGAGAAACCATACAGTTATGTGAACAGGGAAAGGTGACCGTCAAGAATTGTTAACTGTAACGGGATTAGAATAATGAGGGATTGGCTAGTCAGAATAAAGAAAGCCTTAGAGGATTCAGGAATAGCAGATATGAGGAGGAGACCCCTACCCCCAGCCTGAGGTGGAACATCCAGTGAGAGATCACAGCCATGGCTCACGGGGTGGCAGAGAAGTCACATGATGCTGTGTTGCTGGAACTTGAAAGCAGTTCGTGGGAAGGCATCTCACCAGAGGCACTGTGCTACAAAACCGTCTGTGCAGGGGTGGTGACATGGCTGGAGTGTGCCTGCGGGATCCTGTCAGGGAGCCCTCTAGCCAGGAGGCAGAACTCTTCTGCTATGTCTCTAGTGCCCTGTACTGAAAAAGCTGAACATCATGCCAGCTGGCAAAGGAAAAATAGTTAAAGGCCACAGATTCATTTTCACAGAGCAGGCAAAAAGCAGAGTTTGGCACTGAGAGGCAGTAAATCCCCACCTCCAAACTCCTTCGTAGTTTTTTGGGAAAAGCATTATGCTTATCAGTGGTTACAGAATACATATTCCTAAGATTTCGTGCAAACAACGAAATCCCAAGCATTATTAATAACCACTCTGTAACACATAGGCCAGGATGTACCAGCAAGGACTACTGTATCTGAGAGACTGATTGGACATTTTCTTCTATTATTTTAGCACATTCAAAGTATACACACACACACACACACACACACACACACACACACGTGTCATTATATAATTGACTGAAAGTGGAGTGCTATTAAAATTATACTGTCATTTTCTGACTTAATTTGAGGTGACTTTAAACTCAGAAATCAAGAAAAGGTTTTCACAACATGGTACTGAAAACTCCCATACTTCTAGCGTGGGCAACACAGCAAGACACCATCTCCACAAAAAATTTAAAAATTAGCCAGGCGTGTTGATGTGTGCCTGAAGTCCCAGCTACACAAGATTCTGAGGTGGGAGGGTTGCTTGAGCCCAGGAGTTCGAGGCTGCAGTGAGCTGTGATCACACCACTGCACTTTAACCTGGGAGAAAGAGTGAGACCCTGTCTCAAAAACAAACAACAATCCTCCCATATTTGTAATGGACATGTTAATATAGCAATACTAAAGTAATTTTTATAGTGGTAAAAGTGTTTACTGAACCTACTTAGTTAAGACAAATCATAATCAAATAATGCTGCAGCCAGTCAGTGCTTACTGAGTTAGCCGAGGTTTAAATAAATAGATTGTTGATAAACTGCATTATCAAGATTCCTTGGTTACAGACAGTGGGAAGCAACTGTACAAATTTGAGGAAAAAAAGAGGAACAGTTGGAAGGAAGTGAGGTAGATGACAAAATTGAAGGACAAGCTGGAAAACTAGGACACAACCCGTGCAGCCTAGAGAATCCAGGTAGCAGGCACTGATGGCAGGTTTTGTAGGGCACAGTCAGTGCAGTGAATCCGCTCCAGCTCTCTGCCACTTCAATTCAGAGTTCCTATTCCAAGATGTGTCTTGATTGGCCTACTGTGAGTCTCATGCTCACCCCTTGGTCAGGGGACGGCAAAGCACTGAGATACCAGGCTGCAAAAACAACTTATTCCTGGACTCAGAGGGCATACCTCACAGACACTTAGTTTTTCTCTCCATTTCTTAGTTCCCTTCTTTGGTGTTGGCTTCATTTTTTGGCTCTCTCTGGTTGAAAGATGGTTGCAGTAACTTGCAGCCCTCTGATTCTGTTTGGTTCACATCCAGTGTCATCCCTGAATCTGAGCGCTGTGGCCCAGGGGACGCTGTGCCCTGCGATTAGTCAGACACAAAATGCATCCCTGGAGCCACTGCCCCTAAAAGTCCACAGATTGTGGATGAGAGGAAAATCAGGATACAGCTACCAGTGGGAGGAGGAAAGGAAGCTGAGTGGCAAAGTAACAGACAATTCATCAACCTTATTTCACAGAGACAGCCAACCAAAATGAGAAGCATTACTTGTTCTGTGATAAAAAGCCAAATGGAAGAAGATAATATAGAAAGACATCGGTGAAATAAGGAGGTGGAATACCTATGTCAGTGGCTAGACAAGAAGCACCAAAAGATGTTTAAAAGGTGAGGGGCAAGAGACGCGTTTCTTAAGAAGCGTGGTCAGTTCAGGCTGCGGTAACTCCATACTGGGCTGCGGGGCTTTGTCTTGTTTTGTTTTAGCCATGATAGTGAGTCTTGAGAATTAAATCCTAGGGCTGAAGTCTGTATTAACTCTAAAATGAAAATAATATCAGAGTTCCTTTGAAATACCTGAGACCAGCTGATTTTGTCATACCTCTCTTACGATCTCCGTGATTCTTCACCGCCCTTCCGAAGTATAGGTCCCTGCTGTCATCTCTTCCTAACTAGTAATCAAATCCCAGTGCTGCTCTGAAGTTTCCTCATCCTTTTCTCCAGATCTTTCCCCCGTGCCTTGTGGTGCATGGTCCTCTGGTTAACAAAGACCTTTATCTTTAGCCCTGCACCCTCCTCAATGCCCCCAACACATACTGTCTTCACTTCATTGAAACCACTTCTCATCAGGCCGGGAATCAAGGTGGAGGGGAGACATGAGGGAAGGATTCAACATCCTCCTGAACCCTTTTCACCATAACCATTTATAACATTTTTTTGTTTTGTTTTGTTTTGAGATGGAGTCTCACTCTGTCGCCCAGGCTGGAGTGCAGTGGCGCTACCTCGGCTCACTGCAAGTTCCGCCTCCCGGGTTCACGCCATTCTCCTGCCTCAGCCTCCCAAGTAGCTGGGACTACAGGCACCCGCCACCGCGCCTTGCTGATTTTTTGTATTTTTAGTAGAGATGGGGTTTCACCGTGTTAGCCAGGATGGTCTCGATCTCCTGACCTCGTGACCCGCCCACCTCAGCCTCCCAGCATGCTGGGATTACAGGCGTGAGCCACCGCGCCTGGCCGACAACCATTTATAATTTTTTTAAATTTTGTTGCCTGTCATTCCTTTTATTCACTTTTTTTAAAGTTTACTTTAAAAAAACTTGCAGCACCATTCACTCTGTGGTGTACAGTTACGTGAGTTTTAACAAACGCATACAACCATATAACCATCATCACGTGAAGATGCAGAATAATTCTGTCGCCCAACAAAACAACTCCCTTGCACTGCCCCTTTGTAGCCAGACCCTTCCTCCCCGCGACAGTTGCTGGTCTATTTTCAGTTTCTACAATTTTGCCTTTTCCAGACTGTTATATAAATGGACCCTACGTGACATAGTCTTTTGAGTTTGGCTGCTTACATTTAGTATACGTTATATCCAAGTATAGTTTTCTTTGAGTTTATCTTGTTTGGTGTTCACAGAGCTTTTTGACTTATAAATTTGTGTATATCACCAAATATGGGAAGTTTTTCACCACTATTTCTTCAAATATTTTTTTCTTCACTGATCTTCCTTCTCCACTTCTGGGCCTCCAGTGACATGAATGTTGGGTCTTTTAGTATTATCCCTCAGGTCCCCAAGGCACTGTTCATTTTTTTCAGTCTCTTTGTTTTCCAGATTCAGTAATTTTTATTTCTCTGTTAAGTTCACATACTCTTTCCTCTTTCATGTCCATTCTTCTCTTGAGCCTATCCAATGAAGTTTTAAATTCAGATGTTTTAGTTTTTAGTTCTAAATTTTTGTTTACTCAAGTGTATTTTTATTTGCCTCCTGGAGCATAGTTATAATATCTGCTTTAAAGCCATTGTCTGATAATTCCAAAACTTGGGTCATTTGGCCATTGATGTCTGTTGTCTTTCGCCCTGACAGTTGGCCACATAGTCTGGTTCTTTGTATGAGGGGATATTTTGGACTTTATCCTGGACGTTTTGAATATGTCATATAGACTCTTAGTACTATCAGACTCCTCTAGAAAACACTGGTTTGTTGTTTTGGTTTTGTTTTAGCAGGCAATCAGCCTGGGTAGGTTCAAGGCTTCCAGTGTCAGCTCAGTACTAGGCTCTCACTATGCTGCTTTGGGCCTGGCCCACATGTAGGAGTTAGTCTGAGGCTTGGGGCAGGCGGGTGTTGACATCGTAGTTCAGATCTCACAGCCTTTGTTCTGCTGTTTTGGGTCTGCCCCATAAATGCATAACTCAGAGGTGAGCCCAAAATGGTGAAGGTTTGTACACAGAATTGGGGGATTCCCTTTTCCAGCTGATTTCTCTCTGGGATCCCTGACTCTCCTGGGATACGTCCAGCTCACAGGTGCTCCTTTCTTTAGTCCTCTGCTGAGAAAGATGGGTTTCTCTTGGTTGTAGGTGTCAGTGCCATGCCTGCTACAGCATGGCTGTGATTGGGGCCCACTCCCTGGGCAAAGGTTTGAGAAAAGGAAATGAGAAAGTCACCCCCACACAGATTGCCTTCCCTACATTTTAACTCCTCTCCCCAAACCACCTACTTTTGTTACTTTTCATTATTTATGTGTTTGTGTTTATATTGTACTTTGTCCAGTTTTGTTGTTGTTGTTGTTGTAATTGGCAGGAGAGAGGCTGTAGCTGGCATAATCCATCTTGCCCAGACCCAGAAGGCCTGACTCCATCACTACCTGGTTTAGTTTGCTATGCTGCGTAACAAATACCACTAAATGTAGTGGCTTAAAGCAGTGCACATCCATTGCATGGTTTCTGTGGGTTCAGGAGGCTGTACTCACCTGGGCCCTCTGCAAAGCTGTGCAGTCAAGGCCAGGAGCTGTTTTCGTCTGGAGGCTCTGCTGGGTAGCGGTTGGTATCCAGGCTTCCTCAGGCTGCTGGCTGAATGCCGTTCCTTGCAGCAGTAGGATTCATGGCAGCTTGTTTCTCCAAAGCCAGCAGTGAAGAGGGCGACTCTAAAGCCAGTCTGCTAGAAAGCTGGAGTCTTACGTAACACAGCCAGGGAGTGACAACATACACCTTTGCCATATTTGAATGGCTAGAAGCAAGTTGCTGGTCTCTCTCATACTCCACGGGAAGGGATTATACAAAAGTGTGGAAATCAGAAGACCATAGAGTCTGTCAAGCACAGGTCTTCTTTGCAACTTCTGGTCCTGTTGGTCAGAGCCATTTGGCAATGAGTCGCCTTTTCCACCCCAGGTCCAGGTGTCATGCTGAGTGACTTAAGCATTCTTAGAGGCAGTCCATCCGATATGCTGGCTTACAGGCTTTGGACCTTCTCTATACCAATGACTTTATTTCACTTTAGAACCCAGTCCTTGTGACTCTAAATCTCAAGCATACTCTCTATTCTGTTTCTTTCCATAGTCTATATGGAGTATTAAATATAATTAAAGTTTTACCTTGTCTTTCCTTTTAGATTTTATGCTCAAGGCTGAGACTATTTTGTCTTATCCTTCTCATACTGCCCACAAAAGTCTAGCAAATACTTCCTGCACATAGCAGGTAGTCAAATACATGTTGAATAAATTAAGACCATAACTATTTCTATGACAACTGCATAGCATACCATTTCCGTCCCCTTCTCTTTTTAATTTTGTCTGATAACATTTTACAAGCCCTTTCTAACATAAACACTGAAAGGAAATTCTAATTGAATTAGTCAGTTTCAAAATAGTGGCATGTAACACACACACTCTCTCTCTCTTTCTCCCTCCGGCCCCCCCCCCACACACAAATTAGTGAATATTTTGATGACATGACATGGGAGTCCAACCAGTATAACTTCAGAGTATAGGCTCTGGTGTTCTTTGTAGGTGAAACTAAGGATGAGAAACATTTACAATTTCTGATAACTAAACCTCAAAGACAAAAACAGACGCCTGCCCTATTTTATTGAATTTTCTTCTTTTACAAATATAGGAAGTAATCAACTAACAAAAAGACTGGTAATTTGTAACATTTTTCATCCAGAATTGTTTTGCATGAGGTGGCTGGATTCTCAGTCTACCTACGTAATTTCACCTTTTGAATCATTATTTCTCTTTCTCCATCAGAACCTCTGAAACAAAAATAAATCATTGTTTCTCTGGGAAACTCTACAGTTTAACTAGGAACACCGAAATGATACCCACAGAGGCCCATTATGGGAAATCTTTTCACCCCTTCCTCCTCCTAGCTGCCTCCAAAATATGAGTGTTGCTCCTTTTTCTACCCAGAGCCTCCTAATCTTGTGATTGCTAAATTATTTGAGAATAAAGAAACAAAGGGAAAACCCAAGTTATTAAAAAATGTTTTCTTCCTAATAAAACTCAGTACAGAGGGATCCACTATAGTATACCTCACCATATGAGGTATAGGTAATTTATATCCAATTTGGCCCTTCAGACTTGCTCTGGGCCGGGCGTTGAGCCCATATCAGATTTCGTCCTCACCTGGTTCCCGTTGCTACTGAAACATAAGCTGAAACACCAATCGAAGGGATGTTCTTCTCTGCAGCAGAGCTGGATAGGACAGCTGGAGTTCTTTGCAGTGGCAGTAAACTGGAAAGGAAGTGAATATGTATGAATAGAAGAATGACAGAATAATATGATAACATTCACACCATGGTACATTATGGAGCCATTAGAAATAACAGATTGGACATCTCAGTAGGGGGAGGGAGAGAGAAGGGAGATCCTCCTTCCCTGCAAGTATTGAATGAGAAAAGCAAGATGCAAAAAAGTTTCTATAACATAATCCCAGTTATACCAACAGTGATCCAATAAAATCTTTGTAGAAATGTATAAGTATATATGTTTTATACAGTTACACGAGCAGGGACAAAAACAGAGAGATATGAACCTAGATGGTTTTAACGTGGGTCATGGGGGCGGGAGATATTTGACAGGGATATGGAAGGGGGAGAAAGAGTAGATAAGGGATGCCAAGCATGTCAGAAACAGGAAAGCAAATGTCATCCTGGGGGGAAAGCATGATAAGATTATATTTACAAGTGTATGTTGATCATGTATATTTAAACATAATTTTAAAAAGAAAAAGTTCTGTGATTAAAAAGTAAAATTCTCCCAGCCTGGCCATTCCTTTTCTTTATTCTCCTTGCTTCTTGACTTACAAATTTGTTTTATAACTTAGAAAAAATACAAATTGACTCTCCATTTAATTGATACATTTGTTTTTTTTTCTTTTAATAGGTGAAAACACTTTTCAAATCCAAGTTTATAATCTCACTGTACAAGGTAGACAGTAACTTTTTAAATACTACTTGATCATATCAGAAAATAAAGTTTTCCTTTCAAGGAAAACTTAACAGATTTTCTCCACTGTAAATTTCAGCTGAGATTATATACCAGAAATTGGTACCAGAAATGCCCTGAAGGGTAACAGATTCTTCTCAGGGCCGCAGAGAAGAGTCCTCCTACCAAGACACAGCCCACAGGACAGAGGAAGCTTATAATCTCATTTAAAGCCAGGACATGTGGCTCCCGACTGTAACAGAAAAATAGCCTTTGCAGGAGGCCAGTGCCCAGGCAGATGCAGATGTTCATCTTGTCAAATTCTCACTGCATTTTATACTTGTTGGTGTTGTAATAGCGATAATTTGTTTTACTCATTTATGTAAATATCTTTGAAAGTATATGTATTCTTATCTTGCTTCCTGCTATAATCCCAGAGCACTTACAAAGCTATTGTTCTGGCTGGGTGCGGTGGCCCACTCCTGTAATCCCAGCACTTTGGGAGGCTGAGGTGGGAGGATCACTTGAGGCCAGGAGTTCGAGACTAGCCTGGACAACATAGTACGCCATCTCTGTTTACAAAAATAAACAAAACTTTTATTCAGAAAATACTTATTAAATGACTCAGTCCCCACCTCCCTCCATCCTTGTTTTCGTCCCTGGTGCTTACTACAATAAATAGCACATGTGAGTTGTATAGTTCTTCAGTGATGGAATTAGTGAACATATGAGATGGGCTTGAGGTGTAGACTCTCTCGGAAAAGAAGTGATTAAAATAGCTTAGAAGAAAAAGGAAGAGTCAGGAAATGGACAAAGAACAGGTGCCGTGTAAATAGTGAGAATAGGAAGTTATGCTCAGAATGCGGGATAGTGGCATCTAAAATTTCAGCAGTGGCGCAATTCTGGGTGGTTAGGGTCTAGTAGCTAATACGATAGATAAAGCACCCTGGTGATCAGGTGGGGGAAACTACATGTTTTGGCATTTGAGGTTGGACTAGTAAAACAGCCAGTTCCCTACCTAATATCCCTAAAGCAAAACCCACTGCGAAGGAAATCCATCCCATACATACAAAGCCCCTAATTGGTATTTCAGTGCCTGAACAGACAACCAAGGATTACTACAGAGTTGAGGAAAGGCTTTCAGATCAGAGAGAGTCTAAGGGAAGAGGCATCCAGAGAAGGAACAAACATATGCAGAAAACTTAGAAGATTTTCAGAGAAAAGAATAGCGATGATTTTGCATACCTAAAATAAGAACAGGGTGTTGTGGAAAAGGAGCATTCAAGAGCACAAGAAAGTTAACAATTTTAAACATCACAATAAAAAATTCAGTAGAAGGATTAGAAGATCAACTTGAATCAAGCACCCTCAAAATAGAAGCACCAATAAAAAAAGAGTAGAAAACATAAGAGAAACAAGTTACAGGTGATCAATCCAAGAGATTCAATATGTTGTTATTTAGAAACAGAAGGAAAGTGTTTTCAAGAAAATAGAGAACTGAAAGGTAGGAGCTGAAAGCATCAGCCAAATAATGGGGGAGAAAAGATACATCACCCTGAAATTTCAGAACCCTAGGGATCAAGTGGAAAAAATAAAGCATGGCCAGGCTTGGTGCCTCACACTGGTAATTGCAGCACTTTGGGAGGCCAGGGCAGGAGATCACTTGAGCCCAGGTATTCGAGACCAGACTAGGGGCTGGACTGTAAGAGCTGTATCTTACTCCATATCATACCCTTATCCCCAGCAATGCCTGATGATGGGTTGGTGTTCAACAATGTGGGCTGAACGAATGAGACAGCCGGCTACTGAAGAAGTCAGGGCAACCTGCAGTGCTGTTAGGGAAGTGTCCCTTTCTAGCACCTTCTCAGAGGGTCCTCCTGTATACCATACGCGAAATTCTGACTTAAGACTTGGAGCAGCTAGTGCTTTTTCATTGTTTGACTTAACATGATCATCAAACTTATACTAGTTTTCTTTGTATTTAATAGGGAGAAAGAGCAAGAAACACAAGAAGAGGAACGTTTGATGGAAGAAAAGAAAAAGAAAAAGCAGGAAGAAAAGAAAAAGAAGGAAGGTGCTCAGAAAAAGGTTTGACTGAAGTCCCTACTTCATTGTCTTTGTATCATTGTGTGTCTCATTTGCATTATCATAGCCATTACATGACAAGGTTTCATTCTGTTACTTTTTAAATCAATATGCCAAGTCTATAATTAGCAAATAATAGATATCCTACTGGTGAAATAAATACAGGTGACAGCCGTAAATGTCTAACTTGGAACTGGAAGTGTTAGAGCTGTGTTTTAAGGAAGCCGTGTTTTAGTTGCTGATGGTAAAGTGTGTCCATGTTGTTCTACTTAAAATGAACTGTCCTGAACAACCATGTCTAATAAATGAAGAAGGGCCATTCAACTGATCTTATTAGAAAAGCTAGAAATATTTTTTTTTGCAGCTTTGGCAAATGTTCTTTTACGAATCCTATTAGTAAAGATTAAAAATAAAAGCCCTACTGTAAACTTCATAGTCAAGCTTGAATTTTATGGCATTTAAAATACCAAGTTATGCCATTTGTCTTTGTTCTTACCTAGTTTAATGTATCTTGTAGTTTAAACAGTATTCCTATTAGAGCCTGTTAAAATTATAGAGTTTAAATGAGCTCCAGATAGAATTTTTTGCCTTTAGATTAATACTGGTATGTAATCAATGGCATGTACACATTTTTCCCACTAATAAATTGTAATAAATTAACCGGGCAAAAACTCATTTTAAAATTTTCTTTTTTTTTTTTCTTTTTTTAAATTTATTTATTATTATTATACTTTAGGTTTTAGGGTACATTTGCGCAATGTGCAGGTTAGTTACATATGTATACATGTGCCATGCTGGTGTGCTGCACCCACTAACTCGTCATCTAGCATTAGGTATATCTCCCAATGCTATCCCTCCCCCTTCCCCCCTTAAAATTTTCAATAATAAAAGTTTGCTTATAAACTTTCATAGATGTGTACATTCTACACATTATTCCTAAAGAGTTTCTTTCTTTCTCTCTCTCTCTCTTTTTTTTTTTTTTCAGGCTGCTGATCAAAAAACCAAAGGTAAGTTTATTTGTATTTAGGGGGGTACATTTATGGCAGTACCAAAATTTTTATGACCAGGATGACTTTTTTTTTAAATTGATGGTTAAAAAACGAGAATCTAAGCCTGCCTTTGAAACTATTTTTTATTCATTGCGAAATTCCTCATTTATCACTGGTTTTACATCTGCATCTCATTGGTATTTGGTTAATCTAAAAATGTCTGAAGGTTATATTAGCTTTCCAAACAATGCTTTTAAATTTTCTTTTGGTTTGATTTCCACCAAACAGGATCGAACTGATAAAGTTGATTCAGTTTGAATAAGAACAACCAAAGGATATCTGCATTTTTTTAAGGTTCCAATTTCTCATTGCCAACTATCCTTTATAATAAAAAAGATCTATTCTTTCTGTATTCCCTCTTTGCTTATTGATATGTAAAACATTTCTCTTTTTATCCTCCAAGTCCAGAATTTGCTGGTTATCATAAAAGGTGTTGGTGGAAACACACGCATTTCTCACTGTTACTCAGGAACTCTCTATGATGCTGGAGATTCAGAATGAACAAACTGAAAGCCATACTCCAAGCCTCTTCATTTTATACCTATATGTTTAGTTATTTCCCAGTGGTTAAGAGCACACACTCAGGAGTCACATACACTAGCTCTGTTTAATTTGGGACAAGTTACTTCCCTTCTTTAGGCTTCAGTATCTCATGTTTAAAATGAGAAAGGTAGTGAATGGTTCCTACCTCATAAAGCTGTTACAAAGACTTAGTACGATTATTTGTCAATTAAAAATAAAATGTAAAAGAAGAAAAGACTAATTGAGATCATGCAGGAAAATGACTTAGTATCTAGCATATAATTGGTGCTCAGTAAAGGTTTACTATAACTGTTATTCTGAAGTTTTTTTCCACTGGACCATCACATGTACACAGCTGTACATGTAGACACATGCACTCTCACAGCTAATACTATGCTTTTGTGAGACATTTTATAATTTTCAAAGTTAACGTTATGTATATTATCTCATTTGAACTTCATAGTTGAACAGGAAAGGAATTCGTTTACAGATAATCTCCTAGTGTGAATTAAGAGGCTGGTTCTTGGTTAAGAACCAGTTAATGGTAAAGACAAGACTTGAGGGAGCCCAGGTCTCTGAACCTCTAGACTAGAGTCACATGAAGAGAGGGAGTTAATGCTCAATGAATATTAAAAAGTAGCATAGCAAAAAGGACATTTTTCTCTGTTATACTCTTAGAAGCACTGTGAATTTACATAACACTTTTCCAGAAGGGTCCAAAAGGGTTATGGTACATAGTTGTGTATGAATTTATGATCTTGAATGAAAAACAATGGTTTCTTACTATTGTCATTTCAAAATACAGAGTTAACTGTTCTGGATCATCCATTTCCTCTTCTTCTTCTTTTTTTTTTTTTTTTTTACATTTTGAATTTTTCTGTCTGGTTTAGTACCAGCTATATTCTTCGTCATTGTCACTGTTTTCTCCTCAAGTAGTAACAAATTGCATATTACTGAACAGTGATTGTGAATTACATTGTCCCACCACTTTACGCAGAGCTATTATTTTCTATTACTGTTCTGATGAGAATTTTCTTTTACTTTTTTTTTTTTTTTTGAGACAGAGTCTTGCTGTGTTGCCCAGGCTGGGTGGAGTACAGTGGCATGATCTTGGCTCACTGCAACCTCCACCCCTCAGGTTCAAGTGGTTCTCCTGCCTCAGCATCACCCCACCCCCACCCCATAAGCTGGGATTACAGGCACGCATGGCCACACCCAGCTAATTTTTTGTATTTTTAGTAGAGACAGGGTTTCTCCATGTTGGCCAGGTTGGTCTCGAACTCCTGACCTCAAACGATTCCCCCCCACCTCGGCCAAAGTGCTGGGATTACAGGCGTGAGCCACCGCACCTGGCCTCTGTTGAGAATTTTCATTGCTAACTCCAAACGCTACTGGATTTTTCTCTTCTCCTTCTATGTCCTCTAAAATACTGTTCCTTTGGGTACAGTTTATCAGTAACTACTAACTAGCCTTAGAATGGGTTGTAGTAATAATTAATGTCTTTCCAAACAAAAAATGCTTTTTGAATTGTAAATAATCTAACAGTACTGCTAGGTAATTCATTGATGAAGATTAGCAGCATCAAGGTTTACGTTTTTCTCAGACTCTTCATTATTACTGGTTCAAACCAAAATTCATTGCCTGAGAAATATTGGTTCCAACTTTCTGACTGGACACTTTTGTTGGGTGACACAGGTTGGCCTGACTGTACCTATGATACATGTTATAGTACTAGTATTAGTGTTCACACATAAAATTGATGCTTTCCTAACATTGTAGCATTTTGACTTTCCTCCCCTGCTCCAGATTGTGTGTCCATGAGGACAGGGGCCACATTTGCCACAAGGCAGCACCCAGAAGTCTCAAGGCCCTGAGTTGTTTGAATATAGGAAAGTGTTTAGCAATTTGAGAGAGTCCAAGAGTTGGATACTCTTAAGAGAGAAGCTACAGTTATAAATTAGATTGCATAATATACTGAATCAATCAACATTGTAGAAGTTTGAATAATTTTGGTTTTGATAATTAGCTCAAACTAGACCAAATCAATTAGAAATTCCCTTGCTCTGCAATATTACACACCACTCAACTAGTAGCATTCGTAAAGCCGTGCCCCAATTATTTAGCATTATATTTGACTTAATTTTCTCAATAATAGAAATGCTTTAAATTTGGATTTGTTTTAAACATTTTCAAAGAACATTTTAGAATATATGACATGCTCATCTGTGATACCCCTCTACCTTCTCCTGGAGAATATTAACTAGTCTAATCCATTCTTAATAGATGAGTCTTCATTATAGCATTAATTATACTTAAAAAAATGTTTGCATCTGGCTATAACCATCAAACTTGAACTATGAATTTTTATTTAAAATACTAATGACGAACTGAAGCTAACTAGAAATATATCTTTTTTGAATAACTTAATCTAATATGTAGCATGCTTTCATACCCTCCCCACAAATTTGAAAATTAGATTTCTAGAAAGTCTGCTTTGTAAAATTACCACTAAACAGAAATTTTGTTCCTGGCTGTCTTTTCAAATTCTGACCTGTGATGTCTTTGTTTGGGTCATTTTCTTTTTAAGATTCAGGCCAAGTGAGTACGTTTGTGTGAAACACTATGCTGCCAAACATTCATACCCCCATCCTACCCTGATGTGATCATGGGAACCACGTTTTCTCTGCAGCTAGGAGATACACTTTTATTCAGCCCCGGGGGTTTTCACTCAAATAGTTGATTCACTTTGGCTTTCATCAGTTTCTTCCTCTTGACTCCCCCTTGATTTTCCTCTATGCCTCTAAGTCTGCAAACCCTCCAGTGGGGTTGACGTCCTGCACTCCTAAGGAATCTGGGCATGTTTCTATACCTGGAGGCCTTTTCCTCGGTTGTCTCAGAGTCTTGGGTTGTTGTCGTAGTCAACTTTTTCTTATTTTTCCCTCCTGTGATGAAAAACAAAAGTTATATATTCTGATTGAAAATAATTTGAGATAATCTAAAGAGAAATTAAAGTTCACTCGAAATTCCTCTGTCCTGAGATATTTACCCATTAACAGTTAGCCATCCTTGAATGCATCTCTCTATGAATTCATATACATAAATATATATTTATATGGACTCTCCACTGCCCCGCAGTTAGCACTCCTGGATCCCTATCCCTTCAAGGAGCTGCACCAAGCAATTTGAAAACCTCTGTGGGAGCCTATTCATAAACTAGCCCTTTGTAAATTCTGCTGAATATTGTCTTTGCGTTGGTGACCAAAGAAAGAGACAGCCGAACACAATTACCCTTAGTGAGACCCTAGATGCTCTTATACTGGGGGAAAAGGAAATCAGATATAATCCTGTTTCCATTAACTTGTGCATTGTAGCTCTCTGTGGAGTAACTGGGGTCCAAGTGTCCCTTCAGACTGGCATGGGTTTTATGACCATAATGAGTAATCAGTTTTCTTTATTTTCGGCACTGCCCATAATTGAGGCACAGGTAATAATAGCTTTATTTGTGATATGATGACCTTGGGAGCCTAAGTTTTCAGTATTGTTTTCTGGGTGTTTTCATGGATTGAGTGAGGGTTTTTTTTAATGATTAACTCTGATAATTTTCATAAATGTGAAAATTTAATTCAGTGCTTTTGGCCAGATTTGTTTAAGTTCATAAAGTAGATGTTTTCATACAGAAAGCTCAAAGTTAATCTTACCATGTATGAAAGTGAATACCTTCATGACCCATTATGGTTCATGGTCCGTATCATTAATGAATTATGATTTTTTTTTTTTTTGAGATGGAGTTTTGCTCTTGTTGCCCAGGCTGGAGTGCAGTCGCACAATCTCGGCTCACTGGAACCTCTGCCTCCCAGGTTCAAGCAATTCTGCTGCCTCAGCCTCCAGAGTAGCTGGGACTACAGGTGCGCACCACCACGCCCAGCTAATTTTTGTATTTTTCATAGAGACAGGGTTTCACCATGTTGGCCAGGATAGTCTTAATCTCCTGACCTCGTGACCCGCCCGCTTCGGCCTCCCAAAGTGCTGGGATTACAGGCGTGAGCCACTGCACCTGGCCTGAATTATGATTTTTAAGTCATATACATTTGAATTTATACTTTTTTTTAGAGAGAGGGTCTAACTGTGTCACCCAGGCTGGAGAGTAATGGCACGAACACAGCTCACTGCAGCCACCACCTCCGAGGCTCAAGTGATCCCCCTGCCTCAGCCTCCCAAGTAGCTGACTACAGGTGCATGCCACAGTGCCTGGCTAATTTTTGTATTTTTTTATACAGACAGGGTTTCGCCGTGTTGCCCAGGTTGGTCTCACACTCAAGCAGTCCACCCACTTTGGCCTCCCAAAGTGCTGGGATTACAGGCTTGAGCCACCAGCTCAGCCTAAATTCGTACATTTAATTAGTATCCTAATCTTGTTTATAAAGAGTATAATTTCAGTTTTGCAGTGAGGTATTAAACTTTACCATGCATTCAGTTTGTAATTGGTAAACAAAACCTCTAGGTGCTTTTGTTAATGATGTAAGTCAGTTGAAGCCGTAGTCTTCCAGTAGTCTTCAGTTGAGTGATGGAGGTTTTAGAGTCACAAAGTATTGGCAGTGTGCTTAGGCTCATTCTAAACATATAAAGTTTAATATCAATCAGAATGAAAAGTAGTAAGAATTGAGGTTTATAGCATATATTCCCAATTTTATAGTCACACATAGAAATATATGTTTTTCTTATGTTTTTTCTACAACCACATAATGGGGCTGGAGACATGAGTATTCTGTATTTGTTGTCAGTATAATTATTAATTTTAGGAAGGAACTTAGACACTTAGGATGTTTTCAAATAAGGCTGAAGGAAATTCCTAAGAAATTGATTGTATGAGGTATCTTTAGGGGATGGCATCTTTTAGGTTTTGAAATATTAGATATGTCTTTCTTTAGCTATGTTGCTTTATATTTAAAGTGTTTATTTTACTGTTAAATTCCAGGGGGGAAATATAATAAACATTAATTTTTTTCCATGGAAACAAAAAAATGTATTAAGATGAGACATTTTAAAAATATATAGGTTATTCAAAAGGGTAAAAATGTATTGCTAGAACCTCTGAGTAGGTCCATGAACGTGTAAGTTCTTGAACAAATTGTGAAAGAAAGGAAGTGAGCCTAGTGGCAAGGAAGCGGGGCGCTGTGCTCTGGGGGCGCCTCGCGAGGGCACTTCTCCTGAGTCTCAGATAAAGTGAAAGTTCACATCTCTGTTTCATATAACTTTTCACTAGAACTTTAAACATAAAGGCAGTTTCTAAGTTTAGACAAAGTTACAGTTTATAATTCTGAAGGATGCTGACAGTCTGCTTTTTAAGAAATAATTTGTTTACCCAGACCAGTTTCTTTTCTGTGTTTTTTTAAAAACAGCTTTATTGAGTTATCGTGGACATTATATTTAAAGAGAACCATTAGATAAGTGTTGGCATGTATTCACCTGTGAAACCATCACCATGATCAAGATGACACCCATCATCCCTGAAGGTGTCCTCATGACCTTTTCTGATCCATCTCTTCTGCCCCCACTCTACCCCCATCTGTCTCTAGGCAAACACTGATCTGCTTTCTGCCACTATAAAAGAGTTTTTATTTCTAGAACATTGTATTGAGGGACTCCTACACTGTGCACTTTGGCTCCTTTCACTCAGTGTATTGCTTTTGAAATTCATCCATGCTGTAGTGTGTATCAGTAGTTCATTCCTTTTTATTGCTGAGCAGTGTTCCATTGTGTAGGTGTATCACAGCTATTTATCCTCTTCATTCTCCTGTTCATGGACATCTGCGTTTTTCTAGTTTTGAGCTATTGAGTAAAGCTTCTTTGAACATTTATGTACAAGTCTTATATGGCTATATACTTTCATTTATCTTGGGTAAATGCATAATAGTAAAATGGCTATGGCATATGATAGGTGTATGTTTGATTTTTCAAGAAATTGCACACAGCTCTTTCCCAGCGTGTTTATACTATTTCACAGTTCTACATCTTCACCAATGCGTGGTATGGTCATCTTCATAATTTTAGCCATTATAATAGGTATGTAGTGGTATCTCATTACACTTTTAATTGGCACTAACCTAATGACTAATGTTGCACCTTATTTTCATGTGCTTATTTGTCATCTTGGTGAAGCGTCTTTTAAAGTCTTTTGCCCATTTTTCATTGTTATTTATTTTCTTTTTCCAGATTGGTTTCTGATACTAAATTCGCCTCTAGAGTTGGGCAGAAAGACTCATCACTACAGCTTAGTTGTCTACATGCCTCAGTCATTTCCCTTCTATGTGTGTAGTTACTTGTAAATAGTAATATCAGAAAATATGCACTTTCAAATAGAATCACATTTTATCTAGCTTTTAGCATAACTAAAGATTATATTAATAAATGAGCTAAATATTAGTCACATTTTGCTACCTAAGATGGCTAGTTAATTCATTAATTAACTTAAACAGTTAATAAATACCTGTTAGATGGCAGAGATCAGTTCCCTGTTCTCAAAGAAGGAAACTACAGACACTGGGGTCTCCTTGAGGGTGGCGGGTGGAAGGAGGGAGAGGAGCAGAAAAGATCACTGTTGGGCACTGGGTTTAATACCTGGGTGTTGACATAATCTGTACATCAAGCCCCCATGACATGAGTTTACCTGTGTAACAAACCTTCATATGTACCTCCTAACCTAAAATAAAAGCTTTTTTAAAAAAGTTCCCTGTTCTCAAAGAGGTATTTTAGTGGGAAGAGCCAGGCAGATAAGCAAATATATGTATATGCAAATGAATGCAATAAAATGTTCTGGGCATTGTAACTTCTTTATCTCAGCCAGGTATCAGTAGGTCAGTATAAGCATTTCATGGCCAGTGGCAGCTAGGGAGCCAGTGCTTCCAGGTATGAGAAGTCAGGCTCTAAGGAAAGTACAAAAAAGACATTTTACAATGTTGGCAGCAGAGGAGCTGCTGAGTAAGGTGGCGGCCAATGCAGTGAGGACCCAGCAGATGGTCAGTGAAGTTGGTTGTGATTTATCTATCTCACACTTTCTACCCGAAAGGATTTAGGTTTGGTCATCTTTTCATCAAATATTTGTATCTCTATAAGAAAAGATAACCTGTTTTTAAAAGTAAGTGAGAGAATTGGGAAAGGAAAATACTGATATGAATGAGGTAAGTGCATACCAGAGCTGGGCCACTCCCAGTTGTGCCCTAAGTTTGCTATGAAAGCAAGGACAAGGAGGGGTTGCCTTATCCCAGTCATCTTAAACCCATCCATCAGGTCATTAAAACTGAGCACCCTCACCAAGCTATTCTACCCAAAAAAGAGTTGAAACTGTTTTTCAGCTCTTTTGAGAGAGGTGGAAGGTGGGAAGCTAGCTCATAGAGTCCTTGAACACCTTCCTGAGGACTTTAGATCTTCTAGACCAGAGGGGGAGCCATTGGAGAGTTTTAAGTAGGAGAATGACATCATGAGATCTGTGCTTTAGAAAGATCACTAAACCTGCAGAATTGAAGATGAATTAAACAGAGGAGGTGAGAGGGCTGGAGGCAGCAGGTACAGTTGGACCAGTGCATAGTTCAGACTCCAGCTTACAAGCTAAGTGGCGGGGATAGACAGGGAAGGGTAGTGATGATTGATAGAATAGGCAGAACTTAGAATAACTGGGCTAACTAATCATTTGATCCAGCAGATATTTATTGAGCACCTACTGTTTGCTTGGTACTGTGCTGATTGCTATGGGAAGAAAATGTTAAAATAGAGATACACTTCCCACTCTCATGGAGCTGAGTCTTATGAGGAATGGACATAAATCTCAACCACAGTGATACATGTATCCTTACTAACTGGGATGGTGACTGTGTGACAGCATCAACAAAGGAGCCCGAACTTGGCAGGAGTTGTGGAAGGTATCATTGAATCTGAAGGGTGAACAGGACCCAACTAGGCCAGGGAACACTCCTACCTAGAGAGGGAACAGCATCTGTAAAGAGCCTGTGGCCGGATGGAGTATGACATTTTCCATGAACTAAACAAACAGGAAGCTATGAAATAGCAGGGTATGAGGTGAGGCCAAAGTGAGAGATGGGGATTGGTCCACTATGCGAGGCATCAAAGAGGAGTTGTGCTCTTTTGCCTAAGAGAATAAGAAGGCTTTTCCAAATCAGTTTGAAATAAGGCCAATTTTTCTCCTCCTGCACCAGCCTTGTCTTACTAAATGTTGGAGTAGTTTAACTTTGGCTCCCTCTTCTGGCGGGTTGTAGGATTCTGCACTTTCGGAGGGAAAATACCTAGGATTACTGCTATTTCCCAATTTATCAGTCCTGGGAGAACACATTTGAGACATAATTCCACTTAAATCTTCTGTGTTTCATGAGATTTAGGATTTGTGATTTGTTCTGAGAGCTTATTTAGTTCAGGATGATTTAGTATGAAAAGAGATGTGGTCAAGAAGGAGTTAAAGGAACTGACAAGCTCTACACCCAGTGGACTTTCTTTGGCTTTAATGTTTTGTCCAGCGTGTTGCCTCACTTGGAGAGAGTTATGATCAATGTTACATATGAGAAGATTATAGGAGAGCCAGTAGGCATTAATGCTGTCTTGATTACTCAGCTTTAACATATGCTGTTAGCGACATTTTCTAAATTGATCTTCTAAATAAGCTTGTTGTTTAAAAAGAACTTAGATATACTTGCATATATGATGCATAGTACATTTTCTTACAGCAGGAGTATCCAAGGGCCAAAACAAAGTAACCTTTTAATGAAATGATTCTTACTGTTTGTAGTCATTATTAAAATAATTTTGCTTTCTTTTAACATTCATGTTATCTACTATGTGATGTATTGAGAGTGGCATTTGGTACCTTTTAGAGAGGTAACTGTAATATGCTAGAGTAGGAAATACCTCTGAACAGCATTTCTCATTAGCAACAGACACTAAGTTAATGTAGTTTGTAGTTAATGAGTCTGTGCTCGTTTTGAGTTGGGCTCCAAATGTTGCCACGGTGATAGATCAGCCAGAAGCATCCACTGAACAAACAGAAGGCACCACTTTGTATCCCCCCAGGGCTGCTGATGAGCACAGCAGATGGACCCTCGGTACTCAGAGCTATCTTCTGCTCGCATCTCATTGTTCTAAGGCAACTTCTTGCCACAATGTTTGCTGCTGTATAGGCTGCAGAAGAAATTGTAATAACAAAAATATTCGTTGGAATCACTGATTATGTTGGCACAAGAGAATAGTTCTGTTACATAGTCACATTTGCAAACAATCTTATATTTGAGTAAATTTAAATTTAAAATGTTAAGAAACTCTGAATCTTTGAATATTTATTCTGAAATGACTAGAATTACTGCTTGATTTTCGACAATTTTTTTCATTGTGTGGGGTGTCCATGCATAAGAGAAGTTCTATGCTTTATCTTACAAAAGCTTGTTTCTTAAGTTCCGAGATGACATCAGTCATAGGACATGTCATCGATTCAGTAACGTCCTGTTGACAGAGGTGGAGCATGAATGAGGAAACCTTGTTGTATTTATACACCAATTGTAATGTGCATCCAAATTTCAGAAAGAAGATGTGTTAAAATGTGTGGGTTAAAAATGTCCCTCCCAGTTAGCATTTACCTATAAAAAGTTAGTTTTAAAATATACTGCTCTCATCCATTTCACACCTACTTGTTATTATACTTTAGGCTAATGGTGGCAGCCCACGGGATTCAATTGAGGATCCTTTTAACAGTAAATGCCATTACAGGGAAACAGTGGTATACCTAGCTCATATGACATACTGTGATGTTGTCTAAGTAGATGGAAGATTTAAAGGTACTACTTGGGCCAGGCACAGTGGCTCAGCCTGTAATCCCAGCACTTTGGGAGGCCGAGGTGGGTGGATCACCTGAGGTCAGGAGTTCCAGACCAGCCTGGCCAAGATGGCAGAACCGCATCTCTACTAAAAATACAAACATTAGCTGGGCGTGGTGGTGGGCGCCTGTAATCCCAGCTACTCGGGAGGCCAAGGCAGGAGAATCACTTGAACCCAGGAAGCAGAGGTTGCAGTAAGCCGAGATCATGCCATTACACTCCAGCCTGGGCAACAGAGCAAGACTCCATCTCAATAATAAATAAATAAAACTCCTTGCTAAAAAAGTCTATGCTCTTAACCAGATTTCGGCTGAAGAATATAGAAACTACTCTAGCTGTTATAAGCAGAAATGGGTTTAAAATATGGGGGACTGGGTGCGTATAAAATCACTGAAAGGGCTGAAGGGGGTAAACTCTAGGCTGGGCCTTCAGAAATGACTCCCCAAAGAGTTCCCTGAAGAGCTGCTACCTCCAGGAATAATTGAGAGGCCCTATTGGCTCTCTTGACTTCCAGAGCACAGCACCACTGCCGCAGACCAGGGGTCAGGAAGCAGCACTAACACTGTCTCTCTCAGCCACAAAAGGAGCGATTGGGAATGTGGACCCTGCACAGAAACTGCCACCATCTCCAGTACTGTGCTTACAGACACCCACAGCCAGTACCTGCCAGGTCACATGCACTCACATGTTACTGGGGGAACCGGATCCCTAGCCTCAGCTCTCCTTGTAGGGAGGCTGCATAAGCTGTGTGCCAGGCTTGTCAGTCCTGCACCAGGTGTGCCTGTGGTGGTGGGTAGGAGAGACCATTTTGACTACTTGCTTTGTAAACATTTAAAAAATAATGGGATGGCTGTTCATTAACATTCATCTAGCGCCTAACGCTTTCCAAAATGTTGGAGATATGAGAACCAAATTAAGGGGGGTGGTTTAGAACCAGAGTAAGATCTAATCCTCCATTGCTGAGTACAGCTGTCATTACCTCTTCTAAATTACTGCAGTCTCTGCTTGCCTTCCCTCCTTTAGGTCATTCTCTGTGGTTCCTCCTTTAACATGACTACTTCACTTCTGTGGCTTCCATTGCTTCTGAGAGGAGGAGGATTATAATATAAACGCTTACTGTGTACTAAGTGCCAGTCACTGTTCTAAACCATTCTTCACAGAGATTAGCATTCAGTCCTTACGGAACTCTCTCAGTAAGGGATTCTTAGCTCCCTTTTATCCCCCCGCCCTTGCCCACATGTTATGGATGGCATGACTGAAGGATGGAGAAGCTAAGTAATTTATCCAGGATCCCCAGCAAAGAAGTGGCAGAGCTGAAGTTTCAACCCTAAGTCCATACTTTTAGCTACTGCACTCCCTCGCAGGAGAAGTGTATGGAACTGATAAACCCCCAGTTCTGAATGGTGATGATCTTTGCTGGGGGAAGGTGGAGTATACAGTCAGGGAGGGAAAGATAGGTGGGGCTTTGGTGGAATGGGGACATTTTATTTTTTAAGCTGGAGATTGGCTCCATGGAGATTTGTTGATTATTTGGTCTTTATGCCTTTTTTTAAATGTCTTAAATATTTCTAAATAAGTTTTTAAAGAAAAAACTGTGTTGGTAGTTATGACTTGGGTGATTGAATAAGATAGAAGCACCTCAGCGTGCTCCCACTCCCTGCTCCCCTGCTCTGTTCAGACCCGGGTGAGGAATGTAAGGTGGATCATAGGGAACTTCTTTTCCCCTGTTGCATTCCTGCTCAGGTGGCGGAGCTGAACAAGGAGGGCACCGCTGCCTCCTGTCGCAACCACATGGCTCTAGAGTCTGCACAGGGTCAGAGACCTCTACAGCTTGAAGTGCTTGTTGAGCTTAGACAACCCATGACTGCACAGCTGTTCAGCTTACCATGGGTTAACAATTGTAGCAGCCTGTCTCTAGAGTTTCTCTCTGAAACTGGAGGCTCCAGGCTTCTCCTAGTGTGGCAGCCAGGCAGGAACACTTGAGGAGTATCCATCCATGGAACCACCCAGTGCTCTCCCAGCTACACAAGTGATACAATCCAAAATCCTTCCAGAGTCTCTGCCTACCTCTCCAGCCTCCTGTGAAACAACCCCGCTAGGCTTCAACCCCCGAAGGCGAGAAGCTCTTTTCCATTTCGGGGCTTTCCCATGCACTGTCTAGGCTGGTGGGAGTGAGTTTGTAGGTACGAGGTGCGCACACATACACACAGACATACTCTACCTCGCTAACCCTGACATACTTTTGCAGGCTCTGCTTAATTGTCACTTTCTCAAAGGAGCTTTCTGAATCCCTAAATTAAGTTATCTTGTCCCACTGTTCCTTTTATCATGCTTACAACGATGTGTAATTTTCTATTTGTGAAATCATTTTAAAGATAATGTCTCTTCTACTGTATGATAAACTATAAAGACAGGAACCATATGTGTATATATATGTTTTTTGGTTTTTGTTTTTTGTTTTTTTTGGTTTTTTTGAGATGGAGTCTTGCTGTCGCCAGGCTGGAGTGCAGTGGTGCGATCTCGGCTCACTGCAACCTCCACCTCCTGGGCTCAAGTGATTCTTCTGCCTTAGCCTCCAGAGTAGCTGGGACTACAGGTGTGCATCACCACGCCCGGCTAACTTTTGTATTTTTTTTAAGTAGAGATGGGGTTTCACCATATTGGCCAGGCTGGTCTCGAACTCCTGACCTCGTGATCCGCCCCGCCTTGGCCTCCCAAAGTGCTGGGATTACAGGCGTGAGCCACCATGCCCAGCCGGAACCATGTTTTTTTATATAATACTCAGTATTCACAGTGCCTGGCACAGAATAGGAACCCATTCAATATTTTCTAAATAAGGAGAGGATAGGTGGGGATATTGACATGTTTTAGGGGGTAGAGCGAATGATAGGCAGATTGCATGGGAAAACAATGAGTTTGAGCCCTTATTTACCATGCTTTCCTTTTTTTGCAGCACTTAACACCTGGTGAACCATGTATCTTACTTACACATCAAGTCTATTATTGATCTTTTTTCTCTACTAAGATCTGAGCTCCACAGGGCCAGGGATCTCTTTTTTGTTCCTTGATACAGCCCCAGCCGAGAAGAGGCTGGGCTGTAGAAAACCTCTGTATTTATTGGATGAGTGAGTACTTTCTGTCTCTATAAACTAGAAATCCAGGCCATAGATTGAGAGAAACTGGATGGCATCAGGATTCCAGAGTGCAGGAAAAGTTTTAAGCAGTTACAAGAGGGGGATTCTGGCAGTCCATGTTAGGTTAGTAAGAGGAATTCTTGGTGGCAGGGGGTGTTTATGTTAGTGTTAGTAGGTAACAGAGCTCATTGCTGTTTCTGAGACTACGTGTGGCAGTGTCAGGCAGTCTGGAAATGACTGAAGGTTGGGATGATACAGAAGTATGGATAGCAAGCATAGTGAAAGGAAGGAAGGTCGGGGGCCTCGGCTGTTTCAGATGATGATATTGAAGTGACTGAGCATGATGAGACTCAAGCCAACTAAAATGACTAGGAAAGAAGCAGAGAGAATGGGGTTGCAGCCAGGACTTGAAAAGGCTCAGACCCTCGCAAGGGTAGACTGGAGGCTAAGGAGGCTGGGTCAGCAAGGCAAGTTCCTTCTGTCTTGCTATCTTAGAGATGACAATGTAGTAGAGAAGTCTGAAAAGGAGCTCCTTCAAAATCAAGTTCTCCAAAGTCTGAAGGGACAGCAGCCTGAACTTCGTGTCCATACTGTAGCCTGTCATTTTAGAAAAAGCAAAATGTGGGAATCTATCTGTTTGGCCCTGTTATGACAATACTACCTGAAAATTTTAGCTGAAAGCAGAAAATCCTTGGAAAGAAAATTGTTTTGGAAGACTGTTGCTTTCTTATATAAAGAGTTACCATCTACCTTTTCACCAGCAGATGTCGCCCTCATTTTAAAAACAAAAGGCAAAAGGTTATAGGCAAAGAGTAATCAGAATTTCCATCTTGCTGAAAGTTTTTTAAAATTATATATGTAGTTATTTAAATGGTTGCTATCTTAATATTTCTTAAATAAAACAAATGATTTGTTGAAAAATCATAAAGAAGCTAAAGTTCCCATTGCCTTCCTGTATTCTCTTGCTGCATGAAAATGCTGATGTGCAGAAGGGTAGGTTCCCATGTGAGTCCTTATCTGTGAGGTATGGCCCTAGAGTCAGGTCTTCTTGAAGAAGGAGAATGTCAGGATTGCTTTGATGCCCTGGTTTTTTAGACAGTAATAGACCCATAAATGAGGATCTGAAAAGAGTTTATGGCTAGACAAAAAAAGAAAATGCCCATATAATTTATCTGTGTTACAAGAATAGATCCAGATTTTGAGATCTTCCACTTATCACTTGAGATTATTAAGTGGCTGCTTGATTCAGAGATCCAAAAAGTACTGGCTTAAGTCAGAAGGTTTATCACTGCATAATATAAAAGAGACCCAGAGGTGTACAGCTCAACTGGGTCAGAATTCCCCATTCCTCTGTCTGTTGCTTTGCTGAGTGAGGCTTCTCTTCCCTTTTCTTAGGGTCCAGGATGACCTGTAGACCACCAGCCATAGCATTAGCATTGCAAGCTGGAAATATCACTGTGAGAACAAGTACGTGGGTAAACTGAGTGTGCCATGCTTGCATTATATTCCAGGGCCTTTGGTCTTTTTATTAATTGAATACATGCTTTGTGGCATTTTTTTCTGTTTGTGAAATAATGTGCTAGTACTTTAGTGTAGAGTAAATAGTTGTAAGGGAAATTCTCCCACCTGAAAAAGCTTGTGATCTGTCACAACTTGTAGTTTCTCAATCTCTGTTTCACTTTCAGTCTTTATGAAAACAGGTAATTATTTAACGGTTTCTGAGAAACTAGCTTAAACTTTATCCTTTTCAATAATACAATGCCATTTCTAGACCAGCACTATTCAATAGAAATAATGGAAGCCACAAATGTGAGCCACATAAATCATTTTAAATAGCCTAGTTGCAGCATTTAAAAAGCAACAGGTGGTATTACTTTTAATAATGTTTAACTTGATATATCCAAAATATCGCCATTTCAATGTGAAATCAACAGAAAAATTGTTAATGAGGTATTTCTCTTTTTTTGGTACTAAGTCTTTAGAATCCAGTATATGTTTTAATACTAAGTACATCTCAATTTAGACATCAAGGCTCAATAGCCACACTTGGCCAGTGGCTGCTGTACTGGGCAACACATGATCATCCTTCCCCTCTACACTTGTCTGAGATTTCCACTCAATTGCACAAGCTTTAAATACTCTGTGTGTCTTCTTTATTTCCCCAGTTCATTGTTGATTCACTTAAGTGAGAAATCTAAGTGCTCCAGTGCCTTCCTACAGCAACCAACACAGTCCTGGACTCAGACCAGGAAATTCTTGTTTGACTTTTGGATGTGTTCAGTAGGAAAGAAAGCTTCCTTCAAGCAGCACTGTCCAGTAGGTAGCTGAAGAAGGAGGCTGGACTTGGAGCTCGAGGGCAACACTGGGACAGTACTCAGATATCAGTAGCACAGAAATGATGGTCAGAATGGTGAGCATGCAACCTCTCCAGAGATTCCAGGGCCGGAGAACGAGTACAAAGACTTGAAGTCCATTAGCGGTGAGAGGGCCAGCAGAGCACAAAGGCGTCTCTGAGGGGCACAGGAGGGGCGTGGGCCACGCATTCAGACAAGCCTGATGTGCGTGCTCATTCACTGATCCTGTTGTGCTCGTAGCTCAAGGCTATTACAGAGTAAAAAAGCACCTGCGTTTCTAAGAGAGTAATTTCATTTCTCCAAACTTAATATGTTCCTGTTTCTTCTTGATAAATAGCATCATTTTAACTTTTCATTCAGTAATCATAAAAAAGATTATGGAGAGGAGACATGAAATAGGTTATTTATTTTTTTACGTTTATTTTCTTGAGATGGAGTCTCACTCTGTCACCCAGGCTGGAATGCAATGGCGCAATCTCGGCTCACTGCAACTTCTGCCTCCCTGGCTCAAGTCATTCTCCTGCCTCAGCCTCCCGAGTAGCTGGAATTACAGGGGTGAGCCACCACGCCCAGCTAATTTTTGTATTTTTAGTAGAGATGGGGTTTCATCATGTTGGCCAGGCTGGTCTTGAACTCCTGACTTCAGGTGATCTGCCTGCCTCAGCCTCCCAAAGTGCTGGGATTAAAGGCGTGAGCCACCACGCCTGGCCTATTTATTTATAATTTTTTTAATTAAAATAAAACAATACCTACATAAGACTTTGGGATATATTACCAGGATTTTTCCTCTGGAAGGTTTCTATGTCTGATAGTCTAATATTACAAGTAGTTGGAACTCTATTAGTATCTGGCCCTTTTCCTGTAGGTCTAGCCTTTGGGCCAAAAAGATGCCCAGAGGCAGTGAGACTCTCACCAAGGTCATTCCCAGAATTTTAGACTTTGCTGGCCATATATGGTCTCTGTCATATATTTGTCTTTGAGTTTTTTCCCCATCCTTTAAAAATGTAAGGGGCATTCTTAGTTCACCTGCCAGTCCTGCCCTACTCACATAACAGTTATTCAAGGTGGAAAGGGAAGACTGGTTAGGAATACTTTGACTCTTAAAAAATGAGGCTGTCTTAGATATAAGATTGACTACACATAATGCATCAGGCAGATAGCACACAGGAAACCATATTCCATATCCAAATGTCTTAGAATTTGGTGGTTTATATTGAAAAAAGGACTGATAACATTCATTTATGATTTGCTTACTTCTTCCTTTCTGTAGCATGAATTCCTTTTCCTCTGAAGGTTTTGAAGAAATACAACCCTGAATTTGTCCTTCAGTCATTTAAGAAAGATTAGCAGCAGCATGGTGGAAAAGCATGGTCAGAGATGTGAGTTCTAGTCCCAGTGGTAGCTGGGTCAGTCATCTCAGCCAGATCATCTCGGCTGCCTGAGTCTGTGCAGACGAGGGTGGGACTGGATGATTTCTAAGGTTCCCGTCAGCTCAAATTCTTTGCTCCTGAGTCCTTGCCTAATTGTTTCCATCAGGTTTTGAGTTCTGGTGCATTTTCTTCATTTCCAGTCTTTTAAAAGGCAAAATGACAGGTAGAAGTACAAGTGTAGTTGGCACTCCTTATCTGTGGCTTCTGCATCCATGGATTTAACCAACTGTCAATCAAAAATATTTGAAATATAAGTGGACAGTTGCCTTTGTACCTATGCAGTGCATGTACTGTACATGTACAGACCTTTTTTTCTTGTCATTATTCCGTAAACAATACAGTATAACAGCTATTTATATAGCATGTAAATTACATTAGGTATTATAAGTAATCTAGAGATTATTTAAATATATAGGAGAGCTGGGCATGGTGGTATGCACCTATTGTCCCAGCTATTTGGGAGGCTGAGGTGGGAGGAACACTTAAGCCCAGGAATTCAAGTCCAGCCCACCCTGAGCAACACAGTGAGACCCCATTTCTAAAAAAAAAAATTAAAAATTAAAAACAACAACAAAAAGTATGCGGGAGGATATGCGTAGGTTATACGCAAATAATAATCTGTTTTATATCAGGGACTTGAGCATCTGTGGATTTTGGCATCCAAGGGGGTTTCTGGAACCAATCCCTCTTGGATACTGAAGGATGACTGTACTTTGACTTTTATAGTAGCTAGCCATCCAATGTCAGTTATTTACAAAAGAGAAACTGGGTTTTTCATCACAAAAATTTCTGTAGCTTGCTAATAGTTCTCTTTTTTTATTCCTTCCTTCTCCTGCTCCTCCTCCTCCTCCTCCTCTTCTTCTGCTGCTGCTTTTGAATTTCGTAATAAAAGAACCAATATTCCTAGCTTCCCAAGAAGCACTTGTTGAGTCTAGAATAAAACTTTTGAGCTGGGCACAGTGGCTCACGCTTGTAATCCCAGCGCGCTTTGAGAGGCTGAGGTGGATAGATTGCTTGAGTCCAGGGGTTCAAGACCAGCCTGGGAAACATGTCAAAAACCCATCTCCACTAAAGCTACAAAAAATTAGTTGGGCATGGTGATACACATCTGTCGTCCTAGCCACTTGGGAGGCTGAGGTGGGAGGATCACCTGAGCCCGGGAAGCCAAGGCTGCAGTGAGCTGTGATCATGCCACTACACTTCAGCTTGGGCAACGGAAGTGAGACCCTGTCTCAGAAAACAAACAAAAAAGCCTGGCCGGGCACCGTGGCTTATGCCTGTAATCCCAGCACTTTGAAAGGCCAAGGTGGGTGGATCACCTATGGTCAGAAGTTCAAGACCAGCCTGGCCAACATGGTGAAACCCCATCTCTACTAAAAATACAAAAATTAGCCAGGTGTGGTGGCGGGCACCTGTAATCCCAGCTACTTGGGAGGCCGAGGCAGGAGAATCACTTGAACCCAGGAGGCAGAGATTGTGCCATTGCACTCCAGTCTGAGCGTCAAAAGTGAAAAAAACTCCATCTCAAAAAAAAAGCAAAAACAAAAAAACCTTTTGAGGCAGATACATTAAAGTGTGTGAAAAAATAATTGTTAGTATGCTAATTGTAATTTTAAAATACATTGAGTGGTTTTAAGTTTACCAGACAAATGTCTATGTATTGTGCTCTCAGTTTTATTTGGAAAGTTGCTACTGTGAAAGAGACAGCAAGTTTTCTTCTCTGTTGTGGGTTGTATTTCTGTTTTTTATTAATAGGCTGTATTATTTAGAGCAGTTTTTTTGGTTTTTTTGTTTGTTTGTTTGTTTGTTTGTTTGTTTGGAGACAGAGTCTCTCTCTGTCTCCCAGGCTGGAGTGCAGTGGCACGATCTTGGCTCACTGCAAGCTTCGCCTCCCAGGTTCACGCCATTCTCCTGCCTCAGTCCCCCAAGTAGCTGGGACTACAGGCGCCTGCCACCACACCCGGCTAATTTTTTGTATTTTAGTAGAGACGGGGTTTCACCATGTTAATCAGGATGGTCTCCATCTCCTGACCTTGTGATCTGCCCGCCTTGGCCTCCCAAAGTGCTGGGATTACAGGCGTGAGCCACTGCGCCCGGCCTATTTAGAGCAGTTTTAAGTTTACAAAACAATTGAGCTGAAAGTATAAAGTTCCCATGTATTCCCTCTCCTCACCACCACTAGTTTCCCATATTTGTGTGGAACATTTGATACAACTGATGTTCTAGTTATTGACACTTTTTTTTTTTTTAGGACAGAGTCTTGCTCTGTTGCCCAGGCTGGAGTGCAATGGTGCGATCTCAGCTCACTGCAGCCTCTGCCTCCCAGGTTCAAGCAACTCTCCTGCCTCAGCCTCCTGAGTAGCTGGGATTACAGGTGTACGCCATGACGCCCAGCTAATTTTTGTATTTTTAGTAGAGACGGGGTTTCACCATGTTAGCCAGTCTGGTCTCAAACTCCTGACAGGTGATCCATCCACCGCAGCCTCCCAAAGTGCTAGGATTACAGGCATGAGCCACCGCGCCCGGCCAATATATTATTATTAACTAAATGCCACAGTTTACATTAGGGTTCACTCTTTGTGTTATAAATATCTATGGGTTTTGACATGCACAATATTGTGTATCTGTCATTGCAGTTTCCCTGCCCTAAAAATCCCCTGTGCTCCGCATAGTCATCCTCCACTCCCCTGGCAACCCCTGATCTTTTCACCATCCCTGTAGTTTTGCCTTCTCCAAAATGTCACGTAGTTGGAATCATACCGTATCTACATACTGTGGATTTTTTACATACTGTACTTTTCTGATTGGCTTCTTTCACTTAACAATATGCATTTATAGTTTCTCTATGTTTTCATGACTTGATAACTAATTTTTTTAAATCACGTAATGTTCCATTGTCTGAATGCACCAGTTTATCCATTCACGTACTGAAAAACATCTTGGTTGCTTCCAGTTTTTGACAGTTATGAATAAAGCTGCTATAAAAATTTGTGTGCAGGTTTTTGTATGAACGTAAAGTTTTCAACTCATTTGGGTAAATACCTATTAGCTTTTCTGTTATTATAATTAGCTGAAGGTCATTATCAGGAAAATATATATATTTATATTTAAGAATCAACTTCAACTTATAACAAGTAGGTTCTGCACCTTTCTTTAAAAAGAAAAGATATAATGGATGTTCATTCCATACAAAGGTAAAGAACTTTAAAATCTTAAGTAATTACAAAAAGTATTTCATGTGTATATCAAGGCCAGGGAAATAGGAGCAGAGACAGGCTGGACATAGGGAAGAGGAAATCTGTGGACTCTGGAATGCTAGCCATCACAGAATTAAAACTGCGTGTCCTGTTCTCTGGGCTTCACTTCAACCATAGGCTTTCAGAATTAGAAGGAGCCTTAGAGTGTCAGCTAGTCTACACCTCTCATTTCCAGATGAGAAAACTGAGGTCTAGGGATATGAAAATTACTTGATCCAGATCATATGTATTATTAGTGGAAGTGAATCCAAGTTTTTGAGGCCTCTAGCCTTAGTATTTTTTTATTTCATCAACTAATTTCTTTACATGATGTTGCTGTCTGCATTTTTTAAACTTTATATGTTTGAGAAAAACAATCACTCCTTCAACATTTATTTAGCACTCACTGTTGTCAGGCACTATGCTGCCATAATTTACAGCCTAGAGAAGAAGACAGTCATTTTAAAAAGTAACATCCACAATGCTGAGTGCTGTGCCAAATACCGGGTACTGTGGATGTTCAGTCAGAAGCACCTAGACTGGCTTGGGCGAGTCACAGGAGGTTTGGAGAGGAGGTGACATTTAGTCTGATATTTAAAGAATAGCTACAAATTACCATGTTTTTTGACTCTGACATTATCGATTGCATTATGCACTATTTTATGTACCACTAAGAAAAAAATTGCCAGTTAAACTGATATATTCATTGTCAGTTATAACATGCATCCCAGTTTCAGAAATGTTGAAATATTTGGAAATGTGCCCTAGAATTGATGAAATGTGGTGGTTAGATGAAGAAGCAAGCAGCTCACAGGGGAGTTCAGCACTTGCTGAACCTCAAAGCTAAGTCTGGGGAACTGGGAGTCTTATTGCTCAGGACCACGTGGACCTTGCAGAGAGTTTGGATTTTATTCTGAGAGCGTTACAAGACCTCAAGAGTTTTAAACCAGGGAGGAGATCTGCATTTCAGAAGGATCATAGATGGTGTATTAGTATAGATGGTGGATTAGAAAGAGTCTCGTACAGTACTCCAGCTAAGAGATGAGGGTGCCCAGGTTCTGATGGTGACAGTTGGAATGAAAATAGATGGGTGAAATTGAGGGATATTTGAGGGTGGAGGGCATTTAGGAGCTATTAATAGAAATGACAAGGTTTGGTGATGGATTAGATGTAGGAGAGATTGAAATACTCAGAAGGGCGAGGCAAGAAAGCTGATGAGTATATGGGACGTGTTGATTTTGAAGTGTATCAAGTATAAAAGAGTGGACAACAAAGCCATAAAAGAAAAGGAAACCTGCCAAGGGGGATGGGAAACAGTAGCATGGAGGAGTAGGCAGGCAAGAAGGCAGGAGTGGCCATCGCTGATAAAGACAACTTGAGGGGTCTTTTGGTCTAAAGACTGAGGGGTCAAAAGATAACATGGCCTTGGATTTTAGCAGCAAGGAAGAAACTATGGCCTTGGGTAGTCAGTTTCCGTGAAGGTTTGGCAGGAGGAGAGGAGAGAGTGGGAGGAGCTGGAGGAGAATGTGGAGTCCAGGAGAGGTGATTGTTGCCATTTGTGAAGAGATTAAATATTTGAACATGTTCAAGTGATGATGAGAAGGAGCTAATTACAGTAGCCTGACAGTCCCTGGGCCAGTTAGAGGTTGGAAATGCAATTTCTTTCACTCTGCACGCAAACACAGCAACCCTCTTCTTTTTTGTATTCAGTTCCGTCATATTGAAACTCTGGCTAGAAAAAAATAGAGAAATATTTGTAAAGCAAGGAATTGATCCAAGACCCAATCTTATGTTTTGGGCCTTCATATCTACTTTGGAGAGAGTTGTGAGTTGAAGACCCAGGACACGCAAAGTCCCTAAGATAGGATCCAGAGGTTTGGAGGGTGCCCTCTTGCATTGCCTCTCTGACCCCATTGATTGTGAGACATATTGGTATTGCACATACCATTAAGAAAGGAAAATATGCTGCCTGTGCACTGACATGTCATCATAAGACACATCCCAATGTAAGTGATGGTAACCTGTGAAGGGATGTGTGTCTTTGAGTTGATGGAATACAGTATTAGCCTTAGATAGGAATAACAGATGTGGGACAAAGAACAGGGTGACACTCATATATCTATAGTGACAGAACCTTGGAGGTTTTGTTTGTTTGTTTGTTTGTTTGTTTGTTTTGAGACAGAGTCTCGCACTCTCGCCCAGGCTGGAGTGCAGTGGCGTGATCTCGGCTCATTGCAAGCTCCGTCTCCCGGGTTCACGCCATTCTCCTGCCTCAGCCTCCCGAATAGCTGGGACTGCAGGCGCCCGCCACCATGCCCGGCTAATTTTTTTTTGTATTTTTGGTAGAGAGGGGTTTCACCGTGTTAGCCAGGATGGTCTCAATCTGACCTTGTGATCTGCCCACCTCGGCCTCCCAAAGTGCTGGGATTACAGGCGTGAGCCATCGCCCCCCCGCCAAAACTTGGAGTTTTTACTTGATGGCTTTTATTTCTAATGCAGAGTAGTCAAGTTCATTTTCTGGGGATCGGGAGAAGTGGGAACAAGGAGGTAAAGGCATTAGGAGCTCAGAAGTGGAAGATCTCTAAATGAATTGTTGACAGCACTGGAACAAGGCAGACCCAGGAAGTTGCAGGATTGACAGGAAGCAGTGAGGGCGTTCTGAGGCCAGGACCATGCATTCGTAGTGGTACCAAACTGCATGTCACATGATTTTCTTGAGAGATGCTTAGCAGCCTGAGTGAGGAAGTAGGGAGAGTAGACAGTGGGTTCATCCAGGACTAAGGACTTGCCAGGCACTAGTGACAAATGATAGACAGTGAGGCAAAGACCTGGAGGATACTGGCAGCGTGGACAATGTAGTTTTCACATGGTAGATGGCCAAGTCCATGTTGAGAGACAAAAACTGCAGGTAGACTGGAGCTGACAACGTAAAGGGAAACAGTACCGTATCATGAACCACCCCCCAATGTTGACTTAAAATATTTTTTAATGTTTCTTCTACATAAAAGGTATGTACAGAACTAGGTATAAACTCATTTTTACATAGGTGTTTCTCAGCTATCAAACCAGTGATGTTTACAAATTGAGTAGAAAACCAAAAGTGTTTTCAAGTAACAAAATAAATGTAATGTCCTGGATAATGATGTTTTGTGTACAAGATGAGGTGGGACTGACTATTGAGGCGCAGACTCTTGCACTTTACATATCGGCGTGCAGAGTTACTACTCGAATCACTGTTTGCATTTGGCATGCTTCTTAGTAAACCCTATTATTAGGTTATCACCCAACTCTTCTGCTCCTTTTTTAAAATTTAAATTACTATAAGATCTTTGTTTATGCAACTTACTCTAATATGATTTTGGACCTTCACTTAATGCAAATTCATTATTCGCACAGTAGGCCCAACTGCATTCTTTCCCAGTAAATCTGGCAGAGTGTGGCAGTGCTACAGATGCCAAACGACAGTTGCTGACACTAAAATTCAGTAGTACGATCATACCTTGCTTGACAGAGAGATACGTTCTGAAAAATGCACCGTTAGGCTGTTTTGTCATTGTGCAAACCCAGATGGTATAGGTCGCTGCTCACCTACGCCATGTGGTGGAACCTTTCGCTCCTAGGCTGCAAGCCTCTACAGCATATTACTATACTGAATCCTGTAGGCAGCTGCAACACAATGGTAAGTATTTATGTTATCTAAACATAGGAACGGGACAAGAAAAATATGCTATAAAGAATTTTTAAAAGGTACACCTGTGTAGGGCACTTAACTATGAATGGCGCTTGCAGGACTGGAAGTTGCTCTGAGGAGTCAGTGAGTGGTGAGTGAATGTGAAGGCCTAGGACATGACTATACACTTAGGCCACACTAAACTTACTTTAAACATTTTTTTTTCAGTAATAAAGCTTTTTAATTTTTTTAAGATTTTTCACTCTTTCGTAATAACACTTAGCTTAAAAGACACATTGCACAGCTGTACAAAAAGTATTTTTCTTTATATCCTTATTCTGTAAGCTCTTTTCTGTGTTTAATTTTTTTTTTTAACTTTTAAACTTATTAAAAACCTAGACACGAACACACACACAAGCCAAGGCCTACACGAGGTCAGGATCATCAGTATCACTGTCTTCCACCTCCACATCTTGTCCCACTGGAAGATAACATGCGTGGAGGTTTCATCTCCTGTGATAACAATGACTTCTGGATTGTTGGACCTGCCTTAGGCTGTTTTACAGTTAACTGTTGTTTTTGGCTTTTTTTTTATGTAGAAGCAATACACTCTAAAATAATGATAAAAAGCATGGTAAATACATAAACCAGTAATATAGTTATTATGAACCATTATGTACTGCTGTACATAATTACTACTGTACATAATGTATGCGCTAGATTTTTTTTTTTTTTTGAGACGGAGTCTCGCTCTGTCGCCCAGGCTGGAGTTCAGTGGCACAGTCTCGGCTCACTGCAACCTCCACCTCCGGGGTTCGAGCAATTCTCCTGCCTCAGCCTCCTGAATAGCTGGGATTACCCGTACCTGCCACCACACCTGGCTTGTGTGTGTGTGTGTGTGTGTGTGTGTGTGTGTAGTAGAGACAGGGTTTCACCATTTTGGCCAGGCTGGTCTCGAACTCTTGACCTCAGGTGATCCACCCACCATGGCCTCCCTAGACTTTTTATATGACTGGCAGGATGGTAGGTTTGTTACCACCAGCATCACCACAAACACGTGAGTAATGTGTTGTGACATTGCAACGGCTGTGTCACCAGACGATAGGAATTTTTCAATTCCATTATAATCTTACGGAACCACTGTCATATATGAAGTCAGTTGTTGACTAAAACGTCATTATTTAGCTTTAATTATTCAGATAACCCAGAATGCACCAATATATGTTTTATACATTATCATCAGAATTAAAAATACATATAAATTCATGGACACCTAAAGATTCCTTCGTTTTATAAATATTGAACAAGAGCAGTGGTTCTCATAGAGAGGTGCTGGAACCAGCAGCATCAACATTGTCCCAGTAATGGTTAGAAATGCAAATTCCAGCCGGGCATGGTGGCTCACACCCGTAATCCCAGCACTTTAGGAGGCTGAGGCAAGCGGATCACTTGAGGTCAGGAGTTCGAGACCAGCCTGACCAACATGGGGAAACCCCATCTCTACTAAAAATATAAAAAGTAGCTGGGCTTGGTGGCCTGCGCCTGTAATCCCAGCTACTCTGGAGGCTGAGGCAGGAGAATCACTTGAATCCGGGAGGTGGAGGTTGCAGTCAGCTAAGATGGTGCCATACTGCCCTCCAGCCTGGGTGACAGAGTGAGACACTGTCTCACACTAAAAAAAAAAAAAAAAAGAAATGCAAATTCCCAGTTTCTCCTTGCTTTTTGACACTGAATCAGAAAGTCTGGAGGTTGGCACCAGGTGTCTGGGCTCTGATAAGCCCTCTAGGTGATTGTAATGCAAACCAAGTGTGAGAACTGCTGCTCCAGTCTTAATGTATCACCTTGATTTTACATATGAGGAAACCAAGGCCCAGGAATAGCTGGCTCAGACTCTCAAGATTAGTTTGTGTGTAGCAAAACTAGGTCTCAAACTTGGAACTCTAGACTTTAGTCCAGTTCTGTTTCCAAAGCACTGCATTGTCATTTTTTCTCAGTTTTTGGTTATGGTTTCCTTGGTTTGGGTTGGGTTTTAAAGGGGTCTAGCTAAAGTTTTGGGTTCTTTTGCCTTTTGTTCATTTTAGTGCCAGAACCTACTAAGACCTGTTCAAGCCAGCCCCAACCTGCCGGTACCAGTACCAGTACTTCCACCAGCACTATCTCAAGCAGCAACAATGGCAAACGTGCATCTGCCAGTGGCCAGCAGCCAGCTGCTTCCCGTTACCTGCCTCGTGAGGTGCCTCCACGCTTCCGCCAGCAAGAACAGAAGCAGCTATTAAAGAGAGGCCAGCCATTGCCTACGGGGACTCTAACCAGTGTGAGCCCAACCCAGGGTGCTGGGCCTGCAGGGGTAAGCCCACCTCCCCTACCTGGAGCCGGAACACAGCATCATCCCAGTAAGCTCCAACCAGGTAAAAACCACATAGGATGAGACATTGTTTTGATCTGAAAACTGTTTGCTATTTTCAACTTTGCTGCTGAGTAATAGAAATAGACATATTTTGGTCCATACTCACTACATACACAGAGACAGACAAATTCATTTCATTTTAAGTGGGTTTTAAAATTTAATTGTGTTTTCCCTCTATTTATTTACATTATTGCTCATGAGTTTGCAGATGGCATGAGCTACTTCAGCTGAGCTTATTTTTCATCAGAAACTAAAGGTCTGTACATTGGTCCATACGAACCCATCAAGGCAGATACTTTAGAACCCAGAAGTGAAAACTTTTCAGTAAAACCCTTTTCTCTCAATTTCCTAGTCTGTCTGATGAGTGCACACAAGCATTTTTTGCAGGGAGGTACAGATCCTTCCACTAGGCGTTTCTAACTGTAACTTAGTCATACACATTGAGCCAAGCCTATCTGATACCTCATCCTAAGCCCTGCTTCTTGTTGCTTCCTTGCCTGTAACTAGTTGTTAGCTTTCTTTTGGCTCCTAAGAAAAATCACCACTTGTTTATTTGCTTTCCAGCTGCCAAAATGTAGATGTCTCTCATTTCCTGTCAGCTTCTTTTCCAATCTCCTTGACTTGATGGATTTGTACTTTTGAAAAATTCATGTACTGTAGTTTTAAGGAATTCTTGGAAGAGAACAAAGTATTTGTGGTCAACTGCCATGTTCTCTGTTAGATTCTTCAATCTTTCGGTTTCAAGTAACAACTAATAATTGGTGCTCTTTCTAGAATGGAAACTTATCTGCTCATAGTTGTGAAATTAAGGTCTGTAATTAGATGTGCAAGGAGGCTTCTTAGATTGGAATTTAAAAGAAACATGGCACAAGTCATATTCTTGTTTTCTTTCATGTGCTGCTTTTTAATATGGGGAATAATTCTAGCATGACCTAAAAGTATTTATAGCAATGTTTTTCAAAACTGTGACTTTGTAGTATAGTCAGAACTAATATTTTTAGACAACTTTACCAAGTCTCTTCAAATAGTCTTGGCTTTCATCTGCTAACCACTTGGTAGAGGGGATGTAGGTCAACGATTGTCACCAAAAAGCAAGGCAGAAAAGGTAAAATATATTCACTGACCAAGAATATAGTCTCATCTATTTAGTTGCCAGCAGTTTACAATCAAACATGCTACTTTCCCAATATGGTCCTCGGGAAAATCTTAACAGAGACAAGGATTCTATAGTTAGACCTAAATAGCTTGGTGTTTTAATTTAAGGGTCTTATTTTGAAAAACTGAATAAGAAATGTAACAGCCCTGCCTGTTGTGGTTGTATCTGGTTGTGATGTGATTGGTTGACAGTATTGTGTCAGTTTTCTCATCAAATGCTGCTGGTGCAGAATGTTACTGGTTTCTTAGATAAGTAGAAAATAAGCAATTAAGTCCATAAAATCTTGCTATGATAATAGTCCTTCATTAAATATTTATCTCTGTAAATATAACATTATCCAAGAAAATACTCCTAGTTCATAGTCCTTCTAAAATATATATTGTAGGCTGGGCACAGTGGCTCACGCCTGTAATCCCAGCACTTTGGGAAGCCAAGGCAGGCGGATCACCTGAGGTCGAGAGTTCGAGACCAGCCTGACCAACATGGAGAAACCCAGTCTGCACTAAAAATACAAAATAAGCTGGGCGTGTTGGCACATGCCTGTAATCCCAGCACTCAGGAGGCTGAGGCAGGAGAATCGCTTGAACCTGGGACGTGGAGGTTGCAGTGAGCCGAGATCACACCATTGCACTCCAGCCTGGGTGACAAGAGTGAAACTCCGTTTAAAAAATAATAATAATAAAGTGTGTGAGTATATATATAAGTACATATATAAACACACACACACACATATTGAAGAACATAAATCATTTTATGGATTGAAAACATCTCAAAAAATTGATCAATCTATTTAGTGAGCACAAAATAAGAAATTCATTCTTGACTCCCAAACAAAAATCTTCATTTTGTACCAATTTCATCTCTTCCTCAGTAGTCTCCGGTATCACAGCCAGATGCATCTTTCTCACTCACCACCCTTCACTGATGAGGGGTCCCCTCACAAACCTGCCCTGCTCACCTGGTTACTAATGCACACTCTCCTACTCTCCATGGCCTACTTTTCTTTTCTTTTCTTTTCTTTTGAGACTGAGTTTCTCTCTTGTTGCCCAGGCTGAAATGCAATGGCACAGTTTTGGCTCACCTCAACCTCTGCCTCCCAGGTTCAGGTGATTCTCCTGCCTGCCTCAGCCTCCTGAGTAGCTGGGATTACAGGCGACCGCCACCATGCCTGACTGATTTTGTATTTTTAGTAGAGAAGGCATTTCACCATGTTGGTCAGGATGGTCTCAAACTCCTGACCTCAGGTGATCCGCCTGCCTCAGCCTCCCAAAGTGCTGTGATTCCAGGCATGAGCCACCGCCCCCAGCCTCCATGGCCTACTTTCTATTATGATTGGGATTGCTTTCTTACTGTCTCACAAGTGTGCCATGCTCACTGTCAAGTCCCCCCCATGCACACATGCTTAATTGCCCCCCCAACCCCTGCTTTACTTCCAGTTCATTGTCCCCCCACACCCGTGAGGCTTCCCCAAGCAGCTCTGTCTCCATTCTGTTCTCACAGGTGTAATATGCCCAGTTTGTAACATATACCTTTGCACTTACTGTATACTATATATCCTATATTTTTTGCTGATTAGGTCATAAGAGTCTTGCCTTTCAACTAAGTTGGAAATATCCTATGAAGAAAATGTTTGAGGTCGGGCGCGGTGGCTGACACCTGTAATCCCAGCACTTTGAAGCCCTGGGCAGGTGAATTGCTTGAGCTCAGGAGTTCGAGGCCAGCCTGGGTGACACAGCAAAACCCCGTTTCTACAAAAAGTACAAAAATTAGCCAGACATGGTGGCATGTGCCTGTGGTCCTAGCTACTCAAGAGGCTGAGGTGGGACAATCGCTTGAGTCTGGGAGGTGGAGGATGCAGTGAGCCAAGATCGAGTCACTGCATTCCAGTCTGGGCAACAGGAAAAAATAAATAATGTCTCTGAGCTTTCTGTGACTAAGCAGAATGGGAAAATCTCTGAACCATAGGTGAGGACTTGGAAACTAGAACTTGTTATGCCACCAACGAGTACTTCCATTTATCATCTAAAATGAGAGGTTTGAACCTCTCATGATCTCTAAGGTCCTTTCCCTTAAATTTCTGACACAGACACTATTCCAGTGACTTTGTTTGATTTTGTCAGTGGAAGGACTTTCAGGAACACTGTCCATGTTGTATGGTGTCGGCATAGGGATCGTAGGCGAGCACCAGCATGCATGGAGCAGTATGGCAAAGTGGTCAAGAGACAGGCCCAATCCACTTTCCAGACCCACCACCTCCTGTGTGACCTTGACCAAATCACCTTCACTCCCTGCACTTTTGACTCATCTTTGAAATGAAGAGATTCCTAATTTTGAAGATGAGGTATTTATTTCATATGCAGCACAAGGTCTTGCTTTTATAGTAAGTGTTGAGTAATGGAGGTGATAGTTGTTAATGTGAGACTTGTGAGACTTTGAAATATACAACAAATATGTACCCATCTTTGAAACACCATTGTGAAGCAGAGTGTTCACAAATCCCAGCTACCTGACAGGCTGAGGGAGAAGGATCGCTTGAGCCCAGGAATTCAAGACTAGCATGGACAACATAGCAAGACCTGTTTCAAAAAAATACTCAAAATTTTTAACTGACTAAATTCTAAAACAGTGCAGTAAAGCTTTCTCATCACTCTGTGATTTGTGTATATTTTGAAGTTTCACTTGTCCTTCCTAGAATTCTCTTTTTCATATTATAGTTGTTTAATGAATTCATATCCAGGTGAAATTCTATTAGTGTATTCCTGAGGAGTAACCAGATTTCTGGTTGCAGTGAAAGTATTTTTAGATACAGTTTGAAATAAAAGCTCTTACAACTTTCTTAAAAGTAATACATAGATTTTCATTCTACTTGAATCTGTCACTTTAATGTGGAAGTGACTCCTACAGTCACTTCTACATTAAAACAAAAAAATAGAGTTTTATTCATGATTACATTTCTCTAATTTGTAAGGTTCAATTAAAAAGCAGTACAAATGCTGGGTCAGTAGAACTAAGATTGAATTAACCAAGCAGGGGGCAGGTGAGGGAGGTATCCTTAGGAATTTAACAGCACACCATTTCTAATGAAAAGCAAAGTGAAACTGGGAGTTCTTTCAGCTTAGCACATGAATTTCTGTGCTTTTCCCAGGTGTGTTAGTATGTAAACTCTTTGTACCCTCCCCCCAAGTTTTAGTGTGCTTAGCAAAAACTAAAGAAGGTGAAGTATTCGTGGAAGGAATTGATGGAGTTCGAGTCACCTTTGTCATAGCTTTAAAAAGTTGCACAGTGAAGATTTGTGGGCATCCTTGTTTCCCCATAACTGAGTATTTGACCAGTTGCCTGCTGCTTTCCCGTAGAAGTAAATGTTATAGTCCTTTACTGTGCTAATGGAAAACTTACGTGTCCGTTCCAGTATACAGAGAGGATTTATGGATAAAATTAAACAATAGAGGAGCAGAAATGGGAAAGTTTTTAAAGAGTTAAAAATGGAATTTGTAGCGTTTTTAGCTGTGTAAGAATAGATAAAATTTATATTTACATACTGTTACAATACAAGGCAACTGGTGAAATTAGAAAAGAGACTTACATAGGCCGGGCGCGTTGGCTCACACCTGTAATCCCAGCAGTTTGAGAGGCCAAGGCAGGTTGGATCACCTGAGGTCAGGAGTTTAAGACCAGCCTGGCCAACATAGCGAAACCCCATCTCTACTAAAAATACCAAAATTAGCTGGGTGTGATGGTAGGCACCTGTAACCCCAGCTACTTGGGAGGCTGAGGCAAGAGAATCACTTGAATCCGGGAGGCAGAGGTTGCAGTGAGCTGAGATCACACCACTGTACTCCAGCCTGGGTGACAGAGCAAGGTTCCATAAAAAAAAAAAAAAAAGAAAGAATGAAAAGAGACTTAGTCTGACAGTTATTTATTTCATTATTCTTTTTCTTTATTATTCTTTTTCTTTATATAGCACATGCTTCCTAACGGGATGTAAATAGTAGATTAATCTGACTCTTAAAACATTTTGTCATAATTCACCTTTTGATTTACATTAATCTGCAAGCTTGTTTCTATAGAAAATTGCAACCACACATTTTGCCATTTCTTAGACAAACTAGTGTACTAGCTTCACACTTTTTCACTCTTTTTCCTTTTCTTCCTATATGAGAATGTTCAGGCAGCAGTGCCACACTCAGCTTGCACAGCTCTGAGAAGGGAGGAAGATGCTCGCCTTTCAGAACTGTGGTTTTGTCGTGTGTGTCTTCATTTGTTCATTGAGCAGAACATTTGTTGAATGCCTACCAAACATCACATACCCTGCACTGGGGATGGACAATTCATGAGTGAAGTGTTTTGGAATAACCAATAAGTAAGTCAACCACTTCAAGATATTGTAACAGAGATAAGCATAGAGTGCCACATGGAAAGGACAACTAACCCAGACTACGGATAGGGGACTGCAAGGAAGCCTTGCTGGTGGAGGTGATATGAGCTGAGTTTCAAGTTAGCTGTGCTGGGCAAAGAAGGTGAAAGGGCGTCGCAGATGGAGTGACCTGCATGCACGAAAAGCGCAGACCCGCAGTTGTAAAGCCTCTCAGTAACCGCTGCAGGCTCATTGTGGCAGGGGGGCAGCGGGAAGATCTAAGGCTACAAAAGTTGGCTGTTGGTATTACTAAGTAGTAGTAATAAACCAGCATAAAAGCTTCTTTTGGTAATAGAGCCAAATTAAATTCAGATTTAAAGCTCTTCCAACAAGTTGCTTTTGGAACTTGATAGACTAATTCTGAACTTCATCTAGAAGAGAGAGTGTACGTGAACAGAAGAGCCAAGAAACTGAAAAAGCATAATGAGCTATCACTTCGAGCTGTGATCCTCTAGTAATTTTAACAGTGTGTTTCTAGGGCAGGAGTAAGCACAGATCCAGGAACTATGATATAAAGAGAGCAGGGGGAAAAACAGATGTATACACGGAGAGTTGCAGATCACTGAGAAAATAGTGGTTCAGATCAATATCGAGTGCTAGAAAGCCATACGCAAGACAAATATAAGAACTACAGAAAGATGACGTAAGAGAGTATTTTCTAAATCTTGGGATAAAATTTTAATCATAAGCCATGAAAAGAAAGACTGACAAGTTTGAGTGTATAAAAATTTAAAAGTTTTGTACACAAATATGAATAAAATCTGAGAGGACATGTTTACAGTGTAAATAGCAAAAGGTAAATATCTCAAAAATACCAAGTGTTCCTACAAATCAAAAGAAAAACAGTCCAATAGAAGAATGGGCAAAGAATGTGAACAGGAAGATCATAGAACTACCACAAATGGGTCCTAAAGTATGTTGAAAGTATTCCCGTGTGGCTGGGTGCGGTGGCTCACACCTGTAATCCCAGCACTTTGGGAGGCCGAGGCAGGTGGGTCACAAGTTCAGGAGATTGAGACCATCCTGGCTAACATGGTGAAACCCCGTCTCTACTAAAAAAAAAAAATACAAAAAATTAGCCGGGTGTGGTGGTGGGCGCCTGTAGTCCCAGCTACTCGGGAGGCTGAGGCAGGAGAATGGCATGAACCCGGGAGGCGGAGCTTGCAATGAGCTGAGATGGCGCCACTGCACTCCAGCCTGGGCGACAGAGCGAGACTCTGTCAAAAAAAAAAAAAAAAGTATTTCCTTGTAATCAGGGAAAAGATAAATGGAAACAGCATTGATAGATCACTTTTCACTTACCAAATTGTCAAAACTTTAAATCTTGTTAATATTCCTCTATTATAATAACACAGTACTATGGATTGAGTGCTTATCATTTGCAAGATCCAATTGCTTTACACATATTAACTCATTTAATCTTCTCAAGACCCTGTAACCACCGCAGGCGATCAGCGAGAGTGTGGGGAAAGGCGACGCTGGTGTGCTGTTGGTCGGAATGTAAGGAGGCATGTGGCAGGATATATCAAAATGTTGGGTAATATGATGTAGCTGTTCAGATACAGGGATACATCCTGCAGACACCTAGAGCGCAGCTCTTTACTGACGACTGAATGCTCTGCATTTGTCCTCTGCCCAGTGGCATGAATTAATGACAGGCAAGTTGGAACGTGTCGAGAGGCAGTAGGGACAAAAACAGAGTTGACTGTATTCTTTACAGAACAGGCACAGGTGTAGATAGCATTAGTCTTCCAGTGACCAGCAATCTCACTTCATCCTGTGATGATAAAGAGCAGCCTGTGTTTGAGAACCAGGTGAACTTTTGCTAGGCTGCAGGTCCCCACAGAACAGCAATTTCAAATCTTGCCCCCTCACTCCCTACCTCTTATCAGGTCAGCCATCCCCTCTGTTCTTGGTGTCAGCTTCTTGCTGTCACCCACGTTGGCCCGGGCATTGGGCAGAAGCTTCATTGGTTTTGTAGCATTGTTGATGTCAACAAGTATCCCATTTTAGAAGGTAACCAAGACTTCTAATAACTTGCATGCAAAAATAAGTCCTAGATGCTTTTAATATTCGATAATGCTGATGTTGAAGTGAAATTCAGTCAAGTGAAACCAATTTTGTAATGGGCTGACAATTCTAAATGGAGCTTTCCAGCATCCAGCTGACCCTCCTGCCCGTGGTTAATGCTGTGACTGTTCTCAGGCAGCATCCTGTGGCTGCCATCCCTCATGGGAAACACAGGCTTGCACACAAGGGCATCCAGAGCAGACAGGGCAATAAAGGCCTAGAAATGCCCCCTAAGGACTGGGAGAACAACAGAGGGGAGCCTACAACAAGCCCGAGAGGAGGAGGGCCTGGGGGCATTTCAGCTGTCAAAGGGCTGTCCTGAGAGCCCGCTGCCCCTGGGCAGCCCCAGAGGACAGAGGTGGAACAAGAGTGGTGGAAATATAGGGTGGTGGGCAGGGTTTTCAGATTTCTGGAAGAACTTTTATTCCTTCCCCCTTCACTGGCAGTAGCCAAGGAGAGACAGTCAGTTATTGCCAATGGTGGAAGGGCTTTTGCGAGACAGATAGGCCAGGGTGCCTCCCAGCCCTGGTTCCAGGTCCTCTTTAGATAAAGACTGTTACCAGCAAATGAAACATTGGCCTTCTCAGAAAATAATACAGGGGAAAGTAGATTTGTAAATTCATGTATTGATTTGGATGGGAGTATATTTAGCCAAATAGCAACAGATCTTAACTGGGAAGATGAGTATTAGTAAGTACAGTGATTTCCAGAGATTCCAAAGAATGCCACCTGATCATGTCAGGTTCAGTGCAGATCATGTTTTTGCAAGTCTGCAGGATAGCTCCAGCTTGAAACACTTGAGAGCTTTTATCTTTAAAAAATAATACTACTAACTTCTTGTGCCAAAGGCAGAACAATGTATTGTTTTGGCGGCTGCTTTGTACATTTATAAACAGAGGCTTTGATTAATATACGGCAGTGTTTGCTACTTAGATCTTTTTTAGATAGAGGCAGGAAAGTAATTAAGAAGCTGGACACTTGCCAGTTTACATATGGGGCTCATTTAGAATATTCCAGCTAGTGTTGGCATGCCAAATGTTTAGGAGTTGTTTAGAAAAAGAGAGAAAGAAGGAGCGGAAAACAAAGGCAGGATGCGAGAGCCGCAGTTGATTCGCCTGCAGCCAATAGGCAAAATGCCGTTATTCTTCTGGCTGACTTTCAAAACACAGAAGAAAAGTGGCTGTGATGCTAATTGTAACTCGGTCCTGAAGTGAAAATGTTTGTGACAATCAAAAGAATTTAAAGAGGAAGGAAGATCGGTTTAGTGTCAGCTGCAATTAGATAATCAAAGCTGTAAAATCCCATCCGTCCATGCCTCCACCCCTAGTTGAAGGGGGATGATTCGGGTGCCTCCTGGAGTAGAAAGGGCATTGCCCAGCCCTGCCCGGCTTGCGGCCGCGGGCGCCCGCGGGTGGCCCGGACGCAGGCTGGCCCCAGGAGCTTCCTGGCAGCTCCCTGGCAGCTCTACAGGAGGCGGCTCTCGCTGTACCCAGCCGACATGTTGTAGCGAGAGGCCAGGCGAGCCTAGATGCAGGCGTAGAGGCAGCTGTGCACGCGAGGTGGCGTCTCCTAGGAGGGTTGGGCGGCACCGTCTGCAGGTATTTCCTCACCCGTCAGCCCTTCGTAGAGCAGGAGAAACGGAACAAACACGGAACAAATAGTGGCTGCTTCTCGCCAGTCCGTTTGTGACATAACATTCCAGCGTGTGAGTGGTAGCTCGGCGTCCCTAAGCTCTTGGCTGCAATTCAGATTGGATAAAATGGCGTCTTGGAAAAGAGTTGCTTGCTAAAGATCTGCCGCACTGAGCAGAGACTTACCCATGGCTTTCCCTACTGTGGTTTCTCTCTGCTGGGCTGGCACGGGCAGGCCTTCCCAAATTAGGAAGCAAGCCTCCTTTCCCCCCAGTTTCCTTCTTTATTTAATAGACTCTTAACCTCGAGGAAGCAATCTCATTTTACTGCCGTTTTGAAGAAAAACACAAGGCAACAAACTTATTCTTTTGGACACTATTTGTGTTTCCAATAAATCTTGTACTGTGTTCTGCATTTCATAATTCCTTGTATTTATAGTAGTTGACAGATGAAATGTTTAGGAGTCTGTCCAGCAATGGAATTTTGAATTCAAAGTACTTTCTCCCTGAGATCTTTACACCCAGTAAATGCAGTAGAGGGGGAGGCATCTTTGGTTTTCAAAAGCTGAAGGCTGTTGTAGCATTTATCCTGCCCCTGAAAACCAAGCAGCGAAGGATTTGTGGTATCAGTAAGCCTTAGTAAACATATACTGTCAACTGTTGAAAGCATTGCGAACTAGTTTTTATAATACATAATATGTTATTTCAGTTAAAAGGACTGTGATGATAAAGAATGAACGCATTTACTATTTGTTAGGGTTAGTACCAGTACAGCATTCTGCACACCTCTGAGTAAATCTTGTCCACACTTTCATATCTGATTAAATCTGATACCTAATTAAAATTTTGCTTACCATGGCTTTTGGAAGCTCTTCATTAAATACTTTTCCAGGAAAATTTTATCTTTATGTGCTAACATTTTGGAATTTAAAGACAAAGGAAAGCTTTTCTCTTTCAACCATGCTATTATGTAATCCTTTTTAATTTAATCACTTAAGACAGTTATGTTGCTTAGATTTTTATAGACACCTATTTATAGACTGTGTAAACCACTTAACAGCAGAAGAAAAGAAAATTTAACATTATACATGAGCTTCATTTCTTTTTTCTTTTTAAGGCTTTTTTTAGGGGAAAAATTATTTGATAATAGAATGTTGTGGTGGGAAGAGCACTAGATTGTATTCTGAAAACCCAGATTTCAGTTCATTCCTTACTGCTTATTAGTTACAAACCCCGGCCACTTGGCCTCTCTGAGCCTGTTTCTTCATCTGTAAAACTGACATTGTTTGTAAGGTTCAGTTAAGCTGATGTGTATGGAAATACTTCAGACTCCGAAGTGGTATAAAGTATGTGATGTCTTGGTTCATTTCAGAGTTTTCATTCATTTCAAAATGGCTGCTCTTAAAATTCAATCATTTCACAGATTTTTTTTTTTTTTAACGAAGTTTAACCTTTTAGACTACATTTTCATTTTTGGACTAAATCCTGGTATTCTGATTAAAAGAATATGTGGTGCTGGTGGTGATGATGATGGTGCTATTGGTGATGGTGATGATGGAGTTGGTGATGATGGTGGAGATAACAGTGATGGTGGTGGTGATCACGGTGGTGGTGCTGGTGATGACGGTGTTGGTGATGGTGGTAACAATGGTGATGGTGGTGGTGGTGATGATGAGGAAGAGGAGACATTCAGAGATTTGATAGAACTAAAAGCATATTTTAATTAGCTCAGTATGCAATACAGTCCTCGGTTTGGGGGTTTTGTATTTATAATTTTCAGAGAGATCCCTAAGCCTACCCTTCAAAAAAGAGCTTATAAGTAGTAGGTACTTTTCTCTGTCTCCATGAACCTGCACTGAATTTTCAGTAAAATTAATTTGTGAAGAGCCAGATCATTTGATGAGATGGAAGAACCAAGAAGTAAGGAACAAGAGAGCAGCTAAAGTATGGAAAAAAAGGAAAAAAGAATAGCAGTATGCTCATAATGGTAGCCAAACATGGAATGTCAGCAGCTGCAGCCTGAAACTTCAGTGGGCTGGGCTGGGCTGGGCTGGGCACACTCCCTGCTTCTCTCCTGTGACAGAAGATGTACCAGGCCACAGCATGGCCCCGAGGCTGCAGCCTATCCCAAGAAGCACAAGGAGGCTATAGAGGTGGGAGAAAAGAGATGGTTGGTTGGTTGATTGGTTCCTTCTTAAGTAAAATAGCATTGTTCCAAATTGACTTCTGTAGTAAAACATATTTTTTATAATTTTTTTTATTTTTGTGGGTACATAGAAGGTATATATATTTATGGGTTACATGAGATATTTTGATACAGGCATGCAATGTGTAATAATCACATCAGGATAGATGGGGTATCAGTCATCTCAAGTATTTATCCATTGTGTTACAAAGAATCCTATTATACTCTTTTATGTATTTTTAAATGGACAGTGAAATTATTTTTAGCTATGGTAGGCCTGTTACGCTAGTAATTACTAGGTCTTATTTATTCTTTCTAATTATTTTTTGTACCCATTAACCCATCTCCACTTCTCCCCACCCCTCACTCTCCCACTACCCTTCCTAGCCTCTATCTTTGTAAGTTCAATTATGTTCATTTTTAACTCCCACAAATAAGTGAGAACATGCAAAGCTTGTCTTCCTGTGCCTGGCTTATTTTAATTAACCTAGTGACCTCCAGTTCCATCCATGTTGTTGCAAATGACAGGATCTTATTCTTTTTATGGCTGAACAGTATTCCATTGTGTATATATGCCATATTTTCTTTATTCATCCGTTTATGGACACATAGGTTGCTTCCAAATCTTGGTTGTTGTGAGTAGTGCTGCAGCAAACATCGAAGCTCTCTCTTCAATATACGGCTCTCCTTTCTTTTGGGTATATACCTAGGAGTGAGGTAGTATAACTTATTATCAAACCCTATCTATGTTTTCAACATAGATTCATAGTCTCAGTTGTAATTTTTTCTAACTAAAAAAGATTTTGAGCTGTCAGTTCCTCTTGAACTAACTTTTCTGAATAGATAACCCAGTATTTTTGCAAATAACTTCAGTTAAGTTGGTTGCTAGTCAACATGGCAACCTAAGCTTAATCTTAACTTTACCTTCAAGACTGAAAATTTAAGCATCATTTATATTACTAGCAAACTGCTTTCAGGTATTGATAAGAATTACTCATTCATTCATTCATTCAGTGTATGTTTATTTACTGCTTCTTCTCTGTCAGATACGCTGCTGAACACTGGCAGTAAAAATAGGGCCAAAATAGGCACCCCTTGCCTTCATGGTGTTTACAGCCTACAGGGAGAACCAGCCAGTCACACGATGACTCACGCTAGAATGTGTGCTCCATGAGAGAAAGAAGTCGTTCATCTCGTTTATGGCTGTGTGCCCAGCACAGTAGCTGCATATAAGAGGCACTCAATAATAGTTATTGTTTCAATTGAGTTGGCAAGCTCCGGGCCCATGAGCCACATCTGGCCCATCACCTATTTTTGGAAATAAAGTTTTGTTGGCACACAGCCACAGCAGCAGAATTGAGTAGTTGTGACAGAGACTATATGGCCCACAAAGCCTAAAGCATTTTGGCTATTAGGCTCTTTACAGAAATTGTTTGCCACCCTGGTTGGTCTAAGTGACTTGAAAGGAAGACTGTTACAATGAATGTATGAGGGAGTCCTAACTAGGGAACAAAAACGTCCCAAATTAAATGTCCATGGATTTGAGATAGGAAAAAAGAATAGACATTGAGCCCAGGCAGGGGATGGCACCTTTAACAGCCCTATCTTTGGGAGGGTAGGACACAGATGGCACCTCGAGGAACTGTCTGGAGCACAGAGCAAGAGAAAGAATGATATGAATGGCCTCAAAAGAGACCCAACCATTGGTGAGCCACTGGGCATTCATTTGGAAAAGAGCACTGTATGCAGTGTTGAGCACATTATTGGGGGCGGGATGGCAGGGGGCATGGGAAGAGACCTGTTGGAAAGTTATTTACAGTAATCCAGTCAAGACATGAGGGTGCTTGGAATAGGGGCAGTCAGAGGGAAGTTTTATTTCTTGTTTTAATGGAAAAGGTTCTAGAAATACCCAGTATGTAAACTCAACAGGCATGACTTCATCCTTATGGCATCCTATATGTCCATCCTTATGGCACTTCAGCTATTGGGGATGGATATTGGCCTTTGTAGAAGTGACTTTGCTTCCTGCCAGTATTGCCCCATCGGTGGTTATTTTGATGTGGCGCAGTTGAGATCTACACCTCAAAGCCTGGGAAGGTCTGAGTAGGCAGCGTCATTGTAGTGGAACTGGTTCCCTCAGAAGACGGACGTGCTTGTTCAAAGCAGTCTGGGCTGTACAAGTGCAGCTGATTGGTGACTTCAGCTAGAACTCACATTGTAGCACTATGCATTTATGGTTTTGTTTGCCCAGGAAGCATATATTGTTTGCCTATACGTGGCAAAAGCATTTTGAATGGAAAACTAAAAAGATACTTGCCATGCTCTCAAGGAACTCACCTTCAGAAATTAGACACTTAATTCAGGGATCAGATGGGTTTTTAATCAGACTGCTCTGCTGCCTGATTCGTATCACATTTAAACATAAAAATTAAAAATTTTGAAAATATTTTTTCAATAGAAGAAAGTATACAGAAAATAATATAACTGTATTCACAATAGAGAGTTAACATAATATCATGCCATATTTGCTTCAGGGCTCTCTATTTTAAAAATGTTATAGGTATCACTCTCCAACCCCATTCTGGTCCCCATCCCACCCCCAGAGGGAACCACAATTCAAAAATTGTAGTGTTCCGTCACTTTCATCTACACTATGACATTAAAGTGCATTTCTTGATTATTAATGAGGTTGATTATTGTTTCATATGTTAATGGCTTATGAGTTTTCTCTTTTCTAAATTGCCTGTTCCTATCCTTTTCCCATTTCTGGTTGGGTTGTTGGCCTCTTTCTTACTGATATGTAGGATTCTTTTTTTTTTTTTTTTTTTTTTTTGAGATGGAGTCTCACTGTGTTGCCCAGGCTGGAGTGCAGTGGCACAATCTCGGCCCACTGCAACCTCCACCTCCCGGGTTCAAGTGATTCTCCTGCCTCAACCTCCCAAGTAGCTGGAACTACAGGCGTGCACCACCACACCCGGCTAATTTTTGTGTAAGTAGAGACGAGGTTTCACCATGTTGGCCAGGCTGGTCTCGAACTCCTGACCTCAGGTGATCCACCTGCCTCGGCCTCCCAAAGTGCTGGGATTACAAGGCGAGAGCCACTGCACCTGGCCGGGAATTCTTTAATCTGATAACCATACATTATCTGTTGTATCTTCTCCCTGCCTGTGGCTTGTTTTTTTAGCTTTCATTATATGATATCTTTTGTTATATAGATGTTTTTAATATTAGCATAGTCAAATTTACCACCTGTTTATGTCTTATGTATTTCATGTCTCCTATAAGAAGATACAGTGTCCAAGGTCACAGAGATGGTCTCCTTTGTTTCCTTAATAAGCTTTAAGAAGTTTTGCTTTTCCTAATTCGATCTTTACTTTATCTAGAATGTATACAATATAAGGGATCTACTTTCATTTCATGTGGCTAGACAGTTGTCCAACAGCATTTATTAGCCACCAGCTTATAATGCTGTCCTTCTTTCAAACGTGTCATATAACTGAGTATGAACCTGTCAAATTGGGGGCTGAGCAATCCTCAAGTCCTCAAAGTAGACGGTTAACAAAGGGCAGATCATTTTACAGTGTGACTGTTGTGGAATGGAACCAATAATACTGTGTATTCGAATGGCACCTCACATACGGAAAAGAATGCATTGGTCAGCCAGGTTGCTAACCCCCTGCTTTCTGGGTGTGGGTTGCAGTGAGTGCTGTCCTAGTCAAGAGGCAGCCTGCCTTATGGCACAACCTGTCCTTGAGGGAACCCAAACTGATGGTAAAATGAAATGTGGTAATATTTGCTGGCAACAAGCCATAATCTCTGTGTGTTAATTTGGTCTTATTTTCTGTGTTAAATAAGGAATGGCTCATTTATCTCTTTAGTTAGTTATTATATTAGATAGTTTTTAGAGTATGTGTGAAACCAAATTGTCATAAACCAGGGTTATAGAGCCAACCCCTAATATTTGGCAGTGAAAAGAACCTAGTCATTTTATAACAGTTTCAACATTTAAAGTTTTCTGTTGCCTGTCTTCATTTTTCCTTTGTAGTTTTCACCGGAATTACGTACCTACTTTGAAATCACCTGGAGCATAATTCTAAAATCATTACATTGCTCTTAAATCAGGCAATAAAAATCTCTTTTAGGTTGATACTAGCTTTAGTATGGTCTTTCTAATGATAATTTTTTTGTACACTTCCTTTTTTTCCTTTAGTTCCATCAAACTTTAAAAGAGAATTTATTTGGGAAATTCATGTTTTAACTGTCCATAAGATTTTTCTTGTTAAAATAAATTTGAAGAGAACATAATTAAAATGTTTTAAAAGAGAAGAAAATATTTTATTGCAGTTTATTTGAATATTGTAGTATTTAGAGAAACTCACCAAGGATTTCTAAATCACATATGTGAGTTTGTTGTATATTTAGGTTAAATTATTTTTTTAACATTTCTTTTACTTTATTTTTTAGTGATACATACTTGGAATAAAGTCTGCCAAAAAGTTGATTGGAATATAAGTTTGACTGCGATGTTGGAAATACTCAAATAATTATTAAAGTCATGGGAAATAAAATGCAGATCCAAACAGGGGATTCTTTAAAAGGACCTGAAGAGTTAAATACTATAAGAAGATGGCATGTAAAGTTATTCTAGGGATCTCCAAAGAAAAGGCTCTAAAGAAATAGAAAACAAGGATTGAGAGAATCTTTAGAGATCCAAAAAGATAGCACTTGGGGGGCTGAGATTCTTTTTCCTTCTTTTTCTTCTTTTTTCTTTTTTTAGTGATGTCCTTGAGCTACAGATTTTTTTTTTTATTATGAATGTGCAGGAGACAGTGATAAACCAAATTGCAGATAAGATCAGATAAAGTAGTATACAGCTAATTAAACATTTCTAATCCTTAGTATTTTTGATAACATAAGATAGCATTGTCTCATATGTCTTTTCTCTCTTTCCTTGCATCACCACTTCCCCCACCCCAAATATTGGTTTTGTTATGATTCTGCAATGCAATTTACAATTTTTTTCTACTGAAAGCCATGTTTCGCCTCTATATAATACTGTAATCTAATTAGAGGTCTTAAAGAGAACTACAAGTTTTATTCAAAACTCCACGTGAACTTGCTGTCATTGCCAGCGTTTCTCAGTCTCTGTATTTATAGGAGTTGAAAAGTCACTTATCTTTCAAAGCTGCCTTTACTACAGATGCTTTCAGAGATGCTGATGTGCTAACGTGCATTGTGAGTATTCTCCAGGGGGAATAATAGTACAGTGTAGTGGTAAGAATTGATATAATTTTAAAAACATTAACGCTTTTTAAAATGGGATCTATTAAGAAGACAAATAGCTTTTTTCTTTAAGTCATTTTTTGGTGTTTGTCATTCAGATTTGAAGACTTGAAATAAAGGGCTTCCCCAAAGACTAGTTAACAGTTGATTCATTGACAAATGAGTAGAAAATCTAATTTCGAATTTTGTTTCATCTTTTTCAGATCTCAGTCATAGTGGATTGGCAGATCATTATGAAAATTCCCACTGGGGACAACAGCCTACTTACAGAAGCGAAGCCAACTGCAGCTGGGATAAAGTGATAATAGATAGGACTGACAAGGAGGCGTGGCCTTCCATCACAGGAACAGAGACTGAATCTGCCTCAGAATGTACTACAGACACTGACTCTGCCTCCAACTGTGGCTCAGAGAACAGTAGCATGGCTACAGGGAGTGCCCAGGGCAACTTCACTGGACATACCAAGAAGACAAATGGCAATAATGGCACCAATGGCGCACTCGTCCAAAGCCCTTCTAATCAGAGTGCCCTTGGAGCAGGGGGAGCGAACAGTAATGGAAGTGCGGCCAGAGTGTGGGGTGTAGCCACAGGCTCCAGCTCTGGCCTGGCTCACTGCTCTATCAGTGGTGGGGATGGAAAAATGGACACTATGATTGGAGATGGGAGAAGTCAGAATTGCTGGGGTGCTTCCAACTCCAATGCTGGCATTAATCTTAACCTTAATCCTAATGCCAACCCAGCTGCCTGGCCTGTACTTGGACATGAAGGAACCGTGGCGACAGGCAACCCTTCCAGTATTTGCAGTCCAGTCAGTGCCATAGGTCAAAATATGGGCAACCAGAACGGGAACCCAACAGGCACTTTAGGTGCTTGGGGAAACTTGCTGCCGCAAGAGAGCACAGAACCACAAACGTCCACTTCTCAGAATGTGTCTTTCAGCGCACAACCTCAGAACCTTAACACTGATGGACCAAATAACACTAACCCCATGAACTCTTCACCCAACCCTATCAATGCAATGCAGACAAATGGACTGCCAAACTGGGGCATGGCTGTTGGTATGGGGGCCATCATCCCGCCCCACCTGCAAGGCCTTCCTGGTGCTAATGGATCATCAGTTTCTCAAGTCAGTGGGGGCAGTGCTGAAGGAATAAGCAATTCTGTGTGGGGACTGTCCCCAGGTAACCCTGCCACAGGAAATAGCAATTCTGGGTTCAGTCAGGGGAATGGAGACACTGTGAACTCAGCATTAAGTGCTAAACAAAATGGATCCAGCAGTGCTGTGCAAAAGGAAGGAAGTGGAGGAAATGCTTGGGATTCAGGACCTCCTGCTGGTCCTGGAATACTCGCCTGGGGAAGGGGCAGTGGCAACAATGGCGTTGGTAATATCCATTCGGGAGCTTGGGGCCACCCCAGCCGAAGCACCTCTAATGGTGTGAATGGGGAATGGGGAAAGCCCCCAAACCAGCATTCCAACAGTGACATCAATGGGAAAGGATCAACAGGGTGGGAGAGTCCTAGTGTCACCAGCCAGAACCCTACCGTACAGCCTGGTGGTGAACACATGAACTCCTGGGCCAAAGCGGCATCTTCTGGAACTACAGCAAGTGAAGGAAGTAGTGATGGTTCTGGCAACCACAATGAAGGAAGCACTGGGAGGGATGGAACGGGAGAAGGCCGAAGGCGAGATAAAGGGATTATAGACCAAGGGCACATCCAGTTGCCAAGGAATGATCTTGACCCAAGAGTTCTGTCTAATACTGGTTGGGGACAGACTCCTGTAAAGCAAAACACTGCCTGGGAATTTGAAGAATCCCCTAGGTCTGAAAGGAAAAATGACAATGGGACAGAGGCCTGGGGTTGTGCAGCTACTCAGCCTTCAAACTCAGGGGGGAAGAACGATGGGTCCATCATGAACAGTACAAATACCTCTTCAGTATCTGGGTGGGTCAACGCGCCACCTGCCGCTGTGCCAGCAAACACAGGTTGGGGAGACAGCAACAACAAAGCGCCAAGTGGCCCGGGGGTTTGGGGGGACTCGATAAGCTCTACTGCTGTTAGTACTGCTGCTGCTGCCAAGAGTGGCCATGCTTGGAGTGGGGCCGCAAATCAGGAGGACAAGTCACCCACCTGGGGTGAGCCTCCAAAGCCCAAATCCCAACACTGGGGAGATGGACAAAGATCAAATCCAGCCTGGAGTGCAGGAGGGGGAGATTGGGCAGATTCGTCGTCTGTCCTTGGACACTTGGGGGATGGGAAAAAAAATGGATCTGGATGGGATGCTGACAGTAATAGGTCAGGGTCTGGTTGGAATGACACCACGAGATCTGGGAGCAGTGGCTGGGGCAACAGCACAAATACAAAGGCCAATCCAGGTACAAACTGGGGGGAGACTTTAAAACCTGGCCCCCAACAGAACTGGGCTAGCAAACCCCAAGACAACAATGTGAGTAACTGGGGAGGAGCTGCTTCTGTGAAACAGACAGGAACAGGGTGGATCGGGGGGCCGGTACCAGTCAAACAGAAGGACAGCAGTGAGGCAACTGGCTGGGAAGAACCCTCTCCACCGTCCATTCGCCGCAAAATGGAAATTGATGATGGTACCTCAGCTTGGGGGGACCCAAGCAACTATAACAATAAAACTGTAAACATGTGGGATAGAAACAACCCGGTCATCCAGAGCAGTACCACGACCAATACCACCACCACCACCACCACCACGAGCAACACCACACACAGGGTGGAGACGCCGCCACCACACCAGGCCAGTACTCAGCTGAATCGATCACCGTTGCTCGGTCCAGGTAGGAAAGGTATTTCATGTTTCTTTACAAGTAAAAAAAAAAAAAATAGCTTATTCTCATTATATATTCATGAATACTCCGAGTAGTGTTTTTTATAGCAAATAGCATTAAAATAATTTAAGTTCCCTATCACCCTGCAATATCGTATCTAAAGGTTATCCAGTGAGAGCAAAGCAGGATCCTCTGGTGGTTTTCTATTCAAGAAAAAAATATATTAAGCACACTCAGTAGAACATCAAGCGAATGTTTTGGTGGTGGCAGTGGTGGCCTGGGGTGGAGACGATGGATTTGAAAGCAGTGACAGTGCATGATTCCAAGATTTCGTAACCATTTGGCTGCAGGAGCAAAGAAGATAGGAGAGACATGGTTCAGAACTTGGGCAAGTTGGCAGATGACTGTGTCAGTTCGCTGACATGCCCATGAGCACAGCAGGAGGCACAGAGCTCCATGTGTCCAGTGAGGACAATGAAAGGTCCCAGATATGGAAGACCAGTTCTCAGCCAGAGGGGCAAGGTCCAGAGTAGAGAGATTTTAAGGTGGCAAAGTCGTGAGCATGTTTCAGAGCTGTTAGAAAGGAACAAGTGGAGATGAGAATGAATGAAGAGGGAAGAGATCCCTGCGTCCAGCAGGACAAGGGCACTTCATCCATCTCGTGAAGCAAGGAGCAGGAAAGAGCGCTGCACAGGTGGGCCAGGCTGTCATGGCCAGAGGGCCAAGGCCACCTTCGGGAGTTCTTTTCTCTCTGCGAGTGTGAATACTAGCCCAGAGTGGAGGAGGGCTGGCTAGGAGCAGCAGCATGAGTAGAGGGGGAGCATGCATTAGCCCATGTAGAGGACAGGAACAGAGAACTGACTTGACTGGGGCCCCTGGAGGGTTGCTGGGCAATGTCAGGGCCCAGAGATCACCATACACAGTGAATTTATTGGGACCTGCCATGTACTAGGCTGTGCTCTAGTAGCTGGGGAAACTGCAGGAAGCAAAACAGTCAAAACCCTGCCATGGAGGGGTCTAGATCTAGTGAGGGTGGCAAACAACACATGAATTAAAGTGTACATGTAGTGTTGGGCAGTGATGGTGCAGGGAGGAAACAGTAAGCCCAGAAGGTCTGCATGTGGGGGGCCAGTGGAGTTGGGGAATCACCATCTTGTGTAGGGCAGCCTGGGCATTTGGGCACCTTTTTGGTTTTTGTCATAAGCGTTCAACAGGAGAATGTCCTGCTTGCTGCATTAATTCAATTATGACTGCCCTACAGGACCTCCCCTGGCCGACCAGCTGGGCCCTCCAGCCTCCTCGTAGACTTCTTGGTGGTTCACTTGTACCTCTCTGAGGCTGCCACATCAGGAGTCCTTTATGGATCCTCAAGACAGTTTTAGCCTCCAGCTAACACATCAGTGTTACTAAACCAGAGGTCAAAAATCGGTGGTCCATGGGCTGCACCTAGTCCCACAAATGTGCCTTTTTGGCCCACATTTTTTCTGTAAATTGGCATTTTTTTAATGCAAATGTTTTATATTAAATTCCAGATTTCTGGCTTCCTTTGGAAACCTGAAAAGTCTGACATTGGATTCACATGGCAGCAGTCAGTCAGAGCCACTTGCCTTCATAAGGGCCTGTGCATTTTCTGCATACTGTGTCATGTTGCCCTCCGACCCCTGATGGTTCCCAGCACTGAGGCTTTTGATCAGTAGCCACTGAGCATCATCAAGCTTGTGCTGCTGTTCTTACACTGGGCCTGTTTACGTTAACTGACTGGTTCCTTGGAGTACTTGAATTTGTGATTCCAATTTTTTACTAATATATGACTAATATTTCTAGGCCCTTACATTTTATAAAGTACTTGGGGGGATAAGGAGAAGCAGAAAGAAGGAAAATGAAGGGATTTGAAAAATAAGATTAGGTCGGGTGTGGTGGCTCATGCCTGTAATCCCAGTACTTTGGGAGGACAAGGCGGGCAGATCACCTGAGGTCAGGAGTTCGAGACCAACCTGACCAACAAGGTGAAGCCCTGTCTCTACTAAAAATACAAAATTAGCCGGGCATGGTGGCGCGCATGTCTCTAATCCCAGCTACTCAGGAGGTGGAGGCAGGAGAATCATTTGAACCCAGGAGGCGGAGGTTGCAGTGAGCTGAGATGGGGCCATTGCGCTCCCGCCTGGGCGACAGAGTGAAACTCTGTCTCAAAAAAAAAAACAAAAAAAGAAAAAGAAGATTATTCCTAAGTAAGGAATAGTCTAGTGGAATAGGCTAGTAATATCAAATTTAATAGAGTTTAATTAGCATTATAGTAAAGGTATGCAGAAAGTGATCTGAGAGCCCCCACCTGTAATCCCAGCTACTTGGGAGGCTGAGGTGGAAGGATGGCTTGAGCCCAGGAGTTCAAAGCCTGCCTAGGCAACATAATGAGACCCCATTTCTTTAAACAAAAAAAAAAGCTCCAGGAACAGAATTAATACAGTCATGCATCGCTTAACAATGTTGATACATTCTAAGAAATGGTCATCAGACAACTTCAGCATTGTGTTAACATTATAAAGTATAGTTACATGAACCTAGATGGCATAGCCTCCTACTCACCTAGGCTACATGGTACAGCCTGTTGCTCCTAGGCTACAAACCTGCATAGCATACTACTGTACTGAATACTGTAGGCAGTTGTAGGACGATGGTAAGTATTTATATATCTAAACATGGAAAGGGGACATTAAAATATGGTATAAAATATTAAAAATGGTGCACCTGTGTAGGGCACTTACCATGAGTGGAGCTTGCAGGACTGGAAGTGGCTGTGGGTGAGTCAGTGAGTTAGTGGTGAGTGAATGTGAAGGCTTGGGACACTACTGCAGACTACGCACACCACTGCAGACTACTGTACACTACTGGAGACTACTGCAGAGTACTGTACACTACTGTACACCACTGCAGACCACTGTACACCACTGCAGACTACTGTAGACTACTGTACACTACTGCAGACTACTGCACACCACTGCAGACTACTGTACACCACTGCAAAGTAGAGTTCACCACTGTATACCACTGCAGAGTACTGTACACTACTGTACACCACTGCAGACCACTGTACACCACTGCAGACTACTGTAGACTACTGTACACTACTGCAGACTACTGCAGACTACTGGAGACTACTGCAGAGTACTGTACACTACTGTACACCACTGCAGACTACTGTACACCACTGCAGACTACTGTATACTACTGTACACTACTGCAGACTACTGCACACCACTGCAGACCACTGCACACCACTGCAGACTACTGTACACCACTGCAAAGTAGAGTTCACCACTGTATACCACTGCAGAGTACTGTACACTACTGTACACCACTGCAGACCACTGTACACCACTGCAGACTACTGTAGACTACTGTACACTACTGCAGACTACTGGAGACTACTGCAGAGTACTGTACACCACTGCAGACTACTGTATACTACTGTACACTACTGCAGACTACTGCACACCACTGCAGACTACTGTACACCACTGCAAAGTAGAGTTCACCACTGTATACCACTGCAGAGTACTGTACATCACTGCAGACTACTGCGCACCACTGGAGACTACTGCACACCACTGCAGACTACTGTACACTACTATACACAACTGCAGACTACTGCACACCACTGCAGACTACTGTAGACTACTGTACACCACTGCAGACTACTGTAGACTACTGTACGCCACTGCAAAGTAGAGTTCAGCACTGTACACCACTGCAGAGTACTGTACACCACTGCAGACTACTGCGCACCACTGCAGACTGCTGCACACCATTGCAGACTACTGTGCGCCACTGCAGACTACGGTAGACTACTGTACACCACTGCAAAGTAGAGTTCAGCACTGTACACCACTGCAGATTGCTGCGCACCACTGGAGACTACTGTAGACTTGGTGAACACTGTACACTTAGGCCACACTACATTTATTGAAAGATTAAAAGATACTTTCTTCAGTAACACTTAGCTTAAAACACACATCGTACAGCTTTACAAAAGTATTTTTTATATTCTTATTCTATGAGCTTTTTCTTTGTACCTTTTAAACTTTTTTGTTAACTAAGACACAAACGCACACGTTAGCCTAGGCCTACACAGGGCCGGGATCTTCAATATCACTGCTGTCCACCTCCACACGTTGTCCCATTGGAGATCCAATAACAGGAAGTACAGTAAAGACGTAAACTGGTAACATAGTCTTGTGTTAGCATCGTCAGTTGTGTGTGCTAGACCTTGCTGTGACTGGCCGCACAGTAGGTTTGTTTACATAAGCATCACCACAAACACGTGGGAATGCATTCCGCTGCATTATGATGGGTACAGCGCCACTAGGTGATGGGAGTTTTTCATCTCCATTATATATAGTCTTAGGGGACCATGGTCCTGTACGCAGTCAGTTGACCAAAACGTCATTATGCAGCCCATGACTATTTTAAATTGGCTTGCGTGTCACATCCACCCTTAGTGGATAGTCCCAATTTGAGTGCCAACTCCTGGAAGAGCTTGAGCTGCAGAGGGCCTTGTGCCTGGCACTGGAGTCCTGCAATAAATGTGGTCTGGCCATGGTTGGCAGTCACATATGGAGCATTTTTATGGATCACCTCATTGAATTTTTACAGCTCCTTCGCACTCATTTTACAAATGAGACCTAGGAGATTAAGTAGCTTTCCAAGGGTACATATGTGGGAGGGAGATGGTGAAATCTTAGATGTGTAATATATACTATGACCTGCTGACATTTCTAAAATATTACATCCATGACACCCTACAGAGGTTAGAACCACATTGCATTTGTTGGGGGATCTCTCCCCTTTGATACGTGATCCTTAGAAACTTTTGCTTTTAGAGACAGAGTCTTGCTGTGTTGCCCAGGCTGGTCTCAAACTCCTGGCCTTAAGCCGTCCTCTCACTTTGGCCTCCCAAAGTGTTGGGATCATAGGTGTGAGCCACCATGGCTGACCAGAAACTACTTTTTTTTTTTCTTGAGGCAGAGTCTCACTCTGTTGCCTGGGCTAGAGTGCAGTGACACTATCTCGTCTCACTGCAATCTCCACCTCCCGGGTTCAAGCGATTCTCCTGCCTCAGCCTCTCAAGTAGCTGGGATTACAGGCAAGCACCACCATGCCTGGCTAATTTTTGTATTTTTAGTAGAGATGGGGTTTCACCATGTTGGCCAGGCTGGTCTGGAACTCCTGACCTCAAGTGATCCACCCACCTCAGTCTCCCAAAGTGTTGGGATTACAGGCATGAACCACCATGGCCGGCCCAGAAACTACTTTTTTTTTTTTTTTTTTTTTTTTTTTTTTTGAGACAGAGTCTTGCTCTGTCACCCAGGCTGGAGTGCAGTGGCGCGATCTCAGCTCACTGCAAGCTCCGCCTCCCAGGTTCACGCCATTCTCCTGCCTCAGCCTCCCGAGTAGCTGGGACTACAGGTGCCCACCACCATGCTCGGCTAATTTTTTTTATATTTTTAGTAGAGACGGGGTTTCACCGTGTTAGCCAGGATGGTCTCGATCTCCTGACCTCGTGATCAGCCAGCCTCGACCCCGCAAAGTGCTGGGATTACAGGCGTGAGCCACCGCGCCTGGCCCAGAAACTACTTTTAACTGGTTTTTAGTAGCCAAAACATGGGAGCTTCACGCTGAGAAAGGCATTCTTGTTCAGTTAAAAGGGCCAAAATAATTCCCTTTTGTATGAAAAATATTTATAGATTTTTTAAAACAAATTGCACGTATTATCACCAAATATAAAGAAGAAAAATGTGCTGTAACTGCTACACCTTAACAGAGTGTTTCTGTAGTCTGTTCTCCCCTGCAATTCTTGCAGCCTGTGCATGCCTGTGCTCTTTGTAGTTGTAGCAATACTATAGGAGCAGTTGCAAATCTAGTTTTACCAATTAACAGAGACAAATAAAAAGTTACACAAATTTTTTTCCATGTGGAAGTGTGCTCACATGCTGAAAGTATGTTAAGTTTAGTATATTGCACAACATATGGGGTTATTTGTTCATTTTTTTCATTTATAACATTAATCTCTTTTTCTACCACTGGCGTAAAGTGGCTACACTGAGTATTATTCCTGCCCTGTATTACCTGTGATGTTTAACTCTCAGACATGAACTAAGCCTTCTTTTGCAGTGAGAGCAAAGTTCATCACCCTTAAGAATTACAAGTAATCATAGCCTTTCACTCTCCAAACTTGTTAGATCAAGCTATTATTTGAGCCTGTAGAAGTAACAGTTCCACACCAGTTCCCTTCATAGAGGTGACAGCATGCAGGAGTGGCATTACCCCCAGTGGCAGCCCCTTACCCTCCTCTCTGGGGACTGTGCCATCTGGGCAGTCAGGGTCAGCAAGGGCAGCAGCAGTCTTAGCACCTGCTGGGCCATGCTGTCCACTGGCTTGAATGCCTGCACAGCTTTCCGTAGCTACTGGGATTCCCAGACAAAAGCCTTCCACTTGTGACTACTTCATGAAGTTTCTGCTATTTTTAAAGTTGGTGTTTTTAGGTTTTATTCAGCATAGGTTGACCTATGCTGAATTTATAGAATTTTCACTTATGTCAGAGTTTGGGTTTTAAGTTGTTGATCATTACCACTTAAGGGTATTGATCTCTCCTATCTTATAAAATATGATTTCTGAATTACATTTTGTGTGTGTGTGTATTGTTTTAAAGGAATGAATGCTACAGTACAATCATTTTTGTCCTATGCTTGTTGATATTAATTAGTTTTCTGTGAGCCTGAGGAAAACTGGTAGTATTTTAGGAAATGCAGTATAGCTTCCTAAACTGGATTGTCTGGACCTGGTTCAGGTTCATTCTGGAGATAAAACAACAGTATTAGTCCAGAGAGATATCCCTGTGCCTGTCTTTTTATGAGAAATTGTAGGCTGCCTGAGAAGGGCTCCAGAGGCCGCACTTGACACAGGGTGTGAAGTTGTCTACACTGGCTCGCACACATCCTCCTCCTCAAACATTGCCTCAATTACTCAGTCTGTGGTGTGAGCCAGAATTGCAGGACCTGCTACCTTGCACTCTGCTGTGCATACGAAGCTATTAAGTCGTCATAAAATCAGTCTGCTGTTTTGCCAGTTAGTGGGATGTGGCAGAAAGGGAGAAAGTGCAAACATAGCATTTATGTGTGTTCTAAGGGAATGAAAGCAGATCCTAAAAATACTCAGCAACATGATTACCTCGCATATTCAGACATAAATATTCTGGGACACTTAAAAACCAACTTGCAGACACACAAGAGAACATTGAATATTAATTAATGAAACCATTTAATGAGTAACGGAGCCTCATAGTTGGCTCTGAATCTAACAATGAGATTGAAGAACTTCCAGGGATTTCATCTCTGAACTCAGATTTCACTGAAATGTGGATAATTTTAGAGTCAAATATGAAGGCCATTATACAGTTGATCCAAGCTAAACCAGTAGCAGTGGGGTAGTGACATCTTATTGTGTCTTCCAACTATGGCTAGAAGTAAAATATCATTACATATGCCAATCAGAAAACTGGCAGGGAGTATACTGCTAATACTGATCTTAGTCTAGAATTTGTTGTGTGTTCATTTTGCTGCCTATTTGCAGCTCTTCAGAGATGTATCTCAGCCATAGCAGGTATTCCACTGTGCTGGTCGTGACCACTGTGGGCTCCTACAAGTCGGCAAAGGCTCTAGCCAGAGGCACACTTTACTTTGCATGTGGGTACTTAATCTGGTGATATTTGCTTTAAAACTTAGTTTTCTGAAACAATTATCATCTTATAAAATATAAAAGCAGAGGTTATGTGCATTAATCATGGAAGAGGCATATCTCCAATTCACTAAACTAGGAAAAAATTAGATTTAGGAAGCTTCTACCTACGAAGATGAGACGTGTATTGTTTCTATAAGTCTCATTAGCAGCAGAAGCCAGAGAGCAGTGGCCTTCCTTCCAGACTCCTGTCCTAGGAAGTTTATCATTCTTTAGTATAAAAACTACACCAAAAGACGGTCACCTGCAGATGGAGTGAATCAGCAAGATCCTGTTACAGCTCAGCTGTTTTCACATAACTTCAGAAATAGATCCCATTGACCTCTGCAGCCAGAAGTAATTCTATTTTAAGCACTATGCAGTAGTTACTAAAAGAGGAATGATCTGAGTGATCCATGCTTTTTGTGGATGTGGGATTTTTCTTGGGTTTGGATTTGGCTGGGTTGTTTTTGCTTTCTTGTGTTTGAGGGGTTTGGTAAGTGGGGCTGGACTTGAGCAAGGACTGGGGAGTTGGGAGCCTGCTATGGAAGTAGGAAGAGATGATTCTTAGTGCAAGTCCATGGCGTGAGACATGTGAACCCCACATGCAAAGGCCTTAGCTTTAGGTACCTTCAATTCAAAATAGATAAATGATGAAGACAGTTGAAAATACAGTGTGAGGCCGGACACAGTGGCTCACGCCTGTAATCCCAGCACTTTGGGAGGCTGAGCCAGGTGGGTTGCTTGAACCCAGGAGTTTGAGAACAACCTGGGCAACCTAGTGAGACCCATGTCTCTACAAAAAATACAAAAATTAGCTGGACATAGTGGCACATGCCTCTAGTCCCAGCTACTCAGGAGGCTGAGGCAGGAGGATCACCAGAGCTCAGGGAGGTGAAGGCTGCAGTGAGCTGTGGTTGCACCACCACACTCCAGCCTGGACAACAGGAGACCCTGTCTCAAAAAAAAAAAAAAAGAAAAAGAAAATAGAGTGTGCCCCCCGCCACCGATAGCGGTAGGAAAGAGTTAGCACATTAAAATCTGTATTAGTGTCATGAAATCAAAACTATATAAGATGCTTTTCCTTTTCTAATACTTACTCCACGTGATGACTCAATAAGGCAGGCAGAAGAAGCTGTTCTGGGAAGTTACTGTGCAGCTCGACGCCCGTGGTCAGCTTCTAGAAAGGACCCCAAATCTGTAACCCTCAAACAGAGTCCCCTGACTTTGGAATGGAAGTGTAAAATGCCCACCACAAAGGCTTTCAGAAAAGTAGGATACTTTGCCATCTGACTATACTCTTGTATAATGGACAAACTCTTCTATATAAAGTTTCACTGTATAAAGACACATCTTGATTTCAGATAAGAAAGTTTTATTGATCTTGCAGCTATCAATTCTGCTCTGTTCCTCCATAAGCAGGTACCCAACCAGCCATCACAGCAAATTTACATTACGTTTAAAGGCCATTGGTATGAGTAAAAAATCTCATCTCATTAATATTTAGGTCAGTACCTTAAAAAGCCAAGCACATAGCAAGCACTCAATAAATGCCTGATCGATTGCATTTTTAATCCTTTATCTTTTTTTTTTTTTTTTTTTGAGACAGAGTCTCAACTCTGTCGCTCTCTCGCCCAGGCTGGAGTGCAGTGGAACAATCTCAGCTCACTGCAACCTCCACCTCCCAGGGTCAAGCAATTCTCGTGCCTCAGCCTCCTGAGTAGTGGGTACTACAGGTGTGTGCCACCATGTTGGCTAGGCTGGTCTCGAACTCCTGGCCTCAAGTGATCCACCTCAAGTGAGCCACCCTGCCTGGCCTAGTCCTTTATCATATACTCTTAATTAATTACAATTGGCCACTTTTTAACTAAACCTTTCCTCCCAAAAAGGACTGCCCATCACACTTAACAAAGCTATGTAAGTTGCATCTGTGGAACAAGCTAGAATTAATTTTTTATTTCATAGAGGAAAGAATTTCATCCACTGACTTAATTATCTGTAGTGCTTAAGATGTGATGTGCTTAACAAGTGAGAGAAAGATTCTCTGTTTCTTGGTCCTATTTCTTGGCCTTTTCTCCGTCTGCTGCTCATTTTTATACCCAGCTTCCAGGTGCACTCTATGTTTTCTCCATTCTGAAGGAAAGATGAAGAATGTATATTTTAAAATTGAACGAAAACTACATATCCTGGCTGTGTTTTATTATCCCCATCTCTGTTTGTTAATTTGAAGAAATTGAAGGGAAGTAACGATTCTAAGACCCCATAGTACAGAAATATCCTGCAAAAAGCAGTAGTATTTGAAGGATCATTTTTAAAAGTTTAATATCAGTATTTTAAATGTAAGAAATTTGTTCTACCTCATCAATTCTAACTTTAAAAGAATCCCTATAAATTATTAACAAAAAGATGCCAAATTCACTCTGATGATAAACACTTAACAGTGGAGATTATTTTAATTCTATGTACTTAAAATCATTTTCTGTGTGCTGAAAATACTTGTTTTGCATCAAAATTTTCTATTGCATTTCAGTTTTTAGCATCTCTTCTAGAACCTTTAGAGTGTCAGATGGTACATCCTAGTGTTTCTGTTAGGATGGCATTGTAGGTAAATTATAGTCTTGCCAGATTCAACTGAAAATGAAAATACTGGGCCAGGTGTGGTGGCAGGCATCTGTAATCTCAGCTACTCAGAAGCAGGAGGATCGCTTGAATCTGGGAGTTTGCGGCTGCAGTGCACTATGATCACACTTAAGAATAGCCACTGCACTTCAGCCTAGGCAACATAACAAGACCCCATCTCTATTAAATAAATATAAAAATGGAAATATTTGGTTTTTTAATTTTTTGAGTAAGCAATTGTTCTTCCATTTCTAAGATTTTGAAACATGATACTTGCAAGTCGTTTGCCTTCTCCATGAAAATACTCACTAGACATTTCTGCTGCCTTTAAGAGGAATTTAAAATTCTTTATAAAAATCAATGAACTATGCTTATAACAATCTTAGTATTTATCCTTAGTTTTGACTGAATTAAATCATTTGTAATACATATTGCCTCCTCAAAGAGATGGAGTTCTAGAGATGATAAATTCTAGGTGAGTTCATTATTTAATTACCTACAGTAAATTAGTATTTTTATAGCTAATTGGTCTTTAGCAACACATAAGTTATTTTAGCTTCCCAAAACCTTGATAATTTTTATTAGCTATGTTAACGTCTCTGATTTAATTTTGTCCTTTCAATTTGTAAAACTACTTCTCCCAATATATATTATTGTCTTTTGTGTAATTAAAGGTAATATTATAGTTAGCAATTGCCAGCGATAACTGGTTAGGGCTAACTCCCCTGTTATTGGTAACTATTTGCATAATATATTCCTCAGCATAGAGCTTGTAATTTAAAATGATTTCTAGGTTGCATGTCCTTTTGTTATTAATCATTCTTACTGCGTTTTCGTAGAATAAAGAGTATCAAGGGAACTGATTCCATGCTATTTTTAGTCAGAAAATTAATACATTTCGTAATTGATATTGTAACATCCATGTTGAGGCCAAACAATGTAAAATTGATGGTTAACTATTTGCATTTTATACTGTTAAGTTTTTCTCTTGCACACAGTCATATGCTTTCTACAGTTATGACTTAAAATATTTACATTTCTGTCTCTGAGCAAAATGTATCTATATGAAAATTACAACTGATACAAGCTGTCAACTTATCAACAGTGTCAGGTGAGCTTATGGCAGAAGCAAAAGATTAGAATTTGAGTTTATTTGGAAAAATAAAATTGACCTATGCTATATAAAATGTCTTTTGTACTGAAGTGTGAAGGGCGTGGGGAAATCCTTCTTACTGCCTGGTTTCATAGCCTCTTCTGTGCCTGTAGATAATGCGGTTGGCCCTCAAACAGTTTGGGATCAGGGGTTCCCAAAAGTATAACTTAGGGCTTCCCAGAAACTTAACTGCTTGACCAGAAGCCTTATTGATAGTAGTCAGTTAACATATACTTTTCATGCCTTCAGAGTTTTTTTACAATAAGATAAGCTAGAGAACGGAAGACGACATTATTAAGAAAATTGTAAAGGCTGGGTGCGGTAACTCACGCCTGTAATCCCAGCACTTTGGGAGGCTGAAGTGGGGGGATCACTTGAGGTCAGGAGTTCGAGACCAGCCTGGCTAACATGGTGAAACCCCGTCCTTACTAAAAATTCAAAAATTAGCCCAGCATGTTGTTGCATGCCTGTAGTCCCAGCTACTCGGGAGACTGAGGCATGAGAACCCCTTAACCCGGGAGGCGGTGGTTGCAGTGAGCCAAGATTGTGCTACTGCACTCCAGCCTGGGCAGCAGAGCAAGACTCTGTCTCCAAAAAATATATGTAAAAAAATATATATATAATTTTAATTGTAAAGAGAAAGTATATTTACTATTCATTAGGTGGAAGTGGATCATCATAAAGGTCTTCATCCTCATCATCTTCATGTTGAGGAGCAGGCTGAGGAGGAAGGGGAGGGCTTGGTCTTGCTATCTCGGGTGCTGGAGGTGGAAGAAAATTTGTGTATAAATGGATCACTGAAGTTCACACCCATGTTGTCAAGGGTCACCTGTGACGCCACAGGCTTCTATATGCATCTCTAACCTGTTTCCACAAGGGACCAATCCCTGAGGATGCTGTTGCAACAGGACTTGGCAAGGAGTGAAAGTGTTCCTGAAAAACCCTCCCAGAGTACCTGTAGGAACTACTCTGATCCATAATTCAACTCTCTTCTGCCTTCTAAGACAGATATCTCAGATCTCAGCTTGTGGATGGTACCATGGGAACTATCTGCATTTTCCAGTTATGACTTTACCTTTATGTTTTTAATCTGCCATCTTCTCGTTTCTTTGCCCAGATAAGGTGATCTGTGTCTATGATGGGTCAAAAGATAAACAAGAATAATATTTCAGTATATATTTGCAACTCACAAATTTTTCTTAGAATGATTTCTTTTGTGTCATTACATATAATACAAGACGTAAACAAGCTATTTAACCATAGTTTTAAACTATTCTTTTAAACCCTACTATGTTGCAAATGCTGACAATTGAATAGGCTTTAACGTTTAATGGACTTTTAAAGTTGAAAATAGGTAGAGGTCAGGAGTTAGAAAATGGCAATTTTTTATTTTTTCATTTTTTGAGACAGATTCTTGCTCTGTCGCCCAGGCTAGAGTGCAGTGGCACAATCTTGGCTCACTGCAACCTCTGCTTCCCGGGTTACCAAAAGTATAACTTAGGACTTTGCAAAACTTAACTACTTGGTTCCCGGGTTCAAGAGATTCTCCTGCCTCAGCCTCCCCAATAGCTCGGATTACAAGTGCACGCCACCGTATCCAGCTAAATTTTTGTATTTTTAGTAGTGACAGTGTTTCACCATGTTGGCCAGGCTGGTCTCGAACTCCTGACCTTAAGTAATCCACCTGACTCCCAAAGTGCTGGAATTACAGGCATGAGCCACTGCATCTGACCAGTTTTAAGAAGCCAAACAAGCCATGTGCAGTGACACGCCCCAGTAGTCCCAGCTGCTCAGGAGGATTGAGTGAGCCCAGGAGTTGAGGGCAGCCTGGGCAACATAGCGAGTCCGAATCTCTAAACAAAAATAAATGAATAAAAATTTTAAAACACAAAGCTAAACAAATCTGATTACAGGTAATACATTTGCCTCCTTTAAATTTTCTCCTAAAGGCTATTCTAAGGATAGATTGTCTTGAAATTATTTTGAAATTGAAAACTGAATTATATTTTTACTTTTCTCTGATGCACTTTCATTATTTTCTCTACCCCTTGGAACCTTTTTCAGTTTCATCAGGCTGGGGAGAAATGCCTAATGTTCACTCAAAGACTGAAAACTCTTGGGGAGAACCATCCTCCCCTTCTACCCTGGTGGATAATGGCACAGCAGCATGGGGGAAGCCACCCAGCAGTGGCAGCGGGTGGGGAGATCACCCTACCGAGCCGCCGGTGGCATTTGGAAGAGCTGGTGCACCTGTTGCTGCCTCAGCCCTGTGCAAACCAGGTAAGCCTAGCATCCTGCTTGCCCTGATCTGGCAATTTGGAAATGACTCAACATATTGAATTTTAAAGATTAGAGTTTTAGGATACTTTCCTCATTATATTTGCACTTTAACTACAAACCAAAAATCTTGGCCAAGCACAGTGCCTTACACCTATAATCCCAACACTTTGGGAGGCCAGGGCAGGAGGATCGCTTGAGCCCAGGAGTTTGAGACCAGCCTGGGCAGCATAGTGAGACCTTGTCACTACAAAAAAAAATTGAAAAATTAGCCGGGCATGGTGGCACACGCCTGGAATCCCAGCTATTCGGGAGGCTATGGTGGGAGAATTGCTTGAGCCCGGGAGGTTAAGACTGCAGTGAGCCATGATTGTACCACTGCATCCAGCCTGGGCAATAGAGCAAGACCCCATCTCTTAAAAAAGGAAAAAAAAATGCCAAGATTATAAAATATTTGCCATGCCTGATACATGAACACGAAGGAGCGTTTAAGAGATGTCCATGCCCTCCTTTTATAATAATACAAATAAATGCTAGAGTCAAAGCAACCCAGCATATTATGTTTGATTCTCTTGGTAATACCCACATTACTTCAGCAGTATTCTTGCACCTGCCACATTAAGTATTTTAAACCTGCTATTTCACTGAGCAATATAGATAAAGCATGTCATCTTCTTGAGATTAGTTTTTGAAAATATGTATTACCTCACAGCAGCCTAACGCATCTTGTCGTATTGCCCTGCTTTCATCTTGTCAACAGAATTCCACTGTGTGTGGAATTTGCCATGTTTGTTTTCAAGTTGTTTATACCTAAACAACTTGAAAAAATTAAAGAAAGATACATTTTCCTCCCATTTTCTGAAAGTGTAGCAAATATGCAGGTAATAAGTATCCTTATAAATGTCCAGATTGTGTATACCAAGTGGAATTCTTATATGGGTGTTTTGCAATGTGATATTTGTAATATTAACATGAGCATAAGATTACTGATTTAAATCTGATATTAAAATTAATTCTGGCTGGGCATGGTAGCTCACGCCTGTAATCTCAGCACTTTGGGAGGCCGAGGTGGGTGGACCACCTGAGGTCAGGAGTTCAAAACCAGCCTGGCCAACAAGGTGAAACCCCATCTCTACTAAAAATACAAAAATTAGGCGGACATAGTGACGAGCGCCTCTAATCCCAGCTACTCAGGAGGCTGAGGCAGGAGAATCGCTTGAACCCGGGAGGCAGAGGTTGCAGTGAGCCAAGATCAGACCACTGGACTCTAGCCTGGGAGACAGAGACTCCATCTCAAAAAAAAAAAAAAAAAAATTCGTTGTTCTCATAACTGCAGAAGCTTCATCTTTTCTTTGGACATTATTAGATGTCCTAGATCTTAAAATGCAACTTTATTGGTTTTGTATTTTGTGGGGTTTTTTTTGTTTTTGTTTTTGTTTTTTTGCTAATACTCGATAGTATGTTCTATATAGCCACCACTCTGCTCAAAGTATTCCGTTTATATTACTTTTTGTTACAAACCTAAAGGATAAGAGAATTTCTGAGTATTTAGATTCATGTGCCATTTTGAGGCAGTGTGTTCTATTTTGAGAATTTGTCCTTGGAGGCACAGTTATGTGCCTATTCTATATGTTTATCAGCCTTCATTAAAGACCCAGCTAACTGTGCTATTACCTAGTCTTTGCCTGCCCTTCTTCATATTCTTCCAAGAAGTGAAAATTTGGGGTAATTTTGATACCGAAAATCACTTTGTATTTTAAGATAGGAGGAAAAAATAATATCTGAAGTGGAAACTCGATAGTCACTTTGTAGCTCCATCTGCCTAAGGCCTCCATCCTGCTAGTCTGTAAGCATCTCCTGCGAGCTTGTTAGGAATGCAGCCTGTCGGGCCCAACCTCAGGCCTGCCAGACTTCACATGATCCAACTGACTGTCACGAGTGGACAGGTTTGAGAAGCTCTGGTCTGTGTGACTTAATGCTCACAGGTGTGGATCAAGCAGTGATTAAGAATCAGACAGAGGTGCTCATTTCAGCAGCACATGTACTAAAATTGGAACAATACAGAGAAGATTAGCATGGTTCCTATGCAAGGATGAGATACAGATTTATGAAGCATCCCATATACAAATTTTCCTGCCACTTGTGATGGCTCATGCCTGTAATCCCGACACTTTGGGATGCCGAGGCAGGAGGACTACTTGAGCCCAAGAGTTTGAGACCAGCCTGGGCAACATAGTGAGACCCCATCTCTATTAAAAAGAAAAAAAAAATTAGCTGGATGTGGTGGCACATGCCTGTAGTCCTAGCTACTTGAGAGGCTGAGGCAGGAGGATCACTTGAGCCCAGGAGTTTGAGGTTGCAGTGAGCTGTGATTGCACTACTATACTCTAATCTGGGCAACAGGTTTTTCTTTCAAAAAAAAAAGAAAAAAACCTACAAATTTTAAAAACCACACAGGACAATGAAATGTTTTAGGCGTCTACATTTCTGTAGTCTTTTCATACCATGTAGAGATTGCCACCTTCCCTGGTGGCCCCAGGATTTATTCTTAGCATGTTTATGTTTCAGAATGATCTGTAGTTGGTTAAGGAAGTTTAGAACAGCACAGAGTACAAATAGCTGATGTTTGAAGGAAAAATTACATACATATACATGTTTATTTACATATGTAGTGGGAGAAATTCAATTCTGAGATCTGGGAGAAATGAAGGCATAAATAGGTTGATTACAATGCATCATTTGTCCCACGACCCCTAAATTATATGTTACAGTGGAAGCATTGTCTGCGTTAGGGACATGAATTTGATAAGTTCATGTTTGCTCTATTTCTAGCTTCAAAATCTATGCAAGAAGGCTGGGGCAGTGGTGGGGATGAAATAAACCTCAGTACCAGCCAGTGGGAGGATGAAGAAGGGGACGTGTGGAATAATGCTGCTTCCCAAGAAAGCACCTCCTCCTGCAGTTCCTGGGGGAACGCCCCCAAAAAAGGACTTCAAAAGGTAAGTACAACACTCTTAATGATGGTACACCCTGAAAACCAAAGGTACTTCAGACACATTGCAGTATCCAGTTAATCAGACAAAAAGATAGACCTGAGGTTCTCAAAGTAGTCTTAGGACCCTTGGAGGTCCCAGAGACCCTTTCAGGGGAGTAAGCAAGGTCACAACTGTTATCATGCCAGTACTAAGACTGTCTTTTTCATTTGAAGTCTCTCTCCAGTATAGGGTAAAGGTGTCCAGAGATCTTTATTATAGCAGAGAATGTGCAGAAACAGACATGAAAATCCAGCCATTTCTCTTAAGCCAGACAGAGAGATTTGCCAAAAGGCAAAACAATGCCACCCTTCTCATGAAAAATTAATTACTTTTTATTTTAAAATGTTAGGTTAATGTGTAATGACTTTATTATTTTTAAGCAAAATTATATTTTTAAATTTTCTCAGTTTTTATTTCTAATACAGTAAATAGCAATAGACACAACTCATATAAACAGAAGTTCTTTGGGATCTTCAGTCTCTAAGAGAGTATTATAGGGTCCTGAGACCAAAAAGTTTGAGACAGATGGTTAAGAAGTCTTAAAACAGATGGGCAGGCCGGGCACAGTGGCTCACACCTGTAATCCCGGCACTTTGGGTGGCCAAAGTGGGTGGATCACTTGAGGTCAGGAGTTCGAGTCCAGCTTGGCCAACATGGTGAAACCCCATCTCTACTAAAAATACAAAAATTAGCTGGGCGTGATGGTGGGCGCCTGTAATCCCAGCTACTTGGGAGGCTGAGGCAAGAGAATTGCTTAAACCTGGGAGGCAGAAGTTGCAGTTGCAGTGAGCCAAGATCGCCTCACTGCACTCCAGCTTGGGCGACAGAGCGAGACTCCCTCTCAAAAAAAAGACACAAATGGGCAGTCATCTAGAAAAAACTGAGATACACATCTCATATATACATGAGCTACATGAGACGTGTATCTCATTTTTTTCTAGATGACTCTCCAATTCAGTCCACATTCAGCATGACTGAACTTCAAGTAGGTCACAAATTTAAATATTAGAAATATGAAAATGTGAAAGAACATTAAAAACAACTTTGGAGTCAGAGAGGCCTAACTATGACCAAAATCTAAAAGCCATAAAATAAAATGTTTTTGTGTCAGTAGATAAATGTAAAAACTGTACATGACAGAAAATACCATAATCAAAGTCAAAAGAAAAATAGCAAACTGGAAAAATGTGTTTATAACTCATATCATAGAGAGGGCCAATCCCCTGATACATGAAGTCCTAGAAACTGATTTAAAAAAAAAATCAACCAGAAACCCAGTAGAAGAAGGAGCACAGGATGTGAAGAGTAGCTGGTCCACAGAGAAGGAGCACCAGTGGCTCCTAGACACGGACTCACAGGAAGGCAGTGCAGTTCCAGACAGCACTCAGAGACGCCTGCCATTTTTCATCTCTCAGACCCACAGAAAGCCAACATTTTGTTTTTTTTATTTAAAAAAATTTTTTTAGAGACAGAGTCTTGCTGTGTCACCTAGGCTGGAGTACAACCTTGAACTCCTGGGCTCGAATTGTCCTCCTGCCTCAGCCTCCTGAGTAGCTGGGTCTACAGGTGCATGCCACTCTGCCCAACTAATTTTATTTTTTATTTTTTCTGTAGAGACAGAGTCTCACTTTGTGGCATTTATACAGTTTTGTATTGCAGCATTTTTGTAGTAAAAAGATAACAATAGTTTATATGTACATTGATGGAGTAACAAGTTAATTATGTCACTTCTACATTATACAAAACTAAAAGGAAATTCTATCTATGTATTGATATGAAAAGATCACTAAAGTACATTGTTAAATGAAAAGCAAGGTATAGAAAAACATGTACAGCACACACCCTATTTTCTGGGGTAGGAGGAAGAAAACAAGTTGTGTGTGTGTGTATGTGAGTGTGTGTATGCATGCATGCACACGTAGTGTATCAGCTTCTACAGAATGTTCTAAATTCTCTGGAAGGGCAAATAAGAAACTGCTATGAGTAGTGCCTCTTGGAGAGAACAGGAACTAAGCAAATGGGGTGGCATGAAAGGAAAACTTTCTTTATACCTCGTTTATACTTTTGAATCGTGTGAATGTATTCATGTTCAAAAAAATGTAGTTTAAAAAAGCATTCAGTTAATAATCAGCAGAAATCAGAAACTAAAATCAGAGCTCTCCGCTCATGAGGAGTAGAAGTGATTACAGACATCAAAAAGAATCCTTTTTACAGTTGGGCTGGCAAATAATCCAGTTAATCATGGGACCAAAAATACCAAATTGGTAAATTAAAATCTTGACTAATCTGGCTCTGGCAGCATAGTAATGATTAAAATAGCCCCAAAATAAGCTAGTTCCTTGAGGAAAGAAAGCCTGTTTGTTTATAGAGCTCCATGTGCTCCATGATATAGCTGTGGCAGGCTCAATTGTGAAAAACACTACGAAGAGCATTTTTAGAAGGGGATTTTTTTTCATATTGTAATAATGCATCATTAGAACCTTTGCATTTATAGGCTCAGAGAGAAGTTATTGAGAAGCCTCTTGGCTCATCTGTGGTGCCGTGCCCTCCCTCACCCGCACTGCTCTTTCTGTAGCTGACCTTTTTCCTCATCCTCTCCTTCACTGACATTTTCCTCCTTATTCCTTTTCTGTACCCTATGAGCTATAAGTAACAAATAGTTAATAAAATTAACAGGTTGTTTCATCCTTTCTTCTTGCTGCCTCTTTATTCATTGGAATAAACCCCCTCATTTTATCATTTTTCAGAATAAAGCTTAGAAAAGGGCAAAAACTGTGTTAATTTTTAGTAAACTTCACATAGGGCTGTGTTCAAGGGAGCACTTAGGATTATTGGGTAGTAAAAGTAGTGTATATTTGTGATAAACTAAATTAATTATCTGGGAAAGAGAAATAATTATCTTGCTTTCTTTAAGTTCATAAACTGCACATATATACCAACCTGCAAATGTACCTTGATGCTTTCCATAGCAGTAGCCACGAAATACTGTTAGGGAGTTTCTGGAATATAGCATTATTCAACGTTAATACAAAAAGATCCTGTGACTTTTAAATGACCCTGAATTTAGGCTGTCTCCCATTTCTGGAAGAAATGCATTAAAATGTAGCTCATGGACTTCCCCCTTTCCCACACTTTGTTCCAGGGCATGAAGACGTCTGGCAAGCAGGATGAGGCCTGGATCATGAGCCGGCTGATCAAACAACTCACAGACATGGGCTTCCCGGTAACTGGCGTCGTATTTTCCTGCTACCCACTATGCTTCCCGAAATGAAATGCCCTCATTGTTTCCTCTCCATGTTTGTTATGTGTTTCAGAAGGCACCAAGATTATTTGAGAAATGAGATATTGACATCATCTAACTCTTAAATCTCCCTTTTACCTGGGTAGTTTGGGTTAGAGATCATTGCTTTGAACTACAGCAAAGACCCACATAATTTCTATCAAAAAGGGTGTGAGAGCCTTTTCCTAGAATAGAAAATGCTTTTTTTTTGGAGACAGGGTCTTGCTCTGGCACCTAGGCTGCAGTGCAGTGGTGTGATCAAGCAATCCTCCTGTCTCAGCCTCCCGGGTAGAGCTGGGACTACAGGCGTGAGCCACCGTGCTCGGCTAATTTTTGTATTTTTGGTAGAGACGAGGCTTCACTGTGTTGGCCCGGCTGGTCTTGAACTCCTGGGCTCAAGCAATCTGCCCGCCTCGGCCTCCCAAAGTGCTGGGATTACAGGCATGAGTCACTATGCCCAGCCGGAAAATGCTGTGTGATTTTTAATTTTCATTGGTTTATACAGTTTTATGTTTACTTTTAATTTATAATTAAACATGAATTTCATTAGTGTATAGAGTATATTGACAGAGATCACAAAAGAAAACTTGCTGTAAAGTACTAAGGTTTCATATCCAGAAAAAGTATCCTAACCAGACCTACTTAGTTCCTAAGTTTCCAGTCATATGTAGGGAGAATTCATATTGTAGGGCGTTCCCCTGAAAATACCACAGTCTGTTCAATTCCTGAGATTGGATGGCAGTTCAGATGACAAGGGATGTCGCCCATATTCACCATGTATTCCCTTCATGTGCCTTCTTTCAAAATCCTTATTCAAATTAGTGTTTATCTTTCAATTACCGTAGATGCTTCTAAAAGAATGAGTCCAGAATGGCCTCCATGTAGCGGAGGAACCCCATCCTTCACACTGGGCACAGGCCCTCTGCATGGGCAGGGCATTGTGTTGGTGGCCCAGGCTCTGCCTGTGTGAGTGGCCAAGAGGTTCACGGTGGCCTCAGCGTGTCCTGATTTATACTGTCTCAGTTATCGTGGCACCCTAGCGGCTTTGATCATCCCCTGAGAGTACGGTGTTCCAGTCATAAATTATCAAAATGAATCTACTTGTTTTGTTTTTCTGTTTCTTAGAGAAAAGTTGTTGATGATAGAGCCTAGAGTCGATGAAGCGAAAAGCAGCTCTGCACTCCGACAGTGACTGACATAGTTTCTGGGACTAGAGAGAGGCATGGAGATGGGCCTCACTGGGACAGGAATCCTGTCCTAGGAGAGCATCCTGTCCTCATGGCAGGTGTCCTTGTCTGTGGCCCTGCTGTCTTGGCACAGATTGCATCTTTATGGAATCAGTGCTATTCAGTGTTGTACAGAATGATTTTGGGACCAGACACAGTGGCTCCCACCTGTAATCCCAACACTTTGGGAGCCTGAGGCAGGAGAACCACTTGAGCCCAGGAGTTTGAGACCAGCCAGGGCAACATGGAGAGAACCTATCTCTACAAAAATAATACTAACAGTTACATTTTTAAAAAATGAAAATGATTTTAGGAGTACTTACAAGGTTTTACTGTCACTCTGCATTTTGTTTCCAAAGTGTTAAATATAAGGGCTTTACTTTGAAAATCAAGTCAGTACATTTTCTTATTACAAGTATTTTTAATTCAAAAGACGTTGTCTCTAACCTCAACAGTGAAGAAATGTATTTCCAGTTCCAAAACCTAATAACTATGTCTTTAAGTTGATAGTGATTAAACTGTTTGTAAGCTTTCCTTTTGTTAATTAACGTGCACTGATGAAAACTCTGTTTTCCTACACAGAGAGAGCCAGCTGAGGAGGCCTTGAAGAGTAACAATATGAATCTTGATCAGGCCATGAGTAAGTCATACAACATCCTTTTTAAAAAGGTACCCAGCTGTGAAGTTCTACTTTCCAGAAGCATTTGATTGTAGTCATGGTTTAATGGTTAACATGTCCTGGGTAGACAGGACCAGGCCACGGTGAAGGGGTAACCGCACAACAAGCTGGAACCACAGAGGGAGCCTCTTGGGATTAGCGGACTTTGGAGCTGAATCGCCAATGCCATATTTGAAGGATGTTGGCTTTTCTCATATTTTCCCATATGTTTTGAGGGAAGGTAATAATGACACTCTGAGAGACACTGGAACCACACACTAGACTTCAGTGGACACTGAGTGCATCCCTCTTGCCTTGCCCCAGAGTGGACTTGCCTAGGGGCCAGCAGAAGCGTTACCCAGCTGGCTGAGCACCAACTGTTGTTGAGAGATAAGATTTTCGGTCAAGGAACAAGCAACCCTAGTTCTGGAGCTGCTTTAATAATAATGTTAAATATTTACATTTAAATATAGTCGATTCTTATTTTCTTGGTAGTTATGTTCTATAAAGTCACCACAAACACTGAATTAACGAATGCTGAACCAGTGCTCCTAGGAGACATACAGGGTTGGGTTCCTGTGAGCCTCTGCTCACAACATTTTTGTCAACCAATCAATATATAACCTTGTTTTATATGTTTTTCTGTTTCAAGACACCTTATTTAATATTGATATATTAGCCAAGAAGGGTGTAACATTTTTCTGACCCTGGATAATGTGACCATAAATTTATTTGGCTTTCAGACTCATAACAATGCCATCCACCACACTTCCTAGTCATCATCTCATGAATCCGCAAATTTAGCCTCTTTTCCATAGCTCTGTCACATGCCCAGATGTTATTGAGTACTTGCTGAGCAGCCGCACATACGGGTCAGTGAATTTTTTCGGATGTACCGTATCATTGATTCATGATCATTGAACTCAGGGCCAACAGTGCTTTAACTCATGCCTACATGAAGCTTACTTGACACATATTTCCTCTGTAAGGCGCTTTACTGCCTTCTTGAGCTTAGAAACACGAGACAGCACCTCAGCACCACACAGGGGGACCATTTTAAACACCAGAATCACTACAGAAAGCACAGAAATACGAAAAGCCTGGCAATAAATGGACCACAAAAAGGACACTTCTTTACAACCTGATATCTGAGGTTCAACCTGAACTGGGAACTTGGGCAACTCACATTTTTTTGCCAATCTGCACGTGTCCACAAATAACCACAAAAGTGCCACAATTACTGATTTGGGGGTTACAAATTTTAGCAAGTAGGCCAGTTTTACGAATACAGAATTCATGAATAATGAGGATAGACTGCAGACTGTCTAACCGTGCACGTGTGACAACGTGTGGTGCAAACTGCCAGGGCGGGACAGAGCAGCGTGTGCTGCGACAGGTGAATTCTAACTGTGGAGTAAGGACAGAGTTAGGGTGGGCCAAACACACACTAGTCATTAAGCCAATAGAGCCGTAAGAACAGAAACAGTGTCTGTTTTGCACAGTATTGTATCCCCCACATCTGGAAGAATCCTTGCAGATACAGGACTCGGTGAATGGAGAGGCGTGGCCATGAAGTAGGAGAGGATCTTTTGCAGACAGAATAATCGGGAAGGCCCCTGCAAGAAAGCAACCATTGAGCCCACCCGAAATGAGGAAGCAAGTCTTGTAGAAAACTAGGGGAGGGGGTGCATCCCAGGGGAGAGGACAAGCTGAGCCCCTGAGGGCCAGCAGTGGCTGGTGTGGCTGCTGCGGAGAGGGCAGAGGGCGGCAGGGCCAGATCACAGACTGCAGGAGCCACGGAAGGGTGCCTGGGGCCAACCCCCATCCCCTTGCTGTGAATCCTTGGCAGCCCCTTGCCGGGCTCAGCCCTAGCAAAGCAAGGGCTCTCTCTGCCCCTGGCTTCCCTGTGTTTGAAGGGATGGAGGGTCTCCATCCCTCCTTGAGGTCTTAGCTGGTGCCTGTCTTGTGCTCAGCACTCACTTGTTTTGTTTACAGCGTTGCTTCTGTTTGTTGTGCTCCAGGCGCTCTGCTGGAAAAGAAGGTGGACGTGGACAAGCGTGGGCTGGGAGTGACCGACCATAATGGAATGGCCGCCAAGCCCCTCGGCTGCCGCCCGCCAATCTCCAAAGAGTCTTCCGTGGACCGCCCCACCTTTCTTGACAAGGTATGAATATAGGTGGTTTATTGTTTTTGCTTTTTTAACAAGAGGAGTTTTTCATTTCAACTGTGTCCTTAATACAAGCCAGATTAAAAACTTGCTGGACTATAATACTTAAGTGACTTTTATCCATTTTTTTCTAACATTATGAACATTTAACTCAAAGAAGGGAATGTCGTATTTCATAAGCTGTTACTGAGAATGAAAAAGACTGGGATTGAAAACTGATTTTCATTTTTATTGTGTGAACTTGGCTGCTTCAATTTGTCCAATGGGCAAGGGTCATCAAATTTCCATTTTACTATCTCCTTTTAAAAACACAGATCTTCCCTTTGGAAATTATGTGTTAGATGTTTATCCTCAGGAAAAGGGATTGGAAGTGGTGGGGCTTGGGCACCCATCTCTGGCTGGCCCTTGTCAGTTGGCCACATGAGTGACCACAGCTGGCATCTGTGGAAAACTCCCTGAATGTTTAGCCAGTCCGGTCACAGCTCAGTCCCCAGTGTTGTCATGTAATGATGTCCCCACGCCACATTGGTGTGACTACAAAGCGGAGAAAAGCATTGCACTAAATTCAATGCAAATGTTGAGCCTTGAAAATAAAATTGAAGTAAGGAAGGACACATTTAAAAAAAAAAAAATCAATAATGAAAGGAGGCTGGGTGTGGTGGCTCACTCCTGTAATCCCAGCACTTTGGGAGGCTGAGGTGGGTGGATTACCTGAGGTCAGGAGATCGAGACCAGCCTGGCCAACATGGTGAAACCCCGTCTCTACTAAAAATACAAAAATCAGCGAGCATGGTGGCACACGCCTGTGATCCCAGCTACTCGGGAGGCTGAGGCAGGAGAATTGCTTGAACCCGGGAGGCGGAGGTTGCAGTAAGCTGAGATCGTGCCATTGCACTCCAGCCTGGACGAGAGAGCAATACTCTTGTCTCAAAAAAAAAAAAAAAAAAAGAAAAGAAAGAAAAAAAAACAAAGGAAAGGCTCACAAGCAAAGAATATCAGAGATGGGACTTGATCTTACTCTCAGAGTCCTCCGGCACATGATCTGCCTCAGCTGCAGCTGTGGGGTAGCCCAGGGTGAGGCTCACGTCCTTGTCCTGCCCCTCGCCAGTGGGGACTGAGTTCAAACTCAGGATGCCCAGTGAAATTGGAATTACAGATAAATAATTTTTGAAATCATACTGTTTAAACTGATAAAATTACTGTTATCTGAAATTCCAGTGTAACTCAGCATTGTATATTTTTATTTGCTAAATCTGGCAACCCTAAATTGGGACCCTGACATTTAAAATATGGAATAATGCACAGGCTGGTTGTGATGTTAGATGACATAAATTTGCAAAAGACCTGGTACATAGGTACTGTGATACATAGGTACTGAGATACATAACATGACCTCAGTAGATGTTAAAAAAAAAAATTAATAAGTTCTGTCTTTTATTAGTTTTATAACTCACCCTCTTCTTAGATTACACCCTATGAAACTGCTGTTTGTAGGTCAAAAACAAATGTCATGGAATTCAACCTAATGTATACCTAGAGCTTTGGTAATAACTTACCAAAAAGAATCTGTTTATTTGAAAATGGTTGTAAAGTGCGTGTTGCCAATGACTCCATCCTTCCTCTGTGCTCCTACCTGAGGCAGGGCCAATAGTTAGGAGAATAGTAGCAGCTAATATATGTGTTTGTAAAATACTTTTAAACTGAAAACAGCATCTTAATCCTATTTCTTTTTCTTTTTCCCCTCTTCCTTTTGCACATGTTCTCCATTCCCTTATCCACACTTTTTTGATCTGTTAATTATTTATCCATCCATGCCTCCTCTATTTCCTTGGGAAACTGTTTGGTGCTTTGTCTGCTGATGGACACTGCACACAGCTCACCCTTTCTTTCTCCATTCAGGATGGCGGCCTCGTGGAAGAGCCCACGCCTTCACCGTTCTTGCCTTCCCCAAGCCTGAAGCTCCCCCTTTCACACAGTGCACTCCCCAGTCAGGCCCTGGGTGGGATTGCCTCCGGGCTGGGCATGCAAAACTTGAATTCTTCTAGACAGGTAAGGCTGTTTGGAGAGAGCAAAATGTGGCCTTTGTTTTACTTGCCTTCTAAAAAATGTGTTTGAGACATAAACTTTCTTATTTATAGTTCATACCTCTATTTTTAAATATGACTGAAAAAGTAGTTGAAATACTACCAGGATTTCCTTTCAGGTGACTTACTGGAGTCAAGAGTTGAAGTAGGAAATGCTTTAGCTATATTTATGCTTACACTTAAGTAAAACGTGTTTGAGCTCTCAGCACCCTTGGTGCTAACTTGGGACTGGCTAAAGTGATGATGTGTTGCACAGTGGTCTTCGGCTGCCGCATCCATCCAGAGGTCCCGGTAGTGCCCACGCTGTTTCCTCATGGCAGCCAGAACGACGTCACATCTGTTGATCTGCGAGAAAGCAGCACATTCTCCCCTTTTCCCACAAATAAAGATGACATCTCTTGCAAGGTGGTTCTCAGGAGTCACACTGGCGTTTTTTTCCAGGCTTCAAAAGTCTTCGGGTACAGGTGGAAATCACCTTTCTAAATCAGTTACTAAAGGAAGGACCTGAGAGTGTTGTTTGCCACTTCATCTCACTTTTCTCATATAGACTCTTAACATGAAATGTACCAAAAAACATATCATCCTTTCCCATCCCTAGGACATCCCTCCTTTCTGATATTCTTAGGGATGAGGTTAACACACACACACACCGCTTGGGGACACGTCTCTAAGTAGACACTGTGAGGTGTGGGTGGCCAAACAGCCTCTGTGTGCACATTGTCCCAGTGTTGTTACCAGTAGTGCCCCTTCCACTCACCAGCGCCCAACTGTGTGATCCTGGCGATCTGACATTGCCTCCCTGGTGGTGGTGCAGTTTTCCGTTGTTCTGCCAGCTTCAAGTCAGCAGCCCAGCTAGGGTGTGCACTGGGGTTAGGTTCACAGCTGTTAGGTTCGCAGAAGGGGTTCTCTCCCAGTGCCTCTCAGGCGGCTGTTCCCAAGTGAAGCTGTGCAATACCTTACCTCACCTATTTGTCAGGTAACTCGTGACACAGAGTGAAAACTACAGCTACAATATCTTTATCATAGTTAACACAAAATTAACTTCCTGAATTTGTCAGTTCATTCCATTTCAAGGTTTGTTGAAATAATAACTATATTTCCTGTTTGAAATGTTGCTATCCTCTCAGATTAGTAATCACCACACATTATTACCCTTTAATTTTTATCACATCCTTTTGGAAATGTATATTTTTCAAATAACCATATTCATGTTGCTATTGTGTGTGAAACATTGTATGCTGGTAGTTTCTTTGAATGGGGTAGCCTTCTTGTTGTATAAACGACACTCATTAAAAATTCACTTGGGGCCGAACGAGGTGGCTCACGCCTGTAATCCTAGCACTTTGGGAGGCTGAGGTGAGTGGATCCCCTGAGGTCAGGAGTTCGAGACTAGCCAGGACAACATGGCAAAATCCCGTCTCTACTAAAAATACAAAAATTCGGGCTGGGTGTGGTGGCTCACGCCTGTAATCCCAGCACTTTGGGAGGCCGAGGCAGGTGAATCACGAGGTCAGGAGTTCAAGACCAGCCTGGCCAACATGGTGAAACCCCGTCTCTACTAAAAATACAAAAAATTTAGCCGGGTATGGTGGCGGGCGACGGTAATCCCAGCTCCTCAGGAGGCTGAGGCAGAGAATTGCTTGAACCCGGGGGCAGAGGTTGCAGTGAGCTGAGATCGCACCACTGCATTCCAGCCTGTGTGACAGAGCAAAACTCCATTTAAAAAAAAAAAAAAAAGCCAGGCATAGTGGCGGGCATCTGTAATCCCAGCTACTCAAGAGGCTGAGGCAGGAGAATCACTTGGGCCCAGGAGGCAGAGGCTCCAGTGAGCCAAGATAGTGCTACTGCACTCCAGTCTGGGTGACAGAGCAAGACTCTGTCTCAAAAAAATTATCTTGGGTACAAGTTGACAGTGGTAGGAAGTAGAAACAATTTTTCATTCACTTAAAATAGATCATTTCACCCTACCTCCAAACAATGTTACTCTAATGCCTGCCTTGGTAACGTGTCCAATTCTGTCCCTGTGCAGATACCGAGTGGCAATCTGGGTATGTTTGGCAATAGTGGAGCAGCACAAGCCAGGACCATGCAGCAGCCGCCACAGCCACCAGTGCAGCCTCTTAACTCTTCCCAGCCCAGTCTCCGTGCTCAAGTGCCTCAGTTTCTATCCCCTCAGGTCAGACCCACATCCGAGCAGGACTGAGCAGCAGGATGTAGATGCCAGTGTTTCGTGGGGTCCTGTGTTACCTGGAAGTCACTATTTTAAAGTGAGAGCTGAGTTAATCCATGTTTAAGAGAAGGCCTTCTGGTTTTTAACCTATAAATTAATTTTAGACTATAAAGTAGTAAATGGATTCTCCTGACCCAGGAGACATTTTTAGAGCTTGCTCCTTGGAATGCCTCAGCCACCCAAACTAGCATTTGGCTTCTTCCTGGTCAGAAGCAATATTGAGGGGGAAGGACCTGCCCAACACACTCCCATTGATGTGCTTTTGTCCCAGTCTTTCTTGAGAAAATTATTCAGGTGAACCCAGTGAACTGTCCTAGATTGGTGGGAGAGGAAAGTGACACGCTGTAGTATTGCTGAGGATGTAAAAGAACCCTTAGAAGCAGCCAAGGACTGAATCATGCTTTAATGAGAAACTAAATGTGATCTTATATAATAGTGTATATGCTATAGATTTTCAGTTATGTTTAATATTCAGAATTAGATCATTTCTGCCAATAGAGTTGGGTTGTTTTTCTTTCTTTCATCCCTTTTCAGGAGTAAACCATAGAGATTGTTAAGAAAAAAAGGTTGCCGGGCACGGCGGCTCACGCCTGTAATCCCAGCACTTTGGGAGGCCGAGGCGGGTGGATCACCTGAGGTCAGGAGTTCGAGACCAGCCTGGCCAATATGGTGAAACCCCATCTCTACTAAAAATACAAAATTAGCCAGGTGGGGTGGCGCATGCCTGTGATCCCAGCTACTTGGGAGGCTGAGGCAGGCGAATCGCTTGACCCCGGGAGGTGGAGATTGCGGTGAGCCAAGATCACACCATTGCACTCCAGCCTGGGCAACAAGAGTGGAAACTCCTTCTGAAAAAAAGAAAGAAAGGAAAAAAGGTCAAATCGAATTAAGGAAAAGGATATTGCTGTTTTGCATGGCTCTGAGGCCTAATATATATCAATTGTTCTTCTAAATATTGTTTATTTTTAGCACATTTTACAATTTTAGGCTTTGGACCAAGTTTTTAATTACAGTGTTAGTTCTTACCCCTTATAATGTATTTGATAATCAGTGGTATTGATAACATCTTTGCTGCGTGGGGTAACTCAGGGCTGTACTTGGTACATAATTCTGATGTGAAGGTTGACTGGAGCCCTGCCCTGAGAGAGCAGCAGCATCTTGAAGTACTTACAACATTCTAGCATTCTAGCAGAGAGGGAAAAAACTGCTTTCTTCCCCAAGAGACCTCTGATATCAAGAAGATAGTTAAGATTTCTGAGGGATCTTATTTTCAACCTGTTCCAAAAGAGAACGTGTTAATTCATCAATCTTCTGTTATTCATAAAATTTAATTTAAATGTGTTTAGTTTGTTGGAATATGGTGTCTTAGTCCATTTGGGCTGCTGTAACAAAATACCTTAGACTGGGTCGTTTACAACAGCATGAATGTATTGCTTGCAGTTCTGGAGGCTGAGAAGTCTAAGATCAAGGTGCCAGAAGATTCAGTGTCTGGTGAGGGCCCGTTTCTCATAGACGGCAACTTTTATGCATCCTCATGTGGTGGAAGGGGCGAACAGCCTTCCTCAGGCCTCTGTCATTAGGGTGCTGATCCCATTCATGGGGGCTCCTGATCACCTCCCAAAGGCCCCAGCTCTTAATACCACCACAATTAGGGTCTGGGTTTCAACATAGGAATTCTGGGGGGACACAGACATTCAGACCACAGCATATGGGAAGGCAATGCTAGCATACGAAAAAGAGCAGGATGCACTGGGCACTGCACTGAGGGTGATTCTCACTCTATAATTGTTCACACCCAGGTTTGTGCACTGAGCTGATAGTGCGCAATTATCAATATGACTAATACATGTAACTATTATCAGGTAATAATAAAAGTTATTAGAATAGTTAAATGTATTCATTAGGACATAGGATAAGCCACTATAACAAAGAGGCCTCAAAAAACAGTAGCTTAAACTAGGTAGACATTGATCTCTCTCAGGTTACAGTGCAGGGATTTGGGGGGGGGCTCTGCCACAGCCGCTTCCCAGGAACAGAGGAAAAGGCAGCACTACTGTGCGGGTGGCCTTGAAATTGCACACACCACTTCCAGTCACATCCCACTGCCCAAACCTAGGCCACAGCTGCACCCAGTCTGAGAGGCAGTAGCAGAAGAAGCAGTTAGTCTTCCCGACACAAAGCAAACCAGCATGTCCCAAATGGCAAGGCCTCTGTGTGCCGTCTCACTGTTTCTTCTGTATCTCCCTGTTACCTGTAAGTGCTGATAGGAAGGACACAGAACCTTGGAAAGTTCATTTATAATTAAAATATTTGGAGGATGAGATCTCTGAAGGCTTTCCTTCTTCCTTCCCTCCTTTCTTTTTCCTTTCTTTCTTATTCTTCACATGCTAACTACTAATGTTAAAATGTCCATACATTTTTTAATGGCCTTTGACATTTCACCCATGAGACAAATATAATTATTATTGCAGGATCTGGCCAGCAGCCCGCGGTGCAACGGGGCTCTTTCTTTGTTCCCAGGCAGATCGGCAGGTCGAGAAATAAAAGACACACACGAGATAGTGAAAGCTGGTTCCAGGGGGGTCACCGCCTTCTGATCCTGCGATGTCACCAATGCACTGGATATACCAGCGTTTATTATTAAGTTTAGTGAGGGTGGGGGTAGGTTAGTGAGGGATTTAGGGTCGTTCGATTATGAGGTGAGATGATCACATGGGGATGAAGTAATTCTTTAACATAACATCGGTATGCAGAAGTACAGTATATGGAGACAAGAATTTACAATATAGTGTGTGCATCAGCAATTTCTAACAGAGCCTTAAAACAGAAACACAGTCTGTCCATAACCTATGTTTAGTAAGATACTAATCAGTAGTAATAATTGCAGCAAAAGCTGGTTGCAAACAATCAATAGAAACAGGACGTGAAACTAGATAACTGTTTAGACCACAAATTCTCAGAAGGGAGTATGCCTTAACCCTAAAGAGACCTAGAAGAGCCATGGCAAGATAAGGCGTTTGTAACCCTATCTTATCCATATGAACAGGCGCCCCTCATGCATCCGTTTATAGGCTCTCCCCAAGGGTCGCATTCCATTCCCAGAGCTATGAACATCTGCTTTTCTGGGATAGGAATCTCAGTGATGTGAAACCTCCCTGACTGCACATCCATTTATAGGCTCTCTGCAGGGGGAAGCACATCACACGCTGTTGGCTCATTCTGGCAGCCCAACCTTGCATTGTCTTTACACAATCCTGCATGCAATTTTGTATTTACAATAATCAGGAGCATTTCATCTTTTATTCCGCAGCAGTAGTTTCAGGGGGTCTCCCTACAAATTATCATTTAATCATTTTTGAATTTTTAAAAACTACATGTACAAGTAACTATTTTAACAGAGATACAACGGCTAATAGTATATTTTATGTTAAACAGGTTCAAGCACAGCTTTTGCAGTTTGCAGCAAAAAACATTGGTCTCAACCCTGCACTATTAACCTCGCCAATTAATCCTCAACATATGACGATGTTGAACCAGCTCTATCAGCTGCAGCTGGTGAGTGGATAGACCCATGCAAGTTAGAGCATGCAGGCCGAGTGCAGATACACGGCACCTGCTGAGAGCAGCAGTTGCGATAATGTTTGTCTTCACAGGGATGTCATTGAGACTCTCATGAAGTATTTAAACTCTTCATGAGTTAGGAAGTTCTCACTCAAAGGTGTCCTACTAGGTTTTGTAAATGTTTTGGCCTCTTTGTTTTTGTTTAGAGGCAGCATCTCACTATGTTGCCAGGCTGGTCTGGAACTCCTGGACTCAAGGGATCCTCCCACCTCAGCCACCTGAGTAGCTGAGACCACGGGTGTGCACCACTGCACATGGCTTGGCCTCTTTGTGTTCAGAAGATCTACCAGATTTTATAATTAGGCATGTCTTTTCATTTGAGCTCTCAGCCAGAGTTTCTGAGAACCACAGAACACAAAAAATCATTTGAGTGACTATTTTCTCAGTTATTCTAAGGATGGTATACATAAATACTATTCTAGAAGCACAGGAGAAAAATTGCTTTATTACATATAGTAGATGCCTTAGAGCATTAGAACTTAATTCTCTCATGAAACCCCGGTCAAGAATGGCTGATGTGACCTAATAATTCTTGAAAGTTTTATAACTTCACATAATCTTGATTTTTTTTTTTAAATTTTCTAACAGTCTTACTGATTTTACCATAATTGCCATGTCATTGTATAGATAGATGCTTACTGAAATTATATACACTAAAAGACCCAGTGAATTATTTCATTCTTTAATGTGGGTATCTGATTTATTTAGCAATCGTAGCCAGCAACTTCATCACCTAGAAAATGACCAGGAATCGGCCAGGCACGATGGCTCATGCCTGTAATCCCAGCATTTTGGGAGGCCCAGGCGGGCGGATCACCTGAGGTCAGGAGTTCGAGATTAGCCTGGCCAACATGGTGAAACCCCGTCTCTACTAAAAATACAAAAATTAGCCAGGCATGGTGGCGCATGTCTGTAATCCCAGCTATTCGGGAGGCTGAGGCAGGAGAATCGCTTGAACCTGGAAGGCGGAGGTTGCGGTGAGCCTCGCACCTTTGTACTCCAGCCTGGGCGACAGAGCAAGACTCCGTCTCAAGAAAAAAAAAAAAGAAAATCATGACCAGGAATCATGAAGGAGAAAAAAAAAAAAAAAGAATGAGAACTCCAAAAGACAGAACCATTGGCATAAAATCTGTGCTAATAACAGAGTACTTAAGCCCTCAGTCTTTCCCCTTTGCTGTTTTTTAGACACATGTCCAACAAGTTTGAGGTCTGGCTTTTCTATAAGCAGCAGGAGAGGACAGAAGGAAGGAGGGAAGGACATGTCCCAGAGACACGTGCTATGTGTCCTCGCTTTAATGGAAAGCACAGAGCTCCAGACATGAGATCAGGACCAAGGCTTGGCCCTCAGAGACTGTTTTTTCTTTTTCTTTTTCTTTTTTTTTTTTTTTTTTTTGAGATGGCGTCTTGCTAGTCTTGCTCTGTCACCCAGGCTGGAGTGCAGTGGCACAATCATGGCTCACTGCAGCCTCCGCCTTGTGGGTTCAAGCAGTTCTCCTGTCTCAGCCTCCAGAGTAGCTGGGATTACAGGTGCCTGCCACCATGCCTGGCTAATTTTTGTATTTTTAGTAGAGACGGGATTTCACCATGTTGGTCAGGCTGTTCTCTAACTCCTTACCTCAGGTGATCCTCCCGCCTCAGCCTCCCAAAGTGCTGGGATTACAGGCGTGAGCCACTGCGCCTGGCCAGAGACTGTTTTTCCATCTGTCAGAAGGGAGGCGGTGCTGTAGTGAGGAATCGCTGTGGGGAAGCAGTGCACATGTGCAGTCCTATTGCTTTCAGTCCTGCCAGCTGGAGACCACTGACCTCCAAAGGAAAGGAGACAGCTCTGAAAACAGGCACTCATAGAAAAAGCATGCAGGTTTAGAACTGTTACTGTAGGGGAAGATCGCTTTCTGCCACTTGATGCTGCAGGCATTGCTGCAGCTCTGACACAGAGCTGATTATCTTACTGATGTGCTAGAATCTTTTAGTTAAACAGTAAGTTTTTATTGACCTCTATGGTGTGAAAGACATCAAGAAAATGCTGAATTATCAATAGGGTGTTCTGATTTTAAAACAATGTATTCTGTTCTTAAATTTTTTTCCAGAAAAATTGGAAAAATAAAGTTTCAGTGCTTTCATAAGGTTAAGTTTTAGGGCCTATAAGGATTCACTTAAGTGGGGTGATCATGGATGATTACAAATTAAGGAGGCATTTCTAATAGTATAATCTCCACCTTTATTTGGATTCTACTTTGATGAGTCTTGCCAAAAATGTCCCTAAAATTCATGTTGTAAGAAAAAAAACGTGATATTCAACCAACATTTCAAAACAGTCAAATGACCAAAGCTTCTATGTCAGTGTACAAAAGAATATCATCATAACTTTAACCAACTTTGTAGATGACAAGTTTGTGTGACAAAAGTGCCCACAAATCTGCATTTCAGGTTCTCTCTTAGCTTTCATTCCCATGATGTTATGGAGATAACCACGTTGTTTAACACACATTATTCTTGAATGATTTAGGACAGTGACTACCAGTGTTTTGCCACATTGTCTGGGCTGTCCTGGACTTCAGTCTCCATCATTATAGAATAGGTTGGTTGGTTTTTTTTTTTTTTTTTAAGTTTCAGTTTGTATGAATCAAGCAGAAGAATTTTGATCTCTTCATTCAATGAAAAATATTTGCTGACCAACATCACCAACACTAAACGGGTATTGACTCTGTGATTTTTTTTAATTCTGCGCACTAAAAAAGTGGATAAGACATTAATCTTTTAAAAGTGCTCTGTGCCTCCAGAATATGTGTCAGCCACGGCCGGGCGCGGTGGCTCATGCCTGTAATCCCAGCACTTTGGGAGGCCGAGGCGGGCAGATCACGAAGTCAGTAGTTTGAGACCAGCCTGGCCAACATAATGAAACCCCGTCTCTACTAAAAATACAAAAATTAGCTGGGCGTGATGGCACGCGACTGTAATCCCAGCTACTCGGGAGGGTGAGGCAGGAGAATTGCTTGAACCTGGGAGGCAGAGGTGGCAGTGAGCTGAGATCGCGCCATTACACTCCAGCCTGGATGACAGAGCGAGACTCCATCTAAAAAAAAAAAAAAAAAAAAAAAAAGAGTATGTGTCAGCCACAGTATGGGCCAAGAAGAGTGGCTAGGTTCTCTTTTTTTATTTTTTAACTAATGTCAGAAAGTTGAACCATTAGTTCAACTTACACTTAATTATTATACTACTTTAACTCTTCGTTCTGTCAACAGGCATACCAACGTTTACAAATCCAGCAGCAGATGTTACAGGCCCAGCGTAATGTGTCCGGATCCATGAGACAACAGGAGCAGCAAGTAGGTGCTACCCAGATTGATTTTTGTCATGAGCTATAATTTTCCCTGATAGAAGAGACGCTAATTGATGAACTATTAGATGATCGTTGATTTTTCTCTAGCCAAGCCTTCCTTTGAAAATTCCTGGGTTCAGCTAGGTTTGGGAGGAGGTTGGCCTAGCCAGTAGTGGCCTCAGCATAAAGACAATGAAGAATGCACTTGGTCCCTAGACAAGCCGTGAGTGTCCGTTCCTACCTGGTTAACGCACCTATGTCTCTGCCTGCCAGGTTGCGCGCACAATCACTAATCTGCAGCAGCAGATCCAGCAGCACCAGCGCCAGCTGGCCCAGGCCCTGCTCGTGAAGCAGCCACCACCGCCACCACCCCCGCCGCACCTGTCTCTGCACCCCTCTGCAGGCAAATCGGCCATGGACAGCTTCCCCTCGCACCCGCAGACTCCCGGCCTACCTGACCTGCAGACCAAAGAGCAGCAGTCTTCACCCAACACCTTTGCTCCTTACCCTCTCGGTGAGTGTTCCATGGTCTTCAACAGCCACATCAGGTAGAGAGGGTACCTGGAGTCCGTATGTGGTAGCCAGGGCAGCATTTCAGTGGTTAGGAGGACTGGCCAGCGCTAAAACCATAGCCTGTTGGAAATGCAGCCCCAGACAAAATCAGAGAACAGATATCTCAAGGCTTTTTAATTTAAAATTTTTTTTTATTATTTTTTTGAGAGATGGGGGTCTCACCATGTTGCCCAGGCTGGTCTTGAACTCCTGGGCTCAAGTAATCCTCCCACCTCAGCCTCTTAAAGTGCTGGGTTTATAGATGTGAGCCACCATGCCCAGCCTCAAGGATTTGTAATAAGGGAACGACACTAACCACGTTCTATAGAGCAGGAGTTTTGCTGCTGTCATAATACTCTCAGTATAAAACCTTTAAAGGTAGTACCAGTCAGAGCCCCCAAAATCTCATTTCCATTGTCAAATCTCCAAAGTTTGTTCTATTCCTAGTCTACTCTGAACTGTACTTTACCAGCCACTGTCCTCCAGCCTAAACCACAGAGAAGACTTTATAATGGTTTGGTCAGTAAAAGTATTCAGATTTACATTAAAAGCACTTCTTAAAAAGCAGTGGTTGTTGATACAACTCATTTTGTATGAAATGTGATTTGTATAATCGACCAAATCAACATATATATGTTGAAATCTAACTTGTAGAAGCACACTCAGCACTTGAAACCCGCAGGTCAGTATAAGACCTGCCAAGGTGCCAGGCCTTGAGGTCCGGCCAGCCAGGAGAGACGCAGCTCACATACCTGAAGACCCCAGAGGGTATAAATTAGTAAATTGATTCTGCATGGACTAATTTGCTGTAAGAATTCAGAAGTTAGTGAAAGCACTTTAGGCTTGTCTGTTGATTGCTATTAGAGTCTGTAGATACAGGACAAAGGGTATCAGTAACTTGGAAAATACATCTGTAAAGGGGCAAAGGCCAGTTGAGTGGTAATGAATTTGCTACCAGCAGATAATATTCATTTATCTAATTCTATTAAATGTCTCTGAAAAGAGCGGTATATTGTAATCATATGAACCCTTTTTACTTGACATATTATAAATGTGGTATATCTTTAATATGAGATGGATAAATACTAGACTAGATGATCTTGTTCCTTAATTATTGTCTCATCCATTAGAACCCTTTGTGTCTAAGTAGTTAAGACCTGACTTAGGAATTAGACTACCTAGGTTTGAGTCCCAACTCACCACCAACAGGCTCACTACTAACTTGGGCAACTTGCCTAGCTGCTGTTTGCTTCCATTTCTTTATTTTTCTTTTTTTTTTTTTTTTTTTTTTTTTTTGGTAGAGACAGGGTCTTTCTATGTTGCCCAGGCAAGTCTCAAACTCCTGGCCTCAAGTGATCCTCCCTAAGTGTTAGGATTACAGGCCTGAGACACCATACTGAGCCATGCCTTAATTTCTTCATCTGTAATGTGGAAATACTTAACTCCTAGGTTTGTTTTAAAGATTAAATGAGCTAATACGTAAAGTTATCTTTTTTTCTTTTTTTTGGCTGGAGTGCAGTGGCGTGATCATAGCTCATTGCAGCCTCAAACTCCTGGCCTTAAGTGATCCTCCTGGTCTCAGCTTCCCAAAGTGCTGTGATTACAGGCATGAGCCATCACACCCGGCCTAATATGTAAAGTTCTTAAATAGTGCCTAACACATAGCAAACACTTTGTAAAATGTCAGCTACTTATGTAAGTGCTTCTGTTTTAGAAACAAATTTCATTCCACCTATTATCCTAAAATGCATTAGCTTCAGCTTTCTACTATTCACCTGTCTTCTTAACCTATATTTGAAGGATAAAGTACACTTATCGTTACTTTTTTTTTTTTTTTTTTTTTGAGATGGAGTCTTGCTCTGTTGCCCAGGCTGGAGTGCAATGGTGCAGTCTCAGCTCACTGCAACCTCCACCTTCTGGATTCAAGCAATTCTCCTGCCTCAGCCTCCCAAGTTGATGGGATTACAGGCATGCATCACCACACCTGGCTAATTTTTGTATTTTTAGTAGAGACTGGGTTTCACCGTGTTGGCCAGGCTGGTCTCAAACTCCTGACCTCAAGTGATCCACTCACCTAAGCCTCCCAAAGTGTTGGGATTACAGGCATGAGCCACCATGTCCGGCCACTTATCTTTACTCTTAAGGATTTTTTCTGTTAGTACAAGTTAAAGAATTCATGCAGTGAATCTTTGAAATTAGTTGAAAAATAATTTAGATAATATTTTATAATATTCACAGTAAAGTTATAAATGTATTAAAAACAAATAACTAATAAAGTATAGGAAACTTTGGTTGTAAAATTTTTCTGTTAGTACAAGTTAAAGAATTCATGCAGTGAATCTTTGAAATTAGTTGAAAAATAATTTAGATAATATTTTATAATATTCACAGTAAAGTTATAAATGTATTAAAAACAACTAATAAAGTATAGGAAACTTTGGTTGTAAAATTGCCTATCTTGTTGGCTCTCAGCATTTCTCTGCAGCAGCACCTATGTTGAAGAGCCTATTAGACACTCAGCAATTCATGTAAAGAAACCAGCAACCCATGGTCAGTAGTGGGGGCTCCTAGCTACCTTCCTTCCCTCATGTTCAGCCTGTCGTTGTTATTCTCAGTCTTTTGCCACCTGGAGTTCGCCACCTAGATGGGAAGAGCAGGCATATAAACGGGAAAAAATAACCTTGATACCAGTGTCATCTGATTCTTACAGGGCTCTAGAGAAGGAGAAGTTCACTTTCACTTTGAGTGGTGAAAGAAAAATCAGAGAATAGGATTAAGCTTGAACCTCAAATGATTGGATAGGATTACAGTAAATAAAGAGGAAGCCTTTCCAAATAAAGGGGAAGCCTCACATAGCACAGAAGAAAGAGGCCTGGCCTGTTTCAGGGGCCCATTTTGCAAGGGCCAGGCCAGTCTAGCTGACTTTCCCAGAGGGGAAAGTTAGGAGAGATGGGTTGGCCCCAAATTGTGGAATTTGGAGCATTCTGAAGACCAGGTCGAAGCCCTGGCATTGTTGCCACCTTACCTGACTGGATCTGTACAAGCTGAAATGAAAAGAACCCACACAGCAGAGATTGCAAGTAGGCAGCCCCGTGGCACTGATGGGCTTGCAAAGGCATTTTGTTAGGTCTGCGAAGTGTGTGTGTGCATGTGCGTAGGTGTATGTTAATGCCAACATTCAAAAATTGGGGAAAGTGGCATCTGGCTTCTCCTAAAAATGGCTATAGTGAGTCTATGTTCCATGTAGCAATAGGTGGTTGGCCCCAGTAGCACCTGTTTATTTAGACAGGACAGACACTCTCTGGTTTGCCACAGTCCCCATGAAGCCCACTTCTTCATGTGCATGGCCCACCTGGCTCCTATGGGCATTTGAATTTGCAGCCTCTGAAATAAAGGTAAGAACCAGAATGTTCAGCACCTGGCTTGGTAGTAGAGGCTCACTGTGCTTACGTACCGTGTGGTGTAGTACATACGGTAAGGATCTGTGGGGTATGTGTATGTGGTAATGGGAGCTGCAGCTGGAAATACAAGGGGAGGGGGGCGCTTCTGCTGGTTAGTCCCTTCCAAACAAGCAGTCTGTCCTGCTCCAAACTGGTGTCCTCATCAGAAACTCTTTACTTCAACCTTTTTTTCATTGTCCTCCTCATCATCTTTTATTAACCTAGCTTAGTGCAGGTCCTGGACAGATAACCAGGTACCTGCTTTTAGCTATAAGAAATGAGCCCAGAAACCTCAGCTCACTACCATCCCAGCTAGGGGCAGATGGCAGCCCCCGCCGCCCCCGTCAAATAGTTCAGTTCCTTAAAAGTAGTTTGATATTTAATTCACAGACTCTTTCAGAGCAGACTTTTGTAAAGGAAACTCACTAAAGGTAGAACTGAATTATCCTATCAGTCTGTTTCATAAGTGGTACTTTAGAGTTCTGGAAAAGTTTTTTTGACCCGATGAGTTTCCGTAAGATATTCCAAAACAAAGAAAGATTTTCCTAATAGTTTGGACTTTTCTGTTTTCCTGTGGACTCTGAGAAGCCTCAGGACCATGTTTATCCAGCACTGAAATAAGTAAAATGAAGAGAATTGTGGGCCTCACTTAATCAAAGACTATTCACATTTTCACCTTAATTTAGGAATAATATTCCTGGAAATACATGTTGTTATGATGATAAATAGTATTTTTTCACCAGCACTAAAAGTTATAGTTAAAATATTTTGTTGTATCCCAGCTACTTGGGAGGCTGAGGCAGGAGAATCGCTTGAACCTGGGAGGCGGAGGTTGCAATGAGCCAAGATCGTGCCATTGCGCTCCAGCCTGGGCAACAAGAGCAACACTCCGTCTCAAAAAAAAAAAAAAAAAATTTGCTGCAAGCGAAGACTGAAATAGCTTCTATAGGAGAGCTTTAGAATGAAGTCATTTAGAGGAGCAGGCGAATCCTAATCACATCTCTCTCTTTAGCTGGACTGAACCCAAACATGAATGTCAACAGCATGGACATGACCGGTGGCTTGTCGGTGAAGGACCCATCCCAGTCCCAGTCACGCCTCCCCCAGTGGACGCACCCCAACTCCATGGATAACTTGCCCAGTGCCGCTTCCCCCCTGGAGCAGAACCCTAGCAAGCATGGTACGTCTGAGCTAGGATGCCTGTGGTGGGATCACTGCTGGCTTATTAATTGATCATCCCATTGTATAGCGTGCCCATTCTATACTTTTCTAAGAATTGAGCACTGAAAGTTGGATTTAAAATAACCCATTCCATTATAGTACATATAAGATCTCAGCTAGTCAGTGATCAAACTTCTTAAAACCCAACCATTAGATCTTAGCTACAAACTTAGAAATAATTTGAAAACCCCAGAGCAGCAAAGAATCTAGGTCATAGCCCCTGTGTACTTTTTTTATATATCTATATTCATCAACAAAAACTTGAGTCTGGTGAAATGTTTTCAATAAAATGGTAAAACATAAATAGAAAATCAAATATACAGTATGTATGGGAACTGCAGCTCTAAATACTAGGGTGCGTTTCTGTTGGTTATTCCCCTCCATCCAAGCAGTCTGTCTTACTCCAAACTGCCATCCCCATCAGGAACTCTTTACTGATGGACACACCAATAAGGTGGAAGCAAAAATGATAACCATAGGAGGTAATCTCACTCTCAAGCATTAAATTTAACTCTGAACTTCCTGGTAGAATAAACAGCAAAGGAAACTCAGTAGGTTACGTAGTTCTCTCTTGATACGAAGCATTCTAAAAAGAAAAAGGAAACTATGTCTTATGGTTAACTTATGGAAAATCATCACACACTGCTGGCACCTTTCTTAGCAGGAGGGCTCTGCTGCCTGTGGCTGGTCGGTTTGGTTCTGTATGAATTTTTAACATCCACTGTGTTCTTCCATAGTGAGGGTTTCAGACTAAAAGGAGGGAAGAGATAACAGCAAATTTGATAGCTAATCACAAAGACTCATAAGTTGTCCCCAAAAAGGTTTATTAAGGGCAGCTTCCCATGGTATGGATATGTATTTTGTAAAGACTTCTTACTGGACAAACTGAAATTGTTCTTCAAGGGTTTCAATCTTTCAGGGCTGAAATTGTAGCTAACTGAAACAGTCACTGGCCAGGCATGGTGGCTCACACCTGTAGTCCCAGCTACTTGGGAGGCCAAGGTGGGAGGATCGCTTGAGCCCAGGAGGTTGAGGCTGCAGTGAGCCCTGATCACATCACTACACTCCAGCCTGGACAACAGAGTGAGACGTTGTCTCAAAAAAGTAAATAAATAAATAAATAAATAAGTCATTGATTCTTACAGAATCCTAGACAGACCAAGTCTTACAATTCATGTAACTGAATAGGGCAACGCATTGGACCTAGAACAGAAGGTGCATAGGGAGGCTTAGGGTATCTTCTGGTGTCTCTCAACTGGAGAGTATTCACTCGCTTCTTTGTTTTCTATTGTCCCCATAGGTGCTATCCCTGGAGGTCTAAGCATTGGGCCTCCAGGTAAGTCCTCCATTGATGACTCCTATGGCCGGTACGATTTAATCCAGAACAGTGAGTCACCAGCCAGTCCTCCCGTAGCTGTTCCCCATAGCTGGTCACGTGCCAAATCTGACAGTGATAAAATCTCAAATGGCTCTAGCATCAACTGGCCCCCAGGTAAGACCATGCAACACTTCTGTGCAACAGCAGCAGGTCAGAACATGCTCCAAGCCTGCAGAGAGTAATTAGGCTGAGAGGACCCAGAATCTGAACTAAGGATCTGGAAGCGTTAAGCCCAGAGCTTTGGCATTTTCCTTGGAAATCCATTTGTCAGATCAATTTTGGGTATGGTTAGCATCAGGCATTTTTCTGTAATCCCTTAGTTCAACATGAGGAGTGGAAGGGGTGGCAGGGAGGAAGCACACTGCACACTATCCGGTAAAACTATTCCAACCCTGTGTGAAAACTATCTTAATATGATATCTGTGATACCTGGTTCTAGTTTGTTCCAAAGGATTGATTGCTTTAATGAAAGAGAGTATAAAGTGTACCTCTAATTTAATTAGCAGATTATAAAAATTTCTACAAACAGGACAAAACATCTTTTTAAATGTCATGAATCAATGTGCAGATGTTCTGATCTGTGGCTTCTCATTTTGGTTTCTTAAACAGAATTCCATCCGGGAGTTCCATGGAAAGGACTGCAGAATATTGACCCTGAGAATGACCCTGACGTCACTCCTGGCAGTGTCCCCACTGGGCCTACCATCAATACCACCATCCAGGATGTCAACCGCTACCTCCTCAAGAGTGGAGGTGAGGGTGCTGCTCTGCATGGACGGTCTCTCTAGACCCATTTGGAGATGTCAGGGGTGACAGGTTGGGCTGTGAGGCAGGGATGATACAAGGCACAGTTGGCGGGCACCTTTTCTAGTCACCTGAAGCAGCATGAAAAGACAGCAGGCAGTGCTTATGGGGAAATGGAAATCAATTTGAGTTTCTGCTGGATTTTTTATTATTATTACTTTTTTTTTTTTTTTTTTTTTTTGAGATGAAGTCTCACTCTGTCGCCCAGGGTGGAGTGCAGTGGCATGATCTCAGCCCTCTGCAATCTCCACCTCCTGGGTTCAAGCGACTCTCTTGCCTCAGCCTCCCAAGTAGCTGGAATTACAGGCATGTGTGCCACCATACCGGGCTAATTTTTGTATTTTTAGTAGAGACAGGGTTTTGCCATGTTGGCCAGGCTGGTCTCGAACTCCTGACCTCAGGTGTCGCCCACGCTGCTGGATTTATTGATAAGTAATGTCTTAGCGTAGAAGTGCCATCTCTGATAAAGTTTTATCACAGCATGCTATTTTGTGGAAGAGCTAGATTGCCATAGGTACTATCACTAATAAGGCCACCTAGGTAGTTCCCAAAACATTGAATTTCCCACTTGAAATATGACTCATTGGAGCCATGTGTTTTGTGTTTGCTTCTTTTCTTTCTTTTTTTTTTTTTTTGAGACAGATTCTCGCTCTGTTGCCCAGGCTGGAGTATAGTGGCGTGATCTTGGCTCACTGCGACCTCTGCCTCCCAGGCTCAAGTGATTCTCATGCCTCAGCCTCCCGATTAGCTGGGACTACAGGCGTGCACCACCACACCCAGCTAATTTTTTCTATTTTTAGTGGAGACGGGGTTTCACCATGTTTGCCAGGCTGATCTTGAACTCCTGACCTCAAGTGATCTGCCCGCCTCGGCCTCCCAAAGTGCTGGGATTACAGGCGTGAGCCAGTGTGCCTTGCTGCTTCTGTGGTTCTTTAAAGCGATAGGCTTCTAAATGTGTCTGGTTTGGCTGGAAAGCCAACGTGAGTACAGATTGCCCTTTCTGTTTCATGCTGTGTATTCCTTGGGGTCACACAGCTGCTGTTCGGAACAGGGGTGTTATGGGTGTCCCTCCTGTCAGACACAGCCAAGTGGTGCGGGAAAGGGAGCCGTGCAAGATGGCAGAAGACAGGTGAGGCGCCAGCCAGAATCAGACACCCAGCCCTCCCTGCTTGTCACACCTGGTGGGGCACCAGGGTTGTGCCAGACAGGAAAATTAGCATATTTTGAGGGATGTGGAGAAGTGGGATGCAGGTTGTACAGATCCAAGTCATAAGGGAAGTTGGAAAGAATCGAAGTTGCATGGCAGAGCTTCCTGAGTGGTGCCCAGATGAAGCATCAAGTAGCCCCTTAGCCTCCGGGCAGAACCAGGGCCACTGGGAGTGACCTCTGCCATTGCCTGAGTGTGCCATTGTGTGATGAAGATGACCTGAGAAACACGTGACAGCTGTCCTCAAGCTCCACATGCAGCTGTCCTCCAGCTCCATAGCCTGCCCAGTTAAGGGGATCAACTTGCGGGGAGGGCAGAAGAGAACCTAAGCCTAAGAAATGCATCGGCCTTTGAGATAAGGCAAGGAAATGGCATCTCCAGCCCTGAGCCTAAGAACCAGCCAGCCAGCCAACCTGCCAACCGGGGTGACTTGTAGCTCCAAGTGAACATCGTTTGACTTCCCGGGTGCTCGATGTTTGGGTCTTGAGCCTGCCCTGGCACTTGTACACAGACTTCAGTATTCAGCAGTAGCCAGCTCATGTGGCTCATGCCAGGCCTCCCCTTCAGCTCATGACCAGCACTAGGAACCTTGTTGCTCCACTCTGGTACTTCTCTCGGTCGTATTTAGGGATACGTTAGGGTTTGTTGTTGAAAGAAAGGGGAGTACAATGAACATCTCTTCACGTAGAAATTGCTAACCAGAAAGCACTAGCAGGCCGAGCACAATGGCTTGCACCTGTAATCCCAGCACTTTGGGAGGCCAAGGTGGGAGAATCACTTGAGGCCAGGAATTTGAAACCAGCCTGGGCAATATAATGAGACCCTGGCTCTACAAAAAATTAAAAATGAAAAAATGAGCTGGGTGTGGTGGCACACGTCAGTGGTCCCAGCTACTCAGGAGGCTGAGACAGTAGAATCACTTGACCTTGGGAGGTCAAGGCTGCAGTGAGCTGTGATTGGGCCACTGTACTCCAGCCTGGGTGACAGAGCAAGACTTCGTCTCAAAAAAAAAAAAAGAAAAGAAAAGGCCTCCCAAAGTGCTGGGATTACATGCGTGAGCCACTGCGCACGGCCAAGCTGACACCCTTTTAAGGTAAAGACCTTCTTGAGTGAATTAACGCAGGAACAGAAAACAGACAGCTCACATTCCCACTTAGAAATGGGAGCCAAACACTGAGTTTACATAACACAAAGAAGGGAGCAGCAGACACTGGGGCCTGCTGTAGGGTAGAGGGTGGGAGGAAGGAGAGGACTGAGAAACTGCCTGTCGGGTACTATGCTCACTACCTAGGTGATGGAATGATCTCTATACCACACCCCACAACGCACAGTTCACCTGTGTGACAAACCTGCACATGGACTCCCTGAACCCAAAATAAAAATTGGAAAAAATAAAAGGGAAGACCTGCAGATTACCCATAAATGTTAACTTTTCTCAACTCTGGTGCCCTCATTCTAAAGAGGTCCCTTGCAGCAGGGCAGCTGCAAACAGCTCTGCAGGTTGGACACTGTGCATGTCCAGGAGGTGCCACACGCCTGGTTATTCACTGTACAACGCCATGTGGGCCTACGGCTGAGATGCCATGGCTTTTCAGAAACCATCCGATTCTGTTTGTGGTCATCAGTTTAGCAGCCAGACTGTGCTCACGTTCCCTCTGCTAGCCAGGATCCGTGCACTGGCAGAGTCATTGTCCCAATTAGAGCTCTTTCCATCCTGTGTTCACCCCAACTGTCACCATTATCCCATCCTCGCTTTTCTTCTCCAGCTTCTTGCTTTCTTTACAGAATTGAAAGGGAGAGCCACATTAGAAAATATAAAATAAAACCAAGCAGCAAGGAGCTGAGCTTTTACACAAGGAATTGAGGTGCCTTAAGGATGGCCCATTTATCCCAGGTCTCCGTTTCAGGCACAGGGACAAGCTTTCCTGAAAAAACTGCAGTCCTAGGAATAGAATAACTCAAGTCCATATACACAGTTATTAGGACAGATGTCTCTTAATTACTCCTGTATTTAAAAAGGGAATCATGAGCCGGGTGTGGTGGCATGCACCTGTGGTCCCTGCGACTCAGGAGGCTGAGGCAAGAGGATCACTGGGCCCAGGAGGTTGAGGCTGCTGTGCACTGTGATCACGCCTGTGAGCAGCCACTGTGCTGCAGCCTGGATGACATTGCAACAGCCCCATCTCTTTAAAAAAAATTTTTTTTAAAGCAAAACATGAGTGTAAGTTGATGGGACACCCCAGTCAGAAGAAATACTCAAATTTTTATGGCAGATTTTGTAATAAAAGGCTTGGAGTTTTGTTCTTCTATTTTGTGGCCATTGTTTGAACTGTGAAAGGATGTAGATTGCCCTGGATTTTTATTTTACCTTATTTGGAAGAGGAGATCAGTGTGGTCCTTTAAAACTCTGACATGGTATTTTAAGCATTCTGGCGGGAATTCTCAAAGAAGCTCGTGCTGCTTCTTGCCCTTTGATTCCTCCGCCTTCAGCAACATCCCAGGCCTCCCTGAGTGGGTACAGGGACCCAGAGTAGGAGGCATGCCCTGTTTCTTCCTTCCCACATGACACTTTCATGTTCAGGCTTCTATTAAAAATGGCAGCCTAGGGAGAGGTTGATTCCTGATGGTTCTCACACCCCACAGTTAGAGTCATGAACGCGGACACCGCCACCACCTTGCTCAGTGCCGTGTTTGGTTCTGCAGGGTCCTCCCCGCCATCATCTCAGAATGCCACGCTGCCTTCCTCGAGTGCCTGGCCGCTCAGTGCCTCCGGCTACAGTAGCTCTTTCAGCAGCATTGCATCCGCACCTAGTGTTGCAGGTACGCGCCTGGCCTCTAGACTTGCAGGTAGCATTTTCTTTCTTTTCCCAAACAAAACTTTGACAGGCCCCAGCTTTTTCTATTGGCTCTTTACTCACTTCCTGAGCTGGGAGGCCGTGTGGCGTGATGGAGGATGGGTGGGGGCCTTGCCCAGGCACAGTGGGCACATTGGGCACATCAGCTTGCATGCACATGGAAACGGTAACCTCTTCTCCATACAAGTGTGTGGGCCCACTGCCTTCTCTCTTCCTTTCCCCCATGGCCACAAGACAAGGGCTATGCAAGGTTTTGAAAACTTAGAGGCAAAACACTTCTGGGAATTTGCAGTTACTTGAGTTTGCCAGGGGCTTGACTTGGTGTTTCTTTGCCTATCACACAGTCTGCTGGTGTTAGAGAGCACTTGTGTGGCTTCCCAAACACAGCAGTGAGTTTTCTTCTTTGTCTCAAGACTGCATATGCTCCATCTCTCTGCCTTTCTAGGTAAACTGTCAGACATTAAATCGACGTGGTCCTCTGGCCCTGCCTCCCACACGCAAGCCTCTCTGTCTCATGAACTGTGGAAGGTGCCCAGAAACACTACTGCACCCACGAGGCCACCTCCAGGGTTAACCAATCCCAAGCCCTCCTCCACCTGGGGTGCCAGCCCCCTCGGCTGGACCAGCTCCTACTCCTCGGGTAAGCTCCATGCTCCTCGTGTTCCAATGGGGGCCTTACCCTTTAGGGGATGTGCTTATCACTTTGTCCTGTACCTTCTTTGTAAGGACCCCTGCCTCTAACTCTGGAGCCTGGGAGGGCTTAAGGGCACCAGGGCCACCCTAGATGTCCAGGGCATTAGCTGGGTGAGCCTGGTGTTTTTAGCATCAACCTAGGTGTGCCGGCATGCAGCAGGTTTGCTCTGGGCCAAGAGGTCCCAGGCAGTTCCAGCACCCATTGAGGGCCCACACTGGCCAACTCTATCCTCAGGAGTGTGGCTGCCCCCGACTGGGCCCTCAGAGGCCTGCACAGCCCTTTAGGCTCTCTGCCCCCATGACTCCCCTTCGCACAGGGATCTGGATTTCTGCTTTTTATATTTGCTTCTCCACAAGATGTCACTGGGACATAAGGCTTTTCCAGGCCCAAAACAAAAGAAACCCCACCAGTTTGAAAACACAACTCTCATAATATTGCAGCTTCTCTCAGGTGCTGCATGTCGAACCTCAGAGATGAAAGAAATGTACTGGGAATTTAAGAAACTGAAGATTTAAACCAGCGTGGGCAACAAAGTGAGACCCCATCTCCACAAAAAATAAAAAGATTAGTGGGGCATAGTGGCACATACCTGTGATCCCAACTGCTGGGGAGGCTGAGACAGGAGGATGGCTCAAGCCCAGGAGACCGAGGCTACAGTGAGCTATGCTTGAGCCACTGCAGCCCAGCCTGGGTGACAGAGTGAGACCCTGTCTCTAAAAAACTAATAATAATAATAAATAACAAAATTTTAAAAATCAGCTACAGATAGTGTATTAGTCCATTTTCACACTGCTGATGAAGACATACCCGAGACTGGGCAATTTACAAAAGAATGAGATTTATTGGACTTACAGTTCCACGTGGCTGGGGAGGCCTCACAATCCTAGCAGAAGGTGAAAGGTGTGTCTCACATGGCGGCAGACAAGAAGAGAGAGAGAGCTTGTGCAGGGAAACTCCCATTTTTAAAACTATCAGATCTCATGAGACTTATTCACTGTCACGAGAACAGCATGGAAAAGACCTGCCCCATGATTCAGTTAACCTCCCACTGGGTTCCTTCCACGAAACATGGGAATTGTGGGAGTTACAATTCAAGATGAGATTTGGGTGGGGACACAGCCAAACCGTATTATTCTGCCCCTGACCCCTCCCAAATCTCATGTCCTCACATTTCAAAACCAATCATGCCTTCCCAGCAGTCCCCCAAAGTCTTAACTCATTTCAGCATTAACTCAGAAGTCCGCAGTCCAAAGTCTCATCTGAGGTAAGGCAAGTCCCTTCCACTACAAGCCTGTAAAATCAAAAGCAAGTTAGTTACTTCCTAGATACAATGGGGGTACAGGCATTGGGTAAATACAGTCATTCCAAATGGGAGAAATTGGCCAAAACAGAGGGGCTACAGGCCCCATGCAAGACCGAAGTCCAGCAGGGCAGTCAAATCTTAAAGCTCCAAAATGATCTTTGACTTCATATCTCGCATCTGGGTCACGCTTAGGCAAGAGGTTGGTTACCATGGTCTTCGGCAGCTCTGCAGGGTATAGCCTCCCTCTTGGCTGCCTTCACGGGCTGGTATTGTCTGCAGCTTTTCCAGGCACACGGTGCAAGCTGTCAGTGGATCTACCATTCTGGGGTCTAGAGGACGGTGACCTTCTTCTCACAGGTCTACTAGGTGGTGCCCCAGTAGGGACTTTGTGTGGGAGCTCCAACCCCACAATTCTTCTGTCTCAGCCTCCTGAGTAGCTGGGATTACAGGTGCCCGCCACCATGCCCAGCTAATTTTTGTATTTTTAGTAGAGATGGGGTTTCCCCATGTTGGCCAGGCTGGTCTCAAACTCCTGACCTCAGGTAATCCACCCATCTCAGCCTCCCAAAGTGCTGGGATTACAGGCGTAAGCCACCGTGCCTGGCCAATTTTCTGAACTTTTATGTTCGACTTCCCTTATAAAATGGAATGCTTTTAACAGCACCCAAGTCACCTCTTGAATGCTTTGCTGCTTAGAAATTTCTTCTGCCAGATAACCCTAAATCATCTCTCTCAAGTTGAAAGTTCCACAAATCTCTAGGGCAGGAGCAAAATGCCACCAGTCTCTTTGCTAAAACAACAAGAGCCACCTTTGCCCCAGTTCCCAACAAGTTCCTCATTTCCATCTGAGACCGCTGCAGCCTGGACTTTATTGTCCATAATCCCTATCAGCATTTTTGTCAAAGCCATTTCACAAGTCTCTAGGAAGTTCCAAACTTTCCCACATTTTCCCGTCTTTTTCTGAGCCTTGAGTTCCAACCTCTGCCTGTTACCCAGTTCCAAAGTTGCTTCTGTGCCAAGACCAGCTTGATCAGGGAGACCCTAACCCAGCAGCACTAGAGGAATTAAAGACACACACAGAAATATAGAGGTGTGAAGTGGGAAATCGGGGGTCTCACAGCCTTCAGAGCTGAGAGCCCCAAACAGAGATTTACCCACGTATTTATCAACAGCAAGCCAGTCATTAGCATTGTTTTTATAGATATTAGATTAACTACAAGTATCCCTTATGGGAAACAAAGGGATGGGCCGAAATAAAGGGATGGTTTGGGCTAGTTATCTGCAGCAGGAGCACGTCCTTAATGCAGAGATCGCTGGTGCTATTGTTTGTGGTTTAAGAACGCCTTTAAGCAGTTTTCCGCCCTGGGCGGACCAGGTGTTCCTTGCCCTCATTCCGGTAAACCCACAACCTTCCAGCGCGGGCGTCATGGCCGTCACGAGCCTGTCACAGCGCGGGCGTCATGGCCGTCACGAACGTGTCACAGCGCGGGCGTCATGGCCGTCACGAGCCTGTCACAGCGCGGGCGTCATGGCCGTCACGAACGTGTCACAGCGCGGGCGTCATGGCCGTCACGAGCCTGTCACAGCGCGGGCGTCATGGCCGTCACGAGCCTGTCACAGCGCGGGCGTCATGGCCGTCACGAGCCTGTCACAGCGCGGGCGTCATGGCCGTCACGAGCCTGTCACAGCGCGGGCGGCATGGCCGTCACGAGCCTGTCACAGCGCGGGCGTCATGGCCGTCACGAACGTGTCACAGCGCGGGCGTCATGGCCGTCACGAGCCTGTCACAGCGCGGGCGGCATGGCCGTCACGAGCCTGTCACAGCGCGGGCGGCATGGCCGTCACGAGCCTGTCACAGCGCGGGCGGCATGGCCGTCACGAGCCTGTCACAGCGCGGGCGGCATGGCCGTCACGAGCCTGTCACAGCGCGGGCGTCATGGCCGTCACGAGCCTGTCACAGCGCGGGCGTCATGGCCGTCACGAGCCTGTCACAGCGCGGGCGGCATGGCCGTCACGAGCCTGTCACAGCGCGGGCGGCATGGCCGTCACGAGCCTGTCACAGCGCGGGCGGCATGGCCGTCACGAGCCTGTCACAGCGCGGGCGTCATGGCCGTCACGAGCCTGTCACAGCGCGGGCGTCATGGCCGTCACGAGCCTGTCACAGCGCGGGCGTCATGGCCGTCACGAGCCTGTCACAGCGCGGGCGTCATGGCCGTCACGAGCCTGTCACAGCGCGGGCGTCATGGCCGTCATGACCGTGTCACAGTGCTGCAGAGAGTTTTTTTTTATGGCCAGTTTTGGGGCCAGTTTAATGGCCAGATTTTGGGATAGGGGTGTGGGAATCATGGGAGTTACAGTTCAAGATGAGGTTTGGATGGGGACACAGCCAAACCGTATCAGATAGTTTGAAAGTAATGGTTTCTGCCTTTTAGCAGCAGCCTTTAGGGATTTGCTCTGTTGTATTAACCAGAAGAACCTGGGAGTACTGATTCCACACTGGGTCTGGGGACAGGCAGAGGTGGAGAGCAGAGCTTTCCTGGAGATTCTCGGGCCTCATCACCCCTGTCTCTCCTGGCACAGATGGGAAAACACAGGCCTCCTGGGCTGGTGGGAAGATCCAGGAAGTCAAGAGTCACCACAGGGAAGTGGGAAGGGGATCTGCAGGGACTGTGAGGTTTTGGTTTACCAAAGAAAGCATGGGCCTCCCAGGCTGAGAAAGGCTCTCCTAAAGCACGCAGTGATGGCCTGTGCTGTCCCACACTTCAGCACAATAAGAAGTGGGGAGGGCCACACTATCCACTGGCACGGGGCCTTGTCAACCGGGTTCTCTCCTCTTGTTGCAGGTTCTGCCTGGAGCACCGACACCTCAGGAAGAACCAGCAGCTGGCTCGTTCTTCGAAACCTCACTCCCCAGGTGCAATATGGTGCCCCTGCATCACTGAGCATGATCCAGGGAGGGTTCCCGCTTGGCCCCCGATGCAGATGAGGCTGTCTGGCGGGGCAGGATAGTTGGGGTTCTTGGTCAGGGTCCGTAGGTGACGCTGCATAGGAGGAGATGAGCAAGTGCCAGGATTGGCTCCAGCAGCGGCAGCAGATGGGGCCTAGGGGCCTCTTTTAACCACGTTCCTGGTGAATTGTTTGTTTACCCACTAGAGGCTGGAAAAGCGTGCTCTGTAAATAGAATTGTTTGTCTTACAACTACCCATTCAAGAGTGGTTGGGCCTGGCCGGGCACAGTAGCTCATGCCTGTAATCCCAGCACTTTGGGAGGCCGCGGCCAGGGATCACCTGAGCCCAAGAGTTGGAGACCAGCCTGGGCAACATAGCAAGACCCCGTGTGTGTATTTTTATAACATTTTTTAAAAGAGTCGTTTGGCCACATCAGACTGTGGGGCTAGCCAGTCCCTTCCCGGGACCCAGGCCACACCCACCTGCACGTCTCCCGAGTCTGTTGTCAGCAGCTGGACCCAGGTGCCTTTTGCAAACCAGAGGCTCTGTGTGACGTGCTCTGGTGAAAGGAGAGCAGAATTCAAAATGGGGTTTTTCTCCTTCCTCTGATTAGCCTAACTTATAAAATGTAGCTGAAACATCCAACATTTTAGGTACATGTTTGGCCACAGAGATATAAAACGTTAATGTAAAACCACATATTATTAGGCCTTTTAAAGAACAACATTTTCCCAGTGTTTAGTGTATCCAATTTCATATGTTTTTTCTTTGGAAGGCTGTAGTGAAAGAAACCAGAAGAAAGCTCATTCATGCCTCTGTGCTTCCTCTATCAGATTGATGGTTCTACACTGCGGACATTGTGTTTGCAACATGGGCCTCTTATTACATTCCACCTGAATCTGACTCAAGGCAATGCTGTGGTCCGGTACAGCTCCAAGGAGGAGGCTGCCAAGGCCCAGAAGTCTCTGCACATGTATGTTTTCTCACAGCCACCTCAGCGCTCCAAGTAGCTCCCCATCCCCCAGAGCATTAGGTTAGGGGTGTTGCAGGGGTGTCCTGAGCCACCATAGCAGAACCCCACAGGCTGGCCACCCTCCCACTTCTGGAGGCCATAAGTCTGACACCCAAGATGAAGGTGTGGGCAGGGCTGGTTTCTCCTGAGGCCTCTCTCCTTGGCTGTAGACAGCTGCCTTCTCCCTCTGTTCTTCTACGGTCGTCTCTTTGTGCAGGTCTGTGCTGTAATCTCTCCTTCTAAGGACACCAGTCCTGTTGGACTAGGGCTTACCCATGTGACCTCATCTAACTAACTTAATTCTCGCCTTAAAGACCGCATCTCCAAACACAGTCACATGGGGAGGTACTGGGGGTTAGGACTTCAACAAAGGAATTGGGGAAAGGCGGGTCAGTTCCTCACAGGTATCTTGGGACTTCCTGGTTTTTTTCTGCTGCTGAGTTGCTGTGTCTGCTGCCTGCCTGAGACACACTCCTCCACAGGGCCCAGCAGTGGTCCTCACAGCCAACTCTTCACCCTAGTGAAAGGTTGCTTTTCATAGAAGTATGAGTAGACCTGATCAGTAACATCACTTGAGACACGGAACCTAGAAATTGGTCATTCCTGTTTTTAGCCCAGGATGCAAATGACACTGACCCTAAATGAGCCCACATTTAATGGTCTGTTCATGCACTTGAAGATGTGCTCTCTGTGCCAGTACGATGTTGCTGCTGGAAGTCTAAACTGAGCAGAACATTCACAGTCTGGGTTTGGAAATAGCAGTGGCAAGCAGAAGCCACAGGATGGCTTCCAGGTGGCCTTTCCCAATACAGAGAAAGCCAGTGCCACGAACTCAGCAGGACTTGGGGTGGCCCTGTTCACGTGCCCCATCTTGCTGTTGCAGGTGCGTCCTGGGAAACACTACCATCCTGGCCGAGTTCGCTGGTGAAGAAGAAGTGAATCGCTTCTTAGCCCAAGGCCAGGCGCTGCCACCCACTTCCAGCTGGCAGTCCAGCAGCGCATCCAGCCAGCCGCGGCTCAGCGCAGCGGGCAGCTCCCATGGCCTGGTGCGCAGCGACGCTGGCCACTGGAACGCCCCGTGCCTGGGTGGCAAGGGGAGCAGTGAGCTGCTGTGGGGCGGGGTGCCCCAGTACTCCAGCAGCCTGTGGGGCCCGCCCAGCGCCGACGACAGCAGGGTGATCGGCAGCCCCACCCCGCTGACCACCCTGTTGCCTGGGGACCTGCTCAGCGGGGAGTCCTTGTAGGCGCTGCCATCATCAGCACCAGGAGAGCCGACCCCTCCCGGGACCCCTCCCGGCTGGGCGGCCCCACAGACCCGCTGGAACCCAGCAGCGGCCGCCCTTTTGAGTACCTCTGTCCAGGACTGAAGACGAACCTTGGCCGCGGTCCTTGCGAACTGTTCGCAAAACAGTGCGGGCTGCGGTGGGTCAGCGTCACATGCTAATGACAGGATGTTCCTCGTAGCTTTTTATTTTGTGTGTCTTATGTTTGTATAGTGTGTTATCATTTTGATTTTTTTTTTTTTTTTAAGTATAAAAGCTGCTTAGAATAGTTCTATCATGAAGGGCACTTTTCAGATTGTGGGCTGGAAAGGGTTATTTTATCTGTGGGGGAGGGAGGGAGACGTGAAGCCTATTTAAAATGAGCCTGTGACGATTATGCACATGACCAGAGGCGGCCGGTAATCAGGGCAGAGTCTGGTGTGGACCGCCGGGCGCAGAGCGGCTCCGCGGCGGGAGCTGAGCGGAAGGCGCGGGCTGCGATCTGCTCTCTGTTCCCCTGGATCCGCCTATGCACATTACCCTTGTTTCATTACTTTTTCATGTCATTTTTTTATCCCAAAAAATATTTTTTAAAAGTTAAAAAAAGACATATCAAACATGCAAATACTTGAATCCAGCAGGCCAATAGTGAAATGTGAACACTTTCTAATTCTACTCTTCCAGGTTGACATCAGTACACAGAAACAGGCTCTAGGAAAAATTTCTAAGTTCATAGCCTACGTGTGTGTGTATGTGTGCGTGTTGAAACAGAAGTGTGTGTGTGCATGTGTGGCGCGTGCTCCCGCACGGCGTGCAGTTTTCTGTGTTTGTGTGTTTGAAAGTGTGTGAGGATGTAACTGTGGGTTTTCCCTTGTATTCAGTATATGCTTTTTCTTTGGCGCGTTGGTCAAACGTTTGTTATTATTAGCTTCTAACTTTGCACTGAGTGTCCTCGCCCTTCCTTTAGCTAATCCTATACATTACAGAGAATTCCTAGGACAGGGCTGGCGACAATTCATGTGTAAATGTTTACTCAAGGACTCTGTGACTGCGTTTAAAAAGTACAGTGTATATCTCTGGAGAAATAATATGTATACCTACCTTTAGCAGCTTTTTATTGTGGACTAATGCAAGAAAATTATTACCAGAGTATTGCACCATTTTTCCATTTGGAATATAAAGTTAAAGAGAAAAAAAAACTGTTGTTGAACTGTGGCCATAGATACTTGTAAAGAATGGATGGTTCCGCGGAAGGAACAGAAACAAGCACTTGGGCGTGGGTTGTGACTGCTTTTGGGGGAGCCTGGGGTTTGGGCTCCCACCTGTTTACAGACCTTTTTTTCTCCTTCAGACTTTAAAATTTTAAAAATTTAAAAAGGAATTAAAAAAAAAAAAAAAAGACTTCCGTCGTAAAGAAACCTATTTTCAGAATGCAGATGCGCTCCTTCAGAGCTCTGGGACGGGACAGTGTTGTTCCCTCGGCCATCGTCATGGACTCTGTCGATTGCTTTCGCCCCTTCGTCAAGGTGACAGGCGTTGTGGCCACTGTCTTGCACATGCCGGACGCGCTCTCAGGAAAGCCAGGGCTCCCGAGGGCAGCTCCACACCATTTCATGTATTTTTAAACCCAATTCCTAGCACTGAAGATGTTATTTAAAAAACAAACAAAAAAAAAAAAAGCAAAAAAATGAAAAAAAAGAAAAAGAGGAAAAAAAAACACAAAGAAGAAAAATACCTAATCTCTAATGTGTAGCAGTTACATATTTACCAAATAATGGACTCAAAAGAAATAGATGTTTGAAGAGTGCTTTATATATTAAAAATTGCTTTATGTTTTAAAAATGATCAATGTTTTGATTGTTTTGCAAGGAAGAAAGACAATGGAATAACATACCCTCAAGTATGTTTTAAAATATATATATATATGAACATTGTGCTCCCTGCCTGCTTGATCAGGAAACTTGTGCATTACATTTTTTTTAATTAGCTTTTTAATGGTTTTATCAAAACAAAAAAAATACAAAAAAAAAAAAAAAGTCCTGCAAGATTGCAGATCCACAAAAGCTGGTTTTATAGAGGATCATGAACTATGCACAAGCTGGGTTCAAGACTTTTTTTCTCAAGTTTAGTAGGATATTTAGCAAAACCAACCTTCCTCAGAGCGACTGCATCTCATTGCCATTACATGCGTTCTATATATTCGATGGACACACACCTGCGTATGTATATCCAATATGTGTGCGTGTGAGCGTGCGCGTGCGTATGTGCGTCCGACATACCACTTCTCGTGCTGCCGGCGAGCATTGAGTTGTAGAAAAACTATTGTTTTAAAATTGGGGATGGAAGTCAAGAATATGTTTGTTTGTTTTGGGGTTTTGTTGGGTTTGAGGGGTTTTTTTGTTTTTTGGGGTTTTTTTTTTTTTTACCTTTAATTTTGAACTTAATATGTCTGTAACTCTGAGATTAAAAAACAAGTTTGTGGCTCTTAATGTTTTCCTCATAGAATGTGATTGTTGAAGAACATGCATCGAAAGTTGCTTTCGAAAGTACAACGCTTTATTGAATCTTAATAAATTGCAATTTTTTTTCTTGGTTGTTCAAAGTAATGTGTTTTTCATTTTTCAAAAGATACTATGGATGTCTACTTTGCACGCTGCGATTGGGAGAGCTGTCCAGCTGCATGCGTTCCCTCTGTAATTTCCTCAGAGCTCACATACATACCTCATGAGTGAACTCAGATTTTCCATCGTTTTGCTTTATTCTATCATTTGCTTTGTGGTTTTGCTGTAAATATTGAAATCTTAATAATCATCGAGAGGCACAACCAAGCTTTCTAGCTCTCCACCCCTTTGGCAAATCCAAGTCTGTTCATCTGGTAACTTCTGTTGTCTGGGACGGCAGCAAGAAGATGCCGGGGCTGGCCTGGAGTCCTGGCAGAGGAGTGCCACTCACTTTTGCCTAGGGTCCAGTTGGGGCTTAAAAAATATTCAGAGAGAAGAGTAATGAGGATTTTTTGTGCTTCCTAGACATTTTATGCATTTATTTTTGTAAAATCACCTTCGCTTTCACCAAGCACTTTGAGCACAGTGGAACTTCAGAAGCAGCACCAGCCTAACCCCAGAATCTCAGGTGGCACAGCTAGAAATTGAGTCCCTTCCTAGGACACTGGCCGTGGCCTTCAGGGTGACCAGTCAGTGCCACCAGGGTGGCATTGGTGTTACAGACAGGCCTCTGAAGACAAACCGAGCACCCCGGCGGCCCCTCACTCAAACTAAGCAAGGGTCTTTTTTCCGTCTGCACTCCCTGGGGCAAGGTCAAAGGTGGACCCGCCCACTGTGGGTCAATTCCTTCAAAAAGATGGGACCCACACCCCTGCCACAGGCTGGCCCCCCCACCCATAGGGAAGGCAGGGTGCTGCTGGCTCTGACCATCATCTTTTGGAAATTGAGAAGGAAAGCATTGAGTGGGACCTAATCCGGAGAAGAAATTAAAGACCAGAAAAAGAAGGAAGCTGGGAATGAAACTCAAAATGCACTTGAACCTGGAAGCAGCAGCCCTCAGCTCTGTGCGGCCGAGCCTCAGCAAGAGTTCATTTTGTGCCTGAGTTACTACAGGGGCGAAGTGTACCCGTGCCTGTGCGCTGGGAGAACAAGGTCAGCGCCTGAGGGTGCGCAAAGGATGTGGCAGGCTTCATGGAGGAGGTGACCCTTGCCCTGGGCCTGGGAGACCAGGTTGGATTTTGACAGACTGGGAACTCGGGGGACAGGAGGGCAGCACAGTGTAAGCTAAAGCCTCGTGTAGGGACCCCACCAAAGACCTCGTGGGCCTGCGCTTGCAGGGTACCATTTCCACCCGTGGGTGAAAAGGAGGCTTGAGGAAGACAACAGGTTCTTCACCTGCATCTGTGGATATGTATTTTTTTAAGTTTATTAAAATTTTTTTTAAATGACAAGTTCAGACCTGCCCTTTGTGGTTTGTGTATTTGTTTGTTAACACAGGGTCTCTGTGTCCCAGGCTGGAGTGCAGTGATGTCATCTCGGCTCACTGCAACCTTGACCTCAAGGTTAAGCTCCAGCGATCTTCCGACCTCAGCCTCCCAAGTAGCTGGGACCACAGGCATGCATGCGCCACCCCACCAGCTTATTTCATTTTTTATTTATGTAGAGATAGGGTCTCACCATGTTGCCCAGGCTGATCTCGAACTGCTGGGAATACAGGCATGAGCCACTGCGCCCAGCCTCCTTTTTTTTTTTTTTTTTTTATTATTACTGTTTTGGCAACATCACGGCAGAACGGTAAAGACAGAAAGCATGGTGCCCAGCGGCTAGCAGCGTGGCGGGCCAAGAAGGCTGTTCCAATGGGGGAGACGCCAGCAGACACAGAGGCATCATGGCGAGCCCCAACTGAGTGTTCAGTGAAGAGGAAAAACGGAGACAGTGGGGCATCCCGAGAAGATCCTCTGCAGGAGTGCGGTGTCTACGGATGGACCAAGAGAACCCACACAGGATCCACATGGAAACAAAGCTGCTTAGCTCTGCATATCAGTGCTTCTCGGCGGAGTTGTGGTTGATGGGCTCCTGGTACAGGACTGGCCCCCGAACAGCAGCAAGTGTAGTATGCCTGGCCCCCAGGTCATCATGAAAACCAGAAGCAGACACTCGGGAGGCTGAGGCGGGAGGATCACCTGAGGCCAGGAGGTCGAGGCTGCAGTGAGCTGTGACCGTGCCACTGCACTCCAGGATGGGCAACAGAAAGACCCCATCTCAAAAAAGCAGAAGCACATTTCCGAAGCCCCCCAAGCCCACGGGCGTGAGTGCGTGCATGTGTTTGTGACAGCCTGGTGCTTGGATGGGCCCAGATCAGGGGTTCTCAACCTTGGCCCATTAGAATTATCTGAAAATTTTTAAGATAATTCACATCCGGCCGGGCATGGTGGCTCACGCCTATAATCCCAGCACTTTGGGAGTCCGAGGCGGGCGGATCACCTGAGGTCAGGAGTTCAAGACCAGCCTGACCATCATGGTGAAACCCCATCTCTACTAAAAATACAAACATCAGCCAGGCCTGGTTGCATGCACCTGTAATCCCAGCTACTTGGGAGGCTGAGGCAGTGAGCTGAGATCATGGAACTGCACTCCAGCCTGGGCAACAGAGCAAGACTCTCGAAAAGCAAATAAACCGAAACTCTTGGGCTCAAGCAATCCTCCGCCTCAGCCTCTGGAGCAACTGCAATTACAGACACGCGCCACCACCTCCAGCAAGTACCAATGTTTTTAAAACTTCCCTTGTAGATTTGCGTTGTGCAGCCCAGGCTGAGAAGCATCGCAGCCTGGCATCGCAGAGTCTTGTCATTCAGCCTGAAATAGCATCAAGTTCCCATCCACTCGAACAACAGTTTGCAGATCTTAGGCTGCTCTCATCGGGCAAACATGGCCTCCTTGCAGCACCTCAGATGGGTGCCAGGCGTGGTACGCAGCACACAAACTGTGTCACTTGATACAGCGGCCCTATGAGGCGAGGAGCTGGGAGGTCACAGAACATGCCCCAGGGCACCCAGGGACACGCTGAAGCCCAGGCCTCCAGCACACAAGGGCTGCTCTGAAGAAACACAGGAGGTCCTCGCTGGAGGGTCTGGGGCCACACGGTGGGTCCAGAGACAGAACGAATAGAAGATAGAAACGAGGAGAGGACGGGCTCACCCAGCCGTGGGGCTGCAGGCTGGACATCCAGTGGGAGTGGAAGCCGCCATCTCAAGGCAGAATTCCCTCTCTGGGACACCTCAGGTTTTGCTCTTAAAGCTTTCAGCTGATAGGATGAGGCCCACCCACATTCTCAAGGATGATCTTTAGGTGAAATCGACTGTAGGTGTTCACCACATTCCAGCAGCACATGATCACAGCAACACCTCGGCTCCTCTTGATGAGATCACTGGGCCCCCCAGCCTGGCCTGGTTGACACAAAAGACTGACTAGCACACACGGTAATTCTCCAGAAATATCCAGGCCAAGTTCTTCCACTTTCCTGTCATAAGCAGCTGGTACTGTCCTTTGTGAGGCTGGCAAGATGGCTCAACAGGTCACAACCAGTAATCATGCTGGCAAGCCAGCGGTGGCAGGCGTACGTCCCCAGCCAGAGAGGGACCATGATGGTTTGGAGGACAGCGTCTGCATTGATAGGGGCCGGAAACCCTAGGTCGGTCCCTGTGGACTGTCAGTCACTTTCTGGACTGCCCACGCAGCTTCACCCAGCAGCGCTCGCGCCTGAAGATGCTGCCACAGTTGGCTGCCCAGAATCGGCACCAGCTACTTGCTGAGGCCCAGAAGCACCACTTGGCTCAGATCCACCCAGATGCCAACTCTGTCGGGCCCCTGTGGCAGCACCCAGATGTCTGCAGGAGCATAGGAGCATCCCCATGGGATTGGGTGGGCTAGACCCAGCGCAGGGGTCTGCTAACAGCCAGTGGCATCTCCACCTGGGTCTGACCCTTTTCTGGGCCCATCTCTCTTCGACCATTTCCCCACCCGGGTTCATTCCCCCAATCCCAAGCGCAGCTCCTGCAGGCCTGGAGCCCTGGGCCATGATGGGCTGGTCCCCACAGACCTGGAGCCCTGGGCCATGACGGGCTGGTCCCCACAGACCTGGAGCACTGGGGCCGTGACGGGCTGGTCCCCGCAGGCCTGGAGCACTGGGGCCGCGACGGGCTGGTCCCCGCAGGCCTGGAGCACTGGGGCCGTGACGGGCTGGTCCCCGCAGGCCTGGAGCACTGGGACCATGACGGGCTGGTCCCCGCAGGCCTGGAGCACTGGGGCCGTGACGGGCTGGTCCCCGCAGGCCTGGAGCACTGGGGTCGTGGCGGGCTGGTCCCCGAATCCCTGTGCCCACCCCCCACAGCCTACAGTTTTCGGTATCCCACGGGCTCCTCAAACTCAGCCCAGTCAGACCCAGGATCACCACCCCCCAGCCTGCTGCTGGCAGCGAGAAGCAGGGGGCCAGCCCCGCCTCACCAAGCCCTGTTCGCCTCAAAGCCCAGGTGCTGGTTACCTATGCCTGGGAGGCAACTGTCCCCACAACTCATTTGCAACTGATGTGTCTCCCCTCCAAGTCCCTCTCTAAATTTGCCTTCTGCTCCAGTAGATGCTACAGCATCACCCAATGGTTAACGCATCGCTGTGGTCACAGTCCATGCCTGCTCGGCTCACTTGTGCAGGTATAAGCCCCTCCTGGGCGCGGGTTCAGGCTGGTCAAAGGCAGCCAGCGGATCAAGCCCTGGCGCGGTCCAGCCCCTGCCATCTGGAGCTTGGCCAGCAGAGGGCGCCCCCACTCCAGCTGAGGTTCCCAGGACCCAGACCTGCACCTGGAGGCGGCCCCAGGGAAGCGGGAAGCAGGCCCTTGGGTGTGGTGCTCAGGCACAGAGCCCCAAGGGACAAGCCCATCTGCAAAAGCCCTTTAATCAGAATAAATAGAGTCCCAGGCAGGGCAGAGTTCACTGGGGATGCCCAAGCCGGATTCACCCACCCTTCCAGCTCCAGCCTAGGCGCAGCTGCAGCTTTCGAGAGGTGAACAGTGTCTTCCTTGTCCTGGTGTCCCAGCAGGGTCACTGGGAGGCACCAGTGTGGTCTCAGGGTGTTGGGCGGGCCCGTGAGGCCCATCGCCGTCCCCCTAGGCATCCTGTTCATCCGTGAGCAGGGCAGAGGGTGCCACAGCCTCCTCAGTTGTTCCAACCCTGCCAGAAAGAGACATCACTGAGGGGACCCCATAAACGTCAACATCCCTGCAACCTGGCTGGGCACAGCCAAGGCCTGGTGAGGGACAGGCCAAACGCCCCACAGCCTTTCTCCTGAGATGTATTTTAAGTCCCTGTCAAAATGGCCAGGCTCCAGAGGCCAGAGAAGGCTCTAGAGAGAGTGAAGGTGGGCGCTGGGGGAGGATTTTTGTAGGTCAAAAGCGGTCAAGTGTCAGCAATGTCGTGGTGTAGCCCCAGTGGCAGCCCTACTGTCCAGCCCTGGCCCCTCTCCCCTCCGGGCTCAGTGTCCCCAATCCCTCCATGGACCCTCACCTGCTCCTCTCCTCCCTCTCCTTCCTCTCGTAGATGGAGTGAAGCTTGTTGATTAAGAAGATTTTGTCCTCCCCCTCCTAGAAAGGCCAGAACACAAAGGGGAGGAGAAACCATCCATCAGCCCATCCAGAGCCATCCTCTTCCAAACTGCAGTTGAAGGAAAACTCACGAGGTGTATTCAACATCGCAAGCAGCAAAAACGTAAAAGAAGAGGTGAAAGGGCCACCAAACAAGGACAAGGAAAAACCAAGAGCCCGGAAGGGGGCATATGTGTGGATCTAAGCTTCCTAGTGGCCAAAGTGAAAAGGGAAATGTAATCAGCAGCCCAGAGCCAGCCTGACTCAATTTAAAACCAGCCCTGCCACCTACTGGCTCTTGGCTTCGGTTACTAACTCTGACCTCAGTGGCAGCATCTGTAAAGGGGGATAATAACACAAGGTACAGGGTTTACATTAGTTTCCTGCTGCTGTCGTAATGAACAGTCATCAACTTCGTGGCTTAAAACACCACCAGTTTCTCAACTTTCAGTTCTGGAAGTGAGAAGTCCAAAATGAGTCTCACTGGGCTCCAGTCAAGCATCATCAGGGCTACGTTCCTCCCGGAGGCTTCGGGGGAGAATCCTCTTCCTCGCCTTTTCCAACTTCTAGAGGCCCCTGGACTCCTTGGCTCTCAGCCCTTTCCTCCACTTCAAAGCCAGCAGTGGCAGCTCAAGTCCTGCTCACGTGGCACCACTCTGACCCTGACACTCCGGCCTCCGTTTTTCACCTCTAAGGACCCTGAGATCACGCTGGGCCACCACGATAATCTAGGGCCATCTCCTATCCTAAGTCAGCTGACTGGCAACTTTAATTCTACCTGCAACCTTAATTCCCCCAGCCACGCAACATAACATATTCACAGGCTCCATCCAGTCTTAGGACGGGGACATCTTTGGGGCCAGTACTGGACTTGACCCAGGGCTCTTTCGACAATGACAAGCAGAGGGGGCACTTAGCAAAGGACCTGGTGCACAGAAACACTGATCATCAGTGCCTGGGTCAGACCGGGATTCCCTGCCCGGAACCTTCACAAAGAGAACAGTTCTGTCAAGAGCCACATGGACTGGCTCTGGGCACCTGGCAACCTGGCTCAGCCTAGGAGGACCACTTAGAATACCTTCAAGGAGAGACCATGGGCCCCTTAAGCAACAACCTAAGTTGCTTCTATCGAGTTGCTGATGAGTATGGAGGGGCTGTGCACCTGAGCCATGCCGACCTGCACGGGGAAAGCTCAGGCTGACAGCCCCAAAGACGGGTCAGAGCTCGGCCTTGGGTAGACACCACAGCCAGCATCCCCCTGGAGAAAGGTCCTTCCCATCCCAGAGCGACAGCGGGTAGAGCTGGGATTCTCCCAGCACCACTCTGCATTCTCTGCCTGGACCCACCTGGCCCTACTAGGGGCTCTGAAATGCCACCCAGTAGGGCAGGAGCCATGTCCCACTTCCAATATCTACGGCCAGACAACCACCGTAGCCGAGGTGCCTGGCTTTTAGCTCTATGTGGTGAAACAAGAAAGGCAGGAGATGGGACAGTGTGTACTACAGTGTTTACAACCCAAGCAATGTGGGAGCCGTCCCATGAGTGCTTGGGACGAGCTGGGACGAGCTGCCTGGAGCCCTGGATCCTGGCACCAACTAACCAGCAGCACGGTCACATGGCTGCCGAGGCCCACTGGCTGCACCCCGCCCTGCCCTCGCCTTGGCAGACACCAGCCGCTGATCTCCACAAGCGCCCCCCTAGCCCTGGTGTGGAGCACGCCTAAGGACACTGGCACTCACCAGCCCCAGAGTGAAAACCTGCAGGAGGACAAATGGCAATGGGAGGGGACGGGGAGCCCTTGGGGGAGGGCAGAGCCCAGCAGCAGGATGCAAGCCTGGAAAAACCACAGGACCTGCTTCAGGGGGCCCGTTCCCCAGGGGAGAGGCCTTGAGGAGGAGGCCAGACTGGGTGGCCCAGGGGGGAAAGTGCCTCGTCTCCAACTTGGTGGCTGCCCAGTGGGCAAGGAGGTCCTCCTGGGCAGAGAAGAGTGGAGGGAGTGGGCACGGGGGCCAGCTGCCGGGTGGACAGTCCTCCTGGGGGCTGCCTCTGGGGTATGGGGTCTGACCCCCTTCTGCAACTCACTCCCATGACACAGCATGAGGGCCTCAGCAACTCGCTGTGCCGCCCAGGCTGGAGTGCAGTGGCGCAATCTCGGCTGATTCTCCTGCCTCAGCCTCCTGAGCAGCTGGTACAGGTGGACACCACCACGGCCAGCTAATTTTTGTATTTTTAGTAGAGACGGGGTTTTGCCATGATGGTCAGGCTGGTCTTGACCTCCTGACCTCAAGTGATCTGCTCGCCTCAGCCTCCCAAAGTGCTGGGATTACAGGCCTGAGTCACTGTACCCGGGCTTTTTTTTTTTTTAATGAGACAGTTTCGCTGTCACCCAGGCTGGAGTGCAGTGGCACAATCATAGCTCACTGCAGCCTCAACCTGGGCTCAAGTAATCTCCTACCTCAGCCTCCCAAGTAGCTGGGACTACAGGTGCACACCAGCACACCCAGCTAACTTTGAAAATTTTTATAGAGACAAGGTTTCGCTCTGTTGCCCAGGCTGGTCTCGAACTCCTGGGCTCCAGCCATTCTCTCACCTCAGCCTCCCAAAGTGCTGGGACCATAGGCGTGAGCCACTGCGCCCGGCCAAACATTGTTTTCTTCATAAAAATGTTTTGAACAGGTGCAGTGGCTCATGCCTATAATCCTAGCACTTTGGGAGGCTGAGGTGGGCGGACTGCCTCAGGAGCTCGAGACCAGCCTGGGCAACACAGTGAAACTGCATCTCTACTAAAAACACAAAAAATTAGGCGGAGTGGCAGCAGGAGCCTGTAGTCCCAGCTACTCGGGAGGCTGAGGCAGGACAATTGCTTGAACCCAGGAGGCAGAGGTTGCAGTCAGCCAAGACTGTGCCATTACACTCCAGCCTGGGCAACAGAGCGAGACTCCATCTCCAAAAAAAAAAAAGTTTTAAGTCCTGACCCTCCCTCAACCTTAATCCACCTGTTTGTAAAATGAGTGAAGAGTCCATAGGGATCCAAAAATCCTCACAGAGACTGTCTGAGCCCTCAGCGGGGCCACACCCGGGGGCTGAAATCACACCCCACCGCCCGGAGCCCTGGTCCCAGTGGGGCCCAGTGGGGCCCTGTGGGGCCCTGGGGATCAGGAGCCTGGCTCTGTCTCACGGCTACTTCGTCACTTGATCTGAAGTGCACGTATTGATCAGGGTCACTTGTTTGGCAAACAAACCCTTTCACCAGCCAAGGCCCACAGGAGAAGATGTACAGGGGAGTAGAGGGGAGCGTCACCCCCAGGTGACCTGAGAGGGTGGGGGCTGAGAGCAGCCCAGAAGGGGGCACTCACATTGCTGATCTGCTCCTTGAGCAGGCAGATGACCTTCCGCTGGCCCCGCACCACCTGGATGTTGAGGTAGATCACGGCCCTGCGGGAGAGGGGCTGTCGGGCAGGGCCCAGGGCCACAGACCAGGAGCGGCCAGTCCCCAAACGGTGCAGGCCCAGCGAGGGCCATCTCCCCAGGACTGCCCCCACCTGCGGGACTCACAGCAGCAGGGCCGACACCAGGAAGACAAAGAAGGTGTTTTCTACCAGGTACCGGTGCACCCAGGGCAGCCAGGAGACCCTGGGGCCTGCCGTCTCCAGGTGGCGCACCCACACCCTGCCGGCCTCGTACATGGTGTCCAGGGTCCGGAAGGGGCCGCAGGTGCTCGAGGGCTTCACTCTGGGGAAGATGCCGACCAGGAACCCTCAGCCCGGGCAACAGCCCACCCGGCTCCCTCCCAGCCCGTCCTCTGCACCCCTAAGCCTTGGGCCCCTCAGGCACCACCACCCAACCCCCGGATGACACAGAAGGGTCTCCCTCCACCAGCCCCTACTCACTGCCAGACGGCGTAGCAGAGGAAGACAGCAGCGCCCAGGAAGGCGGGGAAGCAGAGCAGCGTGAGAAAGATGGTGCTCATGTGTGAGGCCAGCCAGGGCCGGCGCGGCGCCTGGCAGTTGGCCAGAAGGCTGGTCTGCGGGAAAAGTCTGCGCTGTGCCACCGTCCTGCTACCCCTCAGCACCCCTCCAAGGCCTGAGGGAGCTCAAGAGGGAAGGGCGACCAGGGCTGTGCGTCCAGGCAGAGGCTGGACCCCGCTCCCTGCAGCCTCCTCATTTACAGAGGAAGACAGAAGCCTGCCGGTCACTCGCACGCAAAGGGGTGATGCCAACAGCACCTCCATCCACTGAAGGTTGCTGCCATGCCAGGCTCTGCACACAACACTGTACACGCCACCTCCCTCAGTCCCCACTGGAACATGGTCCCCATTGCAAGGATGAGGAAACAAAAGACCAGACGAGACAGGAGCCAGGACGGCCGGGCGCGGTGGCTCACGCCTGTAATCCCAGCACTTTGGGAGGCTGAGGTGGGCGGATCACGAGGTCAGGAGATCGAGACCATCCTGGCTAACACAGTGAAACCCCGTCTCTACTAAAAATACAAAAAAGTTAGCCGGGCTTCCTGGTGGGCGCCTGTAGTCCCAGCTACTCGGGAGGCTGAGGCAGGAGAATGGCGTGAACCCGGGAGGCGGAATTTGCAGTGAGCCGAGATCGCGCCACTGCACTCCAGCCTGGGTGACAAAGCGAGACTCTGTCTCAAAAAATAAAATAAAATAAAAAGACAGGAGCCAGGATGGGAAGGAAGGTCCCAGTTCTCAGCCACTGGGCATGACCCAGTTGCGGATAGAGGACCAAGGTCACTTTTCCAGGGACCCAGAGGTCCCAAGGCTTAGTGTCTCCCAGAGCCCTGGCCCTACCCCTGGCCAGGTGCACCCAGGCACCTGCTGATGACCTCTGAACCCAGCGATGCTTCCCGGCCTGCCAAAGACAGTGATGCCAAGAGGGGTCAGCCGTCCCTTGGGCTGAGGGACAGGCCAGGGCAGCCCCGGGCCGCCAGCCCCACTCCACTCAGGTGGGGAGGGTTCTAGTGTCCCAGGCTCTGCCCAGCTGAGTCCTGCCCCCACTGCTGGCCACCCTGCCAGCCCAGCCCTCCCCAGGCCTTGGCAGCCTCACCTTCTTGACATAGAAGACGAGCAGCAGCTTGATGATCTGCACGGCGGGGAGGAGGGGCGAGAAGAGCACCCCCAGCCTGGGGAGGGGGTGGCAGTTCAGGGGCTGCTCCAGTGCCCTCCCCTCCCTGAGACCAGGCTGGTTCCAGACCACGGGCAGGGCATGTGAGAGTGGCCAAAACTGAGTCCCCGGGGTCAGGGCCTGCATCACTCCAGGGTCCATGGCCGGGCCTGGCTGTGGCCCCAGGGGGAGACAGGTGCAGGACCCCCAGGGGGAAAGGGGCACTGACCGAGGGGCCAGACAGCAGGAGGCGAGCAGAGGACCCTCACCAGGTCAGAGTCTGCCCATAAATCAGCTCCAGGACGTTCCGGGCAATGTCAAACTCCGGCTTCCGCCTCCTCTTCAGCTTCTTCTCGGAGATAATCCTGCCTCCGAGGAGGACCCCAGATCGTTAGATGGGAAAGCCATGCCCAGGGAGGCCGGCCTGAGTCCCCACACCCAGAGGCACCCCGCCCCCAGCCAGGGGACATCCTGGCCCTTCCACAGATAATGCCAAGGAGAGTCAGCCACCAGCCTGGGGGCCCCCACCAGGAGCTTGGTCACACCAGCCTCATCCTAAGTAGGTTCGGATACACCCAGAGTTAAACAAGCAGTATCAGCTCCAGCACCAAATGACTTTTTCTTTTTTGAAACAGGGTCTGGCTCTGTTGTCCAGGCTGGAGCACAGTGGTGCAATCGTGACTCACTGCAGCCTTGACCTGGGATCAAGCGATCCTCCCACCTCAGCCTCCCGAGTAGCTGGGACTACAGGCACACACCAGCAGGCCCAGCTGACTTTTATTTATTTTTATTTTTATTTCTTTAGAGACGAGGTCTCACTCTGTTGCCGAGGCTGGTCTCAAACTCCTGGGCTTAAGTGATCCTCCCACTTCAGCCTCCCAAAGTGCTGGGATTACAAGCGTAAGCCACCACACCGGGCCTCCTACTGATTTTTTTAATCTTATTTTTTATTATTATTAAATTCATATATTCTTGAAGAAAACACCAAGAGGAAAAAACAGCTGAAGTGCCAGAACCCGCAGCGGGATACCTGGAACATTTTTTAAATGTTCCTCCGCTGTCTGTTCCCTGCTGTGTGTTTTTCCTTTGTATCCTAGACTGAGGTTGTGTGATATACATGTCACTTTTTTTTTTTGGCAACACAGTCTTGCTCTGTCACCCAGGCTGGAGTGCAGAGGCGCGATCTCAGCTCACTACAACCTCTGCTTCCCAGGTTCAAGTGATTCTCATGCCTCTGCCTCCCGAGTAGCTGGGACTACTGGTGCGCGCCACCACGCCCTGCTAATTTTTGTATTTTTAGTAGAGACGGGGTTTTGCCATGTTGGCCAGGCTGGTCTCAAACTCCTGACCTCAGGTGATCCACTCACCTCAGCCTCCCAAAGTGCTGGGAGTACAGGCATAAGCCACCACGCCTGGCCATACACATCACTTTGAAACCTGTTTTCCTTTACAATCTAAAAATGAGTTCAGTTCTATTTCCTGAGTCTTCCTCTGAAGGGTGGAGACACAGGGCCCCAATGTGAAAGGTCCAGGCCTGAGAACCTCCCGGCCACACGTCCCAGCCACTAAGGGGAGAACACTCCCCACCCAGCCTGCCCAGGACCCCCTCACCTCCACACCAGTTCCCCAAAAAGCGTGTCCAGCAACATGAGGACGAAGTCCATCACCAGGAACCGGTACAGCTCCTGGCCCACGAAGTCCTCCCAGCACTGGCCCTGCAGGACGCCCACCCTGTGGTCCAGCCAGTGGTAGCACAGTGTCCCCAGGATGGCCAGCTTGAGGATGAGGTTCCTGCGGAGGGCAGGGTGCAAAGGCTGAGGGGCAGGTACAGGGGACAGAAGATGCACCCCAGGGCCCCCACCAGGGGCTTGGTCACACCGGCCTCATCCTAAGTAGGTTTGGATACACCCAGAGCTAAACAACCAGCATCAGCTCCAGCACCAAATGATGTTTTCATGTGCGGCCACACACCTGCAGATGGCCACGTACACTTCCATTACTGGGGAGTCATGCGGCTCCAGGGCGGCCAGGACACGGCACAGGTAGGGGGCCCCCAGGTTGAGGAGGCCAACCACCAGGGGCAGGACCAGCAGCGCAGCCTCCTGGCCAGCAGCCTCTGGACTCTGCAGGGGTGCAGGGGTACAGGGAGCGGTGTCATGGAAGCCCCCCTATCCATGTTGGGAGGGGGCAGCTACAGGGAAGGGCCCAGGGTGGAACTGGCAGGTAGCACCTCCCTCCTCCAAGATCCGGCCCTCCCCAGGCCTCAAGTTCAAACCACACAGGAAGCGGGGAGGGGCACAAGTAGTGGAAAAGAAACCAGAAACCAAAAAATAAAACCGTGAGATAGGACAAGGGGTGACAAGTGGGGCTGGGAGGGGGCCCCAACACGGGGCACAGCGTACATGGCACCCTGGGCTGGCTGGGTGGAGGACAGGCAAGGCTGCCTCCCCAGGGGCAGGTGCCCAGAGTCACTGGGGACACATTCCAAGCAAGGGCCAGGCTCCCCCCATCCCCGCACCTGGATCATGAACTCCGAGAAGACGTGAACGGCCACGGCGCAGCCCAGCGCGGTCCCCAGACACAGCAGCCACACAAGCCCCAGCACAGCCGCCTGCCGCAGCGTCCCGCACACACTCCTGGGGCTCTGCCGCAGCTGCCACTCGGCCAGCAGCTCCTGCAGGTGGCACCGTGTCCCTGTCACCCACACCAGAGCACAGACACGTGCAGATGTGCAGACACAGCACAACACATACAACACACGAGACACACCAGGAGGCTTGAACCAGGACAGAGGGTCAGTCCCCGATGCCCCACCTGCCCTTTTATCCTCTGAGGGCCCTCCCTCCAGGCACAGAGAGGACCCAGTCCCCTGCAGGGAGGCCCCTGTGCCTGGGCTGGCGTTCACTCCCGAGGCCTGCCTCAACCCCTCTCCACCTGCCTCCCCAGCCCTGCCCGCTGGGGCAGGGGCCTTGCTCAGAGGTCCTTTCCTGTTCCCTGTGGATGTGGGTGGCCCCCAGTGACCAGAAGCCCCCCCCACATGGAGTGGCTCATGACAGGTCACAGCTCTGAGCTCCTTGAAGCACAGAACCCCAGAAAGGCAAAGAATGTTCCACGAGGCCCAGCTCTGCAGCCTTCTGGCCCCGCAACCTCTACAAGGGCCTCGGCCTCTATGCCTCAGTCTCCTCACTGAGGCACACAAAAGATGACAGTCCTCACCCACTGGGCTCCTGTGGCCACCAACCAAGCTAACGCCAGCCAGGGAGCACGTGCCAGCTGGGGCCTGAGGCCTCAGGGCTGGCTCCCGGGTGTTCACTGGGCCATGGCGCTACTACCCGCTAGCAGACAACAGAGGCAGCCCCTGACTGAGGGGTGTGTACCGAAGAAAAACTCAGGGCCTGCCCATCACTGCAAGCAGAAGACCACGCCTGCCCAGCGCCCCGAGTTCAGCTCACGGACAGATGGCCCTCCCTCTAGACCATGATTCTAGCCACATGGTCCTAAGTGGACCCAGGGCCAGGCCTGCAGGGAGCTGGGCAGGCCAGCTTGGCGTTCTGGGACCACTCACCTTCAGCCGGGTGCGAATATTGTCCTGCTGGAGGCGGGAGGCCCGCTTCTGCGTCACCTTGTAGTCCCAGGAGCAGAAGACGGTGATGGCGTGGATGCCAGAGGTGCTCCCCACCCGGTAGCTCTCCCCGAAAGAGTGAGCCATGCTGGGGAGAAGCAGACACAGACATGGCAACTGACAAGCTGACGGGCAGAGGCCAAGGGGAGAAGGCAGACCGGATGCTCTCGGCAGCCAGACCCCACCACCCACTCAGGAGCCATCTGGGCCCTGACCGGGCCTCCTGCCACACCCCTGCCCCACCACCAGCCCTCTACACCAGTCTCATCCAACATAGCACCCACCAGCCACATCTGCCTAGAAGAGGGGGCAGGGCTGCATTCACCATGGACTTGGCTGGCTGCCTCCCAGCGAGACATGGACCAGAAGATGCTGGGCTCACCTCAGGGCCTTTGCACTGCTGGTCCCAATGACCAAAACATCTTCCCTGCTTCCTTATCCATCCCCACTCTTATCTAACCTTCCCCTCTCAGGCAAGTGCCGCCTCCCCTGGGAAGCAGCCTGACTCCTTCCCCAGTGCTCCCATAACACCGGGGAAACACCACTAAGCCTCATGGATTGTCCCAGCCCATTCAGTGGTCCATCTTCTCCCAGAGACAGCAAGCCCCCCAGGACATTTACCATCCTGCCCTGAGCTGAGCACAGAGAATGTCTGTGGAATACATAGATGCATGGGTGGGTGGGTGGATGAATAAGTAGGTGGGTGGGTGGATGGATGCATGAATAAATGTGTGGGTGGATGAATAAGTGGGTGGGTGGGTGCATGGATGGATGAATAAATGTGTGGGTGGGTGGATGGATGGATGAACGGATGGGTGGATGAATGGGTGGGTAGATAAGTAGGTGGATGGATGTGCGAATGGATGGATGCGTGGATGAGTGGGTGGATGGATGAATGGGTGGATGGGTGGGTTAAATTGAGTGGGTGGATGGGTGGGTTAAATTGAGTGGGTGGATGGGTGGGTGGATGGATGAATGGGTAGATGGGTGGGTGAATTGAGTGGGTGGATGGATGAGGGGGTGGATGGGTGGGTGGATGGGTGAATGGGTGAATGTGTGAATGGATGGATGGGTGGGTGAATTGAGTGGGTGAATGGGTGGGTAGGTGGATGGGTGGGTGGATGGGTGGGTAGATGGACGGGTGTGTGAATTGAGTAGATGGACGGGTGGGTGAATTGAGTGGGTAGATGGGTAGGTGGATGGATGAATGGGTAGATGGGTGGGTGAATTGAGTGGGTGGATGGGTGGGTGGATGGATGAATGGGTGGATGGGTGGGTGGATGGGTGAATGGGTGGGTGAATTGAGTGGGTGGATGGGTGGGTGGATGGATGAATGGGTGGATGGGTGGGTGGATGGGTGAATGGGTGCATGTCTGAATGGATAGATGGGTGGGTGAATGGATGAATGGGTGGATGGGTGGGTGAATTGAGTGGGTGAATGGGTGGGTAGATGGATGGGTGGGTGAATTGAGTGGGTGGATGGGTGGGTAGATGGACAGGTGGGTGAATTGAGTAGGTGGATGGGTGGGTGAATTGATTGGGTGAATGGGTGGGTAGATGGATGGGTGGGTGAATTGATTGGGTGAATGGGTGGGCAGATGGATGGGTGGGTGAATTGATTGGGTGAATGGGTGGGTAGATGGATGGGTGGGTGAATTGATTGGGTGAATGGGTGGGCAGATGGATGGGTGGGTGAATTGATTGGGTGAATGGGTGGGTAGATGGACGGGTGGGTGAATTGAGTGGGTGGATGGGTAGGTGGATGGATGAATGGGTAGATGGGTGGGTGAATTGATTGGGTGAATGGGTGGGTACATGGATGGGTGGGTGAATTGAGTGTGTGGATGGGTGGGTAGATGGACGGGTGGGTGAATTGAGCGGTGGATGGGTGGGTAGATGGACGGGTGGGTGAATTGAGTGGGTGGATGGGTAGGTGGATGGATGAATGGGTAGATGGGTGGGTGAACTGAATGGGTGGATGGGTGGGTGGATGGATGAATGGGTGAATGTGTGAATGGATGGATGGGTGGGTGAATGGATGAATGGGTGGATGGGTGGGTGAATTGAGTGGGTGAATGGGTGGGTAGATGGATGGGTGGGTGGATGGGTGGGTAGATGGACAGGTGGGTGAATTGAGTAGGTGGATGGGTGGGTGAATTGGGTGAATGGGTGGGTAGATGGATGGGTGGGTGAATTGATTGGGTGAATGGGTGGGTAGATGGACGGGTGGGTGAATTGAGTGGGTGGATGGGTGGGTGAATTGAGTGGGTAGATGGGTAGGTGGATGGATGAATGGGTAGATGGGTGGGTGAATTGAGTGGGTGGATGGGTGGGTGGATGGATGAATGGGTGGATGGGTGGGTAGGTAGATGGATGGGTGGGTAAGTGGATAGTTGGATAGGTGAGTGGATGAGAGCAGACACGTAGACGGACAGAAGGAACAAAGGAGGAGGGAAGAATCAATGAATGGGTCGAAAGACGAATGGATGGATGAGTGGAGCTCGGAGCCTGGGTCGTGAGGTGGAGGCGTTACCTGTACACCAGGGTGATGCAGGTGACAAAGAAGCTCACGCCCACAGTGGAGAGGTAGGCCAGGGGCATGTTGTAGGGCAGGCCACCCGCCCTGGGTGTGCACTGGCTGCCATCCAGGGGGCTGCCACATGGCTGGTTCAGCGTGGCATTACTGTAGTGGCCGTAGTACATGACGGTGTGGGTGAAGCAACCCTGCCGCAGGGAGAACCAGCCGAATCAGGGACTCTCCCCCCGCCCCACCCCGACCCTCAGGCCTGACAGCCACGGGGGCAGAGCAGGAGGAGGCCAGGCAGGGGCAGTGAGGGAAACAAGGAGGGGCCATGGCCACAGCAATCTTGGGCCTCCAGCCCCATGGGAACCCCAGCACGATGGGCATCCAGGGCCATTGAGGGGGAGGCGGGGAGCTGGCTGTGGCCACCTGGAGTCACAGCAGGGCAAGGGTTGGGGGCCCCAGGGGAGCTGGGACAAGAAGGGGACACGGTACCAGGGCAGCAAAAGACAGGCACCCCCCCGTTCCCCAGTCCTAGGGCTTCCTCACCGCGCCTGTGAGGAGCTCCAGGCCTGTGCAGACGGGGACAGGGCCCAGCAGGGCGGGTGGGAAGGCGACCTGCGGGCCCGTGATGAAGGCCACAAGCAGCAGCAGCAGGAGGGCGTTGAAAGCCAGCAGGGTCTTGAGAAAGAGGAAGTAGGAGAGCACGCTGGAGCCGAACTGGCCCCCGATGCGCTTCAGGGCGTAGCGCCACGGCGTCAGGGCCTGCAGGGCGGAGAGCAGCGCCAGCCCCAGGCTGTGCAAGGCCTGCGGGCACAGGCAGAGAGGCCCTGAGGGTGAGGCCGGAGGAGGCACCGAAGCCACCCCAGCCCTGCCCAGCCGCCCCAGCCCCAGGGCAGACCGGGGGCCCATACCAGCACGCAGGCATATCTGAGCTGGCCACAGCAGGAGCAGACCCCGCCGCTGCCCGGCTGGCCCCTCCACTTCCCCCTCAGGGTCCTGCTCTTCTCTCTGGGGACAGAGGCAGCCATAGGTGCCTGGACCAATGAGGGGCCTGACTCTCTCCTTCCTGGAGACCAGCCACCCACGGGCTCAGCCCCTTCTCCCCCACCACCTAGCCCAGCTGAGGAAGTGGGTCTGGGAGCGCAGCAGCGGGGGCAGGTCGGGGTCGGGGCTGCTCACCGCAGGCTGCGTTTCTCAGCCAGGCTTAAGGGCATCCCTCGCAGCATGTGGTCCCGCTGTGCCACCGCCAGGCTCTGGAGCTCCTTCACCAGGAGGCTCTGCTTCTCTGCGAGAGGGAGAGGGAGGTCCTGTCCATCCCCAAGGGCCCCTCCCTGCAGCCCACAGCCGGGACCCTGGACAGGCCTGTGCGTCCCTGCGGCACCGTCCCGAGACACCTCAGTGCCCTTATTTGAGCCTGAATCACCGATCAGCCGTGTGTTTGCTTCAGTCAGCCGCCGCGACAAGCAGGAAGCTCACAGAGCACAGGCGCCTGTTTCCCACGCACAGTCCCCGACTCGGGGCCCAGGGCCACAGCCCTCCAAGCACTCCAAGGTGCTTGTGAGGTAAGACCCCCACTTCCCTGTCCCCGTGGGTCCCTGCAGAGGGACGGGGGGACCTTTAGGCAGCCTGCTAAGGGATAGGAGAGGGGCCTCTGGCTCTGTGGCACCCCAGCCACCACCCAGGCCAGGCTGGCCTCTTGCACCCCACCCCAGGCCGGTGTCTGCCACTGGAGCTCCAGTGCCCACTCACTCACCCTCCTCCTCCCGGGCCATGGGGTCCAGCTCCAGGTCGTACAGGCGGAGGCTGGGCCGGGCGGAGCGGACAAAGTTCCCAAGCAGGGGCCGGCTGCTCCTGCGCCGAAGCTGCACCGTGCGGTTGTAGTACTGGGAGATGATGGCACCTCGGCTGCGGCCTACGGAGGCAGCTGGGCAGGGCCGGGCCGGGCAGGGCCAGGCCTCCCTCCCCTCAGGATGGGCTCACCACAGGCCTCCGAGTCCCTCACCCCTTCCCAGGACCCAGGAAAATCCTTTCAACAAAGACTTCAGGCACCACTGCATTCCAAAAGCCTATTTTTACCCCGTGACGACTCTAGAGTCATTTTTAGAGCCCAGCGAGGGCCACATGGGGCTGTGCTGGGCCTCCAGGCAGCAGACGGGATGGGCCAGGAGCCCGCCCTGGGCCTGGCTTTGAGCTATGGGAGCAGCCACTACCCAGGGAGATGCCCGGCGGGAAGCCCAGCCCAGCCCCAGGGACTGGGGTCAACTCGGGGCCGAGGCCCAGGGTCCCACTCACCAATGGTGCGGCTGGGCATGCTGGCCAGGATGCGGAGTGTGGCTGTGCTCTGGGTGCCCTCGGGGCACCAGAGTGTCTGCTGGCCACTTCCTACAAAGCAAGAAAAACTCACCAGGGGTCCTGGAGATACCACTGGCCACAGTATCGCCCACCCCATCCCAGGCCTGCAGAGCTGGGAGGCCCGTCCTGAGGGGCTGGGGCACCCAAGTCTTGGTCCACACCACCCAGCATCCAGGCCTGAGCTTACCTGTGGCCTCCCGCTCTCTCTGCTGCAGCTCCAGCCCCTCCTGGGCCGCACACCGGCTCTGCTCCTGGATGAGCTGCTGGAAGGAGTCGTGCACTTCGCTTTCATCATAGGGGCTGGGGTCCTGGCTGCAGAGGGGGTTGGGGGGCGGTGGTCAGGCTCCAGCCATCTCTCTCCTTCCAGCAGCCCCTGCTCAGGTGACCTCTCCGTGGGGGGTGGGACATTCCAGCCTCCAGCCCCCAGCCCCAGAGCGCTTACCCCTGGTCCCCTGGGGTCTCAGGGACATCGAGGATGAAGGCCAGTGGCTGGGCCATGTCTCTGCAGACCTAGGGCAGCTCAGAGCCTGGGCGCCACCTCCGGAGCCTCCTGCTGCCCATCTGATGAGACAGGGGCACAGAGCCAGGGGTGGCTTTCAATGCCTGGCAGGCGTCCACACCGCCCATTCCTGGGGGGACCATGGGAGGTGCCATTCACAGCCCAGGCAGTCCCGCCTGCCACCCTATCACCCCAGGTAAACACATGGTCAGGCACCGAATAAGCCTCATGCCAGAATGGAATGGGGGGCCCCCTCCAGTGTCTGGGGAGGGGAGAGAGGAAGGAAGGGTGTGGGGTCTGCAGTTCCCCATCTGTTTCCTCGATGTCGCCAGTCCCTGGGAAATGGGGAAGAGGTAGGGTGCCTGTAGACACAGCCCCTTTCAGACCTCCATGCCCGGTGTTCTGGCACAGAGACACCTCCTTTTTGGAGAGAAAGGTCAGGGCAGGCTGGAGGCCTTCTCTGCGTCTGCCCTGTGACCCCAAAGCACTTCCTCTAGCAGGAAATTAGCTGCTGGAGCCCTCACCCCCCACCAGCCCCAGGCGGAAGCAGCACAGGAGGCTCCTCCCCCACACAGAGAGGTCACTCCATGCCACCCCCGTCAGGGCGCCAAGGTCCTCATGTTCTCAGAAGACCCACTGCCCTGCATTCCATCATCCCAGGGCGGCCGGCTGGGGGTGGCCAGGACCTCAACAGGCCTCCTTTGTCCTGGCTCTGCCGTCACCCGGCACAACTGGAACCAGAGCAGCCTTGTCTGGGGCCCTGGCTCGGGGCCTGTTCACCCTGTGAGAGTGAAGCCAGGACTCAGCTCCCAGCCACCAGCGAGTCCTGCTGGCCTCTGCCCTGGGCTCCTCCTGCCCTCACCCTCAGGAACTCAGGGCTCAAAGTCGGCCGGCTCAAAGTTGAAGGACACTTCCTCGGACAGGCAAAGCCCGGGTGCCCCGACAGAGCAGCTCCTTGCAGGGGTGCCAGTCACAGGACCAGACTGTGCCCTCCCTCAGTGTCCTGGGTGCCATCTTCGGGCCCAGGCTCCACACCACCCTCTCCCTCCAGCAGGAGCAAAGACGTGGGAAAACCAGCCCAGAGCTGGGTCCGAGTCGGCCCCACCCAGCCTAACAAGGGACAGCTGCCGAAGGAGGGGCTGAGGACGCCCCACCCAGTCCCTAGAGCTGGAATCCCTTCCTCCAGACAGGGTCTTCTAAGCTCAGGGAACCCGGGGACCCAGCACCCCGCCCCGAGGTCCAGGCAAGTCCAGCGGAGTTTCCAGGAGCACCATTCCTGAGCCTGGTGGGGAGGGGCTGGGTGGCGCCCGTTTCCAGGAACCCCCACCCCAGCCGGCAGCGAGCCCCCCGGGAGCAGCCGCTACCCAGGCAGAACAGCAACCTGGCCCCAGAGCCCAGAGCGGCTGCAACTCTGGGGCCACCGAACCCGCCCAGCCGGCCTCCCTGTCCCCCGCCCCTTCCCATCCCGGCCACACCCCCTCCCCTCCCAGTGCCCGGGGCTCGGCTGGGGGGATCTGGGTGGGGGCTGCGGATTTTGCTCCCCACACTGTCCTCCCCGCCCCTGCCGCTCCCAGCTCTGTCCCAGCCGTAGGGTCAAGCCCTGGGAGCTCCAGGAGCACCCGGGGAGGGAACTCGGCTGCCAAATGGCCCCAGAGGCCGAAAGGAATTCAGGGGGGATTGCCGCTGTCCCCGCATGGGAGAAGCGGCCGGGGCTGGCAGGACCCGGGACCGGGATCGCGGCCGCTCACCTGGGAGGCGCCGGGGAGGAGGGGCCGCGCGCGCAGCCAGGACTCACCTGTGTCCCGCAAGGGCTGCCGGGAACTAAGGTCTCGGCTCTTCTTCCCGAGGGAGTGGCAAAGGGCCCCAGGGGGCGACTGGGCCAGTGGCAGGTCTGCCGGGGCCGGGGGAGTAGCCGCAGCTCCCGGCCCACGTGCGGGGGGGAGGGGGGCGGGCCTCGGCTATCACGTGACCCGGCCCGCGGCGACCCCTCCCTCCTCCGGGCGCCCTGCGGCGACTATGCCTTCCTCCCCTGCCAACTTCCGACCCCTCCTCCTGAGGTCTGAGCTGGGCTGGATTCATTCCAGCCCCTGGTTGAAGTCCCCAATTTTTGTGACGCTCAATTTCCCCACGTTCCAAAAAGGGGCAATATTTCCAGACCCATCTGCTTCCCATGGTTAGGGATCGCCCAAGTAAGATGCCGCCGAAAGCCCCGAACACAGAGTATCTCACGCCAGATGGGGCAGCCCCCCCACCGCAAGTCTCCTGCTGACTCTCCCCGACCCCGGCTGGGGGAGCCTGGTTATCTCCCACTCCTGACACCCGGGCGGGGTTCATTGTTTATCTAGCAAAAGTTCTGGCTCACTTCCTGTGTGCTGTGTGGAGAGGAGGGGAGGAGAAGGAGGACACGCTGACACTTAGGTGACTGTCCCCAGGTGCTGTACCCGTTGCCCTGTTTTCTGTTATTCCCCATGAGCCAGGAAGGTATGCACTGATATTCCCACTTCACAGATGAGGGAACTGAGGCTGAGAGAGGTTAATCACCCTTTAGGGTGCCCCCAACCAAAGCAGGAGACTTAGTGGTCCACCTGGGAACTCTATGGAGGAAGCTGGCTTTGAGATGGTACCCCCCACCCCAAGCCCATTTGCAAGGGAGGCCATGAAACAGGCAGGGTGAATGTGAGCTGGGGCCCAGGAGGGCAGGAGAGGGCGCTGCTGCAGGGGAGAGCAGGCAAGCAAAAGCGAGGACCAGGCAGGGGCCAAGGCTGGGGACTTTTGGAGCTGCCAGTGTGGTCCTCAGATGGCTACCCCAAGCTGGTCCTTGGCAAGTGGCACCCTGGCATGGAGACCCAGCCCCTGCCTCTCCTCCCACTGCTTCCCCCTCCCGGCATACCCACACTGAATTTGCGTGAATGCCACCTCCTCTGGGGAGCCTCCCCAGATTGAACCCTGGTGGAGCACCTGCCACTTCCTATTGACATGTACATTTGTGGTTCTGTGCCCCCTCCTACCCCAGCCCACTGTGTGCCCAGCACCAGCACCAGCTTGGGCCCGACACACAGAAAGGACTCTGGAAACCAGGAAGGAGGCGGGTAGAGAGGCAGAAAAGCTATGAACATTCAGACCTGAGATGACTGGGCCCTATATAGCAGGTGGAGAGGGAGCAGAGAGGAAGGGCTGCAGGCTTCCCAGGGGCCCGAGGACAGAGAATTGGCAAAGATGTGTCTTAAACATCTAGCCTGGGAGAGCATGAATGGAGCCAATTCCTGAGCACTTACTATGGGCCAGGTGCTAGGCCTGGGCCTTGGCACAACCATAACGCCAATGACAGGGGCTGGAAGTACAGCAGTAACACCAAGAGTATCTGGAAACCCAGCAGCCAGGTTCAGGGGAGCCCACTATCCTGTCATTATCACACCCTCCAGGGGCTCTGTGGCCGGCAGATAAAGAGTTTGGCCCTTGTGCCCCCGCCGTCCCCATCCCCACCCATGTCAGGCTCCCAGCTCGGGCCTCGAGGTTAGGTCTCGCCTCTCCAGGCTGGAAGGGGTTGAACGGAGAGGGCCTCAGTCGCAGGCTGGGCATCCCTGGAGGCAGCCAGGCGGCAGACCTGGACCAGTGGACCCTAGGGCCACAGGAGACCAGGCCCTGACTCCTGTGCAGAGGGGAAGGGTGGGCCACCCACAGCCCAGCATGCACAGAGCTCCCGGGGAGGCCAAGTGGCCTACACCTGTCACCGTCACCTCTGCATCTCAGGCGCTCGCAGGAAGTGCCTGCTTGTCCTCAGTTTAAAGCAGAGGAAACTGTGGGGTGGGAGGGGAGGAGGGAGGTAGTGGAGAGGGAAGCTGGGTTTCCTGTCACGTGACCCCTCCTCTGGGCTCCCTCACTGCCCTGCCTGGCTTGGCAGGAGTCGTCTGAGAAGGGGACTCCTCCAGGGACTTGGTCCCTAGGTCCCCAGGTGAGCTGGATGTCCAGTGGAGGGAGAAGGCAGAGGGTGTGGGGCTGTGGGGGCCAGCTAGAGCCCTGCAAGGGTAGCAGTGGGTCCCTGCTCCTGTCCCCACGGCTGGGGCTGTAGCCACAGGCCCTCATCGGGGGCTCGCGGGGTACCTGGGCAGACCTGGGCCTGGAGGCTGGACCACAAGAAGGAAGACAGAAGGGGGTCCCCTGACATCCAGAGTCAGATGCGGCAGATGCCGAGTCCCAGGAACTGTGGGGTTTGGGACACAGGCTCTTCCCGAAGGGCAAACTGGCACGTGGAGAAGAGCAGGAATTGTCTCTCCTTGGGGTGAAGGTGGGCGCAGGCACAGGTGGGTGCGGGGTGCAGCAGGTCTTGGCTTTGCCTGTAACGGTCCGGACTTTCTGTGCCCCTTGGGTCTTTCACCCCATTTGACAGATGGGGAGACTGAGGCCGTGGCTGTGTGTCCCTCTGAGAGTTGGAGCGGGGCTGGTCCCGAATTCGACCCCAGCAGGATTCTCTCTCATTTGTGAGCCCCGGAGGTGGCAAAGCGGCAGACCCGGGCAAGTGAACCCTAGGGCTGCAGGAGCCCAGGCCCCGACGCCGGCGCAGAGGGGAAGGAAGGGCCCGCCCCCAGCCCAGCTTGCACAGAGGCCACGGCCAAGGCCTTGAGGCTCATCCAGCCGGGGACTCATATCCCCTCCACCGGCAGCCCGGCGCCCCAGCCTCCACCCGCGCCCGCCGAGATGCTGCTGCCGCGGTCGGTGCCATCGGAGGGGGCGCCTGGGGTGCCGGAGCCGGAGGAGCTGTGGGAGGCAGAGATGGAGCGGCTGCGCGGCTCCGGGGCGCCCGTGCGCGGGCTGCCCTATGCCATGATGGACAAGCGCCTCATCTGGTGGGTGCCACGCGGGCGCCAGACCGGTGGGTAGGGGGGTGCTGCGAGGCTGCCCCGTCGGATGGTGTGGGAACACCCCGTCTGCCTGGCCCGGGTGGGCAGGGCGGGTGACTCAGGGGCGCCCCTGTCACCACCCCCGTCCAGGCAGCTGCGGGAGCCCGCGGGGGTGCAGACCTTGCGCTGGCAGCGGTGGCAGCGCCGGCGGCAGACGGTGGAAAGGCGCCTGCGGGAGGCAGCGCAGCGGCTGGCCCGGGGCCTTGGGCTCTGGGAGAGGGCGCTCTACGAGATCGGGGGTAGGACCCGCGCGACCCGCACCTCCCCTTGCCCTCTCTGGAACCCCACTGCCCAGATCGGAAAAAGGAGAGTGGCATCATCCCACCTGCCTTCGCCCGGGTCCCCCGACCAATCGGCCCCTCCCCCCTCCCACCCCTTCCGCCCGCAGGCACCGCAAACCTCGGGCCCACGCAGCACCCTCAGGTGACTGTCAGCGGTACCTCCGGACTCGGGCGGGTGGGAGCCGGGCGGGCACCCCACCCCGTCCAGTGGGTCCGCCCTTGGACTCTCAGCCCAGCCCCAGCCCCGGCCCCGGCCTCCCTGACCCACCCTGCTCTCCCACCGCAGGCCTCTTCGGCACAGGAATCCGGTCCTACTTCACCTTCCTCCGCTTCCTGCTGCTACTCAACCTGCTGAGCCTGCTGCTCACCGCAAGCTTCGTGCTGCTGCCCCTGCTCTGGCTCCACCCCTCTGACCCAGGCCCCGCCCTGAACCTGAGTGAGTGTGCGGCCCACCAGGTGAAGCGTTCCAGTGCCCACCTGCGCCATGGGGGGCTGGCCCAGGGCCCAGAGCGTGGGGACAACGCTGGGCGTGGTCCTGCCATGCAGGCTCGGGGGCTCTCTCTCTGACCTCGCTTGTGTGGCGCACACCTCTGGCTCATCCTCAGCCCCCTGCTGAGGCCTCCCCAGGGTTGGGGGTTATAGAGCAGTAGCCACAGAGCCTCACCTATGCCTTGGGGATCCCTCTCTATTGACCCCCTTCCTCCTCAACAGCCCTCCAGTGCCCTGGTAGCCGCCAGTCCCAGCCTGGCATTTTGAGGTTCCACAATCGACTTTGGCATGTTTTAACTGGCAGGGTGAGTGAGTTCTGCCCTGGCTATGGTCCAGAGTCTGGGAGACCCAGGGAACTGGCTTCAGGGGACACAAGTCTAAGAGGACCTCTACTCCTCCAGGAACATTTCGGCTCCTCAGGGGATGGTCTTACCTAGACAGACTGGCCTGGCCAGTGGTGGGGTTAGAGAGAGGCCGAGGCCACTGTGCCCAACATAGACTCATGGATACATGCCCGTGGTCCTCAGAGCCCAGCTGGTGTAGGGGGTGCCAGGGACAAAAGGGGAAAAGTGCCCCAACCTCTGAGAGAAGCACTTCCCCACCCTCATCCTGGGAAGCCATCGAGTGGTCACCAATGGGGGCTCCTGGGTTCCAGTCATGGCTCTATTTCTCAAAGCCCTGTGACCTTGGCAAGTTGCCAAACCTCTGTGGGCCTCTGTAAGACGGGACACTCTCTACCTGATGGGGGGACTGCACGGGGGCTAACGAGATCATATATGGAAAGCACTTGAACAGAGCCTGGCGCTCACCCGGGCTGGGTATCTTCGTCGCTGTCCCCAGGCCTTCACCAACACCTATCTCTTCTACGGTGCGTACCGAGTGGGGCCCGAGAGCAGCTCCGTGTACAGCATCCGCCTGGCCTACCTCCTCAGCCCACTGGCCTGCCTGCTCCTCTGCTTCTGTGGGACTCTGCGGCGGTGAGAGCGAAACCCACACCTTCACCCCTTCCCCGGGGAATCTTCCCTGATCACCCCTTCCTTGGCAGGGTACCCTCCCATTGGCAGGAAGACCCATGGCCCCACACAGCCGGCTCCTGGGTGCTTCCTCAGCCCAGGCTCTGGCCGCAGACCTTAGGAACAGGGCCACCGCCCCCTACCCCGACTCCTCACTCACCAGGACCTGCACCTGGGACTGCAGGCGCCTTCCTCACCCCAGACCCAGAGCTGAGCCAAAGCTGAGGCTGGATGGTAGAGGTGCCCCTCCTCCAGCAGCCTCTGGTCTCCTGCCCCGCAGGATGGTGAAGGGGCTGCCGCAGAAGACTCTGCTGGGTCAGGGCTATCAGGCGCCTCTCAGCGCCAAGGTCTTCTCCTCGTGGGACTTCTGCATCCGGGTGCAGGAAGCAGCCACCATCAAGAAGCATGAGCTCAGCAACGAGTTCAAGGTGTGTGCGCGAGTGAGTGCGTGAGAGCCACATGTTCCAGGTGTGTGCGAGCAAGTGCGACCGTGCCAGTGCGTGTGAGCGTGTGTGTGAGCGTGTGTGGGAACCTGTGGGAGCATGACGGAGAGCGTGTGAATGTGTGTGTATGTGTGGCCGAGTGTGAGGGCACATGTGACTGAATGGGTGATGGTGAGCACTCCTGTGAATGTGTGAATCTGAGTGTCTATGGGAGCGTGACAGTGTGAGAGTTTGTGACTGTGTATGTGAGTGTGAATGGTTGTGACTGTGTGTGAGAGCGTTTCCTGCACCCTTTCCTCCCACACCCACCCCGCCTGCAGCTGCCTCTGTCCCCACCCTTCCGGGCAGGTGGAGCTGGAGGAGGGCCGTCGCTTCCAGCTGATGCAGCAGCAGACCCGGGCCCAGAGGGCCTGCCACCTGCTCTCCTACCTGCGGGTCAACATACTCATTGGGCTCCTGGTGGTTGGGGCCATCAGCGCCATCTTCTGGGCTACCAAGTACTCACAGGACAACAAGGAGGTGCCAGGCAACTGCGTTCATTTAATCCTGGCCAGAACTGTGGGGGGGAGACGGGATGATCCCATTTTACACATGAGGGAACCGAGGCTCAGAGAGGTTCAATCGGTCATGGCCACAGGTCACGGCCAAGGCAGGCGGGCTCCCACTGGATATTCCCGCCAACTGCCAGGCTGCCGAAGGGAATAGCTTACAGGCTTCCCTATTCTGGGCCTGCCCCAGAGTTACACTTCAGGGGACTGTTGGGGGCGGGGAGCCGACAGGGGCCCCCCCAGCACGCGGGCTCCCCTGACCTGCCTTTTCCCGCAGGAGTCCCTGTTTCTGCTGCTCCAGTACCTGCCCCCTGGGGTCATTGCCCTGGTCAACTTCCTGGGTCCCCTGCTGTTCACATTCCTGGTCCAGCTGGAGAACTACCCTCCCAACACAGAGGTCAACCTCACTCTGATCTGGTGAGTGCCACCCTTGGTGGGGACAAGTGGACACGTAACAAGTCTGCATCCTGCTGCTCTGTTTTGGTTGTCACCTGGCACCTGGGGTCCCCAGCTGAGAGGCTTCCCCGTTCACTAGTGGCCCAAGGGAAGGCAGGTACACGCCTCACAGCACACGAACTCAGGGCCCCAGGTCTAAGGCTTTCCAATCTCCCACCTCCAAAGGAAGCCGCCAGTCTGGACCAAGCTCCGGCCATTCAGTGGAGCAAGGGACTGTGGCCAGGGGTGCTGGGAATGGGCTTTGCACACAGGAAAACCAGCAACACGGGACATGCAGAGCTTCTACACACGGAGGGTTTACTCCCCTTACCTGGACAACCCTCACATGACCCGTGAAGTCCAGACCATCCTCATCCCCCTTGAGGGACGAGGAAACTGGGGTTCACATGGGTGAAGCGCCCAGCCAAAGTCAAGCTCATCGTGCCTGCCAGGTGCAAGTTCAAAAGCAAGCCCTCGACCTCCTGGTCTCAAGCGATCCTCCCGCCGGAGCAGCTGGGACTACCACCCCCAGGCTCTGCCATCTTCTGTCTCAGCACTTAGGTCCTGTCTAGACCCCCTACTTCTCCACCCCTCATCCAGCTGCAGAAATTCTTGTGTAAAGCCCACCTGAGCTCCAACTGGCATCTCTCCCTCCCACCACCCTCACCCGCCACTTACCCTAACTGCTTTTCCCTCTGCTTCCTCAAAGTCAGCTGTGTTTGGTTTGCTTTGAAACTTTATTTTTTGAGGCCGGGTGTAGTGGCTCACGCCTGTAATCCCAGAACTTTGAGAGGCCAAGGCAGATCACCCGAGGTCAGGAGTTCGAGACCAGCCTGGCCAACATGGTGAAACCCTGTCTCTACTAAAAATACAAAAATCAGCCAGGTGTGGTGGTGCACACCTGTAATCCCAGCTACTCGGGAGGCTGAGGCAGGAGAATCACTTGAACCTGGGAGGCGGAGGTTGCAGTGAGCAGAGATTGCGCCACTACACTCCAGCTTGGGTGACAGAGTGTGACTTCATCTCAAACAAAAACAAAAACAAAAAAAACTCTCACCTACCCCTAGCTCCCTCAACAGGAGAACCACTGTTCCCAGCCACTCTCTAGCCCCGTATCAGCAGTAGGAATGTTCACCCTTAGGGATAACACACGACCAGGCACAGTGACTCACGCTTGCAAGGCCAACATTTTGGAAGGCCAAGATGGGAGAATCACTTGATCCCAGCAGTTTGAGACCAGCCCGGGAAACATGGCAAGACCCCGTCTCTACAAAAAATACAAAAAAATTAGCTGGGCATGGTGGCACACAGTCCTAGCTACTAGAGAAGCTGAGGTGGGAGGGTCCCTTGAGCCCAAGGAGGTCAAGGCTACAGGGAGCTGTGATCGCGTCACTGCACTCCAGCCTAGGCAATGGAGTGAGACCCTATCTCAAAAAAAAAAAAAAAAGCAAAAACAGATGACATGCATGTGATGATGTTTCATTTAGACAATCATCTATTTGGTCTGGTCATGCATTGTGCAGTACATATGTGTGGCACGTGTTTATGACATGCAAGCTTGTGTCAGTGGGCTTCAATGTCCATAGGTGGCGGAGGAAAGGAGGAGCTTGCCTGCAGTCAGAATCCTGAAAAGGCCACAGGCTTCTCCACCGCCGGGCTTGCTGCATGTGCCTCTCCACACCAGGCGTGAGGGAACATGGCTGGACTGTGCAGTGTTTCTCAAACAGATTTAAAAATAGAACCCTTGGCCAGGCGCAGTGGCCCATGCCTGTAATCCCAGTACTTTGGAAGGCCAAGGCAGGTGGATCACCTGAGGTCAGGAGTTCGAGACCAGCCTGGCCAACATGGCAAAACTCTGTCTGTTCTAAAAATACAAAATTTAGTCAGAAATCGCTTGAACCCAGGAGGCAGAGGTGGCAGTGAGCCGAGGTCACACCACTGAACTCCTACCTGGGTGACAGAGTGAGACTCGGTCCCGAAACAAAACAAAAAAAACACAGAACCCTTTTTTCCCATGAATCACCGGGAGACTCGGACTCTGAGAATGCACTTTGGACCACATTGCCACAGACAGAGCAGGTTGGAAAGAGGCTGGGCCCAGGACACAACATGATCCCACTCAGACATCAGCCACACCTGTAGCCTGGGTGGAGCCCGGTGGCCATGTGCCTGGGCCCCTCCACCTGATAAGGTCCCTGCCCCCAGGTGCGTGGTGCTGAAGCTGGCCAGCTTGGGGATGTTCTCCCTCTCCCTGGGTCAGACCATACTGTGCATTGGCAGAGACAAGACCAGCTGTGAGTCCTACGGCTACAACGCTTGTGACTATCAGGTGGCTGGCAGCCCGGCGGGGCCTGTCTCTCCTTTCCTTCTCCCCAAAAGCTCACCTCAAACTGTGCAGAGCCCTGTTCCTGCCCCTTTAGTCACCTTTGAGAGAAGCTGTCAGCAGGGCTGCCTGCACCGCGGCACACCTCCAGGGGGCGCCACTGCTGCCACATGGTGTAGTGTGGCTGCCCTGGCTGTGGGGCTTCCTGCTCTAATCCCATCCTCAAGGCCTGGGTTTCAACCTAACGATTCTATCAGACACCAGGCAAGGCACCTGTACCACAGAAACCCTCACAGGAGGCTAAGGGAAGGGAGGGACGGGGTGGCCGTGAGTGGTGACAGGTCCCCTTCCCCTGCACCCCAGTGCTGGGAGAACTCCGTGGGGGAGGAGCTGTACAAGCTGAGTATCTTCAACTTCCTTCTCACCGTGGCCTTCGCCTTCCTGGTCACCCTGCCTCGGAGGTGAGCCCCAGGGTGACGCCTCCGGAAGGGTGGGGGTGCCGTGGGCATGTTGGGGGTGGCCAGTGGCTACAGCCAAGGGTGAGCGGGTCCAGTGTGGAGCCCGGGAGTGAGTGGCAGGCTGTGGCCATGACCCGTACGGCCCACGCATCTGTCTGGAGTGGTGAGCACCTGGACCCTCCCATCCCTGCAGGCTGCTGGTGGATCGGTTCTCAGGCCGGTTCTGGGCCTGGCTGGAACGGGAGGAGTTCCTGGTCCCCAAGAATGTGCTGGACATCGTGGCGGGGCAGACGGTCACCTGGATGGGCCTCTTCTACTGCCCCCTGCTGCCCCTGCTGAATAGCATCTTCCTCTTCCTCACCTTCTACATGAAGAAGGTGATAGCTCATGGCTGGGGGGTATTGGGGTTCCTGCCTCTGGGTGGATGCCTTGAGCTGGGCTCGCCTCCTGCTCCTGCCCCCTTCCCTGGGTGTCAGCCCCCTGGGGTCTGCATAACTCGCTGACTCCTGGTTGCTATTGCTTGCGCCCCCAGTACACCCTCCTGAAGAACTCCAGGGCGTCTTCGCGGCCCTTCCGCGCCTCCAGCTCCACCTTCTTCTTCCAGCTGGTGCTCCTCCTGGGCCTGCTTCTGGCTGCAGTGCCCCTGGGCTATGTGGTCAGCAGGTGAGGGGAAGAGGAGGGGGCACCCAGAGGCTGGCAGGGGCAGCTTCTCACCCAGGACCCTGATGCCAGCCCCTCTTGGCCATCTCTCTCCAGCATCCACTCCTCCTGGGACTGCGGCCTCTTCACCAACTACTCAGCCCCCTGGCAAGTGGTCCCGGAGCTGGTGGCCCTTGGGCTCCCGCCCATTGGCCAGCGTGCCCTCCACTACCTGGGCTCCCACGCCTTCAGCTTCCCTCTCCTCATCATGCTTAGGTGCTCAGGGCAGCAGGGGCCACGGGAGGGGACACCTGGAGGGGAGGTCCTTCCTTCCATGGGGGTGGTGAGCCTGTGCACCCCCAGCCAGGAGCCAGATGCAGAAAGCCAAGGGAAGCAGGGGCCCCTGAAAAGCAGGAACCTCCTGGGCCCACCCTCTGGGCTGCCGTGGGGATTGCAGGATCACTGAGGAAGCACCGTGTCTGGGTGGCCGCAGCTGCTGAGCTATTGGTATTGCTGTGCCAGAGGTGAGGGGATGAGGGGCTCTGCGAGGAAGGAGAGGAGGGTCCCATCCTCAGATACAGCAGTGTGCAGTGAGAAGACCCCAGTACCGAGTATTGTAGAGATTGAGGTGGGGAGAGAGGAAGTCAGGGAGAGGCGCCTGTGGCCCCAGGGGCAACTGACCATGAATCCCCTTCCGACCCAAGCCTTGTCCTGACGGTGTGCATCTCCCAGACCCAGGCGAATGCCAGGGCCATCCACAGGCTCCGGAAGCAGCTGGTGTGGGTGAGTGTCCTTGGGGCTGGCGAGGGGACAGCAGCTTCAGTGGAAACCCTTCCCTGTGTGTGGCCAAGGGCCTAGAACATGTCTGAGCGTGTCAGGTGGGTTCTTCCTACTGGAGGGCGTGGCCTCAGGCTGAGGGTAAAGACGGGGAAGGGGAGGAACAGAACAGCTGGGGCTCCTGAGACCGGGAGCCAGACCTGGTAAGTACATGACCTTAGGGGCTGGGCCTTTGCCTGTAATCCCAGTGCTTTGGAGGCCCAGGCAGGAGGATCGGATCACTTGAAGCCATGAGTTCAAAACCAGCCTGGGCAACAAAGCAAGACCCCGGTCTCCACCAAAAATAAGTAATTCATTTTTTAAAAAGAGAATGTGGCCGGGCGTGGTGACTCATGCCTGTAATCCCAGCACTTTCAGAGGCCGAGGTGGGTGGATCACCTGAGGTCAGGAGTTCAAGACCAGCCTGGCCAAAATTGCGAAACCCCCATCTCTACTGAAAAAAAAAAAAAAAAAAAAAATGGAGCCAGGCGTGGTGGTGTGCGCCTGTAATCCCAGCTACTTGGGAGGCTGAGGCAGGAGAATTGCTTGAACCCAGGAGGAGGAGGTTGCAGTAAGCCAAGATCGCGCTATTGCACTCCAGCCTGGGCAATAAGAGTGGGGAAAAAAAAAAAGCCGGGCACGGTGATTCATGCCTGTAATCCCAGCACTTTGGGAGGCCAAGGTGAGTGGATTGCCTGAGGTCAGGGGTTCAAGACCAGCCTGGCCAACATAGTGAAACCCCGTCTGTACTAAAAATACAAAAAATTAGCTGGGCGTGATTGCGGGCGCCTGTAATCCCAGCTACTCGGGAGGCTGAGGCAGGAGAATCGTTTAAACCCAGGAGGCGGGGGGCAGAGGTTGCAGTGAGCTGAGATCGCCCCATTGCACTCCAGCCTGGGCAACAAGAGCAAAACTCTGTCTCAAAAAAGGAAAAAAGGATAATATGGCTGAGTGCAGTGGCTCACGCCAAGGCGTGAAGAGTGCTTGAATTCAGGAGTTTGAGACCAGGCTGAGCAACATAGCAAGACCTCGTCTGTACTAAAAATCAAATAAATGAGCTGGGCGTGGTGGCGCGTGCCTGTGGTCGCAGCTATTCCGGAGGCTGAGGTGGGAAGATCGCTTGAGCCTGAGAGTTCCAGGCTGCAGTGGGCTGTAGTCTTGCTACTGCACTCCTGCCTGGGCAACAGGGCGACACCCAGTTTCCAAAAAAAAAAAAAAATACGACTTTAGGCTTGGGGACAGGGGCTTAACAGATCTGAGGGCGGAACAGTGACCTGGCTAAGGCGTGGCCTCAGGGTGGGGCCTCTAACGGGGGCGAGGCCTTGGGCTGCTTGGGGACGGACTCTTAGCGGGCGTGGTCTAGATCTGCATGGGGTGGGACCCTAGTGGGGCGTGGTCTTAGGGTGCATTGGGGGCGGGGCCCTTGGAGGACGTAGTCTCGGGCGGGGAAGTGGAGGGAGAGGCATCTGGCTGCGTTGTGGGTGGGGCTCTTGAGGGCGTGGTCTAGGGCTGCATCGGGGCGGGACCCTGGTGGGGCGTGGCCCTGGGAGGGTGTGGTCTCGGGCGGGGCGTGGTCTCGGGCGGGGCGTGGCCTCTGGCTACTTTGGGTGCGGGCTGGCCCATGGGCCGCAGAGTTGCTGCCGCTGTTGTCCTCACACCCGCTCGTGGGAAGCAGCGCCTGTCGCAACTCGCCACTTGCTCTCCTCACAGCAGGTTCAGGAGAAGTGGCACCTGGTGGAGGACCTGTCGCGACTGCTGCCGGAGCCAGGCCCGAGCGACTCTCCGGGCCCCAAGTACCCTGCCTCCCAAGCTTCGCGCCCGCGGTCCTTCTGCCCCAGATTCCCATGCCCTGGCTCCCCGGGCCCCCAGGCCCCGCGGCCGGGCCCCTCCGTCGTGGATGCCGCGGGACTGCGTTCCCCTTGCCCAGGACAGCACGGTACCCCGGCCTCCGCCCGCAGATTCCGCTTCCCCAGCGGCGCGGAGCTGTAACCCCGACCCCTGCCTCCTCGAAGCCTCCCTGGGGCCCCTTCAGGCCTCCTTACTCCATCTTCCAGACTCCTGGCGACCACCGCCCCTCTTAGTGGCTCCAGGGCCTCCCTCAGAGGTCCCCAAAGACGGACACACAACCCCAGGGGCAGCAGGAAGAACATATGGGAATTTTCTCTATATATTTTAATCTCATCCCTTTAAAATGTCTATTTTTTATTGTGTTTTTTATAATATACATAATCTATTAGTATAGTATCTCTTGAATGCAATTTTTTCTAGAGTGTGTTCTGCTGATTTGTTTTAGAGCCATGAGTGCAATTTATACACATACATCTATTGGGAATGCTCAGAAGTTGTTTACTGATGGAAGTGCCTTCAGAAGAGTCTGGGGACCACTTCCTAAGGAAGGAAAGAGCTGGCCACAGTTAGAGCAAGCCTGCCTGGGAGCCTGCTCTGTGTTCCAGCTGCAAACTGCCTGTATCATCCCTTCCTGTTACTCTTCCTTCACCTGAGACAGTCGAGGCCACAGCGTCAGCTGGGGCCAGAGCTGGGATTTGAACCCAGGTACTCGGGCTCCAGAGCCACACTGCCCCAGTGTGGGGCTTAGAGGCTGCTCCTGGCCCTGACTGAGGGGCTGACTGAAGCCTGGTGAGAGCGTGCTGGGTCAGCCTCCCCCTGGCAGGAATCCTTTCCGTCCAGTCTTCTAACCAGCAGCCTCACATCCACAGGGCTGCCTTGGGAAACTCAGCAGAGCCCTGGCTTCCTGCAGAGCCCTGTTCTCCCAACCTGCTTCATGGCTCCCTGGTTGAGCCAAGCTTGCGGATCCATGGGGTGAAGGTACCCGCACTGCCTGGGCCTTAGTGGTATGTACGGGCCTGCATTGTGAGCAGCGGGTGGGGGCCCAGGCAGGTGAGGCAGCTGGCCACAAGGGCAGGGCTGGGCCCCCCTCCCAAGGCTGTGTCTGATATTCTTGAACCTGTTCAAGGTTCCTTTTCCAAGTCTCCTGTTCTCCCACCCCCACCCCTGCCATGCTGCAGTGACTCTAGATCTGTGGTTCTCAGCCTTGGAGAACACCTGAGTAGCTGCTACAAGCTGGCTGCAGTCCAGCGACTCTGATGTGGTTGGTCTGGGTGTGGCCAGCAGCCAGGGCATCGGGACTTTTCGAAGCTCCCAGGTGACTCACCGGCAGCCGGGGATGAGAACTGTCAGGAGGGAAGGTCAGAAGTCCCAGGATGCACTTGAAAAGCCTCTAGCTCCACCAGTGACCAGCTCCTGGCCGGACTCCTGGTCTGGACTCAGCATCCAGGAGGCTCTGGCCTCTCGCCCTCAGGGCTGGGGGCTTTTTCACATGGTCATCAAAGACTTGGCCAGTTCCGCCTCTCCTGCGGCCGTCCTTGTCTCACCCAGCATCACATGACGCATCAGTTCACCAACAAACACAATTAAGTGCTGCTAGTGCTGGGTCCTGTTCTGGGGGCTGGCAATGAGGCGAAGAGGGAAAGAGGGAGCTCTGTGTTCCGTCGAGGGGGCGACAAGCCTGGACCAGATGAAAGTGACTCATGTTGTTAATTAGCGGCTTAGGGCCAAAGGTGGCCCCTGGACCAGCGGCCTCAGCATCACCTGGGAAAAGGTTAGAAATGCACATTCCCAGGCCCCACCTCAGCCTCCTGAATCAGAGCATCCCTTTGGCAAACCATACTGAGAACCAACCACGTGCATCACCAAGTGCTGTGAAGAAGACAAGCTTTGAGACCTTGAAGGAATCATCAAACTCTGGGCCTCAGCGTGCTCACCCAGGGTGAGACAAAGACGCCATGCTCCTCCAAGTGGCCTCCAAGATTAAATGAGCAATGACTTTTTTTTTTTTTTTGAGACAGAGTCTCTTTCTGTTGCCCAGGCTGGAGTGCAGTGGCAAGATCTTGGCTCACTGCAACCTCTGCCTCCCAGGTTCAAGCCATCCTCCTGCCTTAGCCTCCTGAGTAGCTGGGACTAGGGGCACCTGCCACCATGCCTGGCTAATTTTTTGTTTTGTTTTGTTTTTGTTTTTGTTTTTGAGATGGAGTTTTGCTCTTGTTGCCCAAGCTGGAGTGCAATGGCACGATCTTGGCTCACTGCAACCTCTGCCTCCCAGGTTCAAGCCATCCTCCTGCTTCAGCCTCCTGAGTAGCTGGGACTACAGGTGCCCAACACCACACCTGGCTAATTTTTTGTATTTTTAGCAGAGATGGGGTTTCACCATGTTGGCCAGGCCGATCTCTAACTCCTGACCTCAGGTGATCCACCTGCCTCGTCCTCCCAAAGTGCTGAGATTACATGTGTAAGCCACCAAACTCGGCCCATACAGTGACTTTTGAAGTGTCCCCATGGGGACCTAGAAGTGCAGTGGCGGCTCCTATTACAATGTGGTCACTGGCCTGAAGGAGCCAAATGGGAGATGATGGGGAGTGGACCTGGGGCCCCCTGTGATCAGGACCACCCAGGAAGACAGCCCAGGGGGCCTCGAGCGATGGGCTTCTTCCCACAGGAGGGCTCTTGGAGCCAGTGACAGGTAGGGCCTTGGAGAAAGGGAGGCTTTGGACAGGAGCTGAGGGCAGAGAGAGGGCCTAAGCAAAGATGTGGTAAAGGGGCCACGGTGGAGGCTGGGAAGCTGGAAATCTGAGGCCTCTAGACTGGGATGCAGGGCACACGGGGCCAGTGTGAAGACGGAACCGGTGCTCTGGCAGTGGGTGCTATGGGCTGGGATGACTTTCTGTAGATGATGGAGCTGGAGGCCATGACATAACGAGGGGCTCTGCCAGGAGCTCAGAAGTCCTGCCGGGCAGGGAGGGACTCTCTGGGGCTTATTGCAATAGATGCAGTAAAGATCTCACCAGGCGGGAGAGCCCACCTAGGTGGAGTGTCCCAGCCGCCCCCAGCCTTGGGGACTCCTGGGCCCTCCCCTGCCCAGCCCTGAGAGACTGCCCCGTCTTTCTGTGCCCCTGCAACCCCGCTATCCTGGCCAGGGCAGCCCAGAGCAGACTCCCACCCGCAGGACACTTCCGGGGACACAGTATGGGGGAGGAAACGCGGAGATGCTGGGAAGAGCATTTGTTACCGAGGACAGTGGCCTCTGTGAGCAAAAATCACAGAACATCAGCCCGAAGCGGGTGGCTAGAGAGCTTTTGGGGGCCCCCAAACTCCATGCAAGGTGACCTGGGGGTGACCTCGGAGGTGTGGCTGCTGTGTCCTGGCTTACTCTGCAGTCTGGACAGAGGGGCAGCGCAGCCCAGAGAACTGGTCAATCAGACCGATGCACAAGTGATTCCTGGGGGCGAAGGGGTGCAGGAGAGATGTTTGGGTCCCCCAAGGCCTGGGGAAAATGGCCCATGAGTCTGCCTTCGCTCTCTGACCCCAGCTTCCCCACAGACTGGGAAGAGGAAGAGCTCCTTAACTCAAGGTTCCCCTGAACACCACATGGAGAAAAAGAGTGAGTTTCCCTGGCCTCCAGGCAAGAGGCTGCCAGCAGCCCGGGGCCTGGGCAGCCAGCCAGCTCCCCAGTGACCTCTGGCTCCCTTCAGTCTTCAGTTCCCTTCCCCACCCGTCTTCAGCAGAAGTGAGAACAGACTCTGGGAAGGGAAGGGAGTTTTACTAAGAAACTAAGAGAAAATGCTCTTGCTCCCCAGCTGGGAGAAACTGAAAACAGGCCGGTGGGTGCACAGGAGGCAGGCTCCATCCCCGGGACCGTGGGTAGCAAGGGGCAGAAACAGACTCAGGCCAGCTGGGAGAGGGGACCACTGAAGGGTCAACAGAGCCAGTCTGCAGCAACCTCCAGGACACCTGCACCTGCCTCCCCACCATCCTTTTGGCCACTCCCTGGTCCGCAGGGCCACTCCCTCAGACCAGCTTCCCAACACACCCAGGCCTCCGGTGCAGCAAGTGCCTGGGAAAGGCCGAGAGGAGAGCTGGGGCGGGGCTGTGAGTGGCCTCCCTTGGTCAGGTGTTCACTCCTGGACGGTGCCCAGGGGCAGAGAGTGTGATTGACCAGTCAGGAGCCACAGGTGGCAGCAGCTCCCACAGGAGGCAGTGGTCACCTGGTGGCGGGGGACACATTCCTGAAGCAGGCAGCCAGAAAAGGCATTCCCCACACAAAGTGTGGGAAACTGAGCCGGGCCAGAAAGTGACAGGCTGGTCCAGCAGCCCCAGGCTGAGCTTGGGCACAAAGCCGGGTGCAGTGGCCCACAATGGAGCTGGCAGGGTCCCAGCCTCAATCCCTTGCGCCCTTACATCTCTCTGTGTTCGGGGGAATGCCTAGCCCCAGCCCTGGCCTCAGGGCTCTGGGAGGCCCTGCTCACCCCCACCCTCCTTGTTGTGCAGGAGGCTCTGCCGCTGACCTCTGCACACACACTGCCTGCGATGCAGCTGGGTCTGCTGCTGGCCAAGGCCAGCACTGGGGCTAGTTCCCTGGGGAATGACCATCCATGTGACCTCCCACCACCCTCAGTGGGGTGTGAGGAGCTTCTGAAGGGCGGTGCTTGGGCACACCACACTCCAGGACCCAGGACTCCAGGACCCACCACACTCCAGGACCCAGGACTCCAGGACCCACCACACTCCAGGACCCAGGACTCCAGGACCCACCACACTCCAGGACCCAGGACTCCAGGACCCACCACACTCCAGGACCCAGGACTCCAGGACCCACCACACTCCAGGACCCAGGACTCCAGGACCCACCACACTCCAGGACCCAGGACTCCAGGACCCACCACACTCCAGGACCCAGGACTCCAGGACCCACCACACTCCAGGACCCAGGACTCCAGGACCCACCACACTCCAGGACCCAGGACTCCAGGACCCCATCACACTCCAGGACCAGGGCCCTCGTCGGTCTGGGGTTTCATTCTGGGGCTGGGTGCAGCCTGGCCACCCGGCTGTGAACCATCATGGGTGGGGCTGCCTCTTCTCAGCCCAGCAGGTCCCCAGCTGCTTGGAAAGGCCCCAGTGATTACATGAGGGTCACCTGGGTCATCTAGGACAGGCTCCTCCTCTCAAAATGAGAAGATTCACAGCTTTCATTCCCCTTGCCGCATAACATGGTGCTCACCGGCTCCAGAAGTTAGAGCGTGGACATCTTTTTTATTTTTTTTATTTTTTGAGATGGAGTCTCATTCTGTTGCCCAGGCTGGAGTGCAGTAGCATGATCTTGGCTCACTGCAACCTCCGCCTCCTGGGTTGAAGCAATTCTCCTGCCTCAGTCTCCGGAGTAGCTGGGATTACAGGCGCACGCCACCACACCTGGCTAATTTTTGTATTTTTAGTAGAGATGGAGTTTCACCATGTTCGCCAGGCTGGTCTCGAACTCCTGACCTCAGGTGATCTGCCCACCCAGGCCTCCCAAAGTGCTGGGATTACAGGCGTGAGCCACTGTGCCCCGCTGAGCATGGACACCTTCCGCCCACCATGTGAGCCCAGGGTCCTGCGGCTCAGAGGTGACTGCTGAGTCTAAGCCCTGGTCTGGCTTCAAGGTCCAAACTCCTTCCATTTCTCTGGGGATTGAGGGGGAGTTTGCTGTACTGGGCCTGCCTGGGCTCTCTGGGCCCAGCCCTGGTAGCTGAGGCCCTGGGGTGCTGCAGCCTCCAGGTTATCTCCCCACTGCAGGCACCCACCCAAGGAGCATCCCAGGGGCCTCAGGGTGGGGGAGGCCAGGAACTAGGAGGTTCTCACTGCCTGAGCAGAGGCCCCACACCCACCGAGGCATGGGGCTCCCTGGGCTGTTCTGCTTGGCCGTGCTGGGTGAGTCCACCAGGGACGTGATGGTGGGGCTGCTGCTGGGGCCTTGAGGTCTTGGGCTCAGGTAGGGGTACTGGGAGCACAGGAGAGATGAGGCCTGAAGGCAAGGGCACCTCTGGAAACATGGGACAGAGAGGGAAAGATCTGGGCTTGAGTCTTGGACCGGCCCCTAAACTTGCTGCATATGTGGTCCAGGGATTGGTTCACCATTCTGGGCTCACTACTTACCCATCTGCAAAATGGGCTGATGATAGGAGATGTTGTGGCGGGGAACGGCGCAAAAGAGCTTTTGTGAGTGATGGTGCCAGCTGAGTCCTGGGGCCTCACTGCCAGGAATCAGCCTGCTCCTCCCTCCTAGATTCAGCAGGTGGGTCTTGAGGCTGTCTCTGGTCTCCCCTCCACGCCAGGCCCTCTCCTCATTGCCCTCACCTCTCTTACAGCCGCCAGCAGCTTCTCCAAGGCGCAGGAGGAAGGTAAGTGGCACAGCCTGCTGCAGGGAGAAGTCCCCCAGCTGGGACCCTGGTGTCAGAACCCCCACGGTGGAGGGCGCCTCGTCTGGGAAGGAAGTTACTAGTGGGGAGGTGTGTGCTGGAGGATGGCTGGACAGTTCTGGAACACTCTCTCCACCCTGCAGGGCCCTAGGAGTGATAGAGATGGGCAGGCCAAGCAGGCCAGTGTGGGGACCTCCGGGGCACACAGGCAGGGAAGTTGCTTAGCTTCCAGCCTTTGGCTAGGCTGTTTGGAGGGAAGATTCCCTGGGCAGGTGCATCCTCATCACTCTGCCCCAGGTCCCTGATCGGGAGCAGAAGCCCCCCTGAGACCCTCACAGCTCTGCCCGGTGGGCGAGGCCCCGTGGAGGGCTGGGGAATTCTGGTGGGGCCTGGGAGGTCGGGATTCTCTGACCAGGAGGAGGGCTGTGAGAGGATGGTGAAGTTGAGGCTCCCCCAGGGGCCTGACATACCTGAGGCTGCCTTCCTTGTAGAGGCAGCCGGGGAGTGGAGAGCATCTAGGACCCAGCTGGGTACAGGACCAGGGAGGAGGGGACGCTGTGGAAGGTCCCTGACAGCCCCTAGCCTGGCCTGCTTCCTCATCTTTGCCTGCTCCATCCTTCTGCCTGCAGTTTCTTGCCCCATCCTTCCCTCCCCTCCCCTCATGTCCATTAAGGTGAGGATGGACAGTCACCTCCCTGTATTGTCCCAACCAACCCTTGCACCTTGTTGCTAGACCACCAGGTTACAGAGCAGGGCCTTCCCCCTCTATTTTGCTAAAGGGCAGGTACAGGGTAATGATGACGCCAATCTCACTTGAATGAGGCCCAGGTTGAACCATTATTTCCTCATTACCAAAAACGGATACATTGTTGGTGTGGCTGCTAAAAAGAGAGCAGGCAGCTGGGGCTCCGGGAAGTACCCGTGCAGGGCAGTTCCGCCTCCCCCTCTTGGCTGGCTCCTGACTTCTCCGATTCTTGCCAACCAAGTCCTGCTAACTAAACTCCTAAGAGACTGACTGATAAATCATTTATTCATTCAACAAATACTTGAGCACCTGTTTGGTTGCAGGCACCATTCCAGGCCCTGAGAATGTGGCAAGGCACGGAAACAAACCCCTCCTGTGTCTTACATTCTAGTGGGGGTTGGGGGGACAGATGATAATAAAAATAAGAACATTCAGTGGCTTATGCCTGTTATCCCAGCACTTTGGGAGGCTGTAGCCAGAGGATCAGTTGAGCCCAGGAGTTCAAGACCAGCCTGAGCAACACAGTGAGACCCCCATCTCTAAAAAAGAAAAAACAAAATTTTTTTTTTTTTTTTTTTGAGATGGAGTCTCACTCTGTCACCCAGGCTGGAGTGCAGTGGCTCGATCTCAGCTTACTGCAACCTCTGCCTCCTGGGGTCAAGGGATTCTTCCACCCAGCCTCCTGAGTAGCTGAGATTACAGATGTGCACCACCATGCCCAGCTGATTTTTTTGTATAAAAAAAAATATATTTTTAAATTAGCTGGGCATGGTGGGCGGCGCACTTGTTGCACCTGAGGCTGAGGGGGGAGGGAAGTGAGCACCTGAGCTTGTCCGGGAAGTGAGGCTGCAGTGAACCGTAATCATTAACAGTGCACTTCAGCCTGGGTGACAGAGCAAAAAAACACATTCTAAGGTATGTTAGAATGTTCTAGAGAAAAGCAAGCGGGTAGAAGGAAGGGGAACACAGGGTAGGTAGGGGAAGGAGGGCAGCATTTGCGGGGGAGGGTGGAGTTTGGGAAGGGGCCGTGCAGCAAGGACCCGAAGGAGCCGACTGAGCAGGAAGTACCTGGGCAGGGACCCTATGTGGCCAGAGCACAGGAAGCAAGGGGCAAAGGGTATTGAATGAGGTCAGAGGCATGGTGTGGGGTTGACCGGGGAGGGCCCTGTGGGGCGCAGCCATAGGAGGTTTGGAGGGGAAAACGCAATCTGATTTACCCTTGATGAGGTCATCTGGACACTGTGTGGGATGGAAATCAAAGGCAAAATCCAAGAGAGCCATTAGGCTACCCTAGGGATCCAGAGGAGAGACTGGGCAATGTGGGAGAGGCAGGGAGATGGGGTGGACATACATTCTGGAGGCCAATAGCAGCTGCTGGCAGATGGCATGGGATGGGATGGCATGGGATGGGATGGGATGGGGACAGCCATGAAAGACGGCGCCAAGCCAGGCTCAGCTGCTCACGCCTGGAATCCCGGCACTTTGGGAGGCCGAGGCAGGCAGATCACCTGAGGTCAGGCGTTTGAGACCAGCCTGACCAATATGGCAAAACCCAGTCTCTACTGAAAATACAAAAATTAGCTGGGCGTGGTGGCGCACGTCTGTAATCCCAGCTACACGGGAGGCTGAGGTGGGAGAATCCCTTGAACCCGGCAGGCAGAGGTTGCAGTGAACCAAGATCGCACCACTGCATTCCAGCCTGGGCAACAGAGAGAGACTCTGCCTCAAAAAAAAAAAAAAAAAAAAAAAAAAAAAAGGCGCCAAAGTCCTTGGCCCATCTGGAAGGATTGGCTAAATAAAGTGCAGGCTGGAGATGGCATATTGTGCAGCTGAAACAGCTTCAGTGGGAGTGGAAAGCTGGGTACACGTGAAGGACCTGAGGGATCAGGATATTCAAAAGATGATCTCTGTGTAGGTTGGCTTTTTGTTTTGTTCCATTTTGCTTTCAGACACAGGGTCTTGTTCTGTCATCAAGGCTAAAGTGCGGTGGCACAATCACCGCTCACTGCAGCCTTCACCTCCAGGGCTTAATCAATCCTCCTGCCTCAGCCTCCCAAGTACCTGGGACTACAGGCACATGCCATCACACCCAGCTAATATTTAATTAATTAATTTTTTTTTTTTTTGAGACGGGGTCTCGCTCTGTCGCCCAGGCTGGAGTGCAGTGGTGCAATCTCGGCTCACTGCAACCTCCACCTCCCAGGTTCAAGGGATTCTCTTGCCTCAGCCTCTTCAGTAGCTGGGACTACAGGCACATGCCATCACGCCCAGCTAATTTTTTGTACTTTTACTAGAGATGGGGTTTCACCATGTTAGCCAGGATGGTGTCGATCTCCTGACCTTGTGATCTGCCCACCTTGGCCTCCCAAAGTGCTGGTATTACAGGTGTGAGCCATCACGCCCGGAAGCTAATTTTTTTTTTTTTTTTTTAGACAGCGTCTTGCTATGTTGCCCAGGTTGGAATGCAGTGGCACAAACTCGGCTCACTGCAACCTCCATCTCCCAGGCTCAAGCCATCATCCGCCTCAGCCTCCAGAGTAACTGGGACTACAGGCACGCACCACCATGCCCAGCTAATTTTTGTATTTTTTGTAGAGACAGGGTTTTGCTGTGTTGGCCAGGCTCGTCTCAGACTCAAGCTCAAGTGATCTGCCCGCCTCAGCCTCCCAAAGTGCTGGGATTACAGGCATGAGCCACCCTGCCTGGCCTAATATTTCGATTTTTTCTGTAGCGATTGGGTCTTCCTATTTTGCCCAGCTGGTCTTGAACTCCTGGCCTCAAGCAATCCTCCCCCTTTAGCCTCCCAAAGTGCGGGGGTTACAGGTGTGAGCCACTGTGCCTGTGTATTTTGAAATCCCCAAGAATTCTGGCAAGTGTAGCATTAAGCATGGTAGGAACCACGGACAGGCATCTTCAAGGAGGGATAGGTGTTGGTAGGTCATTGTAACCCAGAAGACAGAGTGGAATGTATCTGAAGACATAGCTGCTGTTTAGCAAGGAGAGGGGAGAAAAGTTTAGGGAAGGGGAAATGTCAAGAAGATGTTGTCCCCCTTTGTCCTAGCCCCGTGCCATGAAGGCTGCCGGGATCCACATCGCCTGGGACACCTGAAGGGGTAGACGGTGCTCTGGGAAGGAGGGATCTGGTTTCCTTCAGATGTAGAGGATGGAGGGTGTTGGTTGGAAGGTTGAGGATACAGGGGATTTTGATTCCGGCTGAGCCTACACTCCAAATGGCGCAGAGGAGGCCGGGCACAGTGGCTCACATCTGTAATCCCAGCAGTTTGGGAGGCCGAGGCAGGCGGATCACTTGAGGTCAGGAGTTCAAGACTAGCCTGGCCAACATGGTAAAACCCCATTTCTATTAAAAATACAAACATTAGCCAGGCGTGGTGGTGGGCGCCTGTAATCCCAGCTACTCAGGAGGCTGAGGCAGGAGAATCGCTTGAACCTGGGAGGCGGAGGTTGCAGTGAGCCTGGATGGCGCCATTGCACTGCAGCCTGGGCGACAGAGTGAGACTCTGTCTCAAAACAGAAACAAAACAAACAAGGCCAGGCGTGACAGCTCAGGCCCATAATCCCAGCACTTTGGGAGGCCGAGGTGGGCGGATCACCTAAGGTCAGGCATTCCAGACCAGCATGGCCAACATGCAGAAACCCTGTCTCTACCAAAAATGCAAAAATCAGCCAGGTATGGTGGCGCGTGCCTGTAATCCTAGCTACTCAGGAGGCTGAAGCACAAGAATCGCTTGAACCCAGAGGCGGAAGTTGCAGTGAGCCAAGATCATGCCACTGCACTCCAGCCTGAGCGACAGAGCAAGACTCTGTCTCAAAAAAAAGCAAAAGACAAAAGATAAAAAAGCAAAAAACAACAGCAACAAGGAAGGAAACACATTCTCTGACAGTGCTGGAAGCTGAATTCCAAGACTCAGAGTCCGCAGGGCTGGGTCCTCCCAAGGCCCGGCGGGAGCACCTGCTCCTGGCTCCTGGCCTGGTTTCCGGGGGTTGCCTCCCTCATGCCATTCTCCCTGTGTGTGTCTGAGTCTCCTTTCCTCTTCTCATCAGGCCCCACCCTAATCCAGCATGAATTACTGGAGTTAATATTTAACTTGAGAGAGGGGGAGCTATCTGTAAAAACCTGATTTCCAAATCTGTTCCCATGGGCAGGTCCTGGGAATCACCATTGGAACCTATCTTTTTGGAGGACATAATTCAACCCTCAACGGATGGCGACTTGTTCAAAATCAGATCCCAGGGCCCCTCCCTAGGTCTAATGAATTGCAACCCCCAGGGTTGGGACTGGAATTTCCAAGCTTCCTGTTGTCACAGAGGCCAGTCTGGAGAGGGGTAGCACAATCTGGAAGGGCCTCGGAGTCACTCAGGGCACCAGCACCGTGTCTGGGCCTGGACGTGAGCCCTCCACAGTTTCCCTGCAGTGACCCCGCACCCAGCCTGGGCTTGGCTTAGCTTCCTGTCTCGAGGGCAGCCTTGTCCTCACTTTATCAAATTTTGAGTGTGCCGTCCCATTATTTAAATACTCTTGCAGAGCAGATGAATTTTATTTATTTATTTACTTACTTATTTTGAGACAGGGTCTTTGCTCTGTCACCCAGGCTGGAGTGCAGTGGTGCAATCTTGGCTTGCTGTAGCCTCGACCTCCCAGGTTCAAGAGATCCTCCCACCTCAGCCTGCTGAGTAGCTGGGACTACAGGCACATGCCACCACGCCCGGCTAATTTTTCTATTTTTAGTAGAGATGGGGTTTTGCCATGTTGCCCAGGCTGGTCTCGAACTTCTGAGCTCAAGTGATTCGCTCCCCTCGGCCTCCCAAAGTGTTAGGATTATAGGCATGAGCCACTGCACCCAGCCAATTTTTTTTTTTCTTAGAGATAGGATCTTGCTTTTTTGCCCAGGCTGGTCTCAAACTCCTGGGCTCAAGGGATCCCCCTGCCTAGGCCTCCGAAAGCGCTGGGATTATAGGCGTGAGCCACCACGCCCAGACAAGCAGAAGAATTTTAAATTAAATGATAGGCCAGGCGGGTGGCTCACGCCTATAATCCCAGCACTTTGGAAGGCTGAGGTGGGTGGATCACTTGAGGTCAGGAGTTGTAGATCAGCCTGGCCAACATGGTGAAACCCCATCTCTACTAAAAATACAAAAATTAGCCAAGCATGGTGGCGTGCACCTGTAATACCAGCTACTCAGGAGGGTGAGGCAGGAGAATCACTTGAAACAGGGAGGCAGAGGTTGCAGTGAATTGAGATCGCGCCACTGCACTCAGGCCTAGGAGACAAAGCAAGACCCTGTCTCAAAGAAAAAAAATAAATTAAAAAAATATGATAGACCATCCTTTATTGGCAGGCTTATCCATAAACTAAATAATCAAAAGGAAAAAACCACACAAGTCTTGTGAGGATATAAAGTGAATGTCCGGCCGGGGGAGGTGGCTCACCCTGTAATCCCAGCACTCTGGGAGGCCGACAGGGGCGGATCTCCTGAGCTCAGGTGTTCAAGACCAGCCTGGCCAACATGGAGAAACCCTGGCTCTACTAAAAATATAAAAAATTAGCCGGGCGTGGTGGTGCATGCCTGTAATCCCAGCTACTTGGGAGGCTGAGGCAGGAGAATCGCTTGAACCCAGGAGGCGGAGGTTGCAGTGAACCAAGATCACGTCACTGCACTCCAGCCTGGGCGACAGAGCAAGACTCCGTCTCAAAAAAAGAAAAAAAAAAAGTGAATGTCCCTGGTACAGTGTACTTTAAAAATGGTTCCTGTCTGTGAACTTATGCAAATCAAGCTTCTATTAATGAAGACCGAAATGGAAATGAAGAGAGAGCAGTTTCTCTTTCCACTTTTGTAAGTCAAGATCATTTCCCTTCACAAAGGGAGCAAAAAGAAAGGGTGACCACGTGTCAGCCCTGGACTCCCACTTCCCCACATGAGGCAGGCTTCTGGCCCCTGCGATAGTTTTTGGACAATGAAGAGAAGGCCTCTTGGCTCTGAGGGTCAAATTGACTAAATGAATCAGCAGAAGCATCTGCAAGAGGATGACCAAGAGGATGCCTTCACCTCCAGATACACCTTCACTTTCTTCAAATTGAAGATTTTTCCATGAAAGCCTGTTTGGGGGGGAAAAAAAAAAAAAACATTCCTTTTTTTTTTTTTTTTGAGACACAGTCTCACTGTCACCCAGGCTGGAGTGCAGCAGCGCAATCTCGGCTCACTGCAGCTACCACCCCTCAGGTTCAAGTGATTCTCATGCCTCAGCCTCCCGAGTAGCTGGAACTACAGGCTCAAGCCACCACACCGGGCTAATTTGTGTATTTTTAATAGAGACAGGGTTGCACCATGTTGCCCAGGCTGGCTTTGAACTCCTGGCCTCAAACGATCCACCCTCCTCAGCCTCCCAAAGTGCTGGAATTACAGGCGTGAGCCACTGTGCCAGGCCTAAAAAAAAAGAAGTATTCTTCCCCATCTAAAAATGAGAGTCTGGCTGGGTGCAGTGGCTCATGCCTGTAATCCCAGCACTTTAGGAGGCCGAGGTGGGAGGATAGCCTGAGGTCAGGAGTTCCAGACCAGCCTGGCCAACATGGTAAAACCCCATCTCTACTAAAAATACAAAATTAGCCAGGTATGGTGACGCATGCCTGTAATCCCAGCTACTTGCGAGGCTGAGGCAGAAGAATTGCTTGAACCTGGGAGGTGGAGGTTGTGGTGAGCCAAGATCACGACATTGTACTCCAGCCTGGGTAACAGAGTGAGACTCCATCTCAAAAATAAATAAATAAATAAATAAATAAATATAAAAAGGAGAGTTCTCATGAAATTTTCAAAGGGGCACGGATGAGAAAATAATTGTTGGTGTCTCTGCAGCGCTGGGCAGGGGAAGACATCCTGATTCTAGAAGGCTGCTGCCAGTTGTCTAGACCAGAGTTGTCAACCCCAGCACTCCTGACATTTGAGGCCAGACCATTCTTCGCGGTGGGGGCTGACTGTGCACTGTAGGATGCTTTGTGACATCCTTGGCCTCTACCCACTAAATGTCAGCAGCAACTCCTAATTTTTTTTTTTTTTTGTGGAGATGGGGTCTTGCTGTGTTGCCCAAGCTAGTCCACCTCCCAATACTGACAACCAAAAATGTCCCCAGACCCAAAGGTCCCCTGGAGGCAAAATTGCTCCTGGTTGAGAGTTACTGGTCTAGCATGAAACATGCTTAGTGGTCACACATTCTAGTTTGTTCCAGTTCTCTGCTCAATCAGCAGTTTCCTCATTGCAGGGTGGTTTCCAGAGCAGACATGCCCAGCCGAGCAAAAGCGATTCATGACGTCGATGATATTCAGATTTCATAGACCCTTCTTTCTACCCCTCCCCCAAGCACTGCCCCAACCACACAGAGTTCTTTTTTTCTTTTTAATTTTTCTTTTGATTAAATAGAGGTGTGGTCTCACTGTATTGCCCAGGCTGGTCTGGAACCCCTGGGCTTAAGCAATCCTCCCGCCTTGGCCTCTCAAAGTGCTGGTATTACGGGCCTGAGCTACTGTGCCCACCTGATACACACTATTCTTTTTCTTTCTTTTTTTTTTTTTTTTTTGAGACGGAGTCTTGCTCTGTCGCCCATGCTGGAGTACAGTGGCAGGATATTGGCTCACTGTAACCTCTGTCTCCTGGGTTCAAGTGATTCTCTGGCCTCAGCCTTCTGAGTAGCTGGGATTACAGGCACATACCACCATGCTCAGCTAATTTTTGTATCTTTAGTAGAGACGGGGTTTTGCCATGTTGGCCAGGCTGGTCTCGAACTCCTAACCTCAGGTGATCCACCCGCCTCGGCCTCACAGTGCTGGGAATACAGGTGTAAGCCACCATGCCCGGCCTACACACTATTCTTGAAATGCAAACAGGTCCCCACCATTGGTATAATACAACCCTCTCCCTCAAACCCCTATTCTAGAAACATTTTTGTTTAATCCCAATTGCTGTCTTAAAGAATCAGTAATGGCCAGGCACGGTGGCTCATACCTGTAATCCCAGCACTTTGGGAGGCCCAGGCAGGCGGATCACCTGTGGTCAAGAGTTCAAGACCAGCCTGGCCAACGTGGCGAAACCCAGTCTCTACTAAAAATACAAAAATTAGCCGGGCGTGGTTGTGGGCGCCTGTAGTCCCAGCTACTTGGGAGGCTAAGGCAGGAGAATCACTTGAACCCAGGAGGCGGAGGTTGTAGTGAGCTGAGATCGCACCACTGCACTCCAGCCTGGGCGACAGAGCAAAACCTTCTCAAAAAAAAAAAAAAAAAATCAGCAAGGAAAGACAGCATCAGGCCCACTAGGAAGATCTCAGAGATGTTTTCCACAATGAAATTGACTCCAGGATTTGCTTCCAAAACAGAGAAGTCACTCACAAGCAGAAAGCAGATACCTGGTGTAGGTGGGTGAAAGCCTGCTGGAATGGGCTGACGGGCTGGTTTTCATCTGGATCTAGGGAGAAGAGCACTTTGGGTGCCGTGAGCAGGCTGGTCTCCTACAGGAGACTTCCATTCTTCAAAAGTCCTTTTATTTATTTATTTATTTTATTTTTTTAGAAACAGGGTCTCACTCTTTCACCCAGGCTGGAGTGCAGTGGAACAATTGTAGCTCACTGTAGCTTCAGTCTCCCAAGCTCAAGTAAGTGATCCTCTCCCCTCAACCTCTGGAGTAGCTGGGACCACAGGCGAGCACCACTACACCTGGCTAATTTTGTTTATTTATTTATTTTTAGAGTAGTTCTCACTGTGTTGTTTAAGCTGATCTCAAACTCCGAGGCTCAAGCAATCTGCCCACCTCAGCCTCCCAAAGTGCTGGGATTCCAGGTACGGTGTCCGCTGTGCCTGGACGCATTTTGTTTTTATAAAAAAATATTCTGGGGCCGGGCACGGTGGCTCACGTCTGTAATCCTAGCACTTTGGGAGGCTGAGGAGGGTGGATCACCTGAGGTCAGGAGTTCAAGACAAGCCTGGCCAACATGGTGAAACCCTGCCTCTACTAAAACTAAAAAACAAAAACAAAAACAACCAAAAAAACCTGAAAAATATTCTGGAAAGAAACAGCCTAAACGCAGGAGGTAGCCCTTTTTCTAGTATTTTCTTTTTTTAGAGTTGAAATTCACGTAACAAGAAGTCAACCATTTAAAAGTGATAATTGGCCGGGCACAGTGGCTCGCGCTTATAATGCCAGCACTTTGGGAGGCCGAGGCGGGTGGATGACTTGAGGCCAGGAGTTCAAGACCAGCCTAACCAACATAGTGAAACCCCGTCTCTACTAAAAATACAAAACTTAGGCTGGGCACGGTGGCTCACACCTGTAATCCCAGCACTTTGGGAGGCCGAGGCAGGCGCATCATGAGGTCAGGAGTTCAAGAGCAGCCTGGCCCATATGGTGAAAACCCGTCTCGGGTGCCTGCGTACTAAGACCTGTGTTCAGCAGCGGCGGCGGCAGCAGCGGTGGGCTCAGAGGCAGCGGTTGGGCTTGCAGCCAGCGGACAGGATCGAGTCAGTGCATTCGTGCGAGTTGGAATCGAAGCCTCTTAAAATGGCAGATGATTTGGACTTCGAGACAGGAGATGCAGGGGCCTCAGCCACCTTCCCAATGCAGTGCTCAGCATTGTGTAAGAATGGCTTTGTGGGCCAGGTACAGTGGCTCACGCCCGTAATCCCATCACTTTGGGAGGCTGAGGCAGGCGGATCACAAGGTCAGGAGATTGAAACCATCCTGGCTAAAATGTTGAAACCCCGTCTCTACTAAAAATACAAAAATTAGCCGGGCGTGGTGGCGGGAGCCTGTAGTCCCAGCTACTCAGGAGGCTGAGGCAGGAGAATGGCGTGAACCGGGGAGGCAGAGCTTGCGGTGAGCTGAGACTGCGCCACTGCACTCCAGCCTGTAAGATCGTCGAGATGTCTACTTCGAGGACTGGCGAGCATGGCCATGCCAAGGTCCACCTGGTTGGTACTGACATCTTTACTGGGAAGAAATATGAAGATATCTGCCCGTCAACTCATAACATGGATGTCCCCAACATCAAAAGGAATGACTTCCAGCTGATTGGCATCCAGGATGGGCACCTATCACTGTTCCAGGACAGTGGGGAGGTGCGAGAGGACCTTCGTCTGCATGAGGGAGACCTTGTTTAGGAGACTGAGCAGAAGTACGGCTGTGGAGAAGAGATCCTGATCACGGTGCTGTCTGCCATGACCGAGGAGGCAGCTGCTGCAATCAAGGCTCCCAGGGTGGCAGTGGTGGCAGCAGTGATCCTCCCAAGAGGCCCCCTCCCCCAGCCTGGCTTGGCTCTGGCCTGGTCCTAGGCTGCTGGACTCCTCCTACACAATTTTTTTTTTTGTTTTTTGAGACGGAGTCTCGCTCTGTCGCCCAAGCTGGAGTGCAGTGGCGCGATCTCGGCTCACTGCAAGCTCCGCCTCCCAGGTTCACGCCATTCTCCTGCCTCAGCCTCCCGAGTAGCTGGGGCTACAGGCGCCCGCTGCCACGCCCGGCTAATTTTTTGTATTTTGTAGATGGTCTCGATCTCCTGACCTTGTGATCCACCCGCCTCGGCCTCCTCCTACACAATTTATTTGATGTTTTATTTTGGTTTTCCGCATCCCCTCAATCTGTCGGGGAGCCCCTGCCCTTCACCTAGCTCCCTTGGCCAGGAGCAAGCGAAGCCGTGGCCTTGGAGAAGCTGCCCTCCTCTTCCCCCTCACACTACAGCCCTGCTCCGGGAGAAGTCGGGCGGGGTGCTGCTTGTAGTTTAGTTTTTGTTTGTTTGTTTGTTTTTGTTTTTTAATTCAATCTGGAATCAGAAAGCGGTGGATTCTGGCAAGTGGTCTTTGTGCCCTCCCCACTCATCCCTGCTCTGGTCCCCTGTTACCCATAGCCCTGAGCACCACCCCAACAGACTGGGGACCAGCCCCCTCCCCTGCCTGTGTCTCTCCCCAAACCCTTTCAGATGGGGAGAGAAGAGGAGGAGAGGGGAGGGGACCTGCCCCCTCCTCAGGCATCTGGGAGAGCCCTGCCCCCATGGGCTTTACCTTTCCCTGTGGGCTCTCTCCCCGACACATTTGTTAAAATCAAACCTGAATAAAACTACAAGTTTAATATGATAAAAAAAAAAAACCCGTCTCTACTAAATATACAAAAATTAGCTGGGCATGGTGGTGCATGCCTGGAGACCCCACTACATGGTAGGCTGAGACATGAGAATCGCTTGAACCCAGGAGGTGGAGGTTGCAGTGAGCTGAGATCATGCTACTGCACTCCAGTCTGGACGACAGAGCAAGACTCTGTCTTTAAATAAATAAATAAAAGTGGGCCGGGCGCAGCGGCTCACACCTGTAATCCCAGCACTTTGGGAGGCTGAGGCGGCCAGATCACCTGAGGTCTCGAGTTCAAGACCAGTCTGGCCAACATGATGAAACCCCATGTCTACTAAAAATACAAAAATTAGCCAGGCGTGGTGGCGGGTGCTTGTAATCCCAGCTACTCTGGAGGCTGAGGCACAAGAATCTCTTGAACATGGGAGGCGACAGTGCAAGACTCTGTCTCAAAAAAAAAAAAAAAGTGATAATTCAGCAGCATTTAGTGCATTCACAGTGTTGCACAACCACCACCGCTATCTAGTTCCAAGAGATTTTCATCACCCCAAAAGGAAACCCCGTATCTATCAGGCAGTTACTCCCCATTTCCCCCTCCCCTGGGCCCCAGTAACCACCAATCTGCTTTCTGTCTCTGGGTTTTCCTATTCTCAACTTTGCACACACATGGAATCATGCAACGGTTGCCCTTTGCGTCTGCCTTTTTGTTTAGTGGAATGTTGTTACGGCTCATCCCTGTTGCAGCCTGCATCTGTGCTCATTTCTTCTTAAGGCTGAGTAATATTCCTTATATGGATCAACCACATTCTATTTACCCATTCGTCCGTTGATAGATATTTGGGCCATTTCCACCTTTTGGCTGTAGTGAATCACACTGCCATGGACGTGTGTGTACAGGTATCTGTTTGAGGCCCTGTTTTCTATTATTTGGTATATGTCTAGGCGTAGAATTGTTGAGTCATATGGTAAGTCTGTTTAACTTTTTGAGGAACCACTAAATCAGTATTTTCTTTCTTTCTTTTTTCTTTACTCTGAGGTCTACTGGTTTCACTTGTTTACTTGTAATTTTTAGGTTCAGGGGTACATGTGCAGGTTTGTTATAGAAGTAAACTGCAGCTGGGTGCGGTGGCTCACGCCTGTAATCCCAACACTTTGGGAGGCCAAGGCGGGTGGATCACGAGGTCAGGAGTTTGAGACCAGCCTGACCAACATGGTGAAACCCTGTCTCTACTAAAAATACAAAAATTAGCGAGGCGTGGTGGCATGCGCCTGTAGTCCCAGCTACTCGGGAGGCTGAGGCAGGAGAATCACTTGAACTCAGGAGGTGGAGGTTGTGGTGAGCAGAGATCGTGCCACCGCACTCTGGCCTGGGCGACAGAGCAAGAATTCATCTGAAAAAAAAAAAAAAAGAAAGAGAGAACATGCTAAACCCAATATCCTTTTTTTTTTTTTTCCCCTGAGTCTCCATCTGTCACCCAGGCTGGAGTGCAGTGGCGTGATCTCGGCTCACTGCCACCTCCGCCTTCCCAGTTCAAGAGATTCTCCTGCCTTAGCTTCCCGAGTAGCAGGGATTACAGGTGCGCACCACTACACCCGGCTAATGTTTGTATTTGTAGTAGAGACAGACTTTCACTATGTTGGCTACACTGGTTTTGAACTCCTGCCCTCAAGTGATCCGTCCGCCTGGACCTCCCAAACGCTGGAATTACAGGTGTTTGCCACCGAGCCTGGCCAAACCAGTACCTTCTTAAGGTGCTTGATCAATGTTATTTTCTTTCTTCCTCCTTGGACCTTTTCATCTCCCAGAAATCACCCCTGTGGTCTCCATTGCCTACAAAGTCCTGGAAGTTTTCCCCAAAGGCCGCCGGGTGCTCATAACCTGCCACGCACCCCAGGTACCACCGCCCATCACCTATTCCCTCTGTGGAACCAAGAACATCAAAGTGGCCAAGAAGGTGGTGAAGACCCATGAGCCGGCCTCCTTCAACCTCAACATCACACTCAAGTCCAGTCCAGACCTGCTCACCTACTTCTGCCGGGCGGCCTCCACCTCAGGTGCCCATGTGGACAGTGCCAGGCTGCAGATGTACTGGGAGCTGTGGTCCAGTGAGTGCGGTGAGGGGCACAGGGCTGAGGCGGCAGGTGGGGTGCAGATCAATGGGGAGCTCTGGGAGTGGGGATTGTGAACCTTGCTGGGGTTAGAGACAGCCAGGGTGTGAGGGTGTGGACAAGGACAGGCTGCCACCTCCAAGGCCATTCTCAGTCCCTTGGGGCCTGTAATCAGGACTTGCTGTCCCTGGCTGGGGCCCTGAGGGCACAGTCTCCTGGCAGGGGCCTGAGGGCACAGAGGGAAAGAGCCCGATGGTGGCAGAAATGACTGGGCCCCATTTGTCAGCTCAGACCTCAAGGTGATAAACTAGGCACATTTGGCTGGGCGCAAATCCCAGCACTGTGGGAGGCCGAGACAGGCTGATCGCTGGAGCCCAGGAGTTCGAGACTAGCCTGGGCAACATGGCGAAACCCCGTTTCTACTAAAAATACAAAGATTAGCCGGGCGTGGTGGGGTGCACCTGTAGTCCCAGCTACTCAGGAGGCTGAGGCAGGAGAATCGCTTGAACCCGGGAGGCAGAGGTTGCAGTGAGCCAAGATTGCGCCACTGTACTCCAGCCTGGGTAATAGAGTGTCTCCAAAAAAAAAAAAAAAAAGAAAGAAACGAAGAAAAGTTAGGCACGTTTTGTGCATTACTTCACTTGGTCTTCACAGCAGTGTCCGGGGTGGGGTCTGGGCCTCTGGGTCTGTAGCTATGGAAGCTAAAGCTCTGGGGAGTTAAGAAAGTTGCCCCAGGGGCTGGGTGTGGTGGCTCACGCCTATAATCCCAGCACTTTCGGAGGCCCAGGCGGGTGGATCACTTGAGGTCAGGAGTTCAAGACCAGTCTGGCCAACGTAGTGAAACCCCATCTCTACTAAAAATATAAAAATTAGCTGGGTGTGGTGGTGGGAACCTATAATCCCAGCTACTGGGGAGGCTGAGGCAAGAGAGTCACTTGAACCCAGGAGATGAAGGTTGCAGTGAGCCGAGGTTGTGCTGCTGCACGCCAGCCTGGGTGACAGAGTGAGACTATCTCAAAAAAAAAAAAAAAAAAAAGAAAGTCGCCTCAGGCCACATGGTTGGCAAGTGGCCAAGGCTGCTTTCAAACCCCACTCTGTCCAGCTCCAAACCCTGCCTTCTTCCTGTTTCCCTCCTGATAGTAACTCAGGTAACCTTCTTGGTGAGATCTATGGGGTATGGGAACTAGGAAGTATTGCCTGACTTAGGGTGGGACAAGGAAACTCCCCATTCATCCTTTGGCCCACACCCTAAGAACACCAGGAAAAGACAGCCTGGGGGAGATGAGCGCAGGGTCTGCAGCCCAACGGGTCCAAGGTTCAAATCCCTACACTTACTGGCTGGGGTCTTGAACAAGTCATTGGACCGCTGAGCTTCAACTGCTTTATCTGCAAAAGGAAAATGATAACAGAGGCCAGCGGGGTGGCTCACACCTGTATTCCCAGCATTTTGGGAGGCCAAGGCAGGAGAATCCTTTGAAGCCAAGAGTTTGAGACCAGCCTGGACCACAGAGTGAGACTCTATGTCTACAAAAAAATTATTTTCTTTTTTTGAGACGGAGTCTTGCTCTGTCACCCAGGCTGAACTGCAGTGGCACGATCTCGGCTCACTGCAACCTCCGCCTCCCAGATTCAAGCGATTCTCCTGCCTCAGCCTCCCCAGTAGCTGGGACTACAGGCTCTTGCCCCCATGCCGGCAAATTTTTGTATTTTTAGTAGACACGGGGTTTCACCATGTTGGCCAGGCTGGTCTCAAACTCTTGACCTCAAGTGATCCACCCACCTAGGCCTCCTAAAGTGCTAGGATTACAGGCGTGAGCCACTGCACCCAGCCAATAGCAATTTAAAAAAAAATTAATCGGGTGTGGTGGTGCATGCCTGTCATACCAGCTACTTGGGGGGCTGAGGTGGGAGGATCATCTGAGCCCAGGAGTTGGAGGCTGCAGTGAGCCGTGATCACACCATTGTACTCTAGCCTGGGCAACAGAGACCCTGTCTCTAAAATAATAATAGGTCCTACTCCAGGGGACCTATTAAATGAAAGCCTTTTAGTAGGTGGCAAGTGTGGTGGTTATTACTAATCAGTAAGAATGTCTAGAGCATTAGGCTCAAGGCCTGGGGGATTCTAGAATCTTCTACGTGACAGTTCTTGTCCTGAAGTAGCTTGCCTTTCAGTAAAAAAGACGAGACTGAATGATAGAGTTGCCAGATAAATTTTACATAGAACATACGTATAGTAAAAAATTATTCATTGTTTATCTGAAATTAAAATTTAACTGTATTTTTATTTGCTAAGTCTGGCAATCTGAAATATACTACACAAGAATAAAACCAGGCCGGGCATGGTGGCTGACGCCTAAAATCCCAGCACTTTGGGAGGCTGAGGCAGAAGATTGCTTGAGCCCAGGAGTTTGAGACCAGCCTGGCCAACATGGTGAAACCCCATCTCTACAAAAAATACAAAAATTAGCTGGATGTGGTGGTGCACACCTGTAGTCCTAGCTACTCAGGAGGATGAGACGGGAGAATTGCTTGAGGTGGGGAGGCGGAGGTTGCAGTGAGCCTAGATTGCACCATTGCACTCCAGCCTGGGCGACAGAGCAAGACCCTGTCTCAAAATAAAGTAAAAATAAGATAAAAACCAAATGTGAAATTGTGTGGTACACATGGCAGGTAGGGCAGCAGCCCAGACACAGGTGGAGGGCAAACTCTAGAAGGCAGCCTGGAGGAGGCGGCAGCCACAGCTAAGCTCATTAGGCATTTTGTAATGAGGAGAACTTACTGAGGAGGAGGGGTTTAAAACCGCTCAGCCATGCCTGTACTACCTTCTCCCACCCTGCCAGAGCCAGTGTCTGAGCTGCGGGCCAACTTCACTCTGCGGGACAGAGGGGCAGGCCCCAGGGTGGAGATGATCTGCCAGGCGTCCTCGGGCAGCCCACCCATCACCTACAGCCTGGTCGGGAAGGATGGGCAGGTCCACCTGCAGCAGAGACCACACCACGGGCAGCCTGCCAACTTCTCCTTCCTGCCGAGCCAGACATCGGACTGGTTCCAGTGCCAGGCTGCAAACAACGTCAATGTCCAGCACAGCGCCCTCACACTGGTGCCCCCAGGTGAGAGGGCCCTTGGATTTCCAGAGGGGCAGCTGGCGCTTCTGTGCCGGGAGTGTGCTAGTGTCCAAGACACAGGTCGATGGGAAGTGGGACAGCTCTACCCGGCCACTGCTGAGAACAGAGAGGGTACAGGAGGCAACCATGCCCACCCTGGCCCCTGCCTAAAGGAAGCCCAACCCAGCTGCCTCTGCCCCCCTCCCAGGAGAGTTGCCCAAGGCACCCACCATCGTGCTGGCTGGCAGCCTCGCCTCCATTGCGGCCATCACCTCTGGGATGCTGGGCTGGACCACGTGGGCCAGGTAGGAAATGGGTGCTGGATGCAGGGAGGAGGGAGAGCTGCTGATGGCCTGAGAGGTCCAACCAGGCCCTAGCTGCGGAGCTCAGGTGGTGGGGCTTGCAGGGCAGGGCTGTGGCCAGGGCAAAGAAGGGCCATCATCGCACGACTCGAAGGTGTTTATGAGGACCTACTGTGTGCCATGTGCCTACTGAGGCTTACACATTCAAGGCGTTATCGGACCCTGGCCGATAACAGGGACCCAGTTGCCCTGTAACGGAGTCTGCTGGCCTCTGGGAGGGCATTCTCCTAAGTTCTTCGTGGGAACTGAGCAGGGATGCAGGGATGATACCTCCAGGAGACCAAGGTGGACCAGGAGCTCCTGCCTTCTGTAAGAACCACATTGGGCAGTCTTTCCGAGGTGGTGGCAAGAGCCTGGGGCCCTGCCTCCCGGGGTCCCTCTCCAAGGCCATGGCTTTGCTGACATGTAAGGTGACCAGGGCCTTTGTAGTGTCTGAGCGCAGGCACCACAGGCCTGTGTGCTCTGCCTGTCTGGCTTTGATGGTGGCCAGCCCTGCCTCTGTGAACTCACCTCTCTTTGTTTGGGAGACACTGCCGTGTCCTGGTTCTCATCCTCTGCCCGTGGCCCAGGCCCTTACGTGGCTCTGCCAGGAGTCCATCCTTGGCACTCTCCCATCTCACTTCCACCAAGTCTGTTCTTTCCAGAGGCCAGACTTGTGGGTGAGCCATGTCACCTCGCCAAGCCTCAGTTTTTCCTTCTGTAAAATGGGGTACAGCCTTCATTTAGTGGGGTGAGTAAGACTCATGTCTCTCCTGCTGGGGCACTGATGTGCTTGGCACCATAAAACTCCCAGAGGCAGGCTGGGCACGGTGGCTCACGCCTGTAATCCTAGCACTTTGGGAGGCTGAGGCAGGCGGATCGCCTGAGGTCAGGAGTTCGAGACCAGCCTGGCCAACATGGTGAAACCCCATCTCTACTAAAAATACAAAATTAGCCGGGCATGGTGGGTGCGTGCCTATAATCCCAGCTACTCAGGAGGCTGAGGCAGGAGAATCACTTGAACCTGGGAAGTAGAGGTTGCAGTGAGCCGAGATCGCACCATTGTACTCCAGCCTGGACAAAAAGAGCAAAACTCCGTCTCAAAACAAACAAACAAACAAACAAACAAACACTCTCAGATGCCTCGGGAGGGGATGGCTGGGAGGTGAGTTGGCCTGACTTGAGTCTCCACTGCTTTGTCATCAAGGTCGTGACCAGAAGATGGAGGACTGGCAGGGTTCCCTGGAGAGCCCCATGCTTGCCTTGCCGCCCTACAGGAGCACCCACCGTCTGAGTGAAGAAGAGTTTGGGGGGTTCAGGATAGGGAATGGGGAGGTCAGAGGACGCAAAGCAGCAGCCATGTAGAATGAACTGTCCAGAGAGCCAAGCACGGCAGAGGACTGCAGGCCATCAGCGTGCACTGTTTGTACTTAGAGTTCATGCAAAATGAGTGTGTTTTAGCTGCTCTTGCCACAAAAGCAAAAAAAAAAATGGATAACTATGAGAGATGGTGGATATGTTAACTTGCTTCACTGTAGGAACCTTTGTGCTATCTATATGAATCCCATCATATCAGGTTGTCTACCTTAAATATACACAAAAACATTTATTTAAAAAAAAGAAAAAAACCTGCCAGCTGGGATTCTTGGAGCCCTGGCGGCCTTCAGCAAACGCAGACAGTGTTGGTGTGAGGGCTTCAGGAGGGTCACAGAAAGGGGGTCTGTGTGGCCCTGTCCTCGCCTCTCAGGTGCTGTCACATCTCTCTGGGTGTAGGGAGAGGGAGGGGGGCACACTGGGAAAAGGCCCAGCCCCTCCCCCACACCTGCTCCCCTCTTCCCTGGAGGGGCACCCCACCTCCTGGTAGCCCAGTCCTATGGTTCAATCTCACGTGGTCCAGCTCACCTGGGTGGACTCTGAGCCCCACCTGGCACGCCTGCTCTTGTTAATCTGCACCTGCAACTAGCAAAGGGGGGTCTGGAATTCTTCCGGGCTCAGTCAGCCTGTGATCCCACACCTCTGCCTGTACAACGTCCGCTCCCCACTCCAACACACACAGAGCCTGCCCCAGCCTTCCCTGCACCGGACCCTCTGTACCGGCTTTTCTTGGGGTGGATGTAGAGAGGGACGGAGGCGAGAGGGGGCTGAACTGGAACTGGATTCAACTTTGCCTTCTGCCTGTTGCCCTGAAAACTTCATTTCTGTTTGCATGCCATCATTTTTTTTTTTTTATATGTGGTCTTTTCTTTTTTCTCTTTTTCTTTTTTTTGAGATGGAGTCTCACTCTGTCCCCCAGGCTGGAGTGCAATGGTACAATCTTGGCTCACTGCAACCACCACCTCCCGGGTTCAAGTGATTCTCCTGCCTCAGCCTGCCAAGTAGCTGGGACTACAGGCCATGCCCAGCTAATTTTTGTATTTTTAGTGGAGACAGGGTTTCACCATGTTGGGCAGGGTGGTCTCGATCTCCTGACCTCATGATCCGCCCGCTTCGGCCTCCCAAAGTACTGGGATTACAGGCGTGAGCCACCGCGCCCGGCCGATATGTGGTCTTACTCTGTCGCCCAGGTTGGGGTGCAAAGGCACGATCTTGGTTCACTGCAAACTCCGCCTCCTGGGCTCAGGCGATTCTCCCACCTCAGTCTCTGGAGTAGCTGGGACTGCTAGTAGCTGCCACCACGCCTCGCTAACTTTCGTTTTTGGTTTTTTGGGGTTTTTTTGTTTGTTTGTTTGTTTTTTTGAGATGGACTCTTGCTCTGTTGCCCAGGCTGGGGTGTAGTGGCTCGATCTCAGCTCACTGCCACCTCTGCCTCCCGGTTTCAAGCAATTCTCCTGCCGCAGCCTCCCAAATAGCTGGGATTACAGGCGCTCACCACAACGCCCAGCTAATTTTTTTGTTGTTGTTGTATTTTTAGTAGAGACGGGGTTTCGCCCTGTTGGCCAGGCTGGTCTCAAACTCCTGACCTCAGGTGATCCACCTGCCTCGGCCTCCCAAAGTGCTGGGATTACAGATGTGAGCCACCTCGCCCGGCCTGTTTTTGGTTTTTGAGACAAAGTCTCACTCTGTCGCGCAGGCTGGAGTACAGTGGTGTGATCTCTGCTCACTGCAACCTCTGCCTCCCAGGTCCAAGTGATTCTCCTGCCTCAGCCTCCCAAGTAGCTGGGATTACAGACATGCGCCACCACGCCCAGCTAATTTTTTTGTATTTTTAGTAGAGACCTCAGGAGATCTGCCCACCTCGGCCTCCCAAAGTGCTGGGATTACAGGCGTGAGCCACTGCGCCCGGCCTTGCACACCATCTTTTTTTTTTGACACAGAGTTTTGCTCTTGTTGCCCAGGCTGGAGTGCAATGGCACAATCTCGGCTCACCGCAACCTCCACCTCCCAGGTTCAAGCGATTCTCCTGCCTCAGCCTCCCGAGTAGCTGGGATTACAGGCATGCACCACCACACCCGGCCAGTTTTTGTATTTTTAGTAGAGACGGGGTTTCTCCATGTTGGTCAGGCTGGTCTCCAACTCCTAACCTCAGGTGATCCAACTGCCTCGGCCTCCCAAAGTGCTGGGATTACAGGTGTGAGCCACCGCTCCCGGCCTTGCACACCATCTTAAGTGTGAAGCCACACTGCCCTTCACAGCCTTGGGGCTCTGCCCAGACCAGGAGGAATGGGGAGGGGGTCTTTGACCCTACCCCAGGCTTAGCCCCAGAGAGGAGGAAAGAGTGGCAGGCCAGGCAGGGAGGGGCTCCAGGGTGTGGCCTGGGTTTTTCAGTGGGATGGGGGAGGGGTTGCTTATGAGCCTGGGTGGGTTCTTGGTAGGTGGTGGGCTTCCTAGAGGAGGCGATGGGAGGGCAGGGGCAAAGAGGGTGAGCGGTTCTCCGTTCATCCGTCTTCCTGGGGGACTCTCTGACCCTTTCTGGTCCGTGCTGCGGCCGGCGTGGCCCGGGGACTATAGCCCCTCAACCCCGAGGTGGGGTGGACACCGGTGCTCCGCGGCCAGAGCCCCTCCCCGCCGCTAGAAGCGCAGTCCCGCGGCCCGCCCGCCGCTCGCGAGGGCCGCACTTTGCCCTCGGTCCCTAGCGGCGCCTGGCCACGCCCCCGGAGGGTGGAGTCGGGCGGAGCGCCGGGCAGGTTCCTCAGCGTTCCGCGGCGGCGGCAGCGGCGGCGACGGCGACATGGAGAGCGGGGCCTACGGCGCGGCCAAGGCGGGCGGCTCCTTCGACCTGCGGCGCTTCCTGACGCAGCCGCAGGTGGTGGCGCGCGCCGTGTGCTTGGTGAGCCCGGGGAGGGCGGGCCGGGGGCACCCTGGGGATCCCCCCCGTCGCCAGGCCCGGCGGGGCCCCTAGCCCACGAGCGCGACAGGTGGCGGCGGCCGCGTCCGGGGCCTGGCGGCGAGCGGGGCCGGCGTCCAGCGTCCCGGGCCCCGCCTTCCCGCCCTCCACAGTCTGTCCCGCTGTCCCCTCCCGGTCCCGGGTCCCGCCACCCACCCCACCCCCAGCCTCGCGCCCCGACGCGGGGTCTCCTGAGGCTCCGCAGGGAGCGGGCCCCTGCCTCGCTGGCAGTGGGAGGAGTTTGGGGGCAGCTCCCGGACAGGTGGCCCGCACGCCGCGACTCCCAGATTGGGGAGTTCACCGGGACGGGGCTTTCCGAAGCCACGTGGGGTAAGGGAGGGGGCGGGGGGCGACCCAACGCCCGGAAACAGGGTGTCCTTCCCACTCGGGGCAGGCCACGGGTCCGCCTTCCCACCCGAAATTGAGGGACCCCAAGATGTACCCCCTTCCTGTAAGCTGGGGAATACCTCCAAAACCAGGTTTTGTGTGGGGGTGGGAGGTGGGGGGGGCCTGTTCTTGGACAGCCAGCCCTGAAAGCTGGAGTGGGTGTCATGAGAGGGCAGGCAGAGGTGGGCCTGCTGTGCCCAGACCATGCCTGGGCCTGGAGCTTCTGAGGTCCCCCAGGGCACCCACACCAGCTCCCAGCCAGGCTGTGGGGTCTGACCGCCTCTGTCCTGGGCTGTGTCCAAGAATCAGGTGCCCAGTGGGTCGGGATGGCAGTGCCAGGAGTCCTGGATGGGCACCCTGCTCCCATCATCCCGGAGATCCGGTTTCATCTCCAGCTGGGGGCGGGGCCTGTGACTGCCAGCTCCAGAGCCCTGTGGAGAGCTCCCTGGGACGACAGGGCAGGACTGGCAGGGGAGAGTCCTGGGGCCATCCCAGAGGGAGCCTGATGCTCACAGACCTGTCCCACACCTGCTGAGGTGGAGCAGGCGTGGGTGGTGGCCTTCAGGTTTAGGGAGGTGGCATGGGGCTCTTTCCAAGGGGCTGGAGCCCCCCTACATCCACCCTGGGTCCTCGAGGGGTCTGAGTTCAGAGCTGTATCCACAGGCCTGAGTTAGTCCTCTGGTAGTGCCCTGTGCATGCAGGGCCCTCTGTGGGGTGGGAGACAGACTGGGAGGGACCAGGATGCCACAGAGGCTGGAAGTCCTTGTGTGGAGAAAGCTGGCCAGGCTGAACCAGGGAGGGTTAGAGGGGGTTCCAGGAGGTGAAGACACAGGGGCGCCGGCATGGCCTTCCCAAGAGGGCCTGTCCACCTTCACCAAGGTGTTCAGGCAGAGGCTGGGCGCTGTAGAAGTGACTTGGGCTGAAGGTGATGGGGGATGGGTAGTCTTTGTGACTTGGCCTGTCTTGTTTAAACCTCTTTCAAGGTGAGGTTGGGCTGGGGATGGAAGGACTGCCCTTCATCCATCAGGTACCTAAGCAGAATGATTCCTGCAGGCAGGCCGATGGGGCAGGAGCAGCCCCTGCCTAGGAGGTCCCTGCCCATTCCCCACCCCTCCCCGGTCCAGGATTCCCAGGGGCAGGCCCCCTGGTGCCTGCAGATTCTCATCCTGGGGTGCACCAGGAAGCACTTTGCTCATCAGCTCACCTCCACAAGTTTGGAGGAGCTAAGATGTCAGCCTCCAAAAGGGGACAGCAGGCCGGGCGAGGTGGCTCATGCCTGTAATCCGAGCACTTTGGGAGGCCGAGGAGGGCGGATCACCTGAGGTCAGGAGTTCCAGACCAGCCTGGTCAACATGGTGAAACCCTGTCTCTACTAAAAGTACAAAAATTAGCGGGTGTGGTGGAGGGCACCTGTAATCCCAGCTACCAGGGAGGCTGAGGCAGAATTGCTTGAACCCAGGAGGCAGAGAATGCAATGAGCCGAGATTGCACTATTGCGCTCCAGCCTGGGCAACAAGAGCAAGACTCCATCTCAAACAACAACAACAAAAATCCAAAAGGGGACAGCAGTGGTGGGAGAGGCCAGCATCTGTACATCCCATCAGGGTCCCCGCTGTGTGTGCCCCTCAGGCGGCCACCAGCCCTACCAGGTCCTCCCCTCCCGGCAGGTCTTCGCCTTGATCGTGTTCTCCTGCATCTATGGTGAGGGCTATAGCAACGCCCACGAGTCTAAGCAGATGTACTGCGTGTTCAACCGCAACGAGGATGCCTGCCGCTATGGCAGTGCCATCGGGATGCTGGCCTTCCTGGCCTCGGCCTTCTTCTTGGTGGTCGACGCATATTTCCCCCAGATCAGCAACGCCACCGACCGCAAGTACCTGGTCATTGGTGACCTGCTCTTCTCAGGTATCTGCCTGTGGCACCTCCATTTGATCTTGGGGGAGGCATTAACTCTAGGGTTCCGCAGCTGGGGGGTCTCGGCCTCTCTGGGAGGGGCAGGGAGCAGCTCACTCCTCCAGGGCATTTTTAGGAAAGGGTTTTCAGCTAGTGTTTCTCCTTGCTTGAATGGCACCAGCCCTGCCTGAGGTAGCTAGAAGCTGAGTGGACCCCCAGCACACCCGAGCAGACGGGCTTTGCCTCTGCCCCTTTTGTACCCTAGGCTGTCTGCTGGGACCCACCATGCCAAGGCCCGAGTGTGGGGGACTTTGGAGGTGGATCCCGGCCCGGCTTCCAAGTCCTCCCCTCCATATTGTGGAGGCTCCCCTGGAAGGTCCCTGCCTAGGCCCTGCCCTACCTGCCCGCGTCCCCTCCCAGAGTCCTGGAAAGCCCCTCCCTTTCCATGGAACTGACGCTCCACCCGTCCTCCCCCAGCTCTCTGGACCTTCCTGTGGTTTGTTGGTTTCTGCTTCCTCACCAACCAGTGGGCGGTCACCAACCCGAAGGACGTGCTGGTGGGGGCCGACTCTGCGAGGGCAGCCATCACCTTCAGCTTCTTTTCCATCTTCTCCTGGGTAGGACGGCCAGGGGCCGGTTCTTGGGTAAAGGGTGGTGGAGGGTGGGCTCCCCCACCCACCTGTACCCTGCTGTGCTGCCCCTGCAGGGTGTGCTGGCCTCCCTGGCCTACCAGCGCTACAAGGCTGGCGTGGACGACTTCATCCAGAACTACGTCGACCCCACTCCGGACCCCAACACCGCCTACGCCTCCTACCCAGGTGCATCCGTGGACAACTACCAACAGCCACCCTTCACCCAGAACGCGGAGACCACGGAGGGCTACCAGCCGCCCCCTGTGTACTGAGTGGCAGTTAGGGTGGGAAGGGGGACAGAGAGGGCCCTCCCCTCTGCCCTGGACTTTCCTGTGAGCCTCCTGGAACTGCCAGCCCCCCTCTTTCACCTGTTCCATCCTGTGCAGCTGACACACAGCTAAGGAGCCTCACAGCCTGGCGGGGGCTGGCAGAGCCACACCCCAAGTGCCTGTGCCCAGAGGGCTTCAGTCAGCCGCTCACTCCTCCAGGGCACTTTTAGGAAAGGATTTTTAGCTAGTGTTTTTCCTTGCTTTTAATGACCCCAGCCCCGCCTGGAGTGGCTAGAAGCCAGCAGGCACCCATGTGCTACTGACAAGTGCCTCAGCTTCCCCCCGGCCCGGGTCAGGCCGTGGGAGCCGCTATTATCTGCGTTCTCTGCCAAAGACTCGTGGGGGCCATCACACCTGCCCTGTGCAGCGGAGCCAGACCAGGCTGTTGTGTCCTCACTCAGGTTTGCTTCCCCTGTACCCACTGCTGTATGATCTGGGGGCCATCGCCCTGTGCTGGTGGCCTCTGGGCTGCCTCCCATGGCGAGGGCGGGGCTGGTGCTCATGGCACTTCCTCCTTGCTCCCACCCCTGGCAGCAGGGAAGGGCTTTGCCTGACAACACCCAGCTTTATGTAAATATTCTGCAGTTGTTACTTAGGAAGCCTGGGGAGGGCAGGAGTACCCCATGGCTCCCAGACCCTATCTGTGCCAAGTGTATTATAAAGTCGTGGGGGAGATGCCCGGCCCTGGGATGCTGTTTGGAGACGGAATAAATGTTTTCTCATTCAGTCTCCAGTCATTGGTTGAGCGACAGCCTAGGGGTTGGGGGAAGACTCCACTCTGGGTACACCCTTAGGGGCTGGCTTTATGGAACTTGTATTTTGAACAAGGCAGTGGCAGTCCGCCCCCTCCAGCCTGCCTGGCTGGCCCCTTCCCTCTATCTGGGGTCGCATTCCGCACAAGGCTTTCATCAACATCTTAAAATAGTAACTGTGCTCAGCTTGTAAACAAGATGATTTTTCTGGCCTGCAGTGCCAGGGTCCTGCTGCTGCCTTCCTAGAGTTGGGGTGGGGGTACCTGGGAATTGTCGGTGAATGCCCCTTTCCCTGTAACCTTTCCCTCTCGGCCCTTTCTTAGCACTGAATAGGGGCACCATAGGTAAGACCAGGTTTCTACCTTCCTCCAGGGTCAGCACCTCTGGAGCCTTCCTGGGACACGGCCTTGGCCGTCCAGCCTGCCCCTCGGAGATTAGGCCCATCTCTGGAAGAGGTCAGGGCCCTAAAGCAACTTCTGGCTTCTTCTTTTGAGCAGTGACAGAGGGAGCTGTCATCGGCAAGTCCCGATTGTTTAAAAATCCCCAGTACAAACTAACAGGGCACTGCTCCCAGCCTCACCCGATGGCTTTGGCTTGGGACACATCACTAGCGAAGGGAAGAGGGAGGCTGGGGAGGCCCTGGGAGCGGTGACCCTGCCTGCACAGGACACACCTTACCCCAGCGATGCTTGCCCCCAAGTGAGCTGCCAACAGCCCATCTCTTGAGGCACAGCTGAGAGATGTCTTGACTCCTGAATTACCAAGAGTTTGTTTCACAAACAAAACCTGACCTCACAGGCCCAGCGGGCAGGACAGTGCCTCGTCCTTCCAACTGGGCCCCGGGCTCCTCTGTACACCCATTTTTGTCCTGACACTGGCCCAGACAGGAAGGCAGATGATGTTCCGCTTAGGACACACCCCATGATCATTTCTCAGTTCAAGGGTTGTGGTTAAGAGATCAGTATTACTACAGAAAGATCTGGGGGCCAGGTGCAGTGCCTCACGCCTGTAATCCCAGCACTTTGGGAGGCCGAGGCAGGTGGATCACTTGAGGCCAGGAGTTCAAGACCAGCCTGGTCAACATGGTGAAACCTCGTCTCTACTAAAAATACAAAAAGTAGCCAGGTGTGGTGGTACATGCCTGTAATACCGGCTACTTGGGAGGCTGATGGGGGAGAATCACTTGAACTGGGGAAGCAGAGGCTGCAGTGAGCAGGGATTGCGTCACTGCATTCCAGCCTCGGCGACAGAGACCCTGTCTCGAAACAAAAGAAAACAAAAAGATCTGGAAGAAAATCCCCACCCCAATCAAGTTGGAGCTGTCCACGAGACCCGAGGAAACCCAGGTGAAAGAGAAATGTGCGTCCACCAACCAGTGAATTTTCAATTAGTTAATTTCATACACTACAGCAGAGGTGTGGACCCTGCCCTCTCCCCACTTGAAGAGATAAGCCCCTGGGATCCAAGTCCCAGCAAGGTTGGTGCCACCCATGTTGGTGAAAGATGCTGTTGTTCCTGTGGAAACCATCACCAGAGGTAGGAAGGGCTTTGAGCCCAAAAGGAAACAAGAGGGTGTGAGTCCAGGCCATCCTCAGGAGAGGGCGGGAGCCCATCCCAGGCAGAGGGGCCTAAGCTTCAGTGTGGCCCAAGGCTCAAAGGTGCTGGCACAAGCTTCCCAGGGAGAACAGAAACTCAGCAGTGAAAGCTGCAGAGGGGAAGAAGCAGGCTGATGTCAGCAGCGTGGGGCTCTGTCCCTCACCCCAAGGAGGGGGAGTGTGCCAGATCCCAGGCCACCAAGCGGGGCCAGCTCCAGCCTGGGCGATCATCCCAGCAGCTGAGAGGGAAGCTTTAAGCAGGCTGGTGGGTAGGAGAGGGGGGAGCATGTGGCAGGTGGGGCAGCCACACAAAGACTTCCCAGAAGGCCAAGGTGTGGTCACCTTCCACGCCTCCCGACTTCCTCCTGGAGTGGCCAGGCAGCATGTAGGGCAGCGTCCACTAGGCGGCAGTGGTACAAAGGGAGCGGGCAGCCCTCGCCGGCCCCTCAGTTGGCGGGGCTGCATTGCAGAATCTGCTGTGGGGCAAAGAGCTTCCTGGCAGCCACGGCTTCCCCTGGCTTTCCTGGCACTGGGCAGTTCTCTTTGTTGTCCGGCCCGGCAGGCTGGCCCGAGGCCTTCTTGAAGTAGCAGAGCCGACACACGGAGTGGTACTTGTCTGCTCCCCCAATCACCTCGACCTGGCCGCAGGGACAGGGGACGGGTGAAGGGCCAGGACAGGACGGAGGCAGAGCCATACCCCCACCCCGCCGGCCCGCAGGGAAGGCAGGTGGAGCTACCTCCTTCTCTGTGCCGAGCCTCTTGGTGTAGGCGGCTTCCCGGAAGCACTCCATGCACACCGCGGTCAGCTTCACCACGCTTTCAGCCAGCGGCACCAGGTTCAGGATGGCCCCAAATGGCTGCGCTCCCATGGAAAGACAGCGGGCGCTCAGCCACATCACCAGACGGGTTTTTCTTTTAAACCCTCTGATTCACAAGCACTGAAGCCAGGAGAGTTTGCTCGGAACTTAGTCCTTCCCCCAACCCCTAGAGCACCATGCCCGGCTCTGTCCCTTTGCCAATTCAAAGCACCTGCCACAACAGATGGCACCCAGTCTGCACAGACCATGGAGTCCCTGGGCTCAGCCAAGGCCTGAGCAGCTCGGCTGTACCCCTGTGGTGGCTGAGCCCTGGTCACCCAGAGCTGGTGTCTCTGTGCCTACCCAGAAGCCTCTTGCCCTCCTCGAACCCAGCTCCAGACCTGGATCAGACGCCTTACCTTCCTCTGGAAGGTCCCATCCAGTGCAGCCACAATTACGGTCTTCCCGGCGTTGGCCATGGCCTCGCAGAACTCCACGATGTCAGGGAACTGGAAAGGGCACGTGGAGAAAGAGCGTGAGAGCTTCCACCCCAGCAGCAGCTCCCTGGAGCCCCAGCGAAGACGCTGCCAGATCTGACAACTCCGGCCATTTGGCCCGGAGCAACTCTAATTCTCCCACGAGGCTCCCCAGGCCGGGGGACTGTGTCCATCTACATGCCCCCCAGCAGACGACAGGCACATCCACAACTGCGCAGCCCCTTCCCCCTGCAGCCAGCTTCCGCTCCAAATCCAGGTACCCAGGACTCAGCACCGGACTTCCACACCAGCTGTGCTGTTTAACACTGCAGTGGCCAAAGGCCTGCTGCCTTGGGCTAGGACACCGCTGTTCATTGGACCCATTATGTGTGTGACCTTGGCAATGAATTAACGTCTCTCAACCTGTTTCCTTTTCGTTAATAGCAAGGAAGGTCCTGTTGTTTAAGGATGGAAGGCCCTAAGTTATATACATGCTCTTCGGTGAATAAGTGGGCACTTTGTGCTCTTGCCTCCCCCGTTTTAAACAGGTAATGTGCCTTGAGAAGGGGCGGGGGTCCTACCGGCCATTTACAGAGCAGGATGACACAGCACAGCCTTCTAAATTCAGGGCCTGCACAGAGCACATTTACTGTGTAAATCAAACTTCACTTTGGCTCAGGGAGAAGCTGAAACTCTGGCAAGTGCTCTGGTGATTCTCATCAGTCAATCATATCACTCTTAGCTGGTTGAGTTCATATGTCCAGACTGGCCTTTGGGTTGGGTGAAGCAGGGATGTCCTTGTCCTTGGGTGCAGGGTCTCTCTCCCAGGGCCACTCAGGCTCTCTCAGCCCAGGTACTGAGGTTTGAGGTTACTGAGACGTGAGGGCTTAGCAAGGTGAGGACTAAGGGGTGGCTCGAAAAATTCCAGTGAGATCCAAGCAAAGCCCAGCGTGACTGATTGCGCTCAGCTGACTGCAGGGGTCTCTGGAGAAGGAAGCCCAGAGACTCTAGCACGCCAGGGCCCCTCCCCACCATGCGCTCGTTCTCTCTTTTTCTCTGAGGACTCATAACGTGTCGCGAGGCCAGCACACCTCCTGCGCCAGGGGTGCGCCCCCTGGAGGGCTGACGCTGCCATCGCTGCCATTTAAAGCTGGATCTCGCTGTGTCCTGTGCACTGTAGGGTGTTGGGCTGCGTTCCTTGCCCCCACCCATTAGATAGATGCCAGGAACACGCCTCCCACCCCCCAGCTGCGACAAAATTGTTTCTAGTTGTTGTGAAATGTCCCTGGGTGGGAATCGAGAGGGGAAGAACCCTCCTGAGTTGAGAACCTTGCTCCTTAACCCTCCACATGAGGGTAGAAGGCAGACCCCAGACTCTCCTGCATCAGGGTTTCAGGACAGAGGAAGGTCCTCAGCCCCCACTCCCTCCACCTCTTGACCAACTTCGGGCTGAGGACCATAGTCAAAGAGCTTGGTTCTTCCACCCAGCACTTCCAGCGATCTGCCTGCCTCAGCCTCCCATAGTGCTGGGATCACAGGCGTGAGCCTCTGTGCCGGACCCTAACTTTTCCTAGATTAAACTTATTATAGATTGCATGTCTCTAACCTGAAAGGCTCCAAAATCTGACACTTTTTGAGCGCCCACCACAAGTGGAAAATTCCACACCTGACCTCATGGGACAGGTCACCATCAAAACTGTGGCTCACGCCCAAATTACTAAATACATAAAATTACTCTCAGGCTATGTGCCTAAGATGTCTATAAAACATAAATGGATTTTGTGTTTACACTTGGGGCTCATTCCCAAGGTCTCATTATATTATGAACACGCAAATATTCCAAAACCTGAAATCTGAAACACTTCTGGTCCCAGGCATTTAGGATAAGGAATACTCAACCTGTATTACTTGTGTAGTAGAACAGAAAACACAAAAAGGTCTATTTTTTTTTTTTTTTTTTTGAGACAGAGTCTCGCTCTGTCGCCTAGGCTGGAGTGCAGTGGCGTGATCTCAGCTCAATGCAAGCTCTGCCTCCCAGGTTCACGCCATTCTTCTGCCCCAGCCTCCTGAGTAGCTGAGACTACAGGTGCCTGCCACCATGCCTGGCTAATTTTTTTGTATTTTCAGTAGAGACGGGGTTTCACCATGTTAGCCAGGATGGTCTCGATCTCCTGACCTCGTGATTCACCCACCTCGGCCTCCCAAAGTGCTGGGATTACAGGCGTGAGCCACTGCACCTGGCCTTGTCCATTTTTTTTGAGAGAGTCTTGCTCTGTCATCCAGGCTGGAGTGCAGTGGCGTAATCTTGGCTCACTGCAACCTCTGCCTCCCAGGTTCAAGCAATTCTCAGGCCTCTGCCTCCCAAGTAGCTGGAATTACAGGTGCGTGCCACCACGCTTGGCTAATTTTTGTATTTTTAGTAGAGACGGGGTTTCACAATGTTGGCCCGGCTGGTCTCAAACTCCTGACCTCAAGTGATCTGCCCGCCTCGGCCTTCCAAAGTGCTGGGATTACAGGAGTCAGCCACCGTGCCCAGCCAGAAAAAAAGTTTAAAAAAATAAATCAGAGCTCCTACTATTGCCAAGCGACCTTGCAAGCCCACCACGAACTGTGCAGCTGTTGATGAACACGTGGGGGTGGCGCTGGGGCCAGGGTGCCCACCCACTACCAGCATCTGAAGCACAGCATCCCCAGCTAGGAGCTTCGGGTTTTCCAGGTGAATCTCCCTTGGATGCCAACGGTTTCTACAAAGCAGTGTGAACACCTGTGTGTCTTGCCCGGGGTACAAAGAAACACAGAAGCTTCTGACCCAGGGCCTTCCTCAGGACGGCACGGTGGCTACTCTGTGAAAGGCTTTCCCTGCTGACCCAGAAAACAGGAACAAGGCAGGTTAGGCTGGGCTTCATCCACTGTCCACGCAGACAATGAAGGAGCGAAGGACAGTCCTTCTGTTGGGTCCCATGCTAGGAACCCCTCTCAATCTAGAACTGCTTGCAATGGGAAGACCCTGAACTTCTTTTGTTTTTTTTGTTTTGTTTTGTTTATTTGTTTGTTTTGTGACAGAGTTTTGCTCTTGTTGTTGCCCAGGCTTGGAGTGCAATGGGGTGATCTTGGCTCACCACAACCTTCGCCTCCCGCGTTCAAGCGATTCTCCTGCCTCAGCCTCCCAAGTAGCTGGGATTACAGGCATGCGCCACCACGCCCGGCTACTTTTTGTAGTTTTAGTAGAGGCGGAGTTTCTCCATGTTGGTCAGGCTGGTGACCTGGCACTTCTTGAAGAGAACAAGGGGACACAGAGGCTAGAGCAGAATGCTGATGTCTGGGTAGGGTGTAATAAATACTCACTGAATGAACTCAAGTTTTACTTGCTGGCCAGGGAGGAAGTAGACCGAGAAATCCCACCTATAGGCTGAACAGGGGACAGGACTGAATACGCTGGCTCCTGACTCGGGGCATTTGGATGTCGAGGAAGGAGGAAGGAGAAGGGAAAGGTTTCCACCTCGGGGGTCTGGGTCAGCCTCTGTCAACAAGGTTTACACAGAGCCAGGAGAACAGAGCTATTGAACAACTCACAGCGGCAGGTCTGAAGGAGGGAGAGCCTTGCCAAAGCTGAAGCTTCCTTGTTCTGAGAGGGCCATGTCCCCAGAGCTGATGCAGAATCCCTGGATGCATTTTGAGGCCACAGTTTGGGAGCAAAAGAGAACAGCTGCAGCCCTACTCCCAGCCTGCGCTCACCTTCTTGCCGGGAGTCCCTCCACCACGGGGCAGCAACTACAACGTCTCCATGTACGCAGAGGCATGGGGGTGCTCAGGGGCGCACCTCTGAAGCTCAGAAACGGAATGGGCACACCCAAGCGGGGAGGAGATGCCAGCTGCCGGGTGGTCGGGAACCCAGAGTGGACACTGGCAGCCTCAACTCCACAGGACAGATGCCCTGCACAGGGGAAGGGACCCGTCAGCCTCCCCATGGGAATGGAATTTGCAGCTGTGACTCATACAGAATGCTGGGCAAGAACAGAACCAGGAGGGCAGGACTGGCCTTTTGGGGGTACAGGCCCTGTGACGTCCGGGCAGGGTATTCGAGCCAGAGCAGCCTGGCTCTGTGCTGGGAGGCAGGGTGGGTAGAGATCTCGAAGCGCTCACCAAACAAACTCATTTATTCTTCCTCCAGGGTATAGAACTAGACTAAGTGTGGCCAGGCGTGCTGGCTCATGCCTGTAATCCCAGCACTTTGGGAGGCTGAGGCAGGCAGATCACCTGAGGTCAGGAGTTCCAGACCAGCCTGGTCAACATGATGAAACCCTGTCTCTACTAAAAATACAAAAGATTAGCTGGGCATGGTGGCAGGAGCCTGTAATCCCAGCTATTTGGGAGGCTGAGGCGGGAGAATCACTTGAACCTGGGAGATGGAGGTTATAGTGAGCCAAGATTGCGCCGCTGCACTCCAGCCTGGGCCACAGAGCAAGACTCTGTTTTTAAAAACAAACAAAAAAAGAACTGGACTAAGTATACTAAACATATAGGTGGCCCTGTGCCCAGGTTCTAGTCTTTGGAAGATCAGCAAAAGTAATGTTTGCAGCTTCCGGTCAGGCCCATGAAAACCTCACACCCAGGGGCTCCGCCACGTCTCTACCCTTCCGTGTCTGTACACAGCCAGCCAGGGGGACTTAAGCCGCCTCGTGGGCGGCCTCCCCATCAACCGGCCTGGAACCACGTCGGGGTCTGTGAGCGAGAAATAAATTCCTGTTATGTTTATGTCAAACCACCACATTGTGTACTTCGAGGCAGCCCTAAAAGTACCTAAGAGGTCAAGTCTGCTAAACCCCTTGGAGAGAGTTTCAGTTTCATTCATTTGTGATAAACTAACAAAAATAAAGTCTCCAAAGCAGAGGAAAGAAAACTAAGATAACAGAAAATAACTCAGAAACTCAACCGCAGAATGTGTTCCTGAGGAAATAGAAAAATCTGGAAAAGTCTAAGAAAAGATTTTCAGAAACATAATGGAATGAACAGCATAAATTTAAAAATAACCCAACAGTAACTTGTCAAACAAAACAGAGCATGATGAATTAGAGCAGCAGATATAAAAATAGTCACTGAAACAAAACACACTTTGGAAGATGGAACCCAGAACACCTCAGAGAGGGATGAGGAGAGAAATACCTGAAGTGATAATGGCTTCATTCCTTCCCCAGAAATGAAAAAGTACACCAGCTATAAAGCAGGATAAATGAAACAAAGCTTCCCCTACACAAATTGTGCTGAGAGAGAACAGATAGAATACCTGACCAGAGGTAACATTAGAGAGATGGCGGCCTTCCTCTGAGCAAAAACACAATGACCAGCGCTGCTACTTTTCAAAGCAACAAGATCAAGACCGGGGGCGGTGGCTCACGCCTGTAATCCCAGCACTTTGGGAGCCGAGGCATGCAGATCACCTGAGGTCAGGAGTTCCAGACCAGCCTGGCCAACATGGTGAAACCCCATCTCTACTAAAAATACATAAATGAGCTAGGCGTGGTGGCACGCACCTGTGATCCCAGCTACTCGGAAGGATGAGGCAGAACTGCTTGAACCCAAAAGGCAGAGGTTGCTGTGAGCTAAGATCACGTCACTCCACTCCAGCCAGGGCAACAGAGCAAGACTCCATCTCCAAAAAAAAAAAAAAGGCAGGCATGATGGTGGGCGCCTGTAATCCCAGCTACTTGGGAGGCTGAGGTGGGAGAATGGCTTGAATCCGGGAGGCAGAGGTTGCAGTGAGCCGAGATCACGCCATTGCACTCCAGCCTGGGCGACAGATTAAGACTCCGTCTCAAAAAAAAAAAAAACCCCACACAAGATCAACCTACCTCTCGCTGCCCAGCTTAAACTAGATTACAAAAGAAAGATTTCCATACAAAGACGGGCAGCTTCCCATCTATACATCCTGGCTGCAAAAACTACTAAAAAATGTACTTCAACAAGATGAAAATAAACGTATAAGAAACAAGCAAAGGGAACCGTGAGGCAAACCAAACACTACTCCCCACCTCCCCCCACTTTTTTTTTTTGAGACAGGGTCTCGCCTTGTCGCCCAGGCTGGAGTGCAGTGGCGCTATCACCACTCACTGAGGCCTTGACCTCCCAGGTTCCATCCTTCTACCTCAACCTCCTGAGTAGCAGGGACCACAGGTGTGCGCCGCTATGACTGGCTAATTTTTTTTTTTTTTTGGTAGAGATGGGGTTTTACTATGTTGCCCAGGTGAGTCTCCAACTCCTGAGCTCAAGTGATCTGTCTACCTTGGCCTCCCAAAGGCTGAGATTACAGGTGTGAGTCATTGCATCTTGCCAGTAAATAGATATATATTTTTTTAAAAAGGTAAAATGGCCAGGTGCGGTAGCTCACACCTGTAATCCCAGCGCTTTGGGAGTCCAAGGGGGGCAGATCACCTGAGGTTGGGAGTTTGAGACCAGCTTGACCAACATGGAGAAACCCCATCTCTACTAAAAATATAAAATTAGCTGGGCATGGTGGTGCATGCCTGTAATCCCAGCTATTCGGGAGGCTGAGGCAGGAGAGAATTGCTTGAACCCGGGAAGCGAAGTTTGCGGTGAGATCGTGCCATTGCACTCCAGCCTGGACAACAAGAGCAAAACTCCATCTCAAAAAAAAAAAAAAAAGGTAAAATGAATCCTACATGACTATGACAGTGAAACTAGAAAGGGGCCTTCAGAGGGTATTCCAACACTAGTTGTAGCTATTTAACCTTGTTATTTTACTAAAAGATCAGATAACCTCCAAGTCAGCGAGGGAAAATGGGAGGACAGAGTGGGAGCTGGCAGGAACGGTGATGCCAGGACAAGCCAACTTACAAACTGCCCCTCATCGATGCCTATGACAGCCACGCCCAGGGCCTCCTGGGCCACGTCTCGGAGCAGGCAGGCGGGCAGCGCCTCCATGGTGTTCCTGGGAAGAGAAAGCCAGAGCGTGAGCAGGGCCGGGGAGGCCAGAAGCCACAATGCAGGGGCCAGGGAATGGCACTGTCGTGACCACCCGCTACCTGCAAAGCAGGCTCAGTGTTCACCCAGCCGGGCTTTGAGAAGTTAGCACCTATGGGAAAGGCCCTCGTCCAGAAAACCAGTTATTTATTTATTTTTTTTGAAACAGAGTCTTGCTCTGTCACCCAGGCTGGAGTGCAGTGGCACCATCTCGGCTCGCTGCAATCTCTACCTCCCAATTCTCAAGGGGCTCAAGCGATTCTCCCACCTCAGCCTCAAGAGTAGCTGGGACTACTGGCACACACCATCACACCCAGCTCATTTTTGTATTTTTAGCAGACATGAGGTTTCACCATGTTGGCCAGGCTGGTCTCAAACTCCTAACTTTTAAGTGATCCACCCGCCTTAGCCTCCCAGAGGAAAACCTTTATAGAAGCCATTTCACTTGATGCTTTGGATTAGCAATCAGTAATGTCCAATACAAAGCTCAATGAGACTAAAAACTCTTCCACTCTTCAGGAGCTGGGGGCAGACTAGGCCAACTTCATCAGGTACCAGGGCCCATGATACCATTAGGGGCCAGCCAAATGTTTCCTTTTAAAATTCAGAAGCATGAATAACTAGAACTGGGCCTGGGTTATATTTGTCTTTATATTAATTATGTTGCAAAATATAAATTTTTAAAATCCTGTATTCTGGCCAGACACAGCAGCTCATGCCTGTAATCTTCGGGGAGGCCAAGACGGGAGGATCACTTGAACTCAGGAGTTCGAGACCAGCCTGGATAACACAGCGAGACACTGTGTGACAAAAAATCTAAAAATTAACTGGGTGTGGTGGTGTGCACCTATAGTCCCACCTACTCAGGGGGCTGAGGTGGGAGGATCACTTGAGCCCAAAGGTTTGAGGTCACGTAACAGTAAGCTATGATTGAGCCACTGCACTCCAGCCTGGGTGACAGAGAGAGACCCTGCCTCAAAAACAAACAACGAACAAACAAAAAAACATACTTCGCAACTATTGTTTCGTTATTACCTTGCTATAATCCTACTTCGAGTTCTGGAAAGAATGTGTGAAACAGTATTTTGGGCATTTTAAATTCCCTCTTCCCTCCCTAAACAGAGAAAGACAAAGTGAGGGCAGGTGGGAGGCCAGCTGTGGCCCCTGCAAGGGCAGCCTCTCTGGAGCTGTCAATGCTGCTGGCCCAGCCTTGGCCTCTGTGGCTCGTGTTAGAGATGACTTGTGACACACAGGCAGAACTCATATTTAATCCTGGATTTGACTGACTCCAGAAGTTGCACTTCCAACAGCTGGAACGAAGTGACCTCCTCTGCTTTCCCTGTCCCCGCCAGGTGCAACACCACCCTGTGCCGTGGACGTCGCATCTTAGGAATGAGGAAGCAAATTTGGAAAAGTAAATGGCCTACATCAGAGAGTATGGTCAGGAAGTGCGGTTAAATTCCCACACGCAACTCCAAGCCCCAAGCACCCTCCACTCCACCACCATCTGGCTTCAGGAGCCCCTCAGCTCCCACCGAAGGCCACACGCCGGGTGGATCTGTTCTCTGCATCGCTATAGCAACTCTCAGATACAGCTCCCAGCCAGGGCTCTGAGGCCGAAGCCCTACAATGTGTGGCACAGCATGGCTTTGCCACTGGGTGCCCAGGTGGACAAGTCCAGAGGACCGAGCAAAGCGTCTCAGGCTCAGAAACATCAGGCCCACATCTGCCGCCAAAGAAGTGAATTTAACTCCCAACCTGAGGTTGCAGGTGGAAATGTCCAGCGAGCTCAAACAGCTACACATAAAACAGGGAAGCGTGAAGGCTGCCAGGTGACGGGGAGCCAGCCAACAACGGACAACTAAAAAATTAAACAAAAATCAACGTGCAGGCCAAACCAAACCAGTTTGCAGCCTGTGTGAAGCTGAAACCCTACAGCAGAGTTTCTGAACATTGGCAGGCTCCTGACGTTTGGGGCCAGCTCATTCTTGCATGGGGGCCGTCCTGTGCACCATAGGACCCTTAGCAGCAGTGTCCCTGACCTCTACACATTAAAGCCCAGTAGCATCCCCTCCCCTCTCCAGTTGCAACAACTAGAAATGTCTTCAAACATTGTCAAATGGACCCTGGGGGCAAAATCACCCTCAGTGGAGAACCACTGGCTCCAGCTCAGGGAATGGAGAGTGTGTGCTACCTTGCCAAACACCTCGGAAAGTGTGCTGATTTGAATCATTCATTGCCAGGTCAGCATGATTAACCATCCCCATTAAAGACAGTTCTAACAGTGTGTCCTGTGCCTTGTGATTTTCCACTGCACAGGACTGCAGGGGGCAGGGACTGACCGGTCATGTGTGCAGAAGCTGCTGCTGTAGCGAGTGTCTTTGGCGTACTTGATCACCAGGCACTTGTACTGAGCAATCTGGAAGCGACGGACGCGTCTCATCAACTCCGTGCTGCAGGAGGAGGGAGGGTCAGGTGAGGTCCACGGCGGGAGGAGTGGGAGGAGGAGATCCTTCCCCAACAAGCCTGGCTCCTCATTGTCCCTATTGGTATGCAGACTGAGCCCACCACAGCCGGAAAAGAGCAGGGCAGAGCAGGCAGGGTATAATATCCCTACAAAGAGGGTTGGAAGTCAGAATTCTCTATGGGGAAGAGGTCCAGGAATGGTACTCAGGTGGTCCCAGAAGTGTGGGAGGAGTAACCTTCTCCAGGATGTAGTGGGGAAGGCAGAAGCAAAGGCTACGTGTACAGGGGACCTGCGACTGCATTCCAAAGTAAGCTCATCCCAGAGTTCAGAGCTTTTCTTTCTGTTTTTTTGAGGTGGAGTCTCGCTCTGTTGCCTAGGTTAGAGTGCAGTGGAGCGATCTCAGCTCACTGCAACCCCTGCCTTCCGGGTGCAAGAGATTCTCCTGCCTCAACCTCCCGAGTAGCTGGGATTACAGGAGCCTGCCACCACGCCCAGATAATTTTTCTATTTTTTTTCAGTAGAGACAGGATTTCACCTTGTTGACCAGGGTGGTCTCAAACTCCTAACTTCAAGTGATCAACGCACCTCAGCCTTCCAAAGTGCTGGGATTAAAGGTGTCGGCCACCACACCCAGCATAGAGCTTTTCTAAATTAATTTCAGAAAGCCTTTGTGTGCAGCGTCAAAAGCAGTTGCTTCTGGGTCCAAGAAGTCCAACTCTGAGCCACATCTTCCTGAGCAAGGGGTTTGAGCTGAAGTGATCCCCACGGCCATAAAAGAATGTTGGGGCAGGGCATGGTGGCTAACATCTGTAATCCCAGCACTTTGGGATGCCGAAGTAGGATTGCCTGAGACCAGGAGTTCAAGACCAGCTTGGGCAACATAGCAAGACCCCAGCTCTACAAAAATAAAATAAAATTAGCTGGGTGGGGGTGGTGCATGCCTGTAGTCCCAGCTACTTGGGAGGCTGAGGTGAGAGAATTGCTTGAACTCAGGAGTTTGAGACCAGCCTGGGCAACATAGCAAGATCCCACCTCTACAAGAACAAAAACAAAACAAAAAGAATGGTGCGTGGGCAGTTTACTCAAGAAACTTACTAGCCCCACCCAGGTCAGGTATTGGTTCTATCACCTCAGGAGAGCAGAGGCTCCACGGTTTCAGACTCCTTGGTTTAGAAAGCGACTGCGTTTCCTTGGCCTTATAAGGAAACAGCCACATTGAATAGGGGTGTACAAAAAGGCCTGGTCTACAGTGGACACAACTGGTTGCCACCTTCTCAGAGGACTTGGTGGGGAGGAGAGCTAAGCTGTAAGCAGCAGTCACCAGCTCCAGGAGGGAGTGGCGTCCACACAGGAGGAGGGGCTTGGCCTGGGCAGAAGGGGGCGGAGACTTCTTCCTGGACCGAATTCAAGGGAGGAGGAGCATCCCGGGCGGGAGCTGTAGGAGGCTGTGCTGGTCTTTCTAGGGGAAGGGAAGGGAAGGGACAAGGGGTCCCCGGAGAAGAGGAAGGAGGTCCACCCCAGCCCCGCGAAGCCATTACCTTTTTCCTGAGAACATCGGCCCGAGAATCACCTAGGAGAGAAGGTGAGGTCATTTGAGGGCCCGCCCTGCGCGGATGCCTGGGCACAGGCTACCACCACGACCCCCTCATCCCCAGCCACGCGCAGGGCTGGTCCCCGCACCTGGATCTGCCCCCGGGTCTTGCTGGGGGAGCTGGGCAGCACGGTGGGCAGGTTAACGCAGCTCATTGCGCCTCCGGGAAGTTCACGGACCCAAGTACTCTGCACGGCCGTCCCGCAGTAAGCCCCTGGTTCCCGCGCCGACAGCTTTAAACCACGGCGTGCTGGCCAATCACGAGCCGGCCCCGCCGCCATGGGGCCAATCAGCGCCCGGCCGCCGGCCTGGCGGGAGATTTGGCCGCAGCCCGCCCCCTCGTGGGAGGAATCCGGGACGTGGGCCAAGGGACTGGGAGGGCCTGGAAATCAGGGCGATGGACGTGGCTGATCGGCTGGGGCCTGGTCTGAGCCCCGCCTCGCTCCGCCCACCAAGTTTAAAGGGGCGGACCGAGGCGGGGCTCTGGCTATATAAAAGAGCGGGACGCACGCCCATCCGGCTGTGGACGCCATGATGGATGTGTCGGGTGTGGGTTTCCCAAGCAAGGTTCCTTGGAAGATGATGTCTGCAGAGGTAGGCGGATTGCAGGGAGGGACTAAGGGACTGGGGCGGAGTTAGCTCATTTATTAGATTGGAATTCTAAGAAGGAAGCTTAGAAGCCGTCTAGAGCACTCCTGTGGGCATGCTGAGCGCCTAGTGTGTGCCAGGTCCCCAGTGCTTGAGTACCATGGTGTATTTTACCTTCTCCTAAGGATTTTTGTTAGCCTGATTTTCAGGATAGAGAAAATTGAACTCCTGACTATGCTAATAATATCCGTAGACCCTGCCAGGCGTGGTGGCTCACACCTGTAATCTCAGCACTTTTGGCGGATCATGAGGTCAGGAGTAAGAGACCAGCCTGGCCAACATGGTGAAACCCCGTATCTACTAAAAATACAAAAATTAGCCGGGCGTGGTGATGTACCTCTGTAATCCCAGCTACTGGGGAGGCTGAGACAGGAGAATCGCTTGAACCCAGGAGGTGGAGGTTGCAGTGAGCCCAGATCATGCCATTGTACTCCAGCCTGGAAGCCTGGGCGATAGACCAAGACTTCGTCTAAAAAAAATAAAAAAATCCATGGACCCGCAGGAGTTTAGGGGCCAAAGTTCTGGACCTTGATCTGAGGTTACACAATGTTTTTGGGTCTGTGCTTATGTGGCACAGGCTGAAGGATTCAGAACAGCTGGTATTTACATTGGGGTTGTTGTGAAGGTTAGAAACATGCAGGCCGGGTGCGGTGGCTCAAAAAAAAAGAAAAAAGAAACTCATTGTATAATCATGATCATAAATAATAGCAACAAAGATGGTGGTAGTGATCACAGAGTGTGCCATATGTGGCTGTAAGGATCCTACAGGTAATAACCTTTCCAGGTACAGATTGGACAGATCCAAGGACCTCTGACAAAGAGCTCCTTCACTGGGAGGAAAAAGCAACCCACACTGAGTGGCTTGCTTTATTTTAGTCGCTTGCTTTATCTCTTTTAATCTTGTGATTTGGATACATGCCTTCTTTTTTTGAGACACAGTCTCGCTCAGTCACCCAGGCTGGAGTGCAGCGGCATGATCTCAGCTCACTGCAACCTCTACCTCCCGGGTTCAAGTGATTCTCCTGCCTCAGCCTCCCGAGTGGCTGGGATTACAGGTGCACTGTAGCTGGTACTACATGCCTGGCTAATTTTTTTTTTTTTTGAGACGGAGTCTCACTCTGTCACCCAGGCTGGAGTGCAGTGGTGCGATCTGGGCTCACTGCAACCTCTGCCTTCAGGGTTCACACCATTCTCCGGCCTCAGCCTCCCGAGTAGCTGGGACTACAGGCGCCCGCAACCATGCCCGGCTAATTTTTTTGTATTTTTAGTAGAGATGGGGTTTCACCATGTTAGCCAGGATGGTCTCCATCTCCTGACCTCATGATCGGCCCGCCTCGGCCTCCCAAAGTGCTGGGATTACAGGCATGAGCCACTGCGCCTGGCCAATTTTTGTATTTTTAATAGAGACGGGGTTTCGTCATGTTGGACAGACTGGTCTTGAACTCCTGGCCTCAAGTGATCCACCCGCCTCGGCCTCCCAAAGTGCTGAGATTACAGATGTGAGCCACTGTATCGGGCCTGGATAGATGCCTTCTACCAGTAAGGGAACTGAATCCCAGAGACTAAGTAACTTGTTCAGGATAAAACAGTAAGTAAGCGAGGGAGGTCAGATGGCATTTGACCTCAGGCCTTTCCGTGAGGCCGCCCTGACTTCCCATTTCTCATGATGGTTTTGAGCCCTTTCTTCAAAATCTGGTTCCTTGTTACTTTTTTTTTTTTTTTTGAGATGGAGTCTCGCTGTTGTCACCCAGGCTAGAGTGCAATGGTGGGATCTCAGCTCGCTGCAACCTCCGCCTCCCGAGTTCCAGCGATTCTCCTGCCTCAGCCTCCCGAGTAGCTGAGATTACAGGTGCCTGCCACCATGCCCAGCTAATTTTTGTATTTTTAGTAGAGACGGGGTTTCACCGTGTTGGCCAGGATGGTCTCGAACTGCTGACCTCAGGTGATCTGCCCTCCTTGGCCTCCCAAAGTGCTGGGATTACAGGTGTGAGCCACCACGCCCAGTCTTTTTTTTTTTTTTTTTTTTGAAACGGGGTCTTGCTCTGTCTCAGGCTGGAGTGCAGTGGCGCAATCTTGGCTCACTACAACCTCTGCTTCCTGGGCTCAAGTGATCCTCCTGCCTTAGCCTCCCAAATAGCTAGTACTACAGGTGTCCACCACCATGCCCAGTTGATTTTTCATATTTTTCGTAGAGATGGTGTTTCGCCATATTGCCCAGACTGGTCTGGAACTCCTGGACTCAAGTGATCCGCCTATCTTGGCCTCCCGAAGTGCTGGGATCACAGGCGAGAGCCACCATGTCCAGCATTTTCTGTTTTTTTTGTTTGTTTATTTGTTTTTGAGACGGGGTCTCACTCTGTCGCCCAGGCTGGAGTGCAGTAGCATGATCCCGGCTCACTGCAACCTCTGCCTCCCTGGTTCAAGCTATTCTCCTGCCTCAGCCTCCTGAGTAGCTGGGATTACAGGTGCGCGTCACCACACCTGGTTAATTTTTGTATTTTTAGTAGAGACGGGGTTTCATCATGTTGGTCAGGCTGATCTCGAACTCCTGACCTCGTGATCCCACCTCGGCCTCCCAAAGTGCTGGGATTACAGGCATGAGCCACCGCGCCCGGCCTCTGTTTTTTTGTTTTTTGTTTTTTTTTCAAATTCTCCAAACTGCCTCAGCATGGTTCCTTGTTACTTTCTGCATAAAGTGTGAAGGTGTTAGCCTGACACTCACCGCCCCTCCTCCTCCAGCCCGGCCTCCCAGCCTCACCTCTGTGCGTCAGCCATAGGGTCTGCCAGCATTTGCAAACTGACCTTTCATTCCTTCCTCTTCACCTCTGTGCCTTTGACTGTGCAGTGACCTTCTGTGGTCAGAATCGCACCCTCTCTGGGCAGATCAGCTCCTCCTTTTATTTTTTTGAGATGGAGTCTTGCTCTGTCGCTCAGGCTGGAGTGCAGTGGTGCGATCTCGGCTCACTACAACCCCCGCCTCCCAGACTTAAGCAATTCTTCTGCCTCAGCCTCCCAAGTAGCTGGGATTACAGGTGCACACCACCACGCTCGGCTAATTTTTGTATTTTCAATAGAGACGGGGTTTTGCCATGTTGGACAGGCTGGTCTCAAACTCCTGACTTCAGGTGATCCACCCGCCTCGGCCTCCCAAAGTGCTGGGATTACAGGTGTGAGCCACCGGGCCACCTGGCCTCCCATGGTCGTAACTGCTGTGGGAGTGGTGCCCATGATGGCATTAACTGGATTCGTTTGGGGGACCTCATCTCCCCTTAAGGCTGCCAGCTGGCTAAAGGCACAGTGGTCGCTGGCATACCTCTAGACCATGGATCCGAGGGCATCTTGGAGACCCTGGGATACTGGGGAGAGGGCTTCTAAGGCAGAGAGGAGCAGCTGGGCATGGGCGAGGGGGAGGGGCACACTCTGTTGAGAAGGAAAGTCTTACGGAGCCTCATGTTTGTACCCTGCAGGAGCTGGAGAATCAGTACTGTCCCAGCCGATGGGTTGTCCGACTGGGAGCAGAGGAATCCTTGAGGACCTACTTACAGATAGGAATTGAAGGTACTGGTGTGACCTCTCCGTGGCCGCAATGGGTGGCCTTTAGCATGTGGCAGTGGTTCAGAATGCTGGGGGTTGGGGGCTGCGCTGCACCACCTGGGCCTCGAGGGGCATTTCCCAAACACCAGGCACTTTATAAACCTCCCTGCTCAGGGGCAGGTGCCCAGGACCCCTTGCTGCAGGGACTGCTGGAGGCAGGAGAGGTCTGGGGGAGGTCCATGGCTCAGTTGACCATGCCTGGCCTTTCCTGCTCAGCCAACCATACCCAGGCCCGTAAGGCTGCGGGCTGTGGTTGGCATAGGGAGGTAAAGTGAACAGAGGAATGTTCCCCATCCGCTGCTGAATGTGGAATGCGGTCACTATTCATAAAAAGCAATACTTTGGGAGGCCGAGGCAGATATATCACTTGAGGCCAGGAGTTCGAGACCAGCCTGGCCAACATGGCAAAACCCCATCTCTACAAAAAAATACAAAAATTAGCTGGACACCTGTAATTCCAGCTACTCTGGAACCTGAGGCATGAGAATTGCTTGAACCTGGGAGGCAGAGGTTGCAGTGAGCTGAGATTGCATCATTGCACACCAGCCTGGATAACAGTGAGACCCTGTCTCCAGAAAGAAAAAAAAAGCAATGAAGCCTTTTTTTTTTTTTAATGAGACTGAGTCTTGCTCTGTTGCCCAGGCTGGAGTGCAGTGGTGCGATCTCAACTCACTGCAACCTCTGCTTCCAGGGTTCAAGCGATTCTCCTAACTCAGCCTCCTGAGTAGCTGGGACTACAGGCGCGCCCCTCCACACCCAGCTAATTTTTGTATTTTTAGTGGAGATGGGGTTTCACCATGTTGGCCAGGATGGTCTCCATCTCTTGACCCTCGTGATCTGGCCTCCTCGGCCTCCCAAAGTGCTGGGATTACAGGCGTGAGCCACCGCGCCTGGCCGCCTTTTCTTTCTTTCTTTTTTTTGAGACAGAGTTTCGCTCTTGTTGCCGAGGCTGGAGTGCAATGGCATGATCTCAACTCACCACTAACTCCGCCTCCTGGGCTCAAGTGCTTCTCCTGCCTCAGCCTCCTAAGTAGCTGGGATTACAGGCATGCGCCACCACGCCCTGCTAAGTTTTTTGTTTTTTTTTTTTTTTTTTTTTTAGTAGAGATGGGGTTTCTCCATGTTTGTCAGGCTAATCTTGAACTCCTGACCTCAGGTGATTCGCCCTCCTCCGTCTCCCAAAGTGCTAGGATTACAGGTGTGAGCCACCATGCCCTGACTTTTTTTTTTTTTTTTTTTTTTTTTTGAGACGCAGTTTTGCTCTTGCTGCCCGGGCTGGAGTGCAGAGGTGCAATCTCGGCTCACCGCAACCTCCACCTCCCGGGTTCAAGCGATTCTCCTGCCTCAGCCTCCCGAGTAGCTGGAATTACAGGCCTGTGCCACCAAGCCCGGCTAATTTTGTATTTTTAGTAGAGACGGGGTTTCTCCATGTTGGTCAGGCTGGTCTCAAACTCCCGACCTCAGGTCATCTTCCTGCCTCAACCTCCCAGAGTGCTGGGATTACAGGTGTGAGCCATCGTGCCTGGCCTTTCACCTTTTCTTTCTTTAAAGAAATCTGGACTTGGGAACCTGTAAACTAGTGAAGTCTTAAGGTCCATTTCCATCTCTACCCTGTATTTGCAAAGTGCTGTACCACGATCTGAACACCTGGTAATGCATCTGTGCTGGGATGGGGAGCGGGCCCCGAGGAGGAAGTGTGGGTGAGGACGCAGCCAGCCATGCTTGGCAAATTAGCTCTGTTGCAGCAGGCTCAACACAGCCTTTCAGAGGCAGATGCCTGGGCTCCTGGGCTTGGTGGTTTTCTAAACAGAGAGAACCCAGGAGGAGGAACAGACTTGTTAGAAGTGTGTTCCAGCAATTCCATCATCCTCCTGTCTCAATAGATTGGGGTGGAGCTGTTTACTGGGCTCTTCATGTTCCTTGCTGCTGCCCAGCTCTGATCCAAATTCATCTCTATTTGCTCGATAAATACATGAGTGTGGCGAAACATACAAGAGCTGTAAGCAGCCGGGCGCGGTGGCTCACGCCTGTAATCCCAGCACTTTGGGAGGCCGAGGCGGGCGGATCACGAGGTCAGGAGATCGAGACCATCCTGGCTAACACGGTGAAACCCCGTCTCTACTAAAAATACAAAAAATTAGCCGGGCGTGGTGGTGGCCGCCTATAATCCCAGCTACTCGGGAGGCTGAGCCAGGAGAATGGCGTGAACCCGGGAGGCGGAGCTTGCAGTGAGCCGAGATCGTGACTCTGCACTCCAGCCTGGGTGACAGAGTGAGACTCTGTCTCAAAAAAAGAAAAAAAAAAAAAAATTAGCTGGGCGTGGTGGCGGGCACCTGTAGTCCCATCTACTCTGGAGGCTGAGGCAGGAGAATGGCTTGAACCCAGGAGACGGAGCTTGCAGTGAGCTGAGATGGCGCCACTGCACTCCAGCCTGGGTGATAGAGCGAGACTCCATCTCGAAAAAAAAAAAAATTCAAAAATTAGCAGGGTGCGGTAGTGTGCACCTGTAGTTCCACCTACTTGAGAGGCTGAAGTGGGAGGATGACTGCTGCCTCGGAGTTCAAGGCTGCATATTTCTTTATATATTGGGTTTTTTTTTTTCTTTGAGACAAGGCCTCGCTCTGTCACCCAGGCTGGAGTGCAGTGGCGTGATTTTGGCTCATTGCAACCTCTGCTTCCTGGGTTCAAGCCATTCTTGTGTCTCACATTCTTGTGTTTCAGCCTCCCGAGTAGCTGGAATTACAGGCACGCGCCACCACACCAGCTAATTTTGTATCTTTAGTAGAGGTGGGGTTTCACCATGTTCGCCAGGTTGGTCTGGGACTCCTGGCCTCAAGTGATCTGCTCGCCTCCCAAAGTGCTGGGATTATAGGCGTGAGCCACACTTTTCCTTCTTTGCACCAGGGAGAATTACGAATTTTCTCATTTTTGATTTGTATTCGTCCTTACAAAGCCAGCCTGTTAACTTGCAATGAGGGATGTTCGCTTTTAATGAGTAGACAGCCTCATCCCCATCAAGGCCTGGCCGCCCTCGTCTGGGCTCAGGGAGAACAAAGTGAGTATGGCCAGGGCGCAGGAGGCTGGCAGAGAGGGGCTTTAAGAAACATTTCCTTTACCACTAGCTTTTAAATTAGTTTTACTGTGACCTTCAGTTAAAATACTTTTTTTTTTTTTTTTTTTTTAAGACGGAGTTTTCTCTTTTTGCCCAGGCTGGAGTACAGTGGTGTGATCTCGGCTCACCGCAACCTCTGCCTCCCGGGTTCAAGGGATTCTCCTGCCTCAGCCTCCTGAGTAGCTGGGATTACAGGCATGTGCCACCATGCCTGGCTAATTTTTTATTTTTAGTAGAGACAAGGTTTCTCCATGTTGGTCAGGCTGGTCTCGAACTCTCGACCTCGGGTGATCCGCCTGCCTCAGCCTTCCAAAGTGCTGGGATTGAGCCACAGCACCCGGCCCAAAAAAATGCATTTTACAGTCAGCAAAATGCTGTATATATTTTTTATCCAGATACAAAAGTTCAAATTCTGTATGATTTCATTTAAATGAGGTCCCTAGAGAAGTCAAATTAATAAAGACAAGAAATGGAATGGTGGTTGCTAGGGGTAAGGGGAGGGAGGAATGGGGAGTGTTTAAAGGGGACAGTTTCTTTCTTTTTTTTTTTAATTTTGAGACAGGCAGAGTCTCACTCTGTTGCCCAGGCTGGAGGGCAGTGGTGCTATCTCATCTCACTGCAACCTCCACCTCCCGGGTTCAAGCAGTTCTTGTGCCTCAGCTTCCCGAATAGCTGAGATTGCAGATGTGCACCACCATGCCCGGCTAATTTTTGTATTTTTAGTAGAGACAGGGTTTCGCCATGTTGGCCAGGCTGGTCTCAAACTCCTGGCCTCAGGTGATCCGCCCGCCTCGACCTCCCAAAGTGCTGGGACTACAGGCACGAGCTGCTGTGTGCAGCCCTGCAGTCCTGTTTTTTTTTTTTTTTTGGTGGAGTTTCACTCTTGTTACCCAGGCTGGAGTGCAGTGGCGTGATCTCAGCTCACCTCAGTCTCTGCCTCCTGGGTTCAAGCAGTTCTCCTGCCTCGGCCTCCCAAGTAGCTGGGATTACAGGCATGCACCACCACGTCCAGCTAATTTTGTATTTTTAGTAGAGATGGGGTTTCTCCATGTTGGTCAGGCTGGTCTGGAACTCCCAACCTCAGGTGATTTGCCCGCCTCAGCCTCCCAAAGTGCTGGGATTACAGGCAAGAGCCACTGCGCCCGGCCTTGCAGTCCTGGTTTTAATATCATGCACAGCATTAGAAAGTATTTCTTTTTTTTTTTTTTTGAGACGGAGTCTTGCTCTGTTGCCCAGGCTGGAGTGCAGTGGCATGATCTCGGCTCACTGCAAGCTCCAGCCTCCCGAGTAGCTGGGACTACAGGTGCCCACCACCACGCCTGGCTAATTTTTTGTATTTTTAATAGAGATGGGGTTTCACCGTGTTAACCAGGATGGTAGCATTAGAAATTATTTCTAACCCAGGCTGGGCTCGATGGCTCATCCCTGTAATCCCAGCACTTTGGGAGGCCAAGGCAGGAGGATCACTTGAGGTCAAGAGTCCACGGCCATCCTGGCCAACATGGTGAAACCCCGTCTCTACTAAAAACACAAAAAGTAGCCAGGCATGGTGGCGTGCACCTATAATCCCAGCTACTTGAGAGGCTGAGGCAAGAGAATTGCTTGAACTCAGGAGGCAGAGGTTGCAGTGAGCCAAGATTGCACCACTGCACTCTAGCCTGGGTGACAAAGCGAGACCTTGGCTCAGAAAAAAAAAGAAAAGAAATTATTTCTACCCAGCCGGGCACAGAGGCTCATGCCTGTAATCCCAGCACTTTGGGAGGCCAGGGTGGGCAGATCACTTGAGGTCAGGAGTTTGAGACCAGCCTGGCCAACATGACAAAACACTTTCTCTACTGAAAATACAAAAATGAGCCAGGCATAGTGGCACATGCCTGTAATCCCAGGTGACTGAAGTAGGAGAATAGCTTGAACCCCGGGTGGGGGAGGTTGCAGTAAGTCGAGACCGCGCCATTGCACTCCAGCCTGGGCAACAAAGAATGAAACTCCATCTGAAAAAAAAAACAGAAAAAAAAGCCCAGAAATTATTTCTAACCCAAAACAATTGAAAACAGGTACTCAAACAAGCACTTTGACATGCGTGTTCATAGCACCGTTTCCACACAGCCTGAGTTGTAAATAATAGCAATGAAGCTTTTGCTTTAATGAGAAAGGAAGTTTGCCATAAGGTTTCTTCTGGGGTGTCTTGCTGAAGCCCTCCTGTGTTCTTGCCCTGGGGTTCAGGGACTGGAGGGCCCTCTGTGGGAAGCATGAGTCGCCTCATTCTCTGTCTCTGCACCCCAGCTGTCCTCTCCTAGAGAGAGGCAATTTCTCTTTCTTGAGGTTAGTAGAGTTTTTTAATATCTGAGGGAGGCTTATACATGATAATGAACACCTACAGCTGCTTGGTTTTAATGGCCATTCCACTTAGAACATAAATTTCATGATGTTTTTCTTAATCGTAGCACAATATTAATCTAGTCCATTTATAGGCTTAAGAACTCCTGTGTTAATTAAATCACGACCTTCTGATGAAGCCACTCCGATGAGCCTGTGAGGCGCATTGTCTTCACACTGTGCTGGGGCAGGGTTGTTGGCAAACCCCCATGGATGGCAGCCGGCAGTGGCCTCACAGTGACAAATGCGTCTGCCTTTTGACCCAGAATTCTACCCCTGAGAGTGCGTCCTATAGAAGCTCGTAAGTGGTGCGGTAATGGATGTACAAGGCTATTCACAGCAGGGGCGTTTGTGGTAGCATGGCCTGGGAGACAGCCCAGATGGCTTTCAGCAAAGGATTGGTGGCAGGTCTGCAGCCCTGGGGCTTATCAGACACCAACCCTGTTGGCACCTTGATCTGGGACTTCCAGATTGCAGAACTGTGAGAAAATAAAATCTCCATTAAGTTTCCCCAGTCTGTGGTATTTTGTTATAGCCACCCAGGCTGACTCCGACAGGAACCCAGGATGGATGTGAGCGTGTTACAACCAGCTCACGCTTGTGGCTGTAGGGAGTCCGAGTAGAAGCTGGAAGAGCCTAGAGGGGTGGCTGCTGCCTTCCAGGGAACAGGTCAAAGGGGATCCAACCAGAGTGGTCTCAGTGCAGGTGGGAAGGAGACTCTAGACCCAGGACAAGCAGTGGAGGGGGCGTCCAAGGATTTCCTGATGATCAGATGTGGTTTGAGAAAGAGAGGGGGCCGGGTCTGGTGGCGCATGCCTGTAATCCCAGACTTTGGGAAACCAAAGCAGGAGGACAGCTTGAGCCCAGGAGTTCGAAACCAGCTGGGCAACATGCAAGACCTGGTTTCTACAAAAAAATTAAAAATTAGCTGGGTGCGGTGGTGCTTGCCTGTGGTCCCATCTACTTGGGAGGCTAAGGTGGGAGGATCACTCGAGCCCTGGAGTTCGAGAACAGCCTGGGCAACATGGCGAAACCCTGTCTCTACAAAAAATACAAAAATTAGCCAGGCGTGGTGGCACATGCCTGTAGTCTTAGCTACTCTGGTGGCTGAGGTGGGAAGCTTGTTTGAACCTAGGAGGTTAAGGCTGCAGTAAGCTGAGATTGCACCACTACACTCCAGCCTGTGTGACAGAGTGAAACCATGTCTCAGAAATAAAAAGTGAATTCAGGAGTTCGAGACCAGCCTGGCCAACACCATGAAAACCCGTCTCTACTAAAAATACAAACATTAGCCTGGGCCAGATGCACTGGCTCGCACCCATAATCCCAGCACTTTGGGAGGCCAAGGCGGGAGTTTGAGACCAAACTGGCCAACATGGTGAAACCCCATCTCTACTACAAATGCAAAAAAAAAAAAAAAAAAATTAGCCATGCATGGTGGCGGGTGCCTGTAATCCCAGTTACTTGGGAGGCTGTGGCAGGAGAATCACTTGAACCCAGGAAGCAGAGGTTGCAGATCACTTGAACCCAGGAAACAGAGGTTGCAGTGAGCGGAGATTGCACCGTTGCACCCCAGCCTGGATGACAAGAGCAAAGCTCTGTCTCAAAAAAAAAAAAAAAAAAAAATTAGACAGGTATTGTGGTGCACACCTGTAATCCCAGCTGCTTGGAAGGCAGAGGCAGGAGAATCACTTGAACCCCAGAGGCGGAGGTTGCAGTGAGCCAAGATTGCGCCAGTGGACTCCAGCTTGGGTGACAGAGCGAGACTGTCTCAAAAAAACAAAACAAAAACAAAAACCAGACAAGGCTCTTCAGCGAAATGCTCGCTCCTCTTCCCTTTCATCCACCCAGTTCCCCTGGGTCCCACCAAGGTGGCCACTGTTCTTCATATGGATATAGACTCCCCCTCCCTTTCATCCAAACGGCCCCGTAGTACACACAGTTCCACCCTGCCAGTTTCACTTAGTATTTCTTGGAGATGCTTCCTCATCTGTACGTAGATAGCTTCTCGTCAGTACATAGGGAGCCCTTCAGGGGCAAGTGGTTGGTAACGTGGGTGCTGGCAAAACAGGTTTTGCAACCTCACTGGCATTCTGCAAAGGCAGCTTCCTGCCTGGATTGGCACATGGGCAACTTCCCTTTGATTTCTCTCAGCTTTAATCCATCCAGCTGAAGTGGAGACAGCCTGGTTTACGGTTCTGCATTCTGGCATAGACGCAATTCGTACAAGCTCTCAGCCCCATACTTCTTCTTCCTCTGCCGTGTTTACCCTTCTGGAGTTGTAGAATGAATCACCACCCGAGGAAAGCACGGTTGGGTTTTTTTCTTTTCTTTTTCTTTTTTCTTTTTTCTTTTCTTTTTTTTTTGAGACAGAGTCTTGCTCTGTTGCCCAGGCTGGAGTGCAGTGGTGCAATCTCAGCTCACTGCAACCTCTGCTTCCTGGTTCAAGCGATTCTCGTTCCTCAGCCTCCTGAGTAGCTGGGAGTACAGGTGTGCGCCACCATGCCCGGCTAACTTTTGTATTTTTAGTAGAGATGGGGTTTCACCATATTGGCCAGGGTGGTCTCGAATGCCTGACCTTGTGATCCACCCACCTCGGCCTCCCAAAGTGCTGGGATTACAGGTGTGAGCCACCACGCCCGGCCAGGTTTTTTTTTCTCTAGGCCCACTGTGGCCACCAAGGTTGGGGACCAGGGGGCCTCCAGGGACAGGAATCCCAAGTTGCAGGTTAATACGTGGAGCCCTTTCTGAGATGCAGGTTCTACAGGGAACTGGATTCCACCTCTTTTGGGGAGATCAACCCAGGAGCCCAAGGATCCCCTGATGGTGCCTGAGCACAGCTATGAGAAGGGGGTGTCCAGATCCTTGGGGTGACGGGATGAGAGAGGTGGGGCATGGCCTGCAGACTGGCCCCCAGAGGCCTTAGGTCTCTGCTGACTAGCTAGAATTCTGAAAACTGTGTTATGTAAAACACTTAGCATCTGCAGTGCCAAATAAAGGTGACCCCCACCACGACATAAAAAAAAAAAAAAAAGACATGTCCAAATCCTAACCCTGGGAACCTATGAAGGTATTTCCTTATTTGGTGCATTTTGTTTTGTTTTGTTTTGTTTGAGACAGAGTCTTGCTCTGTCACCCAGGCTGGAGTGCAGTGGTGTGATCTCAGCTCACTGCAACCTCTGCCTCTGGGTTCGAGCCTCAGCCTCCTGAGTAGCTGGGATTACAGGCACGCGCCACCATGCCCAGATAATTTTTGTATTTTTAGTAGACACAGAGTTTTACCATGTTGGCCAGGATGGTCTCAACTCCTGACCTCAAGTGATCTGCCCCCCTCAGCCTCCCAAAGTGCTGGGATTACAGGTTCCCGGCTGGTATTTCCTTATTTGGAAAGACCATCTTTGTAGGTTTTATTAGCTAAAGTCAAGTCATTCTGGGTTAGGGTGGGCCCTAAATCCCATTGACTGGTATCCTGCTAAGAGACAGAAGAGGGAGGGACACACAGGGAAGGGACCACGTGAAGACGGAGGCAGAGACAGGAAGAGGCAGAGGTGACTGGAGTGACGTAGCCACAGGCCTTGGAATGCCTGGAGCCACCAGGAGCTGCAGGAGGCAAAAGAGGCATTGGCAGTGTGGCAGTGTCCACACCTTAATTTCAGACTTCTGGCCTCTAGAACTGTGAGAGAAGCGCATTCTACTGCTGTGAGACACTCTATTTGCAGTACTTTGTTACAGCTGCCCTGGTAAACAAATGCAATATTTATTTTCAGCAAAGCAGGGAGTTCCTGCAAAGATGACTAGACCAGGTTCCTTCTCCCAAGAGCGCAGTGTTCTAGCTGTGAATACTAGGAGTGCGTTGCTGCGGTGGGAGGGGAGGCAGGGTTTACTGACTGATCATTCCACTGGTCTGGATGTTCTCTTTCTTTCTTTCCTTTCTTCCCAGACAGAATCTCGCTCTGTCACCCAGGCTGGAGTGCAGTGGTGCAATCTCAGCTCACTGCAGCCTCTGCCTCCCAGGTTCAAGTAATCCTCCCACTTCAGCCTCCTGAGTAGCCGGAATTACAGGTGTCCGCCACCACGTCCAGATAACTTTTTAAAAAATTTTTAGAAAATATAGGCTAAGGCACGAGAATTGCTGGAACCCAGGAGGCAGAAGTTGCAGTGAGCCAACATGGTACCGCTGCACTCCAGCCTGGGTGACAGAGCAAGACTCCGTCGCAAAAAAAAAAAACAAAACGATGAATGCTAGGATAAAAAATAGAGCAAGAGGCCAGGCGCAGTGGCTCACGCACTTTGGGAGGCCGAGGTGGATGGATCATCTGAGGTTGAGCTCGAGACCAGCCTCGCCAATACAGTGAAACTCCATCTCTACTAAAAATACAAAAATTAGCCAGGTGTGGTGGCATGTGCCTGTAATCCCAGCTACCCAGGAGGCTGAGGCTGGAGGATTGCTTGGCGCCGGGAGTTTGAGGCTGTAGCATGCGGTGATTGCACCTATGAATAGCCACTGTACTCCAGCCTGGGCAATATAGTGAGACCCTGTCCTTTAAAACAAAAAAGTATGGCCCATATAATAAGTATGTAGTAAAGTTGTGCTGAAAAGGGTCCTCGCAGAACCACAGTTCACTTGTTGACAGACGTCAGGACTGGCAGTCTCTTTTTTTTTTTTTTTTTTTTTGAGACGGTGTCTCGCTCTGCCCCCAGGCTGGAGTGCAGTGGCGCGATCTCAGCTCACTGCAAGCTCCACCTCCCGGATTCACGCCATTCTCCTGCCTCAGCCTCCCAAGTAGCTGGGACTATAGGCGCCCGCCACCACGCCCGGCTAATTTTTTGTATTTTTAGTAGAGACGTGGTTTCACTGTGTTAGCCAGGATGGTCTCGATCTCCTGACCTCGTGATCTGCCTGCCTCGGCCTCCCAAAGTGCTGGGATTACAGGCATGAGCCACCACTCCCGGCCTGGCAGTCCTCTTTCAATGGGAGGTGCTGAGAGCTGAAGCTCAACACGCCAACTTAACGGAGCTTTCAGCTGGAAGGTTTCTACCTGTGCTGAAATAGAAATTGCCGCCACCTGGTTGGGCGCAGTGGCTCACGCCTGCAATCCCAGCACTTTGGGAGGCCAAGGTGGGCGGATCACAAGGTCAGGAGTTCAAGACCAGCCTGGCCAACAACCCTGTCTCTACTAAAAAAAAAAAAAAAAATTAGCTGGGCATAGTGGCGTGCGCCTGTAGTCCTAGCTACTTGGGAGGCTGAGGCAGGAGAATCGCTTGAACTGGGGAGGTGGAGATTGCAGTGAGCTGAGATCGTGCCACTGCACTCCAGCTTGGGCAACAGAGTAAGACTTCGTCTCAAAAAAAAAAAAAAAAAAAAAAAGATAAATTGCTGCCACCTGAGCTTGTGCTGACAGCGACTTGTCCATTTCTGAGACAGCCACCAGGAGGGCCCGGGCCGCCAGGAAGAGCCTGCTGCATGTCCCCTATGGAGACGGCGAAGGGGAGAAAGTGGACATTTACTTCCCTGACGAGTCAGCTGAAGGTTGTCGGTGAAGGGGCTGGGGGTCCCGGGGCTTGGGGGTCCAGTGGCAGAGCTCAGCAGGGCGGGCCTCCCTCACGCGCCCTGTGCTTGGTTTTGCAGCCTTGCCTTTCTTCCTGTTCTTTCACGGAGGATACTGGCAGAGCGGAAGGTGAGTCGGGGGATGTGGATGGTGGACTGCAAGAGAGATTCCACTTTCCCCGGGGGACTCCTCCTCCAGGGCTGCCACAACCAAACTGCCACAAGCTGGGCGCTCCCTGCAGGGCTGTGTCTCACAGCGCTGAAGAGCAGAAGTCTCAAGTCAGATGTGGGCAGGGTTCCTAGGGAGGATCCTTCCTGCCTCCACCAGCTTCTGGTGGCCTCAGGCAGCCCTTAGCTTGTGTCTGCATAGCTCCAGCCTCTGCCTCCATTCACATGTGATCCTGGTGTTCCTGGGTCTCAAATCTCTTTTTTTTTTTTTTTTTTTGAGACAGAGTCTCACTCTAACCCAGACTGGAACACAGTGGTGCGACCTCAGCTCACTGCAACTTTGGCCTCCCGGAGTCGAGCAATTCTTCTGCCTCAGCCTCCCAAGTAGCTGAGATTACAGGTGTGCGCCACCACGCCCAGTTAATTTTTTTATTTTTAGTAGAGACGGGGTTTCACCATGTTGGCCAGGCTGGTCTTGAACTCCTGAGCTCAAGTGATCCTCCCGCCTTGACCTCTCAAAGTTCTGGGATTACAGGCGTGAGCCACCACACCAGCTTCCTTTTTTTTTTTTTTTTTTTTAATAAGGTCATAGTCACAGGTTCTGGGGTTAGGATTTGGACATATCTTTTTGAGGGACACAGTTCAACCCACTACACCCAGTGAGAAGCATGTTCAGCCTCCTCTTGAGTCAAGGGAAAAGCCAGAGTGACCAACCACTGTCCCAGTTTGCTTGGGACTTAGGAGGGGTTTCCCAGGACATGGAGTTTTCAGTACTTTAGAAAAAAAAAAAATGAGAGTCCCAGGTAAAATGGGACAGTTGGTCACTGTAAGCTAAGCAGTGGGTATTTGGGAATTTGGGATCTTGGCAGACACTGCTGTTCCCTAGGGTCTTCCTACAGAGTTGCTTTCAAGCATGTTCATGTTAATAGCTTACATTTAATGGCCAGGCACGGTGGCTTACTCCTGTAATCCCAACACTTTGGAAGGGCAAGGCGGACGGATCACTTGAAGTCAGGAGTTCGAGACCAGCCTGGCCAACATGGTGAAACCCTGTCTCTACTAAAAATACAAAAATTAGCTGGACATGGTGGTGTGTCCCTGTAATCCCAGCTACTCGAGAGGCTAATGCAGGAGAATCGCTTGAACCCAGGAGGTGGAGGTTGCAGTGAGCTAAGATCGTGCCACTGCACTCCACCCTGGGAAAAAAAAAAAAAAAAGCTTACATTTATTGCACACAAAACTCTCTACGCTGCTAGTCTTTAATTCTCAAAAACAGTTCTCTAAGAGAGGGAACATAATTGCCTCTATTTTACAGAGGAGGAAACCAGGCTTAGAAGTTACATAAATTGCCAGGCACAGTGGCTCACACCTATAATCCCACACATTGGGAGGCCGAGGCAGGAGGATTGAGTTAGAAACCAGCCTGGTCAACATAGCAAGACCCCCATCTCTACAAAAGAAAAAATAAATTTGCTGGGCATAGTGGTGCACACCTGTACTCCTGCTTGGGAGGCTGAGGCAGGAGGATCGCTTGAGCCCAGGAGGTCGAGGCTGCAGTGAACCATGATCACACCATTGCACTCCACCCTGGGCAATGGAGCAAGGCCCCAACACTTAGAAAAAAAAAAGTTACATGAAGTTCCCTCAAGTTCCCGTAGCTAGCATGTGATGTGGCAGGGAGACAGCCTGTTCGCTTCACTCTCTCACATGGGGCCAGAAAGGGGTGATGCTGTGCGTGGACAGGACATCTGGCAAGTGGTGTGTCCAGGACACAGGAAGCAGCGTAGCAGCCAAGCTGCCTCCAGCTGTCACATCTGTGTGTCTCTCTGCAGTAAGGATGAGTCTGCCTTCATGGTCGACCCGCTGACGGCACAGGGAGTGGCCGTGGTAATAGTGGCTTACGACATCGCCCCCAAAGGTAATAGGGGTGGTTGCTGCAGGTCCGAGGGCCAGTGGGCTTTAGGAGGAAGCGCGTCCCTGACCCAGCTCATGCTCTCTGTGCAGGCACCCTGGACCAGATGGTAGACCAGGTGACCCGCAGCGTTGCGTTTGTCCAGAAGCGGTATCCAAGCAACAAGTGGGTGTTGCCGGTAGATTTTCTTCCTGTTGGACCTCACTGGGTGGGAGGACAGTGCAATCAGTCCCTCGGACACAGCCAAGCTGCCCCACTGGCCTGTGGAGCAGAAAGCAAGTTGGGACTCTTCGAAGGGGGCCTGATGTTGTGGGGAAACTGCGTGCAAATCCATCTCTCTGCTCTGACCCCTCCCAGGGGAATTTACCTGTGTGGACACTCAGCCGGGGCCCACCTGGCCGCCATGATGCTCCTGGCCAACTGGACCAAGCATGGGGTCACGCCCAACCTCAAAGGTCTCCATGGGGGCTACAGCCTGGCTGGGCAACCTTCATCTCCCCATGAGCCTTGGGGTTTGGGCCAACTGCTGGAAATCCTCCCGGCCGTGAATGGCTTGACCGCAGGGCTTCGAGCCCTCTGAGCAAGGCCTTCTCTGCTTCCTCTGTGCCCCCTCCCCTGGTCCTGCCCCTCTGGCGGTGGGGGTGGGCTGGCCCTGCCTTGCTCCGCCTGGAGCCTGGCCCTGTGACAATTCTGTACCTTCACAGGCTTTTTCCTGGTGAGTGGGGTCTTTGACCTGGAGCCCATCGTGTATACTTCACAGAACGTTGCTCTCCAGCTGACCCTGTGAGTTTCTTACCCACCACCTCCCCTGGTTCACCAGGAGCCTGGCTCCTCTCTGTCCTGACCCCTGTCCACTCCCCACCCCAGGGAGGACGCTCAGAGGAACAGCCCCCAGCTGAAGGTGGCCCAGGCGCAGCCGGCGGACCCCACCTGCCGTGTGCTGGTGGTTGTGGGCCAATTCGACTCCCCCGAATTCCACCGACAGTCCTGGGAGTTTTACCAGGTACTCCCAGCGCAGGTTTGTGGCCAGAGTTCGAGGGTCATGTGAGCTCATTATTTTCCTCTTTCTTTTACCCAAGTGGACAAGACCGTCCATCATTTATTTAACACGTACTGAGTGAACCCTGACCTGTGCCAGGCATGGCCCCATGTCCTGCCCTGCCTGCCCTCCCACTGCTCAGGCCCCTCTTCCCATGTCTCCCCTGCCCAGACCCTGTGTCAAGGAGAGTGGAAAGCCTCGTTTGAAGAGCTCCATGATGTGGACCACTTTGAAATCGTTGAGAATCTGACCCAGAAGGACAACGTGCTCACCCAGGTGGGGCCTCATCCCTGGCAGCCCTTTCATGGTAGACAGCAGAGGTCCTGTCACAGCCCCTTAGATGCGCAAACCAGGACTTCGAGACCAGCCTGGCCAACATGGAGAAACTCTGTCTCTACTAAAAATACAAAAAAATTAGCCAGATGTGATGGTATGTGCCTGTAATCCCAGCTACTCAGGAGGCTGAGGCATGAGAATTGCTTGAACCCAGGAGGCAGAGATTGCAGTGAGCCGAGATTGCAACACTGCACTCCAGCCTGAGCGACAGAGTAAGACTCCGACTCAAAAAAAAAAAAAAAAGACCTAGGAAAGAAAGAACCTAAGAAAGACCATCTTGTTTCTTTCTTTTTTTTTTTTTTTTTTTTTTTTTTTTTACTGATAAAATCATTTTTATTTAATTTGAGTGAAACATGTCCACATCTCAAAAATACAGTTTTGTATTATGAATAATAAATGTAAAGTCTTTATCTTCAAGAGGATCCTGATTCTCAACCAAACATATATGACAATGCTTTCCTCTGGTTCCTCCAAACTGAGGCCTCATGAAGGCTCAAATATGGAGTGAGAGGGACCCAGCAACAGACAATGTAAGACAAGAAGGAAGAGGTAGGATGGTCAGCTCTAAGGCTCAGGAATTCCCTGGGGGAGGCCAATGTAATGACGTCAACTATGAAGCTTACTGGGTAAAAATATACATAAAAAGCTGAAAACTCCATGGGTTGACTTTGGTGGGAAGGAGACTCTAGAATCATAAGCAGTTGTACCAAAAGGACTGAGTCAGAATGACGTTTATCTAAGGATTAAGGCAAAGGTTTACAAGCACATAAGTATTTGTTCCAAATTTTACTACAGTAGCAATATTCTTTTCTGTAATGTCAGCTACCCCAAGCAAGGGATGTCATAAACAAACTCAGACAAGTGCCTAAGTATTCAGTACCTCTAAGAGTGGTATATCAAGAATTCTTAGGCTACTGAGAAAACAGATTCTGCTATTACCCAGGAAATCAACTGGAAGGCATTTTTATAACCTTACACCACAAAAGGAAAAATTGAAAGGTAGTACTAATAAATGCAAACTACATCACCTAGAAAATGGTAATCTAGAATGTCACTGTTAATATTTAAGAATTTGAACTTTCTTTTTTTCTAGTATTTATTGATGATTCTTGGGTGTTTCTCGGAGAGGGGGATATGGCAGGGTCATAGGATAATAGTAGAGAGAAGGTCAGCAGATAAACACATGAACAAAGGTCTCTGATTTTCCTAGGCAGAGGTCCCTGCAGCCTTCTGCAGTGTTTGTGCCCCTGGGTACTTGAGATTAGGGAGTGGCGATGACTCTTAAAGAGCATGCTGCCTTCAAGCATCTGTTTAACAAAGCACATCTTGCACCGCCCTTAATCCATTTAACCCTGAGTTGACACAGCACATGTTTCAGAGAGCACGGGGCTGGGAGAAAGGCCATAGATCAACAGCATCCCAAGGCAGAAGAACTTCTCCTAGTCAGAACAAAATGGAGTCTCCTATGCCCACCTCTTTCTACACAGACACAGCAACAATCTGATCTCTCCTTCCTTTAGAGAAGGGTCTACTCTCTTGCACCCAGGCTGGAGTACAGTGGCAAAATCTTAGCTCTCTGCTGCCTCCTGGGCTCAAGTGGTTATCCTGCCCCAGCCTCTCGAGTAGCTGGGACTACAAAGGCATGCCACTGTGCGCTGCTAATTATTCAATGTTTTTGTAGAGATGGGGTCTCTATGTTCCCCAGGCTGGTCGTCGTCATCTTCCTTCTTCCTTCTTCTTCCTTCTTCCTCCTTCTTCCTCCTCCTCCTTCCTCCTTCTTTTTCTTCCTTCGTCTTCTTTGTCTTCTTCTTCTTCTTCGTCGTCTTCTTCCTTCATCTCAGCATATTATACCTCTAACCAGACTGTCTTCAACTCCTGACTTCAAGTGATCTTCCCACCTCAGCCTCCCAAAGTGTTGAGGTTGCAGGCATCAGCCACTGCATCCAGCCCTGTCTCATTTCCTTAATCAAATTCCTGCAAAGAGCTGCTCTGATTCTGGGCCTTTTGTGTCTTCTCTTCCTGCTCCAGATTATCTTGAAAACAATCTTCCAGTAGTTCTGACGATACCTGGAGCCTGGTCCACATGCATCCCACCTTGGGAAGCCTCTCCAAAGAGCTTTTGGATCTGAAGCTGACAGCTTCAGTTTCCCCCAGCACCCAGGAGAGCCTTGCTGTGTCTGCCTGCCCGGCAAGAGTCCATTCTCACTACTGGGACACTCATGAAAATCTCCAGGTCCTCCCTCTTCCCAGCCTGGATGGAGCTCCAGGGCTGGGGAACGTCCACAAGTCAATGCTTGGAGATGCCCTGAGCCGCCTCTTAGCCTCATCTGGCCCCTCCACCTGCTGACAGAGCGTGACAAAGATGACACTCAAAAGTAATGCCATTACATGGCATTACTTTTTTTTTTTTTTTTTTTTTTTGAGATGGAGTCTCACTGTCACCCAGGCTGGAGTGCAGTGGCGTGATCTTGGCTCACTGCAGTCTCCAATTCCCGGGTTCAAGCAATTCTTCTGCCTCAGCCTCCCGAGCAGCTGGGACTACAGGCACCTGCCATCACGTCTGGCTAATTTTTGTATTTTTAGTAGAGACGGGGTTTCAACATATTGGCCAGGCTGGTCTCAAACTCCTAACCTTGTGATTCACCTGCCTTGGCCTCCCAAAGTGCTGGGATTCCAGGCGTGAGCCACTGTGCCTGGCCAGAATGGCATTATATTTAAATGGTTCATAAAGAAGCACAAAAGAATATTATTTCATAACATGTAAAAATTATATAAAACGTAAATTTCCATGATGGTAAATAAAGTTGTATTGGAACACGGCCCTGCTCGTTCATTTACATATTGTCTAGGGCAGCTTTCAAGCTGCAGGGTGGAGCTGAGTGGTGGCGACAGTGACCTCCTGGCCAGTAGTGCCTGAAGCATTTCCTTTCTGGCCCTTTTCAGGAAAAGTTTGTGGACCCCTGGGTAAGGGCTTCCCCAAGCCAGGACCCTCTGCCTTCTGCTTCAGTCTCCTGTCTGCTCTGTCCTCCGTCTCCCTGACATTTGGGTCTGTCCCTGAATGCCCCGGGGTCTCAGCGTTGGGGCCAACACCTTGACAGGACAATGCTACCCACATGTAGGACAAGCTTCCTCTGCACCCAAGAGTGGTGTGCATGTCCCAAGAAGCCAGCCACATCCATCTACCACCCACCCCACCACACCGCCTCTTTCTCTCACACTGAATAGCATTCAAGAATTTCCACTGTGGGCTGGGCGCGGTGGCTCATGCCTGTAATCCCAGCACTTTAGGAGGCCGAGGTGGATGAATCACCTGAGGTCAGGAGTTCAAGACCAGCCTGGCCAACATGGCAAAACCCTGTCTCTACTAAAAATAGAAAAATTAGCCAGGCGTGGTGGCTGGCGCCTGTAATCCTAGATACTTGGGAGGCTGAGGTAGGAGAATCTCTTGAACCCAGGAGGCGGAGGTTGCAGTAAGCTGAGATTGTGCCCCTGCACTCCAGCCTCGGCGACAGAGCCAGACTCCATCTCAAAGAAAAAAAACAATTTCCATTGTATGTGTGCAGCAAACCATCATGACACACATTTACCTGTGTAACAAACCTGCACATCCTACACATATACGCTGGAACTTAAAGTAAAAGCTGGGGGAAAAAAAAAGAATTTCCACCATGACATTATTGAGTATAGCAAAAAAAAAACAAGAAACAGCCTAGTGTTCATTAGGGAATAAACGCATTCAAGCAGCATCAAACCCTGCAGCCATTACAAAGAGATCTATGTTGACCGTGTGGAATATCTCCAAGAGCCACAATAGCCTCCCTTATCTGCAGGATTCACTCCAAGACCCTCTGAAACCATGGATAATACTGAACCCTATATACACTATGTTTTTTCCCGCATATACATACCTATGATAAAGTTTAATTTATAAATTGGCAAAGGGTATATAAATATTCCTTCTAAGAGATTAACAATAACTAATAAAGTAGAACGATTAAAACAATATGATCAAAGTTATGTGAAGCCAGGTGCCGTGGCTCACGCCTGTAATCCCAGCACTTTGGGAGGCTGAGGCAGGTGGATCGCCTGAGGTCAGGAGTTCGAGACCAGCCTAGCCAACATGACAAAATCCTGTCTCTACTAAAGATAAAAAAATTAGCCGGGCATGGTGACACATGCCTGTAATCCCAGCTACTTGGGAGGCTGAGGCAGGAGAATCGCTTGAACCTGGGAGGCAGAGGTTGCAGTGAGCTAAGATCGCACCGTTGCACTCCAGCCTGGGCAACGAGTGAAACTCTGTCTCAAAACGAAACAAGCAAAGTTATGGGGTTGCTCTCTTTCTCTCAAAATATCCTCTTTTTGGCAGGGCATGGTGGCTCATGCCTGTAATCCCAGCACTTTGAGAGGCTGAGGTGGGTGGATCACCTGAGGTCAGGAGTTCAAGACCAGCCTGGCCAACATGGTGAAACCCCGTCTCTACTAAAAATACAAAAAATTAGCTGGGCGTGGTGGTGCAGGCCTGTAATCCCAGCTACTTGGGAGGCTGAGGCAGGAGAATCACTCGAACCCAGGAGCCGGAGTTTGCAGTGAGCCGAGATCATGCCATTGCACTCCAGCCTGGGCCACAGAGCAAGACTCCGTCTCAAAAAAAAAAAGACTTGCTTTGTTTTTTTTTTTTTTTTGAGATCTCTTTCTCCCAGGCTGGAGTGCAGTGGCCCAATCATGGCTCACTGCAGCTTTGACCTCCCAGGATCAAGTGATCCTTCCACCTCAGCCTCCCGAGTAGCTGGAACTACAGGTGCATGCCTGACTGATTTTTTTTTTTTAGACGAAGTTTCACTCTTGTTGCTCTGGCTTGAATGCAATGGCAGGATCTCGGCTCACTGCAACTTCTGCCTCTTAGATTCAAGTGATTCTCGTGCCTAAGCCTCCCGAGTAGCTGGGATTATAGGTGCCCACCACCATGCCCGGATAATTTTTTGTATTTTTAATAGAGACAGGGTTTCACCATATTGGTCAGGCTGGTCTCAAACTCCTGACCTCAGGTGATCCACCTGCCTCAGCCTTCCAAAGTGCTGGGATTACAGGCGTGAGCCACCGGGCATGGCCTTTCCTGGCTAATTTTTTAAATTTTTTATAGAGATGGGATCTCAGTGTTGCCCAGGCTGATCTTGAACTCCTAGATTCAAGTGATCCTCCCTCCTTGGTCTCCCAAAGTGCTGAGATTACAGGCGTGAGCCACTGCCCCGGGCTGGGAAATACTTTTTTAAATGAGGGCAATGTGAAGCTGAAATGCCGTTTGATGAAAGATCTGTTTGCCTGACGTCCTGTTTGAGCCTGGGTGGACAGGACAGCACCTGCCAGCTCCGGGAAGCACTGCGGATGGGAAGAGGCTTGGTCACTCTCCAAAGGTGGCAGGAGTTGGAGGGGGTGAGCTGAAGGTAAGGAGACTCTAGAAGGTGGGGAACCTGGAGACAGGGGCTGCCCAGCGGGCTCGGGACTGACACCCCCACGGATACAGTTCACTGCGGCTCAAACATAAAAGGAACCCAACTATTGTGGGAGGAAAAGACCCTTCTGCCTTTTCTTTTTTTCTTTTTCTTTTTTTTTTTTTTTTGAGACAGAGTCTTGCTCTGTCGCCCAGGCTGGAGTGCAGTGGCGTGATCTCGGCTCACTGCAAGCTCTGCCTCCCGGGATCACGCCATTCTCCTGCCTCAACCTCCCACGTAGCTGGGACTACAGGTGCCCGCCACCATGCCCAGCTAATTTTTTGTATTTTCTAGTAGAGACAGGGTTTCACCGTGTTAGCCAGGACGTTCTCGATCTCCTGACCTTGTGATCCACCCGCCTCGGCCTCCCAAACTGCTGGGATTACAGGCGTGAGCCACCACGCCTGGTTCTTTTTTCTTTCTTTTTTTTTCCGAGACAGAGTTTCACTCTTGTTGCCCAGGCTGGAGTGCAGTGGCGTGATCTCGGCTCACTGCAACGTCCACCTCTGGGGTTCAAGCGATTCTCCTGCCTCAGCCTCCCGAGTAGCTGGGACTACAGGCACCAGCCACCACGCCTGGCTAATTTTTGTATTTTTAGTAGACACGCGGTTTCACCATATTGGCCAGGCTGATCTCAAACTCCTGACCTTGTGGTCTGCCCGCCTCTGCCTCCCAAAGTCCTGGGATTACAGGCGTGAGCCACCATGCCCGGCCTGACCCTTCTGCCCTTTCAAAAACAATGTTCGTTCTCTCACAGCCTTCTCTTATCATATTAAGTCCAGGCCGCAGGCCTAATTTGTCCAGTGAATGCTATGCAAATATTTCATGCACCTGCTGATCACAGGAATGATATGTACTTGGTACGCACTGATCGTACCTCGGGGTGGGAGAAGAGGGGGGAAGGAAGCAAAGAACAGCCCCCTCCTTTCCTGGTGCACCTTCAGTGTGCCGATGGGGCCCAGACTCGCCGCAGATGGCCCCCTTCCCAGAGACGGGAGGATCCTCCACCCACTCCCCAGCCTCCAGGACCATCCTTACTCCTGCCTTCAGGCACTCAAGTTATTATTTGTTTAGACATGCGGATATATTCAAGCTGGGCACAGCACAGCAGCCCCACCCCAGGTGGCTTGAAGTCAGAGCTGGGGTTCAAAGGGACCACACCCCGAGGGACTGTGTGGGGTCGGGGCACACAGGCCACTGCTTCCCCCAATCTTTCTCAGCCATTCCTGAAGTCAGCCTCACTCTGCTTCTCGGGGATTTCAAACGCGCAGAGACTCCGGCACTTTTGTAGAAGCCCCTTCTGGTCCTAACTTGCACCCGGATGCTGTGGGGCTGCAGCTGCTGCTCGGGCTCGGGAGGATGCTGGGGGCCCGGTGCCCATGAGCTTTTGAAGCTCCTGGAACTCGGTTTTGAGGGTGTTCAGGTCCAGGAGGACACCTGGGCTGTCCTTGTCCATGCATTTGATGACATTGTGAGCAGAAGTGAAAAGGAGTTAGGCCAGGCGTGGTGGCTTATGCTTGTAATCCCAGCACTTTGGGAGGCTGAGGCAGGTGGATCACGAGGTCAGGAGTTCAATACCAGCCTGGCCAAGATGGTGAAACCCCGTCTCTACTAAAAATACAAAAAAATTAGCCGGGCATGGTGGCGGGCGCCTGTAATCCCAGCTACTGGGGGTGCTGAGACAGAGAGTTGCTGGAACCCAGGAGACGGAGGTTGCAGTGAGCCAAGATTGTGCCACTGCACTGCACTCCAGCCTGGCGACAGAGCGAGACTCTGTCTCAAAAAAAAAAAAAAGAGAAATGAAAAGGAGTTGTTGTTCCCTTCCTCCCTCCTGAGGGCAGGCAACTGCTGCGGTTGCCAGTGGAGGTGACACGTCCTTGGTCTGTGCCCGGGGGCCACCCCAGCAGAGGCCATGGTGGTGCCAGGGCCCGGTTAGCGAGCCAATCAGCGGGACCCAGGGGCAACCTGCCAAAGTCAACTGGATTTGATAACTGCAGCGAAGTTAAGTTTCCTGATTTTGATGATTGTGTTGTGGTTGTGTAAGATAATGAAGTATTTCGGGGTAGTATGCTAATGCCTTCAACTTACAAACGGTTCAGGTAAACCACCCATATACGTACATATACATGCATATGATATATACACATACAGGGGTGCGTGTGTGTTCATATATATGAGGGGAGAGAGAGAGAGGGAGAGAGAGGAGGTCAGGGAAAGGGAGAGAGAAAGGAAGAGAGGAGACAGAGAAGGAGACAGCGAGAGAGCAGGGAGTAGAGAGAGGGAACGGGTAAGAGAGAGGGAGAGGAGGAGAGAAAGGGAGGAAGAAGCAGAGAGTGAATGTTAAAGGAAATAGGCAAAACATAAACAGAAAATCTGGGTGAAGGGTATCTGAGTATTCTTTGTACGATTCTTGCAATTATCTTTTATTTAAATTGACATCAGGCTGGGTGCAGTGGCTCACGTCTGTAATCCCAGGACTTTGGGAGGCCGAGGCAGGCAGATCACCTGAGGTCAGGAGTTTGAGACCAGCCTGGCAAACATGGCGAAACCCCGTCTCTACTAAAAATACAAAAATTAGCCTGGTGTGGTGGTGCGTGCCTGTAATCCCAGCTACTCGGGAGGCTGAGGCGGGAGAATCGCTTGAACCCACAGCAGGGAGGAGGTTGCAGTGAGCTGAGATCATGCCACTGCACTCCAGCATAGGAGATAGAGCGAGACTCAGTTTCAAATAAATAAATAAACATCAAAATAAAAAGTTTCTGTATTAAAGAATGGGGGCGGGGTGGGAGGGGTAGGGAGAGGTTGCAAAAATAAATAAATATATAAATAAAACCCAAAATGAAAAAGAGAGTGGAGGCACCAGGCCTGCGTGGGGCTGGAGGGCTAATAAGGCCAGGCTTCTTATCTCTGGCCATAGAACCAGAGAAGTCAGCGGATGTGAGAGGTGCCAACCTCTAATGCCCAGCTCCAGAAGTGACTCCAGAACACCCTGTTCCAAAGCAGAGGACACACTGTTTTTTTTTTTAATAGGCTGCAGGACTTACTGTTGGTGGGATGCCCTGCTTTGCGGAGGGAAAGGAGGAGTTTGCCCTGAGCACAGGCCCCCACCCTCCACTGGGCTTTCCCCAGCTCCCTTGTCTTCTTATCACAGTGATGGCCCAGTCCTTGGCCCCTGACTCCAGAAGGTGGCCCTCCTGGAAACCCAGGTCGTGCAGTCAACGATGTACTCGCCGGGATAGTGATGTCTGCTGCACTCCATTCCTCCCCTGTCCATTTGTCCTTCATGCCCATCTGGAGTGGTTGCTTTTTGCAGAGGTGGCGCCCTGTAAAGCTCTCCTGTCTGACTTTTTTTTTTTTTTTTGACTGAGTTTTGCTCTTGTTGCCCAGGCTGGAGTGCAATGGCACAATCTCAGCTCACTGCAACCTCTGCCTCCGGGTTCAAGCGATTCTCCTGCCTCAGCCTCCCGAGTAGTTGGGATTACAGGCATGCACCACCACGCCCGGCTAATTTTTGTATTTTTAGTAGAGACAAGGTTTCACCGTGATGGCCAGGCTGGTCTTGAACTCCAGGACTCAAGTGATGCCCCTGCCTAGGCCTCTCAGTGTTGGGACTACAGGCGTGAGCCACTGCACCTGGCCTGCACGCGCTCTTTGAAAGCAGTCGAGGGGGCGCTAGGTGTGGGCAGGGACGAGCTGGCGCGGCGTCGCTGGGTGCACAGCGACCATGGGCAGAGCCACGCGGCGGGAGGACTACAACTCCCGGCACACCCCGCGCCGCCCCGCCTCTATTCCCAGAAGGCCGCGGGGGGTGGACCGCCTAAGAAGGCGTGCGCTCCCGACGTGCCCCGCGGCGCGCCATTAACCGCCAGGTTTGAATCGCGGGACCCGTTGGCAGAGGTGGCGGCGGCGGCATGGGTGCCCCGACGTTGCCCCCTGCCTGGCAGCCCTTTCTCAAGGACCACCGCATCTCTACATTCAAGAACTGGCCCTTCTTGGAGGGCTGCGCCTGCACCCCGGAGCGGGTGAGACTGCCCGGCCCCCTGGGGTCCCCCACGCCCGCCTTGCCCTGTCCCTAGCGAGGCCACTGTGACTGGGCCTCGGGAGTACGGAGCCGCCCTCCCCTCCCCGTCCTGTCCCCAGCGAGGCCACTGTGGCTGGGACCCTTGAGTCCGGGCCGGCCTCCCCTCCCTGCTTTGTCCCCATCGAGGCCTTTGTGGCTGGGCCTCGGGGTTCCGGGCTGCCAAGTCCACTCACGAGCTGTGCTATCCCTTGCAGATGGCCGAGGCTGGCTTCATCCACTGCCCCACTGAGAACGAGCCAGACTTGGCCCAGTGTTTCTTCTGCTTCAAGGAGCTGGAAGGCTGGGAGCCAGATGACGACCCCATGTAAGTCTTCTCTGGCCAGCCTCGATGGGCTTTGTTTTGAACTGAGCTGTCAAAAGATTTGAGTTGTGAAGACACCTAGTATGGGAGGGTTGCTTTCCAGCCTCATTGCTTCTTAAACAGCTGTTGGGAACGGATACCTCTCTGTATGCTGGTGCCTTGGTGATGCTTACCACCTAATTAAATCTCATTTGACCAAAATGCCTTTGGGGTGGATGTTAAAGTCTCATTCACGTAAGATGCCTGATGCCTTTCATGTTCAACAGATACATTAGCAGATCCTGTTGTTGTGAACTCCCAGGAATGTCCAAGTGCTTTTCTTGAGATTTTTTTAAAAACGGTTTAATTGAAATATAACCCACATAGCACAAAAATTACCCTTTGAAAGTGTGCACTTCACACTTTGGGAGGCTGAGGCAGGCGGATCACCTGAGGTCAGGAGCTCAAGACCAGCCTGGCCAACTTGGTGAAACCCCGTCTCTACTAAAAATACAAAAATTAGCCGGGCATGGTAGCGCACGCCCGTAATCCCAGCTACTCGGGAGGCTGAGGCAGGAGAATCGCTTGAACCTGGGAGGCGGAGGTTGCAGTGAGCCGAGATCATGCCAATGCACTCCAGCCTCGGCAACAGAGCGAGACTCCATCATAAAAATAAAAAATTGAAGAAAAAAAGAAAGCATATACTTCAGTGTTGTTTTGGATTTTTTTCTTCAAGATGCCTAGTTAATGAAAATGAAATTCTGTACTCGGATGAGTACAGAATTTGTCTTTCCACACTGTAACGCCATATTCTTTTCTCACCTTTTTTTCTGTCAGATTCAGTTGCTTCCACAACTTTAATTTTTTTCCTCTTGAGAATCACCCCAGTTGTTTTTGTTGTTGGCCAGAAGAGAGTAGCTGTTTTTTTTCTTAGTATGTTTGCTATGGTGGTTATACTGCATCCCCGTAATCATTGGGAAAAGATCAGTGGTATTCTTCTTGAAAATGAATAAGTGTTATCATATTTTCAGATTAGAGTTACAACTGGCTGTCCTTTTGGACTTTGTGGGGCCATGTTTTCATTGTAATACAGTTCTGGTAATGGTGATAATCAGTTATGCAGGGAGACTCCCCTAGCAGAAAATGAAAGTATGAGCTAGGGGGTTACTTGGGGAACCCTGGGCAATAATGCCTTTCTCTGCCCTTAATCCTTACAGTGGGCCAGGCGTAGTGGCTCACGTCTGTAATCCCAGCACTGTGGGAGGCTGAGGCGGGCAGATCACGAGGTCAGGTGATCGAGACCATCCTGGCTAACATGGTGAAACCCCATCTCTACTAAAAAAAAAAATAGAAAAAATTAGCTGGGCGTGGTGGCGGGTGCCTGTAGTCCCAGCTACTCGAGAGGCTGAGGCAGGAGAATGGTGTGAACCCAGGAGGCGGAGCTTGCAGTGAGCAGAGATCACGCCACTGCACTCCAGCCTGGGCGACAGAGCGAGACTCCATCTCAGGAAAAAAAAAAAAATCCTTACAGTGGATTACATAACAATTCCAGTGAAATGAAATTACTTCAAACAGTTCCTTGAGAATGTTGGAGGGATTTGACATGTAATTCCTTTGGATGTATACCATGTAACATTTTTCCAACGAATTGCTAAAGAAGTCCAGATAAAATAGATACATTAGCCACACAGATGTGGGGGGAGATGTCCATAGGGAGAGAGAAGGTGCTAAGAGGTGCAATATGGGAATGTGGCTTGGGCAAAGCACTGATGCCATCAACTTCAGACTTGACGTCTTACTCCTGAGGCAGAGCAGGGTGTTCCTGTGGAGGGCGTGGGAAGGTGGCCCGTGGGGAGTGGACTGCTGCTTTAATCCCTTCAGCTGCCTTTCCGCTGTTTTGATTTTTCTAGAGAGGAACATAAAAAGCATTCGTCCGGTTGCGCTTTCCTTTCTGTCAAGAAGCAGTTTGAAGAATTAACCCTTGGTGAATTTTTGAAACTGGACAGAGAAAGAGCCAAGAACAAAATTGTATGTATTGGGAATAAGAACTGTTCAAACCCTGTTCAATGTCTTTAGCACTAAACTACCTAGTCCCTCAAAGGGACTCTGTGTTTTCCTCAGGAAGCTTTTTTTTTTTTTTTTTTTTTTCCTGAGATAGAGTAGTTTCACTCTTGTTGCCCAGGCTGGAGTGCAATGGTGCAATCTTGGCTCACTGCAACCTCCGCCTCTCGGGTTCAAGTGATTCTCCTGCCTCAGCTTCCCAAGTAGCTGGGATTACAGGCACGTGCCACCACACCCAGCTAATTTTTGTATTTTTAGTAGAGATGGGGTTTCACCACATTGCCTAGGCTGGTCTTGAACTCCTGACCTCGTGATTCGCCCACCTTGGCCTCCCAAAGTGCTGGGATTACAGGCATGAACCACCACGCCTGGCTTTTTTTTGTTGTTCTGAGACACAGTTTCACTCTGTTACCCAGGCTGGAGTGGAGTGGCGCGATCTCGGCTCACTGCAACCTCCGCCTCCTGGGCTCAAGCGATTTGCCTGCTTCAGCCTCCCAAGTAGCTGGGATTACAGGCATGTGCCACCACACCCAGGTAATTTTTGTATTTTTGGTAGAGACAAGGTTTCACCATGTTGGCCAGGCTGGTCTTGAACTCCTGACCTCAGGTGATCCGCCCGTCTCAGCCTCCCAAAGTGCTGAGATTACAGGTGTGAGCCACCACGCCTGGCCTCAGGAAGTATTTTTATTTTTAAATTTATTTATTTATTTGAGATGGAGTCTTGCTCTGTCGCCCAGGCTGGACTGCAGCGACGCGGTCTCGGCTCACTGCAAGCTCCGCCCCCCGGGTTCAAGCCATTCTCCTGCATCAGGCTGCCGAGTAGCTGGGACTACAGGCACCCGCCACCACGCCCAGCTAATTTTTTTGTATTTTTAGTAGAGACGGGGTTTCACCGTGTTAGCCAGGATGGTCTCGATCTCCTGACCTCGTGATCCGCCTGCCTCGGCCTCCCAGAGTGCTGGGATTACAGGTGTGAGCCACCACGCCCGGCTCTTTTTTTTTTTTTTTTGAGACAGGGACTCACTCTATCACCTGGGCTGCAGTGCAGTGGTACACCATAGCTCACTGCAGCCTTGAACTCCTGAGCTCAAGTGATCCTCCCACCTCATCCTCCCAAGTAATTGGGACTACAAGCGCACCCCACCATGCCCACCTAATTTATTTATTTATTTGTTTATTTATTTTTGTAGAGATGAGGGTTCCCTATGTTGTCCAGGCTGGTCTTGAACTCCTGAGCTCGAGGGATCCCTTTGCCTTGGCCTCCCAAAGTGCTGAGATTACAGGCATGAGCCACCGTGCCCAGCTGGGAATCATTTTTAAAGCCCCTAGGATGTCTGTGTGATTTTAAAACTCCTGGAGTGTGGCCGGTATAAGTATATACCGGTATAAGTATATACCGGTATAAGTATAAGTAAATCCCACATTTTGTGTCAGTATTTACTAGAAACTTAGTCATTTATCTGAAGTTGAAATGTAACTGGGCTTTTTTTTTTTTTTTTTTTTTTTGAGACGGAGTCTCACTTTGTCACCCAGGCTGGAGTGCAGTGGCACGATCTCGGCTCACTGCAACCTCTGCCTCCCGGGGTCAAGCGATTCTCCTGCCTCATCCTCCCGAGTAGCTGGGACTACAAGCACGCACCACCATGCCTGGCTAATTTTTGTATTTTTAGTAGAGACGGGGTTTCACCATGCTGGCCAAGCTGGTCTCAAACTCCTGACCTTGTGATCTGCCTGCTTTAGCCTCCCAGAGTGCTGGAATTACAGGCATGAGCCACCATGCCTGGCCTTTTTTAAATTTTTTTAATTTTTTTTTTGAGACAGAGCCTTGCTCTGTCGCCCAGGCTGGAGTGCAGTGGCACGATCTCGGCTCACTACAAGCTCTGCCTCCCGGGTTCACGCCATTCTCCTGCCTCAGCCTCCTGAGTAGCTGGGACTACAGGCGCCCACCACCACGCCCGGCTAATTTTTTTTGGTATTTTTATTAGAGACAGGGTTTCATCATGTTGGCCAGGCTGGTCTCAAACTCCTGACCTCAAGTGATCTGCATGCCTCGGCCTCCCAAAGCGCTGGGATTACAGGTGTGATCTACTGCACCCGGCCTGGGCGTCATATATTCTTATTTGCTATGTCTGGCAGCCCCACACAGAATAAGTACTGGGGGATTCCATATCCTTGTAGCAAAGCCCTGGGTGGAGAGTCAGGAGACATCGTAGTTCTGTCTCTGTCACTTGCAGACTTTGAGTTTAAGCCAGTCGTGGTCATGCTTTCCTTGCTGAATAGAGGTTAGACACCCCCATCCCATGGTTTCTCAGGTTCCTTTTCAGCTTGAAAATTGTATTCCTTTGTAGAGATCAGCGTAAACTAATTCTGTCCTTATATGTGGCCTTATTTTAATTTGAGGCAGAGTGTCACTTAGTCGCCCAGGTTGGAGTGTGGTGGTGCGATCTTGGCTCACTGCGACCTCCACCTCCCAGGTTCAAGCGATTCTCGTGCCTCAGGCTCCCAAGTAGCTGAGATTATAGGTGTGTGCCACCAGGCCCAGCTAACTTTTGTATTTTTAGTAGAAACAGGGTTTTGCCATGTTGGCTAAGCTGGTCTCGAACTCCTGGCCTCAAGTGATCTGCCCGCCTTGGCCTCCCAAAGTGCTGGGATTACAGGCATGAGCCACCACACCTGGCCTCAATATAGTGGCTTTTAAGTGCTAAGGACTAAGATTGTGTTTTGTCAGGAAGAGGGAAGAGGCCAGTTGTGGGTGAAGCATGCTGTGAGAGAGCTTGTCACCTGGTTGAGGTTGTGGGAGCTGTAGCGTGGGAACTGGAAAGTGGGCTAGGGATCATCTTTTTCCAGGTCAGGGGTCAGCCAGCTTTTCTGTAGCATGCCATAGACCATCTCTTAGCCCTCGTGGGTCAGAGTCTCTGTTGCATATTGTCTTTTGTTGTAGTTTTTCACAACCTTTTAGAAACATAAAAAGCATTTTTAGCCCATGGGCTGGAGAAAAAGCCATGGCGGGCTGGATGGATTTGGCCAGCAGGCCCTTGCTTGCCAAGCCCTGTTTTAGACAAGGAGCAGCTTGTGTGCCTGGGACCATCATGGCACAGGGGAGGAGCAGAGTGGATGTGGAGGCGTGAGCTGGAAACCAGGTCCCAGAGCGCTGAGGAAGACAGAGGATTGTTGCCCTTGCAAATAGAGCGACTGAAATCTGACACCATCCAGTTCCAGAAAGCCCTGAAGTGCTGGTGGACGCCGCAGGGTGCTCCGCTCTAGGGTTACAGGGATGAAGATGCAGTCTGGTAGGGGAAGTCGACTCACCTGTTGGAAGATATGATTAAGAAAAGTAGACTTTCAGGGCCAGGCGTGGTGGTTCACGCCTGTAATCCCAGCACTTTGGGAGGCCGAGGCAGGCGGATCACGAGGTCAGGAGATCGAGACCATCGTGGCTAACACGGTGAAACCCCTTCTCTACTAAAAATATAAAAAATTAGCCGGGCGTGGTGGCGGGCGCCTGTAGTCCCAGCTACTCGGGAGGCTGAGGCAGGAGAATGGTGTGAACCGGGGCGGCGGAGCTTGCAGTGAGCCGAGGTCGCGCCACTGCACTCCAGCCTGGGCAACAGAGCGAGACTGTCTCAAAAAAAAAAAAAAGAAAGGAAAAGTAGGCTTTCATGATGTGTGAGCTGAAGGAGCAGGAGGCAGAAGTAGAGGCCTCAGCCCCCGCAGGAGACCCCTCGGTCTCCATCTCCTGATAGTCAGACCCAGCCAGACTGGAATGAGGGGAGACATTCCAGCCTTCGAGAAAAGTGGGGAGATTTAAAAACTGCTTGGCTTTTATTTTGAACTGTTTTTTTGTGTGTGTTTTCCCCAATTCAGAATACAGAATACTTTTATGGATTTGTTTTTATTACTTTAATTCTGAAACAATATAATCTTTTTTTTTTTTTGAGACAGGGTCTTACTCTGTCACCCAGGCTGAGTGCAGTGGTGTGATCTTGGCTCACCTCAGCCTCGACCCCCTGGGCTCAAATGATCCTCCCACCTCAGCCTCCCAAGTAGCTGGGACCATAGGCGCGTGTGCTGCGCTCTACGAATCCTGAAGACAAGGATGCTGTTGCTGGTGATGCTGGGGATTGCCAAGATCCCAGATTTGATGGCAGGATGCCCCTGTCTGCTGCCTTGCCAGGGTGCCAGGAGGGCAGTGCTGTGGAAGCTGAGGCCTGGCCATCCAGGGCGATGCACTGGGTGCTGATTCTTGTTCCTGCCGCTGCCTTGGTGCTTAGCTTTTGAAACAATGAAATAAATTAGAACCAGTGTGAAAATCGATCAGGGAATAAATTTAATGTGGAAATAAACAGAACAACTTAGTTCTTCATAAGAGTTTACTTGGTAAATACTTGTGATGAGGACAAAATGAAGCACTAGAAGGAGAGGCAAGTTGTAGACCTGGGCGGCAGGAGTTTTTTGTTTGTTTTCATTGGCAAGGTCTTGCTCTGTTGCTCAGGCTGGAGTACAGTGGCGCAATCACAGCTCACTATAGCCTCGACCTCCTGGACTCAAGTAATCCTCCTGCCTCAGCCTCCCAGTAGCTGGGACTACAGGTGCATGCCACCATGCCTGGCTAATTTTAAATTTTTTTTTTTTTCTTTTTTTTTGAGACGGAATCTCACTCTGTCGCCCAGGCTGGAGTGCAGTGGCATGATCTCGGCTGACGGCAAGCTCCGCCTCCCATGTTCGCTCCATTCTCCTGCCTCAGCCTCCTGAGTAGCTGGGACTACGGGCGTCCGCCACCATGCCCGGCCAATTTTTTGTATTTTTTTAGTAGAGACGGGGTTTCACTGTGTTAGCCAGGATGGTCTCGATCTCCTGACCTCGTGATCCGCCTGCCTCGGCCTCCCAAAGTGCTGGGATTACAGGTGTGAGCCACCATGCCTGGCCTGTTTTGTTCTTCAATAGCAAGAGTTGTGTTTGCTTCGCTCCTACCTTTAGTGGAAAAATGTATAAAATGGAGATATTGACCTCCACATTGGGGTGGTTAAATTATAGCATGTATGCAAAGGAGCTTCGTTAATTTTAGGCTTTTTTGAAAGAGAAGAAGAAACTGAATAATCTATGTGTATATATATATTTTAAAAGCCATGGTTATCTTTCCATATCAATAAAGGTGAGGCTCCCTGGGACTGCAGAGTTGTCCATCACAGTCCATTACAAGTGCGCTGTTGGGCCAGGTGCAGTGGCTTGTGCCTTAATCCCAGCACTTTGGGAGGCCAAGGCAGAAGGATTGATTGAGCCCAGGAGTTTTGAGGCAAGCCTGGGCAATGTGGCCAGACCTCATCTCTTCAAAAAATACACAAAAAATTAGCCAGGCATGGTGGCACGTGCCTGTAGTCTCAACTACTCAGGAGGCTGAGGTGGGAGGATCACTTTGAGCCTTGCAGGTCAAAGCTGCAGTGAGCCATGATCTTGCCACTGCATTCCAGCCTGGGTGACAGAGCAAGACCCTGTCTCTTAAAAAAAAAAACCAAACGGTGCACTGTTTTCTTATCAATTTATTATTTTTTAATAAATTTTCTTTTAATAATTTATAAATTATAAATTTGTATAAAATAAATGACAAATTATTACTTATACATGAGGCAAAACTTAGGATATATTAGAATATATAAAGTACATATTGAAAAGTAATTTTTTGGCTGGGCACAGTGGCTCACACCTGTAATCCCAGCACTTTGGGAGGCTGATTACATGAGATCATGAGTTCGAGACCAACCTGACCAACATGGAGAGACCCCATCTCTACTAAAAATACAAAATTAGCCGGGGTGGTGGCGCATGCCTGTAATCCCAGCTACTCGGGAGGCTGAGGCAGGAGAATCTCTTGAACCCGGGAGGCAGAGGTTGCGGTGAGCCAAGATCGTGCCTTTGCACTCCAGCCTAGGCAACAAGAGCGAAAGTCCGTCTCAAAAAAAAAGTAATTTTTTTTTAAGTTAACCTCTGTCAGCAAACAAATTTAACCCAATAAGGGTCTTTGTTTTTTAATGTAGTAGAGGAATTAGGGTTTATAAAAAATATGATAGGGAAGGGGGTCCCTGGATTTGCTAATGTGATTGTCATTTGCCCCTTAGGAGAGAGCTCTGTTAGCAGAATGAAAAAATTGGAAGCCAGATTCAGGGAGGGACTGGAAGCAAAAGAATTTCTGTTCGAGGAAGAGCCTGATGTTTGCCAGGGTCTGTTTAACTGGACATGAAGAGGAAGGCTCTGGACTTTCCTCCAGGAGTTTCAGGAGAAAGGTAGGGCAGTGGTTAAGAGCAGAGCTCTGCCTAGACTAGCTGGGGTACCTAGACTAGCTGGGTACTTTGAGTGGCTCCTTCAGCCTGGACCTCGGTTTCCTCACCTGTATAGTAGAGATATGGGAGCACCCACCGCAGGATCACTGTGAACATAAATCAGTTAATGGAGCGAAGCAGGTAGAGTGGTGCTGGGTGCATACCAAGCACTCCGTCAGTGTTTTCTATTATTCGATTATTAGGAGGCAGCTTAAACTAGAGGGAGGTGAGCTGAATCAGGATGTTTGTCCCAGGTAGCTGGGCATCTGCCCAGCCCAGTGCCCAGTTTATTTAGGTGCTCTCTCAGTGTTCCCTGATTGTTTTTTCCTTTGTCATCTTATCTACAGGATGTGACTGGGAAGCTCTGGTTTCAGTCATGTGTCTATTATTTATTTCCAGGCAAAGGAAACCAACAATAAGAAGAAAGAATTTGAGGAAACTGCGAAGAAAGTGCGCTGTGCCATCGAGCAGCTGGCTGCCATGGATTGAGGCCTCTGGCTGGAGCTGCCTGGTCCCAGAGTGGCTGCACTACTTCCAGGGTTTATTCCCTGGTGCCACCAGCCTTCCTGTGGGACCCTTAGCAATGTCTTAGGAAAGGAATCAACATTTTCAAATTAGATGTTTCAACTGTACTCTTGTTTTGTCTTGAAAGTGGCACCAGAGGTGCTTCTACCTGTGCAGCGGGTGCTGCTGATAACAGTGACTGCTTCTCTCTCTCTCTCTTTTTTTTGGGGGCTCATTTTTGCTGTCTTGATTCCCGGGCATACCAGGTGAGAAGTGAGGGAGGAAGAAGGCAGTGTCCCTTTTGCTAGAGCTGACGGCTTCGTTTGCATGGGCAGAGCCTTCCACAGTGAATGTGTCTGGTCCTCATGTTGAGGCTGTCACACAGTCCTGAGTGTGGACTTGGCAGGTGCCTGTTGAATCTGAGCTGCAGGTTCCTTATCTGTCACACCTGTGCTGCCTCAGAGGACAATTTTTTTTTTTTTTTTTTTTTTTTTTTGGTAGATGCATGACTTGTGTGTGATGAGGAGGGAATGGAGACAGAGTCCCCAGCCCCTCTGCTGTTTAATAACGTGGCTTTCTTATTTTGTTTGAATTGTTAATTCACAGAATAGCACAAACTACAATTAAAACGAAGCACAAAGCCATTCTAAGTCATTGGGGAAACGGGGTGAACTTCAGGTGGATGTGGAGACAGAATAGAGTGATAGGAAGCGTCTGGCAGATACTCCTTTTGCCACTGCTGTATGATTAGACAGGCCCAGTGAGCCGCAGGGCACATGCTTGCCGCTCCTCCCTCAGAAAAAGGCAGTGGCCTGAATCCTTTTTAAATGACTTGGCTCGATGCTGTGGGGGACTGGCTGGGCTGCTGCAGGCTGTGTGTCTGTCAGCCCGACCTTCACATCTGTCACGTTCTCCACATGGGGGAGGGACGCAGTCCGCCCAGGTCCCCGCTTTCTTTGGAGGCAGCAGCTCCCGCAGGGCTGAAGTCTGGCGTAAGAAGATGGATTTGATTCGCCCTCCTCCCTGTCATAGAGCTGCGGGGTGGATTGTTATAGCTTCGTTGGAAACCTCTGGAGGTCATCTCGGCTGTTCCTGAGAAATAAAAAGCCTGTCATTTCAAACACTGCTGTGGACCCTACTGGGTTTTTAAAATATTGTCAGTTGTTCATCGTCGTCCCTAGCCTGCCAACAGCCATCTGCCCAGACAGCCGCAGTGAGGATGAGCGTCCTGGCAGAGGCGCAGTTGTCTCTGGGCGCTTGCCAGAGCCGCGACCCCCAGACCTGTTTGTATCATCCGGACTCCTTCCGGGTAGAAACGACTGAAAATGCACTTCAGACCCACTTATTTCTGCCACATCTAAGTCAGCCTGAGATAGACTTTTCCCTCTAAACTTGGAGAATATCACAGTGGTTTTTGTTAGCAGAAAATGCACTCCAGCCTCTGTACTCATCTAAGCTGCTTTTTTTTTATATTTGTGCTAGTCGGTAAATGGATACTTTAATAACTGTTGCTTAGTAATTGGCTTTGTAGAGAAGCTGGAAAAAAATGGTTTTGTCTTCAACTCCTTTGCACGCTAGGTGGTGATGTGGATCTCGGCTTCTGTCAGCCTGTGCTGTGGGCAGGGCTGAACTGGAGCTGCCCCTCTCAGCCCACCTGCCACGGCCTTTCCTTAAAGGCCGTTCTTAAAACCAGACCCTCATGGCTGCCAGCACCTGAAAGCTTCCTCGACATCTGTTAATAAAGCCGTAGGCCCTTGTCGAAGCACAACCGCCTAGACTTTCTTTCAGATACGTGTCCATTTTTCAGGTTCTCTAAGTCGGAGTGGAGTCTGGGAAGGGTTGTGAATGGAGGCTTCTGGGCTATGGGTGAGGTTCCAGTGGCAGGTTAGAGCCCCTCGGGCCAGCTGCCATCCTGGAAAGTAGAGACAGCAGTGCCCGCCGCCCAGAAGAGACCAGCAAGCCAAACTGGAGCCCCCATTGCAGGCTGTCGCCATGTGGAAAGAGTAACTCACAATTGCCAATAAAGTCTCATGTGGTTTTATCTACTTTTTTTTTTTGAGACAAGGCCTTGCCCTCTCGGGCTGGAGTGCAGTGGAATGACCATAGCGCACCGCAACCTCAAATTCTTGTGTTCAAGTGAACCTCCCACCTTAGCCTCCCAAGTAGCTGGGACTACAGGTGCACGCCATCACACCCGGCTAATTGAAAAATTTTTTTTGTTTAGATGGGATCTCACTTTGTTGCCCAGGCTGGTCTCAAACTCCTGGGCTCAAGTGATCATCCTGCTTCAGCATCCGAATTGTTGGTATTATAGGCGTGAGCCACTGTGCCTGGCCTAGCTACCATTTTTTAATGCAGAAATGAAGACTTGTAGAAATGAAATAACTTGTCCAAGATAGTAGAATAAGTAACTTTTAGGGCTGGGATTTGAACCAGAGCTGGGCCCTCACTGCTGAAGGACACTGTCAGCTTGGGAGGGTGGCTATGGTCGGCTGTCTGATTCTAGGGAGTGAGGGCTGTCTTTAAAGTACCCCTATTCCATTTTCAGACAGCTTTGTCAGAAAGGCTGTCATATGGAACTGACACCTGCCTCCCCAAGGCTTCCGTAGATCCTCTCTGTACATTGTAACCTTTTATTTTGAAATGAAAATTCACAGGAAGTTGTAAGGCTAGTACAGGGGGTCCCGCATACCATTCCCCTCCTTTCCCCCGTTGTGAGGATAGTGCACTGTATTCACTTTCAACATCCAAGGTCTGTGTTGAGAGGGTGAGTTGTGTGGCCCAGCTTGCCCCAAGCCCGTCTTGGCATCACGAAGGATTTCCTGACTCAGCTGAATGTAGCTCAACAAAGCAAAAGACCAACTAAGCGGCAGATTTTCTCTCCGCTGGGCTTAGCCTACATTATTTACACCTGTTTTTCAGCTGGATGGGACCAAACTGGGGCCTTGACTTCCGGGGTTTCCACGTGATCCCCAAAGAGGTGACATCCATTCGTTCACTCAGGTATTTGCTTGTGCACCTACTGTGCGCCAGATGCCAGGTCCAGGAATTGAAGCCCAGGAACAACTCTTGCAGTGAGCTCCCCGGGTTTTTGTTTTCTGAATGGTGGGAAGACAGGTCAGCAAATAGCCATGCACGTCTGCACATGTGTGGCTGGTGTCTGCAGGAATACTGAGAAGACAGTGAGCTCTGCCCTGGATGGCGACAGGAAAGGGCATCCCTATGTAGCTGTTTGTCCTGGCACAGGTGGCAGGCTGCCGGCAGGACCAGGAAGGGAAGCGGAGGATGCACAGGCCAGAGGGAACGGAATGGGCACCGCAGGTGAGCTCTGCGATGTGGGGAAGGAAACACAGGCTGGTTCCGGGATGATGTCGGAGAAGCCCTGCAGCCTAGGGCACTGCCCATTCCACATTACCCAGTGAGTCAAAGCCTCCCAGAAAGATATTTAGTCACTCAAAGCCAGTGCAGGTCTCAGCTTTGTCCGGGGAGGAACTTTCACTCTAGAAAACACGAACTCATTTGCCTTTGAGGAAGTTGTTTCTCCAGCATATCATTTGCAGCCACCATCCAGGATGCTGGGCAGGTGCTGCAGTGCCCAAAGCACGGCTGCCCGAGAAGCTTGTCCCTTAGAAACCCTGTGTGGCCTCGGAGGAGCCTGCCTGCCTCCCTGAGAGTGGAACCCTGTTGGGCAGCCAGGCTCGCTGGGCAGGTGCTGGGGAAGCCTGGGTGACCGTGCTGAGCCCCTCACAGGCCTGGGAGTTGTGCTTGGGGAGCAGAGCTCCCAGCTCTTCAGCTGCCTCCCAATCACGGCCACATCTCACAAACGATACCACTGTCCACGAAAAATGAAAAGGTACCTGGTTCTAACCCATGGCCCCAACCATGCAAGAGCCCTTAGAATGTGGGGGTTTGACTCGAACAGTGGCTTTGAGTCTAGCAGGGGGGATTAGCATCCTAATGCCCTGAGTTAATGAATTGACCTGTTGGACAGGGAAACTCAGTGAGGTTCATTTTCTGTGGGGGGATGTTTGTCAAATGCTGTGAAATCAGTTGTAGCATAGGTGACACTCAGCTGCTCCGACAGTGACTCAGCTCCAGCTGCTTCTCCAGCCCTTTGGTGGAGGTGGCAGATGGTGTCATCAGCCTGGAGCAGAGGGCTCTGCCCGCTGGCATCAAAAGGGCCAGGCCTGCTGGTCCTCCAGCTGCTGGCTCCAGGTAGTTACATATGGGTTTAAAAGAAGAGAGGCAGGGTCGGGTGTGGTGGCTCATGCCTGTGATCCCAGCACTTTGGGAGGCCGAGGTGGGTGATCATTTGAGGTTAGGAGTTCGAGATCAGCCTGACCAACATGGTGAAACGCAGCCTCCACTAAAAGTACAAAAAAATTAGCTGGGCGTGGTGGTGGGTGCATGTAGTCCCAGCTACTCAGGAGGCTGAGGCAGGAGAATTGCTTGAACCCGGGAGGCAGAGGTTGCAGTGAGTCAGGATCGTGCCACTGCACTCCAGCCTGGGCAACAGAACGAGACTCTTAAAAAAAACCAAAAAAACAAAAAACAACAAATAAAATAAAAATAAGAGAGACAGGGTGGGGAGTATTACTTGAGGCCAGGAGTTTGAGACCAGCCTGGGTAACAAAGCAAGACTCTGTCTCTACCAAAATAATAATTTAAAAAATTACCCAGGAATGGTGTGACATGCCTGTGGTCCCAGCTACTCTGGAGGCTGAGGTGGGAGGAAAACTCGCACCTAGGGAGTTGAGGCTGCAGTGAGCCGTGATCACACCACTGCACCACTCTAGCCTGCGCTACAGAGCAAGACCTCATCTCTGGGGGAAAAAAAAAAAAGAAGAGGCTTGGATGCCACATTGTTTTTTGTCACTTATAACTGGAGTTTCGTCCATCAAAAGCCCATTCTGCACTGATTTCAGTGATGGGGTCTGATGCTGGCTTGGAAGAGGGCCCGACAGCTTAGAGACAGGCTTGGAGTTCCAAGTTGATGAAAGAACGATGAATAATGAAAAATGATGGGCTGTTCTAAAGCAGTGCCTTTTCATACTGGGCTAGGGTATAATTTGGGTCCATTTCAAGGGAAATATACTAGCAGAATTCATCAAAGTAGCCCCTCGAAGACTGGTGCCTGCTGCCTAGGGGACAATTTAATCAGTGGTTCCAGCTGCACATCTAGGATTGGAAACACTGAACCCAGGCTTCTCATGCAGATGGGGTATGGATTGCTAACGTGGCTGTCTCCTAGCGCTGCAGCATGAGTGAAACACGTGTGCATTCTACAGAGACGCGGTTCTGTGATGCTGAAACCTCCTCCTTCTTTTTTTTTTTTTTTGAGACGGAGTCTCGCTCTGTTGCCCAGGCTGGAGTGCAGTGGCACTATCTTGGCTCACTGCAACCTCCGCCTCCCAGGTTCATGAAATTCTCCTCCCTCAGCCTCCTGAGTAGCTGGGACTACAGGCATGTGCCACCACGCCCGGCTAATTTTTGTATTTTTAGTAGAGACAGGGTTTCACCGTGTTAGCCAGGATGGTCTCAATCTCCTGACCTCGTGATCTGCCTGCCTCGGCCTCCCAAAGTGCTGGGATTACAGGCATGAGCCACTGCACCCGGCTGAAACCTCCTTCTAGATAACAGCAGCGTTAAGCATTTTTTTTTTTTTTTTTTTTTTTTTGAGATTGAGTGTTGCTCTGTTGCCCAGGCTGGAGTGCAGTGGTGTGAGCTCGGCTCACTGCAACCTCTGCCTCCCGGGTTCAAGAGAGTCTTCTGCCTCAGGCTCCTGAGTAACTGGGATTATAGGCGTGAGCCACCATGCCTGGCTAATTTTTGTATTTTTAGTAGAGACAGGATTTCACCATGTTGGCCAGGCTGGCCTCGAACTCTTGACCTCAAGTGATCCACCCGCCTCGGCCTCCCAAAGTGCTGAGATTACAGGCATGAGCCACCGCGCTTGGCCTTTTTTTATTTTATTTTTTGAGACGGAGTCTCGCTCTGTCGCCCAGGCTGGAGTGCAGTGGCGCGATCTCGGCTCACTGCAACCTCCGCCTCCTGGGTTCAAGTGATTCTTCTGCCTCCGCCTCCCGAGTAGCTGGGACTACAGGCACACGCCACCAGGCCCAGCTAATTTTTGTATTTTTAGTAGAGACGGGGTTTTACCATATTGGCCAGGCTGGTCTCAAACTCCTGACCTCGTGATCCACCCGCCTCGGCCTCCCAAAGTGCTGGGATTACAGGCGTGAGCCACTGCGCCTGGCCAAAACCTCCTCCTAGATAACAGTGGCATTAAGCAATTTTTTTTTTTTGAGATGGAGTCTTGCTCTGTTGCACAGGCTGGAGTGCAGTGGTGTGATCTCAGCTCACTGCAACCTCTGTCTCCTGGGTTCAAGTGATTCTTCTGCCTCAGGCTCCTGAGTAGCTGGGATAACAGGCATGAGCCACCACGTCCGGCTAATTTTTGTATTTTTAGTAGAGACAGGGTTTCACCATGTTGGCCAGGCTGGTCTGGAACTCCTGACCTCAAGTGACCCGCCCACCTCGGCCTCCTAAAGTGCTGAGATTACAGGCGTGAGCCACTGCACCTGGCCTTTTTTTGTTTTTTAAGACAGAGTCTCGCTCTGTTGATCATAGCTACAGTTTACTGCAGCCTCAACCTCCTGCCTGGGTTCAAGCAATCCTCCCAGCTTGGCTTCCCAAGTAGCTGAGACCACAGGCACGAGCCACCACATCTGGCCCTACATAAGCTTTATGTGGATGCAATAACAGATCTCAAACCAGCACTCAGCTCAAGAGAAGGGGAAGCTGGGCACAGTGGCTCACGCCTATAATCCCAGCACTTTGGGAAGCCGAGGCAGGGGGATCACTTGAACCCAGAAGTTCGAGACCAGCCTGGGCAACATAGGGAGACCCCTGCCCTCCCTGTCTCTGAAAAAAAGAAAAAAAGAAAGAAAAAAAAGAAAGAAAAAGAGAGGCTGGGCTTGGTGGCTCATGCCTGTAATCCCAGCACTTTGGGAAGCCAAGGCAGGAGGATCACTTGAACCCTGGAGTTCAAGACCAGCCTGGGCAACATAGGGAGACCCTGTCTCTAACAAAATAAATAGATAAAAGAGAAAGAGAGAGAGAGAGAGAAGGGGAAGTCATCGGGAGGACACACGTGGAGCACGCAGCCCAAATGGGGCTCCTCTGTTCTCCCCGCATAGTCAGTTTGTACCTTTCACATGCATAAAGGTGTTGATCCAACCAAAGCAATATTGATTCTTGTTATATTGCTTTATTGTGGGGTCAGTGTCAGAGTACCACGAGTTTTCATCATGCACGTTCTTTCCCCAGCTGTAGTGAGTTTAGGGAGGGAAAGAGGCCCCACCCCCTATCCCTATTGCCTCTGCCTTTATAGCGGCTGCTACTCTCTGAGCACCTGTTGAGTTCTTTCACCTTCCAGATCTAACATGCTATCCCCCCCTGCAGAAGGGGGCTGCTGGATGCCACACGGCTCCCAGAGAGGGGCTGTGGTCAGGGAAGATGAAGCACCATGTCACTGTCCTCTGGCAGACAAGCTCCAAGGGGGCCAGAAAACCCCAGAGCCGCCCATGTGTGGCAACACAGTCTGGTGCTGCAGGTGTGAGGACGGCTACAAAACACCTGAGCCATTCTGTCACTCTGAACTCCGTTTCAAATATTGTTTCAATAACGGCTAGGCTGGTTTTTCCTTCCTGACTGTATTCCTCAAACCAACAAGAGCCTAGCAGAGGAAAGCATGGCCAAAATACCCCAAGAAGAGAGCCTTGGCTTCACCTCCAAGGGCCACCATCCAGGAGGATGTCCTCAAACCTCTGACCCCCTCTCTGCAGGCTGTGCCCAGCCCTGTGTGGCGACCCAGAGGAAGCCTCCCCTTCGTTTGAGATTTAACCCCAGACCTTAGGCGATGGCTACCCAGCCTGTCCCTTCCACCTGCGTGGCTGCCCACGCTGGGGTTGCTCATGGGGCTAGTCCTGGGGGGGGGGGGGGCTCCTCTCGGCGGCTCCTCTGCTTCCCACCCCCACTGGCACCCCACGCCTGTCCTAGAAGGTTCTTTCTGCCTGTTTTCTCCATGAGTGGCTGGACAGGCAGAGGCCGGCCTTGCTGGAGGGGGCATTTGTAATTATGAGTGAATCCAAAACAAGGTTTTTTCCTTCCGCAGCCCCCCGCCCAGCTACGGGGCCCAGCCACTGCACTTCACCGGATGCCGTCTGGTTGGTCCTCAGGACTGATACAGACCAGGACCCCAGGGCCAGCCCATGCCAGGCTCCTATGCTTCCAGGAGCGCGGGTGGGTGGTCCTGCTGCCTGGCCGGCCATCCTCCTGGGGTCGGTCTCTAGCGGATCCTCCCTCCTCCTCTCAAGCCGTGCACAGCCCTACCAGGCAGGTGCATCCCGTTTGGCTGCTGAAGAGCCGGGGGTTCAGGGAGATTAAGGAACGTGCCCAGGGACCCGGGGCCAGCCCGTGGGGACGCTGGGATTGGAGCCCAGGTCCCAGTTTCGCCGCGCGGCTCCCGACTTCCTCTCCCTTCCCCCAGGGGCGAGCTCGGCGACCGCAGAGAGGTGGGGTCGATCTCCCTGCGACCCCAGGGGACCCGCGAGGCCAGTGTGCGGGCTGGAGCGGGGACGTGCTCAGAAGAGCCGGGCGCTCCCGAGCCCGCCCGCCCCCCGGCTCCAGCGCCCCCCGTCCCCCGGCTCCCGGCTCCGAGCGTCCCGCGCCGCCCCTGGGGCCCCGCTACCCCCGACCCGTCCCCACCCGCCGGCCGCCCCCATGGCCCGGCTGGGCCCGCTGCTCCTGGCCGCCGCCCTGGGTGCGCTGCTCAGCTTCGCGCTCCTGGCCGCCGCGGTCGCCAGCGACTACTGGTACATCCTGGAGGTGGCGGACGCCGGCAATGGCAGCGCCTGGCCCGGGCGCGCAGAGCTGCTCTTCTCGCACTCGGGGCTCTGGCGCATCTGCGAAGGTAACCGGCCACCCCGCCGGCCCTCCTCCCTCCGCGACCTCTTCCCTCCGACACCCCCCAACCCCGCCCTGCCCGTGTTGCCCCGCCAGACCCCCTCCCAGGACCCCTCCTTTGCATCCCGCTCTGCCCCAGGGTGTCTCTCAGCTCCCTCCCCATCACCCTCCGTCTCCCCCCAAAACTGACAACCCAAGGGCTACAGGAGGGAGGGAGCCCTGTTCGGGGCCCCTCACAGCCGGAGGAGGGGGCTGTGGGGCGAGAGTCGGGGAGGGAAGCCTCGAGGTGTGTAGCTGGGGGGCCTCATCCAAGTCCCCAGGGGTTGTTTCTTGATCACGCTCCCCGGGGTTTGGGCCTGGCAGCCCCTTGTTCCCCTCCCTGTCAGGCACTGTCAGAGCTGCTCACCCCACACCTCCCGATGCCGCGGAGGCAGGGGTTCCAAATGCATACAGAGGCTTCAAGAGTCCGGGGATAGAGAAGGGGATCCCAGCAGGCTGGAGGGTCCACAGGGCCCCCTTCATTCCCCCCAGCTCCCTCCTCCGGAGCTGGGGCCAGCCTGGGGAGCTTCCCCTGCACAGGCCGAGGGCTGGCACGGCAGGGATGTGTGTGTGAGTGAGCATGTGTGTGCATCTGAATATGTGTGCACGTGCTGAACATGAACATGTGTGAGCACTTGGCTGTGTATGTAAATATGAATGTGTGAGTGTGAGTGTGTGTAGTTGTGTGTGCATGTGAATATGAGTGTGTGTGAGCATGTCAGTGTGCATATGTGTGCATGTGAGTGTGTGGGCAAGTAAATGAGTGAGTGCATGTGTAGGTGGTGCGCATGTGCTGGTGGCAACTGGGGAGGAGTTAGGAGCCATGTGTTTATCCATCCAACAGACTGTGCCTAACTGTGCTCCAAAGACCTCCTGACATGCACCTCTGTGCACGTGTGCACACACATGTGCCTATGCAGGTGGCTCTGCACGCGTGTGAGAACCAGAGAGTATGTATGTCCACATGACACGAGTCAGGAAGATTCCAGAGCGAGGCTTCCCAGGAGCCCGTTTTGCACACACCTTTTTCCTTTCAGGCAAAGTCTGAGTTCCACACACAAACACATTACAAGGACCCCTGCCTGAGGGACTCTGAGGGGGTCTCCATGGAGCGTTTGAAATTTTAAACATGCATCTGTGCAGGCATAAGTTGCACGTGAAAATAAACAAGGCGAAAGGTCTCGGGCCTTTCATCCCACTTGGAGTCCCAGCCCCGAGTTTCAGCAGGAGAGAGAAGCTAGCAGGGCCCTGTGGTGCCAGGATATCCCCTGGGCTTGGGTAGGCTGCCGGGTACACCACAGCATCCAGGCCCCAGGCTTCCAGGCCTCTGTTTCCCAGGGCAGAACGGCTGCATCCCGCTGGTCGACCCTTTCGCCAGTGAGAGCCTAGACGTCTCCGCCTCGGTGCAGCACCTCATCTGTGAGTCCTGGGTGGGGCCACCTCCCCATCCTTTCCAAATATTCAGGCAAGGCAGGTCCCAGCCATCCCCATCTCCATCCCCATCCCGCAGCACTGCTTCCACCGCCCCTGTGTTTCCAAGAGGACGTTTCCACGCAGACCTGTCCCAGTGCTGTGCTGCTGTCCCTAACCACAGGTGCCCGGCTCCCAGCCTGTCCTGTTTTCCCCTGTCTCAGTTTCCCTCTCAGTGGCGAAGGCTCATCCCTTTGTTGTTGGGGAAGCCAGGCAGCTCCGAGCACGGCTGGGTCCTGCGGGCCCTGCAGACTCCTGGCTCCCCATTTAGGACTCGATTCTTCCAGATGGCCTGCTGTCTACCTGGCTGGCACCTTCCACCTGGCGGGTTGGGGGACATGTGAGGCCTGGGGATGGGGACTGGGAGGGTTCTGGGGACGCCTCCCCCCCCGGCCTTAGGAAGCCCCTGCCAGAGTGAGATGGGGCCACTGGGAGGGTCCAGTGGTTTTCACGGAGATGGGTGTCAGCCGCTTTTCCTGAGAAGATGAAGCACCATGTCACTGTCCTCTGGCAGACAAGCACTGAAGGGCCCACCTGGACCAGAATTCTCACCCGAGCCCCCTTTTCTGCAGTGCTGCACCGTGCAGTCATGGTGGTCCTGCCCCTGAGCCTGGTCCTCGTGTGCGGCTGGATCTGCGGCCTGCTCAGCTCCCTGGCCCAGAGCACACCTCTGCTGCTCTTCACCGGCTGCTACTTCCTGCTGGGGGGTGAGTCTGGGGCCCTGGGGGAGTGGCTCCAAAGATGGGAGCTGGGCCACAGGTCCTGGGAGTAGGGTGCTGCCTCTCCTGTTGCCCTCGTCCCTTGCTCCCTTCTGGGCGGGTGCTGAGCCTGGCGATGGAGCCGTGGCAGGCAGCTCCTTGTGGTTCCAGAAGGTACCCATGTGTATTTGTTCTCACATTGCTATAAAGAAATGCCTGAGACTGAGTAATTTATAAAGAAAAGAGGTTTAGGCCGGGTGCAGTGGCTCATGCCTGTGATCCCAGCACTTTGGGTGGCTGAGGTGGGTGGATCATCTGAGGTCAGGAGTTCAAGACCAGCCTGACCAACATGGTGAAACCCCATCTTTACTAAAAACACAAAAATTAGCTAGGCTTATAAAGAAAAGAGGTTTAATTGGCTAATGGTTCTGCATGCTGTAGAGGAAGCATGATGCTTGGCTTCTGGGGAGGCCTCAGGAAAATGACAATCACGGGCGGAAGGTCAAGGCAGGGAGCCAGCATTTCACATGGCTGGGACAGGAGGAAGAGAGTAGGGAGGTGTTACACACAATTTTTTTTTTTTTTTTTGAGATGGAGTCTCGCTCTGTTGCCCAGGCTGGAGTGCAGTGGCACAATCTTGGCTCACTGCAACTTTCGCCTCCCGGGTTCAAGCTATTCTCCTGTCTCAGCCTCCTGAGTAGCTGGGATCACAGGTATGCACCTCCACACCCAGTTAATTTTTGTATTTTTAGTAGAGATGGTGTTTCACCATGTTGTCTAGGCTGGTCTCGAACTCCTGACCTCGTGATCCACCCGCCTCGGCCTCCCAAAGTGCGGGGATTACAAGCGTGAGCCACTGCGCCCAGCCTTTTCTTTTCTTTTTTTTTTTTTTTTTTGAGATGGAGTTTCGCTCTTGTTGCCCAGGCTGGAGTGCAATCGCATGATCTTGGCTCACTACAACCTCCGTATCCTGGGTTCAAGCAATTCTCCTGCCTCAGCCTCCTGAGTAGCTGGGATTACAGGCATGCGCCACCACACCCAGCTAATTTTGTATTTTTGGTACAGACGGGGTCTCTCCATGTTGGTAAGGCTGGTCTCGAACTCCTGACCTCAGGTAATCCACCTGCCTCAGCCTCCCTAAGTGCTGGTATTACAGGTGTGAGCCACTGTGCCCAGCTGGGTGCTACATACTTTTTTTTTTTTTTTTTGAGACGGAGTCTCGCTCTGTCTCCCAGGCTGGAGTGCAGTGGTGCAATCTCGGCTCACTGCAAGCTCTGCCTCCTGGGTTCATGCCATTCTCCTGTCTCAGCCTCCCAAGTAGCTGGGACTACAGGTGCCTGCCACCATGCCCAGCTAATTTTTTTGTATTTTTAGTAGAGACGGGGTTTCACCATGTTAGCCAGGATGGTCTCAATCTTCTGACCTTGTGATCCGCCTGCCTCAGCCTCCCAAAGTGCTGGGATTATAGGCGTGAGCCACCGCGCCAGGTCCTGGGTGCTACATACTTTTAAACAACCAGATCTCAGAACTCACTCACTATCCAGAGAACAGCACCAAGTGAAATGGTGGTAACCCATTCATGAGAAGCCACCGCCATGATCCAGTCATCTCCCACCAGGCCCCCCTCCAACACTGAGGATTACCATCCCACATGCAATTCGGGCCGGGACACCAAACCCTAGCACCGTGATAGGAGCAGGGCTTCTGGTTGTGGGTCAGAGCCTGGCACACAGAGGAGCACCAAGGTCCAAGCTTCTTGGTGTGGGGGGCATGAGGGCCTCCAGGGCAACCCCAGGACCTGCTCTGCTGGGTCAGATCATGCAGGGGGGCCTGGGGCCAGCCCCTCACCACACCCTTCTCCTTCCCATACTGTCCTGGGAGGAGCAAGGGCTCAGGGAGAGGCAGGGCCAGGCATGAAGGCAGGTGCGACGGGGCACCAGAGGCCTCAGCTCTGACCCCAGCACAGGCTGAGACTGTAACCGGTAACCACCCATCCGCTGACGTGGTTCCAGCTCCGACTACATGCCGAGTGCTGGCCAAGCGCTCCTCCGAAGGCTCCCCAGTCCCAGCTGCAGGTGAGAAGTCTGAGGCCTGGAGAGGGCCGAGGGCCTGGGCTCCCCCTTCACCCCCGCTGGTGCTGTCTCCTCAGTTTCCACCAACTGCCCAGCACTGGCTGTTGCAGAAGGTGGACTGGGGGCTCCTGACAGTCTGTCCTCTGCCGCCCCTGTCAACCAAGGCTAGGCCCGAGCCAGGCCCTGGTGTCTCAGGCCAGCTCCACTGTCAAGGCTGTGGTCATAAGGAGCAGACCATCCAGGGCTGGGGGCACCCTCCCTGTTTCTCTGGGAGGCCTCTGTCACTGAGGAAGCCCAATTGGGTGCAGAGACTGGGGAAACCAGCAGCCTTGGTGTTGGCCACAGGCCACATGAGAACGACATTGAAGTCAAGGTCTCCTCTAGACAATGAAATCAGGAAGAATCCAAATGACCCGACCCTGCAGCCCATCTGTGAGTGTTCAAAATCCAATTAAGAGGACCTCAGGGAGCCGGCGACGGGAGTAATTGGGTTGGGATTGTAACTGGAAGAACTTACAGGGACACGGACCCTCTGCATTGTGCCCGGGAGTGAAGGCACCGGCTAGGGGGCGGAGGGGCTGGAGGTAGCTGGTGGATGGGTGGGGGTTCCACTGCGACTCCAGCCTCCCCAGGCAGAGGGAGCCTCCATCCTAAAATGAGGGTCAGCTGTGGGCCGAAGCACAGAGGGCTCTCAGGATGTCACACCAAAGGCACCTGCCTAGGGTCAGCTCAGCCTTCACCCCTCACTAGCACTGCAAGGAGGGGGAGGGAGATGGAGGGCCCCAGATCGACTGGGTGTCCTTCCCTGAGACAGGATCATGGGGGGCCTGGGGGACCGACAGGGCCTGCAGTGACAGAGTCCTTTAGAGTTTCCCAGCTCGAGGTTGCAGGTGCCAGCCACTGGGGCCTCTTTAGGAGGTGGTAGGCTGAGAAGGAGGTCTGCCAGGAGCTGAGCCTGGGCCCCATCACCAGGGAGTTGTGAGGCGCTTCAGGTCCCAGTTCGGGAGCTTACTCTTCACCTTCATTTTGGGAGAAAGGCCGTGTCCTCGGCCAGGCTACAGGAGGCAGCTGGTGTTTGGAGAGGGCTCAGCTGGTGGGGCGGCCTGCCAGCAAGTGGGGCCTTGGGCTGCAGCTGCGGCCAGTGCTGCAGGCAGAGACAGGCACCTCCTGCCGCACAGTCAGCCCCCGCTGCTGGGGGCTGACCCCCGCCCCTGCTTCTTCCAGGGCCCGCTTCATTCAATTTGGCTTCACATTCTTCCCCAAATTAAACCCATAATTTCTGTTGCTACGCTGCCCAGCCGGGCAGGCATCCATGTGTCCTCTCTCCCTCGGTCTCCCCATGCCTTCTTCTCCCCAAGTTTGGTTCCCAGGAGGAATCACAGAAGACCAGGCTGGGTTGTGCCCCTTCACTGGGCACCAGTGAGATCCAGACCTGGCCCTGAACGTCAGCTTGGGTCAGTTGCCTTCTTTCGCCTGGGCAGTGCCCAGAGGGGACCCTGTGCACCCAGGAAGTGCCTATGGGGAAATCAGGGACACCTGCCCCCCGGGCTAACATTCCCTACAGTCGGCACCAAGGACAGGCTTTCTCATCAGCCTGAAGCTGTGGGAAAAGGGTGCCACTCCGGGCTGGTTCCTCCAAGCCCAGTGGACAGGAAAATGCCCTGGAGGCATGGGCCGAGTCCCCTACCCAGCTCTTTGCTGGACCCTGAACTGCCGGATGAAGCCTGGTGCCTGCCACCCTGTGCAAAGCCCGGCTTCATTCCTTTGACAACAGCTTTAACCATGTGGAGGGCGGGTGGGAGGAGCGAGGAGGGCCCAGGGCAGGCATCCTCCCCTGGGGAAGGGCCTGAAACTCAGAGCTGGGAGGACAGGGGGGCTCTGGAAGGGGAGTCAGAGGGAGAGGGACGTTAGCCCCAGAGGTAGGGAGGGCAAAGGTGTGAGGAAGAGGAGGCAGGGGTGCAGGGCAGGGACTCACTCTGATCAGAGCACCGGGCAACCCTGCTGCCAGCAGAGGCCATGGCTGTGTGTGTGTGTGTGAATGTGTGTGAATGTGTTTGTGTAGGTGTGTGTGTGTATGTGCATGTGTGTGCTGGGGGCCATGGAGGGTACAGGGTGTGGGGGGGGCAGTTATGTGAGTGGGAACCATGTTGAGGGGCAGGTGGCACTGTTTGCAGGAGGCTTTGTGGGATGAGGTCTCTGGGGTTTGAGGACTGAATTGGAGCCTCTTAAAGCTCCACTCCCCCAAATGTAGTTGATTACCTTTAGCCCTGTCCGACCCCAAGCAGGAGGTGGTGTCTGGGACAGGTGGCCAGGTTGACAGCCAAGCAGGGCTAACCAGGACAGGAAGGGCGGTGTGCTGCCTGCAGCTCTGCCTGAATGCCAGCGGGGCCGGGGATGCTGAGGCCATGTCTGCAGGACCACCTGGGCCTGGGCCCGCCAGAGCAGACACCGAGCAGCTGCCCTCCCCATCTCTCCCCTAGGTGTCCTGACACTGGCGGGGGTCAGCATCTACATCAGCTACTCGCACCTGGCCTTTGTGGAGACGGCGCGGCAGTATGGCCCGCAGCACGTGCAGGGCATCCGCGTCAGCTTCGGCTGGTCCATGGCCCTGGCCTGGGGCTCCTGTGCCTTGGAGGCATTCAGCGGAACCCTGCTGCTCTCAGCTGCCCAGACCCTCAGCCTGAGCCCCCCACTCTGTGGTCATCTGAGTCCCCAGCAGGTGGGAGGGAGGTGAGAGGGGGCTGGGTTTCCCTTTGCACCTCCCGGGATTGGGCGGTCAGGGCCAGGGCTCCTTGAGAGTCTGGGAATCCCTTCTCTGGGCCTGGCTGCGGTCCTGGCCAGGAAGGGAGCAGGGGGTGACAAGGGGTGGAGGGCAGAGCCAAGAATCCAGCTCCTCATGTTTCTCCGTAGATATTTGGGGAGGCTCCCCTGCCCCGGCAGGCTCAGGCTCGTTAGGGACTAACTGGTTCAACCGCCTCTTAGAGATGAGAAGAGCCAGTCCAGAAAGAGGAAGTAAGCGGCCCAGGTGACACAGGCTGAGTGGCAGAGTTGGGTAGGGCGCCTCTCAAGGGTGTGGCCTGAACTCGCCCCTCCCGCAGCAGGCTAGTGAGCCACTGCTGCCCCCATTCCTAGGGACCTGGGAGAAAAGCAGGTGTCTGTTAAATGCCGCGGGGCTGGGCTCCGTGCTGCTCTCCAGTCCCGCAATGGCCCTACTCAATGGCTAATACCCTTTATCCATTTTACAGAGGGGGAGACTGAGGCCCAGAGCGGCAGAGGGACCCACCCAGATCGCCTGGTGCCAGAGAGATGCCGTCTCAAGCCAAGGCCTCCCTGGCCTCTGTTCTGCCGCTCTCCCCGGAGGGCAGGCTGGGTGGAGAAGAGGCTGATGAGAGGGCCCGAGAGCCCCTCCGATTGGCAGGGGTGGGGGGCGAGGAGCTGAGCGACCCAGATGTGCCCCTCCGCCCCCTCCCTTGTTTTCAAGCCTGCTAGGTACTTTTCACTGAGCGCTTCCAGGAAGAGCAGGCGCCCAGATCTCTGGCCTTGTCCTGGCACAGGCTGCTGCTGCTTCCGGCCCCCGACCCTTCCTCTCTGCAGCAACCCAGGGGGAGGTATGCCATTGTGAGTGCCCTGGTGGGCACACTGAGCTGGCAGAGATGGAAGTCCCAGAAGGGTGGGGTGGGGGTGTCATGCCATGGTGGAGGAGTTTGGGGCCACTCCTTGCCTGCCTCAAAGGGGGCCTGGCTGAGGGGGTTTCTTGACCACAGGGGCCAGGGCTGCCTAGGGTGGCGCAGGGCTGGGCCTGGAGTTTGGGATGCAGGCTTGTTAAACAGAAGGCAGAACCCCAGGTTGGGAGGGGCTCAGCTTGCAGGCCCAGGACCGCAGGCCCACTGCCGGTCCCGCGGGCCCATTGCCGGTCCCACGGGCCCACTGCCGGTCCCACGGAAAGACAGGTGAGAAGAGGGGTGGCCAGCACACACTTGAGTCCCCTCGGGCCACAAAGCCTGGGGCATGCTCACCGTTATGCAGATGGACAGTTGAGGCGGCTGCAGGAGAAGGGTTCCCAGGGCCTGTGCAACACGTGGAAGCACTAAACGGCCCCGTTTGGGGTTTGGGGGCCCTTCCCGAGTCTTGAGAGGTGTGCTGGGGAAGGTGGCAGCCTCTCGTAGCTTGATTTTCCTCCACCCTGCCACACCCCTAGGTCCGTTTATTGATTCAAAGGTTAAGGAAGCTCCTGGGGGCTCGAGGGGGTGGCACAGTTTTGTTGGGGCCCAGTGAGGACAAATCTGGGGGGTAAGCGGGGCCTCCTCTTCCTCCTGGTGTTTGAACGTTTACCATCCCACGTGGGACCATTGTGCCAATTTGTCCTTACGTAAATCACTTGTGCTGTGTGCAGTATACGCCTTTTATTTTTCTTAGAACTTTTCAAAATAGGTAACACATGCCCGTCTGTCATAAACAGTACAAAGGTGAGCAAACACTGTCACCAGCTGTGCGCGTCTGTCTGTCCATCCAGAGGTGTTCTGAGAGCGTGTGTGCACGTGTGTGTGTCCACTGTGAAGTCATCTGCAGATACACAAGCCTACTTCTTATTCCCAGATCAGCACAGGGAGTGGGGAGGGCGGCCTGGGTCTCCGTGTTGGAAATGGGGGCTGGCTTCGCGGGCATGTCCTCTCAGCTTGGGAGGAAAGGTGTGGGGGACTCTTCTCCTCCTCCTGGCCCCCAGCTGCTGCTGAGGAGGCTTCTCCTGGGGGTTTGCTGGGAATCCAGGGGTGTGAGCCTAACTTCAGACCTCTCACAGCAGATAGGCTTGGGCTCTGGGGATAGGACACTGGGGAAGACACACCGAGGAGGGGCTGCTGGGACCACCAGAGTTCCCAGAGAGTGTGTGTGGCGGGGAGGGTGTGCTGCTTGCCCCTTCTCTTCCAGAACAGACCTGCCCACCTTGCCTCCACGTGTTCTGAGGGGTGCGGAACTTAGCCAGGCCAGGTAACTTCTTCACTCTCTCATTGGCCAGCCACAACCCTCACCCTCTGATTGGCCGACCCTCACCCTCTGGTTGGCTAGTGGACTCCCTCATGCTCTGATTGGCTAGTCAACTCCTTCACTCTGATTGGCCAGCCACATCCCTCACCCTCTGATTGGCTAGTTGACTCCACTCTGGCCAGTTGATGCCCCACACTCTCTGATTGGCCAGTCAGTGTTCCTCACCCTCTGAATGGCCAGTTAACTCCCTCACTCTCTGGCTAGTCTCCACAGCGATTGGCCCAAGGGTTCTGTCTGTGTTCATGGTTCTCTGAGTGTCAGGCTTTGCAGCTGTGATTAGGAGGCAGATGAGTGCCTCCCAGGGAAGAGACAGTGCATGGTTCAAGGTCACCCAGAATAGACAACATGACATCAGGCTCAAATGGTGCTGCGTTGTTTACAGCAAGAGGAGAGAGCCTGTGCACCAAATCCGCTTCAAAGGTGGTTCCCACGGTTGGATCCACTGGCCCAAGTGGGCCTCTTTCTTCGATTTTTCTTAGAACTTTTCAAAATAGGTAACACATTCCCGTGTGTCACAAACAGCACAAAGGCGAGTTAACACTGTCACCAGCTGTGCGCACGTCTGTCCATCCAGAGGTGTTCTGTGTGTGTGTGTGAGCAAGCGTGTGTGCGTGCCAGAAACGAGCCGACTCAGAGGCCCTTCCCCCAGCATTGAAGGCTCTTGCTCCTCTCGCCACAGCAAAGCCCTTTCTCCAGGGATGGCCCAGCTCTGCCAGGTCCTGGGCCCACTGGCATCCCACTCTGGCATGTTTATCTGCACCACCTGGTAGGTGCCCCTGCCAGGGGCCTGACCTCTGTGAGGACAGGGGCCTCTCATCAACTCAGGCCCTATGCCCAACCGGCATTTATAAATGCAGTAGGCAGCCCACAAGAGAGCCCCCATCTGTCCTCATCTCCTGGTGCTCACCCCTCTGTAGGCCTTACCACACTGAGTCAGAGCTGACTTGGGTGTCAAGTAGGAAGCACCAGTGTGTGAGGAGGTCATAAAAAGGCAGCTTCTGCCTCGGTCTCAGACTGCTCACCCTAGGGGAAGTAAGTCCTCAGACTGTGAAGATACTCAGGAAGCCCTGAGGAGATGCTCACATGGACAGGACTGAGGCCTCTGCCAACAGCAGCAGCAGCGTGTCAGCTGTGTGAGCACACCACCTGCGAGAGGATTATTCAGATAATGTAGTTCTCACTGATGTCTTGACTGAAACCTCTTGAGAAACTCCAAACCAGAACTTTCCAGCTGTAAGCCACTCCCAAATTCCGCCTCTCCCCCTTTTTTTTTTGAGACAGGGTCTCACTCTGTCACCTAGGCTGGAGAGCAGTGGCTCCATCTCGGCTCACTGAGGCATGGCCCTCCTGGGCTCAAGTGATCCTCCCACCTCAGCCTCTCAAGTAGCTGGGACCACAGGTGTGAGCCACCAGGCTTGGTTACTTTTTTTTTTTTTTTTTGAGACGGAGTTTTTGCTCTGTCGCCCAGTCTGGAGTGCAGTGGTGCGATCTTGGCTCACTGCAACCTCTGCCTCCCGAGTTCAAGCGATTCTCCTGCCTTAGCCTCCCAAGTAGCTGGGATTACAGGTACGTGCTACCGTGCCTGGCTGATTTTTGTATTTTTAGTAGAGATGGGGTTTTACCATGTTGGCCAGGCTGATCTCCCACTCCTGACCTCAGGCGATACCCCACGCCTCGGCCTCCTAAAGTGCTGGGATTACAGACGTGAGCCACCACACCCGGCCACCTGGCTACTTTTTGTTTTTGCAGAGACGGAGTTTCACCATGTTGGCCAGGCTGGTCTCAAACTTCTGGGCTCAAGCTGTCCACCTGCCCCGGCCTTCCAAAGTGCTGGGATTGACTACAGGTGTGCGTGAGCCACCACACCCAGCTCACTCTCCAATTCCTAACCCACAGTGCTACAGGAAATAATGATTGTTGCTTTAAGGCACTATGTTTTGGGGTCATTTGTTATGCAGCAATGGATAACCAACATAATGCGCTTTTGCTGGTGCTTGTCCCAGACAGGGCAGTAAGGGAGACATGGAATTACAGGGGCTTAGAGTTACTGGCTTTCTTCTTCTTCTTCTTTTTTTTTTTTTTTTGAGACGGAGTCTTGCTCTATCGCCCAGGCTGGAGTGCAGTGGCGTGATCTCTGCTCACCGCAGCTCCACCTCCCAGGTTCATGCCATTCTCCTGCCTCAGCCTCCCGAGTAGCTGGGACTACAGGTGCCCGCCACCATGCCCGGCTAATTTTTGTATTTTTTTTAGTAGAGACGGGGTTTCATTGTGTTAGCCAGGATGGTCTCGATCTCCTGACCTCATGATCCGCCCGCCTTGGCCTCCCAAAGTGCTGGGATTACAGGCGTGAGCCACCGTTCCCGGCCTTCTTTTTTTTTTTTCTTTGAGACGGAGTCTCGCTCTTGTCACCCAGGCTGGAGTGCAGTGGCGCGATCTCAGCTCACCGCAACCTCCGCCCCCCGGGTTCAAGCGATTCTCCTGCCTCAGCCTCCTGAGTAGCTGGGATTACAGGCACTGGCCACCACGCCTTGCTGATTTTTGCGCTTTTGGTACAGACGGGGTTTCTCCATGTTGGCCAGGCTGGTCTTGAACTTCTGACCTCAGGTGATCCACCCGCCTCGGCCTCCTAAAGTGCTGGGATTATAGGCATGAGAGTTGTTGGCTTTCTTTTGATTCTCTGAGTTACCACCTTCTCAAGCACAGGAGAGCAGTTTTGGGGCCCTGGGAACTCCTGTATACTGGATCTTCCACAGTATGGATCTGGATTCTTCTAAGAGACGCAGGGACAGAGGGAGACTCCCCTTTGCCTGCGACATGGACTCTTCTCCCCTTACACTCACTGCAGTCCAAGATTTCTACCATCCCCTCCCTCCCTCCCTCCTTTCCTTCCCTTCCCTCCCTCCCTCCCTTCTCTCTTTCTTTCGTTCCTTTCTTGAGACGGAGTTTCACTCTGTTTTCTGGTGCCCAGGCTGGAGTGCAATGGCGTGATCTCAGCTCACTGCAAAGTCCGCCTCCCGGGTTCAAGTGATTCTCCTGCCTCAGCCTCCTGAGTAACTGGGATTACAGGTATGCGCCACCACACCCAGCTAATTTTGTATTTTTAGTAGAGATGGGGTTTCTCCATGTTGGTCAGGCTGGTCTTGAATTCCTGATCTCAGGTGATCCACCCACCTCAGCCTCCCTAAGTGCTGGGATTACAGGTGTGAGCCACTGCGCCCAGCCCATGCTGTGGTTTCTCGTAGCTCTTCCTCTAGTCCAGGCCCTCTCCTGAGCTCTGTGCTTATATTCCTGGCAGCTTCTTAACCACCTCTTCTTGGGGTCTCGAAGTTGACACTCTTAAGCTAAAGTCTCTACTTTACCATTCTAAAACCAATCCTCCTTCTGGGATTCCTAATAAGGGCTTTCTAAAGCACTGATGTGACTGTATACCTCCCCTCTTTAATACACACACACACACACACACAGAGAGATTTATATACATATATACATATCCAGAATGAAATAGACAAAAATATTAATAGTTATTCTTGGATGATAAAAATATAGGTAATTTTTATTGTCTTTTTCTTTTTTTTTTTTTGAGATGGAGTCTCACTTTCTTGCCCAGGCTGAAGTGCAGTGGTGGGATCTCGGCTCACTGCAACCTCTGCCTCCTGGGTTCAAGCACTTCTTCTGCTTCAGCCCCCCTGAGTAGCTGGGATTACAGGCGCGCGCCACCAGGCCTGGATACTTTTTTGTATTTTTAGTAGAGACAGGGTTTGCTATATTGACCAGGCTGGTCTCAAACTACTGACCTCAGGTGATCCACCTGCCTCAGCCTGCCAAAGTGCTGGGATTACAGGCATGAGCCACTGTGCCCAGCCTCTTTATTCTTTTTAATATTATCACAAGTTATTTATTTATTTATTTACTCGAGATGGAGTTTCGCTCTTGTTGCCCAGGCTGGAGTGCAATGGCGCAATCTTGGCTCACTGCAACCTCCGCCTCCCGGGTTCAAGTGATTCTCCTGCCTCAGCCTCCCAAGTAGCTGGGATTACAGGCACGCGCCATCATGCCTGGCTAATTTTGTATTTTTAGTAGAGACGGGGTTTCTCCACGTTGGTCAGGCTGGTCTTGAACTCCTGACCTCAGGTGATCTGCCCTCCTCGGCCTCCCAAAGTGCTGGGATTACAGGCATGAGCCACCGTGCCCAGCCATTATCACAAGTCATTTATACTTCCTTTCTCTTGTTCTTGATCAGTCTCATTAGAGGTTTATCAATTGTATTACTCTTTTCAAAGAACCATCTTTTGTTTATCTGGATATTTTCTCTTGATTTATCTCCCTCTTCACTAATTCTCTCTCCAGCTGTGTCTCATCTACTATTAAACCTATCTACTGAGTTCTTAAGTTATCGTATTTTTCAGTTCTAGAATTTTCATGTGGCCTTCTTATAGTTTCAAGATTCCTGCCAAATTTTTTTATCTTGCCTTATAATTCCTTGAATATTTTATTTTTTATTTTTTTGAGATGGGGTCTCTCTGTGTCACCCAAGCTGGAATGCAGTGGCACAATCTTAGCTCACTGCAACCTCCACCTCCTGGGAGTTTCAAGCAATCCTCCCACCTCAGTCTCCCATGTAGCTGGGTCTACAGGTGCCACACCTGGCTAATTTTTGTACTCTGAAGTAGAAACAGGGTTTTGCCATGTTGCCCAGGCTGGTTTCAAACTCCTGGGTTCAAGCAATCTGCCTGCCTCAGACTCCCAAAATGCTGGGATTACAAGCATGAGCCACCACACCCAGCCTAGAATATTTAATTAATTAATTAATTAATTAATTTTGAGACAGAGTCTCACTGTCACCCAAGCTGGAGTGCAGTGGCGCAGTCTTGGCTAACTGCAACCTCTGCCTCCCAGGTTCAAGCGATTCTCCTGCCTCAGCCTCCAGAGTATCTGGGATTACAGGTGTGTGCCACCATGCCCAGCTAATTTTTGTATTTTTAGTAGAGATGGAGTTTCACCATGTTGGCTAGGCTGGTCTCAAACTCCTGATCTCAAGTGATCCACCCACCTCGGCCTCCCAAAGTGCTGGGATTACAGGCATGAGCCACCACACTCAAGCTATTTATTTATTATTTTAGAGACAGGTCTCGCTCTGTCATCCAGGCTGGAGTGCAGTGGCATGATCACAGTTCACTGCAGCCTTGAACTCCTGGGCTCAAGTGATCCTCCCACCCTCAGCCTCCTGGGTAGCTGGGACTACAGGCACAAGTCACTTTGTTATCTGGGTCACCTAAGGGTCTGTTTCTTTTGTTTTTTTGTTTTGTTTTGTTTTGTTTTTTTTTTTGGAGACAGAGTCTTGCTGTGTCACACAGGCTGGAGTGCAATGGTGTGATCTTGGCTCACTGCAACCTCCACTTCCTGGGTTCAAATGATTCGCTTGCTTCAGCCTCCCAAATAGCTGGGATTACAGGCCCGCATCACCATGCCCAGCTAAATGTTTTTTTAGATTTTTAGTAGAGATGGGGTTTCACCATGTTGGCCAGGCTGGTCTCGAACTCCTGATCTCAAGTGATCTGCCCGCCTCTGCCTCCAGAAGTGCTGGGATTACAGGTGTGAGCCACCATGCCTGGCCTCTTTTGTCCATTTTTTTTCTCATTTTCAATCACATCTTGTCCCATTCTATGCCTGGTTATTTCTGATTGAGTGGGGGCATCCCATATGAATAACTGTAGAGGAAATTGGAAGCTCTGGGAGACGTCACCTTCCTCCAGAGAAGACAGATCTTTACTTCTGGCAGGCAGCTAGGCCAGAGGCACCCGCCACCCCAGATTGCTGTAATCAGGGATCACAGTGCTTCACAGCTGGCTTCACTTTCATGACCGTCGGTCTACTTCCGATTACCCTTACTCCTAGTGGGTGGCCCCTCAGGGACCCAACCCAAAGCTTGAGGGTTTTTTTGTTTATTTGTTTTTTGAGACAGAGTCTTGCTTGAGGGACTCTTACCAGGGTCTTTCAGCAGGCCTTGAACTTCAGCTTCTGCCCTCAGCCCTGTGTGCCTGTGAAAAGTTCTGCTCAGTTCCTCAGCTCCCGAGCAGATGCGTAGAGGAAAAGTGTCCCAAATGCCAGGCTCACCTCTCTAGGTTCCCTCTTCTCCCAGATCTTGACCTCACAATTCATGACTGCCTTGCAGGCTCTTCAGTACTATCAGATTGTTTGTTTGTTTGTTAATTTGTTGAGACAGGGTCTCCCTGTGTCGCCCAGGCTGGAATGCAGTGGTGTGATCTCGGCTCACTGCAAACTCCACCTCCTGGACTTAAATGATCCTCCTACCCCAGGCTCCCACGTAGCTGGGACCACAGATGCACACCCCACCACGCCTGGCTTCATTTTTTTTTTTTTTTTTTTTGACTGAGTCTGCCTGAACTACCCTAAGAGTTGCTAAAAGTGAGATTTACTCCCAAATCATCTACAATACAGACATATTATTTTGTTAAGCAGAGTAATTTCTTTTCTTTCTTTTTTTTTTTTTTTTTGAGACGGAGTCTCGCTCTGTCACCGAGGCTGGAGTGCAGTGGCGCAATCTCGGCTCACCGCAACCTCCACCTCCCCAGTTCAAGTGATTCTCTCACCTCTGCCTCCAAAGTAGCTGGGACTACAGGCACGCACCACCACACCTGGCTAATTTTTGTATTTTTAGTAGAGACGCAGTTTCACCATGTTGGCCAGGCTGGTCTCGAACTCCTGACCTCAAGTGATCCACCTGCCTCGGCCTCCCAAAGTGCTGGGATTACAGGCGTGAGCCACCATGCCCGGCCCTGAGTAATTTATTTCCTAAAAAGGAAAATACGTATTAGAGGACCACAAGATAAAGTGGAAATCCCTCACCACGGCAGTTAAAGCCCTCACCATCAAGTTCCCATGTCCCTTTCTGCTTCCTTCTCATGTTTCCCTTCCTGAACTCAGGAAGCTGTCACTGGCCACGTGGCCCTGAACAAAGGGCTCCTCTCTGACCTAGAGCGAAGGCCTGCCCTGCTGCCTCCCAAGCTCTGGTGACAGGGGCTGGAAGGGTGTCCTTCCTGTCCCTGCACCCTGTCCCAGACACTGGAGGAACTCAGTGTGTGCTGACAAGCATGGGGGAGGTCCTAACCCTGAGTGTTGTGGGGGTAAAAGGGACCAAAGAGCCCCAGGAGCAGGTAACGCCTCCTCTGCTGCCTGTTTGCTGGGAACACCTCCACTCCCCGCTTCCACCCCAGCCCGGGCACAGGGTCCCGGTCACTCCGTCCTCAGGACTCCAACGGCCTCAGTGCAAACTCCCACTTCCTCAGCACCAGTTCAGTGTCCTGCGCCGAGACGTCACGGTGCCACACGGCAAGCATGGACTGCTCTGTCCATAGGAACAGCGGCATGCACGCCACGTGTCCAGTGTGGGCCACCTCGTCAGCACTCACGGCCCGCAGCCCAGCCGTGCTCACCATTGCCATGTTCGTCTCCACGAAGGTGGGATAAACTGAACAGATGGACAACACCAGCTCCTGGAGTCCTGGGCCAGGTCCTGAGGTGAGCGGAGGCGACCCCAGGCCCTGGCCCTGACCCCATTGCCCAGCAAGGTCACCCGGGAGGCAGGGGGCAGTCCAGTCGCAGTAGGGGAAGGAAGAGCCCCGTGTCCTGACTTGGCCTTTACATCACACAGACTGGGCTCTGCTGCGTTTAGCTGTGTGATCTCAGACAAACCTATTGACCTCTCTGGGCCTGTTTCCTCATTGTGAAGTAGGGACATCATGGGGTTGTTGGGGGACTCAGCGAACAGATGAAAGACCCGGGTTAGAGGCTCTGCCAGACTCTGCAGACCATCACAATCCTGGCCGTCCACCGAGGGCTTCCCCAGCCTGGACTCTGCGCTGAGTAGGGTCTGCTGAAGCAGCTGGTGCCCTGGGTCCCGCCCTAGTGACTCAATGGCCACCCTGAGTCCCAGGATCCAGAAGCCTGCAGGCCTGCTGGGGGACCCCCGACGGCACAGCTCAGGCCAAGTCAGAGGAAGCACAGGGAAGCGAGGGTGGGGCATCCTGTCCAGGCACCTTTGGTGAATCTCTGGGCGTTCCTGTGGTCTTGCCACAGTGCCTGCTTTGTGTCAACCAGTCCCACCAGGGCCACCACAGCCAGCATCCCCACCTGGTGCACGCTTCCACCCAGGGCTTTTTGGAGGCGCCAGGCTTCTTCAATGAAGTCCTTGGGCCTCCCAGCCAGGGACCCCACTGGGGCGCCCAGGCCCTGGGAGGTGGAGAGGAGAGACTCCTGCCAGCTCACATCCCTGTCCTTGGGCCGGGGTGGGGACAGATGCGTAGCCCTGTCTGCAGAGATGTTAAAGGGGAACCTGGGGCCAGCTGCCAGGGATGGAGCTCAGGAATCCAACCCTGCCTCCCGCTGGGGCGCCCCACCCCACCTGTCTGCGGGAGGCCAGCCCAGGGCTTTCTCACCTTGGAGAGGCAGAAAGACACAGAGTCACAGTGCTCCACAATGTGGGTAGGCGGGACATGCAGGGCCAGCGCCACGTTCATCAGCTGGGCCCCGTCCAGGTGGACCGGGGGCCCATAGGTCTGGGCCAGGAGGTGCACCTGGGGACGAGGTGCAGGCAGAGTCAGAGGGGCCAGGCCTGAGGGAGGCATAGAGGGAGGAGGGGCCTGGGCTTAGCTGCCTGAGGAATCTTGAGGGATCAGGAGACCTGGCTGGTGACTGGCTCTGGCGATCTGGGACCCGAGCAGTCAGGCTGTGCTGCCTAAGCCTCCATGCTGGGCTCTGGGAGGGGCTGGGGGTGCACATTTAACCCAGCTTTGTCGCGCACTGACCATGGGCCAAACGACCGTGGGCCAAGGGTAAATGTGTGTCACCTCATTTAGTCTGCATGACAACTCGAGGGAGACGCCACTGCTCCCATTTCACAGGCAAGGAACGCAAGGCTTGGAGAGTTAGGCTGCTGCCTAACTAGCGTCTGGTGAACAGCAGAGCTCAGACACTGCGGCCTCCTCACCTTGCACGTGGGTGGCAAGGACCAGATGGAGGGCACTCACACGAGCTTGTTCCTACAGCCTCATGGGGCGCACGTTTCCAGGCCAGGGCAGCAGGTCCTGGTGCTGCTCTGGGACTCGGCTCTGGGGACTTGGGGGTGGGGGCATCTCTGCTGTTGGGCTGGTGCAGGGACTAGGGGCCCTGACCTGGAGCAATCATTCCCTTTGTGTCTCAGCCTAGGACCACACATGTGCCCTTCCTGTGACAGGTCTGGCCGCTGATGGGTGCCCATGGCATAAATCAGAGGGGACTGAACCCCAGGATGGGCCAGGGGCACAGGAAGCCAGGATCAGGCTGGTGGGGGGCACACAGTGGTGGGGCCGGGCCTACCTGGCGTAGGTAGTCGATGGGGAGGACCGGGACCCCCGAGATGCTGTGTGAGTTCTCCAGGCAAATGAGCTCGCAGACCTGGTGGTAGGGGCTCTGGAGGCCCCGCGTGATCATCCTCTCCAGCTCAGCCAGTCCAGGGTGCAGTGAGGCAGCTCTGGATGGAGTGGGAGTGCACTCTAGCCATCTGTGGGTCAGGAAGGGGATGAGGGCTGAGGGGTCCAGGGGCACCTCTTGGCGGAGTGGGGGGCTCCTCTGGAGTAAGGAGCCAGACCTGAGTCCTGTGTCTGCTCCCCCGAGGCCTGGGCCTTGGAGCCTTTCCTCTGTTCTGTGCATCTGGACAGACGTCCCAGCTGGGGGGCACTGGGCCCCTCCCCTGTTAACTCTTCAGATACTGCTGTCTGGCTCCCGTCGGGAGCGCGGGAGTGCTCCGAGTGCCCACTAGAGGGCACCAGGCACCAAGCACCGCCCAGGTGTCTGCCCGGCAAGCCTGGGGCCAGCCCCAGCTGCTGCCGCCCCCACGTGGCAAATCTGGGGCTCTGCTCTCCTTCCTTCCTCCCCTGGAGAGGCCGCCATCCCAGCCAGCTTCTCCATGGCTGTCCCTTTCTCCCCTCCGCAGGTCCCAGCCTGGTGCCTGGGAAGTGGGTTTGCCCTTGAGCAGCCTGCGCTGGCTGGAGGATGTCCAGGGCCCCAGGTGAACAATGCCTGCTCCTTACCTGAGCCGCCCCACCCTGCTCATAGACGTGGAGGTGGCACTCCTGCCCAAGGAGGAGCTGGGAGCCCCGGCGCCGGCAGTGACACATCACTGAGACAGAAGGAGGGCAGGTCTTGGCATTGAGTCTGGAAGCATGTGGCCCTGCTCAGCGTGGCTAGGCTGAGCCCTAAGGCTACAGTCAACTCACAAATGCCTGAGGCCGGCAAGGAAACAGCACCTTCAAGACACCTCAGTGCCACGTGCCGGAAAACCATCCCATTAAACACACAAGTCTAGGATGGCTGTGCTGCGCTGGGAATCGCTGGGCCACGCCCAGCCTGCACACCTGCACCTGGAGGCCCCTCCACAGAGCATCGCCTGCTGGAGAAGCTGCTGCAATGCTGCTTCTTGGTGGACAAGCAGCCGAGGCACCTGCAGCTGTCAGACGCCGGCAGGAAACAGATGGCACACACACACTGGGAAACTGGCAGTGTTTAATCATGGGACGGTTTATGGAGGGGAGGCAGGAGCAGGGAAGCCCAGAGAACAGGCCTGAGGGGTGAGAGGAAGGTGTGGCTGCAGGAACCCGGAGCCAGGGCTATGTGGAGAGGTCCCTGACGCTGGCCCAGAGGCCCTGGGGACCCTCGGAAGAGGAGCTGGGGAGGAGCAGACCTGCAGCCCCCACTGTCCTCCTCCCCCATCTCCTTCCAGGGCTCCCCACCAACCCAACAGAAATGCAGGAATGTGGTCCACGAGTGTCACAGCCCCCCGTATGCACTGAGGACCTGCTAGGCAGACAGAAGTCGCCCTGCGCTCACCAGAGATGAGGTTGGCCATAGTGTTGGAGGGCACAAAGAGGGTGCGCCCCAGCCCTAGCAGCTCCACAGCCATTTCTTGCAGCTCTGCGGAGGGACAGGGAAGCTGCTGTGCTCGCACACTCGGGTGTCAGCACCGTCCATGCTGCTTTCCCTGTGTCACTTGGGCCACAGCACACCCTGAGCCCAGGTGAGGCCCCTAGCCCAAGGCTCCGGTGAGTGGCTGAGTGGGTTTGGAGCCCCATCCACCAGCTGCACACTCTATGGGCTTAGCGACCACACATCCAGCCCCACAGGGCCCTCAGTCAACTCTGCACCCCACCTACCCTGGGCCATGGCCTCTCCCCGTTCCCCCCAAGAACCTCTCTTGTGGTTTGAACCTGTCCCTGGCAGACCTCACACCTGTCTCACTTCCTTTCCCCTCAGCCCTTTGCAGGTGGGGCCTGTGGTTTCTCTGCTGACTTCCTTTCCTCGTCAGAAGGGGTGAGTGGGGGGCTGGACAGGGTATGAGGGTGCAGCTGGAGGGTGAGGAAGGCTCCCGCTCTTGCTGTAAAGCCCACTGTGGTCCCCCCAACTGTGGCATCAAGTCCTTAGCATGATACTCAGGGCTGGCGTGACCTGGCCTCTGCCCCCCCTCCTCATAGCCTCCTGCACTCTCCACTCCTGCCACATCCCCACCTGCACCCTGAAGACCTTTCTCACCAGTCTGCTTCTGCTGCTGAAGCCCCCTGCCCTGTGAGCCGGCGCTCCCTTCCCTGCCTGGGATGCTTCCACTAAGCCTGCAGGAGGGCTCCTCTGTGAAGCCCCCTTCCCCGTGAGCCATAGCCTCGCCCCATCCTCTGCTTCCCAGGGCACCCTCTCTAGACTCCCATCAACTCAAGTGCCTCCCCAGCCTCTCCTTGAGTGGCAGTGACTTGTTGACATGTGAGGCTGCCTGGGAGCATGGAGATCAGCATCTCCAGCAATGCTGGGTGGCAGCTGGATACATGCTTAGCCCCAGCCATCCCTTAACCCCTTAGCAGACGGACCCTCGGGATTCAACTGGTGACCCCATGGCTTGTCCTGGGCTAGCTGAGAGGTGTGCACACCCCAACAGTCAAAGTGGTTCACTCTGGCAACTCACAACCCAGGGCTGGGGCTGGGGGTTGCTGTACCCTGGAGACACTCCCTAGGTTATTAGAACCCACTCCTTGCAAGGTGCAGTCTATAGAACCTGCCCCTTTCTACATCTATTTTCCATTTGCCTTCGTGGGGGAAGGCAGTGCAGGAGAACAGTTGTGGGCTTCAGAGTCAGAAGACCCGGGTTCAAACCTTGGTTCTGCCATTTACTAAGTATGGGGCCTGGACCGCCTCCCTCCACATCTCAGAACCCTCCTCTGCAAGACTGGACATCACCCATCTCAGGGGGCAGCTGGGTGACAATGCAGGACACACACAACCACCTGGTGAGCCTGTAGAAATGCAGGTTCTCCTAGGCAGGCCATGCGAATCTGCATTTCTTTTATTTATTTATTTATTTATTTTGAGATGGAGTCTCGCTCTTGTTGCGCAGGCTGGAATGCAGTGAGACGATCTCAGCTCACTGCAACCTCTGCCTCCCGGGTTCAAGTGATTCTCCTGCCTCAGCCTCCTGAGAAGCTGGGATTACGGGTGCCCACCACCACGCCCGGATAATTTTTGTATTTTTAGTAGAGATGGGGTTTCATCATGTTGGCCAGGCTGGTCTCGAACTCTTGACCTCGTGATCCGCCTGCCTCGGCCTCTCAAAATGCTAGGATTACAGGCATGAGCCCCTGCGCCCGGCGGGTATCTGCATTTCTAACTTTCAGGTAACAGCGGCACGCACGCAGACGGCAAGCCTATCCTGTGGCAGGTGTTCATTAAACCCATTTATGTCGGAGGTTGCAATTTTTTGAATTTTTGCCATCAGACCTTGGCGATGACCTTGAGCAGTAAGAAATAAATACCTCCCAGATGCTTAGAGTTCCCAATAATGGAACACTAGGCATAAATGGGTTTTAAGCGCCAGGGGAACCACTTCCCCTGCGTCCCAGACCCTCACGGACAGCGCTCCGCTGCCGCCTCCACGACCCCCGGCCTGCACGCCGGTCTTCGCCGTAGTCGTCGTCCCCCACGACCGCCTCGGCCATGACGCGCCTCATGGCAGGCCCGGGCCTGGTCACCTTGTCGCTGCGCAGGCCCACCACGTGGGCTGCGACCCCCGCGCTCCCAGACCCCGCCCGGAGCGCCCCATGTGCCGGGACCGCCGCTCGGGCCAGTCTGCGGAGCATGGCGCGGGCAGCGCCCGACTCCCCACCCCGGCGGGAGCTGCTGACTCCTCTACTCCCCAGCGAAGGCGGCGAGAGCGGGGTGGTCTGTGCGGCCAGGATTCCTAGAGCTGGGAAGCAGGCGCCCTGGGCCTGGGGTCCAGGGAGCGGGCCCCGTGGCACGCTGGGAGTTGTAGTTCGCGCTTTCTCGCGGCAGGCGGGCGTGCGCGAGCCTCTGCGAACGGGCCCCGTGGCACTCTGGGAGTTGTAGTACTCGCTGCGTCGCGGCGGAGAACCAGCGAGCCTGTGACGCTGGAGCAGAAGGTTCTGCTCATTGAAGGAGAAACCGAGGCCGAGCGAGTGTGTGTGTGTGTGTGTGTGTGTGTGTGTCAGAGTCTCGCTTTGTCGCCCAGGATGGAGTGCAGTGACGCGATCTTGACTCACTGCAACCTCCGCCTCACGGGTACAGGCAATTCTCCTGTCTCAGCTTCCCGAGTAGCTGGGATTACAGGCGCGCGCCACCACGCCCAGCTAATGTTTTTTGTTTTTTGTTTTTTGTTTTTTTTGTATTTTTAGTAGAGACGAGGTTTCACCATGTTGGCCAGGCTGGTCTCGAACTCTTGACCTCAGGTGATCCACCTGCCTTGGCCTCCCGAAGTGCTGGCATTGCAGGGGTGAGCCACTGCGCCCAGCCCTTGGCGAGCTTTTATAACGCAGACGCTCATGTGGCATTTGCCGTGTGCCAGGCTCTGCCCCAGGCCCTTTGCAAATGTTAGCTCAGTTAAACCTCCCAACGACTCTAGGAGACAAGCGCTATTGCTATCCCTGTCTTGCAGATGGGGAACGGGAGACGCAGAGCTAACGGACAGCCGGAGGCCACTTGGGTAGGAATTGGTCGGGGTGGGGTACTGCTGTCTCCAGAGGGCAGCCCTAAATCACCGTTTCATGCTGCCCCTAAAACGCAGCCTCCCTTGTTTACCGTCTTCAGTATTGATTTGTTGAGCAAGTTCGGTGCGCCAGGCAGTGTCCAGGTGTCCAGGTGCCAGGCAGGGGGACAGGGCGATGTCTCCAGCCGGGTGTCAGTCTAAGGGGAGACTGCTAAAAGGATGCGTGGGGAGCCCCTCCTCCATAGGCCCCTGCCCCTGGGCGGACTGCCTCCATGGGGGCAGGGTGGTGCTGAAGTTCAAGCCAGCTGTGTGGCCTTGGACAAGCCGTGTAGCCTCTTTGTGCCTCAGTTTCCTCAACTGCAGATTGGGCTGTTGTGAGCATTCAGTGACTGGATATGTATTTGGTGCTGACCCCAGTGCCTACCTTGCTGTAAGCTCAGGGTGGTCACCCCACTGTGGCTATTTTTTAATTTTTTAAGACAGGGTCTCACTCTATCCCCCAAGCTGGAGTGCAGTGGTGTGATTACGGCTCAGTGCAGTCTTGACTTCCTGGGCTTGGGTGAGCCTCCCACCTCAGCCTCCCAAATAGTTGGGACTACAGGCAAGTGCTACTATGCCTGGCTAATTTTTCTGTAACTTTTTGTAGAGACGAGGTCTTGCTGCGTTGCTCAGGCTGATCTCAAGCTCCTGAGCCCGAGTGATTCTCCCTCAGCCCTACAAAGTGCTGGGATTACAGGCGTGAGCCACCACGACCTGCCTAGCTGTGGCTGTTATTATCATTGTCGTTACTGATCCCAGCTTGGAACCCTGAGGGCCCGGGGGCTTTGGGGTGAACTCTGACTCAGTCCAGACTGTGGGGTGCCCTTCCCCGACACAGGGAGCACAGGCACCCATTGCCGCTCAGCGGCTTCTCTTCTTTCTGTCCCCCATAGGAGAAAGTAGATCCAGGAGGGGCCACAGCTGCTGGGCCAAGCGTCTGGTGAGGGTGGCCCTTGGTGAGGAGGACACCCATCCTAGATCAGTCATGGCCAGGCCTCTACCACAGGCTAGCTCCAGGTCAGGCCTGGGGACTTAGGGTGAGCAGAGGTGGCCTGCCCTCCAGAGCTCAGGTCCCAGAGGTGGGGGACAAGATGCTGGCCGTGAAAGGATGGCAGCGAGGGAGCAGCTCTAACAGGCCCAGTCCAGGCAGCAGGGCAGGCTTTCTGGAGGAAGCAGTGATTAGGCTGACCTTCGAAGATGGAGCCGACTTTGGACAGAGGAATAGCAGGGGTGAAGGCTCGGGGTAAAGAGGAGCTGCTGCATTTGTGACCCTGAGGGCCAGCATGGCTGGGGATGGAGCCCAGAAGCTACATCCGGGGCCTGGTGACCTCTCAGGGGCTCTCCATCTCTCTTCCTTCAGCTTGGTGGGAATTGTAAGTACCCGCAGGGTCTGTGGTCCCAAGGACACCCATCTGATGGACAGGCTTGCTGCCTTCCCCTCCCCAGAGCCCTTCTGGGCCTGACCCACAATCTGCACCAAATTCCTGCCCTTAGAAAACAAGCCCCTTATCTCATTGTCTGGCTCCAGACCTTCTGCTGGGAAGTAGGGGGCGGGGAACGGAGGCCTCTGTGGGAAGGAAGGGAGGTGGATGGTCTGGCGGGGCAGGGATTGGGGGCAGGGATAGCAGCTCTTAGGGGAGAAAGGGGACAAACAGATGGACCCCCGGCCTCTCGAGCTATGGCAGAATCACAGAGTGGCCTCCTGTTTGCCGAGCTTCGCAGTCTGCAAAGCCTGCCCTCTGCAGCTTCCCTGCCAATGGTCCCGCAGCCTTGCAGAGGGAGGATGGCCAGGGAGGCTGGGGTCACAGAGGCCTGAGGACCCTGCCCGAGAGGCACAGCTGGTCACCCAACAGGGCCTTTCTCCCTTTCTCCCATTCTCCCAAATCAGAGCTGTCTCCCAGATAGGTGGCCTCTCCCTGGGGGAACCTGGGGCAGAACAGTTTCCTTCTTCTGGGTCCTCCTATCTAGTCCCCAGGTCACCTGGGCCAGCCCTGCCTTGTCCCAGTGGGGTCCGACAGTGTGGAGGAGCAAGAAGGGTGGGCTCTCACAGGGAAAGGTGCAGTGAGGCCTGTGGCGGGTGGACCCCATGACTGCGGCTTGGCCTCTGGGGGGTTGTCTGGGCTCCTACATGTGTGTGTGTGCATGCGTGTGTACACGTGTGTGTCTCTGTGTGTGTGTGCCTGTGTGTGTGCGCACATGTGTGTGTGTGCGTGTGTGACCCTGGCTGCAACTGAGATCTGAGTTGTCTTGCTGGTAAGCTGGGGACAGGCCACAGTTCCCAGGCTGGGAGGAGAAGCCCAAAGCCCTCTGTGGAGCCAACTCTACTTGCCCCCACCCCGTCCCAGCACTGACCCTCTTCCCTCCCCTCTCTGCAGTTCTTCTTGACATTCTCACTAGAAGGGTCACCGTCACTGGAGGTCCTGGAGTCATCTCCTGCCCCAACGCAGGCTGGCCCCGCCCCCACACGCCAGCTGCTCCCTTCTCTCCTGAGCCCCTGCCCCCCAGGACTGACCCCTGCAGCCCAGCCCTTCCCAAACTTCTGAGCTCCTCTGTCCGTGGGTGCAGTGGGGCCCCTCGGCGGGGCTTCCTCCCTGGCCTCTGTGGGATCCAGCCCTTCGGCCTCCCAGACGCCTCCCCGCCCCGCACTCTGGCTTGCAACACTTCTGTTCCCGAATGCGCTGGCCTCTCTTTCACCCCGAGATCTCTGCACCTGCATTCTGTCTGGAAAACCCCCAACCATCGGCACGCATCCCTCGTCACCACCTTCTCAGTCTTCAGATCTTAGCTGAGACACCTCATTCTCCATGAAGCCCTCCTGGCCCAGCCCAGTGGGGGATGGAGGTAGCCCTCCTCCTGTGGTGCCTATAGCACCTTTTCTTCCCACTGCCCACGGGTCACAGCTGCCTGTTTACTCCTCTGACGCCTCCGTGTGGCTGATGCTCTGCACCTGCAGGGCCCAGACGGCCTCATCCTTTGGTGTGTTCTCCATGCCTAGCCCAGTGCCGGGGCCACAGGACTCAGTAAACACCAGCCAGGTGACTGACACTGGAGGGACGTGTGGTTCGCCATCCCCTGCCCCTGGGACCCCCAGGCAGCATGGGTGCATCGTGTGAGACCCCTGTGCAGAAGGACATGGCGAGGATTCCAGGAGAACAGGGGCTGGCCTGGCCTCAGCCTCTCAGAGTCAGGTCTCGGGGGTCCTGAAGACAGCCCCCTCCCTGGCCTTCCTGAGAGATTTGCGGCTCCCCTGAGCAGTGGGAGGCCACTGGGCCGGCTGGAGGGGGGCTTGCGACATAAGCCCCAGGTGGGCTGCCTTTCACGGCACCCCCGGCTCCCTGGCACCCGCCCAGGCGCAGGCGCTGGGGTGTGGGCACACACTCACATGCTGAGTTCAGTGTGCGGATTCCTGTAACGCTGGGCTGCTGGCAGGAAGTGCGCGCCGGGGAGGCTGCTGCTGGGAACCCGGGGCTGGCCCCGCTGAGATAAAGGGAGGCAGCAGATCGCAGCTGGAGATAGCGGCCCTGGGTCCTGGTAAACAGGTGGTGGGGGGGTGGGGGGGAAATGTCCTTTCCATCCCATCCTCTTGGCCCTGAGCCTGCAGGATCTATAGCGCCCTAGCCTAGGCCCAGCCCCGATAGCTTGGGATCCAGAGGGGAGCTGTCGGCACTGCCATCATCATTCCCAGTCTGGGGGGCTGGGTGGCAAAGGACAGGGCGCTGGGCCTGGGGGCCTGGCTGGGCCCGTGGTGGGCATGCACTTGGCCCACGTGGGGGCCACTGGATGTCAAGGTCATATGTGCTGTTGGGAGGGTGGGAAGGGGAAGGGAGGGAGCTCCTCCAAGCCCCTGCACTTCCCCAACTGGGACCCCCCCAGTGGGAAAGACGTCCCTCTCCAGGTTCGCCTTCAGCACCATCTCCGGAAATCCAGAGTGAGGTGCCATGAGGGTGCGAGACCGGGAGAGAATGAGGGGTGGAGTGAAGGGGGTGTGAGGGCTGTTCCCCAGCCAGGTGCAGAGCAGGGGGGCTACAGAGCTGGGGAGACCCTGTGCATGACCCCAACGGGCAGCCACAGGATGTTCACCTGCACTCCATCAGCTCACCATGGGCTAGCGGGAGCTCGGCATGGCCCATCCCCAGTGCCCAACAAGATGGGCGCTCAAATACACTTGCTTGTTTAAAAAATTAAGAAATTTACCACTCATACAGAAATGCTCATGAAGCATATTTGTACAGTGTTACGAACAAATACATATAAAATAAACTCCCGTGCCATAGCCACTCAGATCAAGAAATAGTCCATGGCGGGGCGTGGTGGCTCACGCCTATAATCCCAGCACTTTGGGAGGCCAAGGCGGATGGATCACCTGAGGTCAGGAGTTCGAGACCAGCCTGGCCAACATGGAGAAACCCCGTCCCTACCAAAAATACAAAAAATTACCCAGGCATGGTGGTGGGCGCTTGGAATCCCAGCTACTCGGGAGGCTGAGGCAGGAGAATCACTTGAACTCGGGAGGCAGAGGTTGCAGTGAGCCGAGATCGTGCCATTGCACTCCAGCCTGGGCGACAGAGCAAGACTGTGTCTCTCTCTCTCTCTCTCTCACACACACACACACACACACACACACACACAAGAAATAGACCATGGCCAGGATTCCAGAAGCTTCCTTCCTATTTACAACCCCTCCCTCTGCAGAAGTTACTGCTGCCCTGACATTTTTCTTTCTCTCTCTCTCTCTCTATATATATATATTCGAGACAGAGTCTAGCTATGTTGCCCAGGCTGGTTTCGAACTCCTGGACTCAAGTGGTCCTCCCACCTCTGCCTCCCAAATCTCTGGGATCACAGACGTGAGCCACCAGGCCTGGCCTGGCCTGACTCTTATGACCAGGACTTGCTTTTCTTTATGATTTTGCCACCGTGGATGTATCCCTTAATAGCAGTTGAGTGTTGAGTGTGGCCTGTGTGTGAACTTTACGGAAGTTGAATCAGGCTGTCTCCTTTTATGTCTGGCTTCATTAGGCCGTTTGCAAGAGTCATCCGTGCTGTGGCTGTCGTTTATTCTCTGCTGCCAGGTACTTTTCCACTGGGTCCCTAGAGCATAGTTTATTTCTCCATTCTACCTGTTTAGGGTCATTTGGGGTTTTGTTTCCAGACTGGCCATGTACGGTGGCACTGGTGGGCATTCTTATTCCTGTCTGCTGGGGCACACGTGCCTGCTTCGGGAGGGCGGACGCCTGGTGGTGGGGCTGCTGATTCTGGGGCCTCTCATCTGCAGCCAAATCCTTTCCCAAAGTGCTGGAAATGCCGTCCTCCCCCACTTTCCCACGCTTCTCCATCTCAGTAACACTAGTGTTATCAGACTTCTTCATCTTAGCCGTCCTTGTGATATGTGGTGATATCTCCTGGCAATTTTAATCTGATCTTTTTTTTTTCTTTGATGGAATCTCACTGTGTCACCCAGGCTGGAGTGCAGTGACGCGATCTCAGCTCACCGCAACCTTTGTCTCCTGGGTTCAAGCGATTCTCCTGCCTCAGCCTCCCGAGTAGCTGGGATTACAGGCGCCCGCCACCACGCCTGGTTAATTTTTGTATTTTTAGTAGATGGGGGTTTCACCATGTTAGCCAGGCTGGTCTCGAACTCTTGACCTCAGGTGATCTGCCCGCCTCAGCCTTCCAAAGTGGTGGGATTACAGGCATGAGCCACCGTGCCCGGCCTCTTTTTTTTTTTTTTTTTGAAGAAACTGAGTCTTGCTCTGTCACCCAGGCTGCAGTGCAGTGGTGCAATCATAGCTCATTGCAGCCTGAACTCCTGGGCTCAAGCAATCTGCCCCACTCAGCCTCCCAAGGTGCTGGGATTATAGGCATGAGCCACCACACCGGGACCTGCTCTTGCTGTTAACTGCTAAAGGAGAGCACCTTTTCTTATGTTTTAGCCATTTGAATTCCTCTTTCTGAAGAGCCTGTTCTGGTCTTTTCTCATTGACTGGTCAGGCTGGTTGGTATGTGCAGGCATACTGATCCTTGTGGGTTCTGTGCGTTGCAAAGATTTCACCCCAGGGCCGGGCGCGGTGGCTCATGCCTTCAATCCCAGCACTTTGAGAGGCCAAGGCGGGCGGATCACAAAGTCAGCAGTTCGAGACCAGTCTGGTCAACATAGTGAAACCCCATATCTACCAAAAATACAAAAGATTATCTGGGTATGGTGGTGTGTGCCTGTAATCCCAGCTACTCGGGAGACTGAGGCAGGAGAATCGCATGAACCCAAGAGTCAGAGGTTGCAGTGAGCAGAGATCGCGCCATTGCACTCCAGCCCGGGCAATAGTGCGAGACTCCATCTCAAAAAAAAAAAAAAAATTCCCCCCAGTACAGCTGCGGTGGCTCTCACCTGTAATCCCAGCACTTTGGGAGGCCAAGGCAGGGGGATCACTTGAGGTCAGGAGTTCGATACCAGCCTGGCCAACTTGGTGAAACCCTGTCTCTACTCAAAATACAGAAATTAGCCAGGCGTGGTGGCACATGCCTGCAATCCCAGCTACTGGGGAGGCTGAGGCAGGAGAATCGCTTGAACCCAGGAGGTGGAGGCTGCAGTGAGCTGAGATCAAGCTACTGCACTCCAGCCTGGGTGACAGAGTGAGACTCTGTCTAAAAAAAAAAAAAAAAAAAAAATTCCCCCATGCTGTGGTTTGTCTTTTTTTGTTGTTGTTGTTTGAGACAGGGTCTGACTCTTTTGCTCAGGTTGGAGTGCAGTGGTATGATCATAGCTCACTGTAGCCTCAACCTCCTGGGCTCAAGCAGTCCTCCGGCTTCAGCCTCCAGAGTAGCAGGGACATACCACCATGCCTGGCTATTTTATTTTATTTTATTTGCAGACATGAGGTCTTGCTATGTTGCCTAGGCTGGTCTCAAACTCTTGTCCTCAAGCAGTCCTCCCAACTTGGCCTCCCAAAGTGCTGGGATTACAGGCATGAGCCACTGCAGCTGACTGGCTTTTCTTTTCCTTTTCTTTCTTTCTTTCTTTTTTTTTTTTTTGAGATGGAGTCATGCTCTGTCGCCCAGGCTGGAGTACAGTGGTGCGATCTCAGCTCACTGCAACCTCCACCTCCAAGGTTCAAGCGATTCTCTGCCTCAGCCTCCCCAGTAGCTGAGATTACAGGCACTGACCACCATACACAGCTAATTTTTGTATTTAATAGAGAGGGGATTTCACCATGTTGGCCAGGCTGGTCTTGAACTCCTGATCTCAAGTAATCCACCTGCCTTGGCCTTTCAAAGTGTTGGGATTACAGGCGTGAGCCTCTGCACCCGGCCCCCCTTCTGTCTTTAGATACGGTTGCAAGCTGTGGTGTGTGTGGACAGGGGAATGGGGACTTAGAGATTGGGCTGGGGGGACCCTCGGGAACCCCTCTACTGCCTTCCAGGTGTCCCCAGCTGGGGCTGAGACCAGGGCACCCCCTTGTGTCTTCTGTCCCCACCTGCTCCCTCCTGGGCCCACCAGCCTGCGGCCACACTGGCTGCTGACAGCTGGGATGCTGGGGTCTGGCGTTATTTACTGCGGCAGCTTCCTCCTCCTTCCAGGAACTTGTCCTCTAAGTTGGGGCGGCAGCGAGGCCTCTAATCTTTTGGATCTCGTTTACCGGCATTGGCCTCTCACTTCCTGTTACTAGGCCTGGACCGAGGCACGGGGTCAGCTCCATGCACTGCGCCTTGCCTGTTCCCGGGGCCTCTGTTCTGGCCCCTCAGCAGGGAGGACAGAGGGTCAGATGCTGGGCCTCAGGCACAGTGGCCATCTGGGGTAGGGCCAGCTCCACAGAGGCAGGGGACCCAAGGCTGAGCTGGCTGTAGGCTCTGCTCCCTGGAGTCCAGGGTCCAGCATGGGGACCAGGTTACTCCTTTGCCCCTCCTGGCTTGGCAGAGCGTCATGGAAGGTGGCCTTCCCCAGACTCCCCCACATCCCCTCCTCCCACTTCTGCAGCCACCAGGGCCAGGGCCCTTGAGGGAAGGGACAGGGAAAGCTCAGGAGTTTGGGCACAGACAAGATCCCTGGAGACCGTGGGGTCTGCTGCCCTGGAGACGTGGAATCCCAGGCCTTGCCCACCTCCTCCACCCTGGGTGGGTTCCCCAACTACCTAGAGGAGTGCTGGCATCTCGGGGCCACCAGGGCATGGGCAAGAGTGGCTGCCCAGCCCCTGCCGAGGGCCTGAAGCCAGGGCCAGGCAGATCCTGCCTTGTTGAGCAGTATCTTCAGTAAGGGCTCTGTGTGCCGAACACCTGCTGTGCGCCCTGCCTGTCAGTCACTTATCCCAGCGATGGGATTCAAACCCAGGTTGCCCAGCGCAGCGAAACAGCATTCTCCTTCTGCATCCGTGAAGGAAGCTTTGTCTTCTAAAAGCCCTAGCCCTTCTGTTACCTTGTCCTCAGCCGGCCTGCTTCTGTCCCTGTGCCATAAGCCAGATGAATTTCTCTCCCAGGGTGGCCCTGCAGAGGATGAGAGATGGCCCTTGTTAGACGCACCCTGGGCACCCCAGGCATGGCTCCCCAGCTGATGATAGAACAGCTGAGACAGACCCTGCACGGTGGTTCACACCTTTAATTCCAGCACTTTGGGAGGCCGAGGCAGGTGGATCACTTGAGGTCAGGAGTTCGAGACCAGCCTGGCCAACATGGTGAAACCCTGTCTCTACTGAAAATACAAAAATTAGCCAGGCATGGTGGCAAATACCTGTAATCTCAGCTACTCAGATGGCTGAGGCAGGAGAATCGCTTGAACTCGGAAGGTGGAGGTTGCAGCAGTGAGCTGAGATGGTGCCACTGCATTCCAGCCTGGATGACAGAGTGAGAATACGTCTCAAAAAAAAAAAAAAAGAAAAGAACATCCGGGGGCCGGGCGCGGTGGCTCACGCCTGTAATCCCAGCACTTTGGGAGGCCGAGACGGGTGGATCACAAGGTCAGGAGATCGAGACCACCCTGGCTAACATGGTGAAACCCCATCTCTACTAAAAATACAAAAAATTAGCCAGGCGTGGTGGCAGGTGCCTGTAGTCCTGGCTACTCGGGAGGCTGAGGCAGGAGAATGGCGTGAACCTGGGAGACGGAGCTTGCAGTGAGCCGAGATCGCGCCACTGCACTCCAGCCTGGGTGACAGAGCGAGACTCTGTCTCAAAAAAAAAAGAACATCTGGGATCAGGAAACGAGGAAAAGTAAGGTCTTCATAGTGGCAGAGTTTGCGGGGGTCTTTGGGAAGAAGGAAGGTTGGAACTTGAGGCTGGGGAATGGATCATAGGGAAGGGGCTCCATCCTAGCTGGGGCGGGGAGGGCTGTCCTGCTGACACTGGCCTCTAGAATGGGATATACAGGATGACCCCCTGGGGCAGGGAGGAGAATGTTATACTTAGCATTTAAATCTCATTCTTTTCAAATGCCTATCTTTCGTGAATGTTTTATAATGCAAGCAATGTATTCATACGGTCATGGAAACTTGTAATCTAAAAATAACTGCGCATATATCATTTTTATTGGTAAGGGTGCATGATCAAAATAGTGTGAAGGTTTGAAGGTCACTTTCTCCTAGGTCTTATTATTTCTTTAATTACTTTTTATTTATTTATTTATTTTTTAGAGATGGGGTCTTGCTTTGTAACCCAAGATAAAGCTCACTGCATCCTCAAACTCCCGGGCTCAAGAGATCCTCCTGCCTCAGCCTCTAGGGTAGCTGGGACTGTAGGCGTGTGCCACCGCATCTGCCTCTAGGTCTTATGATTTCTGTCCTTGGCCACCCACCTGCTGATTCCAAGGTCTAGGATGGCAGGATAAAGGAAGGTCCCACATTTGGGGACCTGCAGGACAGGCTGCAGCAGAAAGGCCTAGTTTAATGAGTAGCATGGGCGGGCCTGAAGACCGAGAGGTGATGTAGGCACACATGGGGTTCGGGCCTCTCTCTGGTGAGCGCTTGCCCCCGCTGGAAGCAGAGACAAGACTGGGCCCTCTGTTTTGTTTTGTTTCGTTTTCTGAGACAGAGTTTTGCTCTTGTTGCCCAGGCTGGAGTGCGATAGCGCGATCTTGGCTCACTGCAGCCTCCGCCTCCTGGGTGGAAGTGATTCTCCTGCCTCAGCCTCTCAAGTAGCTGGAATTACAGCGACACACCACCAGGCCTGGCTAATTTTGTATTTTCAGTAGAGACAGGGTTTCTCCATGTTGGCCAGTCTGGTCTCGAACTCCTGACCTCAGGTGATCTGCCCGCCTCGGCCTCCCAAAGTGCTGGGATTACAGGCGTGAGCCACTGCTCCCAGCCACGGGCCCTCTGATCAGGAACCCAAGAGCCCCTTCCTGGGAACAGGACAACTGGCACCTGCTGAGGCACGCCCACTTGCCGAGCTGCCCTGGGATCCCTGGGCAGAGCGTCATCGCTGGAGAACCTAATTCCACAACAAATATTTGTCACGCTCCTGCCAGGGCCCTGGCAGGAGCAGAGGTGGTGTGTGCTGCCATGCCTTCCTGGTCTGGTGGGTGATTGACACATACAAGACGCCAGCAGTCCTGAGAGTCAGGTGCCTTCCTGGACCCCTTGGTGAGCGGAGGTGAGTTGCTGTCAAGGAGGGAAGATTCAGAAAGATAACTCCAAGGTTCTCAATCCATCCACCAGTCAGTGGATGACAAACATAATCCATGGGCACTGATTAGGTTTGCCAGCCCATGCTGAGTGCTAGGGTCAGTGTCCTTCGTCTCCTGCCAAGCGGAGAGGACCTCGAATGGGGGGCTGGGACCATGATCCCCTTTTGCTGGGGAGGAAACAGATTAGGGAGGAAGGGAACCTTGCTAGTGAGCAGTAAAGCCAGGATTGGAACGTGCGCCGCTAAGGTCTCTGCCTCCCTCTAGGACCCACCCTGGCTGTGTGAACCCCAGGTGTGTGTGGGGTCAGCCGGGGGCAGTGCTGGCAGGGCCTCCAGGCACTGTCCAGCCTCCTCCTCTTCTGCACTTGGAAGAATTCCAGCTGTTTTTCAGCATCTCTCTTCCTCCAGGAAGCCTTGCATGATAGCCCTACCCCTCTGCCAACACACACACCCTCTTCTCCCTTTTTCTTTGGCACCTGGCTTATCTCACAGTTGCCTTTGTCACTGGCCAGTGTCCCTCACTGGGTTTCAGGCTCATGGAGGGCAAGACCTGAGTCTTTCATTCTCAGGATCCCTAGCAGGGGGCTTAGGGCATAATGAGCATTCAGGAAATAACTGGAGAAACCTGGATGAGGAAACGGATAGCAGAGGGTGGAGAGGGGCTTGCTTCTGAAGGTGAGACGTGAACCTAGAGGGGTGACCAAGCAGGGTGGGGGTGGTGGGGAGTTGTGGGGAGGCCAGTACAGAACAGCTCCAGGGAGGGCATGGAGCATGGTGTGAGCAGGCCTGTCTGACTTCCGGGGATGGCCCTGTGGGACAGAGGACCTTGAAAGCCAGGCAGAGGGATGGGATCAGATACTAACGTCCGTAGGGAGCCCTGGCAGGTCCTTGAGCAGGCGCATGGCAGGGCAAGTCTTCCTTTAGCCCAGGGTGAGCCTGCACCGACCCGTCCTGCAGAGGAGAAGGGCATAGAGGATAGCCACTCCCTCTGGGAGTTCTTCCAGCCCCGCTACCCTCAGCCAGAGCTCAGGAATCACACTCCCCTGAACCCTGGAGTTTTGGGTTCAATCTTTATTCAATAAATGGCTTATTGGGAACCGACAGGATGGCTAGAGCCTGCCTGGTGTTGGGGTTGGGGGACCCTGCCTGGGGATTTGGGCTCTGTGGGTGTGTGAGGGCCACTCCACGGTGGTGCTGGCATTCCCCATCCCACTCTGGGCTCAGCGCCCCTGCCACACTCCCCCTGCCCACTCTGGAAGCCAAGCCCCTTGGTGCTGGGGGAGGCACTGGCTTGGGGAGGAGCCCCTGGCTGATCCTCCTAGAAGAGAGAGTCTGGGGGGTGGGCCTCCACAGCGCTGCCGGGCCCCACACGGGCAGCTCTTCCCGGAATGGGGGTTTGAAACTTTTCTTTTGTTGGCGAATATGCAAGTGGTCTTAATTATTTATATGCAGCACTTATCTCCCCCAAATGTTTTATCGGGATTCTGCAGATCCGAGTGTGCAGGCAGCTGGTGCGGGGGCAGGGCAGGGATATTATGGGAGCACAGGGAGGCCCCAGAAGTTGGAGTGTACCCCAAATCAGCTGGACGACCCAGAGGAAGGAAAGACCCTGGTTAACGATGGTCAGGTTAACTCTTTCAGGCCCTGTCCAGTGCTGCAAAATCGCATCTGGGTGTTTAGCCTGGGCAGGCCTACCGCGCCTTTCTGGGGTCTGGCCTGTGCTGATGTCTCCTCTGCCCCGCAGGACCCTGGTGGACTGGGGGGAAGGTAGGGAGCTACATCTCTCAGCAGCAACCCAGGACTTAAGAAGGGGCACTGCCCTTTTCTGGTGGGGGTGAAGGAGGAGGAAGCAGCGTGACCTTGGAATCTGTCACCTATTAACTTCCCGCGTATCACCTGATCTCATTCGGTGTCCACCACCCCCTGGAAGTGGGCTTATCGGGCCCATTTTTAGACGAGGAAACCAGAGTGAGACGAGTCACAGATCTGAGGACCTCCAGCAGAGCAGGGAGGTGCCCAGGTGGGGGGCGGGTGGGTGGTCTTTCTTTTGGGGCAGCATCCCAAGAGAAAGGAACAAAAGCAGGGGGCGTGGCTCCCCTCACCCCCCGCCCCCCCGGCCGCCATCCCCCCTCACTCCCCCGCAACCATCGCTGCTTGGCCAGGGCCTTTTGGGCAGTGCCACTGGAGATTCCTGGAAGTGCCTTCGGGCCACACACACACACATCCTCCGGGGCCCTCCCAGCCCCCGACTCTGCGCCTCCCGGGTTTGCAGGAGGGCTCCAAGGCCAGCCCGGAGCCCTGCAGAACCCGGGAGGAACCTGAGCCTGGAGGGTCTAGGAGCCAGCCGTGTCTGCTCTCAAGTGCCCCGCGTTCCCTTGGCCTGATCCCCGATCCCGTGCACCCTGCACCCAGTAGGCCCTCCGGGGCCGGGGCTGAATCAGCTGCAGGGCCTTCGGCAAGGCATTGCAGAGGGTCCCTATGGGAGGTTTAGCCCAGGGCACTCGCCGTGTTGTGGGACGCTGGGCAGGGCTGATCCCAGCCACTAAGGGGTCTTCCCGGGCAGAGAGCAGGCAGGGGGGCATTGGGATTTGGAGGGGCACCCGGGAGCCTCCTGTCCCTTCCGGGCTGCCTCCCCTTTCCCTGATTTCCCTTGCAGGGAGGGCTGTGCAGGTTTGTGGTGGGGTGGGGAGGACTTCCTAGAATTTGTCACTTTGATTGGAATCTTCCCTATTGGGGCGGGGTTGGGGTGAGCTCTTGCCCACCCTCTGCCGCCAGAATCCTGGGATCCCTCTGTTGGGTTGTGTTGGGGTGGGGGAGCTTCATTTATGGCATCCCTGAATTCACCCCAGGCTTTGAAGTCAGGCTCGCTCCACAGGAAAAGCTCTTCCAAGAGGGAGATTCCCTGGAGCTCCTGGGCCTCCGCCTGGTAATTGGTGCTTCGATTAACAGCTCGGGTGCAAGGGCACTTCAGTGGGGGGCGGGGCGGCTGAGTCAGGGGCCCAGCCCAGGGGAGATGTTACAGGAGGGAGGACGGGAAGGGAGGCGGGGAGGTTGGTAATTCCAGATTGAGGAGGGTCTCCATAGCTCTCTGAGTGGGTGAGGACCCCTGGGAGGCAAGTGTGGGGGCCCCCAGGGCCTGCTGGGCCCCCTTGGGCCCCCGGAACAATGGGTTCCCACTAGCCAACCTGTTCTCACAGCCAGAAGTTGCCATGGTGACCCCCTCCCACCTTCAGCTACAGCTTTTCCAGTAAAACCACTGCAGAAATCCATACTTCCCGACAGGCACGCCCGGCCCCCCACCCCCCACTCTGCGCGGTCTTGGAGCCTCGGGGAGTTAACCCTGCGCATGCCAGTGTCTGTTGTTTAGGGGAGACGGGAGTGAGAGCCGGCAATGCGGGCCCCAGGCTGGAGAGGAAAGGGTGGGCGGGGGCAAGACCAGCTGCCCTGTCCTTGAAGGCCCCAGCGAGTGACTTGAGCAACTCCAGGAAGTTGGAGAGGAGCGGTGAAGCTAGCTCTGACCTAGGGGCCCCCTTGGCACAGAGGAGGCCTAGCTGGGGCCCACAGCGCAGCTCCTCTTGGAACCTGAGGGCTGTTCCGGGGCTTCACCCCTTCTAGAGTGACCCCTGCCGCAATCGCTGGGACACGAGACCCTTCCCGGCCTGGCTGCAGCTGCTACCCTGTTAGCCGATCCCCTCTTCCCCCTCTCCCCTCCCGGCACAAACCTTTTTCCTGGAGGCAGAGAGGGCTTAGTCCCAGGTCCCCATGGCCCTGCTGCCAGCACCTGGCGGCCCCCAAGGGCACTGCGTACCTGGAGCCCGGCTTTGCATCCACAGGTCTGCCCTAGGGGGCTGTTGAACTCCAGAAGTCGCTGCCTGCTCAGGGTCTCCGTGTCCTCCCCCTGAGAAGTGGGGATAATGATCTGGGCTGCTTCCAAGCTTGGGGAAGAGGATCCCCCTAGAAGGTTCTGTCCTGCTGCCTCTGCCAGGGGGAGGGGCCCCTGGGGACACCCCAGGCTGCAGGGGCTCAGGGGGCTCCGTGGCCCAGGCCTAGCCTCACTTCTGCAGCCAGAGCGAGCAAGGAGATGCTCTAATTGTTCTCTCTGAGCCCAGGATGAATAATTGAGAGGTCTTTGAAGAGAATTAATTAGCCAGCTTATTGACTGTAAACGCTTTGCTGCAGATGATAAAGGGAGGATGGAAGCCTGCGTGGGGCCCGCTTGCTGGCTGGGGCCGCACCAGACATTTAATTCACACCCATGGCTGCTCAGCGGGACCAGGGGCTCGGCCTTTGCCTAGGACCTGCTCTCTCCTGCTCAGGAGGAAGTGGGGGAGCTGAGCCCCAACTTGGCACCCTGCTGTGGTTCTGTCCTGATTTCTGGTAAGGGGAGGGCAGCACCCCTTAGACTCAACTCTGCTCCCTCTATCTTCTAAGAGCCAAGATGGGGACCCCTCCAGGAGTGGGGGTGGGTGTGGCTCAGTCTTGGGAGCAGTTCCCTTGCAGGATAGACTCTGGTCCTGGGCTCCTTCAGTCCAGCCCACCCCACCGCCTGAGCCCCAGCCCCTTTTCGGGAACTAGGGAGTGACAGGAAAAGACGAAAGCATTCTTGCCTGCAGGCTGCAGGGGGTCAGACATGTCGATGTCCCTGGTGAGGCTGAGGAGGGCTGGTTCTCATGGAATGGACAGGGCTGGGGCGCTAGGCAGGAAATGCTGGATCACTAGCCCCGGGTACCAGTCATTAATAATAGTAGTAAACAGTCCTCCAGCAGGCCCTGTCCTAAGCACGCTGCATGCACTAACTCCTGTAGACCCTGTGAAGACGGGGTGGGCTTGTTCCCCAGCTGGGTCTGCGGAGCCTCAGGGCAGAACCTGGCACAGATAAAGTTTTGTTGATTGAATGAATGAGTGAATGAAGGAAATGAATGTGAGGAAGCTGAGTGGCAAAGCTGGACTCACACATCGGGTTTGTTTGTTTGTTGGAGATAGAATCTCTCTCAGTTGCCCAGGCTGGAGTGCAATGGTGCGATCTTGGCTCACTGCACCCTCTGCCTCCCAGGTTCAAGCGATTCTCCTGCCTTAGCCTCCCGAGTAGCTGGGATTCCAGGCATGTGCCACCACACCTGGCTAATTTTTGTATTTTTAGTAGAGATGGGGTTTCACCATGTTGGCCAGGCTGGTCTTAAGCTCCTGACCTCAGGTGATCCATCCACCTCGGCCTCCCAAAGTGCTGGGATTACAGGCGTGAACCACCATGCCCGGCCTCACACACCATTTTTAAGCTGGCTCAAGGACCCATGCTCTGATGCATCCTCCAGTCTCAGGCAATATCGACATGGAAGATGTGGGCAAGAGGCAAACAGCCATGGAGGGCTCGGGCCAGGTGGAGGATGAGCAGGAGGTGGGGGCCTGAGAGCAGGCCCAGGGTTCAGCCCTGCCTCTGCAGCTGCTGGAGTACCAGTGAAGAGAGGGGGCAGGTGCCAGCAGGCATGGTGCAACTATGGGGGACATGCATGGGGCAGGGGGTACCTGGGTGGAGCTGGTTGGGGACCGTTGCTCTTGGTCCAGATAAGGCATGACAAGGCCTGGGCCAAGACCCCTGAAATGGGGCATGGAGAGTCTGTGACAGCTCCGAGATATGTGGAGGGGAAGGGGAATGGAACCTGGTGACTTGTGGACCTGCAGAATGGGGACAGGAGTTGAGATGACTCCAGGTATCTCCTGACATAAGCATGTGTATCGGCAAATGAGGCGGAGGTCAGGAAGCACAGGGAGCTTGCTCTTGCCCCAGGGGCCTAGGATGCCCTGGGCTGTCATCCTTCCACACTCACCCCTGACCTGCTCCTGCTCGCTCAGGGAGGCTGCCTTACAGGGGCGCATCAGTGGCTCCCTCATCCTCTGCCTCTGTGGAGCCCACAGTGGGAGGCACCTGCAGAACATGGGGGTGGGGGACAGTGCAGTTGGGGGCGTGGGTGTTCCTTCCTCTATCTGCCTCCCTCACAGTGTTGTAACCGAGCAAGTTATAGAGAAACGCCACTCTCTGAGATGAATTCAAGCTAGTGCTCAAAATTCTCTCCATCCCAAAGAAGGGGCCAGATTTTCTTTTATACTTTGTTTTAGAAAGGGGCGGGGAGGGGGTGGAGTCTAGTTAAGACAATCTTACAGAAGCAAAGCAGACAAAAAAGTTAAAAGGATAAATGGTTATAGGAAAGCAAACAGTTCCAGGTGCAGGGGCTTTAAATCTATTACAAGGTGATAGACACGGGGCTTTGGGTGTTATCAACCGGACACAAACGCGGGGGCTCTGGGTGCTATCAACCAGGCGAATTCCTAGGAACTGCGGATATAACTTGCCACAGTATCTTATCAGTTAATTGCATCCTTGGATGTGCTGGCAGTCTGCTTGCACAAGTTAAGTCCTTGAGGAAGGGAGTGGGTAAGGGGCTGTAAGTGAACGAGCCAAGATGGAGTCTGTCTGGCTCTCTCAGCTAAGGGAGAGTCAATTCAGGTTAAAACAAGGTTGGGTATCACAATAGCCCTCTCCATACCTCTCTGTCCAGGGCTGGGATTGGTCAGCATACTCTGCATGCCTTTCCCCAGCCCTCCAGCTGTCCTAGGGTTGGGCTGGGATAACCCTCCAGCCACCCTGTGAGTTGTGCTGGGATCAGTCAGGTGTATTCTGCATGCCTCGCCCCAGCCCCCGAGCCATCCCGTGAGTTGGAGTTGTTTGCCTCGCTGGCTTTTTGTTCTCGGCTGACTTAGCTGGGATGTCAACAACTCCCTACGTCAGAGGCAAGTCTCCGCCTGCATCTACCAGACTCCACACGGCTGCAGACACCTGTGGCCTTATCTGAGTCCTCTTCTCGGCCTCTGGGAACCGCTCCTTCCTACGCTTTGCCTGGAGACAGTGGAAGCCGAGGGACATTTCTCCGAATGGCATTCACTTGGCTCCAGAAATCAGAACTGGAATGAGGAAGAGGAACCAGTCTCCCTCCAGGTGGCTGAAGCTAGGCACGTGGAACCTGGGAGCAGCAGGCAGCCACACTGGTGCCCTTCAGACAGCAGGAGGGGGCTCTTGTCTGAAGCTCTGAGTTCAAAACAGAGGGGACATGGGGGAACAGCAGGAGGTAGGAGCAGCACCTCCCACTCCTGCCGAGAGCTCACACCTGTCTTCAGCCCTGCCTGCATTCCTGCCAGTGGTAGACATTTGCCCTTTTGGTTGCTTGGTGTCCAAATACCCTTTCTACGTTGGAGGTAGGGTCCTGCGGTTCCCTGCTCCCTTTCCCAGGCTCTGAAAACTGACTCCTGGGAATGTGACCAAAGTGATCACATTAAATGCTTCCACCTGAATGTTTAATCGTGAAGATGAGATGCCAAGTTCAAGAGTAATTTAGGGGCAGGTGTGGTGGCTCGCACCTGTAATCCCAGCATTTTGGGAGGCCGAGGCAGGTGGATCACTTGAGACCAGGAGTTTGAGACAAGACTGGCCAACATGGTGAAACCCTGTCTCTACTAAAAATGCAAAAATTAGTCAGGTGTGGTGGTGCACACCTATAATCCCAGCTACTCAGGACGCTGAGACAGGAGAATCACTTGAACCTGGGAGGCGGAGGTTACAGTGAGCCAAGATCACGTCACTGCACTCCAGCCTGGGCGACGCAGCAAGACTCCGTCTCAAAAAAAATAAAAAATATAAAAAGAGTAATTTAGGATTGTCCCCAAGGGTTGTGGCAGAGCCAGACAGCACCGTGTCACAGCACGCAGTGAGTATCCAGCCTCGATACCCTATGCAGGCCATTCTATGCTAACGGTTACACCCACTGAATTCCTTTTCTGCCTGGGTTAACCAGAGTGCCACTGTCAGTCACAGTACTGACTAGTGGCTTCTCTTGGGTTTTATGAGAAACTCCCTGTATCAGTTAGTGATTGCCATAATCAGACTGTGTAACAAGCAGCCCCGCAATCCTGGTGGCATTCTACAATAAGCATTTGTTTTTTTGCTGACATCTCTGTGGGTCTGTGGGGGTTCACCAGATCCAGGCTTGGATTAGCTGGCTGGCATCTGGGCTGTGAGTTGGGTCCAGGTTTGCTTCACATGTTTTTTATCAACCTTGGCCCAGCAAGCTACCTGAGGCGTGTTCCTTCCAGGGCGACTTCAGCAGTGAAAGATAGCAAGTTCATTGTGCAAGCACAGTTCAAGTCTACTCACTCCATATCCCCTGACATCCCACTGATCAAAGCAAGTCCCATAGCTATGCCCCAAGTCAAGGATGTGAATGCATAATTCTACTACAAGGGAGTGAAGAAGCAGGACTAATCATTCCATCCTCCCCTTATTTGTTTTTAGTTTTTATTATGAAAAAAAAATTACAAAAAAAAAAAAAAAAGAAAAAAAAATTTTTTTTTGAGACCGAGTCTTGTTCTGTCGCCCAGGCTGACTGAAGTGCAGTGGTGTGATCTCAGCTCACTGCAACTCCACCTCTCAGGTTCAAGCAATTCTCTTGCTTCAGCCACCGCCAAGTAGCTGGGACTACAGGCTTCTGCCACCACGCCCAGCTAATTTTTTTATTTTTAGTAGATACGGGGTTTCACCATGTCGGCCAGGCTGGTCTCAAACTCCTGGACCCAGGTGATCTGCCCACCTCAGCCTCCTAAAGTGCTGGGATTACAGGCGTAAGCCACTGCGCCCGGCCCATGAAAATATTTTAAAAAAATAGGCAGAAGGGGCCTGGTGCAGTGGCTCATGCCTGTAATCCCAGAACTTTGGGAGGCAGAGGCAGGTGGATCACGAGGTCAGGAGATCGAGACCATCCTGGCTAACACGGTGAAACCCCGTCTCTACTAAAAATACAAAAAAAATTAGCCGGGCGTGGTGGCGGGAGCCTGTAGTCCCAGCTACTCGAGAGGCTGAGGCAGGAGAATGGCGTGAACCCAGGAGGCAGAGCTTGCAGTGAACCGAGATAGCACCACAGCACTCCAGCCTGGGCGACAGAGCGAGACTCCATCTCAAAAAAATAAATACATAAAAATAGGCAGAAGGGTGTAATGAATCCCCATAGAACATCACCCAGATTCTACAATTATTATTATTTTCCCATATTTGTCTAACCTGTTTTTTTCCCTTGGTAAAGTGTATTTTTTAAACTTTTTTTCCCATATGTAAAATAAATAATTTATGTAAAGATATATGTATATATACACACATAATAAAATTTACCATTTTAACCATTTTCAAGTGTACAGTTCAGTAGCATTAAGTAATTAACCACTGTTGCGCAATTGCTCTCCAACTCCTGAACATTCTAATCTTCCCAAACTGAAGCTGTCCCCATTAATTAACACTAGCTCCCCATTCCCCTGGACCCCAGCCCCTGGCAACCACCATGCTATTTTCTGTCTCTATAAATCTAACGATCTCACATGAGTGGAATCACATGGTATGTGTCTTTGTGTGACTGGCTGATTTCACTTAGTGTGATGTCTTCAAGGTTCATCCACGTGATAGCACAGGTCAGAATTTCCTTCCTTTTTTAAGGCTGAATAATATTCCACCATATGGATAGACCACAGTTTATCCATTCATGCGTCCATGGACACTAGGGTTGCTTCTATCTTTTGGCTATTGCAAATGAATAATGCTGCTATGAACATGGGTGAACATATATCTCTTTGAGTCCCTGCTTTTAATTATTTTAGAAGTGCTGGGTTATACGCTAATTCTGTGTTTAACTTTTGGAGCATCTCACCACACTGTTTTCCACAGCAATTGTACCATTTTCCATTCCCACCAAAATTGAGTGCACAGGGCCAAGCGCCATGGCTCACACCTGAAATCCCAGCACTTTGGGAGGCCAAGGCGGGTGGATCACTTGAGGTCAGGAGTTTGAGACCAGCCTGGCCAACATGGTGAAACCCCGTCTCTACTAAAAATATAAAAATTAGTCAGGCCATGGTGGCGCATGCCTGTAATCCCAGCTACTCAGGAGGCTGAGGCATGAGAATCGCTTGAATCCAGGAGGTGGAGGTTGTGGTGGGCCGAGATAGTGCCGCTGCACTCCAGCCTGGTCAACAGTGAGACTCCGCCTCAAAAAAAAAAAAAAATTGAGTGCACAGGATTCCAATTTCTCCACATCTTCACCAACACTTGTTATTTTCTGTTGTTTTTTTAAAAAATAGTAGCCGTCCTAATAGGTATTGAGTGGTGTCTTCTTGTGGTTTTAATTTGCATTTCAGTCTCCATTTGACTTAAGCTGGTTTGAGATGAGTTTCTGTTTCTTGTAACTGGCACTAGTTAAGGTAGGCTTAGCAGCTGCAGCACAGTAGCCAACAATAGCAGCTGTGGCTTGTGGAGAAGTTTATTTCTCCTTCTGTAACAGCCCAGGGTGGGTGCACCCGGTCTATGCAGCCCTACTCCCTTAGGGGACCCAGGCGGATGCTGCTTTGCCACCTTGACGTGGAGTTTCTGAGCTCGCTCGGCTAGTTGCTACCTGGGTCCCCAGGTGGGAGGATGGAGCACCTGCCAGGATTGATGGGCCACGGCGGAGCTTTCCCCTTGCATTCCATCAGGGGTATTTATCTTTTTTTTTTTTTTTTGAGGTGGAGTCTCACTCTGTCACCCAGGCTGGAGTGCAGTGATGTGACCTCGGCTCACCGCAACCTCCACCTCCCAGGTTCAAGCAATTCTCCTGCCTCAGCCTCCCGAGTAGCTGGGATTACAGGTGCCACCATGCCCGGCTAATTTTTATATTTTTAGTAGAGATGGGGTTTTGCCATGTTGGCCAGGCTGGTCTCAAACTCCTGACCTCAGGTGATCCGCCCACCTCAGCCTCCCAAAGTGCTGGGATTACAGACGTGAGCCACCGCACCCAGTCTCAGTTGATATTTCTAAGAACCTGCGTAGAAGAGACCAGCCGACCCTGGAGCCCGTCAGAGGGTGGAGGCTGGGAGGAGCAAGACGATCAGGAAAAGTAACTAATGGGTACTAGACTTAGTACCTGGGTGCTGGAATAATCTGTACAACAAACCCCAATGTCACGGGCTTACCTATATAACAAACCTGCACTTGGACCCCTGAACTGAAAAGGTTTTTTTTTAAAAAAGAGGGTTGGTTACAATGGCTCACACCTGTAATCCCAGCACTTTGGGAGGCCAAGGTGGGTGGATCATCTGAGGTCAGGAGTTCCAGACCAGTTTGGCCAACATGGTGGAACCCTGTCGTCTCTACTAAAAATACAAAAATTAGCCGGGCATAGTGGTGGGCATAGTCCCATCTACTCGGGAGACTGAGGCAGGAGAATTGCTTGAACCTGGGAGGCGGAGGTTGCAGTGAGCCGAGATCACGCCACTGCACTCCAGCCTGGGTGACAGGGCAAGACTCTGTCTCCAGAAAAAAAAAAAAAAAAAAAAAAGGGAAGCCTGTTGCCCAAAAGGGCTGCTGTGGTGCCTAAAAATTTGGGCTTTCTCCTTCTGGGAGGGGGTAGAAAGAAGTCAGCCCCACTCTCCAGGCCCATGGCCGCCCCGCCCCTGCTCACCAGCCGGCTGGCTGTGGCTAAGCTAAAGCCTGCCCCGTGCCCTGAGCCTGACGTGTTGTTCAACCTCTCTGAAATGGTCTCCTTGGATCATGGGCAGAGATGGTACGATGGGATCCCGCCCGAGGGTTCCCGGCTGGTGCTCACGGGGCTGGGACCAGCTGCTCTTACGCTGTTTTTCTACCTTTCTCAGCCACTTGGAGGAAGAGGGAATTTTGTTGCCTTTTGCAGGTAAGGACACTGAGGGTCACAGGATAAGTCACTTCCAACCAGGTGTGTGTGACCTCAGATCCGTGCTCAGAGGGAGATGGGCTGGGCAGGGCCTCCCACCTGCTCCCTTGGAGGCCCATGAGTCTGGGCATTGGGGCCCCAATTCCTATAAACCGGGGTTGATTGCGGAGGACTCCCCTCACCTGCACCCCTGCCTCCCACCACAAAGCCCAGGCAGCAGGGAAGCCTGGAGACAGGCGCAGAGCCTCTGGGCCTGGGTGCCTACCCCTGCCCACCTCCAGGGCCTCAGGCCACAGGAGACCACCTAAAGCAGGAGCCGGGAGTGGGGCCCAGGCTGGGCTGGCACAGCTGGGCCTGTGAGGGGTGGAGGGGCCACTGGGGAAGGGACTTACCAGCAGCAGCTCTGCTGGGACCTGGGAGGCTCTCCTCATTTCCAGTAACAAGCGGGGGTGGGGGCGGTGGGAGGGAGGAGGCGGCTTCCCCCAGGTGCCAGCTGTGCTTGAAGACAGCCTGTCCCCTCTGCTGTCTCCTGTTCTCAGCTCCTTAATCCCCTCCCTGACCTCGCAGTTGATTCCTGGGCTGACTCCTCCCCTGGAAGGGAAAGAAGAGCCGGCTCACCCACACCCAACAGGTGCAGCAGCTGCTTGAGGTCACAGTTGCTGAGAAGGGAAGCAGAGGCCAGTGGCAGCTCCAGCCAGGGTTGGTGCAGCCTGCTGAGGGGTCGAGGTCGCCCAATCGCCCACCCCGCTCCACCTGCCCCCACCCCTCCCACCCAGCCTGGCCACCAGCCCAGACACCTTCCTCACAGGGCCTGAAGACCCCTGCTGACCTGTGGCACCATGTGGCCCAGCAGGGTGGCCAGGCCGGCCGGGCTCATGGGGTGGGGGACGCTGCTCCCCACCTGCCCTGGGGAGGTGGGTGCCGTTGGGGAGGCCACCCTCTAGGGGCATCTGCCAGGTCGGCAGACCAGAAACTTACCCTGAGATCTGTGACCGGCTCCGGGGAGGGGGGCATCTCATCTCCTCTCAGCCACATCTGAAAGCTGGGACATGGCAGAGTGGGCAGGGCTGCCCTCTGAGCTGACCCCCTTCCCCTCCTCCCCATCTTGTCTCTCCTCAGATCTAGGGCTCACTCTGAGGCATGGGTGACACTTGCCCCCCAACCCCAGCCTCTTCAGTGCAGGGAGGCAGGGCCTGAACTTCGGAGAGTCTTGGGGCAGGTTCCTGGGGCTTGCAGGGAAGCCCTCCCCTTTCCCAGGTAGAGGAAGGGAGAAGCTGCGTCTGGGGAGGGAAGGCTATACCCCCACCCTCACTATGTCCAGATCTGCACCCCCAACCTGGCCTGGGGAGACTGCCACCAGGTGGAGCTGGTCCCCAAGGAGCCCCAAACCCCAGAACATCTGCTGCAGGGGTCAGCTCTCAGGGGGCCCCAGGGCCAGTCCTCTCTGCACCCCACCTTCCCTGCTCAATGTGGCTTGTAGGAGGTTATGCAAAGCATTATGCAAAGCACATGCAAATGAGGCCCAACCACAACTGGTCACTCTCTCCAGGTGAGACCACTGAAGCCCTCTGGTCATCAGCAGGAATGCAGGGGCGCCTATGGCAGGCCGGACTCCAGGTCAGGCCTTGGGGCGGTGAGGAAGAAGGTTCACGTCAGGTAAGCTATAGTCAAAAGGGAGGGACACACACCACCAGGCGAATGAATGAAGCAAATCAATGGCACTCCTCCCCGCCCCAGAATTCAAAATGACAGACCAGTGCAGACAGACGTATGTGTCTTCTGAGAGATGGCTGTGTAAAAAGCAAGCTCGCTCCTTCAGTCTCCCATTCATTCACTTATTCTGCAAAGCTCGGTGTCTATTATGAGCCTGGGCTGTTCCAGGGGCTGGGGATATCCCAGCAGATGAAAATGCCTGCCTTGCAGGGCTCCAGCAGGGAGAGAAAAATACAGATGACAAGTCAGGATGAGCAAGGAGGACGCACCGGTGTGTGTTCCAGAAACCATAAGGAGGCTGGAGCCAGGCGCCCGGAGCTCTGGGCCTTGGGAAGAGTATCGTCTGTGCAGCAGCCATGTAGTGGGACGGGGCCCTGCACCCAGGTGCCCTGGGAGGTTGCGGTGGGAACAGGCAGAGCACGGAGGGAACCAAGTCCCCTGGGCAGGAGATGCTGGGGGCTGCGGCCAGGGGTGGCAGTGGAAGGGCTGAGAAGTGGTCGGATTCTGGGTGAGGAAGAGAAAGCTTCCGTTTGCCCTCTGAAGCTTCGCCAAGAAATCAGCAGACAAAAGGCAGATTCATAGGAGAAAAGGCTCACAAAATTTACTCTAACTGCATAGCACAGGAGTCCCCAGACGTGATTACCCAGTAATCCAGAGGGGTCCAGAACCTGCCATGCCCTTCTTCATGGGAGAAGGTGGTGGGAAACCACCTCTTTGAGGCAAAGTCAATGATTTTTTGGGGAAAATGAAATGAATGGGCCCCTTGCTCAGACAGTGGTTAGTGAATAATTCTCTTTGGGAACTGAATGGGACCGAAGAACAGACAATGGTTTGGGAGGAAGTTCGTCTGGGCTCTAGGTGTGGTGTTTCATTTCGGCCTCTTCCTTTGTGATGTGAGTTTTAATCTTCTCCCGTTAATAACATTTCAGGGAAGGCAATTGTGTTCCTCTTGGCCGGTCTGGTTTCTAGGTAGTTAAGGAAAGTCCGAGAACAGCCTCATCCTGTGCTTTGGGAAGACATGGGGCTGGAGGAAGTTCAGAGAGGCCTTGGGGTCCCTTCTTGTCAAGGCGCCATATTTTCTGAGCCCCAACAGTATATTTTTGCTGTTGTATTTCCATCTAATTTGCATTAAGGAAAAACTATATGTGTTTTGGTGCCTGGGTACCTGTGGTGGGGAGGCTGGGAGTGGGGACGGAGCAGGGGAGGGCATCTTCCGGGTGCTGTGCAGACCCGGGAGGCTGTGTTGTTCTCCTTCAGGGCAACCCCCCAAAACCCACCACCCAAACTCAGCGAAACCACAAGGTGGGGCTGTGATGGGGCCTAGAGGTTTATGTAACAATCATGGGAACGGAGGTCCTCACCCGTGGAGGCCCCGCTGGGGGTTGAGCCTATTCTAGGGGTTCCCTGGAGTTCGCCTCACCTCACTGCCTCCTGTTCTTATTGGTTTTCTGGTGGGGGAGGAAGGGGCAAAGCTGCTTCTCTGTGAAGGTGGATGTTTTTTTGGCAGCAGCTGAAATCCATTTGCTACTAGGCCTAGTGAGTAAGTGGGCGATCAAAACTGGATCGTGCAGTTTTTACTCCAAAACAAGCCCTGGCTCCTTAAGACTTGCGGCTGATTTCCACTCTCGGGTACCTGGGGCACAGGTTGGGAAGCCAGGCCTTCTGTAAAGCTTTTAAGGACAGAAGGTGTAGCCTCCCAAGTTAGCACACTCAGGAGCCCCGAATGCAGTTGCCCTCTGCAGACCTCATCAGGGCCTCACCCTGCAGCCCAGGGGAAGGGACTGGGGGCTCTAAAGCTCTTGCAGGTCTCTGTTTGGCTGTGTGGCCCAGGACCAGCTCCTTCTACTCTTCTATTGTGTATCAGCAGCACCACCCCCGACTTGGCAGCATAGTGTGAGGCTGACATACAAGTGTGTGTGAATCCCGGTCAGCGCCACTCATCGTGCCTTTGTGCTTCAATGGCCCATGCCAAGGTTGTGGCAGCAGCTCCTGAGCTCCCCACCGAACCTCGCCTAAAGCCTTAGGGACAAGTTCAGCCGCCTGAGACCAAGAGCGCCCTGCCTGGCTAGCTCTAAGCCTCCAAATGTCCCCCGGGATCCCAGCCATTCTTCACTGTAAGAGTCTACTTGTGGCTGGGCGTGGTGGTGCACACCTGTAGTCCCAGCTGCTTGGGAGGCTGAGGTGGGAGGATCACTTGAGCCCAGGAGGTTGAGATGGTAGTGAACCATGACTGCACCACTGTACTGTAGCCTGGGTGACAGAGTGAGTGAGACCCTGTCTCAAAAAAAAAAAAAAAAAAAAAAAAAGTGGGCCGGGAGCAGTGGCTCACTCCTGTAATCCCAGCACTTTGGGAGGCCAAGGCGGGCGGATCATGAGGTCGAGATATCGAGATCAGGCCGGGCACGGTGGTTCACGCCTGTAATCCCAGCACTTTGGGAGGCCAAGGCAGGTGGATCACAAGGTCAGGAGATCGAGACCATCCTGGCTAACACAGTGAAACCACGTCTCTACTAAAAAAAAAAAAAAAAAATACAAAAAATTAGCCAGGTGTGGTGGAGGATGCCTGTAGTCCCAGCTACTCGGGAGGCTGAGGCAGGAGAATGGCGTGAACCCGGGAGGCGGAGCTTGCAGTAAGCCGAGATTGCGACACTGCACTCCAGCCTGGGCGACAGAGCAAGACTCCGTTTCAAAAAAGAAAAAAAAAGATATCGAGATCATCTTGGCCAACATGATGAAACCCCATCTCCACTAAAAATACAAAAATTAGCTGGGTGTGGTGGCACACGCCTGTAATCCCAGCTACTCCGGAGGCTGAGGCAGAAGAATCGCTTGAACCCAGGAGGCAGAGGTTGCAGTGAGCTGAGACTGTGCCACTGCACTCCAGCCTGGTGACAGAGCGAGCCTCCGTCTCAAAAAAAAAAAAAAAAAAAACAGAACAAAACAAAAAAAGTGTTCACTGATGGGCTTGGAGGTCCATCCTTGTTCTTCAGACCAGCCAAAGGTGGCCAAATTTTGTAAAAAAGCAAACAAAAAACCAAGACACCTAGTTAAATTTGAATTTCAGAGAAATAACAAATACATTTTTAGCATAAGTATATCCCATGCAATATGAGAGAGATACTTACTCTAAAAAATGTATTTGGCAGGGCGTGTGGGCTCATGCCTGTAATCCCAGCACTTTGGGAGGCTGAGGTGGGTGGATCACTTAAGGTCAGGAGTTCGAGACCAGCCTGGCCAACATGGCAGAAACCCATCTCTACTAATACAAAAATTAGCCGGGCATGGTGGCGAGCACCTGTAATCCCAGCTACCAGAGGGCTGAGGCATGAGAATTGCTTGAACCCAGGAGGTGGAGGTTGCAGTGAGCCAAGATCGTGTCACTGCACTCCAGCCTGAGTGACAGAGTGAGACTGTGCCTCAGAAATAAAAAAAAAAGTATTTGTTGTTTCTCTGAAATTCAAATTTAACTGAGCATCCTGTATTTTATCCAGCAATCCTAGTCCCACCCTCTTCCAAATTCACATCTTTTTTTTTTTTTGAGACAGAGTTTCACTCTTAACGCCCAGGCTGGATTGCAGTGGCGTGATCCCGGCTCTTGGCAACCTCTGTCTCTTGGGTTCAAGCAATTCTCCTGCCTCAGCCTCCCGAGTAGCTGCCATGCACCACCACGCTAGGCTAATTTTTGTATTTTTAGTAGAGACGGGGTTTCACCATGTTGGCTGGGCTAGTTTCGAACTCCTGACCTCAGGTGATCCACCTGCCTCGGCCTCCCAAAGAGCTGGGATTACAGGCATGAGCCACCACGCCCGGACCTCCAAATTCACATCTATAAGAACGATTTTCCTGCCCCAACCATACATTTCTCACGGATAAAGCTGCATTTTTATCATTTTGTCTTTCCTGGGGCTGAAGTGGCTTCTTCTTTTTGCATTTTATGGTTTTACAATTGCAGCAGTAAAAAATTCTTGCCGGCAAGATGATTGAAAATTTAACTACAAAGGGCATCATTCATTTTATTTTTGTCTTCACTGGAGACATAAAATGGATTCACAATCATCCCACCGCAGTTGTTGAGTATTGTGGGTTTTAGAGTTGCTCGCATAGCACATTTATACTTACCAGTGTGAGGTCTCTTTGCAGCCGCCAATGGAGTGATCATTTGTGTTTTGGAAGCAGCAGTAACATTTATTCCTGATAATCCTGCTGCAGTGGGTTCTTGGTATTTTATAGTTGTTATTGCAGTAAAATTTATATCCTACAGAATTATGACAATATTCAGCTACTAATATGATTTTTGTGTGTGTGTGTGTTAAAACCACGGAAATAAAATTTACTCCCAACAATACAGTGGCAATTTTATGTCCCTAAAACTGACCGTAAATAATAAACATAACTACAGAATGCCTGTAAACCCATAAAACATCCTTCTCGGAAAAAGTGAACTCTCCATTGCTATCCTGATGAGACCAGCAGCTGGGGAGCCTGGTCTAGCAGTTACGGCTGCTGGGCAGACTTCAAAAGGATGAAGCAACTTCTTCACAGGACTCCTGGAGAGCAAGTTACTTAATATTTCAGAGTGCAAGTCAGCCCGTCTCAGAGAACACGGGCTGGTCCATTGCCTGATGAGTGCACAGACACAATGCGTGGTAACCACACTGTAGAACACTGCTTGGCCGTAAAGAGAATGCGGTTCTCGTACACACTGCAACTCGGATGAGCTTTGGAGACATTATGCTCCATGAAAGAAGCCAGATACAGCCAGGTGCGGTGGCTCACTCCTGTAATCCCAGCACTTTGGGAGGCCGAGGCGGGCAGATCACAAGGTCAGGAGTTTAAGACCAGCCTGGCCAACATGGTGAAACCCTGTCTCTGCTAAAAATACAAAATTAGCTGGCCATGGTGGCGCATGCCTGTAATCCCAGCTACTGGGGAGGCCGAGGCAGGAGAATCGCTTGAAGCCAGGAGGCGGAGGTTTCGGTGAGTCAATATCGTGCCACTGCACTCCAGCCTGGGCAACAGAGCGGGACTCCATCTCAAAAAGTAAAAATAAAAAAAGCCAGACACAAACGATGTATATACTTTTGATCCACATACTGTATGATCCCATTGAAATTAAATAGCCAGCAAAAGGCTGGGTGCAGTGGTTCACACCTGTTATCCCAGTACTTTGGGAGGCTGAGGTGGGAGGGTCGCTTGAGCTCAGGAGTTTGAGGCCAGCCTGGGCAATATAGCAAGACCCCCATCTCTACAAATAATTTAAAAATTAGGCAGGCATGGTGGTGTGCATCTGTAGTCCTGGCTACTTGGGAGGCTGAGGCAGGAGGATCCCTTGAGCCCAAGAGGTTGAGGCTGCAGTGAGCCATGATCATGATGTTGCACTCCAGCCTAGACAACAGAGTGAGACCCTCTCTGAAAAAACAAAAACAAAAACAAAAATTAAAAATATCCAGAAAAAGTAAATTTCCATAGACAGAAAGTAGATGAGTGGTTGTCAGGGGCTGGGGGAGGGAAGGGGAAATGGGAAGTGACTGCTCATGGATCTTTTTTTTTTTTGAGACAGAGTCTCACTCCGTCACCCAGGCTGGAATGCAGTGGTGTAATCTCGGCTCACTGCAACTTCTGCCTCCTGGGTTCAAGCGATTCTTCTGCCTCAGCCTCCTGAGTAGCTGGGATTACAGGCATGTGCCACCATGCCCAGCTAATTTTGTATTTTTTTAGTAGAGACGGGGTTTCATCATGTTGGTCAGGCTGGTCTCGAACTCCTGACCTCAGGTGATCTGCCTGCCTTGGCCTCCCAAAGTGCTGGGATTACAGGTGTGAGCCACCACGCCCAGCCTCATGGATACTTTTGAGATGATGAAAATGTTCTGGTAGGGCCGGGCAGGGTGGCTCAAGCCTGTAATCCCAGCACTTTAGGAGGCCAAGGTTGGCGGATCACCTGAAGTCAGGAGTTTGAGACCAGCCTCAACATGGAGAAACCCGTCTCTACTAAAAATACAAAATTAGCCGGGCGTGGTGGTGCACGCCTGTAATCCCAGCTACTCGGGAGGCTGAGGCAGGAGAATCGCTTGAACCTGGGAGGTGGAGGTTGCGGTGAGCCGAGATCGCACTATTGCATTCCATCCTGGGCAATAAGAGCGAAACTCCATCTAAAAAAAAGAGAGAAAATAAAAAGAAAATGTTCTGTGGTTGACTACAGTGATGGTTGCACAATTCCGTGAATTCACCAGAAGCTGTTGAGTGTATACTTTCAATGGGTGAATTATGTGGTGTGTAAACACTCTCAATAAAGCTGCTAAGTCTGGGCACGGTGGCTCACGCCTGTAATCCCAGCGCTTTGGGAGGCCGAGGCAGGCGGATCACCAGGTCAGGAGTTTGAGACCAGCCTAGCCAACATGGTGAAACCCCGTCTCTACTAAAGATACAAAAAAAAAAAAAAAAAAAAAAAATTAGCTGGGCATGGTGGCACACGCCTGTAATCCGAGCTACTTGGGAGGCTGAGGCAGGAGAATCGCCTGAACCTGGGCGGCAGAGGTTGCAGTGAGCCCAGATTGCACCATTGCACTCCAGCCTGGGCAACAGGGCGAGACTCTGTCTCAAAAATAAATAAATAAATAAATAAAGCTGCTAAAATGAAAAAAGGAAGAAAACATGCTTCTGTTCCTCCTGTCCCCCACCCCCGCCTCCCCTGGGCTTTGAGCTTCTGTCTCTAGAGAATGTTTGGAACAGGTGTCTGGGAATATCTAACAAAATCCCACTGGCTTCTCCTTGCCTTGTGGGTTATTGATACTGCCCCCTTCCTCCATCATGAAATGAAAAGTGACATGACCCTAAAATCCAAAAGGACCGTAGGCCCCTTAGGCAATCTCAAGAGAGCCACCTTCAAGGGACGGAGGTGTGGCAGCAGCCCTGGAGAAAAGGAGGAGGCCAAGCAGAGAGGGTGCAGGCTGCCAGGATGGAGCCTCTGCCTGCCACTCACTGGGCGGCAGTGGAGCTGCCTCTGCCTGTATCATCCCCATTTTATGAATGGGGAAGCTGAGGCAGAAGCAGTGATACAGCCAGAATGACCAGTCTTAGGTGCCGTCCATGGACCAGCGAGTTACTCCACCTGAAGTCTGTATTACCCAAAGGGCCCGAAGTGCATGGGCTCCTTGTGAGCTTTTTTCCCTTAAAAAAAATTGTGGGGCTGGGCGCGGTGGCTCACACTTGTAGTCCCAGTACTTTGGGAGGCCAAGGCGGGTGGATCACTTGAGTTCAGGAGTTCAAGACCAGCCTGGGCAACGTGGCAAAACCCCATCTCTACTAAACATACAGACAGGCTGGCTGTAGTGGCACACACCTGTAGTCCCAGCTACTTGGGGGACTGAGGTGGGAGAATCGCTTGAGCCCAGGAGGCAGAGGTTGTAGGTGAGCCAAGATGGTGCCACTGTACTCCAGCCTGGGCAACAGAGTGAGACCCTGTCTCAAAAAAATTGTGGTAAAATGGGCCGGGCGCAGTGGCTCACGCCTGTAATCCCACCACTTTGGGAGGCCAAGGTGGGTGGCATCTGAGGTCAAGAGTTTGAGGCTAGCCTGGCCGACATGGTGAAACCCCTTCTCTACTAAAAATACCAAAGTTAGCTGGGTGGGGTGGTGCGCACCTATAATCCCAGTTACTCAGGAGGCTGAGGCAGGAGAATCACTAGAACCCAGGAGGAGGAGGTTGCAGTGAGCCGAGATCGCATCACTGCACTCCAGCATGGGTGGCAGAGTGAGACTCTGTCTCAAAAAAAAAAAAAAAAAAATTTGTGGTAAAATACACATAACATAAAATTTGCCACTTTAGCCTTTTTTTTTTTTTTTTTTTGAGACGGAGTCTCACTCTGTCGCCCAGGCTGGAGTGCAGTGGAGCGATCTTGGCTCACTGCAAGCTCCGCCTCCCGGGTTCACACCATTCTCTTGCCTCAGCCTCCCAAGTAGCTGGGACTACAGGCGCCCGCCACCACGCCTGGCTAATTTTTTGTATTTTTAGTAGAGACGGGGTTTCACTGTGTTAGCCAGGATGGTCTCAATCTCCTGATCTCATGATCCACCCGCCTCGGCCTCCCAAAGTGCTGGGATTACAGGCATGATCCACCGCGCCCGGCCAACTTTAGCCATTTTTAAGTGTTTCAATTCAGTGGCAGTAAGTATCTTCACATCATTGCGTGACCAAGTGTCAGAGATGATGCGGGCTGTCCAGGACACATGACTGGTGAGGACTGCAGGGTCCCTGTCCTGGTCCTCACACTGCTGTTGGCCCTGGACAAGGTGTGTGGTGTGTTTTCTGAGTGGGACCAGAGGCCCAGAAAGCACGGGATTGGCTGAGGTTGCCAGTGCCTGCGGCAGTTCCCGCTAATGCCATCGTCCTGGGGATCCCCTTGAGTCCCCTGTTCCTGCTCGTTAGTTTGCTGCACCCCAGAGGGTGACTGGGACCCCCATGCCTGGGACACTGGTTGCACAGGCAGCTTCCAGGGCCGCCCCAGACCTCCCAGCTCAGAGTCTTAGGGTCTGGGGCTGTGAGTTAATCAGTGTCCAGGCAACTGGGGATGCCACAAGGAGCCAGGAAGTTTCCAGACTTGCCCGATCTCAGAATTATCTAAGCTAAGCTTCCTTTTTTTTTTTTTTTAGACAGGGTCTCACTCTGTTGCCCAGGCTGGAGTGCAGTGGTGGGATTTTGGCTCACTGCAGCCTCAACCTCCAGGCCTCAAGCGACCCTTTCACCTCAGCCTCCCAAGTAGCTAGGACCACAGGTGTGTACCACCATGCCCCAGCCAAGTTTTTAAATATTTTGCAGAGACAGATCTTGCCATGTTGCCCAGGCTGGTCTTGAACTTCTGGGCCCAAGCGATCTTCCCATTTCGGCCTCCCAAAGAGCTGGGATTACAGGCGTGAGCCACTGCACCCGGCCCATCTGAGCTACTTTAAAAGTGTAGGTTCTCTGGCTTCTCTCCAGCTGAGACCAAACCACCTCTGGATCTATTGTTAAGAGGTACAAGAGGCACTCTTGTGATACAAAAGTGGCAAAGCTGGACAGGCGCAGTGGCTCATGCCTGTAATTCCAGCACTTTGGGAGGTTGAGGTGGGCTGATCACTTGAGGTCAGAAGTTCAAGGCCAGTCTGGCCAACATGGTGAAACCCTGTCTCTACTAAAAATACAAAAATTAGCCTGGCATCGTGGTGCGTGCCTGTAGTCCCAGCTACTCGGGAGGCTGGGACAGGAGAATCACTTCAACCTGGGAGGCAGAGGTTGCAGTGAGCTGAGATCGTGCTGCTGCACTCCAGCCTGGGCAACAGAACAAGACTCTGTCTCAAAACAAAACAAAACAAAAACAAAAACAAACCTGCAAGGCTGTTGGTTCATGTGCTCCTTCCTTCACTCATTATTGCAGTCCTACTGTGTGTGTTCATTATTGCAGTCCTACTGTGTGTGCCTCACCTCTGCAGCTGGATCCTGTCCCCGCCCCAGGCATGAAGGCATGGTGCCCCTGCTTGTGCACGTCCTTCTTCCTGGGCTACCCTGCCTCTGCCCTTGTGCCTGACATTGAGGGCTGCGAGACCTCGTACTCATCACCCCTCAGTCAGCTCTGGCCCCCCAAAAGCCTTGGGACCTCCTCAGGGTCCTGGACATGGGACCTGCTCTGATTCTAGCCTCTGGGCTGGGCTGCTGCTGACAAGTGTTCAGCTCCTGCTGCTCAGATGAATGAAGGGACAGAAGGCGGGTGTCTAGGCATAGCCGGGACCTGGGACTTCTATTTTTTTTTTTTTTTTGAGATGGAGTTTAGCTTTTGTCGCCCAGGCTGGAGTGCAGTGGTACGATCTTGGCTCACTGCAACCTCTGCTTCCGGGGTTCAAGCAATTCTCCTGCCTCAGTCTCCCGAGTAGCTGGGATTACAGGAGTGTACCACCAAGCCCAGCTGATTTTGTATTTTTAGTAGAGACGGGGTTTCTCCACGTTAGTCAGGCTGGTCTCAAACTCCTGACCTCAGATGATCCGCCTGCCTCGGCCTCCCAAAGTGCTGGGATTACAGGTGTGAGACACCACGCCCCCCACCCCCCGCCCCCCGGCCAGGACGGGGACTTCTTAGGATCCGGCTGCAGCCCAGGGCAGAGGAGTTCCCGTGGCTTCTTCCAGTGAGTTAAGTCAGGCCTGGGTGAGCATCTACTGTTTCTGGGCCGCTAGAGGGAGACCTTCGCAGCCTCACACTTGGCTCAAGACACCAGGTTAAGGGGTGTGAGAGAGTGTGTGACAGTGGGTGTGAGAGTATGTGTTTTGTGTGTGTGAGTGTATTGTGTGTTGAGTGTGAGTGTGAATGTGTGAATGAGTGTGAGTGTGTGAGAGTGTGTGTTTTGTGTGAGTGTGAGTGTGTTGTGTGTGTCTTGGGTGTGAGTGTGAATGTGTGAATGAGTGTGTGTGAATGTGTGAATGAGTGTGAGTGTGTGAGAGTGTGTGTTTTGTGTGTGTGAGTGCGAGTGTGTTGTGTGTGCTGAGTGTGAGTGTGAATGAGTGTGTGTGTGTTGTGTGTGTAAGTGCGAGTGTAAGTGTGTGTGAGAGAGAGTGTGTGTGTCCTACCTGGGCACGCACGGGTGGGCGTGGGCGGTGACCTGAGCCCTGCACGTACTGCCAGGTGGCCTGGCTTGCCAAAGCTGGGGAAGGGTTATGTACCCAGGGTGGGAGAGACCTGCAGGCTGGGCGGCAGGGGCAGGAAGAACAGCAACCGAGGCTACAGTGGCATCCACGGAAGATGTTATTTAGGGCCTTTTCCGTGCCTGCTACTGTTCTTTGCATCCTGCGTGTATTATGAGAAGCAGTCCTATCGAAGGAGGGCCTATGAATACAATACCCACTTTACAGAGGAAGAAACTGAGGCTCAGAGAGGCTGAGTCACTTCCAGAGCTGAGATTTGAACCCAGGGAGTGGCGACTGGGGCCTGGGCTCCACAGCACAAAGGAGCCCTGATTGCTGGGACAAGGAGCTGCCTTGTGGTATGGCCAGTGTGCCCAAGCCAGCCTTTGGAGCCTGGTGGGCTGGCTCTGGGTTCCAGCTCTGCCGCCTGCCTGCTGAGTGTCCTTGGGAAAGTCCCTCCACCTCCCTGAGCCCCATTTTCTCCTCTGTAAGATGGGACTAATGACACCTATTTCTCTGGTTATTTAGAGGTTTAATAGGACACCGTATGCAGAGGGAGGCGGACTTCAGGGCCTCCTCAGGAGCCTTGGCACGCAGCCACAGGGCCTTTTTATGTACCGTGTGTGCGCCTAAGATGCCGATTAGAAAGATAAGATGCCACCTCACCACGGACTTCCCTTACTCCCCCTGCTGCAGGGCCAGCTCCAGAGGTGTGTGACCTATGGAGGTGCACTGGTCCCCATGCTCAGAGCACCCTGTGCTGGGTTTAATGATCTCCGTCACCATTTCGAAATTCTTAGTAATTTTTTAACAAGGAGCCCTGCATCTTCATTTTGCATTGGGCCCTGCCAGTGTCATAGCTGGGCCTGCCCTGCAGTTTCTTTTTCTTTCTTTCTTTTCTTTCTTTCTTTTTTTTTTTTTTTTTTGAGATGGAATCTCGCTCTTGTTGCCCAGGCTGGAGTGCAATGGCATGATCTCAGCTCACTTCAGCCTCCATCTCATGGGCTCAAGTGATTCTACTGCCTCAGCCTCCCGAGTAGCTGGGATTACAGGCGCCCGCCACCACGCCCAGCTAATTTTTGTATTTTTAGTAGAGACGGGGTTTCATCATGTTGGCCAGGCTAGTCTTGAACTCCTGACCTCAGGTGATCCGCCCACCTCAGCCTCCCAAAGTACAGGGATTACAGGCGTGAGCCACGGCGCCTGGCTGCCCTGCGGTTTCTACTCCTGCACCGTGCTCTGCATGATCTGCCCCCAGCGAGGAAGGAGACTGAAGAGCAGCAGAGAGGGTTCCTGGAGACAGAGCGGGCAGAGCGGGCTCGACGCACCCCTGACACCCATCAGCAGGCACCTTCCTCAACGCGGACAGGCAGACCCTCCTCTCTTGGGCACACACTCAGTCAGCCCCTCAGTTGCTCCTCCTAAAATGGGGCTGACAGTTGAAGACCTCCAAGCTTCCCAGTCATAGCAGTGGCCCCTCTCACCCCACACCCAGTACACTCTAGATTGCTAGTGGGGATCCCCAGAGACAGGGTTCTCCCCCAGGCTGGTCAGCCCCACATCTGTGAAGCTTTCTGGGCCTCTCCACACCCCCAGTTCCCTGAAGCAGGCGGGGGCTCCAAGGCAAACTCGTGTGAGCCTCACCTGTGTGTTGCACTGTCCTGTCTGCAAACAGAAACCCTCATGCTGCCGAGCCGATGCCTCTGTCCCCAGCACCTCCTTGGGGACGGTGGACTCCACGGTCAAAGGGCCAACTCAGGGGAGCCACAGTATCTGTGCTTCAGGCAGCCCGAGTTGAGGATGTGTGGCATTCTGGTGGCATCGTTGATGCCTCACTCTTGGCTCTGGGGCTGGGCACTTACTCTCTGGCCCAGCCTGCCGCCAGGGTGAATGGCCTGTGGGGCAGATGGCGTTCTGGGAACAGGTAATGTCCTCACCAGTGGGCAGGCCAGAGCTGGAGCCTAGGTGGAGGGCTCTCCAAGGTCCACCCTGGGTCCCACTCGGCTTTCCCTGGGTGTGGCGACACTGTTGCCAGTTACAGACCGCCCAAGAGTGCCCTGAGATCTAAGCATAGGACACAACGGGGGCTGGTCTCATCCACCTTGGATCCAACCACCTGCAGCCCAGTCTGGCTGTGTCCCTCAGGCCACACTGGCTGTGTTTTGAGAACTCTCCTCTGGGCCTACAAAGTTTGCAAAGGTGAACGTCAAAGGGACATGGGGGCAACAGCTCCCATTAGAATCAGCCCTAATCCACCCTCCTCATCTGCCCTCTCCATGGGGCCTCACTCCACGTCTCCAACTTCTCAGGTTGGTGTCCAAGCCACAGCCTCACGTGGACTCACCTCCTGCTTCAGTCTGTGTTTCTGACCAGGCTTTTTGCTCCCAGGGAGGAGCAAGCTTGGATCGCTGCTCTCAGAAGGCACCCTCCTAGCTGGACCTGCCCCTGATTTGGCCAGGTGCCCTGGGCTCTGTGCCCATCTCCACCAATCTCCCAGAAGTGAGAGCTGGATACCTGCCTCTGTGTGTCCAGCTTCCTTCCTTCCTTCCTCAACAATCACTTATTAAACACCCATGATACAGAGGCATGGTGCTGCTGCAGCTGTCCTCCAGGCTGCTTTTTTGTTTTGTTTTTTTTTTGAGACAAGGTCTCACTCTGTGGCTCAGGCTGGAGTGCAATGGCATGATCACGGCTCACCACAACCTCAACCTCCTGGGCTCAGGTGATCCTCCTACCTCAACCTCCCAATGAACTGGTGCATGCCACCATGCCTGGCTTGTATTTTGTGTAGAGATGAGGTTTTGCCATGTTGCCCAGGCTGATCTCAAACTCCTGGGCTCAAGTGATCTACCCACCTCGGCCTCCCAAAGTGCTGGGATTTCAGCTGTGAGCCGCTGTGACTGGCCCCGTCCTCTTGGCTTCTAATCATAGACTTTGGGGCTCATTCAGGTCACCTCCCATAGTGAACTTTTGTCACTTTCTTCTCCACCATCCACTTTACCCCAGGGATGAGCCTTCATTGGTCTAAGCCAATCGGACTCTCTCACGCCCTTGGTTATAATGATATAGGATACATGTCCTGACCCGGGTCAGATGGCCCCATAAATAGGTTTCAATTGCTTTACCTGCAAGTAGGTTCTTTTTTGTTTTCTTTTTGAGATGGAGTCTTGCTCTATCGCCCAGGCGGGAGTGCAGTGGCACGACCTTGACTCACTGCAACCTCCACCTCCTGGGTTCAAGTGATTCTCCCGCCTCAGCCTCCTGAGTAGCTGCAATTACAGGCGCATGCCACCATGCCCAGCTAATGTTTGTATTTTTAGTAGAGATGGGGTTTCACCATGTTGGCCAGGCTGGTCTTGAATCCCTGACCTCAGGTGATGCTCCCACCTAGGCCTGCCAAGGTGCTGGGATTACAGGCATGAGCCACTGCACCTGGCCAAGTAGTTCCCTTTCCGTTGCATTGGGACCTAGAGGCACACGGCCTGGGCCTGCCCAAGGGTGTCTTGTGACCATTAGGCAGAGTCTGCAGAGGACAGGGCCCCTCCCCGTGCAGGAAGGCCTGGCTGGTTGAGTGCGTCTCTGATGAAGCAGTGCCCCCAAGGGTCAGTCATTCTCAAACTCAGTGTGCCCCAAGTCCTGACCCCTGGTATTCTGGGCTATCACTGCCCAGGAAAACAGCACTCCAAACCTTGGCCTTCAGGCCTGCTCCTTTATGCTTATCCCTGGAATCCCTCGTCCAGAGGGTCTTCAAATCCACACAAGCCCCTCCTGCTTGGCCCTAACCCGATGGGTTAAGCGTTTCAAGGGAGGGCTTGAGAGGTCCCCAGAACATGCCTGGAGGGCCAATAAATGACCGTGAATGGTGGTGAGTGAGGCAGGTAGAGAGTCTAACCATGAAGAGCAGGGCAGACTCCCCACAATACTGTAGGGGGGCAGCTGCAGTCTGGATGAATAGTACACGCCAAGGCCAATCGTGGTTGCTGGTGGGATGCAGCTGGGAAAGCGAGAGTGAGGACCCCAGACCCTGGCGGCTGCAATGCCTGGGGGCATGTGACATGGTCGTGAAGCGGGAATTGTGTGTTGATCCTACTCTGGCCTCAAGTACAGGCTCACAGGCCATGGCCACTGACCACAGGAAGAGGCCTCTCTCCTTAAAGCCGGGAGAATATCCCAGAACTAAGGCTAGTCCTGCATCCTGGCCGGGAATCCTAGGCCAACACCCTCCCCGCGATCTTAGGTGCTTAGCAGCCCTGGCTGGTGACCCCTGGGTGGAAAGAATACAGTAGTTTGCAAGAAATCCAAGAAAGGCCTGGTGAGTGGTTGCTTTTCCGTATGTTGCAATCATCTGCGAAGTGAATGCTGCTCTGTGTCTCTATTGTTGTTTTGATGGTGTTTGAGATGATGAGGAGAACCTGAGTCACAGCCTTTATGAGTCTGATTTCCTCAATTTACAGGAGCTGCCTACGCGTTCTGGAAGAATTCACACACTGATTTGCAGGCGGCCGGGCCAGGTGCTTCGGAGACTCCGGCAGCATCGAAGGCATGATTTTAGATCTGTGCTCCCGAGGCTCTTGTGTTATTTAAGAAGGTCAGTGTGAGGCCAGGTGCGGTGGTTCACGCCTGTAATCCCAGTACTTTGGGAGGCCAAAGCGGGCAGATCATGAGGTCAGGAGATGGAGACCATCCTGGCTAACACAGTGTAAACCCCGTCTCTACTAAAAATACAAAAAATTAGCCGGGCGTGGTGGCGGGCGCCTGTAGTCCCAGCTACTCAGTAGGCTGAGGCAGCAGAATGGCGTAAACCCAGGAGGCGGAGGTTGCAGTGAGCCGAGATCACGTCACTGCACTCCAGCCTGGGCGACACAGCAAGACTCCATCTCAAAATAAAAAAAAAAAAGGTCAGTGTGGTTAAATGCATAAGAAGTAATCAGTGTGTTAAATGTATGAGTTAATTGAGCACAGCCCAAGTGAAAGTGATTGTTTTCATATTAAAATTAGATTTATAAAGAGAATGCTAAAACTTGTTGGATTTTGGAATGCAAGGTCTAAGAAGAGCTAGGTTTTAATACTGACAACTTTTACACTTGATATATTGACTCTTTTTTTTTGAGACTAGACTCTGTTGCCCAGGCTGGAGTGCAGTGCTGCAATCATGCCTCACTGCAGCCTCAACCTCCCAGGCTCAAGCAATCCTCCTACCTCAGTCTCTCAAAGTGCTTAGGCTACAGGTGCATGCCACCATGCCTGACTAATTTTTTAAAAAAAATTTTTAGTGAGAGGTCTCACTAAATTGTCCAGGCTAATCTCAAACTCCTGGGCTCAAGCAATCCTTCCACCTCAGTCTCCCAAGTAGCTGAGACTACAGGCACGCACCACCACACCCAGATAATTTTCAATTTTTTTTTTTTGTAGACAGGGTCTTACTATGTTGTCCAGGCTGGTCTCAAACTCCTGGGCTCCAGCATTCCTCCCACTTCGGCCTCCCAAAGTGCTGGGATTACAGGTGTGAGCCACTGTGGCCAGCCTTGACTCAATTCAAATTCAAGTCACTAAGTCTTCCTTGGAAAGCACAAAACCTCCCCCAGGCGTTAAAATATTCAAGTGACACAGAAAAGGGAGAGGTGAAGAGGAGCTACCACCTGGAGGAGAAGGTAGGCTCTGAGCTGGGCCTGGAGCCGGGCGGGAAGGTCTTCTTAGCACCCAGCAAGCTGCACCACCCAAGCACTGCCCTCCGCCACCCCACCTCTGCTGGCGTGGAAACCTCCCTCTGGGGGTTCCTCTGGCTTCTCAGGTGGAGCCTCTTTTTTTGAGACAGTCTCACTCTGTCGCCCAGGCTGGAGTGCAGTGGCACAATCCCGGCTCACCGCAGTGTCTGCCTCCCGGGTTCAAGCGATTCTCCTGCCTCAGTCTCTTCGAGTAGCTGAGATTACAGGCACCTGCCACCACGTCTGGCTAATTTTTGGGTTTCACCATGTTGTCCAGGCTGGTCTCGAACTCCTGATCTCAAGCAATCCACCCGCCTTGGCCTCCCAAAGTGCTGGGATTACAGGCGTGAGCCACCACGCCTGGCCTTGAGTCGAGTCTTGATGTCTCAATCACACTGCCCCAAATCCATACACTTGTTTATTCATTCGGCAAACAATAAAGCACCTGGACTCTCCAGGTTCCATGCCAGGAGCTGGAGTTCACAGGAGAGCACGGGCCTCGGCCCTGGGGCTGAGTCTTGCCGCCTTCTTCATAGCTTGTGACTGGTGTGGTCTGAATGCTGGTGTCCCGCAGATTCATGCGTTGGAACCTAACACCCAATGGGATAGTACTAAGAGGTGGAGCCTTCGGGGGCTGGTTAAGTCATGAGGGCTTCACCTTCACAAATGGGATTCATACCCTTATAAAAGAGGCTTGAGGGAGCGTGTTTCCCCTTCCGCCACGTGAGGACACAGCAAGAAGGTGCTGTTTGTAAGGAATGGGTCCTCGCCAGACACCAGATTGGCCAGTACCTTAATGGTGGACTTGCAGCCTCCAGCACTGTGAGCAATGAATTTCTGTCGTTAGTAAATTACCCAGTCTAAAGTATTTTGTCAGACCGGGTGGGGTGGCTCACGCCTGTAATCCCAGCACTTTGGGAGGCCAAGGGGGTGGATCACGAGGTCAGGAGATTGAGACCGTCCTGGCCAACATGGCGAAACCCCATCTCTACTAAAAATATAAAAATTAGCTGGGCGTGGTGGCACACGCATGTAATCCTAGCTACTCAGGAGGCTGAGGCAGGAGAATCACTTGAACCTGGGAGGCAGAGATTGCAGTGAGCCGAGATCACGCCACTGCACTCCAGCCTGGGCGACAAGAGTAAAACACCATCTCTAAATAAATAAATAAGAAAGTATTTTGTCATAGCAGCCTAAGCAGACTAAGCCCCTGGCCCTCACTCAGCCTGTCCTCAGCCTGCCACTCCTGATGGGGACCCACTCTAGCTCTGTCGTCCCCACCGAAACACAGCACCCCCACAAGCAGTGGGGAGAGGTCCCCAGTGGAGCAGGGTCCTCCTGGACTTCATACCTGGGGCCACCCCAGCAGTTACCACTTTAAAAAGACCACAACAAATGCTAAACTTTGGTGTTCTTTATAGAATTCTTTTTAAAAAACAAAAACTGATCATTATGTTTTGTTTGTTTTCCATTTAGAAAAGAAACACTTTCTCATTATTTTAAAAATAGAAACATTACAGAAAAGGTACTGTGGAAAGTGAAACTGTCCTTTCCCCCACCAAGCCTCTGTCCCTCTTCGTTCTTCCTGGGGGGCTCAGCCTGCCAGGGCCACTGAGCACTACCGTACAGGTTATAGCTACCTGTCACTTTTTTTTTTTTGGCCCCGGCTGGAGTGCAGTGGCACGATCTCGGCTCACTGCAACCTCCGCCTCCCGGGTTCACGCCATTCTCCTGCCTCAGCCTCCCAAGTAGCTGGGACTACAGGCGCCTGCCACCACGCCCGGCTAATTTTTTGTATTTTTAGTAGAGATGGGGTTTCACTGTGTTAGCCAGGATGGTCTGGATCTCCTGACCTCGTGATCCGCCCGCCTCGGCCTCCCAAAGTGCTGGGATTACAGGCGTCAGCCACTGCGCCCGGCCCTTAATTTTCTTTTTAATGCTTCTCCGTATTTTCTAGCTTTCTACAAACATTATGTAACCCATATATAATTTAAATAAAGTATCATTTAAAAGTCTATTCTTTTTGGCCAGGCGCTATGGCTCACGCCTGTAATCCCAACACTTTAGGAGGCCAAGGCAGGAGAATCACCTGAGCCCAGGAGTTCAAGACCAGTCTGGGCAACATGGTGAAACCCAGTCTCTACTAAAAATATAAAAATTAGTCAGGCTTGGTGGTGCATGCCTGTAGTCCCAGCTACTCGGGAGACTGACGCAGGAGAATCGTTAGAACCCAGGAGGTGGAGGTTGAAGTGAGCTGAGACTGTGCCACTGCACTCCAGCCTGGGAGACAAAGCAAGACCTTGTCTAAAAAAAAAAAAAAAAAAAAAAAGTCTATTCTCTTTGATTCAATATTTACTCTTCTGGGAAAACACCCCAAAGAAATAATTCTAAATCAAGAAAAAGGCCTGGTGTGGTGGCTCTCACCTATAATCCCATCACTTTGGGAGGCCGAGGTGGACAGATCACCTGAGGTCAGGAGTTTGAGATCAGCCTGGCCAACATGGTGAAACCCCATCTCTACTAAAAATAGAAAAATTAGCTGGGCCTGGTGCATGGTGGTGGTGCCTGTAATCCCAGCTACTCAGGAGGCTGATGCAGGAGAATCTCTTGAACTGGAGAGGTAGAAGTTGCGGTGAGCAGAGATCGCGCCACTGCACTCCAGCCTGGGCAACAGAGTGAGACTCCGTCTCAAAAAAAAAAAAAAGTGTTGTGCAGGAACAAAAAGATTAAGCCGAGCAGATGTGAGGCTCCTTAAGAAGGCCCTTCCTGACCCACCCTTCAGCACACCCGTCTGGTGGGAGACTGAGGCACAAGAGCAGGCATCTGCGTGGGACCATCACTGTCTTGGGAGTTGAACTAAAAATAGTGGAGCGTGGCCAGTCTACACGGACACCAGCCATCCTCTTGTTTCATGTTTGCTAAATGCTGTGCTCAGCACTTTTCTGCATTATTTTATTTTATTTTCCCAAGAACTGTGTGTGGGCAGCCACTCTTCTTATACCCCATTTCAAGAACCTACTCATGGAGGACCTGCTCAAGGGGGACTTGCACGCAGCTCAGTGGGGGCAGAGCTGGGACTCGGAGCAGGGCCCACCTACCTCCTGGTCCGTGCTCTTATCCTGCAGGCTGAACCACTGCAATGTGGCTCGTCCAGCAGGGCCTCATGCTTTTGGGTGATGCCTAATAGCCATTCCCCCTTCCTCCTCATTAACAGAGCGCCAGCCCCACGGGATGAATAGAGATGGGCCTAAGCTGGTCCTACCAACCCCCTGCTCTTTTGCCAGTGATTGGTCTAGAGTGCCCACGTCACCCTCACCCAGGTCTGCCAGTGAAATGTAGTGGGGGGGATCTCTGGAGGGCATTTGCTTTTGCTCACTGCACTGTTACGTGAGGGGGCGATGCTCGGAGCTGTGGCAGCTACTTTGTGCCCATGAGAAGCAGTAGCCCTAATACTAGGGTGAGCAGAAATCCGTTTGACTTCCTTCGATACAGGACTTTCAGCACCAAAACTGGGAAAGTACTAAGCAAATCAGGATGATTGGTCACCTTAAATTGACGACACAGGAAGATAGAAACTTGGGCCCTTGTTAAGATGCTAATTTCTGGACTTTTTTTATTTTTTATTTTTTGAGACAGAGTTTTGCTCTTGTAGTCCAGGCTGGAGCACAATGGCGTGATCTCGGCTCACTGCAACTTCCACCTCCTGGGTTCATGCAATTCTGCTGCCTCAACCTTCCGAGTAGCTGTGATCATAGGCACACGCCACCACACCCAGGTAATTTTTGTATTTTTAGTAGAGACAGAGTTTCATCATGTTGGCCAGGCTGGTCTCATACTCCTGACCTCAGATGATCCACCCACCCAGCCTCCCAAAGTGCTGGGATTACAGGCATGAGCCACCATGCCCAGCCTGGACATTTTGTTATGTAAACAATGACTGTCTTTTTTTTTTTTTTTTTTTGAGACAGAGTCTCCCTCTGTCACCCAGGCTGGAGTGCAGTGGCTTGATCTCAGCTTACTGCAACCTCCGCCTCCCGGGTTCAAGTGATTCTCCTGCCTCAGCCTCCCAAGTAGCTGGGATTACAGGCATGCACCACCTTGCCTGGCTAAGTTTTGTATTTTTAGTAGAGATGGGTTTCGCCATGTTGGCCAGGCTGGTCTTGACTCCTGACCTCAGGTGATCCACCCACCTCGGCCTCCCAAAGTGTTGGGATTACAGGCATGAGCCACCTCGCCTGGCCACAATGACAGTCTTTATGGTTGAACTCTTCGTTTCTTGCAGCTGAAATCACAGGGGTGAGACTTGCTAGCCTCCCATGCTCTGTCAGCCCTTGCGTTTATGCTGTTCCAGTCCCGGAGCCCCTGGCCCCCAGGTCTGCTGTGGACACTGTGTTCATCCAGCCAGGCGCCTCCCTAAGGCCACCTCCTCCTCAGGGGCTTCCCAGGTGTCCCAGCAGCCAGGGGCAGGCGTGCTCCGGGGTTACTCCTTCTTTCTGATGTGTCTCGTGCCCTGCCTTTGTCATGGGTCGCTGGGCAATCACTGCATCTCTTCTCGCCTGTCCTCTCTACCTTCCTGTTCCCCCACAAACTGTGAGCCCATAGGGAGCAGAGAGTACGTCTTCCTGTATCTTTCCCTCATCCCAGCCTCGTGGATCACATGGAGAGCAGGCCACAGACTCAGTTTAACCAGTCTGCCACGTGTCTTCTCTGCGGCAGGAAACGAGGTCAGGCCTCCTCATTCCTTCCTGGGCCGGCGGGCTCCCTTCACCTCATCCCATTCCTGGGTTATTCACTTCCGACGCGAGGCCCTAGGGCCACCCCAGCTCCACATCGGCCTGTCCTCTCTGCGCCCTGTGGCTGACTCAGCCCCGAATCACCTCTTCCACCCCAGGTCCTCTTCCCTGGAGAAGCTCCACCATGGGTGCCATTTCTCCCCATCCCAGGCTTTTCTTGCCTCTGGAGACACCAAGCCCTTCTCCGGGGGATTTCACCCAGCCGCTGTGTATGACTCTCTGTCCCCTCTCTGGGCCTTGGTCTTCTCCTCTGGTAAAAAAGGATTCACCTTGATGTTATCTAAGTCCCTCGAATGAGACTCTGGGGACAGGAAGTATTTCAGTCGATGTCGTCATGTTGCTGACTTCACGGGGACCAACTAATGGGCAGGGGACGGAAGGAGGGCCACGCCAGTGTGTCTCTTGTCCTGGCTAGGCATGGGGTCCCAAGCCAGAGTTGGGGACAAGCTGACCAAGCAAACCTCTTGGGGTGGCTGCTCCTTTCCCAGGGAATCCATGCAAGAGGGTGGCCAGGGTCTGCAGGCAATGCCACCGGGCCACTGTGGATGGGAGCCAGTGGGCTTCCAGGAAGGGAAGCTAAAGATACCCCCTTCCCGGCATGGCCCAGAAAGGACCAGGATCCAGTTCCCTGTCCTGTTGTCTCTGGGGGCAGGGGTGGTGACCCTGAGGGCCCTGGAGCAGCTATGTGGGGCTGGGCACTTCTGGGGGCTGGAGTCTGGGACCGGGCATCTATTGGCCGAGACTCTGGACCAGTGGGCGAGGGCAGCGCAGGGTGGGTGAATTACTGGAAGCCCCGCTGGCTCTGTCTCTCTGCCAAGCTGCCCACTGCATTCTTTGGCCTCCTATTTCCAGGCAGTGTCTGGGATGGGTCCCAGGCCTGGCCTGCCCTGCGCCAGGGAGTCCGTGTTTGGAGTCAACTGAGCTACTGCTTAGGGCGGCAGCTGAGGTGGGTGGGTGCGGCTTGGACATGATGCTATCAGGGATGCTGGGTACCGGGGACAAGGACCGCCTCTCCCTTGTGCCATCCTGGGAGCTCAGGTGACCTGGGAGGGAAGGGACATGTGTGAGTGCCTGTGTGTGTGCAAGCGTTCATTGTGGGGTGTGTGCACGTGCATGTGCACACGCTAGCATAGGTGGCTGCGTTGAGATGATGGGTCACAGGCCCGCATGTGCCGAGTCTCCTAGGATGCGTGGGTGAGTGCAAACCTTGGGCAGGCCCTGTCTTCTCTAGACATCCCCATCTGGTGGGGTGGCATGAGCAGTTTGGGTCTGGCTCCCTAACCCACAGCCTTCCCCAGGGCAGCTGCCCAGAGTGCTTATGCCAGAACATCTCCAAGGCCTCCAGATTGTGGGATCGCATGTGCCACTGCATTGGCTGTCCCCACCCCCATCCCCACACCTCTGCGCAGGGACTGTAGGGTCAGCAAGAAGCAAAGGCGTGCCCCCATGCACTCTGGTGGCTGCACCGTGGACACTGAGGTTGATGCCTGGGGTTTTCTTAGTTTTTTTTTTATTTTTAAAATTTAATTTTTTATTTAATTATATTTTCATTATATATATTTATATTATATTTTTATTTAATTATTTCTTTGTTTTTATTTAATTATTTTTACTGTGCTCAAATATACATAACATAAAGTCTACCATTTTATCACATTTATTTATTTATTTATTTATTTATTTATTTATTTATTTGAGACAGAGTTTTGCTCTTGTTGCCCAGGCTGGAGCATGATCATGTAGTGGCATGATCTCGGCTCACTGCAACCTTCACCTCCCAGGTTCAAGAGATTCTCCTGCCTCAGCCTCCCAAGTAGCTGAGATTACAGGCGCCTGCCACCATGCCCAGCTAATTTTTGAATTTTTAGTAAAGACAGGGTTTCACCATGTTGGCCAGGCTGGTCTTGAACCCCTGAGCTCAAGTGATCCACCTGCCTCGGCCTCCCAAAGTGCTGGGATTACAGGCATGACCCACTGCGCCTGGCTGTTTGTTTTTGAGGTGGAGTCTTGCTCTGTTGCCCAGGCTGGAGTGCAGTGGCGCGATCTCAGCTCACTGCAACCTCCGCCTCCCAGGCTCAAGCAATTCTCCTGCCTCAGCCTCCCAAACAGCTGGGATTACAGGCGCCTGCCACCACACCTGGTTAATTTTTGTATTTGTAGTAGAGATGGGGTTTCACCATGTTGGCCAGGCTGGTCTCGAACTCCTGACCTCAAGTGATCCTCCTGTCTCAGCCTCCCAAAAGTTCTGGGATTACAGGCGTGAGCCACCACACCTGGCCCCATTTTTACCACTTTTAAATGTACAGTTCTGTGACATTAAGCACATTCCCATTGTTGTGCAACCATCACTATGACCTATCTCCAGAGCGCTTTCATCTTCCCAAGTAAACGTCTCTTCCCATTAAACACCAACGCCCCATTCCCCCTGCCCCCACCAATCTGCTTTCTGTCTCCACGAATCTGACCGCACTAGGGACTTCCTGTCAGCGGAGTCACACAGCATTTGTCCTCTTCTGCTGGGCTTATGGCAGTCAGCACAGCGTCCCCAGGGCTCACCCATGCTGCAGCCTGTGCCTGGGTTTCTCTCCCTTCCAGGGCTGGCTGCTCCTCCGTGTGAGTTTCTCCGTGTCGTTTCCCCACTGATCCGCAGGTGGACACCTGGGCTGCACCTTCTGGATGCAGTGAGGAGCCTAGATGTTAATCCTGGCACTGGACAGTGGTGGGCACCTGGGCACGTGATAGGACCCCCTGAGTCTCACTTTCTTCATCTACGGTGCAGGATCTGTAACGGTTCTGGTGGTTTTTTTTTTTTTATTTTTTGAGACAGTTTCTCGCTCTATCGCCCAGGCTGGAGTGCAGTGGTGTGAACTGGACTCACTGCAAGCTCTGCCTCCTGGGTTCACGCCATTCTCTTGCCTCAGCCTCCCGAGTAGCTGGGACCACAGGCGCGCACCACCACGCCCAGCTAATTTTTTTGTATTTTTAATAGAGATGGGGTTTCACTGCGTTAGCCAGGATGGTCTCGATCTCCTGACCTCGTGATCCACCTGCCTCGGCCTCCCAAAGTGCTGGGATTACAGGCATGAGCCACTGTGCCCAGCCATGGTTCTGGTGTTTAAGTGAGGTCAGGCGTCGTATTGGGTTCCAGGCCCGTGACTACTCATGGGAGGGGTGAGCTGGGCCAGTGACTCTGTCTCTCACAAGTCTGGAATTGGGGAGCAGGAGAATCCCCCACCTCGTGGGGCTGTGGTGGGGACACTTGTGTGGGATGCAGCCGGCTCAGGATAGGGGCAGCGAGGACCAGGCATGAGTGGGAGGAGCGGGGCCCTCGGGGCTCTGTAGGGTTCTCGACTTTTTCTCGCTTCTGCGGCCCCCTCCTATCTCCTTCCTTAGGGCCCCACCTGGCCTTCCGAATCCTCTCACGGGGCACATTAGATCTACCCATGCTGCCTGACTGGGAGAGCATCCTGTTCTTCCCCTCTGGAATTCCAGGTCGACAGCTGTTTTCCTACTCACATCTGGCCTCAGCATTCCCGCCAAGCCCTCCCCTTGAAGCACAAGGATGTTTTGTCCAGGATCCTGAGCCCAGGGCCTTCCAGGTGGCAGAGGGAGATTCGGATGTCCAGCGAGCTCTGGGGGTTCCCCCGTCCTGCCAGTGTGGGGACCTCCTTGCTGTAGCCAGGTCGGGCCAGCCCTAGGGGGACAGCAGGATGGTTCCAGGAAGCCTGGGCCGCTCCCCAGATCAATGCAGGGACGGACAGCCGCCAGCAGACTGGGCTGCGGCATCAGAGCTGGGGTCAAGAGGTTTCTAGCCCTCTTGCGGCTCTCAGCCCCGGGTCCCGGCTGCTTCCTGCTGGGCAGTGACCTCCCCAGTCCATTTCCCTCCCTCCTTCCTCCTCTGGCCTGAGCTCAGCTCATGGAAGGAGGCCCTGTGTGCAGGAACCTTGATCTGCACCTCTGAAGGATGTCAGGGCAGCTTTTTCTCTGGGCCTGTATGACTTAACGCAGGATTTAGGGCAGGTGGCTTCACCGCGGAGCCTCGGTTTCCTCATCTGGATGATGTGGGTGGACGACACCCAGTGCAGGATCAGTCCAGGCTTACATGAGACAGCAATATAGAAGCCTAGCTAATTGCAGCCCCCAACACACCTTAACCCCTTCCCACTCCCCAGCTCCCCATCTCTAGACCGAGGGAGCCAATTAGGCTCTCCCGCAGCAACAGGTAGTGAGATAAAAACTTCGAGGTGGAGGTAAAGAGTGAGGACTGTGCAGCAATGAGGAGTGGCCCAGATGGGTCTCCCTCCCTTCCTGTGCCACTTCTGCAGGCCCCAGTGCCTGAGGGATCCAGGGCCCTATTTGGAGAGCTCCATGGTGGAGGAGGCTGCTTCTCCTTCCTGTGGACCACTCCCTGTCCCAGGGGCTGCTGACCCTACTTCACTGCCTGGTGATGGATGAGGAGGTCATTATGAGATTAGCACACACTCCAAAGCTGGGTGGAGAAACCAAGCTGGGAGCCGAGATCTTCTCCAAATAGTTCACGCCCTGAAAAACATGAGAAGGAAGCTGGGGACGGCCTCACACTTTGAGCTTCTCCCACCTGTCAAGGCTCCCAGTCTTCCTTCCAAAGCCCTCTTCCAGCCCCTGCAGCCTCTGTCCCCACTGCTATCCCTTGTGTGGTGACCAGTCTAAAAGATGGCCCCCCAGATCCTTGTCTCTGGTATTCATGCCCTTTGGTAGCCCCTCCCACACTGAATCAGGCAGATTCACATGACTTCAGGTCTAGGGCATAAAGCATCGCCTCTTCCATCTGGTCTTTCAGCTCAGATACTCTGGGGGAAGCCAGTCACCTTTCCACGAGGAAGTTCAACTACCCCACGGAGAAGCTCATGTAAAGAGGAACTGAGGCCACCAGCCAACAGCTGCATGAATGAGCCACCTTAGAAGCGATCCTCCAGCCCCAGTCAAGCCTTCAGATGACTGCAGCTCTGACCACCATCTCACTGCAGCCTCATGAGAGACCGCAGGCCAGAACCACCCAGCCAAACCACTCTTGAATTCCTGACCCGCTGAAACTGTGAGAGGTAATAAATGATTGTTGCTTTAAATGACCAGGTTTTGGGGTGAACTGTAATGTAGCCAAAGTAACCAGAATACCTTGGGAAATTGTACCCCAACTCATTGAGAAAGGCATCCTGGTGTGTCTCCTCTCTGAAACCTCAGTCCTCTGCAGGTTGCTGTGTTAGTTTTCTATGCTGTGCGACACATTATCACGAACTTAGGAACTAAGACAACACGCACGTTTACTATATCACAATTTCTTCAGGTTAGAAGTCTGGAAACTGGCTGGGCATGGTGGCTTATGCCTGTAATGCAAGCACTTTGGGAGGCCAAAGGAGGAGGATTGCTTGAGGCCAGGAGTACAAGACCAGCCTGGGCAACATGGTGAGATTCCACTTTTACAAAAAAAAAAAAAAGAAAAGAAAAAATTAGTCGGGCATGGTGGTGTGTGCCTGCAGTTCCAGTTAGGAAGCTGAGGCCAGGGGATCACTTGAGCCTAAGAGTTCGAGGTTGCAGTGAGCAGTGATTGTGTCACTGCACTCCAGCCTGAGTGACGACAGCCTGAATGACAGAGTGAGACTCTAAAAAAGTTTTTTTTTAAAAAAAGGATAAGTCTGGAAACTGCTTTACTGCATCCTCTGTTTCAGATCTCCTCAGGTTGCAAACAAGGTGTCAGCTGGGCTAGGTTCTCATCTGGAGGCTCAACCGAGGAAGGCTCTGCTTCCAGAGCCATGCTGGTTATTGTCAGATTTCCTATTCTTGCTGCTGTGTGCCTAAGGGCCTGAGGTTTTTGCTGGCTGGAGGCTGGAGACCACCTGCAGTTCCTAGAGGCTGCCAGCACTTCCTCACCTCATGGGCTTCCTCAATGTGGCTGCCTACTCCACCAAGCCAATGAGGAGGATCTCAGTCCATTCAGCCAAGTTGGAGTCTTTTCTAATGTAGTGTAATCATGGGGGTGACGTCATCATCTTTGCCATGTTCTATTGGCTAGAAGAAGCTCCCAGGCTTTGCCTTCATGCCCAGAGGAGCTTACCCAAAGGCAAGGGTGACTGCTTGCAGTCATTTTAAGGTATGTCCACAGTTACTGATGGGGGTTTTCTTTGGCCAGAGCCTTGCTGGCTCTAAAGAGGGAGAGGGTCTCTGCCTCATGACTGGGTGCCCCATGACATGGGTTTCCTCATCTCCACCCAGTTTTCTACAGCAGTGAGAGCTAAGACTCGTTTCCCAACAATTAGGCTTTTTTTTCCCAGTTAAGATAGAGTAGTCCCATTTGAATCATGCATGTTTGTTGGTTAACATGATTCTAACCCAATTCCTACAAAATAATAACTCTGGTACCACAATTGAGCTTACTGTGTGCCAGACACCAAATTAGGTACTTAAAAAAAATTGAGATGCAATTCCATTATGTTGCCCTGGCTGGTCTTGAACTCCTGGGTTCAAGTGATTCTCCAGCCTCAGCCTCCCTAGTAGCTGGGATTACAGGTGAGTGCCACCATGCACGGCCTAATTAGGGACTTTAATTCATTATCTTATTTAAGAATCACAACAGCCTTATGAGTAGGTATTATTATTTCCAGGGAATATTCCTTCTGAGGCACAGAACACACAAGTGAAGTGTCCAAGGTCAGCTAATAGCTGTCAGCCAGGGCTTTTTGAAGCCAGTGTAAACCGCCCGAAGCAATTAGCAGGAGGTTGTATCACTGGCTCCCATGCAGAAACACAAAGGCTTAGAGCTGGGCCTCAGGCACAGTTGGATCTAGATTCACCAGTGATGTCACCTGGAAACTGTCCCTCTCCATCTCCCAGGTTGGCTTTCCTCTGCCATAGCTTCGCCCTCAGGCAGGCTCTCTCTAGCGGTAGCAGAAATGGCTGCAGCCAGCTCCAGGAAAAGGCCGGGGCTGGATGGCCTTGGCCTGGTTAGGTCTTGTCCCAACCAGGTCTGGACCAACTAGGGTGTGCATGTTCTGTTTGACCAGCCCTGAGCAGGTCAGGCCCATCGCTGAACCACATACAGCAAGACTGATGAAGGGGTGGAATCCAAGATGCTTCCACAAAGAGAAGAGAAAGTGGGTGCTGAGCAGGCAACAGCACTGGATGGCAGCCTGGGGACAGAACTAGATTCCAATCCAGTTCCATCTGACTCCAGGGTACTGCTGTCAGTCACTGTGCTGAGAAGAGTCCCGGGTGTGGCCAGGACCTGTACTGGGTGCCTAACTCACTCCCAGGCCAGTCCTTCCTGGAAGGGGGCACCATGAAGGCACAGGGCCTCTGTAGAAAATAGGACATGGGCGGAGGAACAGCTTGCTTCATTTTTTTTTTTTTTTTCAGAGATAGGATCTCACTCTGTCATCCAGGCCAGAGTGCAGTGGCATGATCATACCTCGCTGCTCCCTGGAACTCCAGGGCTCAAGTGATCCTCCCATCTCAGGTTTCCAAGTGGCTGGAACTATAGGTGCATGTCACCAAGCCTGGCTAATTTTCTTTTCTTTTCTTTTTTTTTTTTTTTTTGAGACTGAGTTTTGCTCTTGTCATCCAGGCTGGGGTGCAATGGTATGATCTCGGCTAACTGCAACCTCCACCTCTCAGGTTCAAACAATTCTCCTGCCTCAGCCTCCCAAGTAGCTGGGATTACAGGCACCCACCACCACACCCAGCTAATTATTGTATTTTTAGTAGAGATGGGTTTTCACCATGTTAGCCAGGCTGGTCTTGAACTCCTGACCTTAAGTGATCCACCTGCCTTGGCCTCCCAAAGTTCTGGGATTACAAGCATGAGCCACCATGCCCAACCTTTTTTTAGGGACAGGGTCTCACTGTGTTGCCCAGGCTGGCCTCGAACTCCTGGGCTCCAGTGATCCTCCCACGTTGACCTCCCACAATGCTGGGATTACAGCATGAGCGTGAGCCACCGTGTCCGGCCTGAGGGACAGCTTTCTCTCCATGCTAGGGAGAGTAGAGCAGCTGAGTTAAGAACGGCTTCTGTTACCAGCTTTTCCATGACCAGCAGTTATTGCTTGGGAGGATTTGGGATGCTTCTTGTTGCAGGATTTAATCCCTGCAGCAGCCCTGGTAGGAAACATCACCACCCCCATCAGGGGGGAAGCTTGAGGCTCAAAGTCCTCCAGACCCAGGAGTCATGGGTCTTAATCCCTCACTTAGAGAGGAGAGAACTGAGGGCCAGGGAGGGGAATGACCCCTGAGCTTCCTGTCCCTGTCCTGGGTACCTCTGGTCTCACCTCCAGTCTCCTCTGTTTGATTGACATTGTATTTTTAGATGGGTAATACATTCATATGGTTCAAAATTCAGTCGTGAAAAGGGTTTACTGAGAAACGTCTGTCTTTGTGATCGGCTGAATAATGGGCCCCCAAAGGTGCCCACGTCCTGATTCCTGGAACCTGTGACTATGTCACCTTATATGGCAAAAGGGACTTTGCAAATGTGATGAAGGTCAGGCTCTTGAGATGGGAGATTATCCTGGATCATCTGGGTGGGCCCTAAATGTAATCACAGGGGTCCTTCTAAGAAGTAGGTCTGAGACATCCCTGCCTGCTGACTTTGAAGGTGGAGGGAGAGTGTCTTAGCATAGGCTGCCAGAACAAAATTCCACACTGGGGGCTGAAACAACAGATGTTTATTTCTCACCATTCTGGAGGCTGGGGAGTTCAAGGTCAAGCCTGTGGCTGACTCAGTTCCCCATGAAGTTTCTCTTCTTGACTTGCAGAGTTGCCTTCTTTTTATTTTTTGTTTATTTTTTTTCAATTATTTATTTATTTATTTATTTATTTTTTTGAGACAGAGTCTTGCTCTGTTACCCAGGCTGGAATGCAGTGGTGCGATCTTGGCTCACTATAACATTTGCCTCCCTGATTCAAGCGAGTCTCCTGCCTCAGCCTCCAGAGTAGCTGGGATTACAGGCATGCGCCACCACACCTGGCTAATTTTTGTAGTTTTAGTGGAGATGGAGTTTCTCATGTTGGCCAGGCTGATCTTGAACTCCTGACCTCAAGTGACCCGCCCACCTTGGCCTCCCAAAGTGCTGGGATTATAGGACTGAGCCACCATGCCCAGGCTTTATTTTTCACTTTTTGAGACAGGGTCTCGTTCTGTTGCTTAGGCTGGAGGGCAGTGGCACAGTCACGGCTTACTGCAGCCTCCACCTCCTGGGCTCAAGCAATCCTTTTGCCTCAGCCTCTGAAGTAGCTGGGACCACAGGCACACACCAGCACACCCAGCTAATTTTCTTATTTTTTGTACAGATGAGGGTCTCACTATGTTGCCCAGGTCATTCTGGCCTCAAGACATCCTCCTGCCTCAGCCTCAAGAATTGCTGGAATTATGGACATGAGCCACCGCACCTGGCTCACAAGTCGTTTTTAAAAATGTATGTTTCCAGGCCGGGCGCAGTGGCTTACGCCTGTAATCCCAGAACTTTGGGAGGCTGAGGAGGGCGGATCACCTGAGGTCAGCCTGGCCAACGTGGTGAAACCCCATCTCTACTAAAAAAAAAAAAAAATGCAAAAATTAGCTGGGCGTGGTGGTGGGCACCTGTCATCCCAGTTACTCGGGAGGCTGAGGGAGGAGAATTGCTTAAACCCAGAGACAGAGGTTGCAGTGAGCCGAGATCGTGCCACACTGCACTCCAGCCTGGGTGACACGAGACTCCATCTCAAAAAAAAAAAAAGTATGTTTCCAAGTATATTTTATGGACATGAAAGCAAATGCATGCATATACATATACACTTTCTTCTTTCTTTCTTTTTTTTTTTTTTTTGAGATGGAGTCTCGCTCTGTTGCCCAGGCTAGAGTGCACTGATGCAATCTCGGCTCACTGCAACTTCCACCTTCCAGGTTCAAGTGATTCTCCTGCCTCAGCCTCCTGAGTGAGTAGGTAGGATTATAGGTGCATACCACCACGCCTGGCTAATTTTCATATTTTTTTAGTAGAGATGGGGTTTCACCATGTTGGCCAGGCTGGTCTCAAGCTCCTGACCTCAGGTGATCCACCTGCCTCAGCCTTCCAAAGTGCGGGGATTACAGGCATAAGCCACCACACCCCGCCAAACTTTCTTCTTTCTATCCCCCTACAAATCATAGCATGCCATATACACTCTTCCGCACCTTGATTTTTATCCCTTAATATGTCTTAGACTGTCAGACTGTCCTCTATCAGCCTTGAAAGGGCTCTTGCTCTCTCCCTTCCAGTGTTCCTTTGGACAGATGCGCCAGCAGCTATGTGCCCCATTCCTGCATTTTGCACTGTGTACCTGTCAGGGTTCTGTGCAAGGCGAATCCACCTCAGGTGGTTCAAGCCAAAAGGGATTTTAACATAAGGAATCAGAAATTCATAAAATCATTAGTAAAGATTCATGAGCTTGAGAAAAACAATCACTGGGAGAGATGGAAGGTCAAAGCTTTCTGGGGCAAGGCCATGCCTCCACCACAGTCCCTGATCCTCCCCACTCCCACACCCACAAATCAGGCACTGAGATGGCAGAATGGGAAATGCAGCCACTGTCAACCAGTGCTTCTGCTGGAACCCACTTTCATACCCATGCAGCTGCAGAAAGACAAGAGTCGGCCGGGCGCGGTGGCTCATGCCTGTAATCCCAGCACTTTGGGAGGCTGAGGCGGGCAGATCACAAGGTCAGGAGATCAAGACCATCCTGGCTAACACAGTGAAACCCCGTCTCTACTAAAAAATACAAAAAATTAGCCAGGCGTGGTGGCGGGTGCCTATAGTCCCAGCTACTCGGGAGGCTGAGGCAGGAGAATGGCGTGAACCCAGGAGGCGGAGCTTGCCATGAGCCGAGATCTCGCCACTGCACTCCAGCCTGGGCGACAGAGCGAGACTCCATCTCAAAAAAAAAAAAAAAAAGAAAAAAAAAGAACAGAGTCTGTCTTCCTTCCACTTTCCAATTCCACAAGAACGCATTGATTTGCAGAGAGAAAGTCACATCTAGAGGGAACCTGGGAAAGATTTTCTAGCTTTCCAACTGCTGCGGTCTGAATGTAACCCCCATCATTCATGAGATGAACCTCAACTCCAATGCAATAGTGTTAAGAGGTGGGTCCTTTGGGAGGTGATTAGGTCAGGAGAGCTTCTCCCTCGTGAATGGGATTAAGACCTTTATAAAGGAGGCTTTGAAGGCTGGACGTGGTGTCTCACGCCTATAATCCCAGCACTTTGGGAGGCTAAGGCTGGCAGATTACCTGAGGTCAGGAGTTCGAGACCAGCCTGGTCAACATGGCGAGACCCGTCTCTATTAAAAATACAAAAAACTAGCTGGGTGTGGTGGCATAGGCCTGTAATCTCAGCTACTCGGGAGGCTGAGGCAGGAGAATCACTTGAACCTGAGAGGCAGAGGTTGCAGTGAGCTGAGATGGCACCACTGTGCTCCAGCCTGGGTGACACAGGGCGAGACTCTGTCAAGAAAGAAAGGAAGGAAGGGAGGGAGGGAGGGAAAGGAAGGAAGGAAGGAAGGGAGGGAGGGAGGGAGGGAGGGAGGGAGGGAGGGAGGGAAAAGAAAGAAAGAGGCTTTGTAGAGTGTTCAATTCAGCTCATTTTTTGCCCTTCCATCCCTTCCGCCCTGTAAGGATGCAGTGTTCATTCTCTCCGGAGGGTGCAGCACCAAGGCACCACCTTGGAAGCAGAGAGCAGCCCTCACCAACACCAAACCTGCCAGCACCATGATCTTGGACTTCTCAGCCTCCAGAACTGTGAGAAATACATTTCTGTTCTTTGAAAATTACCCAGTCTAGGTATTTTGCTAAAGCAGCATGAATGGACCAAGACACCAACCATCTGAACAAAAGATTAATGGAGCTGATTCCACCAGCCAGCATCTTGCTGATCTTCCACACTATGGCATAAAAAGCAGCAAGAGCTTTCACCTAATACTATACAACTGTGCCCCCGCCCCCCCCCCCCCGCACACACACACACACACACACACACACCCTCTCCCCAGAATGAAAAACCTGATGTTCTGATCAGTCACTCTCAGCTGTGGGTGGTGTTCACTCCTCTTCTGGGCAGAAATCCCATGAGATTAATTAAAGTCACCCATCCCTAGGGCCCCCAGAAGCTAAGTATCATTTGCAATATAGACTTTTCCAATAGTGCCCTCTTGGAGTTGTGCAGTGTGCAACCTGGACAACACTATGTGGTGACCCTGGGTCCTATACTTTATGTAGAATAGTAAAGAAAAAAAAAAAGAGGGAAAAAAGGAAATTAGTGAACATAAACAAAAATGAACAGAATAAAGGGGAAAGGTGTATGGTGGTCCCTCACTCTGCCATAGTTTCTATTCATAACTTCCTTCTTCCACCATCTAGCCATGATCCCTCCGCCTCAGCCAGCACCTCATTTGGTCATGGTTCTACCCGCTCCTGGGGTAACCCCATCTGTATATAATACCCTCTTCCAGCCATCCCGCTGCAGGCCAGGTTGTGAGCCAAGCTTGCAATAGGAGATACCGGTGACACAGCCCCTGCCCTTGAGAGGAGGCTCAGGCAGTAACAAACACAGGCCACTGGCTGGGCATGGTGGCTCATGCCTGTAATCCCAGCACTTTGGGAGGCCAAGGCGGGCGGATCATTTGAGGTCAGGAGTTCAAGACCAGCCTAGCCAACATGGTGAAACCTCATCTCTACAAAAATACAAAAATTAGCCAGGTGTGTTGGTGCGCGCCTGTAGTCCCACCTACTTGGTAGGCTGAGGTGGAAGAATCACTTGAACCCGGGAGGTGGAGGTTGCAGTGAGCCGAGATGGCACCACTGCACTCCAACCTGGGTGACATAGCAAGACTCTGCCAAAAAAAAAAAAAAAAAAAAAAAAAAAGCTGGGGGAAGGGTGAGCGTAGAAAGTAGTTGTAGTTAAGAGACGGGGTTGGCTGGTTCAGCTTCCAAAGTCTAGATCTACTATCAGATTTGGTATCTGATAGTAAGAGCAGTGGCCAATACGGGGGTCTCCAGGCAGGGTCCTGAGCACCGCGCCAGGTTAATGCTCCTTACAGCTCTTGGGCAGGACCGACTGTTGGAGGCTTGTCCAGCAGGGACAGGAATGAGGTGACCCAGGACCCAGGCATGATGGGGCGGGGGCGCGGGGCCCTGCAGCCCAGGGGGCTCGGACGACCTCGGACCGCCGCCGCTCCACGGGCAGGAGGGGAGCCCGGGGCGGCGCGGGCGCGCATTGATCGTGGTGCAGATGCAGCCGCTGCGGCGCGGCCCCGGCCTCTCTGCGAGCCCGCGCCCGGGCCGGGCTGTCGGGAACTCGGCCCGGCTCCACTTGCTCGCGCTTACTGGAAACGTGCTCCCGAGCGGCGCAAGGCTCGGCGGCTGGAGCCCGGGGCCGCCCTTGGCCGAGGGCAGGGCCGAGCCAGGTGCCCGGGCGCCCCAGGCTGCCGCGCCCTGCTGGGCCACCCTGGGCGCGTGCCACCCCCGGGGACCCGTCCCGTCGTGAGGGCGCCCAGGGCCTCCCAGCGCCGCTCTCCCCAGGGTGAGCGGGAGGAGGGAGGGAGCTGGGGGCAGCCCGGGGAAGCCGTGGGGCGGGCTTTCAGCAGCTGCGAGGCGAACCCGCCTCCCTTCCCGGTATTCTCGCGGCCACCCGGTGGAAGGTGGCGCCACGCCAGGGCCAGGCGGAGGCGGGGAGCCAAGCCCGCAGCCACGCCCTGCCCAGGGCGCAGGTGGGCTCGGCTGGAGGAGGTGCTGGGGGTGGGTGTGTCTGCTGACACGGGAAGAGCCGCCTGCCAGCTGCCCCAGTCACAAAAATGTTTATTGAGCACCTACTAGGCAAGGTGCGGCCACTGCAGTGGGGGTGGGGGCACTTTTCTCCCCGAGCGTGTATATTTATTTATTTATAAACCATAGGAACTTTATTACTGGGTTTATATATTATGTATCCATAGAAGTTGAGATTTAAAGAGGATGAATTAAAAAATAGAAACAGAGGAGTTGTTTTCCTTTCCGTATGCCAGTAAGTTGTCTTACACATGTCCCACTTTGGAGACCTGGGTTTAGTGGCTGCATCCTGCTGGGCGCCCCCCTCCCCAGAGCTGGAGACAAAACCTCCACCCGCCCCCTGGTTCACGTCATCCTGCCTCATGAGGTCCAGGGCTGAGCTGTTTTCAGGGCCCTGGTCTCGGCTTCACAGCCTGCAGTGGAGCGTAGTCTGTAGTGCAGACTAGCGTAAGTGAGGATGCCTTGAGATCTGGGTTCAAATCATGCGTCTGCTGCTCCCTGGCCCAGTGACCTCCCACCTCTCTGAGCCTCAGTTTCTTCTTCTGTAAAATAAAGGGAGTGGCATCTCCCTCTTGCCTGGAGGTGGGCCTGGGGGCTGCAGGCTGCCCTCCTGATCTGCTCTGCTGCCAGATGGGCACAGATAGGCCGGGGGATGACAGCCCTGAGTGAACCCAGAAGGCAAAGTGGTTAGGAACACACCCCAGAGGCCAGGCAGGGTCCTGCAGTGTCCTGCAGATTCAGAGAAAGAACCCATTTATCCTGGGGTCTGGCAGAGATTATGGTTCCGGTAAAGGGTGGTCATTAGTAAAGTCCGTGTCATGCAGCCGAGGGCCTGTGGGATAGGTGGGGTTCAAGGAGGGGTTAGTGGGAGAGGAGAGTGAGGAATCAGAGTTGGTCAGTCAGACAGTCAGTCAACAAACACAAACTGAGCATCGCCTCTGTGCCAGGCATGGTTTTAGGCTGTGGATAACCAAGGAGCTTGCTCAGCAGCCTGGGGTTCTTTGCAGCCCAGGGTGTCCCTGTCGGGAGTGGGCACTGTGTCTCTGAGGAGCAGTGGAGTCACCTGCAGCCCAAGGCGGGGAGACCCTCAGGAGTGTGGGGGAGGCCACCCCCTGAGGTGTGGTCCCCCCTGGGTAGAGAGTGACTCAGGCCCCGCCCAGCCTCCCCACTGCCTGGGTTTGGTTTGTTTAAGAACAAATTAGTCACAGAGCAGGCAGCTTTCCCGAAAATAAAATGAGAATCCCCAGGAAACAGGGAAAATGGAAGGCGGGCGGTGAGTCAGCACGTGCTGCCCCCGGGGGCTCCAGTTTCCAAAAGGGCCTCCTGCACTGCTCCTCCCCCTCCTCCTCCTGGGTCTCTCTCTTTCTCTTTTACTTTTCCTCTGGTCCCCTGTTGACTTTTTCCCTCACCGAACTCACTGAATCTCAGTCCTCACACACGCGCACCCACTCACTTCCTGCCCTTTATCGTTTCCCTCCCTGCATCTGTCCATCTGTCCAGCCTCCATCTGTGCACCCACTGGCTCCTTTGGTGTTTACAGAGCACCTACCAAGTCCAGGCACTGTGCACCACGGGAGGGAGTGGGGAGGCAGAGGAGGCCGAGGTCTCTCCTCCCAGAGCCCTTTCTTGTTGGAAAAGGAGACTTGTGCCGGGAGGTGGTCAGCCACGGCCACGCCTGGGTCCCCTTCCCCAGCCCCTGCTCCTCTGGTTGGTCCCACCGGATGGACAGAGCTGGGCCCCCAACAGAGAACGATGCTTGAGGATCCCATTCCAAGCCAACGCTGTCTCTGCCTCCCTCCCAGCTCAGACCGCAAGGACTGCACGCTGAGGGCGAGTGCGTGGTGGAGCCGGAGCTTCGGGGCAGTGTTTCTCACCCAGCCATGCCTCCCATGCCCAGAACCGGGTGTCAAGGGGAGTGGAGCTGCGGGCTGTTTTGAATTTGAGGGACAAGCTTGTTTGTCCCTTGTTCCCTGCCTCCCCATTCCAAGCCTCCTGTGGCAGAAGGAGGCCAGGCCATATCTTTCGGGAAGATTCTGGGCGTGCCTGCTTCACCCCAACAGCTCAAGGTCAGGGGAGGGGCTCCAGGCCGCAGGGGGGACAGCAAGGGGAAGCCACTCAGGCCCCTTCCCATCTGGACAAGTCCCTGAGTGCCAGGGCCCTTTGATTCTCTCCTGTCTCCCTCCTCCCCCATCTCCCAGCTAGAATCCAGGCTCTCCCACCACCCTTTGGGACCCCTGGGGCCGCTCACTTTCCAGACCCCTCTAATTCGGGCACTGGCCCCTCAGGAGCCGGGGAGGTGGCCCTGTGCCTGGGTCATGGGGCTGGGCTGGGGTCTCCTGCCTCTCGGGTCACTCTCCAATCTCTGTCTGCAGCTCTCGATGAATAATTTAGTTGTTCGAATTACAGGAAAGAGCTATTTAGCTTCCCTTCCCAAATCGTTAAGAGCTGATACGAGACGTCTTGGTTCCTTCTAAGGAAAGTCCCTTTCCCAGTGAAACTGAGCCTTGTGGGCGGGGATTTCTCCCCCTCCAACTCCCCCACCAATCATTAACCAATATCCGACAGTAATAGGGTTTTTTTTTTTTTAAGCTCAGCTATATATATTTTAAAGTATATGTCAGTTCTTGGGAGCAGGGAAGTATAACTGATCTGAAGGGTGGGGTGGGGGTTCTGCTCTGGAAAGAGCCTTGGGTGAGCTAATGGTGACCCCAAGACATACTTGCAGGTCCCTGGAGGGGATTTAAGATATAGGAAGTAGCACTTCGCAAGCCTGAGAGGAAGAAGCATGGGGTGTAAAACTGTCCAGGTGGTTCAAGAGTGCATGTGCGTGTGTGCATGTGAGTGTGCATGTGTGTGTGTGAGAAGGTGAATATGCACACATATGCATGTGCATGAGGGTGCACACGTGTATGCACAGATGTACACGCATACATGTGCGATTGTGCATGTGTGCGCTGTGCATGTACATATGTGCGTATGTGTGCATGTGTGCACGTGTGTGAGTGTGTACGTGTTTATAGGAGCATGACTGCCTGAGCGGCATGGCTGGAATGTGTGGACCGGGACCAGGTGTGGGTTTGCAGTGCAGGGACAGCGCTTCTTGTTTTCAGAGCTGGGAGAGTTGGGGTGGGGAATCTGGGTAGGGCTGGCCTCCCAGTCAGGTGACTTGCAGGCAGGGAGGGGAGGGGCTTTAGGAAGTTCAGAGAGTGGGAGGGAGGAACAGGGAAGGGCAAGGGTGGGGACCTTGGCTGGAAGGTTCAATGCAGTGAGGCGACATCCAGGACTTGAGCACTCTGGATCCTAGACCCGGGGCTGGCTGGGAGGTGGGGCTCCCCTCGGTGAAGGGGCCAGGTGGGTGTGTGGGCCGGGAGTTAGCTGTGGCTGCCAGAGGAGGGGGCTGGAGACGAGGCCGCCAGCCTCAGCCTGGCTGAAGAGGACCTCCCAGCACCAGGCCAGGGGAAGGTGGACAGGTAGGGAGAGAAAAAGGAGGGAAGGAATGAGGACTGAGTTAGCAGGTCCCACACTTTGCAGCTGTGGTGAGGAGGAGAGAGGGAAGAAAGGGGACCCTCTGCAGTCCTGGCTGGCAGGAGGCTTGGCCTGTGCTCTGGCAAGCATGCCCTGCCCTGCTGGACTAACTGGAGGAGTCTGTTCTCTGTGTGCCCGGCAGAGGGATAGACACGCATTTCCCATGGCGCCACCCACCCCAGAACCACTTAGCCTGCAGCCTCCCCCTGATTCCCTGACTTCCCACCTGAGCAAGCCCCACTGGCCTCCCGCATCCACTCAGGTGCCCTCCGTGTGTTGTCTTCCAGACAGGGGCACCCAACACAGGTGCAAGCAGTGCGTGTTAGGGCCGGAAAGGAGGACAGTGGAGGCTGCTCCCAGCCTCCTTTTTCTTCCATGCTCCCACCATGGAGCACCTCCACCCCCCTCTGAAACTCCACCCCAATTCTGGGGAGTGTGGAGATGACTGAGGAAGTGGGGATATTTCCAGAGCCACTCCAGCTGGTCCCAGATGCATCAGAAGGTGACCCTGGGAGGCCAGTCCTTAGGCAGCTGCCTAAGGACCTGACACTGGAAGGGAACTCAGAGACAAATGAGGGGCAGACCAGCCCCAGCCCCGGGTTTGCAGATCTGTGCAGTGAGGGAAGGGCCGGGAAGGAAAAACCGACCCCTGGAATCTATCTCAGAGAAGAATCCGTCCAGGTAGAGAGGGACCCCAGCCCGACCGCCACCCTTACCCAGGGGAGAAGCCTAGCAGCTCCCTCTGGGTTGGGTGTGCATGTGTCATCCCACCAAAGTGTGCTGGGATTGGGATGGGCACCACCTTCCCCCAGAGAGATCACCTGGGCAGCCCCGTAAGTGTCCGGGGGTCCCCTGAGAGCCTTCTACGGTCCTAGCCTCCCACAGGAGCCCCAACAATGCTCTCTGGCTCCTCATCCTCCTTGGTGGCAGCTCCTCGTCCCACCAGAGGGCCACGTGGGTCCCAGCTGTGACCTCAGCACCCCTCAGCCAGCTGTGGGCCCGCCCCAGACTCCCCAGGGGGCCGCCCTCAATCTGCTGTGTCAGCATCACCCTCTCTGCTCTCTTCACGGAAGAGAGGTGGAGGGAGGACCCCACGGGCCTAGCTGGTGGCAGGAGGTGGGGATGTAGTGGGGGAGTGTGTGGGGGGGTTAGAGTTAGGACAGCAGCCCCTCCCCAAACCCCGAGCCCTGAGCCCCAAGCCTGTCTTGGCTCCATGGGGCAAGGGAGGGGTAGTCAAGCCCCACAGAAGAGAGGCATCCCCCAGTTTCCATGGAGAAGGATCAGGGTATCCTAATTTGAAGGCTTCCATGCTGTCTGCTGCTCCCTGCGGATACACAGATGGGGCGCTCTCTGTTCCTCCCTAGTCCCTCCTCTCCTCCTGCTTGCCCGGGAGGCTTAGGCAGGAGGGCAGCTGGATGGTGGCCACTGGACAGAGCCCACCCCCCGCCCCTTGACCTCTGCCCTCTCCTGGGTGGGAATGGCAGGGCCCTCTTTGGTGTCAGGAGCTGGTGGCCTCTATCCCACCTGCTACCAACACCTGCCTTCCCTTCTCTGCTCCAGCTGCAGTCGGCTTCTGCCAATGCCCAGAACCTTGTAGTCTTTTGCCCGCTGGGTTTTGCATGTGCTTCCCCTAGGCCAGAGGGCAGCAAACTTTCTCTGAAAAGGGCCAGGTAGTAAATATTTCAGCCTCTGCTTAGTGAGAAAGCAGCCACAGACCACTCACAAACAAGTGAGTACGGCTGTGTTCCAACACAACTGCATATGCACACTGCAACTTGAATTCCGTGTGATTTTCACATCATGAAATATGCTTTTTTCTTTTGCTTGGTTTTTCAACCACTTAAAAATGTAAAAACCAGCCAGGCACAGTGGTTTACGTCTGTAATCCCATCACTTTGGGAGGCCAAGGCGGGAGGATCACTTGAGCCCAGGAGTTCAAGACCAGCCTGGGAAACACAGTGGGATTCCGTCTTTACAAAAAATGAAGAAATTAGTCAGTCATGGTGGTGCACACCTGTGGTCCCAGCTAGTCAAGGAGGCTGAGGCAAGAGGACCCCTTGAGCCCAGGAGGTCAAAAGGCAGCAGTGAGCCATGATCACACCACTGCGCTCCAGCCTGGGCAACAAAGCAGGAAACTGTCTCAAAAAAATAATTAAAATTAAAATTAAAATTAAAACATGTAGGCCGGGTGCAGTGGCTCACACCTGTAATCCCAGCACTTTGGGAGGCCGGGATGGGCAGATCACTTGAGGCCAGGAGTTCAAGACCAGCCTGGCCAACATAGTAAAACCCTGTCTCTACTAAAAATACAAAAAAAATTAGCCAGATGTGGTGGCACATGCCTATAGTCCCAGCTAGTTGGGAGACTGAGGCAGGAGAATTGCTTGAACCCAGAGGCAGAGGTTGCAGTGAGCTGAGATCGCACCACTGCACTCCAGCCTGGGCAACAGAGTGAGACCCTGTCTCAAAAAAAAAAAAAAGAAAAGAAAAGAAACTAAAACGTGTAAAAGCCATTTTTTTTTTTGAGATGGAATCTTGCTCTGTTACCCAGCCTCCTGCCTGTTGTTGCTCTCCTGCCTCAGCCTCAGCCTCCCGAGTAGCTGGGATTACAGGTGCGCACCACCATGCTGGGCTAATTTTCGTATTTTTGAGTAGAGACAGGGTTTCACCATGTTGGCCAGGCTGGTTTTGAACTCCTGACCTCATGATCCACCCACCTCGGCCTCCCAAAGTGCTGGGATTACAGGTGTAAGCCACCGTGCCCAGCCTGTAAAAACCATTTTTTGTGGGCTGAACAAAAACAGGCAGCACGTTGGATTTAGCCTGGGGGCAGTGGTGGAGGTTTGCTGACCCCTGTGCTAGGCTGCTCCGTTGGGGAACTCTCTCAATATTCAGCGGAAGCCTCCCTTACCGGACCAGGTGAGATGGCCCATAAGACCTGTACTGCCTGTCTTCTGGCAGGCCACCTAGCACCCTAGGTGCTCAACAACAGTTTGTTTTGTTTCGAGACAGGGTCTCACTCCGTCACCCAGGCTGGAGTGCCATGGTACAACCACATCTTACTGCAGCCTTGACCTCCCAGGCCCAAGCAATCCTCCTGCCCTAGCCTCCCGAGTAGCTGGGACCACAGGCAGGCACCACCACACCTGGCAAATTTTTTGTATTTTCTTTTTTTTTTTCTGAGATGGTGTCTTGCTCTGTCACCCAGGCTGGAGTGCAGTGGCATGATCTCGGCTCACTGCAACCTCCGCCTCCCAGTTTCAAGCAGTTCTCCTGCCTCAGCCTCCCAAATAGCTAGGATTACAGGCACGAGCCACCATGCCTAGCTAATTTTTGTATTTTTAGTAGAGACGGGGTTTCACCATGTTGGTCTGGTTGGTCTCAAACTCCTGACCTCAAGTGATCCACCCGCCTCAGCCTCCCAAAATGCTGGGATTACAGGCGTGAGCCACTGCGCTCAGCCCTTATTTTTTCTATTTTTTATAGAGATGAGATCTCACTTGTTGCTCAGGGTGGTCTCGAACTCCTGGGCTCAAGCAATCCTCCTGCCTCAGCCTCCCAAAGTTCTGGGATTGCAGGTGTGAGCCACTGCACCTGGCCTACTAGTTTGTTGATTAAAGGTGCTTCCTATACATTGTCTCCTTTGATCTTCACAATGTCTGAGCAAAGCATAGCAATTATCCCCACCCCACTGTTTTCTGGTTTTTTTTTTTTTTTGAGACAGAGTCTCCCTCTGTTGCCCAGGCTGGAGTGCAGTGGCACCATCTCAGCTCACTGCAACCTCCGCCTCCCGGGTTCAAGCAAATCTCCTGCCTGAGCCTCCCGAGTAGCTGGGAGTACAGGCGTGCACCACCACACCCAGCTAATTTTTCTGTTTTTAGTAGAAACGGGGTTTCGCTGTGTTGGCCAGGCTGGTCTCGAACTCCTAGCCTCAGGTGACCTATCCACCTTGGCCTCCCAAAGTGCTGGGATTACAGGCGTGAGCCCCCATGCCCGGCCTATTATTCCCATTTATTCCCATTTTATTTATTTATTTATTTATTTATTTATATTTATTTATTTGGAGATGGAGTCTTGCTCTGTCGCCCAGGCTGGAGTGCAGTGTCGCCATTTCAGCTCACTGTAAGCTCCGCCTCCTGGGTTCAAGTGATTCTCCTGCCTCAGCCTCCAAAGTAGCTGGGACTATAGGCGCCTGCCACCACACCCGGCTAATTTTTTGTATATTTTTTTAGTAGAGACGGGGTTTCACCATGTTAGCCAGGATGGTCTCGATCTCCTGACTTTGTGATCCGCCAGCCTGGGTCTCCCAAAGTGCTGGGATTACAGGCATGAGCCACCGCACCTGGCCTATTATCCCCATTTTATAGACGAGGTAGTTGAAGTCTAGAGAGGTTAAGTAACGTGTCCAATGTCACCCTGCTGGCTGAGGCAGAGGCACAAAGGGAGCCCGTACACTGTTTTCCGGGCAGCTGGGAGCCTGGCCTCTGTCCACCGGTACAGGGCTTTAGGGGATGAGACTGGGCTGCTCCAGGGGTCCAGGGAGCCCAGCCTGCCTCCATCCCTGGTCTCAGGCTTGTTCGGGAACTGACGGAGGCGCTCCTTGACCTCCATCCACCGGAAGGCCCCTTCCCTTCTGTGGAGCAGCATTCTTTACGAGTCATTTCTAGGACTGGGCTTATGACTCCTGGTCTTCAGGGCTTGAGTCCTGCCTTCTCAGTCATCCCAGGTCAGGGCTAGAGTCAGTGACTCTGATTCTGTAGTCCCTAGCCCACCCTTCCTGAGCCTTCCTTCGGAGCCATCACTTAACCCAGCTGGGGCCAGTAACTGCTGTCTCCCCTGCCCCACCCCCAGCTGTGGACATGTCCCCACGGCCTCGGCCTCTTCTCAGCCCTGCTGCACTCAGCCTCCAGCCAGACCATCTCTGCCAGGCCTTCATCTCCCCATGCGTCAGAGGAGGATGACTGCCCGGCACCCTCCCACTCCCAGCGTCAGCCTGGGAATTGGGGCGTGCTCCTGGGCTGCGCCCGATGTACACGGTGTGCAGCTGTGGGCTCCCTCCCAATCACGGGGTATCTCAGGAGGTTTCTGAGGTGGGGGATGGGGGTGGCCCTCTCCTTTGGACTTGAGGCAGTGGCCCCAGGACCAGCAGGGTCACTCGGCTCAGCACTCCCTTCCAGCTCTTTCCCACAGAACATCCTGGCTTCAGGGATTCCCATCACCGCGGCCAGAGTTCATCGGAAGTCCCCCTCCCTCATCCCCTGGAGGGAGGAGAGAGACCAGGGTCATCGGGCTGAGCCGGAGGAAAAGGCTGGGGTTCTGGGGAGGGGAGCCTGGGTGCGGCAGGGTCCAGGGACAGTTGGCATATGGGGGTAGGTGCAAGTGTAGAATTCCACATAGGGCCTCACAGCTTTGGGGGCCATGAGATGACAACGTCACCAACATCAGTGATCATCACCTCCCATCCAGAGGCCGAAGAAGCAGGGCCCTGCCACAGGCAGCCAGGCTGGCTCTGCTGGGGGAACAGGCAGAAGAATTACAAGGAACCAGATGCGGTTCTTTTTTTTTTTTTTTGAGATGAAGTCTTGCTCTTGTTGCCCAGGCTGGAGTGTAATGGCACATGATCTTGGCTCACTGCAACCTCTGACTCCCTCTGACTCCCGGGTTCAAGCGATTCTCCTGCCTCCGCCTCCCGAGTAGCTGGGATTACAGGCACCCGCCACCATGCCCAGCTAATTTTTGTATTTTTGGTAGAGACGGGGTTCGCCATGTTGGCCAGGCTGGTCTCGAACTCCTGACCTCATGATCTGCCTGCCTCGACCTCCTAAAGTGCTGGGATTACAGGCATGAGCCACCGCGCCCGGCTCCAGATGTTGTTCTTTAGAAGAGGCCCCAAAGCCCTCTTCTCTTTCTTCTCTCTCCTTCCTGTGACTGCAGCTGAACTGCCCAGGGTCTCCAGCCAGAGAGAGCCAATGTGGCCATGCTGGCCCCTCCTGAAGGCCTCACTCTATGGGCAAAAGCAGCCCTTTGGTATCAGTCATATGCAGAGCCACCTGCCAGCTGTCACTAGGAGGATGGGGACATGTTTCCTAGGCTGGGGGCAGGGGCAGTGCTGAACACCTGCAGAGCAAGTAGGAAGGAAAGAGGGAGAGTGGAAGGAAGGAAGGAAGGAAGGAAGGGTGGGAGGGAGGGAGGGAGGAAGGAAAGGAGGGAGGGGAGGGAGAGAAACGGCAGGAGAGAGGGAGGAAGGATGGATAGAAGGGTAGAGGGGGGAAGGAATACAATAAGGGAGAAAGGAGAGAGGAAGGAAGGAGGAAGTGGGATAGGAGGGAAGGGGAGAGGAGGGACAGACCCCCACTTTGTGAGGGGAAGCCGGGCTGAGAAGCGCTGCTTGTGTATTTGCTTATTTCTTTGCTCTCCGGTGGAATTTCTCTGTCGTCCTCCCACGTGCACTTATCTCTCTCCTTGCCATCTCCCTGGCCGTGGCCCCAGATCCAGCTGGGATTGGCAGCCCTGTGCCCACAGGCCCAGTTGCCTTGGCAACACCCCTTTGTTAGGCACCAGCATCTGAAAATGTCAAACTGTTTCCAGTGGGTCAGACCTGCCTCCCTCCCTTTTTTCCCCTTCTCCTTTTTCAGTTCCAGTCGCCACTGCCCAAGTTGCAAACTTCCTCTGTCTCCATGGGGATGGAGGAGGGCTGTCTCTCTTTTTCCGTCCCAAACATCTGTCTCTATAAACAGTTGTGTGTGCGGCACCTCCTCCTTCTGGGCCCAGGCTTGGGGAGGAAGTGCTTTGTTGATCTGGAGGGGGTCGGTTTCCTTGCTCCTCTCTCGGGGCTGGCCCCGGTGCTGGACGGCTGCAGCCCTGGACTCCGGGAGCTCCAGGCATGTGGCCAGTACTCACAGCTCCTCTGGGGCCAGTGTCTGGAGAGAAGGGCAGAGGTTCTGCTCAGTCATCTGGTAGACCTCAGCTTTGCTTTGCTTGCTAGGTTGCCTTAGAGAGGTTACTGGAAGTCTCTGATACCTCTCTGTGCGGCGGGGATTTGTTGAATGGGTACTGAGATGATCTACGCAGAGTGTCAGGAGCAATTCCTGGGTCCTTGCATCAGAACACTCTTGTAGTTCACGCTGCCAGTGATTCCGCATCCTACAGTGAAGATGCCGTGATCATACTATGATGATCAGCCCCCTTTGGGAGAATGTTCAGACGCAGAGAGGTTAATTGGCCCAGGGCTTACAGGGACTTGGTGGCAGAGACAAGATTCCACCCCAGGAGGCAAGCCCAGACATTTTCCAATCCACTGGGACCTCTATCAGAACCCTGGGCCCTCAGTTTGCAAACTGAAAAGCTTACATTCAGTGACCTCCTTCCCAGCTTGAATCTTCTTTGATTTATTTCAGGGAAGAGGGTGGGGCGAGCTAAGAAGCTAGAAGGGTTTTGCTGTGAGCCAAGGACGGGAATGCACGATGTACGAGCGAGGAGTCAGGGACGGGGACTCCGATGGCCGATGACTCAGACCTGCTTTGCCTGGCTGGGGGAACTGGGCCACGGGAAGAACACAGGACTGGCCCCGGCCCAGGCCCAACCCCCGCTTGGCCATGGCGGAGAGCCTGCCCTAGGCCCACCTGGCCGAAGCACCAACATCATTCCAGGGGCCTCACCCTGCCTAACTCCCAAGTCCATGTCCAACACCTTTTCCTGTGTCCACAGTCCTCATGCGGTTCAAAGACGTAGATCCATTACTGTTTCCAGAGGATCAAAGAAGCTACCTAATTAACAACCAAGTTAATGTGCAAGTTAGAGCTTTGGCGTTGGAGCAGGAAGAACTGGATTTGAATCCAGCTCTACTAATTAGTGGCTGACTTGGGTGGGTTAATCTCTCTGACACTTGGTTATATCATCTGTGAAATGGGTGGCAGGGTAACAGGACCCACTGGAGGTGATGCCTAAAAGTGCTTGGGGTTTTGCATGGCGAGTAGCTTCAGAAACAAGGAAAGTATCACTGTTGTGATTATTCAGTTGGCTCAGGCAGGTGGAGGCTGTGCTTCCACATCCCACAGGGCCCTGTGCCCCCAGAGAGCAGGACACGTAGGAATTTGCCATCTCAGTGCAGTGCACAAAGACAGAAGCAAGGGCAGCAGGGGCAGTCAGGCTGCCGGGGCAAGGGGCAAGCTTCTGTCCGAAGCAGAAACACTGGCTGGGCCTTCTTTGGTCCAGCAAACCTGGACCTTGGCAGGAAAATGGGTATAACAATGACCTCATCTGGCGTTTGCGGGAACCCACGATGGGTGCAGACCCTCAGAGGCGCATGGGGTGTGACTCTCCCTCTACCTCTACCCAGACCCCAACAATGGGCGAGGGTGGCAGGTTTTCTGGGTGGGGGATAGGAAGCCAGCATCTGAGAACCTGCCCCTGGGTGGCAGGAGGCTAGGCCACGTGAAAGCCGAGGCTCCAAGCCCACTGTGCCGGTTCCATTGTCCCATCAGACTCGACTTACAAATCACAAGTTTCAATTTGAAATTCAATTTCAAATTTTTTTTTTTCCAGATGGAGTCTTGCTCTGTCACCCAGGCTGGAGTACAGTGGCATGATTTCAGCTCACTGCAACCTCCGCTTCCCAGGTTCAAGTGCTTCTCCTGCCTCAGCCTCCCGAGTAGCTGGGATTACAGGTACCTGCCACCATGCCCGTCTAGTTTTTGTATTTTTAGTAGAGAGGGGGTTTCACCATGTTGGCCAGGCTGGTCTTGAATTCCTGACCTCAGGTGATCCACCCACCTTGGCCTCCCAAAGCGCTGGTATTACAGGCATGAGCCACCACGCCTGGCCATATTTTTCTTTCTCTTTTTTTATCTTTGAGATGGAGTCTTGCTCTGTCACCCAGGCTGGAATGCAGTGGCCCAATCTCGGCTCACTGCAACCTCCTGGTTTCAAGTGATCCTCCTGCCTCAGCCTCCAAGTAGCTGAGATTACAGGTGCCCACCACCATGCCCAGCTAATTTTTGTATTTTTAGTAGAGACAGGGTTTCACCATGTTGGCCAGGC